>NC_062286.1:64843168-66148668 GCF_902655055.1 Lutra lutra
TAGTCATCTTCATTTCTTAATCTAAGATCTTATGAGTCAGGTTTCTAGAAAAACAATTGCCATGCGTACATTCCCCTAAGATGCAGAGATCAACATGTTTTTGAATGGGCATCTTTTATGTATAAGTCACTGTAGTTGGAACTCTGGGAAATATGGAGATGCCTGGGAGGTGCCCGAGTTTCTTTTCAGCTGGGGCTTTTGGAATCAGCTCAGATTTCCATGAAAGCTGACGCTTACTACCACCCTTTCTTCCTTTCCACCCTAATGAGACATTCTTATTGAAGACAAGGAATACTCATTGTGTATTTATTAAGTATTCACATGATGTCAGGCAATGACACGTAAATCTGAAGTTTTACAAGTCTTACTCACAGCTTTGCTCCTGTCCTCCACTAGCACACAACCTAGAAGTAGACATGTGGAATCTAAACTACAATTCTAGGTGGAAAATGCTAGGCATCTCCTCAGTGGGGAGTGCAAGATTATCCCTGGATATGGGAAAGTATTGGAACTTCTATGTCTATGTCTGCGTGGGTGTCTATATATATATATATATTTTTTTTAAACTCATTTTTAATTTATTTTTTAACATAATATACAGCATAATTACATACATTGGGAAACTAAAACTATTTATTTATTTATTTATTTATTTATTTTCCCATTAATGAGTCTTTGTATCATTGTGTGTGTTCCTTTATTTATTTATTTTTTTTAAATTGAAGTTCCCTTCCTGGTCCTGCTTCCATCAGTGGCAGCAGCCAGGGGAAAAGCAGAGGGGAAATAGGCAACCCAAGGAAGGAGTCAGCTCTACAACATTCCATTTATATACAGAACAAAACAGACAAGCACAGAGCCGCTACTGTGGGAAGAATTTGGCAGCATGGGAAAGGAGAGGTATAGGGGGGGTATTAGGGTGTCATTAAAAAACACAGCACCCCCCAAAACTGAGGTGCCTGGGAGCAACAGGTCTACTTCAACCCAAGAGGAATCAGATCAAAAGCAGTTTGGGAAGGCCAGAACTGCCAGGGACAGAGGCAAGAAGAAGGTCCAGGGAGTGGGGGGCTGTTTGGCAACTGGCGTGAAGGGATTTCCTCCCCCTGCTGGGATCCCCCCAGCCCCTCCAGTCTGGCAGGAAGGGGAAAGTCTGCAATCCCCAAGGTCAGGTCTGGGGCTGCCAGATGCTCCAGGCAGGGTCTGGTGGGGTCTCACAGAGGCTTTCCCTCCAGGGAGACGATGGCATTGCCTGCTCCCTGTCCTTCAGCTGCTCTGCTTGGGGTACAGTGGTCCTTGACCTCCTTGTAGTAGTTTGGTTATAATTCATGCTTGATCCTTGTCAGCTTCTTCTTGATGGTGTCCTTGTTGCTGACATAGATCTCTGTGCTCTTAAGGGGTTCAGACTTAGAAGATAAACACCGGGTCCTCCTGCTTGTCTCGTTGTTTTTTTTTTTTTTTTTTTTTTTTTTTTTTTTTTTTTTTTTTTAAAGATTTTATTTATTTGACAGAAAGAGATCACAAGTAGACGGAGAGGCAGGCAGAGAGAGAGAGAGGGAAGCAGGCTCCCTGCTGAGCTGAGAGCCCGATGCGGGACTCGATCCCAGGACCCTGAGATCATGACCTGAGCCGAAGGCAGCGGCTTAACCCACTGAGCCACCCAGGTGCCCTGTTTTGTTTTTTTTTAAACAAGACAACATTCTGTATCTTTTTTTAAAGATTTTATTTATTTATTTGGCAGACAGAGACCACAAGTAGGCAGAGAGGCAGAGAGAGAGGGGGAAGCAGGCTCCCTGCTGAGCAGAGAGCCCAATGCGGGGCTCGATCCCAGGACCCTGAGATCATGACCTGAGCCGAAGGCAGAGGCTTAACCCACTGAGCCACCCAGGCGCCCCTTCATTGGTCTTATAGATTGCATCAGAGGGCTCAGAGTGGCACTCCTTATCTGGACTGTCTGGACAGGTGGCATAGATGGTGTCTTCTACAGTTTAGCCCAGATCACCTACCAGGATCTCCTTGCCCTGCTCCAGGATAATATTCTTGTCCTCGCTCAGGCAGAATGACACCGGCTCCTTGCGCTTCTTCACCTCCACCGGTGTTGATGACTTCCACGCCTTCATGTCATCCAGCACTTTGATGATGCCTCCAGACACAACCACAGCAGAGGCCATGTTTCCGGATATGATGGAGAGAACAAGGGGAGTTGGAAAAGACAAGAGACGCTGCAGCTGCTGCTGGGATCTGACTGACGAAACTAAAACTTTAAATTCAAAATTTAAATTTTCTCTCAACACGGACTGTGTTTATACTGTTATCTCCCATGTGGCTGTTTTTGTAATTCATTTGGGCACTTGTATCCTGTGGTGGTGGTCGGACTGTGTATAGGAGGTCTGGAAACTTTAATTATAGTCTTGGTTATGCTACTGGTTAGTGTGTCCTCAAGTGAGTAATGTCATCTTTATCAGAGATGCTTTGTGTTATCTCCTTTTCCCTAATTCCTCTTTCTCCTAAATAATAAGCATTTATTGAAAGATCACTGTGAGCCAGAAACTTTCCTAAGCAATGTGTTAATCTATGGGATAATTATAACAACCTTAAAAAGGAGGTACAATGATCAACCCCTCAAAGGGAATGTATTACTTAAGAAAGCTGGGAGAAGGTAGTCAAACTGGGTTCGTGGACACTGATGATAGAGTGGAGAGGAGTCTGTGGTCATGGGGGACACTCTGGACGATCGACATGATTCATGAGATTTATGACTGCCAGTTGCCGGCTACTAACTTCCTGACCTTTAGCCCCAGAGGTTTCCAAAGCAAAACTTCCTCTTGAAAGTTTTGATTTGACATTTGATGGAGGCATGAATGTAATACTACTGACATCTCTGTTCATAGAAGGGAGCTCTTGAGAGCAAACAATTAGACATGGAGGTTTTCTATTGTGAGTTTAGATCTGGAGGCCTTACATAAAGCTCAGGTCCTGCAATTGTCTTGCCCAGTCAGATAAATGTCAGCTCCATCTATTGCAAAGTTTAGAGAATAATATGTCGACTTTGTAAATAAAAAGGAATAGCAAGTTTACACAGATTTTATTTATTTTTTATTTTTTATTTTTTTTAAAGATTTTATTTATTTATTTGACAGAGAGAGATCACAAGTAGATGGAGAGGCAGGCAGAGAGAGAGAGAGAGAGAGGGAAGCAGGCTCCCTGCTGAGCAGAGAGCCCGATGCGGGACTCGATCCCAAGACCCTGAGATCATGACCTGAGCCGAAGGCAGCAGCTTAACCCACTGAGCCACCCAGGTGCCCGTTTACACAGATTTTAAATCACACTGAACACTTTGCAAAAAGTCTCACCAGGTGATGACACTACTTTGCCACATGTAGTCTCCTTGACCTGCCAAGGTACAGAAAGCTTTGTAGAAATAATAGCCAACAAAGACAGGCTGGGTAAGTGGGTGGCTGGAACATCTGCTCTTCAGAGCTCTTTCTAGCCTTGGTGTTGAGTCATTTGAGGCAGACACTGGGTCAGGTTCTTGACTCTAGTGTGCCTGTTTGTCCCTTGGGATAAGGGGAAGAAAGGCAGTACTTGGCACCTAGACAAGGTTCATGAAGTGCTTTAAGAGCCTACATTGAAAGGCTGTGACATCAAACAGAAGTGAATAATATTCTGTTTTTACGCATGGCATGAGTGGGAAGCATAGGCGATTTGACTGAAAACATCTCTGCACAAGAGTTTTTTTCAAAAGTGGGGAATGATTGGCAGAGGCCCATAAGTCAGGGATATTGTACACTTTGGTCCTGGCCATTGTCACTTGACATCTCAGGGATAGCCTTAGAGCTGGCCTCAGACCCACATGGGCTGGGAGGTGTAAGAGAGGGAGGACAAGCAGAGAGAGAGCGAGCTCCTCCACTTTGGGAACGCTCCAACATGCTGTGGAAAGAGTAGACACTGCGGGGACAGTTAATACAAATTTAGAGAATGCATCACTTTGGGGGAGATGATAAAATGTAAACACCAGGGAAAGAAAAGGTCTTTGTTTACTTTCCCTTTTCCTGGTATATGGCTAAACAGGTTAAACACCTGTGAGAAGAGGATGCTTCAGGGACACCCTTGTACTCAAATTGTTCGTGGGTGTCTTGGAGATTACGCTCCACTCCTTGTGTGATGATTAGTTGTCTCTTCATGACTGGCGAGGCTGGTGGTGAGGAGCCGGGCCTTCACCTGCAGGTGTTGCCATGGCAAAGGACACTTGGAAGAGATTCAGGCAACATTAAAAGGCAAAAGTGAAAATGAGAGTAGAGAGAAAATAGAAGCTTGATTTAAGGAGACTTTTGAGTGGATCAAATCGTCTCCCTCACGATAGCCATGGCCAGACTCCAGATCAACCCTACTTTTTTCCTCCTGACATCTGAGCCTCTCTGAGTCCTGGTAGTCTGGTGCATAAGCTGACTTTGTTTAAAACTTAAAAAAAAAATTTTTTTTTAACATATAGCAAGGTTTATTTTTAAAGCACTGTAAAAATTTTTCTGCCCCTAGGAGATGGGATTTGGTTTCTTAACCCGAACAGAATTAAGAAATTATGAAATGAGAATTGGTTTATTGACTCAGTAAAACAATTTCTCTTTCCTTATCCAGAAAACAGCTAGCAAAGTAGCTCATTTTATTTGCTATGCTGGCTTTTGTCTCATCACTACCTTCTTTACTGTCCATGCAGTTTTTCCACGAAGCCAAGTCGCATTTCTCCGTGTCACTCAGACTTTGCCTCGACCCTCACTTAGTTTGCACATGGAACTCACTTTTCTCTTTCTTCCCACTTCTACATTTTGGCCTATCTTTCAGAATAATCCAGTTTATTTACTAAATAAGCGCTAACCCCCCACCCCCAGAACTTGCAGATATTTATGGTCAGATTTTCTACAAGTCATTGTTCTCAAAGTTAGAAAACTCTATATCTCTCTGTATTTTAGGAATTTTCAGTTAAAGCCAGTGACAGATTCCCCCTTTTCATCCTGGTTGGTTAATTCATGTTATATAGTTAGGTTAATAATAATAATAATGATAACGATAATAATAGTAATAAATATGTGTTGACTGCATAATGAGTGGCATCAGTATCCTAGTGGGGGGATGGGGGGAGGCCCTGGGTACAAGTGCTATGTCCGAGCTCCCCAGGGTTGAGGAGTCCTGTGCTAGCGGTACATGGGAAAGCAAGGCCTCTTCCAAGGTGGATAGTAAAATTTTAATACATACTAGTTTCCTAAATTTCTTCTGAGTTCTTAATAAGAGAAATGTGCCATGCCTCTAGCTGTGCTTTCTCTAGCAGGGCAGAGAGAAACACAGGGCTAGGGTCTTGGGAATGTTGGGATAGGGGAGTTTGGAAATGGGAAAGACATCTGTAGGACTCTTCTTGATGTTTCCTTCTGAATTGGTTGAGAAAGATCAAACCACTCTTAACTACTATTTCTACTAGGAAACAGATTTGAAATAGGATGATGTTTTTTAAAGGACTTGCAGATTACTCAGATGTGTACAGTGAGATTGCATTGTTGGGAAGCACTTGGACTGGACAGAACCATCTTCTAGAAATTGGAGTTACCTGAAGCTCTCTGGGTCTTTTTCTTCTGTCATTTCTGTGTTCCCTGGAAAACTGAAGAGAAAGTGTCTTTATAATGAATCTTCTCTTATATGATCTGGGGTGTGATTAACCTTGCTTGGCCTTCATCTTAAAAGTCACTTCCAATAAACAAAAGACCTTCCTCAAGAAAGGTCAGTGGGAGATTGCCCTGTGACGTCGTTCTGAGCTAGAACCTGGAGACGTCTCGTAGGCCCCATGACGAGAAAATGTCATTTTCATGGAAGAAAGAGAATGAAGGGGGCCTGGCCCTGAGATCTGGTTCTCCTGCACCCAGAGGCTAACGTAGTTTCTCAGTTTGCTCTGTGCAAAGAAAATAGTCTCCAAGGTGAGCACTAATACTACCATTTTCTGGCATTTCTGGCATCAGGTCAGCATGGTAAAATTTGCCAACTCGTTCTTCTATATATGTTGTCTACCTAGAAAAAGGTAGGGACAAAGGTTGTCACAGGTTTTCTGAATATTCTAATCAACTTTTGATCTGGTTGTTCTAAGCTGCCATCGATATCTCAACATGTTATGTGTGAAGCTGAGGCATGAGAGTGACTGACTAATCCTCACCGAACATCTCCTTTATTCCACATCCACACTGTCTTACAGTAAAGCCCTGAAGTTCTTTGATGGGACAAAAAGAATTAATGCCAAAGTTGCATGAGTTACAGCCGCTACCACCTAATTAAAATGATTTTGTGCCAGTTGCTTTTGTTGGGCTGGATCCACACATAATATAATTTTAATCCTGTTTATATACACTCTTGGGATAGATTTGAGATTAGCATTGCCATTTAAGAGAGGTTAATCAAGCATACCGTATGCAGCTTTTGTTTCTCCATTGTATGTGAAAGGTGACCACTGCTGATGGGTTACCCAACTGCCCGCTTCCTCGATTAACAAGAAAGAGGTGGTTTTCAGTGTCTGATCATTAACCCAGCCTCAGCCCCGGCGACACTTTCTGTCTAGTCCTTGGAATAGTACAGCTGTTGTCAGTCACGGAGGAGAACTCTAGTTAGGAACCGCTTTGCTTTGGCTGTGGCTACATGCCTCCACACAAGGGGAGGAGGAAGAGAGGAAAAAAAGAGAAAAAAAATACAGCTCCCCTAAAAAGCAAACACCATTTTTTGTATGCCTGGCTCTGTTTATGTATATAAAATGGACATTATGGTGGAGTGAAAAAGACCCTCGTAAAAATCCTTCTTGAAAACTATTGTTGCTGACAGCCGTGACCTCTGTGAGTCTGCATGTTTACCCATAATTCATAATTAACAAAGACATTAGAACTGCCACAGGAGAATTCTGGGCTTTATTTCTTTCTAACTGGGCAGTACTAATGCTGGAAGTGCTCCCAAATCAGTGATTTAACATTTCAGGAAATCTTGGAGAGGCAGCAGAAGCCTCCTTATATAGCTCATACGCTGGGACTTTGGTGATACAGATACGGCCGAGATAATTATTCAGCTCTCGTTATTGCTGGAGCTCTGCACCTGATCCCCGAGCCATTAGAGCACTCTGCAGGTTATTACAACTATCAAACATCAAGGTCTCTTTTCTAGTCTCTTGACTATGTGGTTCTCATTTTACTTCTTTTAAATCCCCCATCTGCATAGAAAGCCTCTGTGTTTTTTACTGAGATCTGCTCACAGCCTTCCCCCCACCCCTTTCTTTATTGCTCCCCAAATGGAGCCCTTTTCTTACCAGCACATTAGCATAAAAATATAAACCTCATGCTTCTCCAGTTGTATTGTTTTTATACCCTCTCTCTTGTTTGATTTCCTCTTTGAGGCTGTGTGCACCTACACTTTAATTTGGGCAGCAAATGAGTCAGTAGAAGAGAATTCTCTTGAGCCCAAGGAAACCAAGATAATATAATTTCAGATGATGCGAGCTGTCAGGGCCCGTGTTTAACCTTCTGCTTAGTTGAGGGCCCTCTTGACTTTATTGTACGTTTCTGCCTCTTTGCCGCTCTATTTCAATGGTACCCCAAAATGGCAAATTATAGGAGACTACACTGACGATTTTATAAAAAGGCATTTTGTATCGTGGACGTATTTAATGACTTACTACTTTTTAATCCCTTCACCGGCAAAGTGTACCCTTGGAATTTAACAGGAAACGCTTGCTTTGATAAAATGCACTTTCAGTTTTGGTCACTGAACCTCGTGGCACAATAAGTTTGCTTCTAATACTTTCCTAGACTATACCGTGATCGAAAACAGCTCCGAATATTCTGGGCACTGTGTCAGCTATCTAGGGGCAGGCAGTCACTTATGATATATACAGATAATACCATAAATTAAGAGTCTGAAGCAGACCTCTGTGGATTGCATCTTAAGTGAAAACAAGTTGCTATTTCTGGATGTTTTACACACCTCACTCCCTTTAGAAATCTTTATTTTGTGTGTGATCTCCACCAAACACCTGTAAAAAAGGCATCCCACCCACTGCAGGCCTATCGGATGAAAAAGCTAACCCACAAGGGGTGAGGGCAGTCGCAGGCAGTATGGTGGGGCTAAGAAACATATGGCTTTCTCACTTAATATTGCTGCACAGTCGTCCCACACCATATTCCCTTAAATGGGCATTAGCTCCGTAGCCAAATTAGCAGACTATAAAACAAATGAAAATAGGGGCATCTTTTAGTGTTGCAAAAAAGAAAAAAAAAACCCAAACCATGAAACATGTCTTAACAGTGTCTATTCATTTTGTGTGTGTGCGTGTGTGTGCGTGTGTGTTACATCTAAAAAGAGAAATACAGAGAGGTTTTAAACATAGGTAGTGTTTTAACCATGAGCCGTGTGAGTTTAGTAATTAAATGCTTTAATTTGTACTTTGCTTCATCAACCTATACAAAGAAACTGTCTGGTTTTTCTGACTGTGGACAAAATGGGTTCCTTTTAGGATCTCCTCCTGCCCCTTTCTACTCAGCCAGTGAGAATATAATATTAAAAATTATATTCTCCTCCTTTGTAAACTTACTGATGCATGTGTATTTTCTTCCTTAGGAGCTAGGAGCATGGACCTCAATACATACATATATATATATATATATGTTGTTTATATATATAAGCAAATTCATGTAGGTTAACTATAGAAGTAAATCAGTATGTCACATTTGTTGTGAATTAAGTTTTCCCATAATCAATGACAGTGATATGAATGCTTCAATTCAGGGAACTTTGTATTACTGTGGAATCATTTGACTACTGTCAGGGATTCCCCATTTGTATGCACTTTCAGTTTTGCTACTATATGCAGTTCTTATTCCTTCATATACAATGATCCTTAGCATTAGAGTTTTTGAGTTGAAATATTTCTAATTATGTAGTCTAATCCTCCTATTTAATGAAGAAACAGACATAGAAAAGCCAAATAACTTGCTGAAAGTCACAGAGTTAGCTAGTTTATGGCAGACTTTGGTTCTGGTCTCTTGACCCTCATTTTCTTTCCTATAACACATTGCCACTTCCAATAATTACATAATTATTGATATCCTCAAAGCAAACTTGTGAGTTTTCCTTCCAAAAGAAATGGTCATTTGTTCTTAGCCATCCATTCTCTCATTGGTGAGAAAAATGCATAAATTTGCAAGATGGTGGGCCAGCAATATGGCAAAGGCCTTTTCTTTGTATGACAACCAACTGACCCCTAAATGAATTGAACCTATGACCCCCTTCCTCATTAGCTCCAAAAAAGCTAACTAGCCCAGAAACAATTGTTACAAGCAAGCTACAACACAAATCCACCATGTTATTCCTGTGGGATTAATTAGGGAGCTAAAACAATGCTTTATCTTTGAAAGACATACAAAATCATATTGTTATGTTCTTCTGGCTTGTGAACCTCTTGAAATTGTATGCAAAATTTTATGTAAGAGCAAATATACATTGCTCTGGGGAGAGGGCTCCAAGTTTTCTTAAGATTTTCACAATATATGTGTATGATCCAAAATAGGTTAAAAAAAATTGTTCTATTTCATGCTCCAGTGATTTGTGCTGATGTCATCCCTGGTGTTGGTACTCTACCAAAAACAAGAATTGCATTATGCTTCACTAAATTGGAGGAATATATTATTTCTATTTTTTCCTTGAGGAGAAAAGAAAGAATGGAAAGTAAATATACACATGTGGCCCTTATAATGAGTACTAAATCAATAAAGACTAATCTGGGATATTATGACAATTTAGTTGATGCTAGTTTGAGTAGAGATGGATATCACCCAAATCTTGAGTGCTGACTTTTGTACACAATGAGAAAAACAATACTGCAGCCTTGAGTGTGAGGAATATGATGGTATACAGGATAAAGGGAGTAGAATAGACAAAACATAAAATACTTGAATATTTGACAGCATCTTTAACATATGTAGATGCTGTTTAAGAAATAGTCAGTAGGACTTCTCTAGTCATCAGGGGGTTAAAGCACTATAAAGAAACTTGCATATGTACTTTGTTATCCAAGAGACAGATAGAGAGATGTCGTTCTACTGATATATTACATAAATCATGGTGCCAGCCAGAAAAACAACAGATGACCAATTTGTACAAAGCATTTTTTCCTTATGTTACATTTATTTAAAATACATTAAATCGTTGTGCTAAAATCGAGGCAGCTGGCAGTCCAGGCAACCTTATAAGATTTGTGTTTTCTGGAGCCAGGCCCATTCATTTAGAAAGGTGGATCCGTTGGGCTAGTGTATTTGCTTAGTCATATGCCAAACCCTTGGGGAGCACAGGTAGTCCAGAATTTACCACCATGTATTCATTTTTTGTTTTTTGGTTTTTGGTTTTTTAATCAGAAATCTCTTGACAAATGGAAGTCAGATGGTTGATACCCATTTACTCCCAAGTGAAGTCACTAATTAATGGTAACAAAGCTCAACCCAAAGAAAAAGACTCATATGGCATGGAATCTTAAAAATCTGGCCATTTTCCAGGGGCCTCTTCTCTCCTATTTTATGTTCTTTGACATTGATGTGTTGCCTGGTTGACTTTAGGCATAAAAGTCAAGTCTCAGTTGAGTGGGTTTATATTAAGCTGATTCAAGCATGGGCCAAATTTGTAGAATTTTAGTGGTTGCTATTGCATTTTTTAGTCCATACTTTCATCAGATTCTTAATGGGACTGATAACTCTCAAAAAAGTAACAATCACTGGTAAGAGTTTTGCGTATAGTCACTTAACCCAGTTTCCAATTTCTATATTGTCAACCACAGTCAAAACCAACATTGGATAAACCAGGGCCAGGGTAGAGAAGCCCATCCCAAGTGGTCTAGTCTTGCATGTCTACAGCTTTAGAGACAGCTTAACCTCTAGGGATGCAGTGGTCTTCAGGGGTTGTGGTAGTGTGAACACCTACATAAATTAGTCACTCAAATGTCAGGTTGTTGGTTTCAACAAATTTTCTTCCCTGTTGGCCAATAATAGTCAGAAAATGGAAGACATTTCTTTAAGAAGCTGAATCTTAAAAACTGAAGTCACCAAAAGTGATAGGATTCTATTTGAATTCAACAACTATTTTGTGTCATTACTGTATTCACAACATGCTAGGAACATATTTGGTAAATTTTTAAGGACTCAAATAGACTTTTTTTCCCCTTAGGATACTGAATTAGAGCAAAAGAAAGAAATATAAAACAAAGTCTGTTCTCTCATTTTATGATCATCATGGAGAGATTTGTATTTTGGGGAGAGAGGCAAACAATTAAAAAACAGTTCTAGACCTTGAATTGTGCCCAGTGTATGTCAAAATATGATATACAGAGAAAGGGCCATGACTGGTTAGAAAAAGCAGATGCTCCAGAGATCATTAACCTAAAGAAGGCATTACGGAATCTCTCCATAAGGAAGACTAATAGAAGGGGTAGGAATTGAAATACATTTGAAACTGTAAAGAAGATCTAGATGTATAGGACTGGAGGAGCATTTAATGGTGTTGGTTGACAATAAGACTATACTGATAGGTTTCTAGCACCGCCATTAGAGTGAATATAAGGCAAGTTTTATTTGTGAGTACTTAAAAAAAAATAGGTTAGTGGCTTCTCACTGTGTGTGTGTGTGTGTGTGTGTGTGTGTGTGTGTGTGTGAGGGAGAAAGGAATTGAAATTTTCTCTTTTAAAGGAATTGAAATTTCTCTATGTAAGACTGCTACAAAGTAATGGGGCCAGCCTTGAGGAACTGAAAATGTTTCCACCAAAAGTGAGCCCTGGAAAGGGCAGAAGTGAAATGTTATTGAGGATTGTATTAGAGCTAGATTCAGAGGTGCTGGAATCCACATCAGTAGAAAATATTCATAGCAGGGTACCCAGGATTGGGAACCTAGGAGAAGAAGATGCCCTCAACAGGTAGCAGTGGTTGGTTTTCAAAAGATTGAGAACCATGGGATTTCTTATTTTCATCAACTAACGGATATGCTATTTAAATACTGTTTATTAGATCTATTATAATGTACATATGGCAAGAGTAAAGTGTGGTAGGGTAAAGTAGGACATATGTGTTAACAAAATACCCCAAATTAGTAACCAATAACCTTGTGGAAAATTAAACTATTTATTAGAATCTGAATTGTTAATCAGTTTGAAATCATGCCCAGCCACTATTTTTGTTTCCATTTGAATGTGTGATACATTTTGAAAATTATCAAAGTTTTAATGGCAAAAAGAAAGGAATTAGGTAGGTCTCAGTCTTCTACCAAATGATCAAAATCAGAACAGTGGCTAAATATCAGAGTGTCAGTTTACTATAACATTGGTTTCTTTTCTTCCATCTCTCCCTCTCCCTCCTCTTATTCTTCCCCTCTCTCTAATGAGTTAGAGTTTGAATTCTTTTTTTTTTTTTAATTTATTTGTCAGAGAGAGAGGGAGAGAGAGCGAGCACAGGCGGACAGAATGGCAGGCAGAGGCAGAGGGAGAAGCAGGCTCCCCGCCAAGCAAGGAGCCAGCCCGATGTGGGACTCGATCCCAGGACGCTGGGATCATGACCTGAGCCAAAGGCAGCTGCTTAACCAACTGAGCCACCCAGGCGTCCCTAGAGTTTGAATTCTTGAATTCAAAGGAGTTGTTTCCTCATGAGAGGGGACTGTATCTTTCTGCATCTTAACAAGATATAAAATTTTGAGCAATTTATAATAAATTCGATAATCTCCTTCCTATCTAGATACACCAAGCATGGTCAAAGACAACAGTAGAATATAAAGAAAAGTTCAGTGTTTGGGCTTTGGCGTCAGAAGGACTTAAACTTGAACCCTGGATAGTCTACTTGCAAGCTATGGTCAAGTTACTGGGACTCTTTGACTCTGTTTCCTTAACTGTTGAATGGGTACAATAAATTATAGTTTACAGCCTTATGGAAAAAAATGAAATAATACATGCAAAGCACTTCAAACAATACCTAGAACACAGGAAGCCTATAATAAATTGTACCTTTTTGATATGGCACTCACATCTGACTTTAGGCTTGACTCTTCAGTCTTATCTATTATATTAGCTTGACTGTAGAACATCTGAGAGAAATTTTACCATCACTTTCACATAAAAAATTAAAAACTAGGCTTTAGGAAATAGATACTCTTTAATTATTGACTGGGTCCTTGAGAAATAATTACTTAAAATGTAGACTAAGCCTTGCTGTGTATCTGATCCTATTGAAATCCTCCCATTCCTCTTTTTCAGCAGGGAACAACGCAGTCTTGCTGAACTGGCCATGAGATTCCAGAATTCCTAGTTGACAAATCCTCCAGACTGGTTAGTGCACACATTTGGTAGCTATTTTTTTCCCTGACAATTTTAATATATGTTTTTATTATGTGCGATCCACTTCCTAAATGCTAATTAGCTAAGCTGGAGATCAAATAATTCACTTGGGTATAGAACATGCATTTTTTTTAAGAAGTACTCAAATAAACATTTACAAAATAGGTTAAAACAGCTTCTCTCAAGTGGATTGAATACCTGCCTTACAAATTGGCCAGAAGAGATATTTATCTGATTGACTGTAACTGTCCTGAAAGATAAATCATAGATCTAAACTCTTTAAGTAGTGTATGGGGACTAAACCATTAGAGCCAATCAGAGTTGAGTAACTAAGATCTCATGCCATGTTTTAAAGGTGAAAATCTGACCAAAAAAAAAAAAAAAAAAAAAAAAATCATTGACTCCGTTTTAAGCTCTTTGGGTAGATAACGTAAACTGACAGAAAAAGCTAAATACAGTTCAGAGATACTGAAAACTTTCTGATATTCAGGTGAGATGATGCAATATTGAGCTTTAAAAGCAGTAGCCTACATGCATGCTTATTTGACAATCTGAAATCTTTCCAAGAGGCCACTAGGACCTTTCAGGTAGGTAATACACAGAAGGAAATTTGCAGTTATGTCCAAACACACCTTTAGAGGACATGACATTCTCCAGTGGCACTACCATTATAATCTAACATGTCAACTTTTGTTCGTGCTCTAGATTTTTTTTTCACTCATTACCTCTCCATTTCATTTTTGTGTTTTCTATTCATACTCTCCAAAGCAGAACTATTTGCTTTTCAAATGCATCGTACAAAAAAGGAGGCATCTTTATAGCTCGGCTTAGGTGGAGACACTGGCTGAAAAAAGCAATGGGTTTTGAAATGGGAGCCAAACTATTCTGGCACTTCAACGGTACATCAGGAATCCTAGACCTGTCCTTAACGTGCCTCGCTGTGATTAGCTGTCGTGGCCAGAATGTATAAACTCACTCTGTGTTTGAGAACATGGGAGTGGGCTCTGTTGTGGGTCCTAGGTGTATTTGCCTGTCTTCTCGGGCCAATGGTCTTCAGAACAGAAGGAGTCACTGTCTAAGGCTCTGCTTTTCTTTGGACACTTTGCAGTGAAGGGGAGTTTTAGAAAAGGGGCAGAAAGCTGGAGGCACGCGGCCGGTTTTATCCTTCCTTGAACCTTCTTCACTGCTGTCTTTAGCATCTTCGCTTCATTGCCCACGTGTCACCTGCGCTTAGCCATGAGGTGATATATCCTCTTCCATTCCAAAAACATTGATCTAAGTCTCCCTCCTTCCCTTTTTTAATAAATCTTAGTGAAGCAATATAACATTCCAGGTCAGTCCTGTAGCGCTGTTCTGGCCTCGCTGGAGTGGCTGCCGCAGAGCATGGAAACTTGCTGGCACGATATTGCAAAGTGACTCTGTGGGGGCTGGACGACTTCCAGCCAGCAATGAACCACGGCCAAGAAACGCCAATATGGATAATGCAAACAAGAGAGATTTGGGGCACATTTCGATTTAACCATCTGATTTAATTGACAGAATAAATGCACCTGTCAACGGGTAATATTCTTGTGATTAGTTTTGGCTGTGATGATGAGATGATGTTAAAAGAATGTCAGAACAACCTGTCCTGGGACTCTTACAGGCAGTTTGAGCGAGAGAAGGTCAGTTTTTAGCTAGTTCAAAGAAGCGGGATTATCCTCTTGTAGTGTGAGGGTATTTTATGGAGACAGTGAACATTTTATTCGACGTTTTCCCTCTGTGCTTAGCCTTCACCACAAATCAGACCAAGTAGGAGATTGAGGCACACGGAAGTAATTGGCTTTTGAATCAGTCTCTATGGCTACTGGGGATAGGTCTCATTTGGAAATGGAAACTCTATGTACTAAGCCTAAGGCTGCACCTGAGTGGTCTTACCTTACCCCAAATTGTCTTGTTCTTTTGCTGCCAGACTACGCAATTTAAATAGAATTTTAGTGGGGTGAAAATTCAAAGAGGCCTTTAATTGAAGTCCTGTTTTCTTCAGAGAAAATGTAATTTATGAACTTAGAACAAGTATTCTAATTAATACTCGTTCGGTCCTTCATTAACCCTTTGTAGCCTCTCCCCATCTCTTCCCAGGAAACCGTACTCTGATGTTGCGGATGAATGAATTGGCAACTTAACATGTTTCTCGTGGCTCTCCATGTCTGACTCTGTGCTATTGAACACTGTTGATCTTCTTCTCCTTTTGGAAACTTTCAGTTCCCTGGCTTTCCTGACTGAGCCCGGGGTTCCTTCAGGGTTCCCTCACTCTTTACCTACTCTGTGTAGCCATTGTCCAAGAATCTTGGGTCTGGCCACCTTCTATTTTTTCCTTTCATTTTTCCCTTTGAAGATTTCCCCCACTCCTATGGTGTTCCTCTTCCTCCTTTCACAGATGCCTCCTAAATTTACCTTCTAGAAGCAACTCTATATGTAATTACTGGTCACATAAGCAATTGCTAGCAGCATGTATCCCAGACTGCATGATTTTTTTTTTTACTTTCTATTTCTATTGCTTACCATTTATTCCTGTTTCACCCACAATCTCTAAATCATAAAGCTAAATGTTTTAGAAGTCTTTTTGAATATCTGATGAAGGCTATGGATTTTATCTCAGCAAATATTCATACACACCTATATTCAAGGGTGGTTTCTAAACGCGATGAATTCTATCCATTAGCATGTTGAGGATTCACCAGCCTTGTATTAATAACACCTGCTTTAAGCATCTTGGAATTCTTTCGTTTTTCCCTACATCCATCCAGCCAATGACCAGTCTGGTAGGATAGTGTTTCTCAAAATCTGACTATAAGCCAAGAAACACTTGGATTGTCTATATCTCTACCCAACCCCCTCCCCGCCGCCTCACTGAATCAGAATCACTGAATGAGAGAAGGAAACTTGTGCTATTTAAAGCAGGCAAAACATAGTTTGCAATCCACTGCTAGAGATCGTGCTTTTGGAGTACACCCTTCCTTCCACTTTTTTCTTTACATTCCCATTGCCAACTCCCTACTGCAGCTTTAATTACCTTTTTTCCCTGGGATGCTGTAATAATTGCTACGACTATTGATTACCTACTTGATGCCAAGTGCTCTTCATACATTATCTTATTTAATGTTCCCAAGTCTCTAGGAGATAAGCAGTATTAACTCCTCCTTCAGTTGTGACAACTCAACTCAAGAAAGGTCATGCAAGTTATTCAGGTTTACATAGCCAGCAAGTGCTTATGCTAAACTTCCAATCTAGAGTTATTGCTACTCACCACTTCTCATTGCTGTAGCCTCTTGGTCTTTTATCCCTCTATATATAATTCTTTAGCTGTTTTCAAATTAATTTTACTAAAGAAAATTTCTGCCGATCTTTATAACAAATCATGTCACCTTCCATTGTATTTGTTTTTTTCTGTCCTTTCATTAGACCACAAGACCCTCAAGTTCATAGGCTGTGTCTGTCCTGATGTAGAGGAAGAACTCAGTAAATATTTTGAATAAATAATATCTTCACCTTCTAAGAAAACTTTAGTGATTTCCTATTGGCCGCTGAGTAATTTCTAAACTGCTTAGGAAATCATCTAGGTTTTCATGTTATATTTCATCTCTCTTTTCCTTATATAACATTTCCTATGTTGTAGTCAAGTACACCTTCCCAAAGATGCTCTTTGCTAATTCAACTTTACTCCTTTTCTTTGCTATTCTCTTGGTCTAAGATTTGTTTCTGCTCGATTCTCTTGTTATATATTACCAGCCTTTCAGGCCTTAGCATAGATGACACATTTCTGGGAAGGATTTCCTCTTCTTCACCTATTCAGAATCTGACTTATTTTCAGACCCATTATAGCACTTTCTATTATCTTTAAGATACTAGTTTTATTGTTCCTATTGCATATGTTGTATACATATATAATTTTTCCTATTACACTGTAAATCTAACAACAGTGCAGTGTCTTATTTACTTGGAATCCTTGCATATCTATACAAGTGCCTTGTGTATAGAAGATACATAACAACTTGCTGGATATTATCACTTGTTAGAAAATTTAATGTGAGAAAATTTGGTAAACTAGTATATGTGTAAAATATTATGTTTACAGGATCAGAGATAAATATATATTTCTAACAAAGTATCTTTGTGACTCTTAACAATGTGCTCAATTCTTGAATGAATGAAGATCAACTTAAAAAGTTTTGGAGAGGGGGCACCTGGGTGGCCCAGTGGGTTAAAGCCTCTGCCTTGTCTCAGGTCGTGATCTCAGGGTCCTGGGATCAAGCCCCGCATCGGGCTCTCTGCTCCACAGGGAGCCTGCTTCCTCCTCTCTCTCTGCCTGCCTCTCTGCCTACTTGTGATCTCTATCTGTCAAATAAATAAATAAAATCTTAAAAAAAAAAAAGTTTTGGAGAAGACCTCTTTGCTGTACTAAGTATGGGTACACACCTAAAATACCTTAAAACATGGTATTTTTGATACAACAAATGGATTACTGGTAGAGCCTGGTAAGTCCCAGTAATCACTAGCAACTACAGATCTGGAAATTTCTCCAGGTTAGTATGTTTGAACTTTCACTTGGGGCCAGTCTCCCAGTATCCTAGGCTTTAGGAAAAATTTGGTTTCATGCCTCTGAAACAGGCTCAAAGGCAAATCAACACTGATAATAAGAGTGGACTTTGAGTCCCAAATATCTCTGTGTTCTCTTAAATCTGTACTGACTCTGTTAACTATCAGGGGGTAATTCACAGTCAACAGTGAAATGAAGTGGATTTGAATCCTGGATACTAGAGTGAAAGATAAAATTACTTTAAGATGTGCTTCTGCAAAAGAAAAAGGAAGATAAACTCACAATTTAAAAAACATAAGTAATGTGGTAGGATCCCTAGAATTCAAAGGGCCACTTTTCAGTAAAACAACTGAACAGTGGAACATTTTCTCACTGTTCATAGTGATTAGAACTCTGGGATTAACCTGTCCAGCTATTAGATGACACTGCCACCTCACTAACTTGCAGCTGAAAGTAAATTTGTCTGGTTTTAATAGTGTTACAAAGAAAGAAAGTACTCCAATGACAGGTCGGAGACCTAATATAGCACTAACAAAGGGTTTGGAAGGGCAAGGGCTAATTGCAGATGCTCTTGGTAGCAAATGGTTTTAAGTCTTATGCTTAAGTCATTGAAACCAGAGATTCCCATGAGGCCATTGGGCAGAGTGACTGAGGCCAAGCACGTCCTGCCATTGCCACACTCTGCAACCCCATCAGACCCAAACGGGTGAGTAGTGGTGACCTAGTAGGGAGCTCCAGAAGTGATCACTGACAAATTCACAGATGCCCAAATTTACACGAGAGAGTAAGAGTGGAGACAACGGTGTAGGCAAGTCTTGAGAACATAGATTACCTGTGTATTATGTAGACGTAACATGAAATGGATATATTATGTTCATAGTTGTTAATTGTTATTTTTCTCCTGGATTGTTGGGTGAAGGTGATAATCTATGTTTGGGTCTCAAGACATTTTCTGTAAGGCACATTAAATTCGGTAAATTTTTAGGTTTACTATGCACAGAGTCTCTGTCTCCCCTCCTTTTCTCCTCTTCCTTCTCTACCTCCTTCTACTCATCTTTGTCTTGTTCCATCTTTTCTTCCTTCCTTATAAGAATTTAAAAACTATTTTTTTCCCATAGGCCACATACAACAGGCCAGAGGCTGGATTTGGCCCGTGAGCCACAGAATCCAGACTCTTGTTCTAGGTAATCAAAGATTACAGTAAGTGAATAGTCTCTATACCAGCTGTGGATAGATTTATCATATTCATAGAATTTATATACAATAAAATATTCCTACTAAACTTATGTGAACATTTATTTTTATTTTTAATTATTTAAAATCTAAAAATACTTTATAGTAAGTAATATGAGAATCAATTACTGTATATTAAAATATAATAATAGAAAATAATTTAAATTGGGTTAAATATTTTTAACCTAAGCAAATGTTAAACACTGTAAATATAAAAAAAAATCACTGTAAATATAAAAAAAAGTCTCTAGTTTTAGTAGAAGAATGGGCTCCAAAATGAAGTTTACTTTAAGATGTAGAGATATACTTGAGTATCTGGTATACTCATTCATCACTGTCATAAAAAAAACTGACCTGTGGCTGCCTAGTTTTTATTTTATTTTATTTTATTTTATTTTATTTTATTTTATTTTATTTTATTTTATTTTCTGTACTTTTCAGGTAGAAATCATAGGTTTCTTCTCCATGTTTCTATCCTCAACTTCTTGACCACAGAATTCTGTGTTAAAGTATTTTGCATGACGCAAATGCATGAAGCATGAATGCTTAAGTGTAGAGTTGGTGTTTTATTTGATTCCTGAGATTCCTAATATAATAGCTTAAGTGAGTATATGCTAATTTGCTTTCTTTCATAATTTAATTCAGAATATCCAAATTTTGAAGCTAGAGGGCAAAGAAAAGGTTAAAAGTGTTTCTTCAAGTGGTTAGTATGCATTGGCCTTCATAGTAGAAGTTGAAAAATGAGAAATGAAGGGCTAATGGCTAAAATAAAAGGTTGAATGCATTATAAAAAGTAATGGGAGAGTATGGAAATACGATTTGATAGTTTCTTCTACAGGATTTACAACCTCCAAAATAGTTTTCCATGTCAATATTCTTACTGCAACATTACATAAGAGAAGACATTGCCAGCCTATCAGATAACATACATTTAGAAATGCACTTTAAGTGTGATAGGAATGGTTATTTTGAAATAAATGGAGAAATGATTAATATCTGAATGTGGTTACCCCAAAATTCATCCAAAGGATCTTCTTTCCTCAATTAATTTTGAAGCTACAGTGTAAGTGGAATGACCCACATATTCAGCTAAGCTCTGAACTGTGAATGGGTAAACTACCCCAGTCCTGAATTTATTTCATTGTATTTTATATTGAGAAGTATCCTGCTATTTGTGATGCTTATTTTTGAGAATATTGTTTTTATGCTACAGTTTCTTTCCCATGCAACATAAAAAAATGAATCTCTTACAGACAAATATGTACTCCTAAGTAGGAAGATAAGGCCACTTCTAATTATTCTTATGGAGTAGTCATTAGGGTTGGGCAGTCAGAATGAGAGCAGAAGAGTCGAATTTTGAAAGTTATTTCTTTGTCTCTGCATCAGTGTACTTGAGACCAGCTTTTGACTGGGATTGGCATTAATGTGACCTTAGGTTCCTGTAAAGGAGAGAAATATGAGACCTTATTTTCTAATTTATCCCAGTTATCCCACCCTCTAAGTTCCCTTGTTTTTGACCTAACACACAGGGCTTCTTCTATGTCCCAATTCTACAACATTCTGATATGGCACCTAGAAATTTGCCGACAAGTATGTTAACTTTGATGTTCAAGGCTATTTTTGCATTTCCATAGAGGGTTCTTAAAAACCAAGAACCTTTCAGACTCAAGAAAATGAAAATTTAAGGGCAAAAGGTACAAGGTGGTGCATTTGAACAACTATGTAAAAAAACATGCAACCTGCATACCATGGTACTCCAGGCTCTCTGGTCAGTTTCTGCATTTTCCCCACATAAAATGTATATGTTCAGCATTTTATAGTACTCTGAAAAGTTTGGAAGATTCATATTTTTCAAATGTGGGAGTTCCTAGAATAATAGTATATATCAAAGAAGGAAAAAGTATCCTTAAAAGAAGCACATACTTTAATTATCCTGGCAGATTATATTTCCAATATTTAGGCCACTGTCATGGCCTAACTTCATCTCCAGAGCTCTCTGGGTCTCCTGGAGGGGGGCATCTGCTTAAGGACAAGAGCAAGTGGAGGAGACATGGAGTCAAGGCAACTCTTCTAGATTCTCACTGAGCCAACTTCAAGCGGCTCTTGCACTGAAAAGAAATGAAAGAACAGAGTATATCCAAACTGACTCTTAGCTTGAAGCTTTCCACTAGGATATGAATCTGCCCTGTTCACCTTCCAAAAAACTAATCCCAAATCAGTTTATGGGATTAGTGCAGTAAATCACTTAATGGTATTTGAGGCATTTTCATGAGAACTAACTTCTGCTGGGTGTTTTCTCCTATTTTATTCCACACAGTTAAGGTTCTTACCTGAACATCTTATAAGCTACAAAGAAAGAGGGCCCGATGCCCTAAATGTCAAAGGGCATATCTCTGATGGTATACATTTTTTAAAATAAAAAACCTAGTCAAACTCCACATAATCTTTTAACAGGCATCTGTTTGTCTATAAGGAAGGGTATACATTCTGCTCTATGCTGTTATTTGAAGGAAAGATCAATATTTCACAAATGTTTAAAAATTTACTCTGAACCTAGTAAGTGATAAATTTGCCAGCACCTGATGTTTTGGCTTGATTTCCAGTTCTTAAAAGCAAGCGTAGAGAGGCAGCCTAAGTCATGGAAGTACTTCAGCTTAATAACCAAGCTTAATAACCAAAGTAGTTAAACTTACCCAGTGGAAGACAGTTTCCCATTTCCTGTGTGTTTTTTTCAGTTGCTTTCTTATGATCTCACCTCTATAGCTTCAGAGAACGCTGATTGGCTCTCTAGTGGATGCCCGTGGTCCCTGAACTTGAGAAACTCCCAGTGACCTATTTCTTGAATCAGTCTCAGTTATAATGCTTCATAGAATATATAGATTCTTCTAAATTTTGGTATGAAGATATTTGCTTTGAAATATGGGACATTTTTTGGAGGCGAAAAGGGTGGGGTTTGGGTGAGCCTGGTGGTGGGTATTATGGTGGGCACGTATTGCATGGAGCACTGGGTGTGGTGTGTAAACAATGAATTTTGGAACACTGAAAAAAATTTTAATTTAATTTAAAAAAAAGACATATAGGATACTTTCCCCATTGATCTTGTTTCATAAAATTAGAGGCAGATTCCTGAATTTAAAAATTATTCTATGCATGACTTCCATATTTGTCTAGAATAGACATATAGTAATAGTAATAGAATAGTAGAATAGAATAGTAATAGTAGAATAAATAGAATAGTAATTTTTATATTAATGTGATATATTTGGGGGATTTAGGTTCTTGTTTCAATGTGTGTGTGTATACACCACTTTTTTTTTTTTAAGATTTATTTATTTGAAAGAGAGAGAGCGCATGCAGGAGTGCGCGTGCCTACACACACCAGAGTGAGGGGAGGGGCAGAGGTAAAGAATCTGCAAGCAGACTCCCGGCTAAGCTTGGAGCTGGTCCAGAGGCTGTATCACATGACCTGTGAGATCACGACCTGAGCTCAACAGACTGAGCCACCCAGGTGTCCCTACATCACTTATTTAAGGTATACATATTCTCTCCTTTCACAGTTCCATCCCCAGAACATTAAGGTCAGCTTCACCTTCTTCAATTTTCTCTTCTTCCTTCCCTTCTTGGTGTTTATTAGAGCTGGACACAAATAACACTCTCTGTCATTTCAGTATTTCTGTTTTAACAAGATGGAGTTTACTCAGGTGATTTTCTTTATATTTTTGAGATTCTACACTGTATGCAATTAATTAGCTCCCTCATAGTCATTTCTGATAATTTATAATGCTGTTTACCATGTTTATGAGCAACCTAATTGCTTTAAATCTATTTTGAAATTCATATAATTACATCAGAGTTGTATTGAAGTTTTCAGAACTAAGGACTTTATCAGTTTTTAGGCCATCTTAAAATTTGTTTATTATCTCAAGTGAGGAATTTACATGTTGTTCATAGTGCTGTTTGCATACAATCGAATAAGTGAGGAGAAGGCCAATTTGATAAATTAAAGTTGCAAGAAATATCCCCACGACACATCTTGTGGTGAGGTGAATAGGGTTCCATTCAGGCAAGTATCCTACATTAATTAATGTCATAATTAATATACAGGGCTTTTGTGCAAAACAAAAAGAATCTTAATCATGAAACAACTTTGGAAAAATTGAAATATATATATGGTACATTGGGATGGGAAATAATTATATAAAAACACAATCACTTGAGTTATAAGTAATTGATATAACCCTTTGTAATTAGTATAAATTACAACATATATATGCTAGATTGCACAAATATTAAGCACACAGCTTGAAAGATTTTTATAAGTTGAGTATATTCATGCAACAATCAACAGTAGTGAGAGTTCCCATTGTTTAGCATTCTTGCCAATACTTGATATTGGGAATCCTTTTGGTTTTAGTCATTTTCATGGATGTGTAATTGTATAACATTGTAGCTTTAATTGGCATTTCTCTGATAATTATTCATTTTGAATACCCCTTCATTTTCTTATTAACCTTTTGGATAAATTCTTTTGAGTGGTACCTCAGAAGAGGTCTTTTGTCTATTCCTTGATATTCTGTAGTTTTCTTATTTATAGAAGATTTTATATATTCTGGATAGGAATACTTTGTCAAACATATATATTGCAAATATCTTCTCCTATTCTGTTTTGTATTTAAATGTTTGGTGTCTTTTGGTAAGAAGTTCTTAATTTAATGATGTTTAATTAAATTGATCTTTTCCTTCATGATTGGTGCTTTATTATCCTACTCAAGAAATTTTCACCATGCTAAGATGATAAGATATTCTATGTTTTATTATAGAAGTTTTTTAAAACTTTATCTTTTTTTGTTTAGACTTTACTATCAGGCTAAAATATTAATAAAAATATTTTCTATTAACCTTTTCTATTAGGATTCCTAATTCCCATTGGAATTGGTATTTATGTTTTAAGTTAGGGATCAGCCAAGATGAACCTAAGAGGCATGATAACTAAAGGTAATGCAGTATCCTGTCTGGGATCCTGGAATGGAAGAGAATATTAGATAAAAGTTAAGGAATTCTGAATAACCTAAGGACTTTAGTTAATGTACATATATTAATTCATTAACAGTATATCATACTAATTTGTACTCCTGAAACAAATAATACATATGTTAATAAAATAAAAAAAATAAGATGTTAATAGGGGAAACTCAGTGTAGGGTATGTGGGCATTCTGTATTATCTTCTCAATATTTATATAAATCTGAAATTCTTTTCTAATTATAAAGTCTATTAAAAAATAAATGTTGGGCAACTGAGTGGCTCACTGGGTTAAGCCTCTGCCTTTGGCTCAGGTCATGATCTCAGGTTCCTGGGATCCAGCCCCACATTGGGCTCTCTGCTCAGCAGGGAACCTGCTTCCCCCCGCCCCCCGTCTCTGCCTCTCTCTCTCAGCCTGCTTGTGATCTCTCTCTCTGTCAAAAGAATAAATAAAATATTTAAAATAAATAAATAAATAAATGTTAAATGAATGGAAAACATGCACAGTAGCCGCGAACATTATTTATTTGGATGTTGCAAAGAAGAGAGGGAGATGAACAGTTTAAAAAAGAAGGTAGGGAAAGAACAGTACATATGCTAAAATTATATATAATAAATCAGATCGATACAAGACTATATGTGTATATATGTATGTGCTTATATGTAAAGGCAGATATCTGAAAGAAAAGTCACCAGAACTTAAGAAATAGCTATCTTTGACCACTGAAATTGCAGACAGATCCTCTCCTCTCTCCTTCCCTCCATTCTTTCCTTCCTTCCTCCCTCCCTCTCTCCTTCCCTCCCTCTCTCCTTTCTCCTTCCTTCCTTTCTTCCTCTTCCCTGCATTGTTTAAATTTTTGAACAAAGGAAGCACCTGAGTGGCTCAGTTGGTTAAGCATCTGTCTTCAGGTCAGGTTATGATCCCTGGGTCCTGAGATCTAGCCCCACTTCAGGCTCCCTGCTCAGCAGGAAGTCTGCTTCTCCCTCTCTCTCTGCCCCTCCCCTCTCCTCCTTCCCCCTTGCTCATTCTCTCTCTCTCTCTCTCTCTCGCTGTTGCTCTCAAATAAATAAGTAAAATCTTTAAAAATTTTTTTTGAACAAAGAATATATTTTTTTATATAAGAGAAGAGTATAGTTTTAAGTATAAGTGATTCTGAGTTAGATGCCCTAGGTTAGTTATACTTTGAAATTTCAAATTTACCACTTCCTTATCTGGGTCTCTAAAGCTTTTGGATCCACCTTCAACAAATTATAGAAAACCACAATATTGTAGGTCTTCACTGAAGAATAAAATATGAAATTACTGGTACTCTAACACAGATCATAATGAGATAAATAACACCTCAGAAGACCATATGAGACATATGCAGACTGACCACTGTTCTAGTTAGAGATGACAAATATGAAGCCTCATTACCATTCCTGCTCTTAGAACTCCATATTATTTCCTTGGGTCAAGCGAGATCATTAGAGGGTAGCAAAAATAGTTATTTTCTTAGTCTTTATAGAATCACATGTACTAATTTCTTGTTTAAGGATGAGCCATAAACTTTTTATCAAAATCCAGTGTAAGATTCATATGGCCTTATCCCATCTGTATTAAAGATACTGTTCAAGATATTTTCTACCTAGTGGCCCAGTATATGAACTACTAAATGATAAATATTTATTATTGTTGTTGTTGTATCTTTTAGGATATCTTACTAGAGAAAGCTCTGATTTCCATGAGGCTAGGCTCTGCCTTTCTGCTAATGAGAATTATAATTGGTAATGTTTCTCTTTTAACCTGAATTCCAGTAAGCTCTGAGACAAATTTGAGCTTCAGCTATTACAGGTATGTTCTCCTTATTTGTTTGTTTTTATTTAGTTTTACCTCTCTTATTCCATAAAATATTTGAGACAATGGTTTGAATTTCATATTGCTATTTTTCCTGGTTTTATAGTTCTATTTTTCTTGATTTTGATATTTCTATTTTGATTTTATTGCTTTTTTGTTACATTTGTGAAATTCAGTAGCATATGAGTAAGTAAAACATCTGAATTATAGAGTATTTTAAAATTGCTTTTTAAAAATTTCAAATATGTATCATAACTTGGATTTGACTTTAAAATGTGCTAACTTGGAGCAGCTGGATGGGTCAGTTGAATGGCTGACTAGTGGTTTCAGATCAAGTCATGATTTCATGGGTGGTGAGATCCAGCCCTTTGTGGGGCTCCCTGCTCAGCAGGGAGTTTGCTCGAGATTCTCTCCCTCTGTCCCTCCTCCTGCTCTCTCTCTCTCTCAAAAATAAAGAAATCTTTAAAAAATAAATTTTAAAATGTACTAACTTGTTTGGACAATATGCCTTGGGTACTCCTTTGATGAATTGATATGAATTTGATGTCGTTGGAAGAATATTAGACCAAGATTTGAAAGACTTAAATTCTATTTGTGTTGTTATGGTTTAACTGGGATTAATGATTTAATGTCTCTAGGACTATTTTTCTCAGAGTAAGAAAATATATAGCCTTTTTGTTATAAAAATTATTCAGTTTTACATATTGGTTTATATTTTTTAAGGAATTGCCTTTAATGAATTTCAGTACATAAGCAAAACTAACAATCAGTGGAAAAAATACAAACATCTCGGGGCACCTGGGTGGCTCAGTGGGTTAAAGCCTCTGCCTTCAGCTCAGGTCATGATCTCAGGGTCCTGGTATCAAGCCCCGCATTGGGCTCTCTGCTCATCAGGGAGCCTGCTTCCCTTCCTCTCTCTCTGCCTGCCTCTCTGCCTACTTGTGATCTCTGTCAAATGAATAAAATCTTAAAAACAAAAACAAACATCTCCATGTTCAAAATACATTTGATAATTTACTGGGAAAGAAATTTTTAGAGAAAGTCTTATGAGAAAAAGACTTTTGTCCATTTGGACATTTGGCGAGCATTTTAATAATTTGGGGAGGATATATTTTAAAGTTGAAATTCCCATGACCTCATATTCTAATGGTTGTCATTAAGTTGTTAGAAGCTTCAGTCTGAGAGTGATTCCAAAGGAACCCCTTTACTGGACTACAACCCAACTGAGAATTTACATTAGAGGACAGTAATGCATATAGTTATACTCTTAAAGGACTCTGCTTTGGGATTCTCTCTTTTTTCCCCCATTTGGAGCTCCCAGTGACCTCCAAGTGCCGACTGAGTGTAGAACAATATAAGCAGATTTATTCTAATTTGTTGAAGTGTTTATTTCAAGTGAATGATAGCAGTCAACCCCTAAATTTTCAATGTGGTCCTTGAAGAAACTGAGTGTTACATACTGGTAAACTTTACTGCTTATTTATTGCCATAGAAGGAATCACAAATGACTTTTTTATTCCAGACATTCTTCAACCTCTGTGAATAATCAGACAATAAAAATGAAATCTTCAACATTTTTTAATTACTCTCTTCACACATCCAAGAAACTACCGGACCACACAAGAAAACTATTGTTAATACCAACTAGGAAAGATAGATGTGTAATTGGGAGTAATGGTGTCTGAAAATTAAATCTTAAGTTGTAGGAGCTTTTTAAAATCACAATTTGATTCAAAATTTGTGCTTCTTTGAAAATGCCTGCTTTCAATGAGGTTGCATGTATCATTCATTGTATGAATGAATACATCATAAAAATAGTCATCAGTATTATTTTCTTGCTTATTCTTCATGAAAAATTCTCCATAATAAATATTTTTCAAGACTTGATTTCCTTTTCACTTAGTTTCCACAGTAGAATCATTTCTTTTGGGCTGATTATTACACAATATTTCATGGGATAGTCTGAATACTGGAAAAAATATATATTTTTTAAAATGTAAAATTCCATTCTAGACATCTGCAAAGCAGAGAACGTTTTGGTAACTGGAGAATTTAGAATTCCAGATTGAATTTTAAAGTTTTTGATTCTTTTTAATGGGGTAATCCTTGACCAGATGTAGGAAGTTTTCTCTCTCTCTCTCTCTCGTGGGATATAAAGTCACGTGTTTATTTGTAGTCCAAATGTCACCTTATCTTTCAAAGTATAGGTCTTATTGCACACAACTAATAAAGTTCCATGCAATAAGTTACAACTATAAGGAGCACATTTCTAGATTGCTCTTTGCACATGGGTAGACACAAAAATATACATAGATGTTAATCTAAAATATCTGTGTGGAAATGCATTTTTGTGCTTTGGAATAGCAAGAATAAGTATTTTTTCTAAATAATTCTTCTAAAGAAAACTTGCTTTACATATTACGTAAAATATATCTATGAATTATAGAAAATAAAATGCATTACATATTTTAAATTTTGAAACCATTGTAGATTCCTAAAAAATTGAAAAACAATTTACAGGAAGGTCCAATGCACCCATTGCCCAGTCTTTCCTTTCTTTTATAACTATGATACAATATCACACTAAGAAATTGATGTTGCTGCAATGCATGCTCATATATTTGTTGAAGGATAAATAATTAACTGTTTTTAATAAGGATAATAATGAATTAATTTCAAATAGTAATTTTGTTAGTCCTAAAAAAACCTCAGTCATTTAAGTTTGAAATTATACACATAAACATACATGGAACTGAAACATTAAATTACTTGATATTTGCCAATTTGGATCTACTAGATAACTCTTTAGATTATATATCTATATTTATCTATATGTAGATAGAGACAGATATATATTAATTACTATCTTCAATTGAATCATATAAAATTGCCAATATTCAAACTTTTGACTCATAAGTTGGCCATTTCTTAAAATGAGTCAATATAATATATCATCTCTTATTTCTATCAAAGTATGTATAAATTATTTTAGCATGCTAGCAGTTTGAGCTACTTAGAATACTGGAAAAGTGTTGAAAATATGGGTGAGAAAGGATTAAGGGAAAATATTGGGAATGACTTTAGAACAGTTTAGAAGAGTAGATTTTTAGTGAGGTTAAGAATCCATGTAAAATCTGATGGACCTCCTCTAGGAGCTCTAGATTATTTTCTTGAGTCAAGCCAGACCATCAGAAAGCTGTGTGCAAGATTTCAGATATAATTTTTCTAAGAAAACATTCCTATGAGAGGCTCTGTTTTTCAAATTTCTAGTCATTCCTCAGTCAGAGGCTATTTATCTACTCACATCACCTAAAAGTATACTCATTCCTTATTTTGCTCTCCTAAGGTCTGAAAAAGTATACTTTTCTAAAATTTCTAAAAATTTCAACAAACTCTTAGAGAATATTCTATTGATCTTGATTACTGTAGATTAACAAAAATAAATAATGAGATAGTTTCTTAGCAGTATTTTAGAAAAGACCAGAAATCTAAAATATTCTGCTTAACAGTGGAATCCCCAGCTGTAGTCCCCAGCCTTAGTGGGTCTCCTGTGATCTCTAGCTGTAGAACCAACTATGTTCTGAAAGGTCATATCTAGTAACAGGAAGAACAGTCTGTATTTTAGAGTTACCAGGGTCTCATCAGAGTTTTATCACATGGGACATAGGCATAGTTCCTTTCAGACAAATGAGAGATGTTATCTATTTAGAACTAAAATTCAGAAAAGGATATTCCAACTTGGCTACATCCTAGGCTAAGTGAATTATTAGGATTAAATGAATTAATAATATCCAGAAAAATAATGTAAAGGCACTGAGAGTGCTGAAAGAGATGTAGATTTTTGAGGGGTATGTTTGGATATAGAGCATGACACCACAGAAATTTGATTTAAATTCATCAAATCTTTCCAATTTAATTTATTTCTGAGATATTTTTCCGCCTTGGAAATTAGATAGGCTTGGGCAGGAGATATGGACAGCTTAGTTTCAGATCTAACTAACTCAAAGAATAACTTTAACTGAAGCGGGGGGACTATGGGAACTCTAGTTTCCATCTGCTCTAATGACAGTTCAGTGGGCTTGTCCATGGAACATTGATTTCAGTATCTCTGGGGAAGGCTGACAAACACAGTTCCCTATTTAGAGTTATGTCCATGGCTGGTCATCTGGCGTGGCAGAGCCATCCGGCTTCCTGTCCTCTGGGACGCTGCACAACACTGATCTACTCTCACCCATAGTTTATGTTGCTTGCCTGCTCAGCTGGTGCCAACCCAAGCAAGACCTAGTCTTTCTCAGTGACCTTGCTAGCCCAAACTGAACAATCACACCATGCAGCTAAGTTTGCTCTATTTTCCTACTAATATAAGAGTTTTTTCTTGTTTCACTTGTCTTAAGATTTCCAGTGATACTGGAAAAACTTGAGGCACAAGGGACTGGGAGGAGGGGGGAAGCAATGGGTGACTTGTGAGTAGAGGCAATGATAAAGTATTCAGTGCCCAATTAGAGAATCTTTTTTTCTAGTTTCTTTCTCTTTTCCACCAGATACTACTAAGTACATTTACACATTTGAGATAGACCATTTATAAGGCAGACTTCTTATTTTCCCTCCTTATTTTTTTCCAAGGATGTCATTGAGAAAGAGAATAACAATATAAACTTGTTATTTAATTTTTATAGGAACATTCTACATGATAACAATCATGATGCTAGAGATGGCCTAATAAGGATATGGCTAATAATTTTAGAGTTGACTGTTAAGGATGAGCTTAGAAAATGGACTAGTCATGGTTGACCACAAGCGGTAATTATGGTTATTGTGAATTACCGTTAGCTGACCATGAGTCACACAGCATCCCAGTTCTGGGTAAAACAAGATGTTTAGTACCTCCTTTGCAAAACTCTTTCTCCTTTCCTGGCTTGTCTCTCCTCTCTTGAATGTCTTTATATCTAGCAGTCCCTTCATTCTCTGCTGGACCGTCTGGTATAGAAATGTATTCAGGTTCAGTTCTCAGCACTTATCTCATTCTGCTTCAGGAAGTTTCATCTGGAGATTTCAGATTTAACTCACCTTCATAATTAATATTACTTTTGACCAATCTCTCTGGTTCTAATCTACACATCTAGAGTTTCCCTATATTTTCCTTTCTTTTCATTCCTAGTGACTTAGCCCAGACCTTATTCATGTTGACCTAAATTCTTAGACTAATCCCTATTTAAAGCTTTCTTCTAATTCTCTTTATGGCTATCTCTTCTTGGAGATAAAGAAAGGAGATCAGGAACCAAACCCTGACTCAGAACTTTTTATGAAGAATGTTGATTATTTCTCATTTTTAGGAGATGAAGAGCTGAAATCTTAATGATATGATTTAGAATCAAATAAGACCAAGCTATATGATTTGTTAAATTGTCTCCCAGAGTTGGATAAAATAGTTGATCCAATAATGAATAAATAACCAACATTTCCAAATGGATCTTGAAGAAAAGGAGATGCTCAGAGACTCCATTCTGATATTAGCTGCACTAGGGGAGATGAGTAGATGTAAAATGTGACTCAAAGAAAGGGTTACTAACACTGCATTTATTGTCAGTATACATATCCAGAGGATGAGAATGCTGCCTCAGAGTTCCCAGAGAGCTGGAGTAAAAGAACAGTGTAATTGTAGATGATGTTTCTTAAAAATACATCTAATACTTACAAATTCTAATTTATTCTGTATACTGCTATGTTACCTTGCTGGAACAGTGGGTCATTCTCCTCAAAAATCTTTTGCCTTCTCAGTATATAAATGATGGAAATGATTTAATTAGTGATTTCCACAGTTGTTTTTTCCCATATTTCCATTGCCACTTTCTAGGCCACCTTCTCCTTTCACACCAAAACCACATACCCTAAATAGCAGCTATTTTGGTCTTTTTGTTGTTTCTTGGCTACTCCACATACTCATCAATCTTTGGGCTTTTGCTCCAGTTTTTTCCTCCCTTAGAATGTCCCTTATTTCCCACTTCAGAAACATAGTTCAAGATTTACCTCTTCTGAGAAATCTGCTCGAATCTAAAATTGTCACTCTTTTCTATTTCCCTAGTAGTTTTAATCTTTGTTACACCACAAATCATCTTAGCCCTTAAGTTAATGTTTTTGTTTCTGAATCCTATACTAATTTTCTCTGTCATGTAGACATTCAGTAATGTTGCTAAACAGAATTGAACTCATTTAAGTTATGCTAAGCTAGAGCTCACTAGGTCTTGATTAGTGGGTCAGCACCAAAATTGCAATCTTCCTTTCAACTACTATAGGGCCAAAGCTCCACATTTAAAAATGGAATATCAAAAACAGTTTTCTTGTGTGGCTTATATAAAGGATTATTTATTCACTTTATTAAGCCAAGAACTGTGCTAGGGATGTTAGCACTATGCAAGTTAGATAAGAAATGATCCCTCAGGGAGTGTAGCATCTATAGAAGGGAGGAGACACTTAAGAACTTCATCAGAATAAAAGATTATATAGAGAATGTGAACAGACTCAAAGAACATAGGACCAACAACCGTGCTTAGGAGAACATCAGGAAATAGTTCATGAAAGTTTTAAAATATAAGTAGGCACTATCCTCCAGTTTGATAAAGATAACAGGATATTCATGGTACTCTCAGATTTCAATTTAGAGTTTGTTTAATTATGGAACTGGTGTCCTGGCAATAATTTTAGGAATTTATCTGAATGCATTTATATGTAAGATTGTGTATATGAGTGTGTGTGTATGTGTGTTAAGCTCAAAAGGTAGGTGGAATCAGCCAGGTGCATAGCTGCTACTGCACACTGCACACATCTGCTAGGCCTTGCCCAGCCACGCACCCCCAGGCAACATCACCGGCCCTGCCCAGCCATGCCCAGCCCGCGTTGTGGACTATGCCCAGCCTTGTATCTCCAGCTGTCCCAGTGTGCAGCCCCTAACCACCGAACTGCTTTGGAGATCTGGCAAGGACTAGTGGTCCAATGCACATTTTGCTAACACGACCACCCTGCTTCCAAGTATCCCAGCAGTCACATTCTCCTCCCTCCCCCAACCCTGGGCTAGCCTTCCTGGGTCCTACTAACATCACAGAGAGCAAACACAGCCTACAACAGGCAAAGAGAGCAAAAAACTACATGGAAAGGAAGAGTTACTCAGACACAACAGAACTTAAGCAACACACAACAGATATTCTTCTGAAGTGCCAGATTCTGGCAAACAGTGGACACTGCACTCCAGTGACCATGACCTCTTCTTCATAAAGTCACTGCTTTCAAGAGCAGAAGACACAGCTGATTTTCTTAACACAGAGAAACAGACACAGAGTGACAGACAAAATAAGAAAACAGATAAATTTATCCCAAAAGAAAGAACAGAAACTAGGCCATGGCCAGAGATCAAAGCGAAACAGGTATAAGTGCCTGATAAAGCATTTAAAGCAATGATCATAAGGATAGTTGCTGAATTGAGAAGAGAATAGAAGACATGAGTAAGATCCTTAACACAGAGATAAGGAATAACATAGTAGATATAATACAGCAGAGATAAAGGAATAACATAGCTCAATAGATGAAATGAGAAATATGCTTGATAGAATGATTGGCAGGATGGAAGAAACAAAGGAACCAGTTAATGATCTAGAAAACAGAGTAACAGTAATCAAGTAATCAAGCTAAATGGAAAGAGAGAAAAAAGAATTATGCAAAATGAGGATAAACTTATGGAACTCAGTGACTCCATCAAACTTAATAACATTCACATTCTAGGAGTCCTAGAAGAAGAGAGAAAAAGGGGCAGAAAATTTATTTGAATAAATAATAGCTAAAAACTTCACTAATCTAGAAAAGGAAACAGATAAACGGCATAGAGAAGTCCCATCAAAATCAACAAAAGCAGACATATACCAAGATAAATCAAAATTAAATTGGCAAAATATAGTGATGAAGAAAAAATTTTTAAAGCAGCAAGACTCAAGAAGTCAGTAACTTACAAGGGAAAACCCACAAGCTAGCAAGGGATTTTTCAACAGAAGCTTTGCAAGCCAGAAGGGAGTGGCATGACATATTCAAAATGCTGAAAGGGAAAAATCTACAGCCAAGAATACTCTATCCAAGAAGGCTATTGTACAGAATAGAAGGAGAGATAGTTTTCAAGACAAACAAAAATTAAAGGAGTTCATGACTGCTATACCAGTCCTGCAAGAAATATTAAAGGGGACTCTTTGAGTGGAAAGGAGACCAAAGTGACAGTATAGAGGTAGGAAACACAAAAACAGTAAAAATGAATATTTCTGTTAAAAATCTATTAAGGACCTCACACAAAAAAGGATATAAAATATAATAACATATATCTAAAATGTGAGGAGGAGAGGAGGAAAAAATGGTTTCAAATGTAAACAACCATCAATTCAATATAGATGTTATATACTAACCTAATGGTAACCATGTATCAAAAGCCAGCAATATTTATGCAAATAAAGAGAAAGAAACCCAAATATATTACTAAAGAAAATCATTAAAACATGAAAGACAAAAAAGAATCAAAGAAAATCTTCAAAAACAACTACAAAACAAGTTATAAAATAGTAGTAAATATCTATCTATCAATAATTACTTAGAATACAAATGGACTAAACACCCCCAATCAAAAGACAAGGAATGACAGAATGGATAAAAAATAAGTTCTATCTATATGCTGCCTATAAGAGACTAATTTTAGACCTAAACAGCTGCAGATTGAAAGTGAGAGGATGGAGAAATATCTGTCATGCAAATGGATGTCAAACAATGCAAGAGTAGCAATACTTATATTTGACAAAATAGATTTTGAAATAAAAACTGTAACAAGAGACAGAAAAGGATACTATATGATAAAAAGGGGGACAATCCAAGGAGAAGATATAACAATCGCAAATATTTATGCACCCAACACAAGATCACTCAAATACATAAAACAGTTAATAACAAACATAAAGGGAATAATTGATAATAATACAGAAAGAGTAGGGGACTTTAATACCCCACTAACATCAATGTACAGATCTTCTAAACAGAAAATCAACAAAAAAAGGATGGGTTTGAATGACATATTGGGACAGATGAACTCAACAGATATATTTAGAACATTCCATCTTAACATACCAGAATACACATTCTTTTCAAGTGCACTTGGAAAATTTTCCAGAACAGATCACATATTATCCCACAAAGCAAACCTCAACAAATTCATGAAGATTGGAATCATTAATGCATCTTTTCTGACCACAATGCTATGAAATTAGAAGTCATCTAGAAGAAAAAATCTGGAAAGACCACAAATACATGGAGGTTAAATAACATGCTACTAAACAATGAATGGGTCAACTGGAAAATAAAAGAAGAAATTAAAAAGTACATGGAAACAAATGAAAATACAATGCTTTAAAACCTATCGGATGCAGCAAATGTAGTTTTCAGAGGAAAGTTTATAGCAATACAGGCCTACTTTAAGAAGCAAAAACTAATTTCAAACAACTTAACCTTACATCTAGATGAACTACAAAAAAGAACAGTAAACAGAACCTAAAACCAGAAGGAAGGAAGGAAATAATAAAGATTAAAGCAGAAGTAAATGATAGAGACACACACACACACAGAGATAGAAGACAATAATGGAATCAGGAGCTGATTCTTTAAAAAAAAAAAAAACCAATAAAATTGATAAACCTCTAGCCAGATTCTCAAGAAAAAGAGAAAGGACTGAAATAAATAAAATCACAAATGAGAGAGGAAAAATAACAACTAATGCCACAGAAATACAATTATAAGAGATTATGATAAACTATATACCATCAAATCGGACAACACACAAATTGGACAACCTGAAAGAAATGGATAAATTCCTAGAGACATATAAACTACCAAAACTGAACAAGAAAGAAATAGAAAATTTGAATAAACCAATAAACAGCAAAGAAATTGAATTAGTAATCAAAAAGTTCCCAACAAACAAAAGTCCAGAACCAGATGGGTTCACAAGCAAATTCTACCATACAATTCAAGAAGAGTTAATACCTATTCTCAAACTATTCCAAAAAATAAAAGAGCAAGGAAAACTTCCAAATTCATTCTATGAGGCCAGCATTACCCTGATACCAAAACCGGATAAAGATGCTACTAAAAAAAGAGACTATAGGCCAATATTACTGATGAACAGAGGTGCAAAAATTCACAACAAAATACTAGCAAACCAAATTCAACAATACATTTTTAAAAATCACTCATGAAGATCAAGTGGGATTTATTCCTGGGTTACCAGGGTGGTTCAATATCTGCAAATCAATCAACATGATAAATCACATCAGTTAAGAGAAAGGATAAGAATCGTATGATTATTTCAATAGAAACAGAAAAAGCATCTGACAAAATACAACATCCATTCATGATAAAAACCTTCAACAAAGTAGGACTAGAGGGAACATACCTCAACATAATAAAAGCAGTAAGTGAAAAACCCAGATACATCATCCTTACTGGGGAAAAACAGAGCTTTTCCCCTAAGGTCAGAAAAAAAAGCAAGGATGTCCACTCTCACCACTGTTACTTAACATAGCACTGGAAGTTCTAGCCACAACAATCAGACTACAAAAAGAAATAAAAGACATTTAAATCAGTAAGAAAGACATCAAACTTTCATTATTTTTAGATGATATCATACTCTATAGAGAAAATCCAAAAGACTAAGAACTACTTGAACTGATAAATGAATTCAGTAGTCACAGGATACAAAATCAACATACAGAAATCTGTTGCATTTTTATACATGAATGATGACGCAGCAGAAAAAGAAATCAAGGAATGGATCACATTTGCAATTACACCAAAAAACAGTACAATACCTAGGAATAAACCTAACCAAAGAGGTGAAAAGACCTGTACTCTGAAAACTGTAAAACACTAATGAAAGAAATTGAAGATGACACAAAGAAATGAAAAAACATTCCATGCCCGTGGATTGGAAGAACACATGTTGTTAAAATATCTATACTACTCAAGGAAATCTACATATTTAATGCAATCCCTATCAAAATACCAACAGCATTTTTCCGGAACTAGAACAATCCTAAAATTTGTATGGAACTTCAAAAGATTCCAAATAGTCAAAGCAATCATGAAAAAGAAAAATAGGGCCTGGTTGGCTCAGTCATTAAGCATCTGCCTTTGGCTCAGGTCATGATCCTAGGGTCCTGGGATTGAGTCCTGCATCCGGCTCCCTGCTTCTCTCCTCCTGCTTGTGCTCCCTCTCTCACCTTCTCTGTCAAATAAATAAATAAAATCTTTGAAAAAAAAAAAGAAAGAAAGAAAGAAAGAAAAAGCTGTAGACATTACAATTCTGGATTTTATGTTATATTCCAAAGCTGTAGTAATAAAAACACTATTGCGGGGCGCCTGGGTTGCTCAGTGGGTTAAAGCCTCTGCCTTCGGCTCAGGTCATGATCACAGAGTCCTGGAATCAAGCCCCGCATAGGGCTCTCTGCTCAGCGGGGAGCCTGCTTCCTCCTCTCTCTGCCTGTCTCTCTGCCTGCTTGTGATCTCTGTCTGTTCAATAAATAAATAAAATCTCTAGAAAAAAATAACAACAGTATTGTATTGGCACAGAAACAGGCATATAGATCAATAAAACAGAAGAGAAAATTGAGAAATAAACCCACAATTATATGGTCAATTAATCTTCGACAAAGCAGGAAAGAATATCCAATGGACAAAAGACAGTCTTTTCAATAAATAGTGTTGGAAAAACTGGATAGCAACATGCAAAAGAATGAAACTGGACCACTTTCTTACGTCATACACAAAAATAAATTCAAAATGGATGAAAGACCTAAATGTGAGACCTGAAACCATAAAAATCTTAGAAGAGAACACAGGCAGTAACTTCTTTGACATCATCTGTAGCAACCATTTTCTAGATATGTCTCATGTGGGAAGGGAAACAAAAGCAAAAATAAACTATTGGGACTTAATCAAAATAAAAAAAAAAAAACAAACTTCTGCACAGTGAAGGAAACAACCAAACTAGAAAGCAGCTTACAGAGTGGGAGAAGATATTTGCCAATGAAATATCCGATAAAGGGGTTAGTATTCAAAATATGTTAAAGAACTTATACAACACAACACCAAAAAGACAAATCATTCAGTTTAAAAAGGGGCAGAAGACAAGAACTGACATTTCTCTAAGGAAGACAGCCAGATGGCCAGCAAAGATACTCATCATCCCTTATCACCAGGGAAATGCAACTTAAAGCTATAATCAATGGGAACAATCACCTATCAGAATGGTGAACATGAAAAACACAAGAAACAACAGGTGGTGGTGCGAGTGGAGAGAAAGGAACACTGGTGCATCATTGGTGGGAAGGCAAACTGGTGTAGCCACTGTGGAAACAGTGTAGAGATTCCTCAAAAAGTTAAAAATAGAACCACTTTATAACTCAGTAATCACACTGGTGGTATTTACCCAAAGAATATAAGAACACTAATTTGAAGGGATACATGAACCCTAATGTTTATAGCAGCATTATTTACAATAGGCCACCAATTGATGAATGATATGATGAATGATCTTTATTTTGATAGAGTGATATACATACACACATAGGAATATTATTCAGCCATAAAAAAGAATGAAATCTTGCCATTTGCAATGACATGGGTTGGGGCTAGAGAGTATAACCACATGTGAAATAAGTCAGTCAGAGAAAGACAAATACCATATGATTTCATTCATATGTGGAATTTAAGAAATAAAACAAATGAGCAAAGGGAAAAATGAGAAACAGACAAATCTGTTTCTGTATCTGTAAGAGATAGATTCTTAACTATGGAGAACAAACTGATGGTTGCCAGAGGGGAGGTGGGTGGAGGGAATGAGTGAAATAGGTGATGGGGATTAAGGAGTGCATGTGTCGTGTTGAGCACTGGGTGTTGTATGAATTTGTTCAATACTTATGTAGTACACCTGAAACTAATAAAACACTGCATGATAACTAACTGGAATTAAAATAAAAAGTTAAAAAAAATGGTAGGAGGAATCTTTAGCACTGTGAGGAGGCAGTGAATATACAGATGGGGGAAAACAGGAAAGAATGGCTCATCTTAAGCCTTTGCACTGATTTAAGGTCTGAAAGAAAACGAGTTTAAAGCCAGACACTAAAGGCATAGTGATCATGAGGGAAGTTTTGAGATTCTAGGAATAAACCTGCTAATTCCAAGATTCTCGAGATTACAAGGTATATATGACACAGAGTAGAAGAGTAATTTTCCTCCAGCCTCCAAACCTCTGATTCCTTTTCTTTTTTTTTTTTTAAGATTTTATTTATTTATTTGAGAGAGAATGAGTGAGAGAGAGCATGAGAGAGGAGAAGGTCAGAGGGAGAAGCAGACTCCCCAAGGAGCTGGGAGCCTGATGGGGGACTCGATCCTGTAAGTCCAGGATCATGACCTGAGCCGAAGGCAGTTGCTCAACCAACTGAGCCACCCAGGCGCCCCTCTGATTCCTTTTCATACTAAAATGTGTTTCTGACCTCATGGTGACCTTTACTGACCACTAGCTAAGGATGGAGGATGACTATGCCTAGCAGAATAGTATTCTGATGTAGGACAAAGCAGTACAACATGGGTGGGAGGGGGCGTGAATTTATCTCCTGAGCACTTGTGAGCCTGAGAACACCAAGAAAGGCTTAGGTTAGTCTTTGAGGGAACTGGAAAGTGCAATAAGCCACTGATATTTAAGCATTTCTGTAAATGCAGCATAATCTGTATTCCAAATTTGGGGGAGTTTGCTGGGGAAATTCAGGGGATCAGAGAAAGTGCTTAGCAGATGGAGAAGAGTGAAAGGAACATCTTATTGAAATTTCCATCTGAAGTAATCTTACTTTATAGAGTGTGGACGCTAAAGTCAAACTTTGCAACTGGAAATACCGCAGTCCATCAGTATTAGAAATGCCTTGGCACGGACCTAGGATGCTTTTCCATGAGTTCTCAAGAGTAGCTGGAGCTTTTATAATACCGATCTTGTGAAGGAAGAAGTATAATGACTGGGGAGCCAATCACTAGGTTGCATGGCTTTGGACAAATACAATTCTGAGTTTTATTTTCCTCATTTGCAAAATGGAGATAGTACCTAACTGGCCTAAGTTATTGTGAAGATTAGGGAATCTAAAGAACCTGCCAGAATAAGCACTGAATGCATTACTGATATGTAGTATTCACTCAAATGATAATTGTGCTATTGCCATTAATATATTATTGCTTAATCTTCTATTTTCGTGATCTCCTTTGTTGTTCAACCCAGTAAATGCTACAGTTCTATTCCAGAGGATAGACTTAATTTTATCTTTTTAGAAAAATTTTACTCTTTTTAATAAATGTGGATTCAAATAAGTTATTTTCTTTTCGGTGATATATAGCTCATTACTGACATTTTATATAGCTTTGTGCTTTACACGTGGCACTTCTAAACTTAATATGGAATAATAAATATTTGATAAAGGTTGTTTTACCTGTTGTGCTGACTGTAAAACATACCTTGCTGAGACATTTTAGACATTTCTTATAATTCCTGCTTTCTGTGCTTTTTCTATTTCTAAAGAGCTTCTTCATATAAGGGTTCTGAATGCTATTTGACCATTGCCTCAGTAACAGCTATTAGAGTATCAGAGATTCATTGCTACTAATGAATTCTGATTTATGTCTAACTCAGATCATGCCAGCAAAAGAGCAGTGGGTAACTTATCTCTGTAATGAAAAGAGGCAAGGGAGGTTGTCTACTTGCAAGTGTCTATGTGGAACAGTTGATTCAAAATAGAAGAACTTCTAAAATGCCTGTAAAATTCAGAAGACATACCTTGTTTGGGATATCCTGATGAACCCAATGAATCTCATATTTTTCTTCAAGCATCTATATGAGAATAGATGATAGGGATCTTAAACTTGTCCACCCCCCAAAATTCCTCTAGTTGGTAATGGTAGAGATATTATTCCTTGGTTTTTACCTAGTGGTAAGACGGACATTGGTAAAATTGTCATAAAGCTGTATGTTTTACAGGGAGCATCAAATTAAATTTCTTGTGGAGTTTGAGTCAAGGGGGAAGATGCATTTACAATGCAAGTATGAAACTTGGTTAAAAAATAAGGAAAAACGTCCTGCCCTTAAAACTTTTGTGAAAAATACACACTTCCAAATAATAGATGGAGTTATTGAGGTCGCATGTCTTTTGTATGTCTCCTCCAGTGTTCTATTTTACAGAGCCCACAACTGTTATCTTTACTGAACTTTAGAAAATCATACTTAAAAGATCAAGTATGGGAAAGAACTGAGTCGACAAAATATAGCAACTGTATTGTTCCCTGTATCTTGGCAATGAGATAAGCTCTGAAATGACTGTGTGTGAGAATGTATTGACTTTTTTTTAAACATGCAGACGTCTTATCATACTCAGGGATGTTGGTAGCACTAATTTTTATTTTTAAAAACTCATTGCCAAGAATCTATCCATTTGGATGAATGAATTTTTATCCTTGAATAGCTGATATTTTCCTCATTGTAAATCCAGGTAGATGAACATGCTTACTGGGTTTGATTCAGATCTTTAACTCATTCCTGTCCTTCCTATGTAAAAGGGTAACTAAGATAAATTAATACTGTCCCTCTGTCCAAACAGGATTAGGACATGATTTATAAAAATCAGAATGAATCTTAGCATTTATAAGAAATACACAAATAAGACTGCCAAAGACCTTTAATGTCAAGAACAAGACAACATTATCCTTCAGAATTCATTTCTACCTAGTCTATGTTACATGCTAAGTTAATTCAGTTTTTGATTACCAAAAATAACTTTTTAAGTTTTTATTTTTAAATAACTTCAGACTTACAGAAAAGCTGCAAAAATAGTACATAATTCCTGTAAATGCGTCACTCACCTTTCCCTAATATTGTTTCATATAGCCATAGGTACAATGACCCAGACTAAGATATTAACTTTGATGTAATACAACTGATTAAACTACAGACTTCAGATTTCATTAGTTTTATTACTATTATTATTATTATTACAATTCTTTTTTTTTTTTTTTTTTTAGGATCCAATTTAGGATCCCACAGTGCCGTTGGTTGTAATGTCTTAGTCTTTTCTAGTACATGACAATTCCTCAGCCTTTCCTTGTCTTTGTGACTGACACTTTTAAAGAGTAATGGTTAGTTACTTTGTAGACTACCCCTCAATTTGTGATTGATGTCTTCTCATAACTATATTAAGGTTATGTATTTTTGGCAATGATACTGTAGGAGTGATATACCCTCCTCATAATGTACCTGAAGATAGGTGATGTTATCTTTCTTATTACAGTGACCTTAAAGATAGTGTCTTCTAGATTTTTTGGTATAAATTTAGTACTTTTCCCTCTGTAACTAATAAACATCTTGGGGGATATTCTTTGAGGCTATGCAAATATCCCATATCTTCTCAAATACCATTGACTCACTAATTTTAGCATCCATTGATGGATTTTGCTTGCAACAATTATTGTGATTACCTAATTGTGATTTTTCTATTTCTTGCATTCCTTTTATGCTTATAAATTATAATTATTTTGTAAGGAAGAGCTGGCCCTTCTTCCCCATTTATTTTTGTTTCCACACTATTTATTTATATCAGTATGGATTTATGGATACTCATTTTATTCTAGAGATGTTAATCCAATACTGTCATTATTTTGTTGCTCAAACTGTCCTGGTCTTGGCTATGTAGAGTCTTTCATGCTAGTGCTTATACCCTCTTTCAACATGTTCCCATATTTTCTGATGAATTCTTTGCTTTGTGGCTCAAGATGCTCTTAACTCATTTTTAATTTTCTCTAACCCAGACCAAGAATAAACCACCTCACCATCAAGTCATATATATTTTTTGTTGTTGAAACATAGTGTTTAGAAGCTAAGGTCTGAGTACTAGGTATTCTCATTGCTACTGTGTGCCACTGCTTCTGCTGCTTCTCCACAGACAGCTAGAAATTAGATGTATGTATAATAACACAGCATATACATACAGATATTTTTATTTCTCTATTTATCTGTATGCATATTACTAAAAATTAGCTCATACTGATACTTCCAATTCCATTCCAACATGACAAGGTTCAGACTAGCCTTCTTTCTTCCATATTTGTAACTTCTTTCTCTGACAGTGACAAAACTGACTCTTATTATCTACATATTTAGGGTATGCTCAGGATGATGAAACTATCATGTCCATAGTGGTGGATAAATGGCTCTATACATTTTTCAAAACCCATAGACTTGTGCATACTACAAAGAATGAGTACATAATCTTTAAAAAATCAGAGGATGTGGGGGAACCCAAAATGAAATTAAAAGCTGTAATCAACCTTATTATCAACCTTATTATAATCAACCTTATTAATCAACCTTATTATACACATCAGGTGGTTCTAGGTTGGCTGATCCATTCCCTGCATATTTTTAATTAGAGCATAGTGTTTATGTAGAGTATCTTTTGACTTTAATCTTACAATATAAGCCAAAGTACTATTTGCCAAAAGTAGTTTAGTTTCTTTTCTTTTTCTCCAAATTCCTTGTGAATATGTTATTCATTTGTAATATAGTTCACTCATTTGTTACAGCTTTTAATTTCATTTTGGGTTCCCCCACATCCTCTGATTTTTTAAAGATTATGTACTCATTCTTTGTGGTACGCACAAGTCTATGGGTTTTGAAAAATGTCTAGAGCCACTTATCCACCACTATGGACATGATAGTTTCATCATCCTGAGCATACCCTAATGCTGCCTTTTTGTAAAATATTCCTATCACCTTCTTGTAGCCTTGATACTGACTTTTTATTCCTATAACTTTGCCCTTCAGCATAGATCATAAATGAAATTTATATTATTTTTTATTGCTTCTTAGCAAAATAAATTTAAAATCCATCCATGTTCTGTGAATCAATAGTTTCTTTATATTGTCACTGAGTAATATTCTATTGTATAACTGTACCATGATTTTCTTATGCATCTACCAGTTGAAGAACATTTGAATTGTTTCTGGGATTTGGAAATTGTGAATAAAGTTGCTGTAAACATTGCATACAGGGTCTTATAATTATAAGTTTTCATATTGGGGGGATAAATATCTAGTAGTGACATTGCTCCGTTATAGAGTAAGTTTATGTTTAACTTTGTAAGAAACTGCTAAAGTGTTTTCCAGAAGGACTAAATCATTTTGTATCCCTGCTGGCAATGTATAAGAGTTCTAGCTGTTTTGCATCTTCACTAATACTTAGTATTATCCTCATCTTCTTTATAGATACGGAAATGAAGAGTAAGAGATTTAAATAGCTTGTCTGAAGTCATGACCAGTGCCAGGACTGAAATTTGAGCTCAGGACAGTGGGTTCTGAATTTGGTTATTTTTTCACTGTACTTTTTCAGAGGAACAATTCTTGTTTGCTCACATTTACTCATATATATGAAGTCTTTGAGTAACTTCTCCTAAGATAATTTCCTTCTTTTAATAGCCAATTATTGTGAATGACTTTTGAGAAGTAGAAGTAGAAGTAGAAGTAGAAGCTATTAGTCATTGTTTCTCTATTTGAGGAAGGTGAATCCTGAAATGGTCAAGAAATGTATTTTAGGGGCACCTGGGTGTCTCAGTGGGTTAAAGCCTCTGCCTTCGGCTCAGGTCATGATCCCAGGGTCCTGGGATCGAGCCCCACATCGGGCTCTCTGCTCTGCAGTGAGCCTGCTTCCTCCTCTCTCTCTCTCGCCTGCCTCTCTGCCTACTTGTGATCTCTGTCAAATAAATAAATAAAATCTTAAAAAAAAAAAAAAGAAATGTATTTTAATGAGTGACAGAACTAATAGTGGCCATTTTTTTTCTAGGGTACTGTGATATTATAACTTAAAATAAGAAATATATATTTGGTCTTCATTCCCATTTCTGGCATAGAGCTCCTAAAACCCTTGGGATTTCTTAAGTGATGAGAGTAATAAAAGTATTAATGAGGTGACTTTTGGAAAGCCCCCAGATCACCTAAGAAGGGGGCTGGCCATCAGAGGATGTGTTTAGAAGACTTTCAGTCTACCCCCTTCACATCCCTGGACCTCTGGGAAGAGAGCGGGGCTGAGGTTGAACCAATCACCACCGGCCAATGAATTAATCAGTCTTCCTACGTAATGGAACCTCCATAAAAAACCAAAAGTACAGAGTTTGGAGAACTTCTGAGTTGGTGAACACTTGGAGATTTGGGGGGAATGGTACATCTGGAGAGGGCATGGAAGCTCTGCACTCCTTCCCACATACCTTGCGTTATGCATCTCCTCCATCTGGCTACTTTTGACATGCATCCTTTGATAATAAATTGGTGATCTAGTTGATGGGTTTCCTGAGTTCTGTGAGCTGCTGTAGAAAATCGAACCCAAGGAGGGGGTTGTGGGAACCTCCCAGGTAATCTGATCTGTCAGAAGCACGGCTAATAACCTCGGTTTGAAACTAGTGGTTCGGGTGTGTGGAGGGACAGTCTTGTAGGACTGAGCCCCTAATCTCTGAAATCTGACAACATCTCTGTGTACCTGGTGTCAGAAATAAGGTCAGTTCTCAGACACCCTGTTGATGTCCGAGAATGGCTTATTGGTGTGGGGACGCCCCTGCATAAACACATACATACTTTGCAATTGGTGACCAGAATGCCCTATTTAGGCACAAACAAAATACAAAATATTCTGGTTTGTATACACAAAATCAAAATATGTTGGACCTTTTCTTCTTTGAACAGGTAGCTATCTTCCCTTCTGGAGAGTAAGAAGTCCACAAAATGAGTATCTACAGTATTAATAGTAGGGGTAGGTGCAGAGGGTTGGGAAACTAGACAGAGAGTCAGACATAATCTAAGAATCTTTTGTGGACCTGCACCCTCCACTCTTTCTCTAGGAACTTTAGACAAAACTGGAAGAAGTTCAAATGGTTTGGCCTGCCTCCCCCAACCTCCTTTTTTTTTTTTTTTAAATGCCTTTTTCTGAAATACTCTGGCCAAAGACTAACAAGCAGTGAAATGGCAAAAGGCAGGCAGCCGGCAGGAAAAGTAGAAGCAAATGGCTGGGGTAAAACACAAACTGTATGATTAGGCTCTGAATAATCAAGGAATTGCATTGTAGCTTGTTATACATATTCCATGGTCATAATTTGATATTTGCAACAAAAAGAAAAAGAAGAATCTTCTAAAAAAAAAAAAAAAACAAAAAACAAAAAACAAAAAACAAAAACAATAGAACAAGTCAGTGTTGACTGGGGAAGTCTATCTATCTTTTTCACTCAAAATATTACCTATTTACCTTTCTGATCCTCTCCATGTGATCTAGTTATTTGCACTTAGCACATTTGAGGAAATAAAGAGTGATTTATATTATCATTTTAATGGTACATGGATTCTTTCATTATGTAGTTGGTTCACATACATCAACATTTTAAATTTTGGACATTCTAAAATACATTTGGCAAACTGCTAAGGAGAAAACCGTCTGTGAGCCTGTAGGAACTAAAACCTGGTACATGTCTGAACAAATGCAAAAGTCCCATTTGTGCTGTTCGATTTTATAAGTTATGTAGCTTCGTGTGACCTTTTTAAAAATATTCAAGTGGTTTTGAAATATCATTAAAAGGTGATCAGTGGTAATTGTCTTAATGATAGTACTCATATAGAAAAAAATATTGTTAAGTAGAACCCTTTCCTAACCTCTGATATGATTTTTGAAGGCCCTTTTTTAAAAAGCAAGACATTTGAAAGTTACTTATTAAAGGCCAAATGAAAACACAACTTGAAAAGGGATTTTAATTTCATAATGATTAAGGTTTTTAGGCATAAAATAAGACCCAAGACCAGCTCTTAATTATTTATGGACTGATTCTGCAATCTGTGTTATCCAGTTTTCTTACTTTGGCTAGGAGGGCAGGAATAGGTGGAGAAACTGAAATAAATCAGTTCCTTTATATATTATCATCAGTAGTAAGAAGTCCAGTATGACATAAGGTTTTAGAATTATCTATGCCATTTGACCCATTGCTATGGATAATTGAAAACATATCATTATTGAGAAGGGAAATAAATTGCTTATTGGATAATGACAGGAGCAGACATTATGCTAGGTTCTCTCTATATATTTTATCACTTAGTGTTCACAGCAATCCTATGTTTACCTTCTTTTACATGGGTGGAGACTAAGGCTAAGATAGCTGAAATTACTTACCGACTCAAATGGGTAGCAAGTGGCAAGGCTGGGATTAAAATGCGTCTGCATTTCCTACAATTCATGCTCTTTCTACAGAATGGGTATCACTTACTACTTGTACCATAACTGTCCCTGGATGCAAACTATATAAATCAAAATGTTTTTGAAGCCCAAGGATAGGAGTTCAGAATCTGGGTTAATTTTAATGTCACATAATAAGGAACAATTGTTACCCTTTTTCTGAGATCCTTATATTAAGGTATTTAGAAAATGCATTCTACACCATGAACATCACTGTTTTGCAGCCTCTGTGGAAAAACTACACAGAGTCTATGGGACTGCAAATCAGTACACATTTTGTGTACAACAATATGGCAAAAAAATATTCATACCTCTTAGGCCCAGCAAATGTATATTTTTATGGATCGTCAGAAATTAAAGTACAAAGATATTCATTTCAGTGCTATTTATAATAGTGTAAAATTGTAAACCATGCAAATGCTCAGTCGTTTAAAAAAAAGAGTAAATATACTATAAAATCATACTTATTTTGATGTATTATGCAGTCATTAAAAATAAGTTTCAAAGAATATTTAGTAACAAGGGGAAAATTCTAACAATGTGATTTTTCAGATGCTGTATAAATATGTATGGAATGAATAAATAAAATAGCAAATTCAAAGTAATGCTCATCATAAGAATTCACATTTTCCAAATTAGAGATCATGAAGAAATATTATTTTTTTCTTTTGCTTAAGGTAAACATGTTTTTGAAGTAGAACATATGCATGCGAATCATTAATGGCTCAATGAATTCTTACAATTTGATGAATTCTTACAAAAAGAAACACCCATGTGACCACTGCATAGTTAAGAGGTAGAATGACATAAGCACCCCTGGGAGCCTCCCATATGCCCCATCTTGTCATCACACCCCACCCTCAAATGTAACTGCTCTCCAACTTTTAACATTATAGATTATTACTATAGACTATTATTGTATCATTTTAACCCTTCCGATTATGGTACTTGAATTTTATATTAATGATTTATCTATTAGGTATTCTTTTACATCTAGCTAATTTTGCTCAACATTATGTTTGTGAAATTCATCAGTATGGCTGTATATAGCAAAATTTTGTTCATTATCAAAGCTGTTTATTATTTGCATGTGTGTATGTATATGTGTGTGTGTATGTGTATATATATATATATATTATATGCCCTTGAGGGATCCTTGTCTGTTTCCAGTTTTTAACCAACAGTGAGGCAATGAACACTTCAATATGTGCCTCTTGGTGCACATACACATACCTTCCTGATATACATGGAAGTGGAACTTTTGGATCATTTAGGGCACATATCCACCTCTAGTAGGTACTACCCATTTTCCAAAGTTGTGCCAATGGGCTGTGCCATCAGCAGAGTGTTAGAGTGCCAGTTGTTTTAGCACCCACCATCACTGAATTATCAGTGTTTCCTAATTTTAGTCATTCTGAAGAGTGTGTAATGCTTTCTCATTGTGGCATTAATTTACTTTTCTCAGAAACATAATGAATTAGTTTTCATATGTTTATTGGTCATCTTGATGTTTTCATTTGAGAAGTGCCTGTTCAAGCTACTTGCCCATTTTCTTTTCTTTCTTTCTTTCGAATATACCAATTGCTCATATATTCTGAATTCAGTTCATCTGTTAGATATGTCTATTTCAGATATATTCTTCTATTATGTAGGTTGCATTTTTACTCTCTTCATGGTGTCTTTAGATGCAAAGAAGTTGTCATTTTTAACATAGTCCAATTTATTTCTCTTTTCCTTTATAAGTTCCCTTTAAAAGTTGGGCTTTTTGTGTCCTGTGTAGGAAAGATCAGCAGCATACTATCCTATGTTAAGTTCTGGAAGTTCTGTCATTTTATCTTTCAGTGTAGGGATATGAATCAAGATTTGCACACTTGACCCAGCACCAGTAATTGAAAAGACCATCTGTTTCAACTGTATAGTTGTATACAGGCTGTATATAACCTTTCTCATAAACCGTCTGTGTATAAGTTTGTGTATTTATGGATTTGTTCTGGTCTCTCCAATTTATTCTTGTTAGCCTGTGTGCCTGTCTATGGAGTAATTCCACGGTTTTCATTACTGAAGTCTTATAATCAGTTTTGCTCACATGAGGTATAAGATTTTGATAATTATTCTTCTAGATTGCCTTATCATTTCTGGTCCTTTGTATTTCTACTAAAATGTTATATCTCAAATATCTTTTAGGCCTTCTAGAAATTACTGTCATTAATGTTTGTAGAATGAGTTCTATATATTGGATGAATTTTGATGTCATTTTAATTTATATAATTAATTTTTTTTCATTTAAAATTTTTTATTTTCTAATTTCATTACTGGTACATAGAAAAAACTGAAGTCTGTATATTGATCCTATATTCAGTACCCTTGTTGAATAATTAATTTAATAAATAATAACTAATATTAATAGTTATTACTATGGGTAATATTTGCAATTAATATTGCTAATAATGACAATGTTAATAATTATTAAAATGTATGAGTAATAGATTATTATTAAATAAATTAGTTTTGATTTTTCATAACTATAATCCTATTGTCAATGAATAATGGTAACTTTATGATTTTCCCCCCAAATTATAATTTTTTTAATATCCTTCATTGCACTGACTAGGACCTTATACAATTTACATGTTAATTTTAATAGTATTTATTTTTGAATTTTAGTTAATGATTTTCTACATCTATTGAGATATGAATATGATTTTTCATCTTAATGTTGTTAATAAGGTGAATTGCACTGGTGGATTTTTCAAATTAACTAGACATGCATTCCTGGAGGAGGGTTGGAAAGAATCTGTAATGTATTATTCTTTTTAATATATTGCTAGTTTCATTGCTAATATTTCTTTAGAATTATTGTATCAATATTCATGATGGCTGGGCTTTATTTTAACTTTCTTGAAATAGCTTCATCAGGTTTTAGCATCAAGATTAAGCTAGCTTCAAAACTGTTTTCTTTTTTCTGGAAGGCTTGGTGTAAGATTGGTGCTATTTTTTAAAGTTTAAAGACATCAGTGGTTAAGCTATCTGAGCTGGAGATTTATCTGTAGGTAGGGTTTTAAAAATTTATTCAATTTCTTTAATAGATTTAGTAATAAAGAAATTTGTTTTCTCCTTATGTTCATTTGCAAGTTCTTTTCAAGCAGTTTTCCATTTCACCTAAAATTTCAAATTTAGTGGTAAATTTTTATCATAATCCCACATATTAGTATCTATAAAATCTATGGTAATGTTCTTTTTTGTTTGTTCTCAGTATTTTTTTTTAAGTCTTATTTGAGGTTTAATAATTACATATATATTTTTTCAAAAAAGCCAAATTTTGTCTTTTATATTGATTTCCAATTGCTTTGTAGCAAATTACCATGAACTTGGTGGCTTGAAATAACATAACTGTATTCTCTTACAGTTCTGGGCGCCCAAAACCTAAATCAGTTTAACTGGGCTGAAATCATGGTGTCACCAGAACTGTGGTCCCTCTAGAGGTTTTAGAGGATAATCCATTACCTTTCCTTTTCTGGCTTCTAGAGTTGCATTTCTTGCCTTGGCTTGTGGCCTTTCCTCCATCTTTAGAGTCCAAGGCATGGCATCTTGCTCCAGCTGTCACATTGTCTTCTGTTTCTGTAGTCAATTATTTGTCTGCCTCCCTCTTACAAAACATTTGTGATTACATTAAAGGGCTGCTTGCATGTAAATGTGGATAATCTGCCATTCCCCAAATCCTTAATTTAGTCACATCTACAAAGTCCCTTTTTCCATATAAGGTAATATGCACAGGTTGCAGGGACTGGGATCTGGATATTTTTTCTTTAGGAGCCATTACTGAGCCTACCACAGTTTTGCTGACTTTTTTCTTTATTGTATGTTTGTTGTATGTTATAATTTCAGCTCTCATTTTTATGGTTTTACTTGATGTTCTTTTGAAATAACTAGATAACTGATTTCTTTTTTTTTTTTTTAAAGATTTTATTTATTTATTTGACAGAGAGAGATCACAAGTAGACGGAGAGGCAGGCAGAGAGAGAGAGAGAGGGAAGCAGGCTTCTTGCTGAGCAGAGAGCCCGATGTGGGACTCGATCTCAGGACCCTGAGATCATGACCTGAGCCGAAGGCAGCGGCTTAACCCACTGAGCCACCCAGGCGCCCCAGATAACTGATTTCTTTTGAAATAATTAGATAACTGATTTTGAAGCTTTTAGAATATTCTAATATGTGCATGAATGTAAGGTTTTAATATCTATCTAGTACAGCTTTAGCTTTCTCCCACAAAATTTAATATGTAGCATATTTGTTATGGCTCACTAAAATATATTTAAATTTTTATTTTTCTTATTGATTTTAGCTTAATTTCCCAAAGTCAAATTGTAGTTTTAAACCTTGATAAGACAGCTTTTCAAATCAGATGAATGGGTCATCATATCATCAGCTTTGATAAATGTTCCATGGGTACTTGAAAATAATTTAGTACTTTGCTACTTGTTTTATTAATAAATTTCCATTTAGTTTGGATAATCAACATGTCCAAATATTCTATATTCCTGCTGATTCTTTTGCTGATAGTTCTATCAGCTACTGCAAAAAAGTATGAGAAAGTCTCCTACAATGACTACAGATTTTTTGTTTCTTATTTGAGATCTATCAATTTGTGGTTTATATATTTGGAAGCAATGTATTTGCTGAATACACATTTAAAACTTAAAAATTCTTAGTGAATTGACTTCTTTCATTGTAAATGTCCTATATCTCTATAAATGTTTTATGTCTTAAAATCTCCTGTGGTACTATCATAGATACACTGGCTTTATTTTAATTAGTTTTCACAGGCATATCTTTTTACATCTTATATCACAGCTGTATGTTACTTTAAATTTTTCATTTTTTTAAAAATCTGGGGTTTGTCTCATGTCTTATACAGAAATTACATATATGTTTGTAATCCAGTGATTAAAATTTGTGACATTTTCCTCCCTTCCTTGAAACAATTTGTGTAGAATTAGTGTTATTCTTTCTAAATAGTTAATTAAACTCTGAGGTTAAAAACATCAGGACCTTGAATTTTTTGGTGGGTAAATACTTAATTACTAACTTAATGTTTCTAAGAGCACATGACTTCTAAAATCTTCTTTCTTCTTAGTTGAGTTTTAGTAGATATAGCTTAATAGGTTTTATAGACCTAGGTCTGTAAGATCTTTGATTATTTAGAATTATGTTGCTTTATTTCTAAGCATTTATATTTTGGTCTCTAATGTAATTCTGGGGTCATCAGAGATTACATACTTGAGAACTTCCGTCCTTTGAAGTGGTTTTGACACTTAACTTTATGATCCAGATATGTTCTATGTTGCTAAAAAGTGTTTATGCATTTTTTAAAAATTACATATTCTGCAGTTGTTAGATATAATTGTCTATGTATGTATATTAGAACAACTACATTAATCATGTTTTTCAAATCCTTTATATCTGTTCTTCCATATGGGATCATTTTCCATAACTCGAAAGAAAATCCTTTTGTTTTTCTTGTACTGTGGGTGCACTGACAATAATTTTTCTGAGAATGTCTTTATTTAATTTTTGTTTTTGAAAGATATTTTTGCTGAGTATAGAATTTTAGGTAGGCATTTCATTTTCCAAAGATATAACAATGTCATTTCATTGTTCTCTATTTTTTATGGCCAATGTGGAGAAGTAGACTCTCATTTTTATTGTCATCCTGTGGAGAACAATACTCTCTCCCTCACCTCACACTCTGATTGGGTTTGAGATTCTCTTTATATTTGGCTTTCAGTGTCAACTACAATATTCCCAGGTATGGTTTTCTTTTTACTTATCCAACTGTGGTTCACTGAGCTTCTTGAATATGTGGGTTGATGTCTTTCATCGTATCAAGAAATTCTAATTTTTAACCATTATTCCTTCAAATATTGTCCTTCCCATTCTCTTTCGTTCATCTGGGGCAGAAAAACCTATCCATTCTTACAGTGTCCCGAATCCCCCTATTACGGTTCTTTCTGCTACGGTTTCTTTTTCTATATCCAATTGAGAGGTTTTCTTCTGGCCAGCCTTCTAGTTTACTTCTCTTGTCTTATGTTGTGCACAGTCTGCTGTTAAACTCATTCAGTAAATTCTTAATTTCTAATATTTTTTAGTTTTAGGAAACACATTCCGTTTTTTACAGATTGTAATTCTCTGTTAAAATACAGTATATTTTCATCTATTTTTGTCCACCTCAATTATATTTATCATATTAGTCACAATTATTTTGAAGTTCTTGTCTGTGAACTTCAATCTCTGTATCATGTCTGGATAAGCTTTGTATAAGTATTATTTTTTATCATTAGCCATTTCCTTTTGCTTCTTTACACATTTACAATTTTTAAATTGTATTTTTGACATTATGAATGATATTACAGAGTCACAATGCTTTTATCTTTCATTGAGAAGGACTGAGTTATGTTCTGGGAAGTAATTACATTTTTGGCTGATAATATAGATCATATGGAGATCCCATTTCTTTCTATGCTTTATTACTTTTGTCTGTGTACAGCAATTGTCTTCAAAAAAGTTTACTTATTGAGGCCAGGATAAAGGCATATTCCAACAGAGAAGATTTAGATTTGCCTCTAACAAGTGCATGTGGGTGTGACAAATGAAAGGCATTCTTAATCCAACATAAAACTTAGAGGTCTTGGGCATCTCTAGACAGCAAATCTACAGGAAAGCTGGCCAGTGACTACATCATTTCAAACATCTTTCACCTTTTCTTTCAGTCTTTATTCCAGTACCTACCTACCTAGTACCATAAGCATTGCTTATGAATCACTTTTGCTTAGGTACAAAACCCTTTGTGTCCCAAATTAATGTTGAAGTGAGTCTCCTCCAGATTCCCTGCTATGTGTATGTTCTTGGCCTTGACCTTTTCCCCATTCTGCCCATACTATGTTTTGGCAAGTCTGGCACACATCTTCAAGGTAAGAGCAGCTTGATGCTCATGTTTACAATTTATATCCCCATGTTTCTTTCTTCCCCTCTCTTAGGTTTTTATCTTTGTTACCTTTGTCAGCTTTAAATGATTTTAAAGGGATTTTTAAAATATTTTATCTAGGATTTTAATTTTTGTCATTACTAGAAATAGAAGTTCCATATATTTTGTTTTAATGTATTGGGAAAGAAAATGTGGCCTTATGATAAGTATTTTGGAAACTTATTAAAACTTTTTTGGTATTGGTAATAATACATAGTCAATATGTATGACTATCTCCTGGGTATCTGAAACAAATAGTTGCTTTGGTTTTTGTTCGGTATGATGTTATTTGGGTACCATTTTAATTATTTATATATCCATTATACCAATTCATAAACTTTAGTGTTTATATTTTTATAATATTTAATATTGTCTTTTTTGAATACCATATGTATTTACTTCTTTGTTGTGTACTTTACATATCCATTTTCAATATATGTACATTAATGTATTTTACTATCATAATGGATTTTTGAAGGTTTTATTTTTTAAGTATTTTTAACAGTTTTAAATTTATCTATGCTCAGGGATAGGTGAGGAAGTGGTAATGAAAGGAGAAAATAGCTGAATAGTTGTAAGGCCAAAGCTAGGATCAATAGTAGAACAGCTTGTGGCTAGGTTATGGAGAAAAGACTAGTGGGTTAGGAATACCAAGATGTTTGGATTTTTGTGTTATTAGGGCATGCAAAAATCCAAACAATAAAGCAGGTAATAGATTCTAACATACATACTTTGATTTTGTTTCTTTCATGTGCTTTTCTGATGAAAATTGTTACCAAATTGAACTGTGTTAACTCTTGGTAAAGCCTTAAAAAAAAAAAAAGCCTTAAAAAGATGTATAACTGTCATTTAAAAAATGAATTCATAGGGAAATGTATTGTTATATGCAGATTTCCAGTGGAAACCTGCAGATGCTCACATAAGAAACATTCTTTCTACTCTTTTGAATAAACATGTTGCAAGCCCGTACATTTGCATACCAAGAGAATAATTGTTTCAAAGATATGGGCTGTGAAACACATGTGGTTGTCTACCAGATTATGAACACCAGACTTGAGACATATATTTTTCAGGTGTACAGCTTGAGGAAATTATTGAATACTCAGCACAAATGCTATGTCTTGGGGAATATTTGGAGAAATGTAGGTGCTACTGTATTTTGAATAATCAGTCCCTCCAGCTCTCATTGTGACTGATGGAAAATTTATTTTATTTTCCCTTGTCAAGGGAACCAAAAATTGTAGCTATCTTACTGCATAGTTTGTTAAGCAATTTCCATTTTGTACTTGCATTCACAGATGTTCTGAAATGGTTAAGCCAAAAAGCATGTTTCAACTCATGAGTAACTTATAACAAAATCCATTCCCATCAGTTGGCTTTAAATATATATATATGTAAAACTTAAAAAAAAAAATATATATATATATATATGTATGTATGTAAAACTAATATAACACTGTGTATTAACAAACTGGAATTTAAATAAAAACTTCAAAAATGATGAATATATGTTAAATATATAACAATAAAATATATTAATATAACTGTAAATTTAAAAATCTATAGTTTTGTATATATGTATATACATAAATCTCTCAACGATAACTCAGACACAAAAAGAAGTGTCTTTGTAGGTCAGTATAATCCTTTCTTGCTCTATAAGTGAGAAGTTATAAAAATCACATACTATGCCTAATGTTTGGCTTTTCATTTATCTTTTGTACTTTATTATAGTGGAGCTGACAGATGTTGAAAGATGTTTAGATAAACAAGGAGCCTAGCAGCTCCTATAGATCTGAAGAAGCTCGCATCCTCAAACTATTCCCTTCAGAATTGTTATAACGTATGCTTATTAAATTGGTCTCCAGGTCTATTTTTTCAGAGTAGCCTCCAAATAACTGATTTTCTAAAATATGTCCAGTGTCAGACATCCCTCCTCTTAAGAGAGCAGCTATTTCAAATTGTCCTGCTGTAAGTTCGGCAACCACATAGCCTGGTTTGCCATGACTGGAGTATCATTACTAGAGCCCTTTAATGTTCTCAAAAGACAAGTTTTGGATGATAAATTATTTGGCCACATTAGATTTAAAAGGCTAGGATTCATATTATTTTGAAGAAAAAAAAAACTGGTCTAAAATTAATTCATGCACTGTAACCCCCACCAATTAAAGCATTACATTCATTATCAAACATGTTTTCCCCTACTCTTTGGTCTGATCTATTGTTTCTTCTTATTTGGATAGAAGTATATTCAGGGTTTTTTAGCTTGGAAATTATGTAAAACATAACTGTCTTAAAATTCAGTTAATGTATTCTATACAAACTTCTTTCAGGATTTTCCTGTGGTAGAGTAAGGAAACTTCCCCATATAACTTCTGCATTTTATATCCCACAAAAATTTGGGTTTTTTCCCCACTATTATTTGCCTACAGATAAGTCTGCAAATATAAACAATATTTAGAAAAATATGTTTGCTATGCCAGCTAAATGCATTTAAGTAAGGAATACTGTTCCTGTGGAATGCTGTCAAAAATTTTATAGTAACTGACCAGTTGCTAATTTTCATAGATCGTCAGTCATTGAATTTTTACTTTGGAGAAAGGTATGCTTTCCTTAGGTCAGATTTACAGATAACTAAGTCTATTTTGGGATTTATTTCCTATTTTATAGTAAAAATTTTGACCTTTAGTTTCTCTATTCTAGAAATCAGAAAATCAGAAAGCTGAGTAGACGGACCTGATGGCTTGTAGGAGCCTGTATTACAAAGTTCTTCGTCTTTCTGAGAATATGTGTTTTGCTTATACACTTGAAAAGCTAGAACTCTCAGATAACATAAATGTTTTTGAACTTTGGGTTAAAAAAAAAAACAAGAACCACAAAGATTCATGAAAAAATAAGTTTTATGGATCAGAGGCATTCAGGCTAGTTGTCTACTCATCTATATGTACAGTACTTTTGTGTAATCATAATCATATATATCCTAGCCAGCTGTAGGGATCTCAATTAACTTGTGTTCATAAATTCTGTAGGTAATAAGGACAGTCATATTTTGAAAAAAAATTTAAAACAAGGAAATTAAACCATCAAAAAGTGTTCCTGATTAACATTCAGTTAATTATAAAAAAAAGTAGAAAATCATGTGACCCTGAAAGCATTCTAAGTAATTATAGTCTTATTTTTAATTTTCTATGCTAACTTATAGAAATATCAGAAATGTCTTATTTATTCTGTTGAGGTATAAGGTCAGCAGCCACATATAGGATGTGTATGTATCTTCCACTATCAGATACTAAGCTTGCTCAGAGTTCAAGATGGACCCTAAGTACTGTCTTTTCTCATTTCTATAGTTGGATTTTATCTCTTATCAATGTTATAGGTAAGTAAGAAGGAGAACTACCATATTTTAATATGGTCATTTATCTTGTTTCCTACATAACATGTTTAGTTTTAGAGAATGTGTCAGGTGGTATTCAGGCTTATAATAGAGTGTGACTCTTCTAATATGAGAAGTTAGAAATGAAGAGGCTGCATTCACTTTTTTTCTTCGTTTTTTTTTTTCCCTCTCTCATTGGAAGAAGACACTTGATTGTTAACTTTCTCATTTCCAAGGGACAGAAACTGTCCAGCTGTCCTTTGTAACAAGTGAGCATTACTTCCTTTGTGTTTGCTTATGATCATTGGTAATGTAAGAATATTTGATTACTATCTTCTATAATGTGTAGTAGCCTTAACTACTGAACATAGATTCTTATTATGTGATAAGGTTGTTAGCCAGCCCTCATGAACTTAATAGATGTGCAGTTGATAAGTCTTTGTAGTTCCATGGCAAGTATAGTCATTACATCCGGGATCTTAAACATTAAGCATTCTCTTTTGAGTCTCCCCTTGCCCATCATGTTGACTGTGGAATTCCTGGCAGCCCAAAAGCTTGCCAAATCAGGGTGAGCATCCCCGAGTTTATCTTGCTCTCAAGAAAACCTGAGTTTGTATGGCATTGTTATTGGTGAATCACATCTATGAGGTTTCTGAGTTTTTCTTGTTGAGTTTGAAATGAGATGGAAATCAGGGACCTGGCTCTCAGACATATCTGAAAAGTGAGGCCATTTCTATGATAGGAAGTACATAAAGCAATGAAAAGATTGCAGAGTAGTTGGGCAAATTCAGACAAAATTCAGATACTTTTAATTCTTAACACGGAATCTTGGCTAGATGTGATTATTAGAATTTGAAATTGAGCTCTGCCCCCATCTTCAGGCAAGTGATTTCTCACCTATGTATAGTTTGCCTTTTACAGTTATTTCGATAGCATCTGTAATGTTAAACATCACTTAAACCCTCAAATTTTATGAACGATATATTTTTAAACAACAGGGTGCAGGAAATGTAATCACAATAGCCCAAACCAACAGGTACATCACAGAGAAGCAGTAATGACATACAAGCCTGCTAGTTAATTTAAATGAAAATGTGTTTTACCACCTGATAGATTATCCCAAATAGAATATAATCCACATGTTACATTCTTGATTAAGCCTTACATTTTGTGCTTTCTTTACATTCTTAGTTTGTGTTTCCTCTAAGATAGAAATCACTTCAAAGTTTAAATGTCTTTAGAAACCATTCTAGTTTTTTATAAATGTAAAGTTTCTAAATATTTAAGAGTTATATAATGTAAACTTGTTTCCTTTCAAAAGAGCAGGTAATGCATTTCCACTTTGAACTGTACTTTTAGATGCTTTATTTTTTAGTGTATTTTCTCCTCGATATTACTTTCCAAAGAATTTTGGAATTTTGTTTCTCTCATGTTTTATTGAAAAGGCTCTCTGCCATTATTTCCTTTCGTTTTCCGGTTTTATCCTTTTGTCTGAAGGCACATTGCAGCATGGCCGGTTTAAGGATTCTAGACAGTGAGAGAAATGGATAGCCACAAGAGTATCTCTAGTCAAGGTTGAAAGAGAGCACGTAGCTTTCTAAACTGAACACCGTGAATGGGGGACATTTAGGTTATTGCCATGACAATTCTAATTGTTGGAACTTTATTCTTATTATGGTCTTTATTCAGTTGGATTCACCCTAACAGCACACATAGACGAGTCACTTTAATTTCTGGGCTGGTTTTGGAGAACATGTATCCAAGAATCATCATCTTTTTGTTGCGATAACAAAACACACGGTCAAGGGGGGTCTAAATGGAATTGCATTTTATAGGCATGCAGAGATCGGTATGAAGTAAGACATGCACTCTTTGACCCCTGGAGGCTCTCTCTGACAAATGATGGGGCTACATTTTAAATTACAGGAGATTCCAATTACTGTGAAATTATGGGGCTATGTGAGCTCCCTCTATGGGCTAATTTAACGTCTGCAAATTATATTTCTTCTTCTTCCTCTTTTTTTTCTTCTTCCCATTTTTCCCCCAACAAAGCCTCTGTGTGGCCTCTGGGATGGGGTGGCCGCCTAAGGGCCCTGAGGTTGTGCTCCTTGGAGCGTGTGCAAGATGGCTGCCCCAAGGCTGTTTGAAGCTGGCGCGTTTGAAGCTGCCGCGCGTGTTTGAAGCTGCGGCATTTGAAGCTGTCGGGCTTGAAGCTGGCGCGTGTGTTTGAAGCTGCGGCATTTGATGTTGCTGAGGACGTTTGTAAATTTGAGACAGACTTTAATATTGTTAGACGGTAGGGGAGTCCTTTTCAACCCCCTTTTCATTTTTTTTTTTTACTTGAACTTTTTAAAAAGTTTTATTTAACTTTTTTTTTTCCTACTATTTTAACTACTTATGTCAGCCGAGGAATGCTGTGATTCACAGCCATTATTGTAAGGAGGCTGTTATGTATTTTTAGTGCTGCTGGGACCATAGGAATTCTTGAGTGGCTTTGACTGGATACAACAATGTGGAGAATAATCCCAACTGTGAAAAGTGCTACTGTGGCCACAGAACAGTACAGAATAATTTTGAAAAAGGGCAGTCTCCTTGTTGCTTTTAGAAGAAGGCCGAGTGTGCCCGCTGTTGCATTTGCAAGATTGATGATGAGTGTAGAGGTAGAACAAATGTTATGTGAGTAGAAGAAGTTGGGGATGCATAGGTGTAGTAATTAAATTTGCAATGTGCCAGGAACAAAGCATTTTGTCATTTCTTCCTATTATTTTGTCCTCTAAATTCTCTAAGAACTAGGGGGAAAGGTGGATGTTATTATGAAACAATACCGTCAATCCTTTGGACAATACTGTGAAACTGAATGGTGCTTTATAATGGAGAGCGTCTACTCTGAAAATGAGAGAGAAGGGAATGAGTATTGCTGCTGTTGGAAAAGGAAAGAAAACAGATGCTTATCCTGTAATGTGTACTTTGGGGCTTGGAAAATACTCCACTTGGAGGAACCCTAGGTGTAGAAGTGAAAAGATGGAGAAAAATTTTGAAGGAGCCATGAGTCGTCACATCCAAAATGGACGTGATTAGAACCATTTTGGTTTGAATGCAGATAATTTTTCACGTTATCCCCAGCCTGGAGCAACATCATGCACTTGCAGAGTTGATGAAATGACATGTTCTGATGTTGTCTGTGGTTCTTCTCCATTAGATTGTTTGGGATTGAAAGTTCTTTTGATGGACCTGCCATCAGTTTTTTTCCCCCTCCTTTGGAAGTACAATGTTCTATTCAGCTGATGATCATTCCCTTGAAAATTAAGTAATGGTTTCTTGATATTAGCTATTTGTCAGCACTTGCACCTGTTTCTTTACATGCCCACCATTAATATTTTTCATTGGGTAGAACATAAATTCCATAAAGTCTACATCTACTTTTCAGCCATATTTGAATTGTATATCTATCTACCTAGGAGTGAGGTGCTTGGTTCAGCATTTTATTCATGGCAAAGATCTACGGTTCCTTCAGTTCACAGAAAAATCTATGTATTAAATGCATGTCATTAAAGTTGAACTATTATGTCTTCATCTAGATGCAACTAGAACTGGGCTTTATTCTAACAAATAATTTAAATGTGTGCTTTACCTGTTTAAGAATAAGGCGTTGTGTCTTGCATTTGAATGATGAAAACATTTCCTGTGTCTTCATAGAACAGACGATCTTAGGCTTTATTTTCTTGCAGATAATTGTTTTTAAGGATTTCCCTTCATTTGTGCAACATTTCTGATTTGGTAGGAATAGAAATTTGCCAAGTATTTTCCTTTGTATTGTATAGATGCATTTTCTACTCCAACTTTTCATTGTTAGCTTCTCCAGTTATATTCATTTGAATCCATGTATCCTTTTCATTCTACTAGCTAATAATTTTTTACAGTGTCAATATTTTACCAGATTTGTATTTAGAGCTTCATATGAGCCATATTCGTGCCATTCATTGAGAACTAAGTTCTTACAGACTATCAGCCTAATATACTAATAATCTATTTAACGAGTCTTTTTATAAAGTTATAAGATAGTAAAAACTAAGTGACATGGGGAGTATACAGAATTAGTGGCTCTGCACATTTGACTCATCTACTATTTCAGAACTTTGTTACAAACTTTCGTAACTCAAGGAGAGATGCCATTATACACACAGGGGCAGAAAGGTACATATATCCCTATATATATGGATATTTATTTTTAATTTTTTTCTAAAATCTGATCAGAGTTTTTCTTATTCTTCATCTTCTGTAATAATCATTTGATCCTATTATTGCTTTTTAAGTTTAGAATTTTTTAAAGATTTGCCTGCTCTTTACTGTGAGTCTACACAGTCCAGTAATCTACATTTGGTGACAAAAGAATTGCTGGAGAATAGCTGAACACACATGCTAGAATGAGAACTACATGCATTCTTATTATACATTTGAGTAAACATATCCATAGAAAAAGAATAATGGTTGTAAAGCTGATATATCTTTATCTCAGTTTAATCAGTTAGCTGATATGTTCCATATCACTCTTTTCCTTGCTGGCTTGTGCTAAATTGCTTCTTATTTTAACAATCTTTATTGTGATTTCTTTTCACCTAGTTTTTCATTTTTGCTCTTTTCATTTTGTTTAATTAAAATTAACCACTCTTTTTAATGGATTTCCACACATATGTGCTTCTTTCAACAAACTCCACAAAATAAAGGCCATTAATCCAAATGATTTCTCTTCCTTGTCTCTGTAGCTCTTTCTCTCTCTCTCCCTAATCAAGTATTTTATCCTATATCCATTTTCTCTGGTTCTATCAATGTTTTATTCCACTCTACCATGATGAAGTTGTAATTTGCCTCCTGTGGTAGAGAAATAATAAGAGTAACATCCTGAGCTGGATTCAAGGTGAAATAGCGTTTTCCATGACACAGCACCATGACCCCATTTTTTGCAACTCTTAGTAACAGTATCTCCTTCATAGAGCCAGGTCAGTGTTGTTTAGCCATTCACCCAAAATATTGTATAGGCTTATTGATGTGACTTATTAATAGTTGTGAGATTTGTTATGACCTCACATTGTTGGTTTTTCATGAAGTGTTTCATCAGCTACTCTCCTAAGGCAGATGCAGATTAGAAATTTTACACATAAAATTCCTATTTTTTTGCATTCCTTTTTAAAAGCAGCTTTACTGGGGTATTATTTACATACAGTAAAACTTATCTGTTATTAATATCTATTTCAGTGAGTTTTGACAAATGTATATACTGTGTAACTAGCACACACAATCACCACATTGAACATTTTCATCCCTGTAGAACTGTCGCCTCTAGCCTTTTGAAGTCAGTTTCCTATACTCACTCCCCAATCCTTAGCAACCTCTGATCTTTCTTTTGCTATAGTTTTATCTTTCTCAGAATTGTGTATCAATGAAATCATACTGTGTGTTCTTTTGTGTCTAACTTCTTTCACTTAGCGAAATGCTTTTAAATCCCATCCATGTTGTTGCCTCTAGTAGAGTTTTCTGTGTTAGTGCTGAGTAGTATTCTACTGTATTGATACTCCACAATTTGTTTTTCCATTTACTATTGGATGACCTTTTTTGCTCCTTCCAGTTTGGAAGATTATGAAGAAAGAGGCTGGAAACATTTTCATGCAGTTTTTTGGTATGTGAATTTAAGTTTTAATTTCTCTTGGGTAAATATCTAGGAGTGGGATTGCTGAGTCACATGGTTCAGCATGTGTTGAATTTTATAAAAAAATACCAAAATGTTTTCCAGAGTGGATGAACTATTTTGCATTTCCACCAGAGATGTACTAGAGTTCCAATTAGGCCCCATCATCACCAACACTTGGTGTTGTTAGTCTTTTTAATTTTAGCCATAATAGTGAGTCTATATTTCTTTTCAATATTTTTTCAACTGCAATAATTTACTTCTGTTTTACCAACTTTCTTATTATTACTATATCCACTTGATTGCATTATGCTTTTTTTTTTTTTTACTTTTATATTCTTTATAACCTTGTTCTTTGAAGGTATAACATATATTTTTATTTCTTGCTTTCTTTTAGTGCTTGATAAGGTAAGGGAACTAAAATTCAAATATAAGTAGACCAGAGTCTTGAGTGAGCATGTTAAATGGTCAATATTTGCCTTTATTTTTTAAGAACTAGGACTATAATATTTGAGGAAGGTTATATGTGACTTAAGATTCTGGGTTTTATTGGTGTCTATATAGTATCACAGAAATTACAAATAGGACTGTATATTTAAAAACACCAGCAAACTGATTTCTCAGTAACTAGATTTCTCAATAAATTTTCACACATCTTCAACAAGAATCACCATACAACTCAGCCCTGCCATTTCCTAAAATGGCTCTGTTTTTAATTCTTTGCCTCATTAGAACAGCTTAAGAACAGTGGTACCGTTGCCCATTAAAGAAACCACTTTTATTTAATCCACTACCTACTAACATTGTCAGAATTGGCGATTTTTTAAAACCTTTTTTTTTGTAACCGTAACTGGTCTCAGATCTCTAGCTTTGTTCCCTGGATGTTAAAAAGACACATGGCCACTTTGTGAAAATCCTTCTTTAAAAATCCAGTGTAAATGAGAATCATCATCATCTCTATCACCCTATTCTTTTCCATCTAAGAGTGTTTCATTTCAGTATGTGCTGGAACTCTGATTTTTCTCACTACAGCTCAGTTACTAGTTCAGTATTATTACTTGGCTAAGTAAGGTTTTTTTCACTTAAAAGTTTATATAGCAATAAAAAATGAATGCTAATGAGTTGCATAGCTATAAATTCTCTTTTCTCAAAGAACAATGCCTTAGGAGTCAAGCCTTATTTCAGAAAGTGGTTATAAGATGATCTTTAAACCTTGGTTAAAGTATATTCATTCTCTCGTGAACGAGTTATTCTATTGAGTTCTGTGTTTGAAGACAGGATTTCTATATAAATTTCTCAGTTTTGTCAGATCATGTAAACAATATGATACTACAAAGTGAAAATATAGTTGCTATTGAAATCATGAATTAATCCAACTTCTTGGAAAATTCACTCTCAGTTCACTGAAGTTGAACAGGAGGCATTTTTCCATGTCACATTTTCTCATAAAAATACACATTTTGTATCTTTAATTTTAAGTCTGATATTATTTTAGTAGCTAAAGGCATTGAGAGTGTTTGCTGGTAATAGAGTGAAGGATGAAGCTAGAGAATTGTGGATATTTTTGGTTATCTTTTACCAACAGTTTTACAAATCAATCTCATTTCCCCCTATTTCTATGTTCAATTAATAATTTTAATCCAGACTTTTAAATTTTTCCTTAGAAAGACTGTCAAAGCATGAGGGACTGGAATCTTTCTGGATATTTGGAAGAAAAAGACTGATGATGAAACAGTATCAGAAGCAATTCAAGTTATGGTTTTATAGGATTCACTGTAGTAACAATAGAATTATGCTTCATATTCTACAGTTAGTGAGACTGAAGATAAAGGAACACACAAAGATTTTCTTTTGAAAGTGATTTGGTATGAAAATTCAGCAGGCATTTTTTAGATAATATTCCATATTTTGCAAACATCTGGGTTTTGTGGGTGAACTAGGTTGTTTAAATACTAACTTAAACACTTCAGACCCAAGATTCAGTTATTCCTTCAGAACATTTGTATTTTGATTTGGGGCTGATTGAGATCATTCCTAGTATCTGTTCCTACGTCATCATTAGTATGTCTAACAAATGACCAAATGCACATATCTTTACATTGGATTTAACTTTTGCTTTCTAGAAAGTCAGACTGTGTTTTCTAAGGAACATGTACTGTGTGGATTTTTCTAGTGTCAAAATCCCAGCAGCCAGGGGTAATTCTGAGTATTTGCTTGTGCCCAAATCCATAAAGAATTCTTGTATCTTACTCTTCCATAATGGATATCTTCTTAGTCTAGCCTAAATCCTCCCTGGCAATTTGCATCACAGGAACCCCCACATCTGTTGTATAGTAGGGTTGAATCCAAGGGAATTAAGCTTGCCCCTTAGGAGCTATTGCTGTCATTCATGCTACACAGAGGGGGGGCATTCCTGCCTTCTCTCTAACTCCAGCCCCACTGCCTGGCCAGGAGAATTCTTAATAGTGTGTGATCCAGAAAATTAATTATTTTAATACACTGTGCTTTTTAAATGTGATTTTTGTAAACTGGAACACTATGCATCATCCAAATTTAAATCTAAATCTTCTGGTGGAAAATTAAAATGGGTGTTGTCTGATGATTTTTGATAAGATTAATTTTGAATTTTATTTTGAAATTATCTCTTATTTTGAGGAAAGGGAATCTACAAGAGAATCTTTATTTACTTCTTTTACTAAGTACAGATATTTGTCATACCATACTTTTGATTATTTGTTTGCTATGTTGTACTCTGGATTATTTCATCATTGTCCCTGTGAAAAGTCTATAGTTTGTTTATTGCTTCCAAATTATGTGTGTCAGAACTGATTTCAAAATAAGTTTTTAGAATAATTTTTTGAGTCAACTGCTTTCATGCTTTCTAAGAAGTTAGAAAGATATATATCGAAAAGCCCCATTTAAGATACAATGAAAATGCAAAATATCTTGATATATCGTTAGCAAGAAAAAACATGTGGGAACTATATAATGAAAGTGGTAAAAGTTTGCTGAGACCTAAGAGACAATTTTATCAACTGAAGATGAAATATATTAAAGGTTGTCTGTTCTTCTCATAATAATTCATAGAAGTGATATTACCTAATAAAATCACATAAGTTTTTCTTTTTTTAATTTGCCACAGTAAATTTAATGTTTTTCTTTCAGTATGAACAGGGGCAAATAGCCAATACAATTATCTTATAAGTTATAAAGCTACAATACTCAAGACAGCATCATTTTGACCAAACAATGGAAAAGAAGGAAAAAATCAAGACATATTCAAATATGTAAAACTTCATTGTGTTGGTATCCTAAATGAATGGGGCTGGGCTATTAAGAAGTGGCTCAGAGACAATTATTTAACACCTGTGGGAAAAAATAAATTAGATCTAGTCTTATATCATGTATCAGTATCAATTCTATGAGTTAAAGAGATACGTATAAAATATAATATGAGGTCTCTGAAAACTAAAAAATAGAGTCAACTAGCTGACTTAGTAATGATGAATAGTTTTAAGCATTATAAATAATTTTAAAAATCACAAGAGAAAATTTATACATCTGACTACATGAAAAATTAATTTTTTAATGACAAAAACCAATACCTGGTTAAAAAAAAATAACCTTAAAAAACAACACAAAACAAAAAAAAAACTATCAGCAGCAACTATTTCAGATTCTTTTCATCTTTATGGTCAAAGAACATGAAGGAGGCAGATCTTGCCAACCCAAACTATGCCAGTTTGACATGAGGATTATTTTGAACTAAAGGCAATCAAAACTCAGCAGATGCAAGAAAAGCTCTTTACCTCCCCATCAAGTATCTAAACTCACATTGGAAGGAGGGCTGTACAAGAAAGAACTATTATTATTATTACCTTTCTACCCAAAAAACTCTCTACACAACAGGGTAACTAACCTTTGTTTTCCAAACCTCTCCTCTTATCTTTCTGTACAAGGCCTTCCTCCCAGACCTCTACCCTTTTCCTTAGCCCAGGATGTTACATAAATCTCAATTACCTGACTGCCTCTAGAGTCTTATCTTTTTTTAAAAATTAAAACATTTTCTTTCTTTATGAGAGAGAGAGAACAAGTTGGGGGAGTGGCAGAGGGATAAACCAGCTGGGCATGGGGGCAGGGAGCTCCCCATGTGGCTCTGGATTCCAGGACTCTAGGATCATGACCTGAGCCAAAAGCAGAGGCTTAAGCAACTGAGTCACCCAGGTGCCCCTAGGGTCTTTATACGGCTTCTGTACATAGGTAATTCTGTTTGTTTTTTTTTCCTGTTAGTATGTCTACATCTATTTAATTATTAGACAAACCAAAGAACCTAGAACCCAGAAGGGAGGAAGGGAAATTGTTTTTCCCCTACAAGCTCATTTGAGTTAATACATAAAATGCTAAAATTCTAATAGGAAAATGGACCAAGAACAAGTTTTAGAGGAGTCATAAAAAAAGAAATTTTAACAGTAAAAAAAGTCCAGCTTAACTGGAAATCAATATTATGCACCCATAATTATGTATACACCTCTCAGAATTAACCAAAATTTTGGTATTTTGGTGAATATTCTTCTAGTCTTTGTAATCTTTCATAACCCTATCTATCCATTAATTGATCTATGATTTATCCATCCATATATCTATCTTTATACCTAACTTTCCATCAATTTAGCTCCATCCATTAATACATAAATGTTATATGTAGTTGGCATGTACTTTTTCTAAAAGGCATCATAGTACATACATTGCTTTTAACTTTTTCCATTTAATATATTTTTTATTTCTTCCCATGTTATTATATTTTCTTCTTATACAACATAGTCAAGCTTTGTATAATATTAAAGTGTATTGACATACCATGGCTTATTTGACCAAGCTCTCCTAGTGGGCATTTAGGTTGTTAACAGTTTTTCAAAAGAGATCACTGAACATCATTGCACAGATCAGATTGTTTTCTAAGGGTAAATCTGAAAGGTTGTATTTACAGTATGCAAATAGTTCAGGCTTTTGTAGCATATTCCCCAGCTGTTCTTCAGAAAGATTTTAACTTTTACCTTTCCACCAGCAATGCATTGGAATAATTATTTCTCAGTCTTTCAAGCACTGTCTTATATAGTTAACATTTTATGTAAGCTAAATAGGTTGGCAGTATTTTATTATTCTTTTACTTTGCATTTTTTATTACTAAAATGATAACTTTTTTCGGTCTTATGGCCATTTTTTTCTGCTGTGAAATTTCTAATCATGTCATTTGTACTTATTTTCCACTGACATTAATCTTATTATCAATTTTTTAAAGTTTTGTTTATCCTCAATTTTAAAAATTACAATAAATGAACACATTAAAAAAACCATAAAAACTATGTTTGTATTTAGGATAAATATACCTTGGATTATGTATATTAAAAATATGTACAAGTTTTTAAGAAAACTTTAATCAAGTCAATATTTTCTGCATAGTTTCCACTTTCAGTGACATGATCATGGACCCCTAGCAGATAACAGATTATATTAACTAAAATGAAAGAATAGTTTGATTCATCCATTCCATTTTTCAAGTTTATAGTTGAATCTTTCATTATGGAAAGCACGATCAATGGAATTTTTAGCGTAGAGTCTTAAAGGAAAACTCAGAACCACCTGATTTTTAATTAAAACGAATTCTGTAGAAAGACTGTAAGTATGGCTTCCCAGTGACTTCATTCATAGTACTAAAAATTGGTGTATTAGGAAAAAAATTGGGCATATTGGAATGATTGAATTATATTAAGATCTTATGGAAGTTAGACATAATTATTTTTAGTGCTAATGGTTTTTGTTCATAGAATTTCTTTGTGCATACAATTATCCTGGGTTCGAGTAAATAACTACTATACTATCTTAGCAACCCCCTTGGATCTTTGTTTTGGGAGGACATTTTGTTCCTGAACACTTAAATTTGGAAGGTTAAATTTACCTAGAAGATACTCTTTTGATTTTAGAGGAGCAGATCTATACTGATTAGGTGAGAAACTCAGGAGCTGAAGGTAGTTAAGGGAACCACGTGATGGATGCTAAGTGAGTAAATTGAGGGCATATAATTACAGCTGTAGATTAGAAGGTCTTATTTGGGTTCCTGGATCCAATTCCAACATAAGTGGGAGGGCTTCCTACAGGATACCAAGCAGTACTGGGACACTAGCTGGGGGTCTGAGAATTCAGCTCAATTTTGACATTATTTACCCACGGATAGCAACAGATACCACAGGTTGAGGGCTCAGTCCTACAAGACTGCGGTCCATGTCGCCCCACCCCCACCCCTGCTCCAACCCACCCCTTCAGACTCCAGCCCCCGTTGCAAACCCAGATTGTTCCCATAGTTCTGACTGACTGGCTGTAAATTAGAAGTTACCAGAACCTCTTCCTCAGGTTTAGTTAGTTTGCTAAAGCTGCAAGCTCCATTGGTAGCAGGAGCTGAGAGTGGACCCCAGGGGGCCCTACACAGGCCCACCCCAGCCACAAGCCCAGTTACCTGGCAGGAGGGGCAGCTGCGGCAGTCCGCCCCAGTCACCAGGTCCGCAACCCGGAGCAGTGGCCCAGTCCGGCTCGACCGGCAGCAGCGCAGGGAGCTGCCCCTTAGGTGGCCCTCACATCGGGGCTGCCTGCCTACGGGGACAACAAAGTCTTTGCCCAGTAGGTTTGGGGAATAGTGTAAGAAAGTTGTGGTTTCATTAGCAGAAATGACATGAAGGAAGATTTATTTGTATACCAGACCGCCCGCCAAAAAGAAGAACCCCAAGAAGTACCTTCACAGCGTAGGAGATGGAGAGATTGGAGTTGGATGTTGTTGATGCAGGAAAGGGCCTGAAGGCAGCAAATGCGACAGTTCCTGGAGGAGCTCCAGTGCAAGGCAGAAAACATGCCGCAGACTGTGATCACTGTAGTCGCTCTGCACCTGGCAAGGATCCTCCATGCACTTCTCAGCAGAATTACTAGAAATAGTGCGGGTGGGGAAAGGAGGAAGGCTGGGAGAACGCTCCCGCAGGCGAAGCCCCAAAGCATCGCCGTCCCGTGGGTCAGGCGAGGTTCCCACCTTACTAGGGTAGAGATCCAATGGGTGTAAACCGTCTTCATCCCTCCAGGGCAGGGAGAGGTGATGGAGGGAGTGGACAATCACGGTGCAGGAGAACCTGGTAGACCAGGAGGACAGAATACCTAGTGGGGTACAGAGCAGGATTCACAGACCAGGGGTCCTCTTCACCAAAGACAGCCTAGAGAGGAGCGCAATGCAGAAAGGAAGGAAAAAAAACGAGGAATGAGACCCAAAGGCCAGCAGCCACCTCAACGTCCCTGTCTCTGCAACTTCAGTTACCAGAACGCGTGGGAAAACGCAGCCAACCCACCAGCTGAGAATTCATCCCTCCGGAGGCTGAGCAGGGTGGGACTGAGAAAATGCAGGCTTACCAGGTCACCCATCCCCTGGTTAGTCATCCAACATGAAGAAATGAATATGTAATTCCAGCAATAAAAGATAAACAAAAGATTGGAGGTGAAGACCTTAAGTGCTTGCCTTTTGCCTATTGGCCACAAGAATAGAACTACCAGCATTACCTACGCAGCATGGTTTTTAAAATTTTTGTTTTTATTTTTACCTAAATACCTCTCTTTTTGGTAATGTCAAACCTTTTTTTTTAAAAAGCCTGTTTTTTTCCTCAATACACCTTTAAAGGTTTTTATATTGTTTCATGTCTGGTCAAGTTGCTATTTTTAAGAGCCTCACTTTAAATTTATAATAAAAGTTTGCAATTTTACTTCTTAAAAAAAAGCCAACAAAGGGCAAGCACCTATTAATAAAAATCTTAGATAATAATAAAATTTTTTTCTAGAGTGGCTCACAGAACTCAGCCCACTTACTAACTACATTGCGATTTATTACAAAAGGCTGTAACTCAGAAACAGCTTGATCGAAGAGATGCATGGCAAAAGGGCACAGAGCTTCCAAGCCCTCTCCAGGCATGCCTTTCTCCCAGCACCTTCATATGCACCTCAACCTTGAAGCTCTCTGAACCCCGTCCTTTTAGGTTTTTATGGAGGCTTTCTTACACAGAAATGCTTGATTAACCCATTGACCATTGACAAATGATTTAACCTCCAGCTTCTCTCCCCTCCCCAGAGGTCAGGGCAGGGAGCAGGATTGAAAATTCCAACACTCCAACACCAGGTTGGTTGCTCTGGTGACCAGCCCCATCCTTAAGTAATCAAGGGGCTTCCCCTCACCCCTGAAATTGCCTTATTAACATAGCAAAAGACACCTTTATCTCTCTCAGCATTTATGAAATTCCAGGGGTTTTTAGAGCTCCGTTCCTGTAATGGAAGAAAGACCAAATATACATTTCTTATTATAAATCAGAGTATCACAGAAGGTGATTCCTGTTATTGGGGAATTTAAAGTCATAATCAATAGGCTAATGAGGAGGCATAACTAGTATGCCTGGATTGGTCTTTTTCTAAACTATACAATTCTTTCCACTCAACTTTACTCACATTTGTAAATCATTAGCCCCATGGGTGTTTGCTTTTAAAAGAGTATGCGTATCAATGTTCTAGTTCCAGAAGCAGTGTGTTTTTATTGGCTGGATCCTTTTCAGAAATGTAGACGATGATCCAGTAGATTTTGTCTGGGACTTGAGATTCCTCTTTTCTGTCAAGTTCCCCGTGAAATCACTGGGCTGGTTCACGGTCTCCTCTTGAGTAGCAAAGGTTGAGAAATCTGGTGTTGATACTTCCAGTTCTCTGTAAAGTAATAGGTTAAAACGCCTGAAATCGTAAAATTGCGATACAGCCAATGGTTGAACACTTTTTGAGGATCAAGTAAAGTCCACTCTCTGAATCTTAAAAGATCATGATAACTTGTAGATTCGATTAGGAGAGCTATTTTCTGGAGAAGCAGGTGGGACGGATGTAATGGGGCTGGTCCTCAGCCCACGGTTTGAGTAATACGGTCTTTTTCTTGTTTTCCTTTCAGCTTCATTGAGATATAGGCACATAAAACGCATACAAGCATTTTCTGAGCCTTACATGTATGTAAATTCCCAGCTATCCAGTGTTCAAAATTAATAACCATCATTAAAAAGTAAACATTCTGAGCCACTACCAGCTCTACAAAACTACACCATATTTTTTCTTGGCTACTGATCCACTTTCCCTAATGGGACTTAGCAAGAAATTGGACTACCCATGCCTAAGCACCCCTTATCTTGGCTTCCCTTTAAAGTAGGAAATGAGTATAGGGTTAACACTGAGCTTTCTGGAACTATTGATGTGGGGTTGATAACACAGCACATCCAAAAGAACCTGGTGAGTCAGATCAAGGATTTGTGCTGAAAAGCAGGGGACAAGCATAAGGATAGCAGGAGCTGGAGCTGGAGCTTATGGGTGGGGATGGATCACTCAACAGTTGGCCAAGGCCCATGAAGGCAAGAGCACATGCCAGAGCCACACTAGGTAGACTGAAGCCAAAACTTAGACATTAAAGACTGACTTTTATTCACTGTTTGTGCACATGTGTGTTTTTTCCCTGATTATAACGATAAGTCATGTTCCATGTAGAAGATGGGGAAGTAATAGAAAAATATAAAGAAAACAGCCTATCACTAAATCATAACGTAATAACAATATTACATAATAATGTAATAATATCACCTTTATCATTGCATCTATAGTTACATCTTTTTTTTAAGTTTACCTTTTAAAAAATTTTTGGTTAGCATCTGAAGTCTAAAATGTTAGGAACAATAGACGCCTTCAAGAACTGGGAGTTAATGACATATATAACCAGTGGGTGGGCTATCTAGATCTAGAGAGAGGAAGCATGGTACCTTGGGTCTTTGTGCTTTCATCTGCTATAGGCCCTACCAAGACTGCTATTTGGAGAAAATCAGGGAAACCTCCTGTAGGGCAGTATTTAGGTGCTAGCCCAGATTTTCCAAAAAATACTTAATTCCCTTTCTGCCCAGTTTAGGGACTCAGACACAGATATATATTTGATATAAAATATTGAACTATTTTGAAATATATTTGAGTATGACTGCATTAGAATAGTGATTCATATTTTTCTTTTCTCAAACTAGCAAATATCATATGGAGTCCAGAGAAAAGTTGACCAACATGTCTAAAAGAACAGATGTCCCTAACCAATACTTTGAGCATTTATTCTCTTAGAATATTAGCTGCAAAGGTAATATAATCCTTCTGGATATTTTGTCATGTTTGGATTTTTTTTTGGCTGTCCATGAAAATAAGTTGTTGTATTTTTTGTGATTTTTGATATGAAAGGGAAATCAGAGTTTGTAAATTTTGAAACTTTTCTTATGTTTTAGTTTATAACGAACATTTTTTAAAGTCTCAAGATAGGTTAATGATCAAACTGTTAAAGCGTGACTCCACAGGATGCCTCACCTCTGAGAAAGACATTTAGTGCTCAATTTATAAGGTTCTATTTTGTGGAGTACCAAAAAGGGTCATTTTCAAGTGAGCAACACTTTTAATCTCATTTTTGCCCTCTGAAAACCACTTAAGTATTGCCCAGTTCAAGGGCATACATTATAGCCAATTCCAAGTAATATAATTCACACTCTTTCTTGAATACGATAGTATATGTTTTTTTTTTCTTTGAAAAAAGAATTATACAATATATGATGACATCCAAGTCCCAGTGCAAACTTCACCACAGATGAGAGATTACTGTATAGTTTCTTGGAATGTGAGCTCTCAGAGGGCCGCTGGAGAAGATGGATGTATCTTCTCAGTTCCTTTGGTTTCCTAGGAAGTTGGTGTACAATGTGGAGATTCACTGTGTCTGCTACTTCAGAGAAATGTTTATTATATTTATTTTATTTCTCAAGACATTTCTCCTGTGCTTAAATAAATGGAGTTTTTCCTGTGCCAGTGGGAGTTCACCACTACTTATTTAGACAATGCACAGATAAATTGATTTCTCTCTTTCTTTTTTTTTTTCTTTTCTTTCTCTTCTTTTTTGGAACACAGCCATGCTCATTCATTTAGGTTTTTCTGTGGCTGCTCTTACACTAAAAGTTAGAGTTGAATAATTGAGATGGAGACCTTTAGGCTTTTTAGCGAAGTCTAAAATATTTGCTATCTGGCCCTTTACAGAAAAAGTTTGCCAAAGCTGAGTATAGAGGGATGGCATAGAGGAATCATCCACTTTTCCACACATTAGCCATTATTCATCTAACAAACACTTGGGGTCTTTATCATATAAACCAATGGAAAGAAAAGAGAATCTTGACCGCCCTTCCAGTAATATGCAAATAGATATACCTTGAACCGTACTTCCAGTGAAAACACTTTGATTGAAAGGTCAAATAAAACTTTAAGTTACATTACAGAGCTACCAGGAATTTTTGGTTTCCTGGGAATTAAAAAATATTGTGATGGTGGGAATCCAGATAGGTAAGGCAGTACTAAAACTAACTTTGGCCTCACAGGCCTTTGTATAACCACTGATCTTGCTCTTCGGTTTCCATGTCTGGGCAAGGTGCACAGGACTTGAAACAAATTTACTGCCGCATGAAGCAGGATGTGCTTTAGGAGCCTGTTGTATGACTTCGGCTGCTCTTCTGCTGTAAGAGTGAACTAGAAATAAACTGCCATAAAGACGAGGAATTTCTGGTACGCCTGGGTGGCTCAGTTGGTTAAGGGGCTGCCTTTGGCTCAGGTCATGATCCCAGCGTCCTGGGATCGAGTCCCACATCGAGCTCCTTGCTTGGCAGGGAGCCTGCTTCTCCCTCTGCCTCTGCCTGCCACTCTGTCTGCCCGGGCTCGCTCTCTCTCCCTCTCTCTCTCTGACAGATAAATAAATAAAATCTTAAAAAAAAAAAAAAAAAGAGGAGGAATTTCCTATACAAACTTTGGTGGTAGGGGGAGAGGGTTGAAGGAACATCTCTGAGACTTCATAACACAAACCAGCCTTGTTTGAATCCGAATTAATATATCCTTTGTGGAAAAATGAAAACAAAGCAAGCAAATAGAAACAATTGATGTAAACAATTTATTTTAAAGTAGGACCTCACTTAATGGTCTGGGACTTCATGGAGATAAACAGAAGTACACTTGGAAGGAAATTAGTTTCAACCTCAATTACTTTCAGGCCTCAAAGAATTCTCAAAGATCAAGTTACAAAGAAGGAGCATGAATAATCAAAAATGAAAACTCGCATGTACACACAAGGAAACAGATCACCATGACAGCCAGTAGAAATAAAGCACGGCAATATTAAATATGAAAAGATTTCAGATAGTAAATTTATACAAATATAAAATAAAAACAAAACATTATATAAATATAAAATACAAATATGTTTAATATGTTTAAAAGTTGGGTAGGAAAATGTGAATAAGAACTATAGAAAGATTGGGGCGCCTGGGTGGCTCAGTGGGTTAAAGCCTCTGCCTTCGGCTCAGGTCATGATCCCAGGGTCCTGGGATCGAGCCTCGCATTGGGCTCTCTGCTCAGAGGGGAGCCTGCTTCCTCCTCTCTCTCTGCCTACTTGTGATTTCCGTCTGTCAAATAAATAAAAAATCTTAAAAAAAAAAAGAACTATAGAAAGATCAAGCAGACTTGAAAAATCTGACAATATATTATTCACAATTTGAAAATATTTAAAAAGATGGGTTAAATAGCAAACCATACAGAATTAAAAGGAGTATTAGAGAACTGAAATATCTGAAGAAATCATCTAAAAACAGCACAGAAAGGTAAATAAAAGGATGGATAACAAATATGGAAGAAGGCAGGTTGAAAATGTGTTGTAAGGAAAAAGCACCACCTATATTTCATAGATTCCTAGAAGGAATAAGTAGAATGTAGAAGAGTCACTGCCTTGAGAAATAATGGCTAGGAATTCCAGAATTGGTGGAGAATTCTTCATTTCCAGCTACAGAAGTCTCAAATCCAAACCTAGAAACCTTGCTCCTAGAATCTGCAGAACACTGAAGCACAGAAAATATATAAAAAGCCACTCTGAGTAAAAGCAGTCTACACACAAAGAAAAGATGATTAGACTAAGCAGACATTGCAATCCGTATTGGAAGATGACAGAAAATATGAGGTTGTGTTTTAAAACAGCATACAGAAAATAATTGCCCACCTACAAAAACTCTCCTTCAAAAACAAAACAAACAAACAAACAAAAAAACAAGGCAACTTGAAGAAAATTCCTGAAAAATGAGCCTGAGAGAGTTTATCACCAACAGTCTCTTCCCAAAAGGAATTCTAAAATAGGTCCTTTAGAAAGAAGGTCAGTAAGAGAGAGAGAGATTGAGACATAGAGAAAGTTTGTGGGAAAATCTAAATATTGACTAAGTCTAATTTGAAGATATAATTAGCCAAAATATAATCACCAAAATAGTTTTTGTCTGGAAGGGATGACTGGAGTTAAAGAAGACTGATTATCTTTAGGTTTTAGGTTCAGTATGATTATTAAAATTAGAAGGCAATCCTAACAGAAAAAATGTGTATATGGATCTCAAATTATATGGAAAATTATAATGAAAGTAATATCAATCAATACCAAAACTCAATATAAAAAATCAAATGAATAAAAAAAAGAACAGAAAAAAAGGATAAATAGAAAACACCAACTAACAAAGTAAATACATAATTATACTCAATATAGATGAACTAACTTTTTAGTTAAAAGACAAAATGGATTAACCATTAGGAAGTAGAATGAATTAAAAAAAAAGACAAAATGGATTTCAGCCTTAAACAAATGAACACACAAACTTAAATTATAAAATGGAAAAAGATGTACAAGGCAAACATTAACTAAAGAAATCTGGTCTAGACATAGTAGTATAATATAAAGAGGGCTAAGGCTTTTTGCCTTAAAGACATTGGCATAAAGTAGATTAGGACATTGATGAAAATGTCCCTTAATTAGAAAGATACAGACATTCTAAACTTTATGTGTCTAAAACTATAGCTTCAAAATACACAAAGCAAAAATTGGTAGAACTACAAGATTTGGGAATGTATACCAGCATATTGGGAGATTTGAAAACATCTCTTGAGGAATTCACAGATCAGACAGAACTAAACAATCCAATGAAATTAATGGAAGAAATAAATAGACAATACCATTCTCAATTATTGGAAGATATACAAAAAAGTTACCACATTTGATCAAGTCTCAATGTCTAATTAAACAATTAGAAAAAGAGCTGAAAATAAGTCCAAGGATATTAAGAGCAAGGAAATAACACATAAGAGGTATAATTAATAAAATACTAAAAGAAGAAATAGGGAAAATCAACAAAACTTAAGTTGGTTCTTTGAAAAAACCAATGAAATCAATGGCTCTCTGAAAAAAATGAAAAAAGGCAAAAAATAAATAGTATTAGGAATGCTGAAAAAATGAAAACTCATCAGGATTTAAAAAGATAATAAAAGGAAATTATGAACACCTCTATGTAGTCAAACTTGAGATCACACGAAAAGGCAAATACCTAATGTAAATTACCAAAACAGAATAAAAAAGAAATAGAACATATAAATGCTCTATATCCATTAGAAATTGTATCAGTAGTTAATTTTCTTCTCAAAAATCATCATTACCATACAATTTTACTGGAATTTCTTACCAAAGTTTTAAGCAACTTTGAGGATTCCAATCTTATGAAATTCTTTCAGATGTGAGAAGAAAGGATTCTGCAATCTAGCTGATATTTTTGAGAGAAAGACAGTATAAAAAAGGATGATTATAGATCAGTTTCACCATGAAATTAGACTTAAAAACTTAAAGTATTAGCAGAATTGAGTAATGTATAAAGGAAATTTCTTAACCAGAGTCTCTGCCAAAAAAAAACCCCAAACAAACAAACAAACAAACAAAAACAATAAAAAAACACAAAACAAAAAACTTATCTGATGGTGACATATTGAAAGCTTTTTCCTCTTCTTCCTTTTCTTCTTCTTCTTCTACTCCTCCTCCTTCTTCATCTCTTCTTCTTCTCCTCCTCCCTCCTCTTCCTCCTCTTTTTCCCCTTCTTCCCTTCTCCTTCCTCTTCCTTCTCTTTTCCTCCTCCTCCTCCTTCTTCATCCTCTTGCTTCTCCTCATCCTCCTCCATTTTTTGGTATGGACCTGGATAATGTGATTTAAAATGTGTATGAAGAGCAATGGGTAAGATGAGCCAAGGAAGAAGAAGTTTGGAGGACATGCCCTACATGATACTAATTTCATATTATAACGTTACAGTAATTAAGATATATGGGTATTTTTACAGGTTTAGCCAATAGAGAAGTGGAACAGAAAAGAGAGGCTAGAAGGAGACTCCCAATTCCTTTAAGGCAGCACTGACACCACAGATCAGTGGTGGAAAGTACTGACTGTAGGAGTTCCAGGACAATTCCTTGTCAGCATAGGAAAAAATGAAACCCTTTCCTTGCATCACTCCCTAGGTTGCACTGTATAAAAAAGGCAGTTCCAAGCAATACAAACCTTAAATGTGAAAGGCAACTTCTAATTTTAGAAGACAATATAGAAGAATATATTTATTAAGAGAAAGATCTCTTAATCAAAATACAGAATTAGCAAATTACAAAGGCAAATTTGACTTCATAAATATATTATACGAATTTATATGTATAAAGCAAATAATGCCAAAGAAGAGGTGGACAAACACCTTGAATTTGTACTTCATGATAAAGGATGTATGGCTAGCAAATAAGCAAAAGGAAGGTGTTTGACTTCATTAGCAATCACGAAAATACAAGTTGGAAGGACAAGGACATTCCTAGTTAGCAGATGGGTAGATAAAAAAGTCACAAAGTCTAGTGTTGGTACGAATGTGGAGCAGCAGGAACTTTCATACAATGTAATTGGGAATGAAAGTGTTGAAATCATTTAAGGAATAAATCTGTATCATATAATAAAGTAGAACGTGAAAATTCCCCACAATCAACCACTATTTACCTACTATTTACCCTGGAGACAGGTAAAAGATATAATGCATAGGAATCTTGTTTAATAAAATAGCAAAAAACATGGAAAATATCCCAGATATCTATTGACAGTAGGATGAATAAATGAGTTTTGATACATTCATGAAGTGCAATATTATACAGCAGTGCAAATGAATATTCTACAACCACATGCATAATAATTACGTCTAAAAAGTGTAATATTGAACGAAAAAACCAAGGCATGGGTTATGTCCAATGTGATTTCATTAATAAAACAAAACATAACAAGCAGAATCAAATAACATAGTATTTAGGATAAAATATAAATAAAGTAAGGGAATGATACAGACTAAATTCAGGATAGTGGTGGGTCACTGACGTTGATGTGATCAGGTGGTGGCTTCAAATATATCAATAACGTTACTCTGAGGCTGGGTAGTGATTGTGTAGTTGCTTGTTTTATAATTGTTTTTCATGTATATGTTATTCATATGTTATAAATATTTTTCAATGTATGCTTCATTTAAAAAAGGAAAAAAGGGACTGCTATAATGCCAGTTATAGTCTCTTCTGCTATATATGTGCTTCTGTAACATGAATTAGCTCTTATACAATTTGTAAATAGGGAATGATATCTATTTAGAATGGGAATTATCTGAAATCATGTGCAATTAATATTTTGTGCGAGCAAGTAATAACATTTAAACTCAACATGTTAACACAGCTGAGCGTGGAAGAAAGGAGTACTAGTCTATAGTGCCCATTGACTTCAAGCTCTTTCCGTGTTGTGGTTTGATCATGTGCTCTCTCTTGGATGACCTAATTGAGCAGTTCTCAGGGCTCATTTTGTTCTTTTTCACCTAATTCACCAAACTCTCCTTACACTCCTTTCCACCATCATTATTTAAAAGTAAAGTCCCATATTTATCATAGTGTATCTTTATTTATTAAGTACTTAATATGTCTTTTAAACTATGCAAGTATTTTTTAAAATTAGGATTCTTGTTTATTAGTGTGCTCTAGTTATAAATTTCATAGGTTAACAGTTATCAGTGCTCCACATCCTTTTTCCTTTAAAATCTATCTTTTAAAATTTTCTGATTTAGTAGAGGATGAAAGTTATTCTTTTTCTAGACACGCACACATTATGTTTCCAGAGAAATCCCTATTTCCATTGCTTTTCATTAGATTCAGTCTTAAGAAGACTAAATTAATAAGTTAACATTTATTACTAAGTTATATTTGTTAATTAATAAAAACATTTGCTGTTTGTTCTCTACATATACAACCCAATGATCCAATGCTAATTACTGAGGGAAATATACATGGGCAATAACATAATATTTGATCCTAAGTGCCCAAAACCCTGCCTTCAAAAAGTGGTTAAATTATTAGCAGTCAAGGTCCTGTAGAATCTTGACCTAATCTACCTTTCTGGTCTCCTCTTACTACATTTGTCTTTTCATTCTCTGTCCTCTACCCATTTTGAATTATTCTCTATTCTTCACACATACACACACATACACCCACACACCATGAGGTTAAGAGGAAATAAGCAAACTGTAGAACTTTAACCTTATCAATCTTTTCTTCCTCCTGCTGGTAGTGTTAATTTCCTACAACATTATTCAGACTACACAACATTCCCTTCTCCCACTTAAAACATTTAGTGGTGTAGACAATTAGGGATATATTTATTTCACAGTGCCAATAGATCCTTCGGTGTATGGTCCCAACTTTCATTTAACACATCCTCCTCACTGACCCTATGCTTCAGTTGTCCTCAACAGTCATAATTCTCTAAACATACCAGGGATTTCCATGGTTTCAGGTCTTGTCTTGGTTTGCCATGTTGTAACAGCGTTTTGCCTCCGTAAATCCTCTTTCTGTATTTGTTTGAAAGTTTACTCAATCATCAAGGCCCACATAAAGGGCTACATATTCCATGGGGCCCACCTAGTAGGCAGAAATAAATATTTATAGAATAAATGAGCTTTGTTTACCTGGTTCTTTATAGTATAATCTTGTGTGTGTGTGTTTACAGTTTTGTTAGTATTTTATTTGTTTGGTTTTCCACCACAGCTTAAATTTTCAGTCTTAGCTTCAGTCCTGATTCAACATGCTTGGGCAAGAAACCTAATTTCTTTGAGCCACAGTTTTTCTTCCCTGTAACACAGGAATAGCAGTTTGATGTAACTTGCAGGAATGTTGTGAGGGACAAAATAAGTATTTAGTTAATTGCTAAGTGCTGTACACACATTGTATGTAACTATTATAGTTAATGCACATTTCAATAACTGTCTGAAATTGAAATCCTGTTTATGTATTTCTACTCAAACATAAACTCGCTAACTTCTAGACAGTACTGACAAGTGTAATGCTCTTGGTTTTCCACTATAATTTTAATTTTTATTCCAGGTAATTAGTCTGTGAAGTCCATAAGGACTACTTCATTTAGTTCTGTATCTTATATCTAGGAGGCGTTATCAAACGGGTGAATGAGTAAAACATTATTAGTTAGTATAAAACATAGAAACTTGAACAGAGATTGGCAAGAGGCTAACTATATTAAATATACTTATTGAGGGGATAGATTTTTCAATGGGAGAAAAATCCAAGAAATCACTTTTAAAATCATCTCATACTTAAGCATTTAATTGAGCAAGCATTTCCTATATCAACCTCCCTATCGTTAACAGGGACTATGAAATCTTGCTGGGCACCTGGTTGCCTTTTATATACTTATAGGCAGCAAAGCATATCAAAAATTAAATTAGTCACTTGTTTAAACCACCGCTCATCAGAAAGATATGCCTATTGAATACATGCTTACCTATAAAATGGATAAGTTATCCTCTCTTCTCATATGCAATTTATGTTGCCTAATTCCAGAGTCCAAAAAACCAAAATTCAGAGCCAGGACAGTGGAGTCAGACTTCCATATGTCACATGTGATTCCAGTTCCCATTTCTCCTGCATTCTACTTTTTCACCCATCTGTGATTCAGTCTTCATCCATGAAATGAGGCTAAAATGGACCCTAACTGCTTGGACTATTTGAGGATTAATAATGCAATAAATATAAACCTTTGTGATAGTGCTTGGCTTATAGCAAATACTCAAATCATGTTAGGTGTTACTGTTTTTGTTTTTGTTTTTGTTGCTGTTTTTATTATAACCATTTTCCTATGCCTTGAACACACACATACACACCCAAGTTTTTCTAAGATTATGAATACAGATAACCCTACCTTCACATCTCCTCAGACTGCAGCCTAGAAAGACATTCATCTATAGAAGGCTGGGACCTTTGTCACCTTTAGAACTTCAGCAGTGGCTGGAGACTGCAGGACCAGACACATTCACAAGGCAGGCAGAGAGCAGGAAAAGATGAAGAAGGTTGATTTTCCATAAATTATTCTCTCAAGACCTTCTAGATAAATGAGATTGGATCCCACAAGATCCAGCAAACCACAGACTGCAATGATCATCAATGTGGTGTTTTAATATATTTCGCTTAATAGTGTTCTCCATCTAGTTCAGAGAATTCAGAACCATTTTCCCCAGTAAGATGATAAGATACCCAAGGTCAGGGCAGAATATATGTTAAATCTTCTATATTACAGGACACAATAATGAACATCTCATAGATGAGATGAGAGGAATTATGGATATTTTTCCTCTTTAACATTTGGAGTCTGTCCTGGTTTCTATCTACTTTGGTTAAATGTAGTTTATTTTCATATACTTTTGAGAATATGTGGCTTTGTAGTATTATAAGGAGATTAAAAACAGTCAATGGCAGAAAAACAATTTCTAAAATGCTCATCTGAAACGATGACTTTAATTTCTACTTCTGGCTAGATATGATAAGTAAATATAGTTACCACAGTTAAAAGTGCAGTTTATTGCATATCTGCTTTACCCTATTAGATGTGTAATCACACACATGGTTTGTCTTATTCACTTTTATGTGTCCCACCGAAACTTGCAAATTACCCCTTCCTAGCTGTGCACTTGCAGACAAATTGGTTCACTTCTCTAACATCTAGCTCCTTTAATAGCAAATGGGAGTTAGGGTGCCTCTTCCACAGGGTAGTGAGAATTAAGTGAAACAATCTTTTTAGAAATATAGTAGATATTAAGTACATTATAAATTGTGAGTATTGGGGCTAGTGATGATAGTTGTAAGTAAGGAGATTCAACCAATATTTTTAAATGAACATTATCTCTCAAATCAACAACTTTAGAATTAATTGACTAACTTGGACTTTGAGTAAGCTACTATATATAACTTGATCTTTTTAGATGTAGAAAAATACTGAATTTCAAATTGGAGAGTTTTTAGTTTAGCTTTGTTTTCTGACCATGAGTATTTCAAATATTTTAGAGAAGTAGGGAATATTAAATGCTGGGCTTCCTCAACATTTCTCTGTCACATGAGTGTAATCATTGTAATTGTAAAAAAAAAAAAAAAAGAAAGATTTTACTCTTTCTAAATCACTTTTAGTCCTTCTGCTTTTTTTTTTTTTTTTAAGGATTTTTAAAAAATGAGCCCTACTGATACCCTTCCTGTGGAATTCAAGAAGCTTAAAAAGTTGCCATCTCTATTTATTTTGGGGGATATCTTCTAGAACACTCATTTACAAACTGTGAAGTCCCTAGAAGAAAACATAGGGGGAACACTCCTTGTCATGGTTCTTGGCAATTATTTTTTTGGATATGACACCAAAAGCATGGCAACAAATCCAAATATGAACAAGGAGAGGAAAAATCGCTGGATAGGTGATGCTACTAAAAAACAAATGGGTCTATATCAAACTAAAAAGCTTCTGCACAGGAAAAGGAATGATGAACAAAATGAAAAGGCAGCCTATGGAATAGGAAAAAATATTTGCAAAACCGTGTACTGATAGAGGTTAATACCCAAAATATGTAAGGAACTCTTACAACTCAAAAACAAAACAAAAATATAATCCTATTTAAAAATGGTCAAAGGACCTGAGTAGATATTTTTCTAAAAAAGTCATATTAATGACCAACAGTTTCATGCAAAGGTGCTCACATCATTAATCATTAAGGAAATACAAATAAAAACCACAATGAGGTATCACCTCATACTTGTTAGAATGGCTATTGTTAAAAAGACAAGAAGGCACCTGGGTGGCTCAGTGGGTTAAGCGTCTGCCTTCAGCTCAGGTCATGATTCCAGGATCCTGGAATCCAGCCCCATTGGGCTCCCTGATCAGGGGGGAGCTTGCTTCTCTTTCTCCTCCCTATTGTGGTCTCTCTTTCTCTCTATCTCTGTATCTCTCTCTCTCAAATAAATAAATAAATAAATAAAATCTTTAAAAAAAAAAAAGACAAGAGAGAATAAGTGTTGGCCAGGATGTGGAGAAAGAGAACGCTTTGTGAACTGTTGGTGGGAATGCAAGTTGGTGCAGCCACTCTAGAAAACAGTACAGAGGTTCCTCAAGAAGTTAAAAATAGAGCTACCCTATGATCCAGCAATCTGACTTAGGGGTATATATCAAAAGAAAATCCAATCACTGTATCACTATGGCACCCCCGTGTTCATTGCAGTGTTATTTACAATAACCAAGACATAGAAACAACCTGACTTTCAACAGATGAATGGATAAAGAAAATGTGGTATATCACAATGGAATATTATTCAGCCAAAGGGGGGAAAAAGGAAACGATGCCATTTGCAACAACACTAATGGACCTTAAAGGTATTATATTAAGTGAAATAAGCCAGACAGAGAAAGACAAATACTGTCCTGTCTTACTTATATGTGGCATCTTAAACATTGAACTCATAGAAACAGAGCAGATTTCTGGCTGCTGGTGGGGAGTTAAGGTGGGAAAATGGATGAAGGTGTCCAGAGAATATAAACTTCTAGTTAGAAGATAAGTAAGTTCTGGGGATCCAACATACATCATGGTGACTGTAATTAACAATATTATATTGTGAACTTGAAATCTATTAGAGAATAGATCTTAAAAGTTCTCACTACACACATAAATTGGTAAATATGTGAGGTGAGGGATGTGTTAACTAACCTTATTGTGGTAATCATTTTGCAATATACACATAAAATCATTGTGTTGTATACCTTAAATTTACACAATGCTGTATATCAGTTATGTCTCAAAGCCAAAAAAAAAAAAAAAAAAGAAAAAAAAAGAAAAGAAAAGAATACCGATTGGCCAAGAATTAGTGATTGTGTCTCCTTAATATTAGGATGATTTATTCTGTTAACTACCATAGCCACAGGGGTCCGAGAAGTGAGGCCCTATATGTAGAAATAGTTATATTCTTTAACTTCAGTAATTCTGATTTCTCATGTTATACTTAGTAAAATGAATGACAGTAAAATCTAGTCATTTTTTAACTGTTTGAATATTATCAGAGGGTTTTTAAAAATAGCAATTTACTCTAATTTTAATATTCCTTGGGTAATATTGAAATAAAACAGTTCTGTGTAATTTAGCCTTAGATAAAAGCATGAGCATATTTGGAATATAAACCTAATTCTATCTTTTGTTGAGCTGCCCAATTTAGTAAAAGCATTTCGATAGTACTTCTTAAATGTAGTATGACTTAGAATACTGGAAGCTGCCCAGAATGTAAAAAAAGGAGAATAATTTATATTTAATTGGTCTAAACCTACCTTTCCTAGGTCAATAAGAAGAGGAACCAGCAGCATTAATCAAGATAAAATTATCAGCTGATTAATCAGTGTTCTAATTACTGCATAGTTCTTTACCTTTTCAGTTTTAATTACTGAACCGCATTGTCTTTTCCATATGGCTAACATGTACTTTTTCTCCTACTGAAATCATTAAGATAAAAATATACATTCTAGACATTACAACATCAAGTGTAAGAAATTGTTAGTGCTTCTTAAGAATTTCCCCAAAAGGTATAAATAAACTACTAGAGCATACAAGAAAAGAATGATAAATTCATGGCTCTTTAAGTGGGCACTGAGACTGTGATTATGAAATGAAGCTTTTTGAGAAAGTGGGTCTCGCCCGTCCTATTTCCTCAAGTGAATTTGTTTAAATTGTTTCTGAATCCTATTGCAGTTAAATATAAATTAGAAAAATACATGGGAGAATTCGAAAATGTTTTGGCAAAGGACCGAGTATTTCTTTTTAAATGTGTTTATGTGGAATATATTGACTTCACTGCGTAGTTTTCACCCTCAGCCCTGATGACGCCCAGTCTCCATGGTTCTCTGTCGTTGGGGGCCGTCCCATGCACTGTAGTAACCTGTTCAGTAGTTATCTCTAGCCTCTACCCACTAGATGCCAGTAGCAACACCTACTCAACAACTAAACCTGATTTTCCACAAACAAAAATGTCTCCAGACACTGACAAATATTTCCTGAGGGTGACAACACACCCTCCCCCACACCATTGGAAACTACTGATTTCACTATATGGCTACTATTAAGACACTTCTTTTAACACAGATATGCTGTATAATAAGGCATCCTTCCCGGATGAGCAGAATTTTTTCTATAGGTCACATATTTTGATATAAAGCTTTCTAGACACGTGGATGATATAATGGTGGTGATCATCATGGTGATGACAGCAGTAACTAATGTTCACTGAGTACATTGCTGTCAGTCACTGTATGAAGGATCTGTATGCATTACTTTATTTAATTTTCAAAGTAGCTCTATGAGGGAGGCCTACTCCCTCTCATAGAATTCAGCAAGTTCGAACAATGCTCAGGCCACATAGTTAGGACTTCCATACCACTTTGGTAGACATAATTCAAAATAACCATCTCCAAGGAAGATCTTTCATTTCTTTTTTTTTTTTTTAAAGATTTTATTTATTTGTCAGAGAGAGAGAGTGAGCGAGCACAGGCAGACAGAGGCAGAGGGAGAAGCAGACTCCTCGCTGAGCAAGGAGCCCGATGTGGGACTCTGTCCCAGGACGCCTGGATCACGACCTGAGCCGAAGGCAGCCGCTTAACCAACTGAGCCACCCAGGCGTCTCAGATCTTTCATTTCTAAGGAGGTGCAATATTTTTCTTTTCTTCCTTGAAATAATTTAGAATTTGGACTACATTGTCAGTTGTGGCCATCTCTAATCTATTAAGGAAATTAATGTGGGATATTTGGGTTCATTTAAACATTACAAGGGTATTATCTTAAAATTTCAAGAGGAACTTGTCTGGAGTTTAACTGAAAAGACAGTTATGGGACCAAGTTTGGTGAAAGGAGGGTTGTGTTCATTTAATAATAATTAAAAGATGGTTTTCTCTGAAATGAAAAAATATTTTCAGCAAGATGTCTTTCCTTCTTTCTTCCTTTTCTCTCTCTGTCCTTCCCTTCCTTCTTTCCTTCTCTCCCTCTTTCCTTCCTTTTCCATTCTTTAAAAGGTGCTATGTTGTCTCCATTATGCATTATGTATTCATTATGTATGAAGTTGGAAAACCTTTGAGTTTAGCTACCACTTACAATGTAGTGGGTTGAGCACTAATTCATTCTGTTTGTATGGTCTGAATGCACAAATCTGATGTGGCAAAGAACTTAACTTACCGTTTAGCTACCTCATTCAGGTCTAAGTATTTTCCCCAACAAATAGGCTTAACATTTTACCCCTCTTACTAAAAATTATTATTGTTTTTCATTTTAGATTTGGGCTTAGATGACATAAATTCTAATGTGTCCGTCCTAGACTTTCAATTATTTGTAACTCCATTTTTCAGAGAAATATATTTAAAAAATTGGACCGAATGTACATGACTGCTTCCAGCCTTAGAGCCTGTTCTATGACATATGGCTTGTGTAGGTATAGAACCCTTATGTGACAATAGTCAACCTTTATATTTATAGTGATCCAGGTGTGATGGGCTCCTTATTATTTTTTATTTATTTTTTTAAAGATTTATTTATTTACTTGAGAGAGAGAGGGCAGGGGGTGGGGGGCAAGGGCAAAGGGAGAATGAGAGAGAGAATCTCCAGCAGACTCCGTGCAGAGCCTGACACGCGGCTTGATTTCACAACTCTGAGATCATGACCTGAGCTGAATCCAAGAGTCTGACGCTTAACCGACTGAGCCACCAAGGTGCTCCTCCTTATTAGCTTTTAAAGGTATCATAATAAAAGTACTTCTTGCTTTTCTTTTTTTGTAAGAGGGTGAAGAATACTTGCAAAGCCAAGACAGGAGATAAATGAATCTATAATTTTTATATGGGGTACAGGGATTTTTATAGGGCCTCCTCTATTTAGTATAAGGTTCTGTGTTCCTCAAGCATAATGCTATTGGAAAATGAACTGGGATAATGTTTAAATTACAAGAGGAAAACAAACTTGAAATGAAAATCATTTGCTGAGAACAATGGTCGATGAGGCCAGTTACCTCAGTCCCTCATTGTAACGAATTAAAATCCCATTCCCTAAAATAGTACGTCAGTCATGTTCAGCTTGTTTTGCAGATGTCTGCTTGCAATTTTTGATGAGGATCTTGCATAAAGTGTTAAGCTGGTCAAACACAGCATGGAGAACAATTGGACGTTACAGGTGCCTGGTGTCTTTATAGAATACAAGAGTGCTACTACTCATCAGAGATCACGTTTCCATAGTACTTAAAAAAGTATATCAGAGAAGCCAGGGAGAAAAAAAGAAAAAAGAAAACATGGGCACATTAAAGAAAAATAGTCAAAGAACAAGAGCTGACAAATTCACAAAAGAAGAAATACAAATTTAAATTTAAGGAAAACATGCCTTATCTTCTGGTAAGCAAAATACTGTGAACTAAGCTACAGTGAGTTTCTCATTCTCTGCAAACAAATTAACATAAATGTTTAAGACAACAATAACCCAACATTGTGCTGCAAGTTAGTGTAACTTTCCTGGAGGACAGTTAGGTGACATGGGAATGTAAGTTTTAAAATGTAAATTTACTTTGAGTCAGATATTTAATTTTTAGGAATTTTTAAAAAAATATAAACACGGGCACATAAATGTTTACAAAAATTTGACTAAAAGATTTTAGCTATTGCATGTTATCCATATTAACAAAACTGTTACAATTAGAATATCACCATTTTATAATACTGATTAGTGGATAAATACTGGACCTGCTAACATCAGGAAAAGACAGACAGTTCAATATTAGGTACCACCTGAGGGCATCATACCATATTGCCTATGAAATACTGCCAAAACATGGAACCTGAACCTGAACAAGATTCTAGATCTAAGGACCGATTTCTAGGAAATACAGTCAATAGAAGAACACACTAAATGAAGCAAATGATGGTGCAGTCAGAGAATCCAGGACATGAGAAATACCAAAGAGCCACTGAACTATGTTTTCTTTTTCTTATTTTCCCCAACAAATAAGTTGCAAAGGAATGGAAAGAGAGAGGCAGAGAAATCTCTTCATTAAAAGAGACATTGACTCTTTAGTGTATGGATCCTACTGGATGCTCATCAGTTTGGAGAAGGAGGGAGGAGAAAGGGAGGTGAAGAGGGAGAGGGAGGAAGAGCGAGCACTGGTTGGATATTTGATGATACAGAGAGCTATTGTAAATATTCCGAGGTGTGATAATAGTGTTGTGATTATGTTTTTAAAAAGTTCTTATCCTTTAAAGGGATAGGGGAGACTACAGAGGAAATAAAAATGACCGTGAGTGGACAGCTTTTGAGGCTGGGTGATGAGGACACGGTGGTTCATTAAATCAGGCTTGCTGAAAATAAGCAACAGCCCTAAATGTTTAACAATATGGCTTTGATTAAATAATTTATGGTATATCCATGAGATAAAATAATATGCAGTCACTAAAATAATCTTTATGTTATATATTATGTAGACTATTTAAGACTATTTGGGCATTCAAAATGTTCATAAAATATTAATAAATGTAAAAAGGTTACAAAGCAGCACACAGGCAATTATCCCCTTCAAATACATAGAATGAAAGTAAAAGCCCTGGAATTAATAGTAATTATCTCTGAGTGAGAGGATTATGGTGATTTTAATTTTCTTTGTGCTTTTTTGTGTATTTTTTTCAAATAAATATACATCTATTTAGTTATTAAGTTTATAATATTATTAAAACAAAGAAAAGAACAAATATAGTTGAGAAAACTTGTCTCTGTAAGTGATGAAAACAAAAATTTTGTGTATTCTATAAGAGTAGGAGGTTTTTCTTAATGTAAGCAAAGCCTTCTTTTATGGTTATATGTTATAAAATAATGTATTACAACCACTTGCCTGGGAGAAGTCAAGGAAAATTAATTTTGTTATGTATATCCTGTTTAAGAAAGCAGCGAAGGGCCCCCTCCCAAAAAAGCAGTGAAGTGTAGATTTTTTTTTTTTTAACAAGTAAGGGTCAGAGAGGAGGAGTCTAACATATATAGAACATCTGGATTAAGCTACATACAATACCCTTGCAATTCTCATTATAAACTGTTGAAGTTTACTTATATGTCTGTTTTATAGGTGAGGAAATAGAGATGTGAGTTCAGCAGCATATAACTACCAGAGCTGGGGGTCAAGCCAAGGTCATCCTGGCTTCCACTGGGCCTCTTGGCACTGGGTGGAAATCTGACCCTTTTTATTGGGCTGTGTATTTCCTCAGGGTCTAAATGGTGTTTTAGTATCACCATGCTATAAAAGCTAAAGATCATATAATCTATGTTGTTATCCAGTTTCTCGGATATTCTCACTGAAGGGATTAAAATAAAGTTTGAAACTTAAAATCTATTTCATTTGAGAAAAAAATTAAACGATAAGAAATATATAAATCCATAGTGTTGCCTGATAAATAATGCGATGACATCCGCTTCCTCTTGTTTTTCCAGACAGGGGCATCTCTGAGCACAGTAGAACACACACAATGACACCAGAAGTGTCTAAGGATCCCCTGGCTCTGTGGCCTTAACCAGGATCAACATCAACATCACATTTTTTGATACAACCATTTAAATCACTCTTATCAGGTAGGATTTGGGGGGTGTGGGATCCTTGTTTTGTTTTGTTTTACTTCAAGGGATACCTATTAAAGTACATGTAGTCGAGTATACAGGATAGAATCCACTAACTGATGAAAAATTGAGGCGCTTGGGTGGCTCAGTGGGTTAAGCCTCTGTATTCGGCTTGGGTCATGATCTCAGGGTCCTGGGATCCAGCCCTGCATGGGGCTCTCTGCTCAGTGGGGAGCCTGCTTCCACCTCTTTCTCTGCCTGCCTCTCTGCCTACTTGTGATCTCTCTTTCTGTCAAATAAATAAATAAAATCCTTAAAAAAGAGAGAAAGAAGTGTTAGTTAGTTGTCAAGGGGAGAGTCCAAAAGGAAGAATGAAACATGTAACAGGTGAGCGTTTTAACGAGGGAGGTGACTTGTCCCGATTGGCACTTCCCATCCCTTCCCTCCACAGCTTTGTTGAGCACCTGTTATGTGCCAGGCTATCGACTCGGTAAAGAGTCTCAGAGAAAAAAATCTTTTAATACTTTCAAAGAAGATAGACTAAAAACATTTTATATGGTTGTAGATACAGTGTTGAGTTCAGGCTAGGTTAGTTATCGGGAGGGTACACACACATGCACACTCATATTATATATGTATGTAATCTTAGAAAATATTAATATATTTTAATTTGGACTCTAGGAAGACATTCAATATGGAAATCTCGGCACTTTATAGCAGTGTGCTTCAGAGACAAAGAATCATGGTATTTCTCTAGGAGCGTGTAATAGCATACTGGCAGTGCTGTTAGTTTTGCTTCCAAAATATATTAACGAAGATATTATCTTGATTATTTTGACCCTTCACAGAGATTTCTCTTTAATTATAGTCTTTATCCCAATATAAGGGTAATCTCTTGACCAATCAATTCACTTATCTCTATTCTAATAATTCTATAAAAATAATGTGAAAACGACATCTGCTCACTTTTCTAGATTAAAAAAAAATCATGGGTAATTGTTCTTAATATTATGGAGAAATTTGCATCTCTTGTAATTCAAGATTTCAAGTAGAAGTCTCCATTTGAGAGACTCAAGTAGCAAATCTATTGTATGTTTTTGCATTTTCTGAAAATCATGTGTTTTGCGGGCACTCTTAAGTTACTGTCCTTTTCTCTTTCTAATTACGTCCATTATTACAGTTTTCTAAATACGACAGCAATTGAGTGTTTCTGTCCTCACGTATAGAAGATGTAAGAGTAATGGATAAATTAGAGCTGCAGCTGTCTATCCTTTACCACATCCGCACTTTTGGCAGTTCTGCGACCTTCATGTTTTTGTTTTTACCTTCGCGTAAATCTGAGATCGCAGAAATAACTCCCTTCTGAATTCACACCAAGCACAGAGAATCAACTGAAACTTGTTTGAGTACGCTTTAGAATGTCTCGAACCTTGATGAACCAGGTAGGAGTTTTGGTTGCTTCAGAATGGCTAAGGATTATGTGTGGTATATTATCCTTCCTTTGGTTTTTTGATACAAACTCTCCTCATGCATCACATTAATTATCAACATATATGTTTCATACACTGGGATAAATATCTGAGCCTATCTATGATTAGCTTGGTGCTTCAATTTCCTTTTTTTTTCTTTTTTTCTGAATTGAATTGAATTTTGGTCTTGTTTGACTCAATATTATAGTGCATTTTGCTGGTATGTGTTAAGTGTGTAGTGTTCTATTTATTGTGGTTGAGGATCTTGTTCTGTGATCCTCTTTCTGACCACTTAAGAAAGAGCATGAGTACTTAGAAGTACTGCAAACACACTGGGTCATTGAACATATCAATGAGTAAAAGGTGAGTGGGTTAGCAATAAATGAGAGAGAAGTACCTTTGTTTCAATATTTATTGAGGATTGTTTTTAATGAAGTGTTCTGTCTAGAGTGGAAATACTGCCATTTTTCTTCCTCTTCATATCTCTTTAGTGGGTCAAGTTGCTGTCTGTGTCTGTATCTTCATTACTTAGAGATCTTGGAAAAAGGTGAAAGTCTCACCTTAGGTATCAATAAGTATTGGTGTTTTCCATGAGTATGGCAGAGTAGAAATCCAATCTCTCTTATGCATATACCAACACACACACACACACACACACACACACAAAACACACACACAACTGAACCAGTTTCTAATGTATTCTAGTCTTCAAATCTGTTTCTTCTTAAAAATCTATTTCTGACCTTGCATAATGATTTGATGATTAACCTCATGGCTCAGGCCAGAATTCTTGGTCAAGACTGGGACCCTTGCCAGATTCCCACATCTTCACTCTTCAACAATGTATATTTTGTTAATTTTATACACTGGAAATTCTAAAAAGTTTAATTTATTAATTAAAAAATTCAAATGTATTTCCTCCTTTCATCCCCATTGGCACCACCACCCTCACTGAGACACCTTCCAATTTCACTACTTTCCAAATATCTATATTCCTAGCAAGATGTGTTTTTAACATGTACTTGCTGAAAACCCACTTTTTTTTAAACCACCTTTCACTGCAATATTTAAACTCCTTAATATCTCAGCTAAGATCTGGTTTGATCTGTTTTAACCTCCCTTTCCAATTCAACTTTTCTCAAACTTCTTTGGCAAGGAACCACTTGCAATTCTTAGGATGCTTTGAGTCCTCTGACATCCTTGCCTGAAATGCCCTCTGTATCGGGTTGAAGAGTATTGCCCCCAAATTTACGTTCATCAGGATCCTCAGAATGTCATCTTATTAGGAAATGAGGTCTTTGCAGATGTAATTAGCTAAGATGAAAGCATTTGAGAGGGTGGACCCCTAAATCCAATAGGATTGATGTTTCTAAGAAAAGGAGAAGAAACACCAGGAAGAAGTCCTCATGAAGACAAAATCAGAGATTGGAGTGTTGCATCTACAAGCTAGGAAATGCCAAAGCTTGTTGGAACACCAGAAGCTAGGAAAGACGCATGGATGTTTTCTCCCTCCTGGCCTACAGAAGGAACCAACCCTGCCAACACCTTACATGCAAACTGCTAGCCTCCAGAACTATGACAGAAAGGATTTCTGTCCTTTAAAGCTACCCAGTTTGTGGTAATTTGTTAGGGCAGCCCTCAGAAACTAATTATCCCTGCCAGCCCATTTCCAATTGAAGTAGTCTTTAGGACACGCCAGGTCTGGGGTGCTGGTCGTGGGGACGGGCTTCTCTGTTCTCTCACTTTGTTGGAACCACCAGCCAGTGAGCTGCTTGAAAGCAACACGTGAACTTTGGCTATCTGTCTCCAGCACCCAGCATAGTGCTTGGCATTGACACAGGAGAGGATTTTGTAAGTTGCTTAAATCACTGAAATGACAGATGTTTTGGATGTGGGTTATCACAGGTTCCTTTTAATTCTTGTATTTTGTTTTGTGGCATTTTGTTTGTAAGGGAAGGCATAACCAAGCAGCAGGGGTGTTCATGATTTCGACTTTTCTTGTGAGCAGCGCTGACAAAACCTTGCTGTACCTCAGGCACAAAGTTCTGTGGTGAGTGGAAAATGCTGCATGGCTGTTGGTTAATCTAACAGCAGAGATGAGTTCTGCCGGTTGGAAGCTAGCTTCTTCAAAAAGGGAGAACTGGCTTTGTGGCCTTGGGACAGAAGAGGCTTAAATCGGGGGAGTGAGCAGGGACTCTTGGTGAGGGAGAGAAGGCAAGGACTAGAGTGTTGAAGTGAAACTCGGGGACATTTAGGGGCTTTTTGTTCAGAGTAATTAAATGAAGATAGTGGCCACAATTACCTGCAATAATTTCTTGAGTGTTGGGTACCTTTTCACTCCTACTAATTTCATTTCTGTGCCTGCTTCCTACACCTAAACACTTCATACCCCTCCTCTCTCTCCACCATCCACATACAGAAAGTCACATTTTCATCTGCTTATTCTGAAAGTTCCTCAGATATCCCAATTTTCTTTCCCATGATGGACCAATGTTTGCTGAATGTCATTTAATTCTTCCCATATAAGGTGACTGGAAACAAAAAATGAGAGATGAAAAATTCTGTTTTCTCTAGAACCAAGTCCCTTCCCTTTGATTCATCAGAAGACAAAATAAATCTCAAAAACCTTTTTTTTTTTTTAGATTTTTATTTATTTATTTAATTGACAGAGAGCGCGTGAGAGGGAAAACAAGCAGGGGGAGTGGGACAGGGAGAAGCAGGCTTCCCACTGAAGAGGGAGCCCAAATGCTGGGCTCAATCCCAGGACCCTGGGATCATGACTGAGCCAAAGGCAGACACCCAGTGACTGAGCCCCCAGGGGCCCGAATCTCAAAAATCTTAATGAATTTGACAGCTTGGTTGCACATCTAGAAAAATTTATCCTATAGAAAGAAAAAAAAAAAAAACACACACCCCACACATCAATTATTTGGTTAAGTGATGAGAAACTAAAGGCCAAGTTTGGAAATTGTTCAAGTTTTCTATGAATATTCATAAATAATTACGTGCATCTCAATTTAGAACCTAACAGCAGTTCATTTAAATTTGTTTGTTTTGTTATTTAATATCTGAGTAATTATATGCTGAGGTCTCATGCTGGGTCTTCTCTGCTAGTGGCGACTGAGTAACTGCAGTTGGTGAAATAATCCCGTTGTTCTATGGTTTTCTCCATGTTCTCTGCCGCAGAAGGAAGACACAGACTCTCACCTTTTGAGGGACAACTGGCTTCCGCTTATACCTTTGAGGGTAAATTCCTTTCTTTAGCATTTTTTACTGAAAGTGCAAAAAAGAGAAAGAGGCAGGAAAAATGTAAATGCTGAAAAGCTGCGTTGCTACCTGCTCCTGGGGTTGCAGCCCTCGGGTAGCCACGTGCTTAGCCCTGTGAGGGATGCAGAGATTGCAAACCCCTCAGGGTAAAAACCACCGGGAAGAACTCGTTCTAACCGGGCGGAAAGGACGCCTGGACTTTGTGAAACACGGCTACACAGAAGAATAATCAGAGCCCTGGGCTGCTGGCAGGAGGGAGGCCTTTCGGGGACTGCCCCTTTTGTCTCTTCGCCTTGTACGGGCTGGAGGAAGGAATAATTGTGGACAAAGGGTCCGAGGAGGGCGGAGGGTAAGGTATGAACTCTTCAGGAAGCTGCTTTCAGCTTTATTTACCGTCCCATCTTTGAGCCAATCGCCCTGTCCAGTCGCGAGTCGCGGCCGGGGCGCTGACGACGGGGTAACACTGCCATCTAGTGGCCCCGTCGCCCCCCGCGAGCCCGCGTTCCCTGCCCTCTCGCTGCCTCTGTCGCTCCCTCTCTTCCTCCCTCGCTCTCCCTCGCTGGCGCGCGCTCTCTCATTCTCGCTCTCTCTCTCTTTTTAAAAAAGGTTTTTATCCAGTCAAAGAAAAAAAAAAAAAAAACTGGCTCTTGGAAAACAACCAACTCTGTTGGAACTCAGAGATAATAATCAGTTTCTCTGGGCTTGTGAAATTGGCTCATTAAGCTTGCTTTTTAACAGAAAATATTGGAAGCGATTAAGTCTGCTTTACTGAGTGGGCATGAAATGGCCAACCTTCGGCCACCCACAGCTCCTAGGTGCCTGGCGCCGTTTTATGCATGCAGCGTAATGTCTTTACTTGAAGTGCTGTTTATTCATCACCTGCTTATTTATCTCTTTGCATTTGGCAGGCACATCGATCAATGTTAAACTGTCACACAAGGTTATTTTTCTTTTACATAACGGTATAGGCCTAAGGTAGTGGCATATTAAAAGTAATAACTTTCTAACTTGTAGCTCAAGATGACAGCCCCATTTTTACCCGAATATATTACAGCAAGGAATTCCTCATTCCATTCTCCCTCGCCCTCCCCCTGCTCCTCTAGTACTCAGCTCTTCCAAGGTCAAAGGCTTCATTCCGCCTTGCTTCCCTCCCACTTTGCATACGGCTCAGGTTCCCCTTCACCTCCAGTTATCTGTGGCTTTTAGGCTGATAAGCTCACAGCGAACATTCTGTCCACCTGGTGTACACATCTTGCTTGCTCCTCTTTCTGGTGACATTTACCCCTTTGCATAAAGATGTGGTGGCCGGCTGAGCTTTGGAGAAGAAGCAGAAAAGCTTCTTCAAGTGGTGGCCAAGGTTGCAATGGTCTCGTGTTTTTATCCCTGCAACCAGCTCTGTCAATGTGGTGGAGGGTTGCTGTTTTTTATTTTCCTTTGGAGTTTTAACAGGCTACAACAACAGCAACTTACAGACCCATTGAAAAACAGAATTAAAAAACATCTGAAAGCAACTAGTATAGCTTTGAAGCAACTGGTGTTTCCTTTGGGGCTTTTAAGTTGAGTTGTTTCCCCTTCCTTTCTTTGGTTTTAGCTTGGTTTGTGTTGCTTTCAAACTACCCAGTTTGTGACGCCTCCTCTCTTGGCAATAGGCCAAGCAGGCTTTCTTTGTACGAGCAGGTTTTCTTTTTCTTTCTTTCATTCCCCCCCCCTTTTTTTCCTCCAGTCCAACCTAAAAATGCCTACAGATAGAATATCAGATCTTTTTAGTATCAAATTTCAAAGTGGCCCTTAGAATTCTTTCCTGCCCTTGATCTCTCAGTTTGGATTTCAGCTCAGACTTGAACTCTGTTGCTAAATATGCCTTGGACAGTGGCTATCTAATACAATGTTTTGATAATCTTGTGTACACAGGAATTAAGTGTTTTACCGTAGTGGACACTGTTGCACAACTATTCTTGTGACACAAGGTACCACACCCACTCTGATAATCTACACCAAAATAGCTCATCTAGGAAGTAGGAGAAGGAAAGTGTAAATGGTTAAGAAAATACAGTCCAGCAGACTATTGAAACACAGGCTTTGAAGGCTCACAAGCTTCTCATTGAACGTGGCCCAGCTTTTGGATTTACTTATGCATTTCTGTGCATAGAAAGATGGTGGAATGCTGATCTTTGGTGATCTGTTTTATCATGGGTAGCACAGCCCCAGAAAAAAAAGCACATCCATTAAAAAAAAAAAAAAAATGCAGCCCACCCTGTGTCTATGCTCCTAGGATCAATATTTGCATTAAAGTGGTTTAAATGTATGTGGCTCTAAGGCTGTCCATTCTTTCAACCTGACCTGCTGCATTGATTAGGGCTAGTGATAGAAGGGGAAAGAGCAAATCAGGCGAGGAAAAGAATTAAAAGGAAAAATAGAAGAAAATGAAAGCTGTTGCTGAGTCTTGTAGGAGACATACTTTAAGTCATTCATTGATGCCATATTTGCTCAGCAGTCCACTCTGTGGGAGAATCTCTCCATCTCCCTGATAGGGCTATTTTGTCTTTCAAAAACCCACAGGATTTCTGGTTGCCTCTAGGACGGGGCAACTTACTGGCTTGTGATTAACAGGCAAATGTGTCCAGGCCAATGCCTATATTTAGCTCCTTGTCTTTCATGCTTTCTCGGTGCCTCAGTGGTCTGTGTTTTTGAGCCGTGGTTTGCTTGATTAAAATCTCATTAATAACACTTATAACATCTACTTGTTAAGTGCTTATTTTGTATGAGATGTTGCTGAGTCCTCTAAGAACAGCAACTAAATTGATGCTTTATCTTTATTTTTATTTATTTATTTTAAATATTTTTTATTTATTTGACACAGAGAGAGAGAGAGAGAGAGAGAGAGCCCACAAGCAGGGAGAGCAGCAGAGGGAGAGGGAGAAGCAGGCTCTCTGTTGACCAGAGATCCTGATGCGGGGCTCAATCCCAGGACCCTGGGATCATGACCTGAGCTGAAGGCAGACATTTAACTGGCTGAACCACTCAGGTGCTCCTAAATTGATCCCTTAAAGCAGACTGTGCAGGGCTCATACCGATCCCTTTTTCACATTTGGCATCCGAGGATGGAGTGAGTCCAAAGTCAAACCACCAGTAAAAGGCAGAAACTCGTCAAATCACATCTCTGATTCTAAAGCCTAGACTCTTAGCCATTGTGCTAGGTAATGCTGTGTCTGGGAATTGCTTTTCTCTGTTGGGATGTTTTGTCAGAATAAACATCATACTTAACACTGTTCTGTGTGTGAAGAGATGTAATGCCCACTGTATGATAGTGGAGCCCTTTGTTGTATCACTATAGAAACTTTCAATTATTTGGAGCACAAAATATTTTCAGTGGAGACTTAGATGGAAATTGATCTCCCAGAGAAGGCAAGACTGTCGCAAGAGCAGAGCTACTTCATGTTGGTAGTTTGTTCCCTTCTGCCGTGACAAAGAGATAACCCATCTATTTCTTGCTGGGGGAAGCAATCTCAAGGAAATCTAAGTTTCTGAGATGAACCAGTTTAGGGAGCTCATTTGTGGGTTATTTGGACTGGAGTATGAGGACTATCATAGGCACAGATTAATAACTTTGTAAATAGAATATTGAAGAATTATGTGTTGAGTAACTATGGTTATGCTAGACAAGATATACTTCTCAACATCGAAGAACTGATTCTATAGTTAAGGATAAAAAGCAGACTATGAAATAGTTAAAGTCCTTCACAAGATAGAATGTACTTTCCCTAACCATCTAGAAAGTAAATTGAGAGGAGAGAGAAAACAGAGAGTCCTGGGACATGAAAGGTTTGGGGGAGACCTTGTAGAGTTGGACTTGAAGATGGTTGAATAAAGCATAAGACATTTGAAATGGAGAAATATATGAATATAATTAGAATTTTTTTTAAGGCTTTTATTTTTAAGTAATCTCTACACCCAGTGTGGAGCTCAAACTCACAACCCCGAGATCAAGAGTTGTGTGCTCTACCCACTGGGCCAGCCAGGCACCCAGTGTACAGTTTGGAATTTTGTAATGAGTATCCTTGCTCAGGCTAATGTTGGCATGTCATGGGCAGTTGGACTACATTGGGCTAGACCGCAAAGACTTTGAAGGCTGAGATTCCACAGTTGAAACACCCTTGCAGTAAAGTATCCTCTTTTATTGTCTCGGGGAATCAGGCAAATTTGTCTGCCGAAATTACAGCTTGGAAATTTGACCTACTTAGGGCATTGCTTGGAGCATTGGAGTTTCAAACAAGCCCTTCGCTCTGAAGGAAGAATCTCTTGATACTTTCATTTTCTCAAGGATGAAAAGAAATTAAAAGTAACACATGTGAAGATTTTACTTATGAGGCTAACCTGAAGTAGGAAAATTACCTCAAGAGAGAAATAGAAAGGTGAAAGTAATTTTCCAAATCTGAAATCTTTGGAGCAGTATGTTGACAAGTTTGCTTTTTACCAAACTGGTGCATGAAAAATCTAGCATATCAGGGAGTGAAATTTGTGTGTAACAATCATTCACAGTAGAAAAGGCTTTTTTGGAAGATTCCTTTAAACTGAATTTCCTTTGTACATTTTAAATGTGCTTTGATGTTATCACCTACATGCAGACCAATAAACAAATAAAAACAAAAACAAAAACAAACCCACCCGCAAACAAAAAGCTTGACTTACAAATAGCTTTTAAGGAATTATATCAACCAATTCATAAAACAAGGCATGTAGTTATAGGTTGCTGCCACATTTTAGATGGAGTTAGATAACAATCCAATGATTCTAAGGCATGACTGAATGCATGATTTTAGGAATGACTTACATGCTCAGAAACACAGATTTCAAAAGAATTTAGTTGTTCTTGTAAAAACTCGGGTTTGAAATAACAGCGAGCATAATAACTGACAAGTCTGTCCTTTAGAATGAGGCTCCATAAGTCAGTCCATTTGGGGATCAACCTTTGGCTTACATCATCTCATTTTGACTGAGTCTCTTTGTTTACCTCTCTGTTTTTCTGATTCTCATTAAAGAAGAAATTCTTGTATCTTCCATCAGTGGTTCTCAAAGGGCAGTTCTCAGAAAAGCAGCAACAGCATGACATGAGAACTTGTTAGAAATGCAAATTCTTAGATCTCATCCCTGAACCACGAAGTCAGAAACCTGGGATGGGTCCGGCAGTATGCATTTTAACCCATGCTTCAGGTGATTCTGATCCATGCTGAATTCGAGAACCACTGTCTAATTTTCTAAAATACATCATCTTATGCTTGCGCTTAAATACTTTTAGTTGAAATCAAAGGATGTTTTATTTCTGCACAAATAATTTCAAAGCCCTTCTCTTGTATCATTCTGTGTTCTTTGCATTTTCTCATCCTTCTGATGACACCTGCTATACCTCGCCTCTCTCCCCTTTACCCTCCTACTTTATTTTCCACCCAGCCATGCGGAGTGCTTCAAATTACCTCAGCAGAACATGAGTGTAAGGATTTTCCTCTTTTTCTGATGGCAATTTGCCATTCAGGGAGTTAAAAAAACAAAAAACCCAAAACCTATTTCCATATTGAAGTAGTGTTCTAGGTAGGTCCGATTGTTTGAAGTTTGCTCTTCAGATAAGTGAAATGATATTTATATATCACTTGAAATAAAGATTCTTTTTAGTTGGATAAAGACTGGTAAGTCTCACAATAATCTTTCTCAGTGATCATTTAATTTCAGTTGGCTTAAGATGCTATTTGTATTAAGTTAACAGGGTGCTAATTTAACAGAGGTTTATAGTCATTTGAAGCCATTTTCATTCATTAAGAAAAATATCTCTCTAGATTAGATTATCATAAGGGTTTGAATAGCAATAGGGATTCCTCTATGTAGGTCTGAGGATTTTCCAGATGAGTGCACACTCTGTTTCATTGCCCTCTGGAAAAATGTAGAATTTTTTTTTTTTTAATAGAGAGCTGGGCACTGACAGTGGTACCCAGCTTTGCCTTTGCAAAAACAAAAACAAAAACAAACATGTGCACACATTCTGCACCAGATTCATATATTGTATCTATAATTTATTATGATTTATAAAATTCTAGTACATAGTATACACAGTATAATTTCAATATCCTGATTTATAATTTTTAAAACATTTTAGACATATCCAGCATCAAATTATTTTTTTTTGCTCTTGATATTAGTTTTTTTAAAATAGTATTAAGTATAATGAAATGTCTGTAGCCCGACTGCATTTCATCCCAAAAGTACATGACAAAAAATCATGCATTCTCATTTGATTTCCCAAAGGCATAAATTGCAGAAGACCTTAGAAGATTATTTATTTTGAAGAGACCTTCTGTTTAGTGTGTAGAACATGGCCTTCACAAGTGTTTGATACACTCTCACCCCAGGAACCATTTCAAAGCAGTTGGAGACATGTGCCCTTGTTTTGTTCCATCCTGGGTTTTGTCTCTCTCAGTTCTGAGTTTCCTAGTTTCCTTAGTTCCTATGGATTTTACTCTCACGGCAATCTAAGCACTTGGAGAGAATTTACTCTTTAGCTACTTCGTCAAGATTGGACAACAATCTTGATAAGCCTCTATTTGAAGTGATTCCAACCAGTTCAAACTTTAGAACTAATAAAGAGAAGGAGGAGGCCAAGAATAGGATAATGGACCAGTACTAGCTGGACACAATGGACTTTTCCATACATTGAAGCTCTCTTAGTCTATAATTTGCAAATCTTTCAGAGGAAAGGATTATAGGATGATAAAATTCAAAATTGTGTAATTTACTTTTTTTGTGCTAGAACATATATTTGTGATTAATCACAGAATTTTAATTGTGTAATAAATCTGGCCACAGGTTTATCTAAGTTGAATTACCATCAAGTAATCTTTCTTTAAAAAAAAAAAAAATCTTTCTTGCTTTAAATTTCAGAGTAAGAGCTCCTATCCATGAAGCAAGATGCTTGAATTGGTTGGGCTCCCTAAACACTTTTTTGTTGGACTGGTGATGCCCAAGTAGAGAAGAATCTTGGCTTATCAGAAAGGTTGGGAGGTAGAGGTTACAGAGTTAAGATCCACAGGAGGATATTATATTGCTCCTTTTTCTTTGCAACAGTCTTAAGTTTTATATAATGTAAATCTATTTCTGAAATCCAGCAAAGTGTCATTAATATATGATGCTTCTAGCAACCTTTCTGACAATTGAAGGCAGAACAGTACATTCCCTTAAGGAAGTGAAAGCTTCTGAGTGTGTTTCTGACTTCCATGGAAATGTGCGTCAAAAGTTTCAGGAGTCTGTAGGGCCAAAATAATAGTTAAAATTAATCTGAATTGGAGGGTTATGAAAGACAAGCAAATGCTACAAGTATTATGTAAGGCACACAAATTAGGTTTAGATTTAACTCTTCTGCAAACTTTTATCAGCTTAATTCCTGGTTTACCAATTTAATGCTTACCCAGGTATTACCTACTGAATAATCTGGGTTATGAACCAAAAATTGTCTCCATTTTGTGGGAGAATGGTAGTTAAGTCATCTCTAATTCTGAAAACCATTGTGAACAAAAAAATCTTGAGAGATCAGGTAGACATTGCTCTGGTTTCTAGGATTAAAAAAAGAAGAATGGTTAAGAGCCCTTGTGCTGATAGACCTGGGTTCAAATGCGTACTTTCTAACTGTATAACTGTGATTGGATTTCACTTGAATATATGTCTTTTTCTTTTTACTTCATATACTTACAGAATAGGGAGGGCCTACACAACTACGACCCATGGACCAAATCCAGTTACCTCCTTTTTTTTGCAAATAAAGTTTTATTGGGACTCAGTTATGTTTATCTGTACACATATTGTCTCTGGCTTCGTTCACACTACAAAGCAGAATTGAGTAGCTATTCCAGAGACCACATGGGCCACAAAGTCCAAAGTATTACTGCTTGGCCTTTCACAGAAAAAGTTTGCTAACTCCTATTAAAGGTTGTAGTTTATTAATCTCATGATCCATTGTCTGCTTTTCTTGAGGTTTATGGGAATTGGAGAAAATGTAGTCTCATCAGGTAGAAAAAAAAAATACTGCCTTGGTAGCTGGAACATGAATTCTCTTTACATTTCTATCGCTTCCCTCTCTGTCAACTTGGAACGTCATGTCACTGCTCTGACTTTTGGTATCCTCATTTGTAACAAAAGGAAGTTGGTCTGCGTGGTTTCCAAGATCTCTTTCTTTCTTTTTTCCTTTCTTATCTTTCTATTACTTCAAATTATTCCTGGCTACACTCACTGAGTACAGCTTTCCCTCCCTGCTCCTGTCCAAATTCACTTCTTCCTCTGAGCTCTGTAACATTGATACATAGTTACACATTGCATTGTAGTGCCTGTTTTATTTATATGCTACTGTTACTTGTTTTTGCTTATTATTTCAAATTACAAGCTGATAGTAGAAACTGTATATTCTTCCTCTCCATATTCCTAACAGGTGTCTTTGAAGTGGACACTAAGTATTATCATTATTTTTGTATCATGGAAATTTCAGGACATATAAACAATTGTCCGACATGTTCTAAAAGGACCTGGATCTAGTGTTTTTGCACTGACATAGACGTAGTTATGCTTTATTAGGGAAAGTCACTGACTTGAGACAGATTTACATGGATAGAAACAGGATGTAGACCAACCTAGATGTTTGTCCCAAGAGAAGCAACTAGAAGAGACAGTATTGGTTTTCCTGCCCAGGTAGAAAAGAATTATAGGAACAGTTAATGGATATGATAGATCTGTATTGGAGATCTAAAATTTATATCCCCAATCCAGATTAAAATATATAATTCTCATTATATTGGTGAAAGTGAAAATACTAGAGAATGTTTCATATACGCTAGTGTACAAACGGGAGCCGGTGTCTTAACATGGGACTTTTCGTTGTTGTTGCTAATATTTATTGATTTTCTACAATGTACTTCAGCATTTATTGAGAAAATACAAAAGATGCAGCCTTTTCTTTCATCCTATGTGATAGGATGAAGATGGACAGTCATCCTCCCATATCTTCCCTCCTGGTTATTTGGTTTATAGTGATTTAACCTTTGGAAGAATGTTTGAATAAGGTATACCTATGCAGTTGTTCTTACCTTACTTCTCATTGGTATTTAAAATAAGATCATCTTACTGCTACTGCAGTGTCTTTGTTCTCTGGCTTAGAGATTATGCCAGTTTAGTTAGTTGTTAGAAATAAGTGTAGTTACCATGCAAAGACGTGATGGCTGAAGCATTGCCATAGCAAGGTGGTAGTTATTTGAACTAGATCCAGCATCAAGAGACAAACTTATTCAGTGGGAAGCTTTGAAACAACATCACGGACACTTCTCTCCTCTTCGTCGGTCTTCAGCATGGACGTTAATGTAGTGAGAACTATGTACTCATATGTATGAGTATGTATATCCCTGCACCATACGCTATTAGATTCAGCTAAAAAAAAAAAAGAGAGAGAGAGAGAGAGAGACCCCTCAGACCCATGAGTAATTTCTAAGTAGCATTTCAGCTTGTTTAGAAAATACAGAAGAACACACGGAACCTCTTATCATTTTCAAGAACATCAAGCATTGGCATAATTTGTTTACTTCACTGCCTCACAAATGATAAAACATGTTTTAAGAAGAGAAGGAATTTAGGATCACAGCAGATTCTGATTCAACAATGACCTGAAATACATACCAGAAATAGTCAAGGAAGACTGTACATTTTTACTTCATTTTTAATTATTTTGTTAGGCTCACACAAGTTTCTAGATATGGTAGGGGGCACATAGAAGAAATCATCCCAGGCTTTCAAAAAGCTGGATTTATCTCTTGGTACATGAAAATAACACTGCAGAACATAGACTCATAAGACCCATTGCCATATCTGTCCACCCTTGTCCAATGTGGATATCATTCAAAAGACAAGTATGTATGTGTGTGTGTGTGTGTGTGTGTGTGTGTGTGTATTGTGTGTTTATTATAGCAGCACTTCCTAAGTTTTTCACTAAAATTACTTCTTTGTGGAAGAATTTCTGTAAGTCTTTAAAACATTTCTTGAAAGTTTAAAGGAAGTTTCTATCTACAAATCTTATAATTATTAAAGAATGACAGAGCTTTTTAGTTGGAAAATGTTTGGGTTAGGTGTCATTCCTTTTGGTTTAGAAGACTGAGGACAATATGGACTGAAATAAACTTGCTGTTCATTTGCATACTGGGTTAAAAAAATCTTTGTCTAGAATTTAAGGATGCTAGGGATAATTATCTAGAATTTAGGGAAGCTGGGGGTAATTGAATTAATTGAACATTCAATTAAAAATCTCATGCCAGTTAGAAAATGTCTTAGCAATTATTCAAATAAGAATCCAAACCAGTTTATATGATATGACTGTGGTTGAATAGGACAAAGAAAAAGTGCAGAGAAAACAACATCTTATGACATAATATACCAACAACAGAATTAATTTCCCATTTGACTTCTGTAGATGAAGAATGGCAATTAAAATAGCAAAGTAAATACATAAATGTATCATTTATGAATAAGAGGACAGAGGTAGAGGGAGTTTAGGAATTATTGAGTAATATTTCATAAGACAGACAGAAATTCTGCCTTTGAGATGAAATATGAAAAAATTTAGAGAACGCTCCTCTGAATCAAATTAATGATTATCCATTTTAGGATCAGAGATGAAATTCTGGGCCATAAAGGGCAGATTGGAAGGACACACGACCTTTGTCTTATCCTTTTCTCTCTTCTACTCTGATCTCCCTTCATTTTCCCCATCATTCTGTGGTGATTGGATGAAGCTGGAGGAAGGAATCTTGTCCTCCTGTCCTTCTCCAGCCAGCCACTGCCATCCCAGCTATGATGAGTGACAGGACTCTCTTTTCCAATCTTTGGAGGAACCGCCCAGGCCCTGCCTATCATACCAGTGAAAATCCGTTTTCCGCCATCCATTCTTCAGCTGATGGAAAAACAAAATCATTGAGTCATAAAACTCATCTGGATTTCAAATTCATCTTTGAGAAAAAGTAAACTGTTGTTCTTGGATGAGCCCCAGGGACTGCTGCTTAATTTCTCAGTTCATTTTCCCCTCTTAGCTTATGTATGTATACGGGTCCCTCTATAGTTCCCTTATGAAAATGTGCATTTTTAATACCACAAAAGCAAAAAAAAAAAAAAAAACAAAACCCACTTTTTGTAAATATTCTTTCAGTAAAATTGCAATCAATGTAGTCAGAGCTAACAAGCAGATGGATGTATTTGAATGCCATTATCTTGTGTACAACGATATTATCTGTTTCATGAAAAATTCAGCAGTTTGGGCTGCTTTAGTGAAGGGAAGATGGAAGTAAAAAAATAGCAAGAAAAACATGATCAGACTCAGAATCCCTGAGGGGGTCCCATTGCATCATTTAGCAGGAGAATGAGCAATGCAGGAGGAACCGTGATGGTAGAGGCACTGTCTGTGCTCCGTATGGCATTCTTGGCTTTGGGTCTCACTGAAGCCCCACAGCTGTAGGTGGGAGCTCCTGGGCCTGCTAAAGCATCACACCGTGACATTTTTATCATCCGTCTAAGAGAAGAAAATAAATTTGCTAACAGAATAGAGCTGGCAGGCTCATACTACCTTGTCACATTCCAGACATCTCCTGGTCTGGCCTGAGCCAGAGCAAACCTACGTGTGGGCCAGAAAGCATGTGATGGACATGAAGTTGACTTAAATAGTCTGGGAGAAGAATGTGGGTTTTCTGACACAGGACTCTGTAGGTATTATTATTATTATTATTATTACTGGAGATTTGATAAATGAAAATACATGGGCTGCCATGGGGATGCGACCTCAGTTTCATTCTCTATAAGCCAAGGATATATTGACATGGGCAAGATGGCCTTAGAAGTTGTGCTCATTTTTTATGATAATGTACACAGGGAGGAAAAAGAATCCAAGCAAGCCCTACACATACACACGAAAATCTCAACGTTTCCTGTCTCTTGATGTTTGAAATACAGACTCCTTAGAGACGTCCTACAAGGTGACATCTACTTATTTCTCTAAATTAGCCTCTTTCTTTCTTTACTGAATATATTCTGTGCCTTACCCCATTTTCCCCCACCCATCTCTTTTGTCTGCCTTGGAATATCCTGTCCCAATATTCCAGACTCTGAGATTTTTGAAGTCCTATCCCTCTATAAAAGCATACTTCAAGTTTCATTATTTTAGTGAGGGCTTCTTGGGTGACTATTTTCTTTTATGAATATCTATTAAGTATGGTTTGTTCCATGCATTTTCACAGAGGAAGCCTTTTCTGGGATTGTTGCTCATGACATCTTCCTGTCCCCAATTGGACTATGAGTCATTTGAGGTTAATCTTAGTGACTTCAACATCTACATCTACCAAGCCGCTGCTCTAAACGCAATAAGCAGCCAGAGTATAACACATTGATAGTACTGATCAAGAATGGTGTATTTCATGTTTTTGCAATTAAGTTGAATGGATGATGGCATTGCATTATTGTGGAGAACACAAATTAATGTGATGTTAAGATCACAAGGTTTCGTAGTTTCCCTTCTCTTAGTAAGATTAATCTTTAAAAACTATTTTTGTTTCTGTCTCTGGATTATTTCAGTAAAGAAAGGTTGTCATGTAAATTAAGGGTTTTTTTTTTTCATGAAAAATGAAGTATGACTGTCAGTTCAATGCAGGTATCCTCAGAAAAAACTTTAAGAAGCAAAACCATATATATGGCAAATGCACACAGATAAACACATACACACGCATATGACTAAAACTTAGCATGTGATAATTAGAACAGTAATATTTAAATCCATTACTTCTACTGTAGTGATCCCAGGAGCATTGCATGAATGCAATGGTTTGCTCTGGAGAAAATTGCTTCACATTGGATCTTGGAGGACTGAGGATATGTCTTGGAGATACGAGGGTGGGCTGGGGGAATATTCATGACCATTTCCAGTAGACAGATATTTCCAATATATAAATTCCACAGGCTTAATCTTCTTCTTAAACTCTTCTATGTATTCCTTTTCTTGTGTCTTTTCTTTTTCCTTCCCAGAGTTGAGGTTTGCTCACCTTGATCCATCTCATTCTATCCCCTTTCCTTTTTTCATCTTCTGTTCCTCTCTTAGGCAGTAATGACCATAAAATTTCACTGGACACAGTTATTTAGCAGTTTTATTAAAATAATATGTAATTTTACAATCACTTCTGCTGATGTTTCATCATTTCCTTTTTATCTGCTACATTAAAATTATAGTGTCTTTCTATCTACATATTTCACTAGCAATGAAATTAGCATGAATTTCTTTCATTCTAATATTAATAGTTTGAATGAAGTATGTTTTAATTTTTTACTTCTAAATGATGCATCAGGAGAAGGGATGAAACAAAGGATTTTTCTTTATGATGGAAAACGTGGCCATTTCTATTAAAAAATTTCTCTCTGCTATGAGGAAGAAATGAAGTTGATAGATACTTTATAGAGATATGTTTTATAATTTGTAGGTGGACAAAAGTATTATATCTAAATTCATGTAAAAATCTAATAGAAATTATCTGAACAATAAAATAACAGAGAGTGGAGGTTTTTTTTTTTTTTTTTTTCCTTTCTCTTGGTAGGATACTAACTGTGTATGGAATTTATGTAAAATTCCAGCACATGGAAAACACTAGAAGACAAATCACTTTATTATTTTTTTAAATATTTTATTTATTTATTTGATAGAGATCACAAGTAGGCAGAGAGGCACTCAGAGAGAGAGAGAGGAAAGGAAGCAGGCTCCCCGTGGAGCAGAGAGCCCAATGCGAGGCTTGATCCCAGGATCCTGGGATTATGACCTGAGCCAAAGGCAGAGGCTTTAACCCACTAAGCCACCCAGGAGCCCCAACAAGTCACTTTAAACTATGTAAGTTAATGGGTTCTTTTATAAAGAAAGTGCTTATGTTATATTTATTGAGTATAGATAACTTGAATATAATAGCAAAAGTATCTGTGAGCAGATATGGGATATAAGGTATTTAGTATTTTTTTTTTTTTATTTACTCTCTTGTAAACATGTTAGGGACTATGTCTTTAAATTTGGCCTGGTGCATTTCATTGAGTACAGAGTACAAAAGCTTGCAAAATATTCTTGGCTAGAGGTTGGAAACCTTTAGATTCAATGAGATTTATTTTAAGAACCCAGGCCAGTTGTTGAAATGACAGTAGATGATGCCTGAGTATAGGTCTATAGAAATGTCATCATATTTGTTGGTGCAAATTTTAAAGAAATCTACTTTGGGGGTCAGTATGACTGGTGGTGAGATTGAGTTCTGAGAAAGCAGTGTCTGTGTTATACTTTCTATTGTTCTCAGGGCCCCAAAGATAGGAGAAAACTTTATTAAATGCTGTTTTAGGAGATGGGAGCTTTAAAAATAAAGATGGGCTGCTTGTTCTCACTCTGAAATGTTACTTGTATTTTAAAATAATTGGAAGTAACTATTTTTTTTTGAGAGTAACTTCAGATCTTGAATCAAGAATGTCATGTATGGGGCACCTGGGTGGTTCAGTGGTTAAGCCTCTGCCTTCAGCTCAGGTCATGATCTCAGGGTCCTGGGATCGAGTCCCACATCGGGCTCTCTGCTCTGCAGGGAGCCTGCTTCCTCCTCTCTCTCTCTCTCTGCTTGCCTCTCTGCCCACTTGTGATCTCTCTCTGTCAAATAAATTAAAAAATCTTTAAAAAAAAAAAGAATGTCATGTATGTATTTTAAATTATCTATTACTATATAGTAAGTCAAGGAGACTATATTAGCACTGACTTGTCATTCATTTTAGCTCTCAAAATGACAGCTTTCACTTGAAAACTTGTAAGCATTGTTATTCTGCCTACCCCCACCATTATGAACACATTAAAATGCAAGATCGAAATATTGGTATCAGTTGAAAAAGCTGCCAGGTTTTTAACGAATAAACTATCTTTTATGATAAAGTCAGAATTTATTCTTTGGAGTAAATCAATGTCAGGTATATATTCCTAATTTGGTCTGATTTCACTGTTTTCTAGAGGCTCGAGCAAGGTTAGAAAGGAAGTTATGGGATTAAAAAAATATTTAATCTAAGTTGTAAAGGAGCTTGGAACCACACCACGAGCATCATAATTAACTTTAATAATTATAAATGTAAATGCAGACAAGCCACAAGGTTTTAATGGTGTGCCACATGCTTCTGCTAATTATTTTAGAGTTTGGACACATTCAGTGCCAGCTAATTATAAACCCTGCTATGGAAATCATCTGTTTATATTAGACTTATTGATCTCTAGTGTTTAAGCAATATGAAAAGGGAAATCTACAATGCTGGACCATCTGCTTTGTATTCCTAATTGCTTTTAAGGAATCAAATATATAAATAGTCAGCTTTTTATATATTGGGCTTCAAACTCTTTCAAGAAACATATTGTGCAAACCCAAGTGAATAAAAAAAGAAAAGCCTATTTAGAATGTTGTTTCCCTGGCTCCTTTCAAGGACCCTCAATCCCCATGCCCACAAAATGCCCTCCTCTGACCTTTTTGCAAAATTCTCAAAGCACCTTCGTTTTTCCCAGATCTCACAGACTGTTCAAGGTAGTGGAGACTTCAGATGGTCACCCTATTTTAATTATATCTTTTCTTTTTCTTCCTCAGAAGAAGCCCTCTTTCCAGTCTGTCCCCACCTCCTTATGGTCTTGAATATTTATTGCCATTTCACACTATGAGAAGATGGCAAGGAACAAATAAATGCCCAGGTGAATTGTTCTGTCTTGCAGGAGATATTAACTTTATGGTAAATTAAATCTACTGGCATGTGGAGTTAATGCTGGTTAGTAAGACCCAACAGCATTACTTCTCATCACAAACATGCCTAGTGGTCAAGTCTGCTCTTAGGTGAGTTCTGTGATTCTCCATGGAGGTTGGGTTTTAAATGAAAAGAATTGACTTCTCAGAACGGAAGTGTTTGCTTCATCCATCATTGCCTGGATGGTTATTATTTTAGAATGTTCCAATAACCGACTTTAAAAAAATCTACATATTGGAAAAGCCTTCTATTTGTCCCTTTGAAACACTCCTATTAAATCATAAAATTATTGGCTTAAAATAGTTACTCCTATTGATTACTCCTATTAAACTAGTAGTTCCTCTTCCTAGTGTTCTACCACTCACATATCCCACCAACACTAGCAACTTGAGGTTAATAATTAATACATATTATACATGTGTTATATGATTGTATGTAATAATTTCTATATATTTTCCCTTGTTTTGGGGCCCTTTATTAGCTTTTGTTAACAATATAAAGTTAAGATTAATTTGTAATTTCATAGCAACATTCCATGATGTAAGTCTGAAATGAAGTTTTTAGCTTTTTAAGCACATTTTTCTTTTAGTCATATAAAAGTTATGAATTTTGTACTAAGGGTTTAACAGAGGAAAAGTTGCCAATCTGCCCTCCTTTTCTAATGTTACACTTAAACACCAGCACAGAAGCCTTAGACAGGCTGAAGTTTAATAACTAATTCCGACTAGTTGACCAGAAAGCGTACTGAGAAGAGTCACTCACACTAGTTGTAAGAATTTAAAAAGCCCAAAACAACAAAAACAAAAAAACCCAACAACAGCAACAACAACAACAACAACAAAACCCCCCTAAAACAAAACAAAACAAAACACCCAACAAAAAGAACAAGTGCCTTTACTGGTGTTTGGGAAGAGGTGCTGATGTGGTTCCTCATGCTCTAAGCAGAAGATTTAATTTCTAAGTATCTGCTACCATCAGTAAAGGGAAGTCACATATTTTGGGTAAACAATTATACAATGTATACATATATACAGACACGTGTATCCCTAGGTTTGTTAATATAACTAGTTATGTTAGAATGGTTGTGACTTTTCTGTGGCAAATTCTGTCAGAAATCTGCTCCTCTGAGATCTTTTATCTGCCTCTCACAAAGGCCCTGCTCATTCTGCTTTTTTCTGTAGTTTCCAGTGGATGTTCTCTTACCTACCCCTTAGGCCTTGTACTGTGGCCTGCCGGTGTCTCTGAGTTTTAATCTCGGCACACGTATAATTGTAGGGCAGGACGTCTGCATAATCTAAGTTCATTTTAATCAGAGCTACAGGTTTCCTTCAGCTCTGCCGTGAAAAGAGAATATTCAAAGTCAGAAAGAAATTAGGAGCTTTGTTAAAAGGTGCTTTAAACAGCTCATGTTCCCCACGCCCTCAAAGAAAGTTACAAATCAAGAGAGCACAATTGGTAGCTACATTATCAAAGCCCTTCTAATAATGCTACCATTTAAATTGGATAATATTGTTTAATGGGCTTTTTAAAAGCAGCCATCCTTTGGATCTGACACTCCAGCATGATTATCTTCCATTCCCATTTAAGATTACAACAGTCCGGTGATAATTATAACATCCATTTCCATCTGGAGTTCAAGGAACTCATACATGTGAATATGGAGAGAGAGTTGAGCGGCTTCTGCTCGTAAAGTGGACACTAATTTGATATTGGTGACACCTGCCATTCTATTTTTCGTTTGGGTAGTCTGCATGAAATGTCTTTTCCCCCAGGTCTTTCCTTGCTTACCAGCAGATTGGGAGAGCTTCCTGTGATTTGGCTTCATGGTATTGCTTTTATGGACACCAAACATGGAAACATAGAAAATTACTGTCTCCCAAATCTTATTTTCTGTAAACTGAGATAACTGCAAAGATGCAGTTTGCCCATTTCTTTCTGTTATTTAACAGAGCTTCACTAAATTCAATGAATTTTGCACTAAGGGATTAACAGAAGAAAAGTTGCCAGTCTGCCCTCCTTTTCTAATGTTACACTTAAACACCAGCACAGAAGCCTTAGACAGGCTGAAGTTTAATAACTAATTCCGAATAGTTGACCAGAAAGCGTACAGAGAAGCATTAAACTCACACATTTCCTAATTTCTCTCAATTTGTCCTGAAGAAACAAACATGTTTAGTACTAGTTTTTTATTTTTTATTTTTTATTTTTTTAAATCTAGGACCAAAGATAGTGCTTGATACATAGTAGGGCTTTAAAATTTGTTAAAGTATTATTGAATAGATGAGTTTAACAAATATTTATGTGATCATCAGAATTCTTATTTAGATCAGCTCTCAAAAAGTAAGGAACTATTCGGTTGAACCAGGTGAAAGTACATTTTTATAAGTAAAAACAGTTGAGCCTCAGCTACTTTGTATGGCTCAACTTAATGCTTTCTAATACAATGGTCTTCTCCCTCATGTCTTTTCTTGGCAAATGAGAATGGTTTTATGTTTTTTAAATGGAATTAAGCAATTCTTTCTTGAACATAGTAATACAGTGAGGAAAGCCAAAGTGGTAGGACAAAGCTGTACAATGTGACTTTTATTGATTAATTGTGTCTACTTTATCAGCCATAAAATGGGAAGTCTGGCATGTGGTAACAGAAAGTTTCTGCTTTGACGATTATTGACCAATCTACTTTGCAGATTCTATTTTGTGTACTTTGTATGTATATTTGATATCAGAGTCACTTTTTTTTTTCTGGTCACATGGGATTTCTGTCCCTTAGAAAAGCACATCTTGGGTGTTGGGTTGGGTTGTGTTAGTCTGTTAAATCTACATCCTGTAGTATTACCTATACCTGTCCATCTTCTGAGTTGCTGGCAGTCTTCTTTTTGAGTTTATTGAAGAAATTAGCAGATTAATGGTGAGATCTATAACCTACCCTTGATACCAGACAGTTGGAAAGAGGAATAAACCATGACATGATCTGCAGTAAGAGTTGGAATTTCATGTGTCCTGTTCCTTGAAATTTTTTTAAAAATTTACTTATTTGACAGAGAGAGAGGGAACACAGGCAGGGGCAGTCGGGAGAGGGAGAAGCAAGCTTCCATGAAGTAGCAAACCTGATGCGGGGCTTGATCCCAGGACTCTGGGCTCATGACCTGAGCCTAAGGCAGATGCTTAATGACTGAGCCACCCAGGTGCCCCTGTTCCTTGAATTATATAGCTATCAATACAAGTGCTGATTCATAAAAGCCATTTTCAAAACATACTTAAAATTGTATTACGTATTTTCTATCCTACCTTGGCTTTGAGATGGACTGATCATGCCTGGATTCTTGGAAATTTGGATTTACAAGGTTCTTGTCATATGTCTCCCCATGAACTCACACTTTGAAACTAGTGTGGCTCTCTCACACATTCTGTATTTTGGACAATAATCATCTAAATACTAACCACCTAAAAGAGGTTAAATATTATCAGAATATTAAATTTGAAATTCACTTTGTGCTCGTCACATGTTTTTTCTTTATAAATTATATATGCTGATCATCTCTTATTCTTTATTTCTGTAGTGAAATAATTTAAACTCTCAACTCTGATTAGCATTAATAATGTTACCAACTTCAGGCTTTTGGAATGAAAACCATTAGGGTGAAAATGGAAACTCAGTAAATTTCCTTCAGTGAAGACTGAATCTCACTATAAGAATCCACTCAACCCCTAGTGAGGCCGTGATGTCCTCCAAACATATAAAACATAGGATGAGATAATTGAATTTGGCCTCTGGGGTTCTAAGAAGACGACAGTCTGGGGATGCATGGTGTCCTCAGAGGATCAGAACAAGATTGCCACTCATACAATTCATATAATATTGTTTTGCAAGCCCTTTCCAAACTTTCACATTAGAATCCCAGAAACAGCACTCTTTGGGTAGAGAACACACACATACATCCCTCCTTTATTTGTTTTTACATTAGGTACAATAAGGATGGGATGGTTTTGCCATTTTACATTATTTCTTTTATATTACAATGGGAGCTCCCTCACTAAATTTTGAGTTTCTGGCAAACATTGTGCAATAGCCAAGATATTAAACTCGCCTAGGTTAAGAGGAAGTTGGACTGACCCCCCTTTCCCAACTGTAGTGGGGCTTTAGAGGAGCTGTAATTGGGGTTCATGAGATGAAATCAGGCAATCCCTGTTAACATTTGGTTCATTGCAGAAGTCTTTGGGGTGGGGGAGGACAAATAGGAATATTTTAGAGTTGGAAAATGAACGTCAGAAACTAAACTTTCATCTTCTTTGATTACATGATGGAAAGGGTTAAAATCTTCTATGTAGATCACTGAAGTTTTATTATATAAGATGACCTTAGGAACTGTCATCTCCCTTGAATTTATACAAAGAATTCAAAGTAAAGGTTTTCTAGGTTACACTTCTTTTTTCAACCCTTTGTCCTGTCAGCTCAGTCCTTGATATCTTCATCTGCCGACATGCCCAGATGTGCAGTGAATGTTGATTTGAGCTGGCCCCTCAACCCCTCCCTGCTGGTGTCATTAAAACCAGGGAGGCAGCGGCTCCCCTGGCATCTTTGGCACGGCTTGGCTTTACACTGCGGACTAAATTATTGATGAAGAGCACTTCTGTCGCAGTGTGTTTTACCCACCTTTAAATGAAACAGTGAGGATTGAGCTGTCACTGCCTCCTCACTCCTTGCAACTTCTACATGACATTTATGATGTGGTTCAGATTGCACCGAAGCAATTAATTTCCAGTGGAGTCCGTACTAAGAATGACGCTCCCTGACAATTACCGAGGGCTGGTTTCTCAATGAGCATACGACACACTCATCAATACTATACACAAAAGGAAAACATCACAATTTATGTAAAAGGGTCTCTGGGATTTGTGATCCTTTCCTCCTCCTCAGAGGGAGTTCTGGATTCCAGGACTTTGTTTTCGTATTGTGCATTTGGTCTTTCTCTGTGTTTTCTCTGAAAGGATCGGTGGACTTACCTTCTTCGCACACATTTTACAGATGCCTGCCAACATTTCCCTAAGATTTCATTGGCTACATTATATATTTATTCTACATGAAACTTTTGTCTGCTTGATTTTGCCAGTAAAATATTATTCGATATTTGCATTCAGTTGCTCAAATAATTCTGTTACCCTGATACGTTTTTCGATTCCTCTCATGAATGAGATAAGCAGCATATGTATGCATACATGTGTGTGTCTGTATCTGTATATGTATACTTAAGTATGTCTATGCATATGTGTGTTGTGTGTGTGTATATGTTTATATGAATATTTTTCAGAGAATCCAATGAATATTTCAAAGCATATGAAATTTAGTATTCGATCAGTTATTATGAAATATTTTTCTTGCCTTTTTCCTTTTAAGGATTTTTAAAAACTTAATTCAGATTAGCATGGGGGCAAAGACAGGATTCATTATGTAATACTTTAAAAGACATGCAGTCTTAGCATGTTTGAGAATAATGGGATAGCATCAACCTACTCTATTCATATCATTTAAAAATTCTTAAAATGATTTTATTGGATAGATTTAAAGATATTTGTGGTTAGCCTGTCTATTCTTCTGAAGGCTTGAATAGAAATTATTCTCTTAAAAATATATTTTCCCTGGCTCCTGTTGGCAGTATTAATTTTTGTAGTCAACTTTTTCTTATAGGTAGACTTCTGTTTGGTCCACACCGTCTCATTCTCAGCAAGAGTGTATTGTGAATTAAAGAATTTGTCATTTTTTATTTAGTTCTCATTTAAATACCAGTGCTTCAGAGCCAGGGGTTAAAACTTTAACAGGCAAAGTGGAGTCATTCTCTGTGAAGGTGCTTTGGGAAGCAGCTGCATCCATCTCTATTGCAAAGGCTCCATTTGGCTAGATGTTAAGGAGTGGGGACTTCCAGGGGTAAACTTCAGACAAGATCCGGGAAATAGTATGTGTGCTAGGAGTTTGCAGTTTGACAAGACAAATATTGTGTCAATCAGATAATTGAGGACACCAAGAAGCAACACTATCACTTTAGTGAAAATCCAAATGTGGGTCAAAAGGTATTTTATGTGCCATTAGTCACCCTCATTGTAGCCTCTGTCCTCAATGCATACTCGCTTCCAACATTCTTCTAGTGGGGTGGGCCAAAGGATGAGAGAGTACTTACCCTATTTGTCTCACTCAAATTCACTGTTTTTAGCCCTGTTGAAATCAAGATACATGGAAGATGAAGTATCTCTCCCTAGAATTCAGAATTTGAAGAATTTCAAAATTCTTCTTTAAGGCTATTTATTATACTAAATCACTTTTTCTGCATTTCAAGAGATGATGGTTCGACAAGATCAATTTCAGGAAAGAAATCCATCTTAGTGTTACCTGCTCTTGCCTCAAATAATATGTACATTTTGAATGAAGAAAAATACAGTCTATTTTTGGCCCACCATTTGGTCCAAAGTGATGCATTTCCAAAAAAAGAAAATAAAGGAGAAGAAAAAAAAGAATAAAGAAAATGAAGGAAGGAAGAGAAGAAGGAGGGAGGAAAGGAGGGAGAGAGGGAGGGAGGAAAGATGGAAGAGAGGAAGGGAAGAATATCTCATTACTTTTGTTCACAATGTTTTGGGCACTCTTGTGCATGCACTCATACACATACATACACATATAAGTTGATAATGGCAATGCTATTTGGAGATATTTTTTAGTAAACCATGCCCCTTTTGACCTAGGAGATATAAGAAGTCTTTGAGATATCAGATAAGAAAATTTTAATTATGATATATCTAAAAAATAATAATTGTGATACATTTTTTTAGAGAGAGAGCATGCATGTGTGGGAGCATGTGTGAGCAGGGGCAAGGGGAGGGGCAGAGGGAGAGGGAGAGAGTCTTAAGCAGGCTGTACACCCAGGGCAAAGTTGCATGTGGGAATGATCCCATGACCCCGACCTGAGCTGAAATCAAGAGTCTGTCACTTATCCAACTGAGACACACAGACACCCCAATAATATACATGTTTGAGTACTTCCTTTACTTACCAGCCACTATGCAACAACATTATTTTCTTGACTCTGCACAACAACTTTCGGGGGCACTCGTATCATTCTTATTTGAGACGTGAAGAAAGCAAGCCTTAGAGAATTTGCTTGGTTTTTCCAAGGCTACATAGCCAGTTGGTAACAGAGTCAGAACTCCATCTTAGGTCTTTCTAACGTCAAAGCCCAACTTCTTACTGGTCTATTATATTAGATTCTTTGGTGGGTATACTTTATTCTTTGTTTTGTATGAGTCTTAATTTCTAAAGTTATTTTTACTTGTGCAGAAAACAAACAAACTGTTGAGCTAGTTCAGCCATCAGCCATGGATTTTTTTTTTTTTTTTTTTTTTGGTCTTCTTCATTGGAATCTAGAATCTGGGGCTCATTCTTTGCCTTTTCCATAAAATACAAATAGTGGTAACCACTCACTATTACTAATGGATAGAAGAAAACATGATCAACGACACTTGTAAAACTGCACAGTTTATGCTTCAGGTGTTTGTTAGAGATTTTTTTTAATGTGGAGAAACATAAAATTAAAAAGTGGTAAGCTTAAATTATGTGATTAGTTATATAAATAGTTTATACTAGAATTCTACCATTATTTAATACTCAGCTAATTTAAGAAATCATTTGTTTTACTCTACATCCCCAATAAATCACAAACCTGTAAGACTTTCCCTTTCATTTAATGATTCCTTCTACCCACATTGTATCTCTTTGGCTCACTTATTCTGAGTGCTTGAGTCAGGCAAATGAGATTTTCTAAGTTCCTGAGGTCTTCCAGAATGAATTTGAGACAGCTGGTAAATCACCTTTAGACTGTTGTGTTTCTCATTGACCCATAACTATAGAGTTGTGAATGGAATGTTTTCTCATTGGATTGAAGTTGTTAATGAAGAATAAGTAAATGCATTTACTTGTTACAGGTTGAATACCTGGTTATATTTTTTAGAAATATAACATGATCTGGGAAAATAAAACCTTTTTAGATAAAACAGTGTAACAGTAGAAAGTAGAAAGAGATGGAATATGATCTAAAGACCCGAGTTTATATCAAAGATGCTCTACTTACTTGCTCTATAATCCTGAGCAAATCACTTAACATCTGAAATTGTTTTACCATCTATAAAATGAGGATAATTTCACCTGACATTACCACTTCTCAGGTTATTAGAGTTTCGGTAGCCAAGATATCGAAATAACTTAAATACCCATTGATGGATGAATAGATATAAAAATATGTGACATATATATATCTCAGATATATCTATCTTTCTATCTAGATACACACACAACAGAATATGATTTAGCCATGAAAACAAGTGAAATCTTGCCATTTGTGACAACATGGCATTATGCTAAAAGAAAGAAGTCAGACAGAGAAAGACAAGTACTGTATGATTTCTCTTATACATGGAACCCCCCCCCAAAAAAAACCCACCAAAACAAAAAAACAAACAAAGCAAAAGACCCAATAAGCTCTAAGCTTGTAGATAGAGAACAGATTTGTGTATAGAAACAGAGGTGGGAGATGGGAAGTGGGATACATGGGTATTGGGTGTCTAGAGAGAAAAAAGAGAAGCCAATATTTTATATTAAATTAGAGATGTTGAATTGGAATCTAAACTTATGGAGTTCACAGAAACTTTTGCAAGCTAATTTCCAACAGTAATAAAAATTAAAGCATCTAAGCTGAAATATCCTTTTTTCTATATATAAGAATAAAAATAAAAGTATATTAACCCATATCAACACAGCTATAATTGAAGGAAAGACAGTATTGGAAGATGAGGAAAGATGTCAGATAATCTTAGTTCTAGTATACCTACTGCTTTCACTGTATGTTTCAACATTTTCAAATGATTTAACTTCATTTATCTTTAATTTCCTTGGGGGGGGAGGAAATAATGTATTTAGAAAACATTTTCAATGGTAAACTGCTAGATGAATATCAAGGCACCATTACGAGTTTTCATATGTATTCTACATGATATATCCATCTAAATTATCAAACTCAAGAAAAGAAAGAGGGGGGGTGTAACAGAATTGTGTTTAGCATCGTAGCAAAAAGTTCAAATTACCTTGACTCAAGCAAAATAGCTTTTATATAAAACAGCATTATATAAATGCTCTCAAACAAAATAGCATTTATATAAAATAGCATTTTTATTTATATAAAAGCAGAGGTTGTAGTCTAGGGTAGATAAGGTGTTTCTATCTTGTCTTCTGGGATCTGGTCTCTTTCCATCTTTCTGCTCTGCCTTCCTTACCTTGTAGCTTCAATCCTCTGTATCACCATATAGCCTAAAATTGACTATAAGAGGTCTAGTTATTGTACCTGTATTCAAGGCAGGGAGTAGGAGGAAGAGTTGGGAAGGGCTGAAAGGACCAAGGAAGAGGACCAGGGGAAGGTCAAAAAGAGCCCTTTATAAAGAATTTTCCCAGAGCGCCACCCCATGATTGCTACCTATAATTCATTATGAGGCTGGGGAATGTTTTCTTCCAGTTGGTAGATTCCTGGAGTTCTCTTGGTGAATGGGGAGATCATGGATATTGTGTAGGCAACCAGTGACCTATGCTATGGGACTATAGTGATTTGGATGACCTCCATGGTAGGCTATGTGTAGGGTCTACAGTTCAAGGTCTATGACTATTTGATATAATGGTGGTGATTTTTAAAATTTTTGTCTATAACATTTCCAACCTCGATTTTTTAGCAACTAATTCAGTAATGATGATTGTAAAAATTACCATTTATAATTTTACTGAGCATACTTTGTTTAGAAAAATTATATTTTTATTATGCTATCTTGGTGGCATTATGGTCACATCTGAGTTAGGGTAACAAACATGCATTATGAAATAAGAATCACTCCCTCTTTAGTTTTCCAGGAAATTATGTTAATTTTTTAAGAACCAATTTTAGCATGGAATATTTGGGTAATTCCAGATTTTTCCAGCTTTTGAGGAGGCATATGGTTGCTATTAACCTTACCTGAGCTTACTTGCTCAAAAGTGATTTTAGAAAACTTTAGAAACTCCATTAAACAAAATGAGTAAATCCTGATAAGTGAGTTAAGATACATAAAACACTTAGAATGGTTCTTAGCATAAAATTAACTTCTCCATAGAAGTAGCTTTATGTTGCATTATTTTTGGTGTTAAAATGGCATTTATTAATAAATATATTGATGCATTTTTAAAAAGAGAGAGTTAAAAAAAGATGGATGGATATACTTTCTCCTTCTAGGCCTTATAGGTCAAAACATATTGACCAATCTAAACCTTGTTTAATAATGAAGTTTCTCTAAAAAGAACATTCAATACATTTCTCTCTGTACCATTCTCCAAATTTAACAAATTCAGTATGCTTACTACATAGAGCTATAATTATGTGATATTTAGAGTGTAATTCTTCTTTAAGCATGTATAATGGATATTGCTATGCTTTTTGCTTGCCCAATATGTGAAGTTCTGACCTACATGGGTTGAATTACTCTTTTGTGTGTTTTGACAAGCAGAATCATACTTCCCAGTAAAGAGACTGTAAGGTCCAGTGTCTCTTCATCCTCAGTGAGTGAAGAGCCATTGACTGGATGCTCCATCCTGGAATTTCAAATCAAGATGATGATATAAAGATACTGGGCCTACTAGGGGACTATGGTGCTGGAGTAGAGTGAAGTCAAGTTCAGACCACCCCTGTGGTATGACATGGTGGGGTTCTCTGCTGCTTACTCACCTACCTCCTATAGTTCCCAAGTACCTTCCCAGCTAATTCTTCAGTTGGCACATCAATTGCATGAGGCCCTATACATCCTTCCAATAATTTATTTTCTGTTTACATTAGTCAAATCTGACTTCTGTTACTTGCAACTGAGAACCTTGATGAGTTCATCATACACCAAAAGATTAAGAAAAAGAAATGCAAAAAATATATGAAACATGAGAAATGAGAGCTACTTTTGGAGTAGAGATTGTAATTCAGTGAGATGAGGAAACATTAGAAGTAATAATACTGCATTAGTTTTCCTTATCTTTTTCTGATTACATTTTTAGAAAATATGAATGGGACCCATATCTTGGAAGCCCCTTTTCATTGAATTGCTTGGCATGTTCATTAAAAGTGTCATTTTCTCCCATGAACTCAAGCAAACCTAAAAGATCTATACCTACTTGTTTTATAAGTATTAGTGAAAAAAGTGCCAAATAAACATCTCTCAGTTCTACTGGTAATGTGGCTAATGTTCATAATATAGTTGTCTCTTTTCTTATGGGAAAGAGAAATGAGCTTTAAATCTGAATGTTGAACCTTCTATTAATGACAGATTTTTCTGGTCAGAATGGAGGCAAGTATTTCCTTTGTCATCCTGACTGATTTTTTCACTTTCGCTGCCGTTCCATAGGACAGCCAGGAGAGATTGCTATAGAACTAATTAACCTCTGATAGACAGATTGAACCAAATACCAGAAGAATTCAGAGAATTTTTTATTAGCTCTTAGAAAACATAACCAAAGTCTAGAAACATGTGGATAGCATTATTGTATTAACAAATACATAAGGAAATTTTCTTGCTTATGTGAGCCAAATTAGTCTATTTAAGAGAATCTGTTGCACTCTTTTCCAGACCATAGCTCAGACACTTGATGTGTTGGTATGGGCAGAGGTATGTGTGAAATATTTCCTGTGAAGGAAGCCCTATGCTTTCATAGACCTCTATTGTCTCCGAGTAAGCTACCACAGGGGAGAAATAAGGGTCATATGTCATGTATCCATAGCCAAAGTATAGAAGATTTATGACTTAGTGAATATGTAGATATAGTAGTGTTCTTGACCAACTTGGCAAGCTGTCCTTGAGTATGTCTGAGGTTTCACATTAAAAAAAAAAAACACAAAACTTCAAAGAGAGAAAGAGGCAAACAATTATATACATGCTGTCTGAATAATGGGGTAGCATTCTCTGAATTCACAAACATAATGACTCTTCATCCTATTCTCTTGGGAGAGTGGGGTGAGAATTTCCATATTTTGCTTTCTAGACACTTTCAAAGCCATTTACTGCTACAATTCATTCACCATTGGATTAAGGGACATATGTCTCTAATATCAGTCAGATCCTATATGGTGGACTTGCTGATTTAAAGAAAAGAAAAAAATAAATGAAAAAAAAAAAAAGAACGTAGGGTCTCATTTGAGGTGAATCTTTGTACTTCGAAGTGCAGAATGGTAGGACAGAACACCTATTTGGCTCATTCTTTACCAGCAAGATAAATAATATATCTTACACTGATTGGCTGACTTGTGCTTATTATAATTCAGGCTTCCTTATGGCTTTATGTTGTTCTCAGGTCTCCCTGATTAGGAACAAGCTAAAGATGTTTTAAGATTTTCCATAAAGGTGCTTGATCCTGAAGAGCTAATAAGTGATGTTAGAGGAATATTTTGCTAGGGAATGACCGCTGCAGGATTTTCTGGCAAAATATCTGTTTTTCTTACAGAGGTTGACCACATTTTGCTACCAGTACCTACTATGTAGTAGCTTTATTTCCTAGCACTAGCATTCTGCTCATTATGGTGCCTGTAGTATGAAAATCCTACAGTAGTATTTTTCTCTTCTTGCTTCTCATGATCTTTTGTTAGAGCTCACATTCCAGATAGTTCTGCTGCTTTTATCCTTTGTGGACCTTTTAAAGCCCTTGTAGCTTCTCCCTCTCACTCAAGCCATTATCTAACTCTCAGGTCCAAAGAGAGTACATTTTCTGAAGCATGCATTGACTTCCAAACTGCTCTATACTACCCTTAGATTGCTATTCTTGGAGACTGTCCATTTTCCAAACTCTAAGAATTCTTGGCAGCATAGGCAACAAAACTGAAAACTGTTGGAGTCATTCCTGGCTCTCCCTCCTAACCCTCACATCCAGTCATTTGCTTTATCCTCTTCCTTTCACCTTCCAATGCCTCATACATCCTACTGAGGCTTTCCATTCAGACATTGTTTCCATTTATGTTCCCATTTACTTGTTTGGATTACTGCATCAGGCTGTTAACTGAATTATCCATAACTTTTTCTACCAACTCCAAAGCATATCACCACTAGATTGAGCTTCTTAAAACATAGATTTGCATCTACTGACTCATCGATGGAAACCCCATTTGTTACAGCTCCAGATGCTCCGGGCTTACCTCCCAACTCTTCCCCTCCTGCCTCTACCTTTGAGCCTAATTGGGATACTTGATTTTCTCTGAACATTTTCTATGACTTTCCACCTCCAGCCTTTATCCATGTTGTTGCCTCATATGTGGGGTTCTTTTTCTTCATTGTTCTTCTTAAAAGTCTTATAAGGAGGCCAATTCCATGTAAATTGTTTTCTCTGTCATGAAGAATTCCTGATGGCCATACCTGGAGGCCACCTTTACCACCTTCTTTGATTTTCCATGAATTTTTTACTGACAATCTGTGCCATCTATGCTCCTTCAGGGGAATTTGTATACTTGTCACCCTCCTTTCTCTCTTGGAAATTCTTCTAAGGAAAAAACTCCTCGTTCTCGTATTTGTCTCTTCTACATTTTCTAACTTGATGAATTTCATATGGTAGGAGCTCAGATATTCATTAAAGAGAATTCTTGATGATCTAGGGAAAAAAAGAACATTCTTTTTAAGTCACTTGACCTAATATTAACATAAAACTCTGTGAGTACTTTGTTTATTTTATGAGAATAGATTTTTCCATAAGGTCCCATCAGGCAGAACTATATGAAATGAAACAAAAATATTAGACAAAAGAGACTATTGTGGATTCAGTCTATATTACCTAAGTATACCCTGAGATTATCTCTATTTGTAACCCACAAACCAGAATATATCATGGTCCTTATACTCATTTTGATCATTTTGATGGTAGAGACTTTGTTATTGGACTGTGTAAATTAAAAATGTTCTCTCACATTTTCCTCCTGTCTTTTGGAGGAAGAGTTGTTCCTGTGTCTTTCCACGATTAATGCCACAATCTGTGCATTTTTTTTAAACCTCATCCTATCTGTCTGTTCTGAGACTTACACCACAAAGTATTTCTTCTTTCACAAGTCTTAAATTCTCCCCATTTCCACTAACTGCTTCCTTTCAGCCAAAAAATGTGCTCAAGTATTCGCTTACTTCAACCACAGTTTTTCCTAGCTACTATAATACTTTCTTTTTTCCCAGCACCACCAAACTCCCTGCAAACAAAGTTGATTCTGGGTTCTTTCATTTCTCTGCTCTGCATCTGTTCACTGTGGTTGGGTTCTACATTACCTCCCCACTGATACTGCTTTTGGAAAGATACCTCGCTTTTGATATCTAGGCATCTCTTTTTCAGTTACAACTCAAATACTTGGTGTTATTTTGAGAAAATCAACCACATCTTTCTTGAAACTCTTCTTCTTTCTGGAATACCACTTTCTTGTGATCCTTTTCTTGCCTTTTTTTTTTTCAACTAATATTTATGCAGGACTATCTAGATACATTGTTTTAGACACAACGGGGATACAAAGGCATAGCCTATCATTGATCATTGTCTTAAGATCTAGTCTTGATGGGTTGACAAGCTATATACTATGCATAAAAAGTTATATGATAAAATTTTACAGTTCAGAATAATTCTCATTTAAAGTGGATGTAATGTTTTGGCTATGATATAAATGTCTTAACTGTATAACTTTATTCAGAGGTTTCTACTTCAAATTTGTGTTTCTTAAAACAATGAGTTGAATTTTTAAAAAAGTCCTCCAAACATAGTGTTCATGTAAATATTTTCAACATTTCTCCAGTAGCTCCATAAAATCAGACTCTTCAGCAATATCAGAACTCTCCATATTCTTGTGACATGCCTAGTCACCTTGGGCTGCTTACCATTTCCTAAATATTTTGCCCCTTGCCCTTTCACTACATTATCCTACATTATCATCATTGCTGTGGAAGCCATTCTCTAACATGGCCCCAACGATCCCTTCTTCCTGGTATTCATACCGATGTGTAATCTCCTCACCTTCAGCGTGGGTTGGATTTAGTGACTTGATGATAATGAATAGAAAATGGCAGAAGTAATATAATGTCGATTATGAGATTAGGTTATGAAGCTCGACTTTCTGCTTTGGGTGTACTTGCTTTCTGTCATTTTTCTTTCTGTCTCTCTGGGTTTCTCACCCTGCAGAAGCCAGTTGCCTTGTTATATGGTATTCCTGTGGAAAAGCACACATAGTAAGGGACTGAGACTGGCCAATAATCAGGTGAGTGGAAGTGCAAGTCTTCAGAGAGACTGCAGCTCCAGACAATAGCTCGATTACAATTTTGTAAGATACCTTAAGTCAGAGATTTTAAACAGTACTGCACCCAGATTCCTAATCCACAGAAACTGTGAGATTGTAAATACAAGTTGTTTGTTGCTTTAAGCCTTTAGATTCTAGGATAATTTGTTACACAGCAATAGATAACTAATACATCTGCTTAAAACAACTTTCTGTTCTTTTCAGTAATATACCCGGTTATAATACTACCTACTCAGTCCCTGCTGAAAATGTGTCCTTCTTCATCTGTACACCTATAATATTTAGCAGATGGCTTTCATTTTTACTGAATGCACCTTTTCCTTATTTATATCCCTGAGAAGATAAATACCCTTAATGGTAGCCACTGTTTCATATACATTCCCATAGCTTCTACAAAACTCAGCACAGTTTTCTGAACATTGTAGGAGTTTAATGTCTATCTGTTGAGTAAATAACACAAGACTGTGCTTGATTAATCATCAAAATAAGTGTACAGGGCAATAATTATTATAGGATAAAGGATAATCACTTCTGAATTTCTAGTAAAGGCTTTTGAAAATTGGTAGGCAGAGAGGAATGGTAAGTTCAGACTGGATTTTTGGATTGCACAGATACTGGAAGTCACAGAAGATGTGAAACCAGTTAACAACTGGTTGGTGGGCAAAAAGAATTTAGATGAGTATAGCTGAGCAGTGGGCCCCTACCATATTCTGCTGGATGTTTTGGTTTTAGACACAATGGCTTTTACTTCTTATGATCTCCATAAGTATTTCCTATAATCTTTAGGCAGACACACAGGTGTAACCCAGTAGCACCAAACATAGCACATTGTATCTGTTTACTAAATATTTTATTGGACTTGAAAATGTAAGCTGAGGAATGATTTTGCAGGTTTTAAGGGGTAAGCTTTGAACTTTGTAAGCAATTGAAAGTCCTGAAGGCATCTGAGCAAGAATATAGCAATGTGTAAGTGGTTTAGTTAGATTATTCAGATGACAATGTGTATAAGTAGATACAGGGATTCTGATGAGTGAGAATAATTAAGAAGCAACTAGTTGAGTCATGAGCTTATAAACTGAATAGGTCTTCATGTCTGGCATCTTATTTCTAAGATCTGAGTAAAACTTTTAAACAACAGACTCTCTTGAAATGTATCATTAAAATATAGAATTAAAAATTGCTTTGTCTTTAAAACTACAACTAAATTTTTTTGTGTAGGTCTAAGGGAATAGCTGCATTATTTCTACACTTTTACTTTTAGAAAGGGGATGATAAATTGACAAATTCCAATTTCTCTATTATTGGTCAATAAGTCTTCAGGATTTGCACTTACAATAGGAAATATGTATGTGAAACAAGTTAAAATCTGACTCAATACTTATGCCCTACTGATAAGTCTTTTGAAAACTCATAGTATCATCAAGACTTTTTAAAAGCTTCTAGAGTGGAGGGATTCGTTAGGAGCAATATTTTATTGAGATTCTGCAAGAAACAAGGCGGAACTCTTCTAGATGGTCACAGTCTATGACTTCCTGGAATTTTCTATCTAGTAAGAAAGCACTGGGGAAAGCCATTTGGATTTATCTACTTCTTGGTCTCAATAGCCCGTAACATGGGGACAAAATTTAATTGACAGCTGCATCACTTCTAATATTTTACTGATGTTTCAAAAAATGGGGAAAATGAAAAAGATGAATATACAGGCAAAAGATGAGAGTGAGGAGTGAATAAAAGAACTAGAGAGAAAAAAATGAAATTAGAACGAGGTGCCTACAGCACTGGAGGAAAGAGGAGCATAGGTAAGGTTGAAGTGTGACAGTGATAGGGATCAATGTAGAGTCAAGGGCAAGAGCAGAAAAAAGAGTAGAAAATAGAACCAGTGAAAAAAATTAACCAGGCAGGAGGAAAAATAAATTGATCTATGATAAAAGAAGGAAATGAAAGTAGAGGGTGAAAGGAGAAAAGAAAAGAATATACTTAGTGTTTAAATAGTACTTTTCATTTTCAGAAAGCTTTATAAATATTAACTAATTAACCCTCATTCCAGCCCTGGGCATAAGCATTATTATCATAGTTATTATTATTAATAACTGAATGTAAAAGGGGTCAGAAAGGGTTAGACACACAAAGCTTTAAATTTTGTACTTGTATTTTATTTCTCTGACATGAAAGCGGTAGCTAGAAGGAAAGTTTTGTTTCAAATTCTGGCAAGTCCATTATTGCTAGATGAGAACTGCATTATTTTGCTTCCCTCACCTTCATGACCTTAGGCCATAGCATCTAAAGATGTAGTCTGTGCATCTGGCTATCAGTAATTCTTCACCTGCAACTCATCCTTGATGGCGAGACCCAACAAAGAGCTTTCAATTCAGTTTCAGGAATTTTGATTGACAGGATTATTATTAGTATGATTTCTAAGAACAATGTGTAACTTCTCCTAAATACAATTTAATTGCAACTTGGCAGTAGAAAGGAGTTACACAGTTTATGGTGTCCAACAACACTCAGTGTGTTTGTTTTGGACCTTTCCCCCTTTCTTTGATCCCACTGACACGGGATGGGAACTCTGTACTTAGGGACCATTTTTAGTGTTCCAGCTTGCTAATCACACTCTTGCTTTTATGGAGGGAAAATATTAGAAAACGGATTCAATAAATCTTTGCATGTACATAGTGGAATTCACTTTTTATTCTAGTTAGAATAAGCAAGCAATCACAAGGCTGTAATAATGTAAATTTTGCTTTCATTATGATCCTACCTCTGCAAGCTAATTACATTGCAGATACAAAGTCTGTCGACTTTCCTTCTTGAGAGCGATAAAGGAGACTGCTGGGTGAAATAGCCACTACTCATGTTTATTTCCAGAAGAATCCAATCTAGCTCAGAATCATCCTTACTTTAAAAAGTGAATTTTAACATAAATTCAGGTAATAGTTTTTAAAAAAGTAACTGATTATGTGTGTGTGAGGGGGGGTGTGCGAATAAGGTATATGCTGGAGCTGAAAACTCTTTGGCTCCTTGTAATCTAGTTTCCCCCAACTCCTGCTTTTTAAAGCCAAGTTAATTTCCTATAGATTTTTTTTTTTTGCCTTAGCGCACAATACTTACCACTCAGTTCCTAAAATAACATTCCTTAACCCTCATATGGTATTCTTCAAAAACAGTTCTAATTTCAAATTCACAGGTACAAAAAAAAAAAAACATTGTGTAATTTATTATGCTTAAGTGGCTATCTCTTCTGTGAGATGCTAATCAGATGAATTTTTTATTTACTGAATTTGGAAGGTGAAGATGAACTATTAGCCAATTGATCACTTAGTTAAGGTAAAAATGACTTTATTTTCATGTATCTTTAGGATCTTACAATTCTTTGAGACACTTTGCATAATTCTAAAATTACCAAAAAAGAGAAAACCTTCCACTTTCACTAATACATTTTCTTTTAGTCTAATATAATAAAATACATCAAGGTTAACAAAATAAAACTTTAAATACAGTTTATGTACTTCCACAAAATTAATGAGACTGTTCCGGAGGTAATCTTCACTTGCAGCCGCACTCTGGCATGTGCAAACTTTATCAAGGAATTTTATTCATTTCAAAACCTAGGTATCTTGGCTTCCCAATGTGTGTGTTTTAGTTAACTTGGTTTCAGGATCATCACCTAGATAGTTTCATAGATTTCTTCAGAACCGTCATTGAAAATTAATGATTATACTCTAGAAAAATAATGATTTTTGAATTTGTAAAATTACTGTTTTCAGGATTTGATAAGAAAACAAGATGACCCCCTTCCTCTCCTTTCTCTCCTAGGGCTCAGGAGTACGTGAGTGTGTGTATGTGAGTGTAAAAGAGTGTAGCTTGCAAATACCTTTTCATGATTTCTTTATATTAATAGCATCACAAAATTACTATGATTTCAAAAAGTCTTGCTTGTGTTCAATAACATTTCCTAAAATAATTTATTATAAAAAAATGGTTTTGGAGATCCTATTCAATGCCTGTCACTTTTTAAGAAATTCTATCTGTAAGAATCAAAATTTTGTGAGTCTGTGTACACAAAGAATGTGTAATCTTCATGAAGTATAAGCCAAAATATATGAAATGGTGTGAATGAAATTTGAAATATCCAAGTGCATGATACCCCATTCTAGAACTTGAGAGAAGAGAGGGATCAAGACAGATTGATGGAGTCTCAAATTGATGAGTCTCACTTACAGAGTTACATACAAAATTTTAATTACATGATATTGTAATAAATTATGAAAATAGTGCAACACATGCATATAGAACCAGTAAATTGAACTGTTTCCTGTGTCATAAATAGTACACATTCTCCACATACATTTCAACCTGACAGAACAGGACATTTCCTTTATATTCTGGTGCAGTAGGTAAGCAGTTTGTCTAACCAAACTGACTATATTTTGCTCAGGAAGCTGCTACGGGAGAAATCTGTCAGGTTCTACACATTCCAGACCTTTGCACAAAATACTTCTCTTGTCTTTCAAACTCATATGTAATGAGATGTGAATCAGAAAGTCTGTTTGGATTAAAAATCACTAAAGTTTATAATCTCTGTAAAGGAAAAAAACATACAAACATACGATGTTTGTATCATTATCAAGTAATTCAAGGGTTTTTAAAAATATATATTTCAAAATATTTTATGAAAATTTAAAGACTAACTTTAGGATTTATATTTGAATAAAAGCTTGAAAATAAGTTTTTTTCCTCAAGAGAGGAAGAGAGCAAGTATGTCATTCACGATGTTTTCCAAATAATATGGATGAAATAAAAATAATGAAGATTACTTGACCTCTACTTAGAAAACATTGTAAATATGGCCAAGAAGTCTGTCTTGACTTCCATTTAATTTACAAGAGTACAAATATACCATGACCTGTCATGGAAAACTAGGTGACACATTCTTTCTGTGACCATTTTTCCTAACCCCAAGTTGACCATTAAATACAGAATAACAATGCTACATACAGTATGGGACAAATGATTTTGCTGGAATGAAAAGGTGAATTTACCACTGTTTGTTTAGTTTTGAGTAGCCATCCCTGGGAAGGAAGAAACTATTATAATGACATTTCTAGAATTAGGTCTTCTAAACTGGTATGAGAGATGGAACGATTTTTCTCTCCTGAAAGAATATATAAGGTGCCGTTTCCCCTGGCAAAAATATGGAACCTTGAAATGCACTATTTTTTCCCAGCAAGCAACCAGGCTCCACGCACATCCATCGTTATTCAGTTTCAAACTAAAAAGTCATATTCTGAATATCAATTCCTATAAACTATGTAGCTCTCAATTATGGAATCTGAAACTGCTGGTTCCATGATAAAGGAACATGCTGTTTTGAAAGACCGCAATTTGGTTGCAAGTAATCAATATACTATTTGGAAAGAAACCTAGATGTGCAGTGTGATTCAGAAATGCTGAGAGGATTGCACCAAAGCCTTCTACACAAATCTTGTTAAGTCAGGTTGTTCTTTGTCAGTCTTCCTTGGGACTGTTTGTTCATTTTCAGAGAAACCAGAAAATTTTATGAATAGATAAAAGAACCCTCTTTTGGGATTTTTCAGGAAAGAAAAAGGATAATAATTTGTAGTTAAATATATCTCTACTTCCCCCCACCCCGCCCCCATGAAGTTTGCTGACATGCGTGTCCTGAAATGGAGAAAGTAAAATGAAGAATTTGAACTTCCCCTAGGCCAGAAACACCCAAGTGCTTGGAAGTAAGTATAACATTTAACTGATTTCTTTAATCAAAGGGAGAATGTCATGTTTCCTGAGCATCCAGGTTGTTGTTCAAAGATGGATATGAAGTATAAGTCACTTTAATAACCATACATTGTCCCTCTTTTAATTTTTATATCTGAGGATATGGAGAATCAGAAAATTAAGAACTATAGGTAATACAGGTTTAAAAAAAAAAGAGTCAGGATTTGAACCTGGTTCTTCATCATTTTAAGGCTCATTTGGAGAGCATACCACTTGCTATGACACATAAAAGACAATGCTTCCAACGAGCTAAGAATTTATTATATACTCTACATACCCCCATTTTCTGAAGTTTGTTAAATCACCTGAGGAAGGGGATTATAATGAGTTTCCTTCAATGTAAATTTCACCAGAGTTTTGGCAAAGCCACGGAGGCAAGGTGACTTTAATGATATTTTAGTTAATGTGGATTCAAATCTCTATGGTTGTTTTATTTCTTTGTGATGCTTGGCTGATCTGGAAAGAATGTATATCATGTTGACTGAAGGAGACTGGATGACAAAAAAAGGATGAAGAAAATGGGGACAGGTTTCAGAGAAAACAGAGAGGAAAGGAAATCCTCATCGGATGACCTTACAGAGAATTATCTAGGTTCCTCAGCAATATGAATGGAATGAAGACAATCTGACAAGAAACATTTTACCTGGGTTTTCCTTTTAATTAAATTAGGGACATTTGAATAACTAGCTGAATAATGGGGGTCAGGGAAAAAAAGGGCAGCAACCTTACAAAACCTTTCCTCTTCATTGGTTTTTTAAAAAATCGTTTTGCAATTCTTTCAGTGCACCACTTTGGAAGGAAGCAGAGCTACTATGCACAATGTAAATTAGTCTCAGAAACTTCTATTCATGTACACATTTTAAGGAAGACGAGTGTTGATCTTGGTCAAGACTAGTGGGACCACTGCTTTGGGACCTGTTGCCCCGACCTTTCCCAACAGTGTGCCATGAACTCTCCCAGCCTGTTCCGTCTACCTGTGGGACTTACTGAGAACTGGTACAAATCCTCAGCCAGGCTGCCAGGTCCACGCTCTTGGGTTGGAACGTAATATTCCTGAGTGAAATGTCTTTGGGGCGTATGGACTGGTGGAAGTATTGGTCACTGCTTCACGGTTTTTGCCTCAGACATAGTCAAATGTCTTTGGGTGTGAAAGGAAGTTGGTCAGGCCTGAGGCAGCCTGCTGTGGGGTGTGCCACAAAATTTCCCTTCACCAGGTCTCTATTTACTCATTTCCAAGTGTGCTGATACTTCTCAGGGAATGGAAATAGGTTTTCAGTGGAATTTGGTTGTGAGACCCGGGGAGTTTTGCTGGTCTGGGTTTCACATGTCTTTCGTCAGCAAGGCCGGGAAGGTAAAGCGAGCTGGAGGGGGCTGAGAGCTCTGTCTCCCGTGGAGTTGGAGTGCCCTCTGCTGCCCTCGAGAAGAAGGTGCATGTACAGAACGCCTCTTCTTGCCAGCACTTTCCTCTAGGTAGAGGAAAATCTCTAAAAGGCTGCCTTTGAAAACCAGATGCCCTCAGTGGATCACTGAGCATCTGGTTTCCTCAACTGTGGGGGCTTTGGCTCTTTCAAGAAAATCTCATCGGGGCTGAGTATATGATGAAACCAGAGGTAGTTTTTCCTTGGTCATGAAGTACGGTGTAAGCAATCATTTCAGAATGATAAGTATTTGAGTTATTTTTTATAAGCATAAGTGCCACCATGAAATATGTGTTTATTTTGTGTGTGGGTGATCAGTCTTTTCATGTACATCTGGGAAACCTGAATAGTGTAATTCCAGATTTGGAGGTTCCTGTATATTTTCTTTTGAAATGTGTTTATATTTTTATTTATTTATTTTATTTATTTATTTTTTAAAGATTTTATTTATTTATTTAACAGAGAGATCACAAGCAGGCAGAGAGGCAGGCAGAGAGAGAGGAGGAAGCAGGCTCCCTGCCGAGCAGAGAGCCCAATGCGGGGCTCGATCCCAGGACTCTGAGATCATGACCTGAGCCGAAGGCAGCGGCTTAACCCACTGAGCCACCCAGGCGCCCCTGAAATGTGTTTTGAAATTTAAAATCAATGTTGAGAAAAATGTTCTTTGCGGCAAATGCAAGTATTCTTTGAAAACATTTTTTTACACTACATTCTGCAGTGAAATACCTTATTTTCATATAGTCCCATAACTTGTAAACCTTTTCTCATAATCTCATTTGACTAAATGAGATTTAATGACATGACATGATAACCATGACGTTCTGTGATCTAGCCTACATAGTTCCCACTTTACAGACAGAAAATCAAGGCCAGCATCATACCTTTTCATACAGGTGGTGTCAGAGGTGAGAACTGTGTCAGTCATGCTGAGTTCGAGGGTAAGAATAGTAGTGAACAGTTATTTGAGCTCTACCTTGTCAGCTTGTCAGCCTCATAAGTAAGTGATTTTCTTTATACACTGCTCATATATTCTTCATGTCAGCTCACAAGGTAGGTAATATGACTGTCGTTTTATAGATATGGAAACAGAGGTTTTGAGAAGTTACTAATTACTAGTCAAATAGACAGTTAAGTTAAAAAGCTGGGTATCAAAACCTGCATTTGATTCCAGTGGCCGTTATGTGTAGACAACATTTTGTATGTGGAGAAGTAGGACATAATCAGTTCCTGGCCTCAAGCAGTTTAGAGCGTTTGTGTGTGGAGGTATGTGTGTGTATCTGTGGTAAAATATACAGGAGATTTACCATTTTAACCATTTTTAGGTGCAAAGTTCAAGGGTATTAAGTATTCATATTGTTGAGCAACCATCACTACGGTCCATCTCTGGAACTTTCTCATCTTCCCAAACTGAAACTCATTATCTAGTAAGCAGTAATACCCATTTTCTCCTCCTTCCAGGCCCTGGCAACCACCATTTTATCTTCTGTCTCTATAAATTTGACTAGCCTAAGTACCTCATATGGGTGAAATGGTACAACATTTGTCCTCTTGTGTTTGGATTATTTCACTTAGCTTAATGTCTTTAAGGCTGAGTAATATTCCATTGTATGGCTATGCCACATTTTATTTATTCATTCATCCACTGATGGGCATTTGGAATGTGTCCATCTTCTGGCTATTGTGAATAGTGCTGCTATGAACATTGGTGTACAAATATCTGTCCAGGTTCTTATTTCAGTTATTTTGGCTGAATCCCCAGAAGTGGGATTGTTGGATCTTATGGTAATTCTATGTATATATTTTTAAGGAACCACTATACTGATTTTCACAGTGACTACATCATTTATATCCCTACAAATGAATCACAAGGGCTCTCATTTTTCCACATCCTGCCAACAACTTCTTATTGTTTTCTTTTGTTTTGTTCCATAGTAGCCATCTTAATGCATGTGAAACGGTATCTCATTGTGGTTTTGCTTTGCATTTTCCTAATGATTAGGAAGTTGAGCATCTTTTCCCATGCTTATTTGTCGTTTATGCATCTTCTTTTGGAGAAATGTCTATTCAAGTCCTTTATTTCTTAATTGGGTTTTTATTGTTGTTGAGATGTATGAGTTCTTTATATATTCTAGATATTAATCCTTTTTCCGATATATGCTTTGCAAATATTGTCTTGCATTCCATGGGTTGCTCTTTTACTCTGTTGAAAGAGTCCTTTGATGCACGGAAGTTTTTTTGTTTTTTTTTTTTTAAATTTTGATGAAGTCTAATTTCCTATTTTTTCTTTTTCTTTTCATTTTTTACAATTTTTTCTTTTGTTACATGTGCTCTTGTTGTCATATCCAAGAAATCATTGCTAAATCCAATGTCATGAAGATTTTTTCCTATGTTTTCTTCTAAGAGTTTTATGGTTCTAGTTCTTACATCTAGGTCTTTGATCTCTTTTTTGAGTTAATGTTTGTGTATAGTATAAGGTAAGGATTTAACTTCATTCTTTTACATGTGGTTTATCATGTTTACCTAACATCATTTGCTGAAAAGACTGTTCTTTCCTCATTGAATGGTACCCTTACCAAAAATCACTTGATCACATCTACAAGGACTAATTTCTGGCTCTCTGTTGTATTTCATTGGTCTAAACATCTGTCTTTATGCCAGTACCACACTGTTTTGATGCTTTTAGCTTTGTAATAAGTTTTGACATTTGGAAGTGTGAGACCTCCAGTTTTGTTCATTTTCAAGATTGTTTTGGCTATTTGTGGCTCCTTGAGATTCCATATATGAGTTTTAGGGAGTATTTTTCTTTTTCTCCAAAAAACTTCATAGGGGTTTTGATTGAGATTGCATTGAATGTGTGGATTGCTTTGGGTAGTATTTAACAACATTGTCTTCCATTTCATGAACACAGGACACCTTAACATTTTTTGGTATCCCCTTTAATTTTATTTTGCAACATTTCGTAGTTTCGGTATACAAGTCTTTTGTTTCCTGCATTAAATTTTATTTTCAAGTATTTTATTATTTTAGATGCTATCATAAATGAAATTGTTTTGCTAATTTTCTTTTTGGATTTGGATTGTTCATTGATAGTGTGTAGAAACACGCCTGACTTTTGTGTATTGATTTTGTATTTTCAAACTAGTTTATAGTTTTTAACTTGGGCCCAGATCTTTTCACTCTATATCCCATGATTTCCCACTGTTTCACAGTGGTCAGTTAATTCCTTTACACAAGATTTTGTCCTTATATCGTGCTGGTTTTTACCAAAATTTATTCTGGTTTGAATTTTATCATGGAGTCCAAACATTTTATCAATAATCTAATTAACAAAAAAGAAAATCCAGTAATTTTTCCTTTTCATATGTGTTATGTATATATGTGATAATCTGAATGATTTAAAGTTTTAATCTCCAAATAAATAAATTGGTTTGATGTTACATGGATACAACTATGGTTCACAAAGTTGTTTTAGACTGTATAAAGAAAACTAAAATATACACTTATTTGTTTTATTCAGTAGGTCTAACAGCTGAACTCTAATCTTCCAACTTGAGTGGCTTTGCGTAATATAGCTTGCCCTGTGCAGATTCCTATTCAGCTATTAAGAGCCATAGTTCTGGCATGAAAAATTAGCTACTTAATACTTGGACTAACACAAAAATAACACAAAAAGAAAACCATAAGCCAATTTTACTTATGACTGTAGATGAAAAATGTTAAACTCAGTCTTTATCAAATTCTTATTACTTTATTTATTTTTTAAAAATATTTTTTATTTGCTTATTTGAGAGAGAGAGGGAGAGCATGAGAATGGGGGGAGGGTGAGAGGAAGAAGCAGACTTCCCGCTGAGCAGGGAGCCCAACGCGGGGCTTGATCCTGGGACTCCAGGATCATGACCTGAGCTGAAGGCAGTCACTTAACCAACTTAGCCACCCAAGTGCCCCTCAAATTCTTATTACTTTAAATAAAAACTACATTTAGTAGTACAGATTACTTATTTATTTTTTTAGTACAGGTTAATCTAGAAATTTAAGGATGTGCCCTATGGCCATGATTCATCACATCATATGATCTTAAGGAAAAAAAATGTGAAAACCCTCCAATAGATGCTGAAAAGTTATTTGTAGATGCAACATAGATTCATGAATCAAAATACTCTTTTGGTAAACAAGAGAAAGGTATGTCTTTTACACAATAAAAGAAAGGTGTTTAAAACTAATAACCAAGGGGTGCCTGGGTGGCTCAGTTGGCTGGGCCTCTGTCTTTGGCTTGGGTTGTGATCCCAGAGTCCTGGGGTCAGGCCCCACATCAGGCTCCCTGCTCCTCAGGAAGCCTACTTCTCCCTCTCCCTCTGCTGCTTCTCACTGCTTGTGCTCTCGCTCTGTCTCTGTCAAATAAATAAATAAAATATTTGGAAAAAAAAAAACCCAAACTAACAACCAATATCCCCTTAGTTGGAAAGTCAGAAGGATGTTTTCCATCATTGCCATTGTTTGTCCCTCACAATTCTGGAAGTTCTAATCAATGCATAGAAATAGTAAAACCAATACTAATACTACTACTAGTCAGTATACCTAAATAAAAGAAGATAACCACAGCATGTGCAAACAGTAATTTTGTTCACTTGAAAAATGCATTTTCTACATACGATGAGTAGCAATTAGAAATAGTTAAACAGGGGTGCCTGAGTGGCTCAGTTGGTTAAGTGGCTGCCTTCAACTTGGGTCGTGATCCTGGAGTCCTGGGATCAAGGCCTGCATTGGGCTCCTTGCTCAGCTGGAAGCCTATTTCTTCCTCCGCCCCTCCCCCAGCTCATGTGCTCTCTCTCTCTCAAATAAATAAATAAAATCTTTTAAAAAAAAGAAATGGGTAAACATTTCAATAAGTATAATAATTTCTATCCTCATCACTTTCTCCTTGCTTCTTTTATAGACATAAATCAGGGTTGGGTTTTTTTGTTTGTTTGTTTGTTTGTTTTTTGCTATCTGTTCTATTCCATTGTACAAATATATATTTTGGGCCAGAATGACAATGCCTTAATTATTATAATATTATCATATGTTTTAATAGCTGTCAGGGGAAATCCCTATGTTCCCATACACACTGTAAGACTATTCAAAGATTTCTTTGCTGTTTTAGCCAATGATATTTGGCTTGTTTTTCGAATTGGATTTTAGTCACAGTTTGGCTTTTTAAAAGAAAATCCTGTTGGGTTTTTTGGAACTAATTATATGGTCACAACAATATTTGAGGTGAAAGGATTATAGAAGGACTCAGTCCAGTTTCTTTCATTGTACATGTAAGGAAAAAGGGGTTTGCTTGGAACACAGGCTCCTCCAATGGCACACAGCAGTGATTACTACCATGCACCTGTTACATGGCTCTGCAAGGGACACATATGCAATGGAGCTTGTCCTCTAGAAGGAAGACAGAAATCATTCTGAGATTCAGGAAAGCTGAATTCAAGAAGGGCTGATGCAATTTAATGCTCTAAAGAGAGTCCCTCCAGTGTTTTATAACACTATTCAAATCAGCTGAAGCTTTACATTATATTTCAATGAAAAGGCATGGTAATTGAAGGGGTGGAGAAGCTGAAATAATGAGTGTGTGCATTAGATTTGAGGGTATAGGGACTTGACTTACAAGAATACTGTATTTTTGGCCTCCTCTGAGGTCCTCATAGACTTTTCTTTACAAGACAAAGCAAGTGTGACATTAAAAAAAGTCATTTTACACCTGTCACTTTTGGTCCCAAGAAGATTGTTAACAGAGTGACAGGGATATTGTACTACAACAGTGAATAACAGTAGTGGTGACAACCACAGCAACCACCATGATGTCTTTATTTTTACATCATAACTTCTTTACGAAAAAGGACTCCTAGGAATGTACATATTTAATTATATTTTCACTCAGATCATTTTTCTGGGGGTCATCTGAGGCAAACGCTGCCTCCTTTCTACAGACGGTAAAATATGAGTCAGTGAGAAAGGAGAACATCTCCAAGGGTCTCAGAGGCCACCTAGAGCAGCCTCCCTGACTGCCTTTTTCTAGGCAATATTATCCTTCCCCAAATGGTAATTGTTAGTGGTCTTATCCTCCCATGCTCCTTGCAATTCAATGAAAACTTGAAAAATGATGTTTTGGCTCAGGTCGTGATCTCAGGGTTGTGAGATCAGGCCCTGTGACAGGCTCCCCACTGAGCGTGGAGCCTGCTGAAAATTCTCTCTCTCCCTGACCCTCTGTTCCTCTTCTCTTTCTCTATCTCCCCCTCTTAAAAAAAAAAAAAAAAAGAAAAAAAAAAGAAATCAAAACACGACATTATTGTGTTATCAGAGATGAGACTCTCTTAGTACATTAAGACTTGTTTGGTGGTAGGGGCGCCTAGGTGGCTCAGTGGGTTAAGTCGCTGCCTTCAACTCAGGTCATGATCTCAGAGTCCTGGGATCGAGCCCCGCATCGGGCTCTCTGCTCAGCAGGGAGCCTGCTTCCTCCTCTCTCTCTGCCTGCCTCTCTGCCTGCTTGTGATCTCTCTGTCAAATAAATAAATAAAATCTTTAAGAAAAAAAAAAAAAAACTTGTTTGGTGGTGATTCTATTCCAGTTTCCAAGTATTTAGATTATATAATAAATAGTTCAAGTATATATTGTCTGTTGTTTTCTCCATTGTGTAAAGAGTTCTTATGCCTGGATAATCAGTTATCTATAAGGTCTAAAATTCCACTTCTAACTATAAAATATGATGTCTTTTATGGACTACTTTTCCAAGCCCATGATTTTCATATCCTACCATTATATTTTTTGTGTGTTACCCCCACTGCACAGCCAATCAAAGCACACACATCCGTTTACCAAGAGCATTCCCTTAGAGCTGGGAAGTGGGGACATAATTCTGGGCATCAAGAAGGAGTTATTTCTTTGCTGGAATGAGTAAAAGCCTAGAAAGACAACTCTCTATGGAGCCAGTCTAAACACTCACATGTGTATTGTAGAGTCATTATATAGCTAAAGGTCTGTGTTAAACAAGAAACTACATTATAAGGCACAACTTAGGTCAGTAAGCCTAAGCACTTGCTTTTATCACAGCACAATGCGCAGAGGAGAATCTCCCCAGTTAACTTTCTCTAATTCATTGTTTTAAGTCTATATTAAAATCCTTGGAATTTAATAGAGAATCCATGAAACAATAAAGATAACAGATTGGGTATGTAGTCCAAACCCTTTCGACGGGTGAGGAACTGGAAGTCATTTTATTTTTTTTAAGATTTTGTTTATTTATTTATTTATTTATTTATCAGAGAGAGAGAGAGAGAGAACACACAAACAAGCAGAGTGGCAAGCAGAGGCAGAGAGAGAGAAGCAAGCTCCTTGCTGAGCAAGGAGCCCAATGAGGGACTCAGTCCCAGGACCTTGGGATCATGACCTGAGCCCAAGGCAGCAGCTTAACCAACTGAGCCACCCAGGTGACCCAAATGGAAGTCACTGTAAAAAGTGAAGGGATGGGCACAAAGGTACCCAGCACATTAGCGGTATGTTTGGCTTTAGACCAGGGCTCTTGACTCCAATTGTTATATATGGTTTCACGAATTCGTGTTCTGTCTTACAAAATGTGCTGTGCCTTGAGTGAATAGCGAGTGTCTTCTGCTTCTGTCTTCTTCCACTTCTTCCTTTTGCCCTATCGGCATTCCCCATGCTTAAAAGTCTTTTACATGGAGAAGATACCTCTAGACTGATCTCGACTGGGTCAGGATGGTAGCTGATTGGCTTTCAGAATTGCAAGGATCCCTAAGGTTTAGGCCAAAGCATTTCTTTGGAGCTCACGGACATTACTGGAAGCCATGGGGAGCAAAAATATGTCTTCAAATAAAAAGGTTTTGCTTTTAATTATAATAGATCCTATGCTTTTTTTGGAGTGATAGAACTAAAATGAATGATAGAAGTGGAGTAACTCTAAAAAAGACGGTTGGATTAAAGTGAACAGATCAAAAGACTCTAGAATGCTTCCAAACGCTTACTGTGATCACCACAAATAGACACCAAAACCAGATGATATAGCAACGCTGTTTTTTCTTTTCCTACTTCAGAATGTCTTCACAGAACACCCCTTACGGAAGAGAGCCATGCTGTGGTTTGAACATTGCTCTAGAGAAGTAAGTGATTGTGCATCTGTGAGGGGAGAAGTTTTAGGGAATTTTTTTCAGCCCAGTCCTGGGAAATTCCCCACAATGGTTCCACGAGTCATCTGTGAATTCAGAACTAGTTTTTTATTCTGTTCCAAATTGAGAGGCACAGTGACAGGCATTCTTTCAAACATAAAAAAAGGTTTCTCCTTCCTTAACCTTACAGAATTTATCATTAACTTTTTAAAAAACAGGATTCTTGCCTGACACTCCCATGATTGGATGTATAAGAAATTTATTAGAATTTTAACAATATATTTACAAGTGTTCTTGTCAAGACTAGGCCCTGAAGTATAGTAAAATCAGCTGGTCTATGCACACATGAGACTTGTCCGTTTGCTTATCACAACCCATCACCTAATCTATTGATCACAGCTTACCTGAAGGCAGCCATCCGTTTATCTATATGTTTTGTTGATATATTGACATAGCTCATATTTGTTTAGTCTCTTGTAATTAATAAGGGATTTAGGCAAATTTTCTCATTTGATCCTGACAAGATTCCTATGGAGTTCAATATTGACTCCCAGAGATAAGGAAAATGAAAGCCACGTACGTCCTGACTTGCCTGAGTACACGTGCCTGGTGAACGAGACCCTGATGGTGCAAATTCAGAACTTTTGATTCCAAATCCAGTGTTTTTTACCACCATAGCTCAGCTGTAAGGTGTTTTGTTAGAAGCTGGGGAGAAGATGACTTTCCTTGCGTGGTTCTGGAGGAATAAAGGCGCTGAGGTGCCAGTCCTCTCAGGTGTTCCCCAGTAACGTCCAAGTTTTTCAAGCAATGTTTGGCACGAGAGCGTGGCGAATGTTACTGTCGGGTGAGAGACTCCATCTCAAAATATCTGGATTTTAGACGTGTCTGCTAACTTACTTCATTACTTTAGACCTTCCTTCAACTTTAGAGTGAGTAACTAGATTAGAAAATATTTTAGATCAATGGTCAGTAAACTACCGCTTTCGCAGTCAGATCCAGCCTGTTTTTAGAACTAAATTTTCTTGGAACAAAGCTGTGCCCATTTGCTCATGTTATTTTCTATGGCTCCTTCTGTGCTGTAATGGTAGCTGGATGGTTGTAACAGAGACCATGTACCGGGTGAAGCCTTTTACTGAGAAAGTTTGTTGACTCCTATTTCAGATCTTCTCTACTTTCTCATTGTATTTCCCATTACCTTATTTTATTTGTCAATGGAAGAATAAGCATTTTTCTTACGGAAGAATTTCTGAAGTACATCTCCAGCCAATGGGGGGTATTTGTTTTCGCCTGTAATGATTTGGCTGTCATTGCAGAGGGCCTCTGGAGAAGCCCTCTTTCTCATTCCAGGAACTAAAAAAGGTGTTTTCTAGGTCTATATCACATTTCCACAAATACAGGTTCAATTAAAGCACCTTTCCTTTTAATTTTTCCCATTCTTTATTGTCATTCAGCCTTGGGTTGAGCCAGCAAGATTGGTAAGAGGTGCCCCCTGGAGACCTCCTGCAAATGCTATTCCATGAAGTAGTGGCTTCCCAATGTGTGTCTCATACAAAACCAAACAATACAAATAATGCTTCTATTGTACCTTTCCTATGGCTGATCTCAAGGGGGTGAGACGATCATCATAAAACACAACAAAGCTGCTATAGAAATGGACAGGCAGAGGAGATAGTAGTCTGACAGCCTCAGAAACTCCACAGAAACTTCCTGTGAACTGCCCGCTGAAAGCTGCAGGGTTTTTCCTTGGTTATTCACTGAAATGTGAAGATGCCTTATCTCCACGGGTAGTTGTGGAACATTTTTACTCTTATCTACATGTAAATGATTGAATAGATGATCCAGAGATTCCAGTTGTAATCCTTAAATATTAACTGAGAAGCAGGAAGAATTTTTTTTTTCTTTAAACCCGAGGTTTTTAGCAAAATGCTCCCTGGCCACATTAGGTTATTTCTTCCATTGTCTTGCTGGATTTCTCCTAGTGTCTAAAACATGGACAAAACGCTCGAGTTAGTTAAACAAATGGAGAGTCAGATTTGTTGAAAATTATGGTACAGGCTCCCAAATTGCTTAGATTATCCTGTTTTGAGCAAATAATTACTTGATTTTTATTTATTTAGGAATGTTATTTTGCTTAACTGTATCACCTACCTCCTCTCCTTCTCCGCCCAATGTTTGTTAAATTTAGTTTCTCAACAGTTAGAGCAAACATGTATTTACATAACTTTTGGATCTATAAATTTCCAGAATTACTGGACAGATTATTGTGTAGAGAGAAGCCAGGCTACAGGAAAATTATTTCTATAGGACTTACTATGGAATCATTCAAGAAGAAAAGTTTTATTCAAAATTCTGCTTTCAACCCTTTATCTTTTGGTATCCTCAGAACTCATATTTTGTGGTCTAAAAAAAAAAAATTAGTACCAACTAATGGCTTTTTGAGAGTTAAGGTAATACTGAAGTCAGGCCTGGAAAATAGCTAAGTATTGATTGTTTTATCCAAAAGATGAATGAGATATCCTCTGGAGAACCCTATAGAATTACAGAGCTTTGGAAATATTTCTTTGAATTTGATATACATGATGAAGCAGAATGGTTTTGGATGGAAGAAAGATCTAGGTGTGGCAAGGCTGCTCAGAAACCATTATAATGTTAATTATAAAGTTAGTTTAAGAATGTTCTTGAAAGTTGGGGGGGGCGGGTGCTGTCTCTGTACTGGGTTCCAATCCACAGGCCAAACAGAAGAAATTTTCCGCCTTCCTAAACATCAACTCCTACAGCTGAATGTTTAGACCATGTCTGATAGCTGCCTTGTTGATCCCCTGGCCAATCAATCACGTGGAAACAAAGCTGTCAGACGGCAGTGCCTTGGTTTGCTGCCCTTTCAAATGTATTCCTTAGTTGACTGACATCATGCCAGCTAGTGAAAATCCCACACTTCAGTGGCGCTCTCTGTCAGGGCTTCAGAAGAGGCAAGTGTGCTGGGGCCGATGTCCCGTATCCATCTCAGAGTCAAAAGGTCTCTTAGGAATAACCAGATAAACTGCTCATTTCAGAACACTTTATTATGCATTTATTCCACAACCCCAAGACAGGAGTTGCTACCCCCAGAATGCAATTAGCCCCCATCGCTGAATAGCTCAAGAAATTCATGTAACTCGTGCAGGCTACAGCCGCTGACAATAGGACCTATTGTTGCACTGAGCTCTTCCAACATTGAACTAACAGTCTAAAATCCCTGGGATAATTTTCCATAAATCTAATACATGAATTCCTTTTTTATTGAGAAGTAATATCAGAAATTAAACCTTATAAGCATCCAAAAGCAATTACAAAATGAGGAGATTATGGTGGCAATATTGTAAATGGGAACTCACTTAAATGTCAAAGCACTTGCCATAAAAGTGGCAATAATGATGCTAAATATGATTCACTGAGTTTTCAAATATTAATTTCTTTATTTTTGTCTCTGTTAGACGTGATGAGGTTCAAACTACCAACACCAAACTGATTGTGGAAATGATAATATCATTACTGTCATCTGCTGGTGAGACATGAATGGCTCTGTCATTCTGTTCTACGGGCACTCGCAAACATACCAGGAATCAGACATAAATCCCTAGAGGTAAAATGACAGGACATTACCAGGCACAGAGCTCACAGCATAATTGTAAACCTGCATGCTAATAAGCCTGACTTTTAAAGATACCAATCAGAGCAAAAATGGCAATAAACAGAGGATTAATTTTCAGGCTGACTCTTACTACTTGCTAGTCATAAAATGTTTTTGACTCTGGAATATTTGTTGTTGTTGTTGTTGTTTGGTATTTACTTCTAGTCTACTTGTTGATCCAGTTGCATATAATTTGTTGAGAACAAGCCACATGCCTGCTCTGGCACTTTCTTTCATGAGCACTAATTAAACTCCTACAGTGTGTGGACATTTTGCTAAGCAGTCAGGGGGTTACTAAGGAAGCGTAGAGCAGGGGGATGGCCCCGTAGCAATTTACGGTTGCGGCTGGGAGAAAAAAAAGAGGTATCCACGCCAATTAGAAAAACTGAAAGCAAAACAAAACAAAAACCAGGGGAAACTTAGTTTCTTGCGTAGGATTTATCAAAGTTTATTCAGATGGGAAGAAAAATGCATGACCAGTGGATAAGCACAGGCTTCTCAGACAGGTTAGCAAAAAGGAAAGAGATAGCGAAGATCTAACTTGGTGCCTGACTTTGGGGCAGGTCTCTTTTCTTGGGTGTTACACCAATAGCCTCCTTGAAGCTGTTGTGGGAGAAATCCATGCCTCTAATTTTACAGATGATAAAAGTGAAGCCTCTCATATCTCTTCTCATTTCTCAGAGCTCAGCCCAAATATTCCCTCTTCTTCAGGGAGTGTCCTCAGGGACTTTACTGCGCTTCTACGGTTTTAACTACTGTAGCACTGAACACAGTGAACAGCACCCAAGGGCCTGTCTGCCTTTCCTGCAGGTAGGAAATGCATTTGCAGCTTCCCACCTCTGCTACTTAGCGCCAACACCTTCGAAATTACACACACTAAACATGTATTTGCCGAATGAATGAACTGTGCCAAACTGCTCATAGGGCAGAGCTGAGACTGTTAGTCAGTTTGTTTGTTTGTTTGTCTGTTTTTAATTCCAGTACGATGCTCTTTCTACCATTCCATGCTGCCTGGCAGGGAAAGAATTTTCCCCAAGAAAGAAACAAAGGCTTGAATTCCATCCTACCAGTTTCAATTTTCCTGAAGGGAATCCATCCTTTAGGAAAATAACTGGGTACCTGAATGAGCCCACCAATGAGACAGTCACTCAGGTGGTTTGCAGAACAGTCAAGAGTGTTCTCAAATTACTGCCACAAAACAAACAAACAAAAAACACACTCAGCCTTCTTGGAATAAAAGACCTCTTTCACTTTTGCCTGAAGCACCTACATCTGAGGTCTGAGTTTTCTGCCTAATTACTCTGGCCTTTGCTTCATTTCAATCTCACTTCAGTGGCTATATAGTCAATCTTAAATTTACATTAGGAAGCCTAAGCACAGAATTTCACAGTTGGGTTGAATGATCTTTCTTTATCACCTCGTGCTTAGGGGTGTGCAAAGGGGTCAACGGCTGCTCGGTAAATATTTGTGGTTGTTCACCAATCTCAAATTTGCAACATTTGAGAAAGTTTCAAAATGGTTCCAGAAGCTGATGATTTCATTCTGAGACAAAAATACTACTAAAGCGAACAAATCATTGGAAATCTTTATTTTAGATGGGAAAGAGCAGTATTGTTCTGTTAAGAAAGGGATACCAAGAACATTCCTAAAAGTAAAAGAGGGTCCTGGGAAGAATGAAGCCAGAGGTGAAGCTGGGGCTGCTTTTGAGTTCGTGTTTATGTTTCTACTTCTGTGGGGAGACTTCTGGGTAACAATCAAGGAAATTTACCTTCCAGGTATCTTATAAAGGGAAGGGCTATAAACAGATTATGAATTATCATCAAGTAGCCTTTCCCATTTCGAGATCCTACTGGATGTCCATTAGCAGAAAACATTAAAAAAAAAGTTTCAATATACTGAAAAAATTAGAGTCTACATGTTTCAGAAAAAAGTAGGCAAGTTATGTGCTTTCTCATAAGCCTTGTTATCTCTAAAAGAGCTAACAAATTTAATTCACCACCTCATTAACAGCAAAGCCAAAGAAAAACAGGTCTGTATTCCTTTTCTATCATTTTCTTTCTTCCTTTTTTTCCCTTCTGTCCCCCCATCCCTCCCTCCCTTTCTTTCTTTCTTTCTTTCTTTCTTTCTTTCTTTCTTTCTTCCTTTCTTTCTTTCTTTCTTTCTTGAGGGTCTTAAAAGTGATAAAGTAGGTGATGGGTAGTGTTCTGTGCCCCATTGTCATTGCCAGAGTTTTAATTAGTTGTGTGATTTGTTGAAATGGCCATCCTGCTTGGTGATTTGGTAAAGTCACATCATTTTTTTCCCCCTTTTGGAACAGAAGATTCTGTGGCCCTGCAGAAAAGATGGAGCACCTTCCCTTATACGTAGGAAAGTAGTAGACACTTTCCCATCTTCTACCTCTTGTCTGTCCCCTCTGTTTTTGTCTTGTCCTTTGCTCTTCCCTGAATTTCCTTTCAGTCACACCTTGCTTTCATTTCACTCCTGTAGTCAAAAAGAAATATCAGGCATTTCCACCTACAGGTTTTATCAGAACTCTGAACCAGTGTATCTAAGAGAAACCTCATCATCATCTTTGCTGTAGTCCAAGCACACCATTCCAGTAGCACTGTTGCCTTCCATTACCAGGGCTGTTCCTCTAGCTTCCTGCCTTTCAAAGCTGCACCCTCTGGGCGCTAAAGTGTAAAAATTTCTTGGTCCTTGTTCCTTTCTTTTCTTCCCTCTCCCAGAGCTGCAACCTCATTATGTCATTACTGAACTATTTAATAGCCTTATGGTGAGTTTTCTATCTAGAAATGTTCTCTCAAATGCATTTGATTGTTGCCTCCCAGGGATGTATTCTTGAAACACAGCTCTGGTCAGATCCCTACAAAGCTCCAGAACATTCACTGTTAACCTGAATCTGGTGACTCCATAGTAGAGTTTGAACTTGACCTTAGCCAGCAAGGTTGCGGTCAGGATCTGGGATACATGTAATGGTGATGAGTAGGTGAGTACAAAGCAAAGGGAAGAGCAAATATGACTTCCTTCATTTCAGGATTGTTTGGGAGATTAAATAAGATGATTGATAGCAGAGGGCATCGTGCCACTCATCTAGATTGAGCAGATAAATGTTAGTTATTGTCTTACTCTATTTGGGGATAGTTAGAGTAATGGAGAAAAGTGAGTAGGTCTCCTTCTCTGCTCTAGCTAGAGTGCACAGAAAATTATGATGGTCTTTGACATATGTAATTTTTAAGACAATTCCATCAGCATGTAGAATTAAAAACTTGGTTCAGAATTTGCTTATTAATCATTTTCTTCTGTGATTTATTTTGAAAGCATTGCAAAAACAAAAATTAGGCAAATCCTTGCTGCAGAAAACCCACATCAGAGCCTCACAAATGGAACTGTATTCTGTAATTTAAACTGGGCATTTTTAATACAGTTTAAAAAATTACATGGCTGTATTATTCAAATGAGAAAAGTAGTTGATGTGCATTCAGATTAGTTCCTTTAATAATGCTTTTTAAAACTCTATGGCTATTACTGACTCAGTAGTACAATGATAATTTGCAATGCCCCATTGGCTTCAATAAAAGGGCAAAGAAAATGGTTCAAGTTATCTTAGAGAGGCTAATATAAAGCAATATAAAAAGTAAGGGATTTTTTTTAACTCAGAAAATAAAAGGCGCAAAATGAAATATATGCATTCTACCCACTTATGTTCCCCAAAGAGGCTCCCACTTCCAGGATTCCAGTATAAACTGAATTTATAAGAGGTGTGTGGAAGCTCCTATATATTCTTCAACCATGAGTAGGATAAAACTTGAGTGGGAGAGTTCTGAAGCTCCTAGAGAAGGCTTATAGCTACAGGTCTCAAGCACCAAGAGACAATTAGAAAAAAGAAAATGCTCTCCTCAAAACAGGATGTTATGGAATTATTTCAACCGGAGGTTCTTTGACCCAGGAGGAAAAGGTCCTAAGAGGTTTGCATCTGGTTTCTTGTTTAAGCAAAATAACTCACCAGAAGCCAGAATTTTAATTTAAAGATGATTCAGATTACACTTCTTCTCAAGCAGCAGGACCTTGTTTCAGGTTGCCCCAAAAGTTGGAATCACCACTGCTGGCATCCTTCAGTTGCCCCATGTGACACTGAAGCCATGGAGCTCCAAATCAAGTACAAGAGCCTTTGGACTTTGGAAAAACCTCATGCTCACTTTACTATGACTGGGCAAGTGACGATAGGCAATATGGTGGTGGAGAACCTTCCTGCTGTTCTCTGAACTCCTGAGCTGAGCCTGAGAGTGACTTGTTCACTCTCACTGCTGCCTGTGTACTGTGTTTATACATCTCTGGTTTCTCATTCAGTCTTTAGCAGGATATCTGTCCTGTTGCGGTCTTCCTGATTTCTACTCTTTGTTGGTACTTTTCTTGTATCTTTTCAGCAGGAGAAATAACATAGACTTTAGGCCCTACTCAACACCCCAAGCTGATACTGATAATTGTCTAGTCTGACCCGTACCCCCATACCCTGTTATCTAGAACTATATCTAATTGAATTTTGTTTAAGTTTCTATAAAAATCATCTGTTTGATGGTTGCCCTTCTATATGTTTGACCTACTAATGGTAACTGCTATTTCAGGGACATCCTGGAAATAATAAAAACCAACTTGCACTTTTAGCCTCATACAATAACCCACACATTCTGTTGTGTGTATATGTCAACAGGAAATGTGGTCTCTTAAAATCCTTGACACTTGCTTATGAGGATTATTCTTCATCTCTTGGAGATATTGAGTATAAGTAACTATATCTAGCCTGCGTGGGTCCTTGGTGCTCAGCAGGATTTTAATGCTAGAGCCAGGCAAAATGGCTCCAGTAAAAGATCACCAAAATATGTTCTAATACATGTTTAATACTCCCTTACTTAGAAACAATACAAAATGTACCCCATATTATATTGTTTTTCCAGTTTATATTTCCTGTCTGTGATTGGTAGGATTTTTAAGTTACAGAGACAACGTAAAGGATTTGTTCCTCAGAAACAAGATTTTAGATAAGGAAGGACGCATCACAAATAGTAAGATTACATAAGGTGATTTTGGCTAAAACTGTTACTTTTGGGAATACCTGAACAGTTTACATAGTACTGTATACTGTAGTGGTTAGAATATTAGATAAAGCTAGCTATCTGATTTGAATCCTAGCCCTGCCTCTTATTGGCCTTGTGATCTTGGGCAAGGTCTTTGCTGTGCTTTAGAGATCTTATTTGTTAAATGGAGATAATACTACTGTTCACTTCCTAGGGCCATTTTGAAATTTAAATAAGTTAATAGGTATTAAGTGCTTGAAATATTTCCTGGCACGGACTAAAAGCTCAATAAGTGTAATTTCCATGCAATATGTATAATTCCATAAGTGTAATTTTACATATTGTCAGAGTTCATAAGAGCCAAATTGCAAAATTCACAGATACAGTTGAATTAGGACACATTTGAGATACAGCCCCTTTAATCACAGCACATTTAGATACATCCTAATAGAAGAAATTACAGACTCTTTTACTAGATAAGCCCAGAGTATTTTGAATGAGGGAAAACAGTAAATTAGGAGGTCATGACTACTTTAGGAAAAATCTTTACACTTTTATGTGGATTAAATATGCCAGATTTATATATTTGATTTTGCATTCCATGGTATTTACTTTTCTATTGTGTAAAGTTTACATGTCGACCAGACAACCAAACTTACCAATAATTATCTTTTTCTCATTTTAATAAGGACTACTAGGGTAAAAGAGAGCCTTAAACTGGAACATAATATATCTTTTGGCTTGATTATGCCGGGCCTTTTTTCCACCTACCTTTAATTCTTTTTGTAAAACTTTCAAAATTAAATAAGATTATTCTAGGGGTATAATAGATTAAATGTGTGTGCCTATTTTATTTTTCTTTTTGAGATGTGGATCTTTTTTAATCTGGCTTTTTCTTTCTTTCTTTCTTTCTTTTTAAAGATTTTATTTATTTATTTGACAGAGAGATCACAAGCAGGCAGAGAGGCAGGCAGAGAGAGAGGAGGAAGCAGGCTCCCTGCTGAGCAGAGAGCCCGATGCGGGGCTCGATCCCAGGACTCTGAGATCATGACCTGAGCCGAAGGCAGCGGCTTAACCCACTGAGCCACCCAGGCGCCCCAAATCTGGCTTTTTCTTAATGACTTGGTTTGACCAGTAGTCTGGTTGAAGCGGTTTTCTAGAACTTCTTTTTTTTTTTTTTAAAGATTTTATTTATTTATTTATTTGACAGAGAGAAAGAGATCACAAGCAGACAGAGAGGCAGGCAGAGAGAGAGGGAGAAGCAGTCTCCCCACTGAGCAGAGAGCCCAATGAAAGCCTTGATCACAGGACCTTGAGATCATGACCTGAGCCGAAGACAGAGGCTTAACCCACTGAGCCACCCAGGCACCCTGTTTTCTAGAATTTCTAAGGCTAGGGCAACCCACTCTTGAAATGTTTATGCTTGGGGAAGCCAACTTCTATGTAAGCAGTCCCATTTCTTTGAGACCGCTACATTGCAGAGAAAATCAGGCTAGCGATGTGGACAAGTCACATGGAGAAAGATACACAGATAGTGCCAGCTGTTCCAGCAGCCTAGCATAGGTGTCAGGTGAGTAAAGAAGCGAAAAAGAATCAATGAAGCCAACCAACAGGTAGAACCAAGACCCTAAACACATGACCAACTGAGCTTTCCCAGTCATCTTCACCCTTTCAAATCACCTTAGCTGAGGCCCCAGACATTGTGCAGCAAAGATGAGCCATTCTACTGCGCCTTTCTCAAATTCCTGACCCACAAAATTGTGAGTATACCAAAATGCTTATAGTTAACCCCACTACCTTTTGGGGTGGTTGTTGTGCAGTGATAAATATCTGGAACAAGGAGAAACCATGTTTTATTACTGAGATTCAGTGGTTTCAGCCCAAAGTTTAACATTTAAGATTTTTTTCTCAGCTCCTTTCTCTATTAACTATTCCCTAAACACAAAAACCCAAGAAACAATGAAAAAAAAATTTTTTTTTCTCACCTGCTTTCAGTTTGCTGCCATTTAAATATTCTGATTGATCCTCTGTCTATTTATCACCAAAGTTTGCAGGATTTTCCTTTGCAATACATATAGATTTTGCTTGAAATGAAAAAAAATGAAGTTTGCAAAGGAAGTAATTAATATTATGCTGTAGTTTCACTATTTGAAGACCCATTTTCACTCACCCAATAAGCCTAGAAACAAAGAAGCTATTATTATGAGCATCATACCTAGGTTTCTAAATTTTCTGTGACAAATTTATAGCTCAAGTATATGCCAACGGAGGGAAGAAGGCAGGTACATGGCCACACATAGCTCACCAGAGAGCCTGCTAAGTACGTGCGAATAACACTTGAGTGCGTGTACCTAGAGGAGTGAGTCTGTAGTAATTTTAACAATGGCATTTTCTGTTTCCAATTAAATGCTGGTTCATTTAGGAGGTACCATTCCCAAAGGAACAATCATTTTTGAGACTCTAAAATCTCTGAATTTTATATTTTAACTCCATCAACTCTCATTGCTTCTTGTAAAACATCACAAAATCTCAAGGTTAGAACTTATTTTACAAAGAAGGAACATTTTGTTTTATTGTGTTTGCCTACAAGGAAAGAAAAAGTAAACACACATGGTCCTAAACAGTGTTCAGCTATTTAAAGCCCCAACTTACAAGTAGTAAAGAAATATTGCTTCCCATAACCACAAAGCTTTTACGCACATGTAGGCCTATTTTTAAGTGTTTCTTCAGAGAACTTCCCTTACGTCCTCCCCACCTTTTCACTGATAGCCAAGAGTTGCCTTTTATTTGGATTCTCCAACTAATTACTACCTTTTTAAAAACCGGACTCTATCACTTCATTGCCTAGGCCTCATTTATTAATTTGGAACTCATGTTAAATATTTATTTTAACATTCTCTTGAAATCCTTGGGGGGCTTGATAAGGTTAAGAGTTTCCCAATCAGGACTGAGATGTCGTTATGTGCTTTCTACCCCCAGCTATGTGAGTAAGACTGTGCTATTTTTTTTTAAATTTAAATTTTATTTAGTTAACCTACAGTGCAATATTGGTTTCTGGTGTAGAATTCAGTGGTTCATCACTTACATAGAACACCCAGTGCTCATCACAAGTACCTCTTTAATACCCATCACCCTTCTAGCCCATCCCCACCCACCTCCCTCTATCAACTCTCAGTTTATTCACTATCCTTAAGAGTCCCATGTGGTTTGTTTCCTTCTCTCCTTTTTTCTTTTCCCCCTTCCCATATGTTCATCTCTATTCTTTCTTAAATTCCACATATGAGTGAGATAGTATGTTATTTGTCTTTCTCTGACTGACTTACTACAGTTAGCATAATATAGTCTGGTACCATCCACATCATTGCAAATGGCAAGACTTCATTCTTTCTGATGGCTGAGTAATATTCCATTGTATATAAATACCACCTCTTCTTTTTTTTAAACTTTATTTATTTTTTTCAGTATAAATACCACCTCTTTTTTATCCATTCATCAGTTGATGGACATTTGGGCTCTCTCCATAGTTTGGCTATTGTTGATAATACTGCTATAAACATCAGGGTGCATGTAACCCTTTGGATCTGTATTTTTATGTTCTTTGGGTAAATACCTAGTAGAGCAATTGCTGGGTCATAGTGCAGTTCTATTTTTAACTTTGTGAGGAACCTACATACTGTTCTCCAGAGTTGCTGCACCGGTTTGCATTCCCACCAACAGTGCAAAAGTTTTCCCCTTTCTTCACATCATCACCAATACATGTTGTTTCTTGTGTTGTTAATTTGAGCCATTCCAAGAAATATGAGGTGGTATCTCATTGATTTGCATTTCCCTGATGATGAGGGATGTTGAGCATCTTTTCATGTGTCGTTAGCCACTTGGATGTCTTCTTTGGAAAAGTGTCTATTCATGTCTTCTGCCCATTTCCTAACTGGATTATTTGTTTTTTGGGTGTTGAGTTTTGTAAGTTCTTTCTAGATTTTGGATACTAACCCTTTATCAGATATGCTTCTTGCAAATATGTTCCCCCATTCTGTAGGCTACCTTTTAGTCTTGGTGATTGTTTTCTTCACTGTGCAGAAGCTTTTTATCTTGTTGACTTCCCAATAGTTCATTTTTGCTTTTGCTTCCCTTGCCTCTGGATACATGCCTAGTAACAAGTTTCTTCAGCCAAGGTCCAAGAGGTTTCTGCCTGTATTCTCTTCTAGAATTTTGGTGGTTTCTTGTCTCACATTAAGGTTTTTCATCTATTTTGATTTTATTTTTGTGTATGGTGTAAGAAAGTGGTCCAGTTTCATTCTTCTGCATGTTGAAGTCCAGTTTTCTCAATATCATTTGTTGAAAAGACCTTTTTTTTACATTGGATATTCACTCTGCATTGTTGAAGATTAGTTGACCATAAAGTCGTGTGTCCATTTCTGGGTTTTCTATTCTATTTTTGTACCAGTACCATACAGTCTTGATGACTACAGCTTTGTAATATGGCTTGAAATCTGGAATTGCGATGCTTCCAGTTTTGTATTTCTTTTTCAGGATTGCTTTGGCTATTTGGGGTCTTTTGTGGTTCTATACAAATTTTAGGATTGTTTGTTCTAATGCTGTAAAAAATGCTGGTGGTATTTTGATAGGGATTGCATTAAATGTGTAGATTGCTTTGGGTGGTATAGACATTTTAACAATGTTTGTTCTCCCATTGCATGAGAATGGAATGCTTTTCCATTTTTGTGTGTGCTCTTCAATTTGTTTCATAAGTGTTTTGTAGTTTTCAGAGCATAGATCTTTTACGTCTTTAGTCAGGTTTATTTCTAGGTATCTTGTTTTTGGTGAAATTGCAAATGGGATTGATTCCTTGATTTCTTTTTCGGCTGCTTCATTATTTGTGTATCAGAACGGTGCAACAGATTTCTAGACATTGACTTTATATCCTGCAACTTTACTGAATTCATGTATTAGTTCTAGCAATTTTTTTGGTGGTGTCTTTTGGGCTTTCTACGTAGAGTATCATGTCATTTGCAAATAGTGAAAGTTTGACTTCTTCCTTGCCAATTTGGATGCCTTTTATTTCTTTTCATTGTCTGATTGTTGAAGCTAAGGCTTCCAGTACTATGTTAAGTAGTAATGGTGAAAATGGACTTCCTTGTTTTGTTCATGAGCATGGGGGATAAGCTTTCTCTTTATGTGCTTTTTAACCTTCTTCCCTAGATAAAGAAAGAAAGGACTATTTGCTACTCTGAAAATTATATGCTATGCTGGATTAACAAGCACTTGTCCTCACTCTTTCATCAGCCAATCCCTAAAAGACTCATTATTTCATTATCCGTCCATCCATCCATCCATTCATCCAATCTATATGATTATTTCTTGGGCAACTAGATGTTCTGCTAAGTGTGGAGGATGCTAAAATAGACTAAGGCATAGTCTTCTCTTTCAGGGAGCAGAGATGAGAGTCATTGTATTTGTTTGAAATAAATATTCAGTCTTTTAATTAATTTACCAACTTTCTCTATGGGTATAATATCTTTGTTTCACTCATAAAACACCCAAACTGTTAGCAAGGTTATCTTTCTTGGCAATTGTTGAGCTTCCATAGTGATTTAAGTAAAACCTATATTACCTTCAGCTTTGCAGACCATTGCCTTGGCAGAGAAAGATAAGACAGGTAAAAAAAAAAAATAGACAACTGGATAATATAACACATTATCAACTATGCACTCAATGCAAAAAGTATTCAAATTTCATCTAAATTTGGCTAAATGTTAAGAATATTATGTGCTTCTTAAGATGAGTAAAACCTAAGACTATACATATATTGGCATGTGCTTTTAAAATGCATTTTCATGTTGCATTATGGAAAGATTTACATAGCTTAGTATAACCACGATGAGGATATCAATTTAAGTATCCAGTGAACCCTCCAACCTGTGGAGATTTTCTTCTTACAAATGAAAAGCTAAAACTGTTTCTCACCCTGCTCCCAGAATAGAACCCAGGGGGACTCCCTATGGAACTGAAAAGGCATACAAATGCAAAATGAATAAAAAGAAATCCTTTCAATTTTTTACAGACCTAGCCTATAATCAACCCATGGGTTTCATTGCTGGTGAAAGAAAATCACTGAAACAAATAACATTGTAGGGCTTCAGAAGTATAAGTTTATATGAATAGGAATAACAGTTTCCAGCTCTTCTAGTGGGATCAAAAAGTACTATAGGGAAGACAGCAACAAAGACATCCTCATGCTTCTGAGCATGATGTAATATTTTACAGGGGGTAGGGGGGCAATGCATCCATACCCCAGCTGTAGAACTCAGAAGGATCCTTGGCTCCCATTTGTTGCCCCATACAGGCAGTCTAATGATTCTGTTGGGGAAGGAAGGCATGGAGCACAGATTCCACTAAGGCTGTTTTTGAGACCTGGACTGCCCTATTTACTGAAAGTGGGTCTAGCTTCCTTAACTCTCAATGCACCTTACCCATCTGTTCCATAACACAGTAAGATGTCCTAAACACAGTAGGAAATAACTTGTTGGGTTAGATTTTCTTTTTGCTTTTTTCACCTAGACTTTGGATGATCACTAAGACATTCCATATAGGCTCTTCTCGTGCCCATTCACTTGTGCCAAAAGAACTATGAGTATTGGTTCTGCTTTCCTTGGGTTAGCTGTCTGGCCTCTTATATAGGCCAGAGAAGCTATGCATTTGGGGGAAGAGAACTGTTGGTCCAAGAAGCAGTGGAAACAATATGTTTTACAACTGAGAGAATATTGAGAAGACTTTATATTGTAGATAAAATAATGCAGGGTGCCTTTTTAATTTCATGGCTTCATTGAGTGATGGTTACATTCATTTTGCTACTAGATCTTGGTGTCCACATAAAAGAGCAAGGGATTATTAAGTCTAACGGCGATGTAAAATAGTGATTTAATTCTCCTAGGAAATGTGAGATGTAACAGAGCCACTCTTTTCTGTACCTGTGTTTTTAAAAATAATCCTTCATTTTATCTTATTTAATTATATTAATACCCATGCAGCAAGGAAAAGAGTGAATAAAAATCATTCACCATTAACATTGTGGAACATACCCATTCTCTCTCTTTTGCTTTTTATACACACACACACACACACACACACACACACACACACACACAGTTTCTCTCTGCCTCTCTTTATACAATCTTTCTTTCTTTCTTCCATCCATCCATCCATCCATCCATTCACACATCCATCCATATACCTGACTGCAGGATCTTAGTGCCCTCTTCCAAGAACTACCCAGTTTTTTAAAGCCCGAAGGAGGTTCCTTAAGCCAGTCTTTCACAATTGTCCATAAGCCCATCTTCCAGCAAACATCACCATGATGTATCTGCCATGTTTTCCTCTCTTACTTAGGTTCTGATCTGATATCTGGGCCTCAGAAATTCACTTGAGGAAGTTTTAGAATTGCTACTGTTGATGGTGTCCAGCACGAAACATCTGTGTCTCGGCCATGGGTTTTCTATTGGTGTTTTTTCCTTCCGGTGGCCCAGACCAAAATCGGGCTTGCCATAATTGACTTTTTTCCTTTCACAATACAAATTCTATCTGTAAGTAAATCCTGACCACTCTAATGTAATATAGTGTTATCTTTGGCCTGTAACCAATCTTCCTGCTTCCCGTTCACCACAAAACAGCAAGAAAGATTTCTTTTTAAACCTAAGTGAGATCGTATCACTTGCTTTCCAGTAGGAACAGGATGCTCTCTTGGCCATAATCCTGTCTGGGGCCACCCATCTGACTTTTTTCTCTCCTCTGGTGCTCTGTGCCCCTAGCATGGGGCTCTGTATGGTTTCACTAATTGTCAAGGTCTCTGGACCCCATGGCCCTCACATGTTTCTCTCCTTAAGCTGGCATGCTCTCCAGATATATGCAGAGCTCACTCTATCACTTCACTCAAATCCTAGTTGAAATATCTCTGTATTAGTTAGACTACCCCAGTGAAATCAGTCCCTTAATTACCATACCACTTCTTGGATTAATTTTTCTTAACATTTGTCATATATAATGTATTATAATCTAATATATAATATCACATATTATATTTAATATAGGGTATAATTATATATAACATGATTATGACTTTATATATCACAACTATATAAAATCTTTTATCTAATGATGTCATATTATATTATATTACATACTAATTTTTTACTTGGTAATTGTCTCTCTTCCACTGGAACAGAAAATACGTCTTGTACATTTTTATATTCCCAGCAGGAAAAACAGGTACTATCGTGGAGTAGTGAGTGGCTCAATAAATACTTATAAATTGAATGAGTTTATGAAAAAATGGAAGCTGTCAATTTGCCCAGCACCACAGCTAGACTGAGATCTGTGTTTAGATAAGAAGAATGGCCCTCTCCTCGATTCTTTGCAACACCATGTCACTTGGGACCAACGTATTAACTTTTTTAACCCAAGGATATCAGTCTCTAATCTTTGCCCACCCCCCACCAAACCAAAACAGCAAACATTCACAAGCAAAAATCCCAGCTTCTTTGCACACACCCAGTCACAAGGACCTAAATCAGTTTATGCCAAGCCCTTAGCTTTTTCCCCCATTAGTTCATTCATGCCAACTTCTTTGCCAGTCATCTTTTCCTACACACACATCTCCATATCGAAACTTCTCCGTCTTGCATCTAGAAGCCTCATAAAATATACAATTTTACGTTATCAACCTACATACTTATTATGTAATAATTTACTCTTTTTCTCACTTAAAAAGAGTACTGAAATATTACCATGATATTACTTTTTTTTCTACAATAGCAATACAGTGTTTCACTTTATAATTCCATAGAATAATTTATGTATTCAACCCTCTTTCTGGTTATTAGGCTATTTCCCCTTTTTTACTATTATAAACAGAAATGCTATGACTATCCCTGGGGCTGCTTGCTGGTTCAAGAGTTTAGCACCTTGTTGAAGTTAATAATCATCCTCCAGGATTATTAAAACATTTGCACATTTAGCAGCAATGTCTGAAAAGGCCCATAATTTATCACCTGCACAAGAGTGTCTTTTTAATCTTTAAAAACAATAGGCCAAATGACATCCATTTAATTGTTTTTTAAATTTGTATTTCTTTAATAATTAGTGAGCTTTGACAATTTATATTTAGGAAATATTTGGATATAATCATTTATGAACCTGATTTATGTTTTTTGACCATTTTTCTATTATATTATTTTCTTTTAACTTTACATTCAATAATCAACGTGGGTTTTTTTTTTAAAGTTTATTTACTTATTTTAATTAATTTCTATACCCAATGTGGGACTCAAACTCACAACCCTGAGATCAAGATTGCATACTATTCTGACTGAGCCAGCCAGGCACCCCTCAACAAAGTGTATATTGAGAATAGTAAGGATCTACAGATAGAAAATATTTTATTAAAGTTTTACATCAGTTCTTTAGATGGCCAAGAATAACAGGACTTTGTTAACTTAGGCCTTGGAGGAACCATGGATCAAACACACAGGTTGCCACTGATGGTGCTTCATCTGTCCTCTATAAATTTCTTTTGATGCACTCTAGGTTTGGAATCTCAGATCTTCTCCTCTCTATATTCGAATACTTTCTAAAAAAAAAAAAAAATTTCTTAAAGGGCACATGGGACTAATTTTCTTAGACTTGAAGATCTCTAAAGGTTTCTATTTTCTGTTTTTAAGTTAATTGACAATTTTTAGATATGACTTCACTGTCATCCAACATTAGGTATTGCTGTTCAAGAGACCAATTACATTCTGGGAAGATGACATGAAGTGACTGGTTGGTATGGCGGGACACTGGCTTATCCTCTTGCCTTCATTTAGGATAGCTTTGAAGAGCCTTTTTAGCCTCTGAGCTTCTAGTAGAATCAGCTGAGGCCTCTGTTGCAGGTTCATCTCAGCTTAGCTTTTTTTTTTTTTCCCCCTGCCCAGTCCTATGGCTCATTTTCTTTCACAGGTGTTTTTATGTGTGGGTTAGAGCACTCCCCAGCAAATATTTTGCATGCAAATCTGCATCTGTGAATCTGTTTCTTAGGGCACATGACTTAAGGCAGTTGGTCCCAAGACTGGCATGAGGAAATAAGCCTTAAACTGGATTGTTGGAACTGGACCATTGATGACTGCTGGGTAAAGAGGGCAACACCATTGGTGGCAGGTGGAGTTGTAGCTGGGCTTTGGCAATCTGGGCATGCAGTTGTTAAAAGTTTCACCAGTGGTGGACTGGCATAGGAAATCAGAAAAAGGACTTCACTGACAGCTTCAATATTTTAGGGGGCTTGAGAGGTTGAGGGGAAGTAGTAATTATATGGAATATGGAATCCTATGACTCTTGATGAGTACAAGCTATATTTTGGAGAAAGATAATGAAATATGAAGAGTGATTGGCCACCTTTATTATCATCAGTGTAAAAGTCACTGGGCTCCTCCATAGATGCTAATTTCTTATAGATAGAAGATAGAAAAAGCTGAAGATAATGCCTAGGACATAATTTTAAAAAAGAAAGCATAATGCCTTGGAAGGATGAGTTCTTGGTCTAGCAAGTTTGCTGTGCTCTGAACCTGGATGAGAAGGAGAGGGACTCTGAGCCTTGGGATGGGATATCTGAGTCAATGCCTTCAACAATATTGAAACTCCATATTCCATTTAATCCTCTAGGTCTATAGTCCCACTCCTTACTGTTAAGTATTAGAACCCCACACTTAGTTAAATAAAATGCAGAGAACTCTGTCTTACAAGGCATCATGTATTCTCTATCCCCAAAGATTTACCTTTATAGTCTCTTCTGGCCACTAGACCAATAATTAGGGTGAACATACATCACTAATTTAGCAAAGTTTAGGGCCTTCCAAGGGATAATAGTAATTGTACATTGAACGAGCTAAAAAACTTAACCAAGCTATACTAGCAAGAACCAGGAAAGTAGGTTTTGACTGTGATCAAGGAAGCTACAATCAGAAGTTGGACAAGGGAGAGTATATTGACTTGGGAAGTCTTTCCTATGATAAAGGATTTTACACCCTGGAAAGGACCCTGTCAAACAGTGCTTCTAGGCTACTATATAGGAACTTGGAAAAAACAGTTGTCCACACTGAATAAACTAGAAATGATCTATTAAGCTTCAGGGACCCATCACATTAGTGAAGTTTATATCAGTGGAGTGATCTGAGGCAGGCTAGGATATAGTCTTCAAATTATTACATTTTTCAGATCCCATCGTTAACAAGCAACAGCTCCTGGTAAACCTCTTTGGGCTACAGAAGCAGCTCACTCCACGCTTTGGTAGGCCACCCATCTACCAAATGTCATGGAACGTCACCAGCATGTGAGTGTGACTCACAATAGGAAAGGACTTTAAAATGTCCACATACTAACGTAATTATCCCTGCCCTCTGGGCCATATAACCCAGCAGACTCTATGGTATTAGAAGTATCTCTGGTGAGAAAAGCTGTTAGGTAGAGTTTTGGGAAAACTACAAAGGAGGATCACAACATAGATACCGGTGGTTCTGGAGTGAAGTAATACCATTTATAACATATACCAATGATCGTTCATAGCTCCTGGCATACTGTTGGTCCCTGATAGAGATGGAGTGTCTGTCCTTGGGAAGTTAGGCAGCCGTGCAGCCAGAATTGCTCACCATGAGCTTAGTTCTCTAGTAAGTCATAAGGCTAGATGGTCTCAGTAGCAATTCATTGCACATTAGAAATGTTGTCTTGAGGATCAAGTATGGGCTAGGCCAGAGGGCACTAAATAGCAAAGGGGGTTTAAGAATGGGGACTGGTCATACAGCACACCACCTAGGTGTTAGCAGCCTTTACGGGCTATGAATGGCTCAGCTGTGTCACCAGCTTGGAGATGACAGTCCATGAGGATGGAGTGCTATTCTCCACGATGCAATCTACAAATCAACTTTATATAGTGCTGTATCCCCATTAGATAATAGACACAGGAAGGAGAATCTGCTTGCATCATTCCCAGGAACCCACTGGAGGAATCTGTGCTTCTCGTCCCCACAAGTCTAAGCTTTGTAGGTCTGAGGTCTTAGTTCTGAAAGGGGAAAACATTTCTGTTAGGGAACATAGCAATAATCCTGTTAAACCTGCCTTTGACTGTTGTGTGGTCACTTCAGATTCTGTATGCCAGGATTCCTTATGCTTCTTTCCAGTAGGTAAGGAAAAGAAAGGAAAAAAATTCCTTAGGAATTCATTAGGAAGAGGTAGAGCTTCTACTACACAATAGGGACAGGGAAGAATGCTTGTCATCTAGATGATCACTGGATGTCTCTTGATATTTCCCTGCTCACCATTTATGGTAAATGAAAAGAAAAACAGTCATAGGCCAAGGAAATCATGAAGACCAGGGCCTCAGAATCCCCCCTCAGGGATGATGGCCTGGATCATCCCATCACAAGCCACTTATACCAGGATAGGTGCAGCTTAGACTGAGGGAAATTGAGACTCTCAGAAGAGGGAGAAATGAGTATCAGTTGTAGCCCCAAGAGTAACTATAACAGTAAATGCTATAGTTGGTCTTCCTCACCTTTCTCTTGTAAGTTTTCCCAACCAGAGTTCTGGAGGAGATGCTCCTAGATGGGAGTTAGAAGGCAGAGGAGGGTTAGTAATGTGCCCTCCAGACTGAGAGGACAATTTAATACCAAAAAACAAAGCAACTCTGTTTATACAGAGTTTTATTCAGGGTAACTTACTGATGGGGGAATCAGGTAGACAGATCCAGGTGGTACACCACAATCCTCCACCCCAATTCTCTGCCCCTATCTGGACCTTAATCCTCAACTTTTGTGGAGCAGGGAGCATGGTGGTGAGCTCATAAGGTAGTTATCTAAAGTGGTGCCCTATGTGTGCCAGAGAGTCACACAAGATGGTGGGCTGAAGATGGAGTCAGTGTTGTGAGCACTCCTACAGTGGGGGTGCGCTTACTATATGAAGCAAGTGGATCTTAGTAGCTTAAGCACGTTCTGTAGTAGATGATATGGTACACCTGCAAGATGCCTCTGGCATGAATAAGGTACTCATTCTCCCCACTGCCAGGAGTGTGGGCTACTGGCCAGTCACAGCTGAGTACCTCCCTGAACATTCTCTATAGCCAAGGGAGTTCACTCACCCAGTTATAGACAGCTTTAGGGGAAGCTCACATGACCCGACTGGTCCATGCAGGCCTCAGAGGCCTTTTTCAATTTGGGAGATCTAAGGGCTCTCCCAGCTCCAAAGCTTCCTCAGTGTTTGGCTAAACACTCCCCATCATAGTTCAAGTTCTCCCACAGCCTAATCCTTCCTTCATCTTTCCATCATGGATGTTGTTCCAGAGACAATAAACTTTCCATACACAGATTTATATCTCAGAGTTTGTTTTTTGGGGAACCCAAACTAAGACAGAAGACGGAACAACTGAAAAGACATACCATGTTTTTGGAAGAAAAGATTCAACATCATTAATATGTCAATTTTAGTTAATTTTTAAGGTTATTGCTAGCCCAATAAAAATTTGGACAGATTTTTTAAATTTTGGCAAGGATTTTCAAAAGTTAATACAGAATAAACACACACACACACACAAGCAAGAATATTCAGGATAATGCAAAGAGAAAGTAAGTCAGTCCAGATCATTCCATATGTCAGAATATCTACTTCTTTAATACCACAACTGTTAAAGAAACAGTCATTTGTAGAAAAATGGTTTTTTTCCTTAGATTTTTTTCTTCTTTCATGTTTTGAAATCATGTCTGTTCCACATTGGGACAAAATAGCAAGATGCAGCCAAATAAGATGCCAATGAGTTGGTTTTTGAAAATAATATAGTGAAATTCTGAGAGAATTTATCTATCACCATAGTGTCGGATATCCAACTTTGACCATTTTTAATGCCTAACTCACTCTGGTCCAGTTTATATCCTACATTTTTACAGCATAAGCAAAAGCTTACTCATGGCCGAATATTGTTTTATTAGTACTTGTTTTGTGCTTCTAATAGTAAGTTTTATAATGCTAAAGCAGTTGTATTAAATAAGCCTAATGGGACATCCATCATTACCTTTTAGGAAAAGGTCAAGATGGTAAACATCACTGGGGGAGAGGGGTTATGTAGCTCAACTACATAGAAACTAATTGTCTGTGGTTTGCATTTTCCTGTTTTATAATGTCAGTAATAAGTCATAAGTACTGACCTCCAAGAATTCAGTAACTGGCTGAAAATACCTGACTTGTAAACTCAGCTAAGAATGTGTAGATGCTAATCTAATGTTGCTGTTTGATTAGGTTATTTCCTGATTTTCTTCACCGCGAGAATAAATACCTTTGATATGAGGAAATTATGCCTACAACTTATGAGATGTTTTAGACTGGGTATGAGGGCAAGAAAAACTTGGTTCATCACTAAACTGATACTAGGGGCAAAGTAATTTGTATTTGTAATTGTTGTACCAGTTCTTTATGCTCTTTTTTTATGTAAAGACAATGTGGCTATTTCAAGAAATAATGAGTTGATAATACAGGGTGAGATAAAAATTATTTCCAAATCCAGCTCTCTCATTACTTCTCTCTTAAAAAAAAAAAAAAGATTATTTATTTATTTGTCAAAGAGAGTGAGAAAAAGGGAGAGAGCACAAGCAGGGGGAAGAGCAGGCAGAGCAGGCAGAGGGAGAAGCAGGCTCCCTGCTGAGCCAGGAGCCCAATGTGAGACTCCATCCCAGGACCCTGGAATCATGACCTGAGCTGAAGGCAGTTGCTTAAACAACTGAGCCACCCAGGCATCCCTCTCTCATTACTTCCACAAAAGTAAAAGGTTTCTTTACCTTTGTCTCTCTAGCTTCACATCCACTATCAGAAATTTCTGGAAAAAAAAAAAAGATTCAGGTGTACTTGCAAATTAATAGCTACCCCAATTGGAAAATAAGCACCTATTTAGCTATTTTTGTAGGTGAAACCTTAGTCAAGAATAAGCTTTTTTTTTCTGGAATGTGCAATCTGCCACCTGTATGCTGTGTTTCCTATTCAAGGTGCTATGATGCTTTGTGTCAATCAAGGACTTTGCTAGTTACATGTAACTTTCTGATTCCATTTGTCATCCTTAGTACTTAACCCTGATTCTGCTACAACTAAGCCAATCAATATGTTGTTGCTGTTGCCCACACTGAGCTATCCTGCCTCAATGGCCTCTGGACCACCCCTTCTTTTATCCACATTCATCACTCCCTTTAAGAACGAGCTCCCAAATTCCCTCCTTGGAACAAGGCTTGCTTTTACAATATCTTTTTGAGTTCCCACGCATTTAAGTTTTTCTTTTCTTCTTGTTCATAGGTATTCTACAGAACTTAGCTTCGCATTTTATCTCTACCAATTAAATATAAGCAACATTGTATTGTTTCATTCTATCCACCTAAAGAACTCACTTATTCACATTGTAGTTACTTTATACATACTCTACTATAAATAACTTTTTAGAGATCATTTTTGTCTCTTCAGTATTTTTTTTTTTACCTCAAGCTGTGATGAAGTAAAGGCAAAATAAAATAATTGCAAATTTCAACTTCTTGAACAGTCATTACCTAAGGTGGCCATAAATGGAGTGTGATTATTGCCACTATTCTGGCTCTACTTTCTTATCTACAATTGTGTTTCTCCAAATTCTTCTGTTCTCAACATCAATGTCAGACTTGTGGGAATGCCCAAGAGTCAAGTGTTTTATCAAAATGACAAGTAACCAAGGAGGGCAGTTGGATTTGCACATAGTTTTGCTAAACTGTTTCTTAAAATTGAAGTAGTGGTTGTATTTAGGGCAGAAGATGAGCCAAATGGAAAATGAAAACCAGTATGTTAGCAAGAGTTGTGTGGAGGGAGGTGGCAGTGCCCACTCAGGGTCATTCAAATCAAATCACCTGATGCTCAATCTCTTAGGGGAATGGAGACAGTGGTCTGGTGAGTGCTGTGTTCATAGTGGTTACAGTTATGCAGAGAATGCTGTTCTGGAACTTTAAAGGCACATTCATGGAACCTAGGATATGCTCAAGTACATTTGTGGAATAAACAAAAGGAATCAATAAATGGTATTTGTAGGTTTTTGTTTCTCAGATGGTCAGTCATGTCTGGATAACAGGGGCAAATACCTTTGTAATAAGGCAAGCTGAATGCCGACAACCCCTGCTCAATAGCATCAGCAGGGGCACAACTGTTAGAAATTAGCCTGGAAAGCTCAAAGCACACTGAACAAAGTTAAAAATAAATGTGCGAATAAGATTTTTTTCTGCCTCATTGTAAATGTATGTACAATATGCAAATATGACCATCTTTCCACCTTTGAGGGAAAAACCCTTTACCAGTAATTTCCTAGTGAGGGAATCAGTTTTGTTCTCCTGCCCTTTTCTGCCATCTTTTCCTCCATATTCCAGAAGTTTCACATGAAAGATTATTGATATACAGATGACAGGCTTTAAATCAAAGCACACAGCTAAGTGGGTCTTTATTTGAGAGCTTTCTTTAGCATAAAGCTAAACAATGATTTGTCCCGCATCAAGCTGATATAGAAGTAGAAACAAGTGTTTGAGGTCACAAAATGAAACATGGTTTGCCAACTTATAACTAATGTTTCCAGACATTACATATTTCTCCAGCACTTAGGAGTAAAGTTCTGTCAGATGCTATGGATTAATTTGAAAAAGAATATGTTTAAGCACGTGTCCTCAAAGAGAACGTAATCTAAATTGGGAAAGACAGAGCACTTACATATGATAAAGACAAAACATGTATATGTGATCAAAATTATAATAAAGTCCAGTAAATTCCTTGTAAGTGATGCAAATAATAGAAAAGCTAGTTGCAGCTGAGGGGTGAGAGAATGACACTCTGTAGGTAACTCAGAGAGGGCTTATACATTTCACAGTAAAAATATCTCCCAGAAAACAAGAACTATAAGTCAGCCTCCTTTAAACACCATTTTGGCATGTGAATGATATCAACGTCAGCTGCAATTTCTCTGAATCAGAAGAGAGGTAATATATGAGGCATATAGGGGCAATAATATGATGACAAAAATAATCATTCCACTGGCAAGTCATGGAGTTCATAACTGGCCAGAAGTCACTCCTGTGTTGAACAAGCAAAACTCAGGGGATGTCATCATAAAACAACTTGGTGTTAATTTCCTCTCTCCATTTAAATTCATCTCAGGGGCTTCTTCTTTCTCTGTTCTTGGCAGGCCTCATTACATTTCTCCTTACTCTTCAATTCTAAAATGGTCATAGAGTCAAGTTAAATCACAAAATGCAGCCTCGGTTCCATGATAAGTCTGATCAGTACCATCAAAATCAGGTAATGTTTAGAGCCCCGCATTTATTTAAATTCTAGACTCCTTTCCTCCCCTGTAGCAGGTGGGAAGCCTACTGTCTGGGTGAGGGAGTCAGTGTTTTCTCTCTTCCCCCATCGGAGGCTCTTACGCTCCTTCCACCAGCTTGTGTAGCAAAGTACTTTCTGACCATGTCTTGGTGCCTGGGAAGGGACGAGGCAGAAGGTGTCAGGATGCAGCCTGCTACACTCATAGAGTCAAGTCAGGAACTAATGTTGATTTCCGGACCCAGTAGCTATTGGAGGCTAGCAGTCTACTTCCATCTCTGTCTCTCTCCTGAGCATTTCATACCTTCTTTGGAAAATTTCCCTATTTCTGGGGATTTTTGCCTGGGTTCCTTCGAAAGGTCAAATACATCTCTATCCTGGATTGATAGTTGACTCCTTCCACCGCTTTTAGGAATCCGTTCATACCTCCAGCTTCCCTCGTTTCTCTCTCCATGTAGTCTTGCCTAGAAGAACCATGTGGGTCCTCCCCCATAGGCCTTACATGGTCCAAGAGATTTAATCACACAACTACATGTGGAGGGTTGTTAAGGAACGAGATGTTGAACACCTCTTATGATGTTTGCATTTGACCTAATCTTTTTTGCAGGATTGTCTTTGGGCCACAGCTGAACTGTAACATCTTTACATCTCTTTGTATGAGTACAGTACATAGATAAAGAAAATAAGCTGTATAACTTTGATAAAGTTAGTCAACTCATGCTTTGGTGTTCTAGTCTTTTTTTTTTTTTGGATGATTAAATGATAATATGTAAGTGTAGCCCGTGGTCTGTCACATTGTAAGTAAGTGACCAATATATGGGAGCTCTTATTTATCTGTAGAATCATGGTGCTTGAGAACGAAAAATGCATACTTATATATACTCCCTAAAGATGTGTCCACCTTGTAATTATTGCTGTACTTTGAGATTTCAAAATAATAAATATGCCCCGTGACTTGAGTATTTGCTGAAATGTTTATCCTCTGCCATACAAGATTTGGAGGCCTTCAATATTTTATTCACTCTCATAGTTATGCATTTTTCCTCTTTCCTTTCTAACTGTTCACTTTACTTGGAGGGGAAAAGGAAGGGGGGTTTATTAACATGCTCTGATGTGTATGTCCTTTCCTAACATTGCTTTTTACAGGAAAAATGTCTTTTGGTGATAGAAACAGAGTGGTGTGAGTAGGGCAATAGTAAATCTGTCCTAAAGCCACTTTCCAACTGTAAATCATCATTATGGAGGACTGGCTTTCTGCTCATGGTGACACTTTACCCAGTGAAGTGACTGGAAGCATTGGAAGTGATTTCTGCAGTATCGGCCTCTTTGGCATGATTCATTTCTGCCCTTCTCTCTGCCTGAGCAAGTGGAAGCTTCGTTTCTGGTATGGAGTATCAAAATATGGCAGCCCCACCACAATGAAATCCTCAGACATTACTGTACCTCTCATATTATCAGCTTCCAGTAGATAAACATTTCTTGAAGCAGTTCTGTAGTTTTGTCAATGCTGCTCTAAATTGGATCTGTTCCTAGCTTGAAGGTATGATTACCACAAAGCCATAAAATGATAGGCGATTATTTAAATTACTAAGAATTCACAAAGATATCTCAAGTAATTATATATCTTATATAATTACATTTATTTTTTATAGTGAGATGAATTATTTTAAAGTTGGTATAAAATATTGATTATTAATATATTTTTATTTTAATTTAAAATTTTATTATAAAATAAAAAGATCCAGAAAACCACACCAAATACATGTGTAGCTTAATGACTGATTTCAAATAAAAGCCATGTAACCACCACTCCGGTCAAGAACTAGAATTTAAAAAACAAAACAAAACAAAACAAACTAGAATTTTTTCAGCCACCCTCGCCGTATGTGCCTTATTTTAATCTTTACCTCCCTCTTCTCCCAGAAGTTATCACTCTTCTGATTTTCATAGCAATCACTTCCTTGAATTTCTTATTGTTTTATAACCTAAGGATGTGTCCCTAAAAGCTATCGTCTTATGCTGTTTTTTATTTGATCATTTAAAAAATTTCTGTTAATCTACCATTTCCCCTTCTATACGTTTCTTTTCTTTATCATGTACTTGCTGAAGAGCACAAGCCTCTGTCCTACAGAGTTGGAAAGCCTGGTTATTGCTCATCACATGCCATTGTGGCAGTTCCACATGGTCCTATATTTTCTGGCTTTCCTAAGATTGGGCAGGTAGCTGGATACAGAGGATTTATCAGAATCAGGTACCATCCCTTTGGCCAGATTTTAGGTGTCTCCTTTAAGTGGACAGAATATCCAGAAGTTTCCCTTTTTGTTATTTGAATAGCTATTGATGTTCAATGCCTAAATTGATGTAGTAACTTAGGTAGTTGGAAAATATGGTGGGATTCTAATCCCGTAACTTTTTAAAGTTATTTTTAGACAGAATAATTTTATTTTTTAAAATATTTTATTTATTTATTTTTATTTATTTGAGAGAGGACGGAGAGAGAATGAAGGAGCAGAGCGAGAGAGACAAGCAGACTCCCCACTAAGCACAGAGCCTGTCGCAGGACTTGATCTCATGACCCTGAGATCACAAAATCCAGAGTGGGACACTCAATCAACTGAGCCCCCCCAGGCCCCCCAGAATACTTCTAAAAAGGGATATTATTCTCTCAGACACTATTTGGCTACCAAATGTTTCCATTTCTATAGGAAAAGCAGGATCATTGCTTGATATTTTAAAAATCAGTTTTTAAGAAAAGGATTAGATTCTTATTCTCCAAATGTAACCTATAATCATATTTTTTCTTATTTAAATACTTACTCTTTAGCGACTTGTGGTTTAACATATTTGTGTGGATTTCACCCAATTGTTACTATGGACATGGCTGAAGCTCCCATTGTCCCAACTTTTCAAGTTGGGAGCTTTTTCAAGTTCACTCCAAAGTTCTTTTGACACAAATCTAATAGATTTTGATAGCCCCCCTGCTGACTAGGGTGGCACATGCTTCAGTTTCATCTTATTTATTTTTTTGCCGTAGACTTGAAACTGCCATCCTTTCAAGAAACTCTAGGTTCATTTAGTGGAAAACGGTATTTGAAGACCATCGTATGCAGCCATTAGAGAGTACTCTTGGCCTCAACTGTTTGGCCTTTTCTTCTAGACCATTTGAGTGGGCAGAGCTAGAATATGTGTGTGCATGTGCATACATGTGTGTGTGTGCATGTGTGTGAGTGACTCATGATTTCATACAGATACTTCTAATTCAAATACAGTCCTGTAGTTCTGTTACTTAACCTCTTCTATCATACATATGAATTCCCTTTCTGGGACACCCAAAAGCATGATTCTCAAGGACGGATGGGATGATAGAATTAGTATATCCCATGCTATGAGTGCAGCACTATCAAAAACAGGAACAATACTACCATCACTAATATGTAAGGGAAATTATTTTTAAAAACTCCTTGCATATGTTCTTGCCATAAGTCATCTTTTATAGTTGTACTATTTATAAAACTTCAGAGCAGTAGGGCTAGACAGATCATCTTCTCCCTTTGACCTTCATTTGTAAGTCCATGTTTAATGCTTACCACCCGTCCTTATGTCAGAGTTTCTGTGGTTATTTTCATGTCTGAAGGTTGTTCTTCATTTCTCAGAAGGAACTCATGGAAAAAATATTTTCTGTTTTTCTGCACATAATAACAGTCTGTTTTTGCTCCTTGCCTTTGAAAGTCTGTTTTGCTGGGTAGAAAATATTTGGCTTCAGGTTTTTGTTTTTTTCCTTGAGAATCATGTTACTATCAATAAGTCTAATAATTTAATTTTTACTCCATTTATAAGACACTTACTCTTTTTGCCTACATGCATAGAATATGATCTTCTTATTTATAGTCCAGTAATTTCACTAAAAGGTATACTAATGTTGTTCATTCTGAGTTTATATTCTCAGATGTGAGCTCTTTCAATATGTAGTTTCGAGTGGGGTTTTAAAACTATATATTTCAAGAATGTTTTCTGGAAATACAACTGTGTATTTTTCTTTAGGAGCTCATTTTACTGTATGTTCTCTCTTCTGCCTGTCCTAAGTTTTGTTGCTTTCTCTTTTTCTCCTTTTTTTAATTTAAAAAAGTTTTTCCTTTTATCTTCTTTTTTTCTTAAAGCATTAACCTCTATGCTTATTTACTCATGTATTGTTTCTTAGTTGGCCTTCATTTCTGATTATTTTCTTTTATTCCTAATTATTTCCTGAGTTCTGTTTCCTCAATCGTGAGTCTTTTTAGTTATGATATATGTTATTCCTTTATATCTTTGATCATTTTAAAATGCCTTTTAGCTTGTTTTGAAATAGTAGGGTGCAGTTTGATCTATTCTGTAGGCATGTCTTTCTGGAATGCTTGCTATGTTTGTAGGAATGTTATTTTGATCTTTTTTCTTTCATCTCATAACAACCAAATAGAATTTGACCTTTTTCTTTCTCTGTTGCTCATTTTGTGTGTGTGTGTGTGAAGTTAATTTTACTGGACTTTAGAAGGAGGTGTGTTTCAAGATGGCTTCAACATACACATTTTCTCTTCTGTTGTTTCATTTAGGATTCACCAACTTGTCTCCTCATTCACTGAGATTTCTTGGCTCTCTTTTGCCTTCAATCCCCACAACTGTACCTGAAATTACTCTTTCTTTTTTGTATATTGTCCATATATTGCTCAGCAGATTCTCCTCAGACTGGGTTCCAGTTCACAGGAGTCAGTCTCCTCTGTCCCCTTCTCACCTTAATGGAGGCCCTTAGACTCACCTGCTGTTGGATGGGGTAAACTCTTCCCAGCTCAGCTGCTGTTCTCAAGTTGGAACACCAAACAGCCAGTGAAGACCTGGTAGCTACTTTGGGATTCTCTTGTTGCATGGTTCACTATGGTTCTGCTTTCTTCTTTACTGACAATGACCCCAGGAGCACCTTGTCCTGGTGGTAGTGTGTCCCTACCTGACTGTTTTTGTGGACAACTTTTCACCTAGTTTTGTTGTATATATATTGTGCAGGGGTTTTTGATTTTACCATGTATTTCCTCTACTCATTTTGATACGGGGATCTGAAGAAACTCAAAGGCTATGCCATTAATGCTATCTTTGGTGTTCTCTCTTTTTTTCTTTTTAACATTTTTTTTTTCAGCGTAACAGTATTCATTGTTTTTGCACCACACCCAGTGCTCCATGCAATCCGTGCCCTCTCCAATACCCACCACCTGGTTCCCCCAACCTCCCACCCCCCGCCCCTTCAAAACCCTCAGATTGTTTTTCAGAGTCGATAGTCTCTCATGGTTCACCTCCCCTTCCAATTTCCCTCAACTCCCTTCTCCTAACATTTTTTGTTTAAATTCAGTTTGATTAACATATAGGGTATTATTAGTTTCAGAGATAGAATTTAATGATTCATCAGTTGCATATTGGTATTTTCATTTTATTTTTTATTTTATTTTATTTTAAGATTTTTATTTATTTATTTGACAGACAGAGATCACAGGCAGGCCGAGAGGCAGGCGGAGAGAGAGAGAGAAAAGGAAGCAGGCTCCCTGCTGAGCAGAATGCCCGATGCAGGACTTGATCTGAGGACCGTGGGACCATGACCTGAGCCAAAGGCAGCGGCTTTAACCCACTGAGCCACCCAGGTGCCCCGGTATTTTCATTTTAAACAAAAAATTACTTGACTTGTTTTCTAATACACAGATATAAAACACACACACACACACAGAGGTACACAGTGTATCACATTCTCTACATTGCAGTTGTTATTTTTAAAATAATTTAATGTACTACAAAATTTAGAGCACAGGGTATATTTTTACTTTTAATCTCAACAAAATCTCAAAATTCAGCAGCATAGTATTCTTTTCCTAAAGCTCCCACGGTAAACTCAAAGTTGGAGAAATAGTTCTGTTCATTTTGAAAACCCATACAAAAAAGTACCATATGGGTATTTAATTGACTTTTCCACTCTTACCTTTGATATATACAGACAGCATGTCTTTGGTGTGACTTTTTGAATAACATCATATATTTATAAAAATAGGTAAACAGCACGTTTCATGAGTACCTTAAATATATGTAAGTGAGTGGGTAGATAATAAGCATTGCTTTATGTATCTTTTCCTTTGAATTTTGAGCTTATTACATTTGTAAAGTAGAAGCAAGTCCTATTTGACATTCTATAGTTTTTCAGAAAAGCCATCATCAGCTCCTATTAGTTACAGTTGGCCTGTAATGAATGCATGCATACCTGAGACAATTGCCTTATTTTCAAAAAAGCGTAACAGTTGTAAATGGGTTCTGATGATCCCATCTGGTAATATTGTCTCGTAGTTGTACCTGTAATAAAAAAAAAGAAATATGATATTTGATATCTCCTTTTATCCTAATGTATCCCCAAGTGTGTGACATTGTATCATAAATCAAAAAGTTTCCTTTGCAATGCTTACATAATGTTACCAAGTTTTATGTGATTTTCCCCCATCTACATAAAAGACTCCTTTTTTAAAGAACAGTTCCACTTACTACTCTGCTACCTATAATGTGTTGTCATGTTTACAAATTACAGCCAACATAGACTCATATTAACATACTTATGCTGAATCTTTCCTCCTTGATAACAACTGTTGATAATCAGAATAGCCTCTGCCCCACCTAAAGAAAAAGTGAGACCTCTACTTGGAAAAGTTTGAGTCACTGGTGAGAAAAGAATAACCACATTTTTGCTCATTATTTTATTTAAGTTAGAATGAGCAAAAAGTGAGGAACCAAAACATTACAACTACCTATTTACGTGTGTTGTCCCTGCGTGAAGAGTCCCATCATTTCATCAATGAGATTATAATCTTTCCCTACATCATTTTTCAACAAGGTAATTTTGATACCTGGCCAACTTCAGAGGATAATTTGAAGGCTGACCTTTTCCCTTCTCTCAAGTGCTGATTTCTGAGGTCCAGGTGTGTTTTAAGGTTTAGCTTATTGTAGATGGAACCATTTCCTCCAATGTGAGAACTGAGTATTACAAAGGAAAACCAATGTGCTATGGAGTCATGACGCCTTTAGTTCATTCCTGGCTCAAAGCCTTGTTATTTGACCTGGGACAAGTTACTTGCCTTCCCAGTTCTGTTTCTTCATGTATAAAATTGTTGTAAGAATTTATTTAGAATGCGACATCTAGATTTTAAGTTTGGCATATTATATATTGAAGACATTAAAAAATAAACTCACCCCCTTGTCATATGCAAAAGAATGTATCTTCCAAAGTAAATGAAGGAAATATATGTGATTTGAAAATCTCCCTAGATGACTTTGTATGCTCCTACTGCTCCTGAAGGCTCAATACCTTAAAGCTTTTAGCCTTTCCATCAGGGAAAGCAAGGCTTCCAGGTACTTATGACCAAGCAGCTAAACAAATCAATCTCTTGGATACCAGTCACCAAATAATTAATTTGAAATTAACTGTAATTGATCATTGATACTTTGTTTAAATTAATTAAAAATTTATTTGCTACTTATGTCCATTATATTTGTAAAACATCTGAATATAATTCATTTAAATGTCACCTATGCTTATATAAGAAAGCTCTGTGACTCTTTTTCTTGGACTAATATTTAAAAGTAAAGTACCCACTTCTTCTGTAAAGAACTGATTTGTTGTTTTCACTTTAAGGAAACCCTTAGCTTTCGAAAATGTAAACTTATAGAAAGTGGGATTTCTAAAAAGCAATGATGCGCTAGAGATAGGACAGATGGTACATTGACATTATGCTAATTAGAGACTTGAATCACTGACACCTGCGTTGCTTAGTGGGACACGAAACAGCGTCAAGGTCTCTGTCCTTTTGTTGATTTAAAATGTTATCCTTGAAATATCAATGTTATAAATATTAATAAAAATACTAAGAGCTTGGCAAGTGGATTCCAGGAAGACTAATGACTTCCAGTTAAATATCAAGTCATTATTCTAACGGACCTTTTATTAGGCAACAAAGATGGAACAACGTTATAAGCCCTACATAAAGGTCTTAACAACTCTTCATTTGAGACAAAAATTCCATCAACTAGTTGTTTGACCTAAATAGACTGATTGTTTCTGGGTGAATTAATCAGCCTTTGGTTATCATCTCTCAATACCAAAAGCTGGTCTGGTTGAGTTTTTGACTCTAATTGGTTGTCTTTCCAGTTCGAGCACATATGCACACACACAAACACACACCTAAATCGACACAATTATTTGTGTGAGCCAGTAATTCATGTCAGTTCACTTCCAGGTAGTCTGATGTTTCCCAATATAGGTACATCTCAAAAACAGCATTAAGCAATGCAAGTAAGGTACATAAGGACATGCAGAGTAAAATATCATTTTACTGTCTGTTTCTTAAATCCATGCTGCATGTTGTTCATGGATACAAATTTATGCCAATAAAAATATGGAAAGTGAATAGAAAGGGTGTGCATTAAGTGTGTAAAACTTGTGTGTAAGAAATGGTTGTAAGAACAAGATGGGCACCAAGAGGGCAGAAGACAAGAGGCCATGTTGTGACCAAGAATGATTGGTTACAATAGTGTGATTGATTATAGTAATCCCACATTAGAATACAAAAGCTAAAATCTTTGTAATTTATTTTTGTTTTAGAATACAGGCATTTTAAAAACTGACTCAAACCTATTTAGCATTTAAAATGACATAATGGTGTCATTCTGTTTCCTCCATGCCAAACTGAATGTGGAAATGATAGATCTCCTGAAGTGGAAGCATCACACTTCCAGTTGTTCCTCCAAAATCCTTTTCATGTGAAAAGGATTAGCTGGCGGGCCAAATTACACTACACACCTTTATGTAAGATTCCACATTTAGGACATCAATTTAGCTTTATTGTTAAAAGAATAGCTAATGGGGGCGCCTGGGTGGCTCAGTGGGTTAAGCCGCTGCCTTTGGCTCAGGTCATGATCTCAGGGTCCTGGGATCGAGTCCCGCATCGGGCTCTCTGCTCAGCGGGGAGCCTGCTTCCCTCTCTCTCTCTCTGCCTGCCTCTCTGTCTACTTGTGATCTCTCTCTGTCAAATAAATAAATAAAAATCTTTAAAAAAAAAAAAAGAATAGCTAATGGAACATATTTTGCCTGACAAATACAAAGTAACATAGGGTTGATGGTGCCCCTAATATTTTAGGAAAAACAAGAGAGAATTAGACACAGATGGCACTATCCCTGTGAAAGACTGTAGGGAGTTACTATTCTTAGAAGTTGCAAAGATGAATGCAAACCCATTTAAGATTATTCATGCCCTAATTTGGTGCAAAGTTAGGAGATCTTGACACTGCGACTTGATTGTTAGTCTTTGTCCATACTCATTTTCTAAACACTAGAGTTTTCATATGCTTACATTAAACCTTTTTTGTGTATGATGTACATTTTACTTTGAAGTTGTTTGTATGACATGGTAACTTTCAAGGGCCATTTTTTCCCTTTAAGCCTGGTGTTTTGAATACAGTACAAAAAATGTAGAATAAAATTGTAGACTATTCATGCTGATACATTCATTTCACAGAGAGGTCTTCCTTTGAGATCAATCAAATCAAGAAAGAGAAAATTCTCTGTAGTCAACAAAATATACAGTGCACGTCTCTGTTTCTTGTCAAATATCTCAGATCGGCATATGAGGATAGCCCAAAACGCAGTTAACAGACTTCAAGAAGGAAAAAAAAAAAACAGCTGGAGTAAAAAAATGTAAATAATTGCCCATTTCTATAGCAAAGTTCAAACTTCTCTCTTGAAATGGTGAACCAACTCAAATAACAACATTAGGGTATGTCTTGTTTAGGGATAATTAATGGCCTTGTACTTTTCTCACTGTTTATTAAATAAGAAAGGAAAATGTTAAAAACCCAAAGGCTAAAGCTATAGTGAATTGTATATAGCAATTCACTGTATGTGTGTTTATATGTGTTTAATTTTTATGTGTTCAATTTTTATGTGTTCAATTTATATTTATATGTGTTCAATTTCCGTTTTGAGAAGGTCCTCATTTTAATTTCACATTTACCTTTATTATGCAGAACAAAAGAAAATATGTTTGTTACTCATGCTGGAGCTGTAGGTATTTTTTAAGGAAAAGCAGTAAGCTGTGTCAAATCTATTGAGGTATCTTCTACTTAATACTCTCAAATGACTGAGATAGTTTTACGTTTCAAACTTTAGGGTGGGTAGGTAATAAAAGAATGTTTATCACTAATGACCCAGCAGCAACAACAAAAACCCACAATACATAGTTACGCTCAAATATTCTAAAATGTTTTAATATAAACAGAATGCTACAAAATATTGTACGAGGTAGGGAAAAAAAGATAAACATTATAGTTACCTCAATGGTTGATAATAGCAATTGACTAGTGAAATGGTTTGCACAAAACTGTGCTTTTTCTGAATGCAATTTCAATAATATGGAGTGATATATCCCAAGAAATATGGGAAAATGTAGGAAATTGTTGTATGAACTGCTTTGACTAAAGTAGACATTGTGATGAAGTATAATCTCCGCAAGTAAACAGTTATTATGTTAAGGATGGAGAAGCAATCATACAATTTAAGTATTTTGCCTTGGCAGCTCTACTTTTATTTCCCACCCATGCCTCTCCCTGGGATGATACATTCCTGCTAGTCCATGGCTTACAAAAACAGGCAAGGGACCCATAGATACAAGAATCAAAAACTATACAGAACGTATTCCTTCTTAGAGAGCTGCTACATGTACTTAGATCTGATGTTTTTACCTTGACCGGAAAGACTATTAATGGACACTGCATCCTGATGAGGTATCTCAGTCGACTGAAGAATATTTCTATAGCATAAATCACACTGTGCAGCAGTTATCAGTCCAGGAATCACCTTTTGAAACAAGCAAGGCAAGGATATTATCACTGGACCCACTTGTTAAATTCCTTATGCAATAGTCTAAAGGTACTTTCCCTCAACACTTGTCCTATGTTCCTTTCCTCATGCCCTCACTTTCTCTTTTAGCTCCTCACTGACTGAATCTCAAAATTTCCTCACACAAAGGCAGTCAAGACTGGACTGCAAAATAAAAAATATATATATACATTTTTAAAATATCATTAGGTGTCCTATGCATCACAAATAGTAGTTTTACTTTCACTTCAGTAGTCACTGATTTTCCTTAACATATTTTGGGAATTCCATCCAGGACTTCGCATATATTCTTTCGATTATCTGAGGTGATGATAAAAATTTGTTCTCAAGGGCAGAATTTGATTTGGAGTGAAGTCATTATAGGTAAGACAGATGCTGAATCTTTGTGACTTTCTTCTGATTCAAGAGAGAAAAAAAGAATGGTGATGATTTTCTTTGGCAACTTAGAAATAGTCCTAAACACAGTTCCCAAAGAGGTTTCAAAAATACATTGAGTCATAGTATTTTGGAACAAATCTATGGCCTTAAAGTGTGACTACTTTACAAAATAAGATGGTGTCCTTGTCTGTAGAACTTCTGAGTGCTTTCAAGTCTCTCTAATAGAAAATGTCCATTACCGAGGCATTGAGTTTATCACCTAGAAGATATTCGGATTCTCTACTTGTTAAACTGTCATTCACATACACAAGATGATATCCCTAGCATTCGAGGAAACTATTGAAGCATGTCCCAGTTGCTGCTACTGGCAAAAAAAGAATATACTTAGCAATTCAGTATTTTTAAAATCTTACTCTTTTTTAAGCGTAAAATCAGATATCTTGAGTTCAAATATCAGCTCTATCATGTATTAACTGTGACTTTTGGGCAATTAAATGTTTTGGGTCTCATTTTCTTTATCTATAAGATGGGGATAATAAGTATATCTGCTTTGTAGGACTGTGGTGAGAAGCAAATGAATTAATTAATATAAAGTATTCAATCTTGGCACCTAGAAAGCATTTAGTAAATATTTGATAGACTTGTTGGTTTTATGGTGATACTTGATAAATGTTATGATTCAAAGCATTATTCTTCCCATTTGGCTTTTCATCTTAATAAGATGATAGTGGTTTCACCTAAAAATAAATATATTATTAAATAAAGTTGAGACTCAGTAAAGACTTAATAAAGGATTGAGAAGTATTTTTTTTGCAGGTTTTTTTTTTTTTTTTTTTTTTTTTTTTGTTAACATATAATGTGTTATTAGCCCCAGGGGTACAGGTCTGTGAATCGTCAGGTTTACACACTTCATAGCACATACCTTCCCCAATGTCCATAACCCCACCACCGTCTCCCTTAGCCCCTCCCCCTGGCAACCCTCAATTTGTTTTGTGAGATTAAGAGTCTCTTATGGTTTGTCTCCCTCCCGATCCCATCTTGCTTCATTTATTCTTTCCCCAATGTTGCCTCTCAACTTCCCCATATCAGGGAGATCATATGATAATTGTCTTTCTCTTAATGACTTATTTCCCTAAGCATAATACCCTCTCGTTCCACCTACGTCATTGCAAATGGCAAGATTTCATTTCTTTTGATGGCTGCATAGTATTCCATTGTATATATATACCACATCTTCTTTATCCATTCATCTGTTGATGGACATCTTGGTTCTTCCCATAGTTTGGCTATTGTGGACATTGTTGCTATAACATTTGGGTGCATGTGCCCCTTCAGATCACTATGTTTGTATCTTTAGGGTAAATACACAGTAGTGCGATTGCTGGGTCATAGGGTAGCTCTATTTTCAACTTTTTGAGGAACTTCCATGCTGTTTTCCAGAGTGGTTGCACCAGCTTGCATTCCCACTAACAGTGTGGGAGGGTTCCCCTTGGATTGAGAAGTATTTTGAGGCAGAATACCCATTTATACAAAGCTTCTTACTTTATATATTAAGCCTGGCCAGTGAAACTATTTGTTATCATCTGCAAGTTTGGTTTTTGCCCATCTGATAATCTCTCACATAACTGAGGGTCGCTCTTCCAAATCAATATAGAGGGGCACAGTTTTTTATATTTAAATTCAATTAGCCAACATACAGTACATTATTAGTTTCAGAAGAAGTAGAGTTCAGTAATTTATCAGTTGCATATAACACCCAGGGCTCATCAAATCACGTGTCTTTGTTAATGCCCATCACCCAATTACCCCATCCCCACACCCACCTCCCCTCCAGCAACCCTCAGTTTGTTTCCTATAGTTAAAAGTCTTAACTATAGTTTTGTTTCCCTCTATGATTTCTTTCCATCAGTTTTCCCTCCTTTCCCCTATGATCCTCTTTGCTGTTTCTTACATTCCTCATTTGAGTGAAAGCATGTAATTCTTTCTTTGATTGACTTATTCCATTCAGCATAATACTTTCCAGCTCCACCCATGTTGACATAAATGGTAAATATTCGTCCTTTCTGATGGTTGAGTAGTATTCTTTTGCATATATATATACCACATCCTCTTTATCCATTCATCTGTTGATGAATGTCTTGGTTCTTTCTATAGTCTGGCTATCGAGGACATTGCTGCTATAAACACTGGGGTGCAGATGCAAAGAAGCACAGCTTTTTAAAGTCTATTATTAAGCACTTTTTCATACCTTTTTCAGGCCTAGAAATAAATACCAACATGTATGTACCTTTAAAGGGATTTAAAAAGATTTTTAATTGCTCTGTAACGACTATTTTTATTATTTAAATCTGATTTCAATTAGGGGAATTCAAAATAACATAAATATTTTCATTTGAAAGAAAAATTATATATTCATTGGGTGTGATGAGTATTAAACATTTTAAAATTGTTGCATAGATTTCCACACAATTGATAAATGAAGACATGGCAGATAACACACAATCTTATGATTTAGCAAGTTAAGTTCTGTAACTATTTAGACTTTTAGGCTTGATATGACCTAAGCTTTTCTCTGGGCTTTTCAAATGATAACATGACCCAAATAGTTCCTGAAAGGCATGTGAAAGGACTGCATAGTTTTGAAAAATGTATTCTCAGGATGGGCCAAATGGGTGAAGGAAGTGGGAGATACAATCTTCCAGTTATGGAATGTGTAAGTCATGGGGATGAAAGGTGCAGCCTGGGGAATATAACCAATGGTACTGTAATGAGGTTGTGCTGTGACAGACGATAGCTAGACTTGTGGTGAGCATAGCATAACTATAGATTTGTTGGATGCCTATGTTGTACACCTGAAACTAATGTGTCACATTGTGTGTCAGCTACAATAAAAAATAACATAAAGTAAAAATACTGTGATCAGGACTAAGTCAAGAAAGGAGAAATGTTTGAAATTTAAAATAAAAGCTTGTGTATGGTGATGTCCTTGAACTAATGGCAGAAATAGATTTTCCTGATAATTATTTGACTAAGTGATGTCTGTGAAATATTATAAATGCTGAATATAGAAATGTATTGTCTTAGCTTGGGTTTTCCAGAAAGCAGTGCCTGAAGCAGTGGGCTTGTATGCTGCTACTTTATTGGAGAATGTAATCCTGAGGAGCAGAAGTGGGAAGGGCATCCAAAGGAGGGAAACAAGAAAGGAGCATCATATGGTGGTACATCAATTAGTTGGTCATTTGTAGATGCAACTGATGTCCTAATGCCATGGCAATGTCCTCCAAGAAGCCATAGATGCTGTGCCTCAACACAGTCCATCAGGAGACAAAAGGGAGAATGATTTGTCAATAGGCTTTGTTCTCTTGGTCAAAGGTGTACCTTAAGAGTGTAACACCTTGCATGCCTGATTCCCAGGATAGAGCATGAAAGGTCTGAGATAAAGCACTGTCAGGATGTGCATGTGTGAGATGGTTGGGCCAGGAAGCTGGTGAGGCCTTTTATTTCTGGATTATAATGAGTTCAGAGGAAAAATTCACAGTATTTTTGCAAGCCAGGGGGTACGACTTATTAACTTCTTAATGTATTATTCTCTCCATCATTTTTTTTTTATACCCAATTTGGATTATTTTAGATTAGGTGAATGTGAACTTTTCCAACCAGAATTGTGTTTGGCTATTCCTCTTGACCACCCTTTAGTCAAGAACGACAAAGCAAAAGGACAATCCATGTGTAATTCTGTGTTTTTTAAGACAAAACTGAAGTGCATAAGATAACTTAAAGCTTGAGTATGTTTTCCATATATTTTAAATTGACATTATGAAAAATAAGTACTCTTCATGATATGCTGGAAGTACATTCTATTGAAGAGTTAGGTTCAAATATTAGCATCTAAGAGGAATTTCCTACAATCACTCTTTTTGTTTTATTTTAAAGATTTTATTTATTTGTCAGAGAGAGAGAAAGAGGGAGAGAGTGCACACACAAGCAGGGGGAGCAGCAGGCAGAACAAGCAAGGGAGAAGCAGGCTCCCACCTGAACAGGGAGCCCGATGCAGGATTCATTCCCAGGACTCTGGGATCAGACATGAGGTGAAGGCAGACGCTTGACTGACTGAGCCACCCAGGCATCCCTCCTACATCACTAATAAAATTTATTAATATAATTCACCACATTAACGAAGGAGAAAGAAGAGTATGATCATCTCAATATATGCAGAAAATGCATGTGATAAAATCCAGTAACATTCATATTTTTAGAAAATCTCAACAAACTAGAAATATAAGGAAGTTTCTTTAATATTATAAAAGCTATCAAGTAAAAAAGCTACTGTGAATATCATACTTGGTATTTCCCCCTGAGTTTAAGAATAGAACAAATATGTCCACCATCATCATTTATAGTTAACATTTTACTGAGCATCTTAGCCAGTGCTAAGACAAAAAAGAAACAAAGTTTATAAAGAAAGACATAAAACTGTCATTAATTTCAGCTAACATGATTGTATACAAATTAGGAGAAATTAGGAGAATATATAAGCTATTGAAGTTAATAAATGAATTTAGTAGGTTTGCTAGAATCAAGTTAATATACAAAAGTCTATGATAATTTTTATAGACTAGTAAAATGTTAAATAATGAATTTTTTAAAAATTTATAATAACATCAAAAGTATTAACCTTTATGAATAAATATAATGAAAGATGTACAAGTCCTTTATACTGAAAAGCTCAAAATACTGATGAGAGAAATTAAAGACTTAATAAATCGATACACCATGTTTTAGAATGAGAAGACTCGATATAATTCTCCGATTTAAATTCCCTTTACTCTTTCTTATTGAGGTAAGAAACATTTTGTGACCATGTGAACATTGTCTAATGCAGTGTTTTCCTTCATGAAAAATATATTTATGACTCTTTGATCCCATCAACAAATTCATAGTGAAGTCTCAACTAAGGAACTTGTCCCATTGAAAATGTATTTGAAAATCAATTATTTGGAATTTTAAACAAATTTTCCTATAGTTACAGTGTTAAAAAGTATAGTTTGTCTCCCAGTCCAGCCTGCAAAATCTTATTCAATTCATAGTAAAATTTATAAATTTTATTTTATTAAAAAAAGTAGGAGAAAGAAATTTGTTTTCACACTTCTAATTAAACAAAAGAGCACAATATAATGAGGGCATTTATTAAACATTTTTGAGCTAGAGGAATCTAGATTTGATGAAAGGAAGATGAGGTAAAGCTCCAGATCAACCACTCTCCTATCTGTTTCCTAGGCACCCTGGAAGTATTTTACATGGAATTCTAAGCATTACAGCAACCCTGTAAGAAACACATTATTCCCATTTTGTAGATAGGTACTCTAAGCTCAACAAATTTAAATAACTTATCTATTTTCAAATAGCTGAAAAGAACCTAAGCACAAATGTCAACTTGAGCACGACCTGCTCCAGCCTGTGTTTTTCCCACTTAAGCCCTGCTGGGAGACGTCCTAGAAAATTTCAGTTCACTTCCAAAGTCTTCACATGCAGTCTTCTTCCCAGATTTCTGAAGGAAAGAATCTCTTGAGAAAACTTTTTCCAAACCTATTACTTTGCAGTTGAGAAACTAAGGCTTGGAAAATTTGATGGACCCTCTATTTATGGGCAGTGACAATCTCAAACTCTGTTCCTTTAGATTGTAGTGGCTGCCTTGCTGTTTCTATGGCGGGCAAAAAGATTCAGATCCTCATTCTCTCTTGCCAAACACTACTGCAGTGGCCTCCTCACTGGTCTCTTTGCCTCTATTTAACAATCTATATACTGTTGTTTGAATAAACTTATTAAACACAATGACACATTGAAGTGGGATAGTGATAAGGTTGTAAGGATTATAAGAGATCATGCACATAAAGCCCTTAGCATATGGCTGAACATTTAGAACCCAATAAATACTTGCCATTATCATTTTTCTATGTAGAGGCCACAAATGACTTTCCATTGTTGACAGGGGGAGATCCTTTCCTTAGGTTGGGTTGTAGGAAGAGGTTTCAGGTACAGGTGCCTGCCTAATGAGAAGCTCTCTGGAGCAATTGGTAGTGAGGTGTAGGCACCAGGATAGGCAAGCGGAAAGATCCAAGCAAAGGCATGATTTCAGGTGACATCTTAGTACCAACCAGATCTCAGAGACACTCTGGAATATATATTTAACCCCAAAATTTATTCCACTCTGAGGCACAGGAGATGGGCTGGCTTTCTATTCTTGGCCAGTCAGCTATAAGCTGCCCCGGGAGGGACACAAATGCCCAGAATTTCTGGCTCTTGGCCAAATGGTGAAAGAACCTAACAAAATAAGGTCCTCAAGAAAAGGTTTAGGTGGAAACCAATAGAAGCAAAGCACACAAAGGCCAGGGGAGAGGTGCCAAATAGGAAGTGGAGGGAAGGTGGTCGGGTTCAAACAATATGCGATGTGCGCTGGAATTGGAAACTTTCTACCAATTAGGCCCGTTTCTCACTGCTGTTCTTCACTTACTCTGTGTCCCAGCTGAACCACACCACTCATTCACACAGCTTGTCAGCATGTGCCAGACACTGTTTTAGTGCTGGAAAAAAATAATAGCAAACATAAGTTTCTTCCCTCATGGAGGCCATATTCTCTTGAGGGAGGTCAATAATAAAAAATGAACAACATGCAAACACAGAATCTCATAAGATATCAGGTAAGGTTATGTATGATGAAGAAAAATGGAGTAGGGTAAGAGGACAGTGGGTTAGGACTCTTTTGTTGTTCCTTTGTTTTTATTTTCCTTTTAGATGGAGTGGTCAGGAAAGGCCTCTCTGAGGAGGTGATGATTCAGCAAAAAGGTGAGGTGCCGAAGTGAGTGAACTAGGCTAATGTTTAGCAAAAGAGAATCTGGGGGGAGAGGAGAACATGTGCACAAGGTCAGAATGTGCCTTTCTTCTTTTGAACTACACAGAGGCTATGATGGCTGTCGTCTGATGGATGAGGGGGAGTGGTAAGAAGGAGGACGAGAGCCAGGAACTACATGATGTAGGTCTTGGAAACTACGGTCATGGGGGACTTTGGATTTCATTCTAACTGTGGTGAGAAGTCACTAAAAACTGTTGAGTGGATGAGTGGCATAAGTGCCTTATGTTTCCAAGTGATCATCTTAGGGAAGTATATTGGGTATTTATTGCTATTTCAAAAACTATTTGAAAATGTAGTGGCTTAAACAACCACCACTAACTTGCTGACAGGTCTGTGTGTTGTTGGCCATTTGGGAAGGTCTCAGCTGGGACACCTTCACTGTGGCTTCGGTGCAGTGGCACTCACTCACACATAGGTGGTCAGTTGGCAGTCAGCTGGGGGCTGCACAGTCTTGCAAGGCCTCCCTTATAGGTCTGACAGTTGGCTCAGGTTGAGAACTGGAGGAGCCTTGGTTCTCCTCCACTGGTCCCTCCACATGAACCCCTTCGTGTAGGTCTCCTCACAAGGCACTTGGGGCAGATCTGAGCAGGGAAACCTAAAGTCAATAATGGCTATGTTAAGTTGGAAATATTCATTACCTGTACAGAAGTATTAAGTAGACATATGGTATATGCATATGGGTTTTAAGGGAGAGGCTGGGTTGGAGATACACCATCAACTACTATTTAAAGCCAGTGGATTGCATGAGATTACATCAGTAGTGAATATACATAAAAAACAGAATAGATTCATGACTTAGTGGCTCTTAGGTTGAGATAAGAAATGGATTCAACCAAAGAAATTCAGAAGTAGTAGGAGTTTAGTACATTATTAAACATAATATAACTAAAAAACCGAGCAAAGATGAGGAGTGTCATGAAACAAAGAGTGTTTCATCTAATTCTGTATAACTTCATTCTTCAAAATGAAGAGAATAAAAAATTATTTGATTATTATTTGCATTCTATTTCAGCGATTTTTCTTTCTTTCTTTCCTATTATTTTAACTTCTATTCTTCAAAAGCTTCTGCCCATCCAGGTTCTGAAAAAAATAGACAGAGACCAAAATGCCAACTTCTTTATTAATAAATGCAATTTGGAGGCTATAGCTTCATATTAGGCAGATTTACCACATGGTTACAGGCAGCCCTAGACAACCACAGGCCTCCCCATGTGCTGGCCTTACAAGAAGTTTCTCAACTACGTATTTTGTTCTCCCAGATTCTACTGTTCTGTTTTTATATTTTTGTGGACAAAATAGCAAATGCAACCTTTGGGGAAGTCCAATAAATATCACCCTTCTTCCTTGCCAGGATTTAGAAAAAATAAAAATGAAACAAAAGGATGGCCAACAGAGTTCAGAATGTTAATTTTATTATTGGCAAGTGCTAATTTGGAGGACTTAATCTTAGTTTGAGGGCCAAATGGACCTGCTAAACAAGCTTCGAAATTAGGTAGACCTAATGACACTTGACAGGCAGTACTGGGCTTAGGGAGGCATCCAGCTGGTGGAGGTGGGCAAAGAGCTGCCCTGGAAGAACAATGGAGAATCAATAGCTGCTTCTTGGGCAGTTGAGCCTTAAAAGGGAGAACGGAAGTTCTGGCTATATAAATCTTGCTTGCTCTTCCCCAAATTATACTTTCAATCCTGATGGAGTAAATAGAAGGGTAGAGAGAGAATAAAGTTAATACCCACTCAGGAATGGGGGAAAATGCTGCCTCCACAAACATTCAGGACTTTTGCTTTGTAAAGGTATATTGTTAGCCCTATTTCATATTTAACTGCCTTTTGGGGGAGGGCACAAAAATGAATCAAGAGTAGTATTTCTAGAAGTAATCGGAATCCTTAGAAACTGCTATAAAACAACATATTTTCACCTATAGTTTCATATACAAAAGAATGAAATAAAAATGTACATGTATGTGTATTTGGTAGGTGTTAGGGAGTGGAAGAGTGGCCGAAGGATGAAGCTCATGGCTTGGGCTTGATTCTGCTGAGTGCGATAAAAAGAGATGGTGGAGGAAAAACAGTGAATCTGCAGTTCCTTGAGTAATCGTGGAGAAACATGGGCTCAGAACAGTTGTGATGCTGTCCAGAGTGAAAGGTTGGTAAAGAACAAAACGTACAATGTACGTGTCAATATTCAGAAATTGAGCATTCTTTTGCTAGAGTGAATGAGCCAACATCAGGAATGCAATGAACATAGCTTATGTGAACACCATTTCCTCTCCTTCATACAATGACACTGGTGTGAGGAATCTGCTGCTGTGATTTGGCCCCTGAAGCCAAAGTAGGTCAATGAATTCTAGCATATCCCAAATGGAAAGATAGCAATCCACGCCTAATCTTTGCCCTGGGCACACTTTAAATCATACTTCCTATGCCCGCTTAATTACTTTAAGTTGACAGCTGCTCCTCCGGGCAGACCCTTAAACAGCAGTCACTCTGGAGAGGGATCCCCAACACACAAACTGCAGGATTGGGAGCACATAAAAACTGTTTTTGATAACTCCACTTGAACAGAAGTTCAAGGATACATACCACCTCCCTCTGGATATGTTAACTATTTTTTAATGATGTTATCTGATATTTAACAATGTACGCAGAGCAGCAGAGCCTTGAGTTTGTTGTTTAAATATCTTTGATGCGGTGTCATAACAAATTAGTTTCTAAATGTTGCCAATTTGGCAGACAAAGCTGATTATTTCCTGCAATCACACTGCATATGTGCATAAGATTATAATTAATGATCAGGGATGCCAGCCATACTTTAATAATGATCCTTCAGTGTTTAGGAGCTGATTAGAGCAACTGGCATTTGTGCCCTCTATTGGGGCAGAGGTGAGAGAAAGGAGGCAGTGAATCTGAATAGATCTATCAGTGTCAGAGAATCAATAGTTTGCTGATTTCTGTTATAAATTTGAAGATTCTGGGGGAGTTATTGACAAAGCTGCTGCTGTGAATATTAACAGAGTGTTTATGTAGCCTTCACTGAAGCAGTGCAAGTCCTAATTAGATTGGAATTGGTCTTTTGGCAACTTTGCAATATTTGTTTCCTCAGTGTACCAGTATGCCACATGAGGACTCTGAGATCAGTGATATATTTCTAAAGAATTATGTGAGCACAAAGTGTCAAGATATCAAAGGTATTTCATCATAATGAAATGAGATTTATCAACTCTCAGTGTCCAAGATCTCAACTTCCTAAAACACCATGATTTCTTTCTGGTTCTTGGCAAAAAGCATGGCTAACAAATGAATGTTCTTAAGTGAAGATGATACCATTGACTATAAAAATGAGAGAGGGAAGAAGGGGAGTGAGAGAAACACAAATCTTCTTGAATGGAGCCTATTTTAAGAATGTATCTTAAGCCCTAGAATTCCAAAGCAATTACAGCTCAAGGTGATTCCTTGATTAACCAAAGAATTCATCCAGGGGTAATTTTAGATTGTCTAGCATTAAAAATGGTGTGATTTGGGTGCCTGGGTGGCTCAGTGGGTTGAGCCACTGCCTTCGGCTCAGGTCATGATCTCAGGGTCCTGGGATCGAGTCCCGCATCGGGCTCTCTACTCGGCAGTGAGCCTGCTTCCCTCTCTCTCTCTCTCTATCTGCCTGCCTCTCCGTCTACTTGTGATCTCTGTCAAATAAATAAATAAAATCTTAAAAAAAAATGGTGTGATTTGCTTACCATTTAGGACTATCTCCTAAACAAATTGAAGTAAATCTATAGTCCCATGAACCTTTACTGAGATACTACTTACTGTGATTCCAAAAAGCTTTGTATAACCTTAGTTCTTCTACCACATCTTCCTGTGATACTGCAACACAACATTCCAGAGCAATTCTAGTTGTTAATGAAAGGGACATCTGATGATTAAACTCCTATGGGGGTATCTGGAGGTAGTAATTTCAAATAATACTTCAATTAGACCTTTTATTCCAGAAAAAATAAAACATGGTGCTGACATCTACTGTTATGGAACCATTTCTAGAGCTTGCCAAGAACTTCACAAGAGCCTGCTTTCTTAACTGTGATTTGGATGGCAATTTCCTGGTCTTCTTCTTCTTCTTAAGGTTTCATTTATTTGTTTAATTATTTGAGAGAGAAAATGAGGAGGAGAGGGAGAGGGGCAAGCAGACTTCATGCTGAGCACAGAGCCCAAACTGGGGCTCAATCTCATGACCCTGAGATCATGACCTACTCCAAAACCAAGAGTTGGGACATTCAGCTGATGCACCACTCGGGCATCCCTCTGGTTCTTAATCGGGTTCTTAAAGGAATTGATCTTTCGTCTAACTTTTTAAAAGATTGTTGGAGTGGGAAGGAAGGAGTTGGGTGTGTGTTTGATATTCTAGTCTGACCAGGAAGTCAAATGGAGGTATTTGTAGCAATTCTTTTTCTTTTGCTCATAGTTCAGTTGAATAAACACATAGAGATACACATGGAAGTGAAAATATCTTGGGGATACCAAGCTAACACTATCAATTCCTTGGGGTCCTTGCTAACTCCTACAGCAGACTGAGTAGTTCTTCTAGAGATTCATCCCTCTTTTCCAAGGCTTTCTTCACTCTTGAGAAACAAATATAGTGTAGAACCTTGTGACATCTTGAGACTCAATGAACAGAACTTTGATCAGAAAGCTTAAACTTTTAAAAACTTGTCTATTATTTGTTTTTTTACTTTCCTGGCAGAATTATTTATGCACTACAAATTGTATTCAAAGTATATAATGTGATGATGACTTCTGCCAAGTGTATTCTAAAATTCTAGAAAATGCAAATTAACATATAGAACAAAAGTTGATCTACAGTTGCCCAGGACAGGGGCAAAAGGAAGAAGTGACTATAATGGATGGAAATGGAAATGTCCTCTGTCATGGCTGGAGTGACAGTTTCACAGGCATTGTAGGTTTTTCATCAAGAACTTTCTGAAACCTTTGTTTGTATTTATTATCAACAGTGTGAGTTACTGATTTAGATCTTGTTTTTGTGGATGTGTTTCCTAAGTCTTTTTTTCTCAATTCCTTCCCTTTTTGGAATTTTAAACATTGTAAATGAAAAAAACTCAAAGAGGACAATGCAACTCAGTCCAATTTGGAAATTTCTTAAATAAGGATTGAATGTATCAGCTTTATCAAATTGATTTTTCTAGGAAGTTCAATGTAAATACTTTTCATAATTAAAAAATGCAACTACGTATAATGAAGGCTAAAGTTCATATAGAGGAATACTATTAAACACCTCATAAATGTGACAAGACTCTGGAATGCTTCACTGGGATCAGTGATCATGTCATCCTCATGGAAGAGTAACTAAGTGACTTTGCCTCTACAACACACCTTATACAATAACTGTCCAGGTTGATAAATTCGTTCCTTTACTTTCTGTCATTTTACTTTCTACTTGAATGTAACTTTTTCTTTGGATAAAACTTTTATTATGATTATCTTACACAGTTGTGTATACAGTGGGCACTAAGCACATTCTAAATACATGAATGAAGTAAGTTTGGTTTATTCTGATTTATTCTGATCTGATGTTTCAATGGGAGCTGTAATTAATCTGACAAGAACGGATTTGGGGAACATTAGGTTTCTTTGTAACTGCCATGTATAGAAATACACCATGTGCTCTCTATTTGGTATTCTTACACCATACCAAACTGAATCCAAAATCTTCATTTATACTTACCAATAGATTATTAATAATACATTTTGGAAATGTTTCCTCTGCAGAGTATTAACATTTTAATAAGGCTGTAGTGCAGAAACCGAAAGCTTGAAGCTCAGAAAAGAGAACTGAATGCCTCAGTTAATAGATTGAAGAGGATTTTGGGGGACCATAAAGCCGTTTCTAATGCCCCCATTTTCAAATATGATGCAGTTACAGGATATGTGTTGTATAGGTATTCAATGTCCAAGAGATCTTGAAGAAAAATTCAATTGACAACTGGTGCTATGCATTCCTATTTTTGGAAGAAGTATATTATAGGATTTTAAGCGCATACAAGTTAAATAGCAGTGTATGTAAGCCACTCATTTTTTCTTACAACCTGACTTCTTAGGCTAAGTGCTTCCCAGTATCTGTATGATATCTGAGGTATATCTGAACACTACTTAATTAGCAAGTATTTATTGAAACTTGTATGTCCTTAACTTTTCCTAGAAGGTTTATGAGACATAACCATTGCCCTTATAAAATTTATAATGGAAAAAATGAAAGAAAATTCAGTAATGAGTTGCATAGAATTTAAGGGAGTTCAAATGGCTGGCGAAGATAAACTTATTTTGTAAGGTATGGTTTCTTGAACTCTATTTGAAGACAGACATATTTTGTAATAGCCTGAAATGTCACAAAGTCAGGGGGAGTTGAGGAAGAGTCATCTTACAGGACAGGAGAGAATACTGTCATGGGAATTGTTCTAACTATTGTTGTGAGACTAGTCTCAATTATATTTTGAAATACTCTCCTTCAAAAGTGAATGGCCTGTGTTTACGGACTTTAGTTTTAGTGTTCACTTTTAATTTCTATAAGTAGCATGCCATGCATAGAAATCCAAGCACCAGTAGCTTAGGTGTCATCTGGGACCATGGTTAGAAATGCAGACTCTCAGGACCCAGTCCAACCCTACTAGATCAAAACCTGGACTCCAACAAGATCCCAGGGGACTCATATGCACAGTATATTTTAAGAACTATACTGCTCTAGAAAACTGTTGCCGCATCCTAGAATCACTTAGGGAGCTGTGAAAATCCTGATGCTCAAGCCACACTCCATATCCATTAGGTTGAAATGTGATGAATGGATACCTAGGCATTACAATTTTTTTTTAAAGATTTTATTTATTTATTTGAGAGAGAGAGATCACAAGTAGGCAGAGAGGCAGGCAGAGAGAGAGGAAGGGAAGCAGGCTCCCTGCTGAGCAGAGAGCCCAATGTGGGACTCGATCCCAGGACCCTGAGATCATGACCTGAGCCGAAGGCAGCGGCTTAACCCACTGAGCCACCCAGGCACCCATTACAATTGTTTTTTAAAGCTGCCCAGGTAGTTCCCATGTGCTCGCAGGCTGAGCATCAGACTGTGAGACACTGCCACATAGCACTTGGAGCACCAGCAGATAGAATGTAAGAGTATCTCTCAATACTTTATAAATTCTGATTACCTAACTTGTTTTACAGATTCTCACTGAGTGCACACAAAGTATTAGCATATCCTTTTAATCTGTGTGTAAAAATTTAATTAGGCATCATTTGAGCAGCTGCTCTGGAGACTGGCTTTTCCTTTCTCAAGATTTTTCTTTAGACAGGTTTGGCTGTGTAAAATATCAAACATCGAAGTTTTTTGGTTCCCATAAGGAATATGCAGTAACAACATTTGATCAAAGATAAATAGGATGGAAATCAAATAGGAAACACTATAAAAGAAACATCTTCTTTCTATATGAGAATTCATCTGAAATTCCCTTTTGTTAGGGCAACTTCCCTAATGAATAAGAAAATTTTTATCTTTTAAAATAATTACTTATTTTTGTAATCCCTGAACCATAAATAGGAAAGTATAATTTAATCATTCATAGTGATAAAAATAACCATTTTTTAAAAAAAGGTGAGTATGCAAAACGATAAAATGTTAGAGGTTAGGCATTTGGGGGAATCAAAGAGACTCACTCAGTGTGTTGGAGAAAAATTTAAATATACCTTTTTTGTCTTTTCCTATGAAACTTACAGAAGACACTTATGAATCTGAAGTTGAATTAGAACTAACAGAATTAAGTTTTCATTTTTCTATATATTGTTGATCCAAATAATTTTGTGGAATTTTAATTAGTTTCACCTACATGCATGCTTATGTTACTCTTTAGTAACTTAAGTATTTTTAGGTATATTTAAGGTCAAAATGAAAAATAAATTGAAACCTCATTATAAAGTATCATAATATTCTGAAATTATGTAGAAGGATAAGCCTAATGGATATAAACACTTTTTTTTTTCCACAAATCAGATTTTGTTATTTTCTTAAGCAAATATCTTACATGTATATGGGTTTTATTTTATTTTTTTAAAGATTTTTAAAGTTTTTTTTTTAATTGAGATATAATTGACCTATGACATGATATTTGTATTTTAGATTTGGATGTACAATAGCATGATTCCATATTTGAATATATTACGAAATGATCACCATAAGTCTAGTTAATATCCACACCACACATAATTAAATGGTTTTTCTTTGTGGTAAGTCCTGGGGATGTAATGTACAGCATGATGACTACAGTTAATAATACTATATTATAGTATATATATTGTATATACCATATATATATTTATATTATATATTTGAAAGTTCCTAAGTGTGTGTATGTATTTTAAATTATTATTTTGAAATAATTTTAGGGGCACCTGGGTGGCTCAGTGGGTTAAAGCCTCTGCCTTCGGCTAGGGCATGATCCCAGAGTCCTGGGATAGAGCCCCACATCGAGCTCTCTGCTCAGCCGGGAGCCTGCTTCCTCCTCTCTCTCTGCCTGCCTCTGCCTACTTGTGATCTCTTTTAAAAAAAAGAGAAATAATTTTAGACTTACAGAATGACTGGAAAAATCGTACTGAAAGGGGCAGAACTTCCGTAAAGGCAGAGTAAGGACTTCTGAAAATCTGCTTCTCACTTAAAACAATAAAACACTGGCAAAATTATTGAAATCAACTTTTTCAGAATCTGATAACATACTACAGGTTTTCAGAGATCAAAAACAAGAAGTTTATTCAACAAATGACTACATTGCTGTAATAACAGTAGGCTTTGTGGCATTTTAACTTGCCACTTTCCATCTCTTTCTCACTAATCCCTTGGTATCCTTGAAACCTACAGTGTAACATCCACTGGAAAGGGAAGAATGGATTGTATCCCTAGGGTATTGCCAAACAGCAGCAATTGTTAATATTGACATGGCCTGAGGTGGTGGTATCAGTTGGGGAAAATAAGTGATGAACCAAAAAATTTGCCAAAAAACCCATAGAACAGAATAAGAATAACATAGAACAGAATAAGAAGTCCCTAGGGGACTTTGGAAAGTTTCTATATGTTTCTGGAAATTTCGAACACCATGTGCATGCATAAATTGTGTGCCTTTGAGGGGCTGTGTGCATGCAAAGGAGAGACCTAATCTCTTAGGGTCTTTCAAGTGGTGTTTAAAGCAGAGTTCTAATTTGCTGGAGCATTGAAGCTATGCCACAGTGTACACAAAGGCCTTTTGACAAAGGGTGGAAGACATTTGTTCAAGGCTTTTAAGGAAATCTCTCTAATCAATAACTAAACATTAAGCTAACCAAACAGAGACTAGGTGGCTACACACAACAGAGAATACAGACTTTGCATAATTAGTCCAGGAATGTCACTGAATAAACAGAATATAACAAAAGCAACAACAAAAACAGACAGACACAACAATAGTAATAATAAATCCTGATTAGGGGATCTAATTTCCAGAGTTGTTATGCTATATTATTTAAAATACTCAATTTTCAAAAAAGTTGTAAGATGTAGATAGGGAAGTATGACTTATACACACAAAAAGCAATCAATAGGAATTATCCTTGAGAAAGCTCAGATGTTAGATTTACTAAATGAATTACTTTTCTCCTGGTGACATAACGAATTGCCCAAAACATAGTGACTTAAAACAATATAAATTTATTATCTTGCAGTTTTGTAGGTCAGAAGTCTGACATGGGTCACTGGGCTAAAATCAAGGAATTCCTTTCTGGAGTCTCTGTGGGATATTCTATTTTCTTACCCTTTTCTCTTAGAGGTTACCCACATTCTTCAGCTCATGACATTATTTCTGATCTTCAGAGCTAGCCAGGGAAATAGAGTCCTTTTTTTTTTTTTTTTTAATTTGACAGACAGAGATCACAAGTAGGCAGAAAGGCAGGCAGAGAGAGAGAGAGAGAGAGAGAGAGAGAGAGGAGGAAGCAGGCTCCCTGCTGAGCAGAGAGCCTGATACGGGGCTCGATTCCAGGACCCTGGGATCATGATCTGAGCCGAAGGCAGAGGCTTTAACCCACTGAGCCACCCAGGCACCCCAGAAATAGAGTTAAGAACTCTATTTGTTTCTGGTTCTTCTTTCATATTCGTGTCTCTTCTGACTATAGCCAGGAAAGTTTCTCTGCATTTATGGACTCATGTGACTAGATTTGGCCTATCCAGATAATCCAGGATAATTTCCCAGTCTTAAAATCACATCTACAACGTTCTTTGAACCATGTAGGATAGCAAATATACAGATTCTAGTGATTAAGGAGTGGATATCTTTGGAGAAGAGGCATTATTTTGTCTACTACATGGGACAGAGAATTTAGTTCAGCTGTTATAAACATGTTCAATAACTTAAAGGAAACCATGTCTAAAGAATTAAAGTACAAGGGTGATATTTTACTAAACAGAGTATACCATAAAAGATAGAGTGTGAAAAAGAATCAAATAGAATTACTGATATTGAAAAGTTCAATAACTGAAATTTAAGTGTTACTAGAGGGATTCAACACCAGCTCTGAGTTTGCAAAAAAAAAGACAGTGAACTTCAAGACAGCTCAGTTGAGATTATACATTTAAAAAATAGTAAATGAAATAAACAGAAGCTCACAGTTGTGTGGAACATTAAATGTACCAACATACCTGTAATGGGAGTCCCAGAGAGAAAAGAGAAAAAAAATGGGCAGAAAAAAATTTGAAGAAAGAATGGATGAAAATGTCCCAACTTAAATAAAAAACAATCTATGCATCTACGAACTTAATTAATTCCAAGTAAGATAAACTCAAAAAAGTCCATAATTATACATATCATTGTCAAATTATTAAAAGTCAAAGGCAAGGGGAAAATCTGACAGCAGCAAGATAAAAATAGCTCATATTGTGTAAGGGAATCTTTCTAAGATTAACAGCTTCTCATCAGAAATCAGAGACCATAAGACATCAGAAGGACTTATCCCAAGTGCTGTAAGAAAAAGAGTATCAACTGAATTTCCTATATCCAACAAAACTATCCTTTAGAGATGAAGAATACAGTAAGACATTCCTAGATAAACAAAACTGAGAATTCATCACCAGAATACCCAAGAATAAAATATAAAGTGTAAAATGAAAGGATGATAGAGAGCAAATCAAATATATATGAATAAAGAATACTATACAGGGAATTATAAAAGATAGTTTAGTTTCTGTTATTCTTCTTTTGTTTCTAAAGCTTTTTAAACCTATCTGATTTAAAACACAGGTTAATAAGGTAATAATTATAAGACTGTGTTGGGCACACAATGTATAAAGATGTAATTTGTGTGACAATAATATAGCACAAAGGAGGGTGAGGAATTGAAGTTATAAGAGCAAAGTTTTTGTTCAACACCCAAAAAATAAATAATCCAGTTAAGAAATGGGCAGAAGAATGACAGACTTACAATGGCTAACAGACACATGAAAAAGTGCTCAGCATCACTCATCATCAGGGAAATACAAATCAAAACTACAATGAGATAATACCTTACACCTGTCAGAATGGCTAAAATTAAGAACTCAGGAAACAACAGACATTGGTGAGGATGTGGAGAAAGGGGAACCGTCTTACACTGTCGGTGGGAATGCAAACTGGTGCACCCGCTCTGGAAAACAATATGGAGGTTCCCCCAAAGTCAAAAATAGATCTACCTTTAAACCCAGCAATTGCACTGCTAGATATTTATCCAAAGTATATACAAATACTTATCCAAAGGGGCACATGCATCCAAATGGTAATAGCAGCAAGTCCACTATAGCCAAATGTGGAAAGAGCCCAGATGTTCATTGACAGATGAATGGATAAATAAGATGTGATATCTATATAGAGTGGAATATTACTCAACTATCAAAGGAATGAAATCTTGTCATTTGCAACAATAGGAATGGAACTAGAGTATATTATGCTAAGTGAAATAAGTCAGTCAGAAAAAGACAAATACCATACAATCTTCTTCATATGTGGAATTTAAGAAACAAAACAGATAGACATAGGGCAAGGGAAGGAAAAAGAAAATAAGATAAAAACAGAGAGGGAGGCAAACCTTAAGAGACTTTTAACTATAGGGAACAAACTGAGGGCTGCTGAAGGGGAGTTGGGTAGGGGATTGGGCTAAATGGGTGATGGGCATTAAGGAGGGCATGTGTAATGAGCACTGGGTGTTACATGTAAGTGATGAATCATTAAAGTCTACTCCTCAAACCAATACTACACTGTATGTTAACTAATTTAATTTAAGTAAAATCTTGGAAGAAAAAAAATAAAGATGATCCAAGAAAAAGAAAGGTGCAAAGCTTTTGTATACTATTATAACTTATTGGTATTAATTTGAACCACATTGTTATGAATTAAGATGTTAATTGCATTGCTAGGGCAACCGCTGAGAAAATGACTAAAAAATATGGTAAAGAATGGCAACAGAGTTGAAAGACTTAAGAATTATAATTATAAATATACATAAACAAAAGAGCCCCTAAATGACAAAAATAAAAGAACAAATCTGACAGAACTAGAGAGAGAAATAAACATTCTAACAAAAATATTTGAAGAGGTCAATACTTCACTTTCAATAATGGATAGAACAATTAAGCAAATGATCAACAAAGAAACAGGAGGCTTGAACAACACTGTTAACCAATTGGACATAAAAACATCTATATAACCCTCCATCCAACAATAGCAGAGGGCACATTCTTTTTTTTTTTTTTTTAAGTTTTTATTTATTTATTTGACAGAAAGAGACACAGTGAGAGAGGGAACACAAGTAGGGGGAGTGGGAGAGAGAGAAACAGGCTTCCCCCTGAGCCCAATGTGGAGCTCGATTCCAGGACCCTGGAATCATGACCAGAGCCAAATGCAGATGCTTAAGGACTGAGCCACCCAGGTGCCCCAAGAGTGCACATTCTTGAGTGCAAATGGAACATTCTGTAGCCTATGTTAGCTTAAAAGAGCACAGGGTTTTATATGCAACTGATGAATTACTGAACTTTACATTGGAAACTAAAGATGTAGTATATGTTGGCTAATTGAATCTAAAGAAAAAAAAGAAGATTGGATAAGTGAAAATAATTTGTTATACAAAATATGTTCTCTAGCTACAATGGGATTGAATTAACTGTCATTAAAGAAGGAAATTTTGAAATTCATAAATATGTGGAATTAACACACTTCTAAATAATCGTCAGGTCAAAAAGGAATCCCAAGGGAAATTAGAAAACACTTTGAGATAAATGAAACTGAAAACAAAGGAAACCAAGACTTATGGAAAGCAAATAAAGCAGTGTTAATAGGAATTTTCTTTAAAGTAGTAAATGCCTATATTAAAAAATAAGAAAGATTGCAAGTTTATAATCTAACCTCTATACCTAGAAAGTAGAAAAGAAGATCAAATTAAACCCAAAGCAAAGAGAAGGAAGGAAATAATAAAAATAAAAGCATAAATAAATTAAATGGAGACTAGAAAGATAATAGACAATTTTTATATAATGTTAGGTTTTGGAAAAACTCAACAAAATTGGTAAACTTTTAGCTAAATTGATAAGAATACAGAAGAGAAGACTCAAACTACTAAAATCAAGAATGACAGAAGGAATAGTATTACTAACCTTAAAGAAATTTATTTTTATTATTATTTTTTAAAGATTTTATTTATGCATTTGACAGAGAGAAATCACAAGTAAGCAGAGAGGCAGGCAGAGAGAGAGGAGGAAGCAGGCTCCCTGCTGAGCAGAAAGCCCGATGTGGGGCTCGAACCCAGGACCTGGGATCATGACCTGAGCTGAAGGCAGCGGCTTAACCCACTGAGCCACCCAGGCGCCCCACCTTAGAGAAATTTTTAAAAAAAGATTGTAATGAAGTACTATGAATAATGTACATGAGAAATTGATTAACAAAACAAATGAAAACATTTCTAGAAAGACATAAACTGTTGAGAATGACTCAAGAAGAAATCATCTGAATACATTTTTAACAAGTCAGAGATTAAATTAGTAATCAAAATCTTCTAGCAAAGAAAAACCCAGACTCAGTAGATTTCATTAGTGAATTCTTTCAGACACTTGAAAAAAAAAAAAAAAGCTTTATCACCAATCCTTCACAAACTCTTACAAAAAATAGAAGAGGTGGGAACATTTCCCAACTAATTCTATGAGGACATATAGGAAGCATTATACACCATGACCATGAAGGATTTATCTAAGGAAAATGAGTTGGTTAACATCAATCAAAATCAATCAGTGTAATACACCATATTATTAGAATAAAAGATAAGCACCACACAGCCATCTCAGCAGATGTAGAAATGCATTTGACCTGAGTCAACACTGTTTCATGATAAAATACTTAGCCAACTGGGAATAGAAGAGAATATCCTCAACCTGATAAAGAGTATGTACAAAAACCTACAGCTCAAATCATGTTTAAAGGTGAAAAACTGAATGCTTTGCTGCTAGGATTAAGAATAAGACAAGAATGTCTTCTTTCACCACTGCTATTCATCATTGTGCTGAAGATTCTAGCAAGGGCAATTAGGGAAGAAAAAAGTTATCCAGATTGGAAAGGGAGACATAAAGTTATCTTTATCTGTAGATGATATAATTTTGTACATAAAAAACTCTATGGAATCCAAAAATAAATGATTAGAACTTATTAATAAGTTAGGGAATCTTGTAGGATACAAGATTTTAATACATAAAAATTAATGTGTACCTGTATAATACCAATGAGGAACCCAAAAATAAAATTAAAGAAATAATTCTAATTATAATAGCATCAAGAAATAAACTATTAGAATAAATTTAACACAACAGATAAAAGATGTGTACACTAAATACTATAAATCATTGTTGACAGTAAAGAAAGTCTATGTGAGTGGAAAGATACCCCAGTTCGTGGATTCGAAGACAATACTATGAAGACAGCAATGCTCTCCAACTTGATAAACAGAGTCAATGCAATGCCTGTCAAAATTTCATCAGCTTTATGGGTGCTTGGGTGGCTCAGTGGGTTAAAGCCTCTGCCTTCAGCTCAGGTCATGATCCCAGGGTCCTGGAATTGAGCCCCACGTCGGGCTCTCTCTGCTCAGCAGGGGGCCTGCTTCCTCCTCTCTCTCTGCCTGCCTCTCTGCCTACTTATGATCTCTGTTTGTCAAATAAATAAATTAAATTTAAAAAAATTCATCAGCCTTAAATATTGAAATCAATAAGCTGAATCTAAAATTCATATGGAAATACAAGGTACCCAGAGTAGCCAAAATTTTTTTTAAAAAAGATCAAAGTTGGGCAACTCACAATTTCCAATTTCAAAATTTACTACAAAGCCACAATAATAATGAAAGTGCACTACTGGCATGAGGAAGGACATTAATGCATAAGAGCTGAGAATCTAGAAATAAAGTCTTCCATTTTTGGGTCAATTGATTTTTCACAAGGATGTCCAGGCAGTTCAAAGAGGGAAAGAGTGTTTTCAACCAATGGTGTTTGAACAGCTGGATATCTCTATTCAAAAGAATGATGTTGAACACCAACCTCATACTATCTATGTAAAAAATTACCTCAAAATGGATTACAGACCTACATGGGAAAGTTAAATAAAGCTACAAAACTCTTGGTCTTTATAATCTTAGTTTAAGCAGTAGTTTCTTTCTTTCTTTTTTGTTTTTTAAAGATTTTATTTATTTATTTGACAGACGGAGATCACAAGTAGGCAGAGAGGCAGGCGGCGGGGAGGGGAAACAGGCTCCCTTCTGAGCAGAGAAACCGATGTGGGGCTCTATCCCAGGACTCTGGGATCATGCCCTGAGCTGAAGGCAGAGGCTTTAACCCACTGAGCCACCCAGGTGCCCCTAAGCAGTAGTTTCTTATGACACCATAGCACAATTAACACCATAAACAAATACATAAATTGAACTTCATCATATTTAAAACTTTTCTGATTTAAAGAATACCATCAAGCAGAATGAAAAGACAACTCACAGATGGAGAAAATATTTGCAAATCATATATCTGATAAGGAACTGGTATCCAAAATATATCAAGAACATTTACAACTCCGCAATAACAAGACAAATGACCTAATTAAAAAATGGGTGAAGAATTTTTTTGTTCTGTTTTTACTTAAAATTATTTCCAGTTTTACTGAGATCTAACTGCTCTCTAACATTGTGGAAGTTTAAAGTACAATGTGTTGGCTTGATGCACTTATATATTGCAAAATGATTACCATAGTAGCGTTAGGTAACACCTCCATCACTTCACATAATGATTTCTTTTTTGTGAAAGCACTTAAGATCAGCTACACTTTCAAGTGTATAATACAGTATTGTTATCTATAAAATCAACATGTTGTATTTTAGATCTCCAGAACTTATTCATCTTTTTAAAATTTTTTTTTAAGATTTTATTTATTTATTTGACAGAGAGAGACCACAAGCAGACAGAGAGGCAGGCAGAGAGAGAGAGAGGGAAGCAGGCTCCCTGCTGAGCAGAGGGCCCGATTCGGGGCTCGATCCCAGGACCCTGAGATCATGACCTGAGCCAAAGGCAGCGGCTTAACCCAGTGAGCCACCCAGGCGCCCCTTATTCATCTTATAACTGAAAATCTCTACCTTTTCACTAGCATCTCTCCATTTCTTAGTTCCTGGTACCCACTATTTTACTCACTCTTTCTATTAGTTTGGCTGTTTTTAGATTCCATAGATAAGGGATATCACATGGTATTTGCCTTTCTCCGTCTGACTTATTTCACTTAGCATAATATCCTCAGTGTCCATCCATGTTGTCACAAATGACAGGATTTCTTTCTTTCTCACGTTTGAATAATATTCCATTGTTTATATACCACCTCTTCTTATCCATTCATGTGTACATGGGCACTTAGGTTGTTTCAATGTCTTAGCTATTGTGAATAATGTTCTCCTCAAGATCCTGATCTCATTTCCTTCGAATATATCCCCAGAGTGGTATTCCTGAATCATATGGTAGTTCTATTTTTAATTTTCCATTGTTTTTTGAGATAGTGACATATAGCATTGTATTAGCTCAAAATGTACAGCATAATGATTTGATATATGCATATATTGTAAAATGATTACTACAATATGTTCAGTTAACATCTGTCATCTCACATAGTAACAGTTTTTTTTTTTTTTTTGTGATGAGAATTTTTAACATCCACTCCCTTATCAACCTACAAGTATACAATTCAGTACTGTTAACTATAGTCACCATGCTGTACATTTCATCCCTGGGACTTACGTATCTTATAACTGGAAATTTGTTCCTTTTGACCACCTTCACCCATTTTGCCCACTTTCCCACACCCCACCTTTGGCAACTACCAATCTCTTTTTTCTCATTCCTCATTCTTCTGATTTGCCACCCACAAATGTGTTCATTTTTGTTTAGATTTCATATGTAAGTTAGATTGTATATTATTTCTTTTTCTCTGTCTTATTTCACTTAGCATAATGTCCTTAAGGTCTATCCACGTTGTCACAAATGGCAGGATTTCCTCCTTTAATATATACAAATATTTATGTATTTATAGAAATACATTTCCTTCCTATATCTATATATATAGATAAATATAAATAAATATAGATATAGATAATAGATAAATATAAATACATATAGATACAGATATACTTTTGACATCTTCTTTATCCATTCATCATTGATGGACACATGTAGTTTCCATGTCTTAGCTATTGTAAATAGTGCTTCAGTGAACATGGGGAGGTACAGATATCTTTTTTTAAAAAATATTTATTTATTGAGAGAGAGCAGGGGGAGGGGTACGGGAGAAGGAGACAGAGAATCTTAGACTCCCCACTTAGCATGGGGCCTAATGCGGGGCTTGATCCCATCACCTTGAGATCACGAGCTGGGCAGAAATCAAGAGTCAGACACTTAACTGACTGAGCCACCCCAGTGTTCCCAGGTAGCTTTGTGAAATAGTGATTTTATTTCCTTCAGGTATATATCCAGAAGTGGAATTGCTAAATAAAATGATAGTTCCATTTTTTTAATTTTTGAGGAATCTCTGCACTGTTTTTCATAGTGACTACACTAATTTACATTCCCACCAACAACACACAATTGTGCCTTTTCCTCCACATTCTTTTTAACACTTTTTCTTGTCCTTTGGGTGATAGCCAATACAAAAGGTATGAAGTGATATCTTGTGGTTTTGATTTGCATTTCCCTGATGATCAGTTATTTGAGCATCTTTTCATATACCTGTTAGCCATTTGGATATCTTCTTTAGAAAAATGGCTATTCAGATTCTTTGCCTAGTTTTTTGATCAAAATGTTTATGTTTTTTGCTAGTGAGTTGTAGGATTCCTTATGTGTTTTGAATATCAGCTCCTTATTAGATATATGACTTGCAAATATTTTCTCTCATTCCATAGGTTGCCTTTTCATTTTGTTGATTGTTTCTTTTGCTGTGCAAGGCTATTTAATTTGATGTAGTCTTACTTGTTGATTTTTGCTTTTGTCACTTGCACATTTGGTGTCATACTAAAAAAATCATTGCTAAGACCATTATCAAGGGAGCTTTTCCTGTCCTTTTTTATTCTAGGAATTTTACAGTTTCAGGTCTTATGTTTAAATCTTAACTTTTAACTCCATTTTGTTTATCTTTTGAGTGGTGCAAGATAGGGATCCAGCTTCATTTTTCAACATGTGAATATCTAGTAATCCCAGCATCATTTACTGAAAAGAGTATCATTTCTCCATTGAGTATTCTTTGCTCCCTTGTCACATATTAGTTGACCATATATGTGAGGGTTTATTTTTGGACTCTTGATTCTGTTTTATTGGTCTATGTGTCTGTTTTTTTGCCAGTACCATACTCTTTTGATTGCTATAGCTTTGCAGTATAATTTGAAATAAGGGAATATGATGCCTCCAGCTCTGTTCTTCTTTCTCAGGATTGCTTTGGCTATCTGTGATTTTTTTGTGGTTCCATGCAGATTTTCTAATTGGTTTGTTTGTTTTTATTTCTGTGAAAAAATGTCATTAGAATTTGATAGGGATTTGGTTTTTCCACGTATACTGAGTACTTTGCAAAGACTATGTCATAGAACTTTTTTTTTTTTTTGACAGAGAGAGAGATCACAAGTAGACAGAGAGGCAGGCAGAGAGAGGGGAAGGGAAGCAGGCTCCCTGCTGAGCAGAGAGCCCGATGCGGGACTTGATCCCAGGACCCTGAGATCATGACCCGAGCCGAAGGCAGCGGCCTAACCCACTGAGCCACCCAGGCGCCCTGTCATAGAACTTTTAATCTGCCTGTACATGCCTACAAAGCTTAACCTTACACACCTCAAAATTTAAGAAGCTCATCTGATATTCTAAATGGTTGGGAACCAAGTGAATATACAGCTAACCACTATACCCAATCTGGACCTTAATTTTATTCTATTTATCCCTATTTTAGAAATTTGGAAAGTGGGGCTTAGTGAAGGTTTTTTCTAATTATCCCAAAAGAGAAACCCAGGTCTTATGAATTTTATTCCTATACTTGTTCTGTTATACAATACTCTTGTTCACCTCTTAATGAATGGGTTGGTTTTGAACTCCAGGGACATATTTGGATATTTATTTTCTATGAAGAACTACATCTGTCTTGGGAGCAGATATAGTGTGTGGACCCTCCTTAAGCCAACTCTGAATTCTCCAGTCATGTAAGCCAAAGTTCTTAGCCATCTTTAGTAAAATGTTTACTACATTTTAATATACGTTGTATTTTACACAAAAATGTGGTAGAGGAGATGGCAAGATAGTCTTATAAAGCAAGTGGTTTCTATGAAACATAAATCCAGTTAAATGACCCCTAGATAAATGGGGTTATATATATATATCAGTGGTTAGAATTTTCATGTGATTAGGTTAACACAAGCTAAACTTGGGTATTATTCTATGGCTTTGCAGTTTAATATTTAATAATTTGTATTTAAAACCAGCTAAAACCAGCAAGTCCCAGATTCTCTCCAAACTTTGATCACTTTGAAGAGAATACAGTCACTCTGCTTCACTTTTCTGATCTTAATGATCTATTTGCCCCTTTGATGTTTGATTTATACTTTTTATTCAACTACTTCATGTTTTTGAGCTAAAGGTAAAGTTTTACTATTTTTGTTATAGACATGTAGAAAAGCTCACATAATTCTTAGTAGTTGAAATGGTACCCTGAACTTGAAAAACAGAAAACTAATAGGTGTGCACTTTAGTCTAAAACTCCATGCTCTCCAAAAAGAAAGGCAAGCTGAGCTCTACTCATTTTGTTTTGTTGAAAATGATCTTTAAGCCCATTTTTTTTGTGGTTTAATTAGAACTACACTTTATTCCTGGAAGTATGTGAAATAAGTTGTCTTAAAAAATAAAAACAAAACAGAACATTCTGGGTGTCTTAAATGGATGTTCCATGAGGGCAGGGCAATGGGTACCTTAATCTCATTTATTTGCAGTGGCTGACCTGCAGGAATTATTCAGGACTTATTTGCTAAGTGAACAAATGTTCAAGTGAACAAACGCTTCGTAATATTATATAGACCAAGTCTGAGAATGGGAATTGGACACTGAGTATAGGGGGAATGTGAATCATTAAAAAAGTCATTTTGACTAATTTTAAGAGATACCATGTAATTAGGCAAGTCTGAAGATTTTACTTGATTTTAGCCATGCAATTATTTCTGAATTTCTGCTTAATGCCTGCAGTGTACAAATGGCATGAGTTAATTTCTTTCTGTCACAAGATTTCTCAGTATGGTTCGTAGCTGTACCAGTCATTTTTTTCTATAATACTTTCTAGAGTATCACATTATCTTTTGACAGACTGGTAATTAACCTACGTCTTCATTAGATAAAGAAGAAGATATATGGGTTTTAAGCATTCTTAATAATGAGATGATGTATTTCTAATCAAATTGGGATCTAATATATTAGTGATGAGTATTATAGAGCTTATTAATTTCATTTACATTCATTTATCTAACAAACATTATTCATAGTTCCAGGAACCTTATTATAGGCCAAATAGTGTTTACTGAGGTATTCTAGTGACCCTTTGAAACATTGCGATTTCTTGATCTATTGGAAATAATGTTGAATTCGGATTAAAATAACTGTGTCTATGCTTGCTATTAGCCTGTTAGGACAGGCATTTAGAATTTTTCAACATCTATCTTTGTTAGATAATAAGTTAGTTATTGACAGATAGCTTTTAGTTGATGGATAGATACCTTCTCTCTGATATATTTAAAAATTGCATTAGAAAGGATGAACTATGTTATTCTGAGGAAACAAACTCCATAGTTTAAAGTAATGTGGTAGATTATATTATTGTTTCCAATTATTTACTTTCCTTCTTATCACAATGTCATGCAGCCCTGTTGGTTCCCATGTGACATGCAGTGCCTCCTTGTGGGATAATGTACACCCCTACTTTTTTGACATGAGACTAGGCCATTTGTCTTGCTTTTGCCAATGACGTGTGAATGAGTATGATGTATATACCACATTCAGACAGACAGTTTAGTAGCCATTGTAGGATTCTACTTCTACTCTCATTCTTTTTTCCACAGCATTAGTTCAAGACATGGGTGCTTTCTAGGTCTGCCTACTGGGTTGGGGAATACACATAGAACAGAGATTCAGAGCTGTGGCTGATCCCTGGCCATGATGTAATCTGAGAGAGAGATAAGCATTTGTTATTGTAAACCACTACTGTGTGGGGGTTGTTTGTTCCTACAACCTTATCTAACAAGAGCTGACTAATACAAACAGAAGTTATTTCTCCCTTATTCTACACATCCATTGTACATGCTTTAGGTAGGGTTTTTCATTATCCTCCCTCAGAGACCCGGTCTCACAGATGTTTCACCACCAGAAGCATTGCCAGTCGATGTGGCAGAGGGGAAGCAGCATGATAAATCATGATTCAGCAGTTGAAGTCTTCTTCTTGGAAGGGACTTATATCAAATTTGTTCACATTTCAATGACTAAAGCAAGTCACGTGGCTTAGCTTAATTCTAATAAAGCTTCAGTAACTGATGACTAAGGAAAGCATTCAAAATGTTCCATGCATTCATGGCTCTTTAGGGCATCTTGTCTTAGCAGGAGGAAACCCTCAGGGGCCCTCAAGATCTAGCAGACACTGTAGTGTGAGTGCTCACCTGGCCTTTTAAAGTGATCCAAGACAGATGCTCCCCGTGCACACGAATAAATTGGATTCCCCAACATCTTCTTGTTCCATTTACCTAGATCCTTTGATTTCATTTATTTTCTTATTTTTCATCCCCAACACCTGTTTCTGAGTCATGACTCTGAGGCTGGGCTTACCACCACAGGTCCAAGCTTGTTCTGTTCAGGCTCCTTCCCCTCAATGTCTGAGAACCTCATCTGGAAGCTCTACCTGCAGTTTCTCTCTGACTGCATAGCTTCTTTCTTCATTCAAACTGGCCTTTGTAATTCATGAGTTTTTGTAATGCTCAATGTCACATGGTTTACAAGAAAAATTCCCTGGGTCTCTCTAGTTATTTTAGTTGATCCAGTAGATTTGCTAAAATCTAAATAAAATAAAATAAGTAAAATAAAGGGGCTTTATTCTCATAGAGAATAGTGAGTGATATTAATTGAAAGGCTTATATTTATGTTCAAAAATTTAAGTGTTTCTCATTTCTAAGAAGAGAAAATTTCCCTAATTTTACATGGTAGTAATTGATAGAATGTGTATTCAAAGGGAGTTCTGTATTATTGTAAATTCCCTGATCTTTCTGCTACATTGTTTTCATAAAACATATTTATTTAAGAAACAAATTCTAACATACAATAAATGTTAAAAAGGAAAAAAAGGAAGGCTCTGAATACCTTAAAATCTTGTATTAGAGAGCTAAAACTGGTACTAAAGTCTTAAAATTAAATTCTGCTTTTAATGTTCCAGGAAGGAGCCTTTGGCATTACATCATTATTCTTTCCAAATTTAACTAATTTAAAGGTGACATGAATAAAATATTCATTAAAACTACAGTAGCCATTTATCTATGACCTTTAACAAAGCTGCTATTAACTTTCAATTGACTCACAGTTGTAGATTGAACCTTACCTAATAAAGTATCCATTCTATTCTAAACGTTCCTGGTAGAGTTTTGATTTACATCCAAAAACTGTCTATAAATACTCCACCTTAGCCAGCTGCATGCCTCCTACTTCTTATTTCTTAAATCACAGTAATGCTTCGAGCCAATATTATTCCTAGTATTTCAGTAAAGAACATCTCTATTAAGTACATCTGAAGCCCTCTACTTTAATTACTGATTCCTTTAATCTAGATTTCCTTATAGGGAATAGCAATGCCAAATGGTTTTTAAAGGATTCAAAATGTTCCCAGGTGAACTAATTATGCTTTTTTATTTCCATAACGATTATAGTAGAACCTTCTGAGGAATATTTCTGATAGATCTGTATCCCCTTGCCTCTCCCCCAAAACTCATTCCTGAGATCTTACCCACACAAAATACGCATTTATTCTTACTGTAAGGTTAAATACTCATCATCTATGTGAATCTAATCTGCCTAAATTTCCAAAATCTAATTGATTTGAAATTATATTTTAGTGCATAATAGTTAAACCAGAAGAAAAGCCAACAAAATAAATCTATGGTAACAAAGGTAGAATTTCAAATCGCTTTTGCTGTAGAGATTTCCCTCTTGCCAACATCTCTACCCTATTTCACTCTGTATCCAGAAAGAGACTGATCTGTATGGACTATAAACAGTGGCTTCCTGTGCTCTGGACATCTGGTTGGGTTTGGTCAGTAGGAGCCTGGAAAGAGAAAAGGGGACTGAGGTCAGAGTATTTTGGGTATTTTTTTCTCTGTAGGGAAAACCGTCTCCTTACAGAGTATCTTTGGGTTTATTGTGACCCTTCAGCTAAGATCATTGTTCCTCTCAAGGTGGCCTTCTCTGTATGCTTATCATCTGGTTCTGGTAATGGTTTCTTTGTTTCTTCACATCTAGGAGTTACAATTATTTTACTGCTACTAATCACAGGTCACTGCACTATCCCATCTGGTTCGCCTGGACCCAAAAGCAGTGCCTTTATAAATAACCGGTCCTTGATTTATTATAATTTAAGTACACCATTTATTTCCTACTGGGAACTTGACCATTACATATACTTCTGAAGCCTAGGGGCAAAAATTTTTTTTTTAACTATATATAATTGTACTTTTCTGGAACTTAGGAACCATGATTTGGTCACTATGCACAGTACTAAATTTGCTCCAGATTTAAGAATATCAAGCAGTTTCAAAGTGCTCCTTTGGTCAATTCTATACTTCCAAATTCATATTTCTTATGTTACCATGATGCCTTATTCCTGAAATATACTTACATATTTCAGAAATAACATCTTTTTATTTAAACACATTTAAAACTCTCAATTTTATTCAACATCTTTTATAGCTAGTCTTTATTTTGGGCATTCCTGAAAAAAATTAAATAAGGTGTTTTATTCATTTAATTTTATTTTTAAACTAACATTACTTTTTTTTTAAAAGATTTTATTTATTTATTTGACAGGCAGAAATCACAAGTAGACAGAGAGGCAGGCAGAGAGAGAGGTAGAAGCAGGCTCCCCGCTGAGCTGAGCAGAGAGCCTGATGCAGGGCTCCATTCCAGGAACCTGGGATCATGACCTAAGCCAAAGACAGAGGCTTTAACCCACTGAGCCATCCAGACACCCCTTAAACAAACATTACTTTTTAATAAATTGCAAATATTCATTAGTTATAGTACGACACAGGAATTAAACATAAAATGGGAACCCCCATCGTAGCCTCTGAGTTGTCATAATGTGAATTTTCTGCTGATTCAAGAATTACTGTAGGTTCCCCAAGGGCTCTGTTTTGTTGTGTTGTTTTGCTTTCAAGTTTTTATTTAAATTCCAGTTAGTTAACATACAGTGAATTTTAGTTTCATTGTAGAATTTAGTGATTCTCTCTTTATGCTCTTTCTATCACCACAAGTGAAAGTCTCTGTTTTTAAAGTAAGCACATGATGATGACTCTGGGGACTTCTGCTTCAGAAACACTCATGCTTGTGGTGGACAATGCTCCTGTTGAAAAGAGTTAAAGAAGTTAGATGAAATATGGCAACTGTCTACTTGGAAATGGTGAGGAGCAGTTCAGGTTAAGATGCTGGAGAAGAGGAATCACAGAGAGAAATGTTGGAAGCGAGGAGATAAACAATTAGCACAGTGTTTCAGCCAGAAACAGACTCACACAAATATACCATTCACTTTATGATAGACGTTCTACGGCTAAGGAGTAGGGAAAAGAATAACCTTCTAAATAGATGGTTCCAGATAAATTTGATAATTATATGAGAAAAAATTAACCTTGACCCATACTTCACACCATAAACAAATATTTATTCTGATTGACTCACCAGTTTAAATGTGAAAGATAAATCAATAAACCTTCTAAAATAAAACCTAGTAGAGCATCTTCATGACCTCAGGGTATACGAGGTTTTGTGAAATGGGATGAAAAAATACTATCTGTAGAAAAATTAATTGTACTACATTAAGACCTTCTGTTTATTAAGTGGTATCATTGAAATAGTGGAAATAGATGTCATACAGATAGAATAAAGGACTGGTATTTAGAAAAAAATAACCTGAACAAATCCATTAAAAAAAAATTACCCTATAGAAAAATGGTCAAAAGACTTCAAAAGACAATTTGCAAAGAAATATATCTACATAGCCAATAAACATATAAATAATGGATCATTCTCATTAATCATCAGGAAAGCGAAAATTTAAATGGCAAAAAATACCACTACCTCCAAAACAACATCCAAATGAAAGGATTAAGAATAGCAAATATTGGTTGAAGTGTAGAGCAACTGGAATTTTCTTACAATGCTCATGGTGTATAAACATTAAAAATAGTCTTGAGATCTGTTTGGCAGTATATACCAAAGTTGATCGTGTGCACACTTTGACATGTCAATTCTACTTCTGCATATATGCCCAAAGGAAATATGTATATTTGTTTGTCATAAGACACTTAAAGAATGTTCACAGAAGTATTATTCACAATAGTTAATTATGGAAAGTGACCCAAAGGTCAATCAACAGTAGAATGGACTAAACACATTTCATGTATTCTTACAGTGGATTATTCTAAAGTACTGAGAATGCAGGATATATTGCTACACAAATAACATGAGTTGAATGCTATCAGCTAGGACAGTGATTGCAGGAGTACTGACAGAGCATAAAGTAGTAGATACTGGTAGTATTCTTTTTTTTTTTTTTTTCAATTTAAAGCTGGTCACAATAGGTGTATAGTTACTGAGCCAAAAGCTTTACCTAAAAAGAAAAAAGGTGGTGTATTATGCTGAGCAAAATAAGTCAATCAGAGAAAGACAATTATATGGTTTCACTCATATGGGGAATATAAGAAAAGTGAAGAGGATCATAGGGGAAGGGAGGGAAAACTGAATGGGAAGAAATCTGAGCGAGAGACAAACCATGAGAGACTCTAACTATAGGAAACAAACTAAAGGGTTGCTGGAGGGAAGGTGGGTGGGGGGATGGGGTAACTGGGTGAATAACATTAAGGAGGGTACATGATGTGATGAGCACTGGGTGTTATAGGCAGATGGATTATTGAACACTACATTTGAAACTAATGGACTGTATGTTGGCTAATTGAATTTAAATTTTAAAAAGAAAAGAAAAACATGGTATCCCTTTTTCCAGGAAAATGCCAGCAATCTGACTCCTCTGTTTAGTAGAAAAACAAAAACAAAACAAATAGTGCACTATATATATTCCAAGGTTCCAGTCATCATGGGTAGGCTAGATATATTTAGGAGTTATCAACAGCTTCTGGTAATTAAAAGACCAGGACTTTAGTAGAATCTTTTAATCAAACACCATTGATACTTGAGATAGCAGTGTCAAGAGGAAGAATTTCTTTAGTTCTTTGGATTGGTTTCTCCAATCTCTAGAGGCTTTGGAATTTTTCAGAACACAGTTATTTTTTTATTTTTTCCACCTTTTCTCCATTTCTTTTTACCTGAAGGAGCTGTTCAGGGAGAAGAACATGAGAACCTTGGAGGTTACTTCAGAAACTAGTCTCCTTTTATTTTCCCTTCACCTCTAATCTACATCTCCTGAAAGTTTGAGTGTTTCCTTTGGAGTTTTGGGACAAAATGTGGCATTGACATACTTTAAAATTTCATCAGGAGTAAATATACATTTAAAACAATTATTTTTTAATCCAAAGTTTAGCACCCGACTAAGACCCGCTAGCAATAACAGATGATAACAGATGAACTGTTATCAATACCTTGAAAAAGGAAGTGTGAGCATTTCTCAGCAATCCTTGGCCAAAGATTTCATGGAGTTGAGCCCCTGCTGCTAAAGTTCCATTTTCAGGCAACTCTGCCCAAGGTCATATAATCTCAAACTGCCTCCTTTGTGAATAATTGGAAGATGGAGAAATTCTGATTCTCAATTCTCAATTCTCAATTCTCAATTCAGCTGGAGAACTTTCAGTAACAAATGCAAAAAGGGTCTTTTATGTTTCCACTTGTTCCTTACCATAGTCTGCTTTTAATGCAGTAGGCAGAGACATTTTACTGCCATGCATACAACTCTCCAGTAATTTCCTATCTAATTTATAATCTCAATACGTTCCATGACTATAAAACCCTAGTGCTCTAAGCAGTGGTATGTAGGCAAATATTTAACAATCAGATCTCTTGGGGGAAGGGGATCTTGGCTATGCAGCATTTGCTGATTTCCATGTAAATGCTGTCCCCATGCTGGATTTTAAGGTGCCAATGGTTCAACGTGGGGTCACAAAATTCCTGAAATTTTTATAAAAAGCTCGTATAACTGGTTTCAACACACCACCAGATCAAGGCTATCTCTCTGACCTCGTTTCCTTCCATTTCCCTCTTTTTCACCCAACTCCAGGCTTCTAGCTATTCTCCTGTTACTCTCTAGTCCTTACCCTACTTTTTTCTTCTTATTATTTTTCACTCTATGATGCTAGAATGTCAGGCTTGTGGAAGCAGGGATTATATCCCCCAAACCTAAAGAGTACTAAACTCCTAAAAGATGTTTAATCAATGCTGACTGAATAAAGGAACAAGTGTCATATTCATTAACATCCCTTTATCCACATTTAGAAAAGTATTTAGTTGTCATATTGAAAGGCAAATAATTATAGTAATTATAAGAATCATAGAGTAGGTTTGCATAGCCATGATTATCAAAGTCAAGTTGGACAGATACTAGATGCATATGTCTGTTATTAAGCTCAATATATCCGTAGGTTCTCAGAAAATTGCTTTACTGGAAATACTTGGTGCTATCAGAGTAGCCAGTAGGATGTCACCATCATTTAGCAGTGGGAAAAAACTGGGGGGGGGGCAAAAATTTCAAGCGTATTAAGATTCTCAGAAGCAGAATTACAAAAAGTAATACAGAATTACAAAAAGTAATAGGCTTAAGGAATACTATCTGGAGCTGTGGGCCAACAATGTGTTTTCACATATGGTCAGCAAGGAAGAGACACTGTGTCACGTGTTACACTTTCCAGTCACATGTCACTGGGAAAGAAAACTCCAGTACAATATTAATGAATAAGGGAGATTAATTTTTGCCAAGGTTTTGCAGCATACCACCCACATTATAATCCTAAAGAATGGACAGCTGTGAAATACTTCCGACTCCTAACTGAGCCTAAGCTGTTAAAAACTAATCAGAGATATATGAATGTGGAGAAGAGGTAATCAGGGGTTAACCAAAATAAAGGAGAAGATTTTTTTACTTTGGCGTGAGGTAGGTTATCCTCTTACCCAGCAAATTCCTGATTTCATGCCGTTAGTTTGGCTATGAGCATTGCTGAAACATTGACAAGGAAAAAAAGGCTGACCGTAGAGTTATGAGTTGCCCATGGAAGTGTTCATCTGCGGTTAGAATGCCCCTCAGTGATGTATTTGTTCTATTACTATCAAAGTGTATTTGATCAAGGCAGGGAGGAAGGGCACATGTGTCTCCTCTCAGAGGGCATATATTAGAGAAATAGGAGAGAGAGAGAGAGAAATTCTGTCCTGGTATGTTTACAAGCAAACTTATTTATGGAATATGGAATATTTATGGAATATGAAGTTAACCCTTCAGAAATAATGTAATCTCTTTAAGGGATACAGATATTCCATTTTTAGCTTCAGCTGTGTGGGAAATGCTCAGTGGCTTAGAACAAAAATTCTCTTTATCCCTCCATCACTTAGGATATGAGAGCCATTAAAAATTAGTTCCAGAAGCTGGCAAAAACGATGCAAAATAGATACGAATTAAGAAAAACAATATTCTCAGAGCACCTCTCTTCATACCTGCAGGTGGATAGATGATCAAACAGCGCCTCCATACCCATCTCTTAGTGGTATATCCAGACTATAAGTGAGGTTTATCTTTTCTTCACCGGATCCCCAGTGCTGAGCCTTGAAAGTGAGCAATGTATGCTTGTGTGCAAAATGGGAGGTTCTCACTTCATTCCCAAATGCTTATAAAAAGCTAATATGGGGGGCGCCTGGGTGGCTCAGTGGGTTAAAGCCTCTGCCTTCGGCTCAGGTCATGATCCCAGGGTCCTGGGATTGAGCCCCACATCGGGCTCTCTGCTCGGCAGGGAGCCCGCTTCCTCCTCTCTCTCTCTGCCTGCCTCGCTGCCTACCTGTGATCTCTATCTGTCAAATTAAAAAAAAAAAAAAGCTAAAATGGATTCCTGTCTCACGTTGAGATCTTTTATCCATTTTGAGTTTATCTTTGTGTACGGTGTAAGAGAATGGTCGAGTTTCATTCTTCTACATATAGCTGTCCAGTTTTCCCAGCACCATTTATTGAAGAGACTGTGTTTTTTCCACTGTATATTTTTTCCTGTTTTGTCGAAGATTAATTGACCATACACATGTGTTGGAGAGGATACGGAGAAAGGGGAACCCTCTTACACTGTTGGTGGGAATGCAAGTTGGTGCAGCCACTTTGGAGAACACTGTGGAGATTCCTCAAGAAATTAAAAATAGAGCTTCCCTATGACCCTGCCATTGTACTACTGTGTATTTACCCCAAAGATACAGATGTAGTAAAAAGAAGGGCCATCTGTACCCCAATGTTTATAGCAGCAATGGCCACGGTCACCAAACTGTGGAAAGAACCAAGATGCCCTTCAACGGACAAATGGATAAGGAAGATGTGGTCCATATGCACTATGGAGTATTATGCCTCCATCAGAAAGGATGAATACCCAACTTTTGTAGCAACATGGACAGGACTGGAAGAGATTATGCTGAGTAAAATAAGTCAAGCAGAGAAAGTCAATTATCATATGGTTTCACTTATTTGTGGAGCATAACAAATAGCATGGAGGACAAGGGGAGATAGAGAGGAGAAGGGAGTTGAGGGAAATTGGAAGGGGAGGTGAACCATGAGAGACTATTGACTCTGAAAAACAATCTGAGGGTTTTGAAGGGGTGGGGGGTGAGAGGTTGGGGGATCCAGGTGGTGGGTATTGGAGAGGGCACGGATTGCATGGAGCACTGGGTGTGGTGCAAAAATAATGAATACTGTTATGCTGAAAAAATAAAAAATTAAAAAATAAATAAATAAATAAACAAACAACAACAACAACAACAAAAAGCTAAAATGGAGAAATTGATCTAATCTGAGCAAATATATTCTCATTCTTAGGAGCTCCCTGCTTTCCAATTTTCCTGCCTTCTGTTGAGGTCCCTGGAAGGCGATAAGACATAGATAAACTGCTAGTGTTACACCACCCTACCATTAAGAAAGGGGAGGGCGATATCTTATATGTCCTCAGCCTAGAGAAAACTTGTATCTTCCATCCTTCTTTCCTCTCCTGCTCTTATTCCCTATTTTCCTATAGTCTCAATTGCTGTCCAGCCAATAGTGTACACAAAGTGAGGGTTTCTCTTTTTTGTCTCCTTGTTCTGTGCATTACAACCTGGAGAGTCAGGGATTAGTGTCTATGTTGTGTGCAATTTGAAAACAGGTTCTCAGGAGTGTATCAGTTTTTATAATTTCTATGTTACAGTTTCATATGTAGCTTCTTGCAGTAGATATCTGGCTTTTAATACCATGTGGGCTTGGCTATATCCAATCTGATTAAATCCTGGAAGGAGGTCCGCATCCTGTCCGATTTCCATCTCATACTGAACAAAGTTTAGGAGAGAATTACCTAGGTAGAAAGATGCTCCATGGGCCAGAAATAATCCCATTTAATCATTTTTCTGATTCCCCACACATTGTCTTCTTCCCCAAGAAGCCCTGGTACTGAGCTGGTTGGAACCACCAGGACCACACTGGTCAGCATTGCTTTATGGCTCCTCCAGCAGTTCCTGTGGGACATTTCTCAGTCCTCCCTCACTCCTCTAGAAAGGGAAAACATGCCTTACCTGTTTCCCATGGTTTATTTTTCCAGCCTGCTTGACTTCAGAACCACTTACTTTCCTTTGCCTCTGATTACCTTGGTGGCTGATTTCTAAAGCAAATAGCACCCATAGGAATGCATTCCCTTTTTTAGCCCATCGGATCGGAGTCAGAATCAACAGTCTGCTCAGCTTTTCGTTATGTTCGTTAGCCTCGCACCTTAGTCCATGTAGTAGCCATATGGCCTCCGTGATATTATACTGCATCTCATTTACAGGTAAACCATATTTTCCTCATCTCAGTCTCCTCTGGGACCTCTTTAGAGTCCCTGTTTTCCCTCAAGAGGACATGAAACTCTCCTTTGTATAAAACAAAAGTAATAGATATGTCTTAATCTTAATTAATGACCACTTCCTGGCTCAAATGATCAGTTCTGTCCACTTCTAGATTTGCTTTGATGACTCCTAATCCCCAATTTAAAAACGGAGGGCTGGAACTGTTAGTACTTTAAATGTATCCCAATAGACAATATTTCAATGTTAGAAAAGTTAAATACTATTAAAATATAATAGTGCTGGTAATGTTATAATGAAACGGATAAATTTATTCTCTGCTGGTGACAGTGGAAATGAATACAAATTATGTCAAAGAGATTTGTGATGTATATATATCATAACTTGTAAACATTTAATTTTTCATTGCAAGATTAGGCATTCATCTATCCTAATGAGATCATTAGACTTGCTTGCCTGATTTATGGAAAATTCTATTGACAGTTTTGTTTAAAATCTCAAAAAGCTGGAAACAAATAAAACAAATAAATAAAAGCTAAAAAAAAACTGGAAACAAAAAGCTGGAAACAAGATATAAAAGCTAGAAAACTTTATCATAATGATATTATAGAACCAATTAAATGTACTTTCAAAAATCTTGTCTTATAAACAATATAAGGGGGCATCTGGGTGGCTCATTTGGTTAAATATCTGCCTTTGGCTCAGGTCATGATCTCAGGGTCCTGGGATCAAGCCCCTGCTTGAGCGTTGGGCTCCCTACTCAGCAGGGAGCCTGCTTCTCCCTCTCCTCCCTGCTACTGCTCTTTCTCTCACTATCTCTGTCGCTATTTCTATCTCTCTCTCTCAAATAAAAAGATCTTTGAAAAAAAACAATGTAAGTATGAATTAGCGTAAATGGGTGACCTACATGCAGTTAAGGCCACTGTATCCCTCAAAAATCCAGTTAAACTTGACATGAGCCTTCTGTCCATGTCTCTGTGAGAGTCCAGAAGCCTTCCGCTTGCTTTCTGTGAGATTGTACACCTTACTTCCTCCACTGAACCCCCCTTTTGTCCTGAACCTCTTGGACTTAAATTGCATTACTTTCATTGACTTCCACAAGACTCTCATTCACCGCAAGTATTTATGTTTTCTGAATCTGTGTTGAAGACAGGTGGGCCAGGAGCCCTGGGGAGGAGAAATTATAGGGAGGGTTACATATTGTAACAAGAAGTTGTGTTGTCTCCTGGATCCACCTTTACCTTCTCTTCCTTTCATTTCTCCCACAACCACTGGTGGGTGGGGGAGGGGGGAGAGGGCAAAAGAAAAGAAAATCCTTCCTTAGTCCCATGCAGTGTTAAACCAGCCATACCCAAGCCTTTTTACCCCAGCTGGGTATGAGAAGGGCTTTCTTCTCTGTAGATAGTCTGTTCCTGCAAACTTTTTTGGTCTAATTTTTCTCCATTGAATTTCTAATAGATTGGTCCCTAATAGGTAGTTACTAATAGGTTGATTAATTCGAAGCAATAGACAAAGTTATTGATATTTAACTCTTTAGCTGTTTTCTCCTCCTTTTCTGAGACTTCCTGTGCTCTCACTTATAAGCACTTTTTTTTTTTAAAGATTTTATTTATTTGTTTGACAGAGAGAAATCACAAGTAGGCAGAGAGGCAGGCAGAGAGAGAGGAGGAAGCAGGCTCCCCGCTGAACAGAAAGCCCGATGTGGGGCTTGAACCCAGGACCTGGGATCATGACCTGAGCCGAAGGCAGCGGCTTAACCCACTGAGCCACCCAGGCGCCCACTTATAAGCACTTTTGTAGTTGATCTAACCTGCTGGGCAAAGGCTCCTTTCCTTTCCTGTTGTTTCATTTGTATTGACTCTCTCCAGAAAGATGATATCCATATAAAATAAGACTGTTCTTTGATTAAGGGCATAGAGATTGTTGTAAACCCATGTTAGATACTCCCCAAAATTTTAAAATTCCATTTGAAGGAAAAACTAAGTTATATATACATAATCTGAAGACTGTAAGGAAACACATCAAGAGAGTAACAATGGCTATAGCTGATTAATATGATCATTAGTGATTTTTGTTTTATTTTTTATATTTTTCCAACATATATATGTGTGGTATATATGTATATATACCACACTTTCAATTAAAGAGAGTAAAACTATTAACTACATAAAATGAAGGATATTTTGTCATAGGATTACACACATAGTGTTAGACCATTGATGGATTCATATTCTGACAGTTATTTAGAGTGATTGTGTATTCTGCTTTAAATTCAGAAGTATGCTTACTCAGAAATAAGTATTTATTCTCTTGAAACCTAAGAACTTCCAATAAACAAGACATAAAAAACTCAAGTTCCAAACCTTGGCATGTTCCAAGATGGAATGCAAATAGCAAAGTAAGTTCCAAGGTAATTTTCACATTCTCAAGTAAATGTATTATTTTCTTGATCTTTTCGTTATGAAATCTTTCTGTAGCTGAATATCTCATGGAATTATGCTAAGCTCTCAGCTGCTCTGCTCTTGTTGCATAATGTTTGCAAGTCTTTTCTAAGCCAAACCACCTATATTATGCTGTATCACTACACATTAGGTGTCATTAAATATCTATTCCATTTATCACAGATTTCAACATGTCTGCCATAAATCGAAGACCTGGTTTAAAATTGCTCAATATGGGGCTGTCACTTAGTATTAGACCAGGGAAAAGGCGATACGCTGGCATGTAAAGACCTTAAGAAACAATTTTCATCTGTAGTTAAGAAAACAAAAATTGGCTTTCATGTTGTGAATTTTAATGAAAAGAAGAAAAAAGAAATTATGTGGACCTTGTTTTGAAAAGGCATTTATGGAACTAGGGAGTTCATTCCCACTTTTTCCTCCATGCCGTCATTTGTCATCTCTCGATATCAATCTAAGAAGAATTTTGCAAGGGGTATAAGTGGCAAATAAATCAGGTGTGAAAACCCCGTATAACTTCTTACACAAGATACTTGCAGGAAGTAAGGAGGTCATATGATAAAAGAATAGAATTAGATGCATCTTGTTTAAATTCTGCATGCCCTTGTTCTGTAACAATGGTCATAAATGGTTAAAAAAGGTTTGTGTAAATTTTTCTGCAAAATTATCAGATCGATAACTAGAGGAATATTATGAATACCTGAATTGTAATTATTAATCCTTTTTCTCTTTGATTATCCCCACCCTAATTTCTGTCAGTTCTTCTTCAATTATATATTCCAAAAAAAAAAAAAAAGAATGTTTCATTGTGACCTCTATACATTAAGCTAGGAGTTTAAATTCAAGTAGGAACACTACACAAAACACTTCCCTCACTCTATTTCACTTAAGAAAATCTTGTTATATTTTAGCACCTAAATCAGGCCCCATTATTTACAGGATATCATCCCCATCGTCAGATGATGTTCTGATTTTCTATCACCAAACCTATTCCCCTGTGTGTCCACATACAAACATGTATGCGTACATATATGTATATATATTTATGTGTACATATACATACACACAGACTGTGCGTGTGTGTAAGTGTTTTTGATTTAAAAACATGTTTAGTCTTTTTGATGGTAGGGATTATACCATACATCTTTGGTATTTCTGCAGTACCCTTTAAAACTGGAAATGGTATGGACAATACCTAACCACTGATTCAGCATGGGCCTGGACCTGTCAGACAGAGTCTTGCTACTAGTACTCAGTATCCATGCTATGTGAACAAATTAAATATCAGCTTTGCTCTAAGATACTTATATGTGTGTAGTGGGTTAAGCCTCTGCCTTCGGCTCAGGTCATGATCTCAGGGTCCTGGGATCAAGCCCCGCATCGGGCTCTCTGCTCAGCAGGGAGCCTGCTTCCCCCCTCTCTTTTTGCCTGCCTCTCTGCCTACTTGTGATCTCTCTCTCTCTCTGTCAAATAAATAAAATCTTTAAAAAAAATAAAACAAGGAATAAAGTAAAAGTACTTTTCATGAATATGTGCTATTGGACCATAATTTAATAGACTTTTATGCCGAATAAAGTTTCCAAAACATGGACCATATGGTTACTTTCTAACATAGAAGGCATGGTCAAGTTCCCTGAGAGGTAAACGATTTCCATACAACTGTTTGAAAGCTGAACTGGCATCTCTGGTATTAGCATAAATCGCAAGCAGTCAATATGTATCTGAATTATCAACAATAGCAACAAAAGGGAAATATTTATTCTATGTCTACTTTGTGCTTGGGACAGAGCAGGAGGGATATGTGATGTGTACTCTGTGATCCACCATGTTGTGGAAATTCTTACAGGTCATATGATACAGTTTGAGGCAAGCAGTCCAAAAGAAAGCCTTGAGCTGAGGGATCCTATATTTCGACAATAAATACCTCATGAGCAATTATATTAGCAAACCAAGTCATAGTACAAATTGCTTTGGTAACTCGCTTCTCGTTCTTTCTCACACAAAAGTACAAAAGTTAAACTTGTGCTGTTGGTTCTCTCTCGGTTCTCTCGCTCTTTAACTCTGCAGCAGTGACAATTTATGGATTCAATAATTTCTCACATTCTACTCGAGAAATGTTTCTTTATCCAAAGGTTAACTCCTTCAGGAGTACAAACCTCTAAATTTTCTCTGTTGCTGTATTAGTCGGTACAACTAGATTCACTAGACACATAAATCTATCAATTTTCTAGTCTATAACAGTGTAATCCCTGAAATCTCATAGATATAAATGGAATTGCTAATTTTCAATAAATCTATAGAAACAGGTAATAGTGTCACGGGCCCCCAGTTGCAATCATTTTAGCTATAATAAATGATACCATGGGGACTCACTTTGGGTCATAAAATTTACTGATCAGGATACAGATTTTTAACCCCTAAAGTATTTTATAACTTTTCCCTTTTTTGCTGTTTTAATATATGAATTCCAGGAATGATTTCTCATTGAAAACCGATTGTAGATAGAGAAGAAAAAAATGAATTAGGAGTCTTTCCAAGTTAGTACTTGCTTTTGAAAGGCTACAACACTTAAGTAATATTCAAGTTATTTTCAATTTGCACATTAGTACAAATATTGGTTACTTGACATTTAAACATTTGGAGAAGAAGGAAATTACATCTCTTTTTTAAAATTTAATTTAATTTTTTCAGTGTTCCAAGATTCACTGTTTATGCACCACACCCAGTGCTCCATGCCTTCCTTAATACCTACCACCAGCCTCACCCATCCCCCACTCTCTCCTGTCCAAAACCCTCAGTTTGTTTCTCAGAGTCCACAGTGTCTGATGATTTGTCTCCCCCTTCATTTTCCCCCAACTCACTTCTCCTCTCCTTCACCCAATGTTCTCTGTGTTATTCCTTACGCTCCACAAGCAGGAAAAAATATACAGTGGAAAAAAGACAGTCTCTTCAATAAATGGTGCTGGGGGAACCAGGTGGTGGGTATTAGAGAGGGCACGGATTGCATGGAGCACTGGGTGTGGTGCAAAAACAATGACTACTGTTACGCTGAAAATAAATTAAAATAATAATACTAATAAATAAATAAATAAATAAATAAATAAATGGTGCTGGGAAAATTGGAAATTACTATTTCTATTTTCATTTTTTATAAAAATACACATTTTGTAACAGAAATGTACTTTTCTAATGAATGATAAACATACGCTTTTAAACATTCTCTGAATATACAACTAAAGATCTTAATTTATTTAAATAATTACAAAATACTTTTGTATTGTTCTTTAAAAACAGAGTAATATACTTTCTTTGATATTTTTATTCTCTCTTTGTGAGAGTTTTATCAGTATGTTTAAAATACTGGGGTGCCTGAGTGGCTCAGTGGGTTAAGCCTCTGCCTTCGGCTGAGGTCATGATCTCAGGGTCCTGGGATTGCTCAGCGGGGAGCCTGCTTTCCCCTCCCTCTCTGCCTGCCTCTCTGCCTACTTGTGATCTCTGTCTGTCAAATAAATAAATAAAATCTTTAAAAAAATATATTTAAAATACTTATCACTTGTCCCTGATAACTATCATTCACCCATATATTAAGATGAATTGAAGATATTGCTTTAGATGTATCTCAAAGGATTTTTTCCAGCTCTGAAATTGTATATAGAATGACCTCTGAAAAAAAATATGACTATAATCACCTTTTAAAGAAACTTAAGGAATTGGTTAAAAAATGAAATTATCAAGAGTACTATAATGTAACATTTCAATAAAATAATTTTGAAAGGTATGAGTTGAAATTCATTCTGAATGAATGCTTACCCTGCAGTATTGAAATCTTTAAAGTCTCTGAGTTTCACAGGATGAATTTTGGGATTTCCTGGGCTAAGCTTAAAGTGGGTATGTGACAGAAGGGATGAATTAGCTGAATTCTTTGCTATAGTTTTATAATCAAAGCCAGAATGAATAGAGCTGTTGAAATGTTAAATCAGTATTCCTTCATTTATCTACTCTTACCAGAAACACACACACAAATCAGGTACTGGTCAGCAAAATACATTCCTTTTTCTTTTGTGAACAGCTATGGTAATATTCAGACCGCCTCTCTATTTTTATAATGTACATTTTCCTCCTTTCTATGTGGCCGAGTTGAGTTGGTAATAGATGCTAAGTAAGCCATATGAAAGAAGTGCAGTGTACAGTTACTTGGAAATAGGTCTTACATGACAGGTTCTAGTAGAAATAAAGAGTATGAAAGAGAGCTCTGTGACAGTTGGGATTCACAAAGAGAAATCCTTAAAAAAGTAAACATTTGTTATTTTTCAAAAAAAAGGTTCTAGTAATCTTGACAAGAAGATTGGTTTCACTGGTCAGGTCAGTGCCCTTATGAAAATTAAATGCTCTGTTATACAACAGAATCTATGCGGAAACTACGAGATGGAACACAACATGTTGAGAAATACGTGAATATCCTCTTATCCTCTCCATAAATATTTATTAAGAGCACACATGATTTTGAGAAATATATTCTGAACAACAACTCATATATGTCATATTCAAGACATTGAAGAGGGGTATATGCCTTCCTCTGATTAACTCATTGAAAACAGGATTGAAATTTCTAGGGTCAAGATCATTACCACCACCTCTGACTTTGCCACTAATGAAGAGGGGACAAGAGCTATTAGAATTTGGCAGACTGAGTAGTATCATACTGACCTTTGGAGAAATAAAATATTATTCACTAGTTCTGGTACTGACACTATATTTGGATACAGGAATGTCTTTTTCACTTAGCAGAGCCATGTGTGTGAATATCGCTGCCTGAACCTTTCATGTGTATGAATTATTCATTTGTTTATTGTTATCCAGTCATTTATCTATTTATGTCTTCCCATAACCTTATTTCGCAAGACATTTGAACAGCATATAGGCAATATGGTTTGAATTCTATCTTAGAACTTGGCAAAATGATTCCACTATGGCCTGCTTTTAAAAAGATCCCTTAGACGATGTCGTGGAAAGGCGAGCGGTTTTAGCCGTGCAGATGTTTTATTGCAGTGATGTCAAATGCCTACTAGGAAGCTAAAACAGCTGGATGCTTGAATTCAAATTTTCTCTTTTCAGCAGATTTTTGTTGTTTGGAAAGACATTGTGTCAATGAAAAGCCTTCGGCTTTTTGTTTAATCTCCTGGAATATCTGAATGCAGATATGTGAGACCAAATTGACAGGCATCTGATTTAAATCAGTGTTCCTGTCCTGACCCCTTTTAAAAATGATAAAACTCTTCCTCCCAAATCATAGGAAATGTATTCAATTGGGTGAACCAACATAAAGAGAATTTATTCTAAAGGACCTAATTCTCAGGACTTAATTTTCAGGTTTCTCTTTTCCAGACAGGTTATTTTCTTTGAATTATCATTTTAATTCATGGATTAGTGACAAAAAGACTATAGTATATGAAAAGATAGTCTAGTAATTATAGGCTTCCCTACAGACTGAAGCAGTGTATCACATTGTACACATAAAAACAGGGAAATGTTTGAGATATTATTATTTTATATTGAGAAACAATTTAATTATTTAGAAAGTGGTTTTATTTTTTCATATGCAGCCAATCATATTCTATTATTAAAAACAGTTGCCATGGTTTCCAGTTTGGAAAATTATATTTATGGTATTATGGCAACATTGTGGAGGTTTTGCTTTCACATTAAAAAGAAAAAAAGATCAAATAAAATTAGTTTCCCAATAAACTAAATTGTGCCACACAAATGTATTTATAATTAGAGCTTATTAGAAATATCCTATATCAATCTAGTTTGCATTTTGAAAATTCTCAAGTTAGAAAAATATCAGCCCCTTTTATTTCATCTTTTCTCAAATGAGGTCTGCTTCATTTTTTACATTTAAATGTTTAGGGATAATCTGAAAACATCCCATGTGGGATTGTGATATAAGATCTGCAGGGACAGAGGGGGCTTGGCTATGCTCTGTTTAAAATAAAGGGAGGAGGGGCACCTGGGTGGCTCAGTTGGTTGGGTGGCTGCCTTTGGCTTTGGTCATGATCCCAGAGGCCTGGGATCAAGCCCCATATTCAGCTCTTTGCTCAGCAGGGAGCCTGCTTCTCCCTCTCCCTCTTCCTGCTACCCTGCCTGCTTGTACTCTCTCTCTCTGTGTCAAATAAATAAATAAAATTTATTTTTTTAAAAAAGGGAGGAAAGTATGCAAACCAGAAGTGTACCCTAGAATGAAATACCTGATTAATAAATTGGGTATTTTAATTTTCTTCAGCATTTGCTTTCTATGCCATCAGGCCTTATTGCTTTCCTATACACCTTCCTTTGCACCCTTCTTTCTAGCAAATGTAGAGTAATGTAGAGTAATAGTATACCATTGCATTCTATTTAAATGACTACCTAGTTCATGTTTGATCCTCAGAACAACCCTATGAGGCACGTTTTATGGATCCATTTCAGGATCTAGGATCTTCCCTTCTAAGGGAAACTGAAGTAATTCGCCCACATCAGGGCTGGTGGTGGTGGAGCCATGACTGGATTTCAACACTGCAGGCTCCATTTCTAGTGTCCTGACCATTTTGCCATATGCTTGTTCTTCCACAATATGCTCTCGTTCAGCAATACTGGGCTTACATTGTATGGACAACTAGTTTAAAAGTGATTTTAATCTTTTATCTAATTAGCTTTTGAATCTTCTGTTCTTTTCCTTATATTTTAAAAACATGTGCTTTTAAATCAGGAAATTCCTGATGCTTAGGGCTGACCATGGCTGACACTGAGGACAGACCCAAGAGTGAATGACAGTCCCAAATATGGCAGAGGCACTCAAAGCCAGAAAAGAAATAAAGAAGGTTGTCAATTCTTTCGTTGTACTATGCTTCTGAAGGCAGGGTTATTAAAAACTAAAACTAGGGGTGTCTCAGTGGCTCAGTTGGTTAAATGTCTGCTTTCAGCTCAGGTCATGATTCTGGGGTCCCAGGACCGAGCCTCACGTTGGGTTTCCTGCTCAGTGGGGAGTCTGCTTCTCCTCTCCCTCTACCCCTCCCCCACAAGTGCTTGCTTTCTCTCACTCTCTCTGCCTCTCTCTCAAATAAATAAAATCTCAAAAAGTTAAAAAAAAATAAAAACTAAAGCAAAACTACAGGATTGATTTTTCAAAATAGGTAGCTGAAATATAGAGCAAAATGTTACATATTTTCTATCTTGAGTCTCACCATTGCTCCAGAAAGCAGGCAGGGAAATCACCTTTTTACATATCTTAGTCACTATGCCAAGTATTTAACAACTTTTAGCTTGTTCATTCAGTCTACAGAAAGATATATAAAATTGACATTATTATCCCCACTTTACTGATAAAAAGAGATCAAGAGGCTCAGAGAGGTTAGTGTTGTTTTTGGAAATTAATAACAGATAAGACTTTATAAGCATTGACTGTGAATCATGTATCATACTAATAGGGATTAACTCATTTATTCTTTATCACAACTTTAAAAATGAAGTAGTATTACTTTCTCCATTTTTAGATTAAAAAAAAAATCCAAAGTTTAGGGCTGTTAAGTATCTTCCCAAGCTGAAATGGGAGAGATTGATTTTGTCAATTCAATCATATTGTCTTTCAAGGAAAACAAAGAATAAATAGGTAGGACTGCGTAAAACCATTTACCTGCATGGGGGACGTCAGAGGAAGAGTAACCAGCTGCTTGGTGGAACCAGGACTCCTAGAGAATGGAATTGTCTGGAGCCCTCATGGCACCTTCTCTTTCTAGAGATGTAGGTAGTACTGAGCAACTTGATTCCACAGGATGTCTTACCAGGCTCAAAACATCTTCACTTTATGAATTACCTCCATGTTCACTCTAAGATTTGTGGTAAATTCTGGAAGGAATTTCCCAGCCTGATGCAATAGCTCTTAGCCTACGTCACTAAGCTTCTTGACTGCTTTTCTAGCACCTCAGGTAAAGAGTTAGCAGAGAGAGTGAAAGGCTTAGATCGGGTGATGTACTACTTAAAAAATGCATTTTAGAAGAGTAGTTGCTAGAAAAAGACTTAACATCTTTTGAATTTCCTATAATTTTAAATTGTTGTTTGGGATTTTAATGATTCATAAATTACAAATATATCCAAATTTACCCTGCATCTGAATATCTAAAAAAAAAAGAAAGAAAAATCAAGTAAATTGGAAATATCGCCAGATTTCTCCTCAAGGTCAAATACACATATTTAAACATCCCCCCACACACATATATATTATATATATATATTATATATATATATTACATATGATTTATGTATATATATAATTTTAAAATATCTAAATATTTCCTAGCATATGAACATACTGATTGGCAAGCAAGCTATGGGTTTTCATAAAAAATGAGAGTATAATATTTGAAATGCAAATATAGTATTTTGCCATGTCTAAAAGGACAACCTAGACAATTATTCCCTGAGTAACTGAATGAACTACATTAAAATATTAAAATATGAAAAAACACAATGAAGACAAAATAGATATAAGAAAAACTCAATAATCCAGCAACATTTTGAAAAATCCATTTCAACACTGAGCAAGAGAAATAATACCAATATCGTCTTTAAAATTTATTACGCTCTCCATAGAAGTATATTTTCTAGCTATACCAACCCTATTTGCATGGCAAGGTGAAGAGAACAAAATACAATTAGAACCTGAAATCTTTGTAGTTAAATGGAATAAAAAAGATGAATACAGTTGTAAGTTTTCAAAGATGTGTTTTAATGAGAGCACCAAAAACCACAAGGATGTAATTGAGCTCAACCATGGGAATGTGCAAGTTTCTGTTACATTTATGGATCCTCAATTTAACAAAACATAAAAGTATTTTCCCTGCAATGATTATGTTTCTTGAGTATCCTTTGGGTTAGCTTTTTTGCAATATTTCAACTTGCTTTGGCTTCTTTCAGAAAGTAATCATTCATAGCTCAGGTGTATTAGGTCCCATGTCATAAGCCAAGTGCTGTCTCAAGAGGTGGGTGTGAAATATGGTCTTGCAGAATGATCCTGCAATTAAGACTCTCTTCTCACTTAAAAACATTGACGATACCAGTCTTCTGAACAGCAAAGTGATATGATTTATAGAATGCTTGGAAACATGTTTGGTGCCCATTTTCAAAGTTTACCTTTTATATACACCTTGATGAATTTAGGATGTGAATTTTCATCAAATTCATAATTTTGCATTTAAGGGCAAACAAAGTCAAAGAGTTTGGTAACCAAATGGAAACCCCGAAATCTCAGAAAATAATTTAAATCCCTTGTGTCATGGGGGGGTTGAATTTTAGGATAAAGTAGTTGAATTTAATATTAAAAACATAATTTTTAGTGCCTACCTCTTATTGTTCAGGCGGAGATTGCTTAAGTACTGCTATTGGGAGAAAAGATTTTAAGCAAATGCACAAGAGCATTTCATCCCTGAAATAAAGATACAGTTATTCAAAGTCATCAGAGGAAAATGCTTTTTTCAATCTTTCACCTTCACTGTATGCTATTTCTACATTTGAAAATATTTTACACATTGAGTTTCACTTCTTCAACTGTTGTTATGGCTCCTTGATCCTTTTCTCAGCGTGGAACCTGACTCAATCTCAGAGATAATATCTTTCAGATGGAAATATTCCTCTCACTGATATCAAATAAATTTCCAATGTGAAATTGACACCCCAAGTTTTATTTAAAGAAGGAAGAAACTGCACTAACATATCCAAAAAGAATTGGCACAGGTATGTGACTTTATAATAAGAGGAAAGTCAATGAATGAGAAGTCTCCTTTTGTTCATTTGCAAGCAAGGCATTATTTTCATTGGAGGAAGCATGTTAAAGATTGGGAAGAAGAAAATTTGCCTTTGTCAACTATGAATTTTAGCTGCTATTTTTTTTTTTTTTATTCTGCAAGCCCCCTGTAGGGCAGGAGTAACCTCAAAGCTCTCTGGAGAGATGAGGTATGAACAAATTGTACATTGAGATAAATTTGAATATAGAACATTTACAAAAATAAAGTGAATTGAACACCTTAAAAATTTTCGGTGTAATGCTTAATGGTACATTCGAGGAAAAGACAGCTTGCAAATGTGGCATGAAATAAACAGATCATCACTTAGAAACATAACACTCACTAACCCTAGAGACACAATTGAAGTTCATCCCAAGTACAGGGCCTGGGAGTTTGGCCAAGAAAATTATCTCATGGGGTCTAGGGCTTGATTTGTATTTCACATAACATGAAGTGACATTCATTACCTTATAATCGATATGCAGATAAGAAGAAATTATTTATGGCACAATTAACTGGGAAGGAAAGAGTACCATATATGTACATATGGGAAAACTGAGGGTTTTTGACAGGACCATAAACCATAAAGAGACTTTGACAGTGATCAGACTTCTGAGATAAGCTGCTGCCGTGGAAATTCATCCAGCTTTATGCACTCTAATATATTTGTAATCATCTTTTAGTGTCATGCTTCAAGTCTAAAATGGATGTTTAGGAAATTTCCCTCCCCTACCAAAAATATTTAAAGTTGTTTTGATTTTTTGAAACACTAGAAAAGTATTTCCAAAATTATCTCCTTAGAATAAAACTTCTATGAGATGTTAATAATCAGTTTGGGAGATGCTGGGTTGAAAAGGAAATAGGATTCTTCAGTCTTTAATATTCTAGTATATATTGTGACTCTCCAAGAAGAGGATAAATTATGCACTCTTTAGTATTTCTTATCTTATTTAATTATGGAATTACAAAACCATCTTCTTTGGCATACCTCTTTGAGAAATAACCTGAAAAGAAAAAAAGAAAACTGGAATGACTTTTTTTAGAACTTCACCAATATACTCTGCAATGGGTCTGCCTCCTGCAACAAACCAAGTGCTTTCCATAAGAGGCCTTCTTTAATTTATTTCATTTTGCTTAGCAAGAAGGGGAGTCCTTCATCCTTGGCCAGGGTCCTTTCAAGGGCGGGATCTCCTGTTCAGTAGGGTAGCTGGTTTGATGAGCTTCTTCCCCACTGAGTCAATTGACACCAGCTCTGCCTTACCCTGAAGATCTCACTAAGCTCAGTTACCCAGTAAGCATCAGAGCACCAGGGTCTGCTTCAGACTTACAGGTCTCCCAGCTCTGGTTTTGCCCACATAACCGATAACTGGAAATTCAGAGTCATCTGTTCTGAGGCAGGAACTGCAAAGATAAAAATACTTCTAGATTGAAGGATCACTGTTAAAAACTGTTGACAACATCTCATTAACTCTTGACATGCTCCTTTTTAGTGTGTCTTTACCCATGTAGATTTCCCCACCTGGGAGGCCAATCCTTTCCACATTTGTTTTCCAAACACCTTTTCTATTTTTAATAGCAGTAATAGAAATGCCTGGAAGATATGAAATGTTTGTTATATATATTAAGAAGTAAGGAAGTATCTTTTTTTTATTAATTTCTAAAAGTATAGTAAAACTTTATTTTGAGATGTTTAAAAAAAATTTAAAAGCACAACCACCAGCAGATCCATTACCCTGGATTTATAGATCTTAAAAATGACATCAGTTTTCTTTCATTTTTTAAAGAAAAGAAATAAAATATTTTAGCTAAATATGAAGTATTTTTTTATCCACCTTCTTATATCTTATTCACCTCCCCCATTCCTAGAGGCAAAAACTATCATGAATTTATTGTATCTCCTTACATTTATATTTATAGATTCTTATGCATGAATATGATTTCAGGGAAAATATATGGTATTATTTCATGTGATTTTCATAAAAACCCATACAAATCATACCGTATTGTATATACATCATTTTGACATGAGCTGTTTTCTCTCACTGTTGTTTATGACCGCTTAATCATAACAACACAGTTCAGTGATTCTTAACCTTTGTTGCACCACAGGCCCTTTTGGTAGCCTGTTGAAGACTCCTTTTCAGACTAAATTAAAAAAAAAAATTTTCCTTAATGAAATATATAGGATCACAAGGAACTCAGTTATATGAAACTATAGCTAACAAAATATAAAAAAAAAAACAATTGTAATAAAGTAACACATGTCTTTCTTTATTAATACATTAAATAGCAAGATCTAATGGATATTCTATACTACTGTAATTTGGAGGAAGCGATGAGTATAAACTATTTCTAGATTGCTGCAACAACTATAATTTTACATAAAAAAATTCATGAACTCTAAGCTTGACAGTCTCAGGTATAACTCATGCCACACTGGTTTGTAGCCTGCATTCGTTATAGAAGAAAATGCTAAACTTTCAGTTAAAGCTTAGTGATAATAAAAATGTAATTTTATTTCCATTCAGCCCCTTAGGCCTCCTGAGTTATTTATATATTCTTGATTCTGATTTTTTTCACTTCTATTAATTGGTGAATCTTTTTGATTTTTTTTAAAAAACCATTTTTAGAGTCTTAGGCTCAAGAAGTTAAAATGTTTAATTCAGTAAAATATATATATGTATGTGTATATATATATATATATATATATATATATATATATATATATTACTTTGATGACTGCCTTTTGTGTCTTGTTTAAAGAATATTTTCTTATATTTTATTTCAGTAATTTAAGATAGTACTTTTTGCTCTACATTTCTTATATACTGGAAATTTTTAAGATGTATCTTGTAAGGAAGGGACTTAATTTTCTTTTCCACAGTGTCTTATTTAATCCTTACAATAAAGCTAACATTTTGGAAATATTATTATCTTCTTTCAAGGAGCAGATTAATCTTTCCAATGACATTGATGCTGAACAATGCTCCCTCTAGAAGGTATCTTCATTTTTCTGAATATTCCATTTGCATTCATTGTTATGGTTTTATATATGGTTTTATTCTTCTTATTTCTTGTGAGCTCATTTGTTGCTTCCAAAGATTTCAATCATTTCGAAGACTGAGATAATGTGCTTTTTGTTTGTTTGCTTCTTAATTTTCAAAAGTAACTAGAAGACTGGTGGGCCAAATGATTGAAATTAATATATTAAAATGTGTTTTGTTTCAAAATTCTTTCCACTTTTAAAAGAAATTTAGGAAAAATTATATAGTTCAAGAAGAATTTATTTTTTGAAATAAAGGAAGGGTCCCCCCCCTTTTTTTGTTTTAAAGATTTTATTTATTTGGGAGAGAGATAATGAGTGGGGCAGAAGGAGAGGTAGAAGCAGACTACCTGCTGAGAAGGAAGCCCAACCTGGGGCTCAATCCTAGGACCCTGAGATCATGACCTGAGCCAAAGGCAGATGCTTAATCAACTGAGCTACCCAGGCACCCCTGTTTTTTTCCTTTTCTAGTTAGTTTTTCAGCATATGTTGCATTCTCATTTTCTGTTTTCCTTCCTTCAACATTAAAATATCCTTTAAAATAATGACGTCATTTCTACCACCCACACCCAGATACCAGGTCTTTCTCTGGGCACAAGAAAATACAGTTTCTCTTCTATAGGGAAAGGGAAGGGGAAGGAGCCCTTTGGCTTCTGAAGTCCAGCCTGCCTCCTGCTGCTCCATATCTGGTTGCTCTTCATGAGGTGAGGAGTTGCACAGAGTATCTGGCTGTGAGGACTCCTGGGGAGACAAGAGGTGTCCATTCTGGCGTGATCCTATCATGCCTTCCTCTTCTTTGACTTGGTTACAATTTTTTCTGCTTTCTTAGGTTAAAACCTGGGAGTATGAGAAAATCAAGGGAAGTATTTCTACCAAGAAACAATACAACAGACAACAGTTCTTCTCCTTTTCAGTTTCTGGAAATTCTATGCTATTTTAACCCGAGAATGTTGTCACTAAGAAGAAAAAACAAAACAAACAAACAAAAAAAACCACATTGGGTTTCTATTTTGCTTAGTTAAAAATTTGTGATTTTTCTTCTTTCAAGCATGTTTTTTCACTTTTAATTTTGAGTTAATATTAGATTTATAGAAAAGTTGCAAAAATAGTATAGAGAATTCCCACATAAACTTTACCTGTTTTCCACTAATTTTAATATTTTCTATAACTATAGCACAATGATCAAACACAAGAAACTGTCATTGTAATGATACCATTAGCTTAAAAAAGACCCTATTCATATTTCACCAGTTTTTCCACTATATCTCTTTTCTATTTCAGGATACAATACAGGATCCTACATTACATTTATTTGTTGTGTCTCCTTAGTATCCTCCAATCTGTGACAGTTCATCTGTCTTTCTTTGTCTTTCATGACCTTGGCATTTTTGAAGAGTACTTGTTACTTATTTTGTAGACTATAACTCATGTTGGGTCGATCTGATATTTTCTCATGATTAGATTGAGGCTGCATTTTTAGCAAGACTACCACAGAGGTGGCATGACCTTCTCAGTGCATCTTAACAAAGGGGTAAATGATGTCCATATGTCTTTTTACTGGGGATGTTAACCTTGAACACTTGGTTAAGGTGGTATCTGCTGGGTTTCTCCACTGTTACTATTTTTTCACTTGAAATTAATAAATATCTTAGGGGAGATACTTTGAGACTCTGCCAATATGCTATTTCTCCTCAGATTCTTACTAATTTCTGCAGCCATTCTTGGGTGTTTTTTTTCCTGAAACAATGTTATCGTGGTATTTTAATGGTGATTTTCTATGTCTCTTGTTTCTCTGAGTTTCATTTATTTGTATAAGTATAGACTTATTCATGACTTTAACATTTTTTTCTATGGGTTATAATCCAATACCATCATTACTTTTTATGCTTCAAATTGTTCCAGATTTGGCCACTGAGAACTTTTTCAGGTTGGCTCCTGTCCGTTTTGGATATGGCCCCATCTTTTTTGGAGCACCTCTTCAACTACTGTCCCCATCGAATGCTCCAGGCTCATCTTGTGTCTTCCCTGCTACAATCCTTGAATCAACCACTTCTCCAAGGATCACTGTCTCTTTATTTTTTTTTAAAGATTTTATTTATTTGTTTGAGAGAGAACGAATGAGAGAGAGAGAGAGAAAGCATGAGAGGGGAGAGGTCAGCGGGAGATGCAGACTCCCTGCTGAGCGGGGAGCCTGATGTGGGATTCAATCCCGGGACTCCAGGATTATGACCTGAGCAGAAGGCAGTCGCTTAACCAACTGAGCCACCCAGGCACCCTCACTGTCTTTTTTTTTTTTTTTTTAAGATTTTATTTATTTGACAGAGAGAAATCACAAGCAGGCAGAGAGAGAGGAGGAAGCAGGCTCCCCGCTGAGCAGAAAGCCTGATGCGGGGCTTGAACCCAGGACCTGGGATCATGACCTGAGCCGAAGGCAGCGGCTTAACCCACTGAGCCACCCAGGCGCCCCCCCTCACTGTCTTTTTATATTGGTGGATGATATTTAAACAGTAACAGCTAAGCTTTTTATATATATATATATACTTTTATATATATATATAAAGCTTAGCTGTTACTGTTTAAATATCATCCACCAATATAAAAAGACATATATATATGTGGTGGTTCCTATCTTGCTCTAGAAAGGGGACCATTACATTTTTTTTAATTTTATTTTTTATAAATATATAATATATTTTTATCCCCAGGGGTACAGGTCTGTGAATCGCCAGGTTTACACACTTCACAGCACTCACCATAACACATACCCTCCCCAATGTCCATAATCTCACCCCCCTTCTCCCAACCCCCCTCCCCTCAACCTCAACCTCAACCCCCCATCAACCCTCAGTTTGTTTTGTGAGATTAAGAGTCACTTATGGTTTGTCTCCCTCCCAATCCCATCTTGTTTCATTTACTCTTCTCCTACCCCCTTAACCCCCCATGTTGCATCTCCTCTCCCTCATATCAGGGAGATCATATGATAGTTGTCTTTCTCCTATTCACTTATTTCGCTAAGCATGATACCCTCTAGTTCCATCCACGTCATTGCAAATGGCAAGATTTCATTTCTTTTGATGGCTGCATAGTATTCCATTATGTATATATACCACATCTTCTTTATTTTATTTTATTTTATTTTATTTTATTTTATTTATTTATTTGACAGACAGAGATCACAAGTAGGCAGAGAGGCAGGCAGAGAGAGAGAGAGAGAGGAGGAAGCAGGCTCCCTGCCGAGCAGAGAGCCCGATGTGGGGCTCGATCCCAGGACCCTGGGATCATGACCTGAGCCGAAGGCAGAGGCTTTAACCCACTGAGCCACCCAGGTGCTCCTATACCACATCTTCTTTATCCATTCGTCTGTTGATGGACATCTAGGTTCTGCTGGGTATTTACCCTAAAGATACAAACGTAGTGATCCGAAGGGGCACGTGCACCCAAATGTTTATAGCAGCAATGTCTACAATAGCCAAACTATGGGGACCATTACATTTTATAAATGACTAGATTGCAAAGAGTTTTGCAGACCGCGCGGGGCTCTGTTACAGCTGGGCCACTTGGTTTTTGTAGCACAACGTCAGCTAAACTAACGGGTGTGGCTAGGTGCCAGCAAAACATTATTTTAAAAAAATAGACAGTGGGCTGGGCTTGGGTCACAGGACTTATAGTTTGCCAACCCCTGCTCAAGAATGATGAGCCATGTAAAAACAATGCCAAACCTAGTATGTTTTCATTTTCGCTTACGAGGAAGATACTGGAGCATATATTACAAACTATAAGTTTTGTAAATGGAATTAGCTTTAATATTTTTACTTTTTAAAATTTTTGAGACATATTATTGTACTCAAAATAGGAAAAAATGATAATTGTTATTTCCCATTGGCTTGCAATAGTTGGACATGAGGATGGTGCAGCATTTATTTATTCTCAGATGAATCAATCAATAAGAATGTAAAGTAATACATAGAATTTGAAAGATAACTGAGTACAAAATTAACAGTGAGAAGGAGAAGGAAACATTGGTTCCTACCTTGTTCTAGAAAAGAAGTTGGCCGATCACAAATAGGCTTTACAGACCTTACAGTCTCTGTTGCAACTACTTGCAGGATAGAACCTTCTGGAAAGTTTCTTGGAGGAAGTGAGGATTGAGATTGATGCTAAAGAATGGACAGGACTTGAATAGCTTACAAAAGGAGAATTAAAGTTGATAATTCAAAGACAATTTGAACAAAAAAAAAAAAAGAGAGAGAATTAGGATGAGAGTTTGCAGAGATAATGAGCAGCAAAAAATAGTCATAACAATCTGTAAAAGGTCAAAGGAGCCAAACCTAAGTCTACTAGCATCTCTGTTCTTCACGCAGATGAATGCATGTGGCTATCTTTCAAATCAGATTGCATTATTAAAGTCAACTGAAACAAAGCTTTGTATGTTTAAATGGTCATACAGAATTTTTAAAAGATCTTTAAGTGGATTAAAGATATTTTATATATGACATTATATTAGTTTCAGGTGTGAAACATAATGATTTTATATTTGCATGTTTGCAAAATGACCATAGCAATAAGTCCAGTTAACGTCTGTCACCATACAGTTATAAAAAAATTCTTGTGATGAAGACTTTTAAGATACTTTCTTAACAACCTGCATGTATGCAATACAGTATTATTAACTATAGTCACCATGCTGTACATTACATACCCACTTATTTATTCTATAACTGGAAGTTTGTACCTTTTGACCCCTTCACCCATTTTGTCCACCCCACCCCTTATTCCCCACCCACCTCTGCAAAACCACTTATCTGTTTTGTGTATCTATGAACTTGTCTTTCTGTTTGTCTGTTTTGGCTTTGGTTTTAAAGTTTTTATTTATGTATTAGAAAGAGAGAGAAAGCACGAGTGTGGGGGCAGAGGGAGAGGGCAGATTCCTCACTGAACAGGGACCCTGATGTGGGGCTCTATCCCAGGACTCTGGGATCACTATCTGAGCCAAAAGCAGACATTTAACCAGCTGAACCACCCAGGCACCCCTTGTTTGTTTTGTTTTAAGTTCCATATATAAATGAGATCTTTCTCTGTCTGCCCTACTTCAGTTAGCATAAAGTCCTTGAGGTTCATCCACGTTGTTGGAATGGCAAGAGTTCATTCTTTTGATGGCTGAATAATATTCCGTTGTAGTTATATACCACATTTAGCCATTTATGCACGGATGGACACTTAGATTGTTTCCATATCTTGGCTGTTGTAAATAATGCTGCAACAAACATGGGGGCGCATATGTCTTTTCAAATTAGTGTATTTGGTTTTTTGATATTTTTTGTGTATTTGTTTTTTTTATTTTGTGTATTAGTGTATTTGGTTTTTTGGTATTTGGTATTTGGAGTTTGGGGATCACATCATAGTTCTATTTTTAATTTTTTGAGTAATTTCCATATTAATTTTTGTAGTGACTGTGAACCAATGTACATTCCCAGCAATAGCCCACTAATGTTACCTTTTCTCTACTGTCTTATGAACACTTGTTATTTCTTGTCTTTTTTATAGTAGGAGCTCTAACATGTGTGAGGTGATATCTCCTTATGGTTTGCTTTTCATCCCCTTGATGAGTAATGATATTGAGCATCTTTTCACATACCTGTTGGCCACATGTATATCTTTAAAAAAAAGTCTATTCAGATCTTCTGCCCAATTTGTAATCAGATTTTTTTTTTTTGCTATTGAATTGTATGATTTTTAAAAAACTTTTAATTAAGTAGGCTCCATGCCCAGCATGGAGCAAAACACAGGGCTAGAACTCATGACCCTGAAATTAAGACCTGAACTGAAATCTAGAGTCAGATACTTAACTAATTGAGCCACCGTATGGCTTTAGAATTTAGATAGAATTTAGATAGATAGAATTTAGATAGAATTCTTTATCTATTTTAGATATTAACACCTTATCAGATACATGATTTGTAAATATTTTCTCCCATTCAGTAGGCCATCTTTTCATTTTATCGATAATTTCCTTTGTTGTGCAGAAGTTTTTTAGTTTGAGTAGCCCCATTTATTTATTTTTGTTTTTCTGGCCTTTGCTTTTGGATTCATATATAAAAAGTTACTGCCAAGAGTGATGTCTGGAAGCTTACCCTTTATTTTTTCTTCTAGGAGTTTCATGATGTCAGGTTTTACACTCAAGTCATATTAAAAGCATATTTAAATGGCCCTACAGAATTTTTAAAAGATCTTTAAATGGGTTAAATATTTTAAATATTATTATTTTGGGTTATTATTAATAAGAATTTTTTGCCATTATTTGCAAGCTTTTCAGTTTAATTTTGTAATAAGAAGATACGGTCAAGAAGACATAAAACACAAGGTTATTTATAATTGTATTCAGTTTCTATGACAGACTTTTTGACTCTTAAGTGAGCCCATAATGAGCCAAAAAACTAATTCTTTAAAGTTTGACTCTAATTCCACTTTCCTGTGGAGTCAAGTATCTTCTGCCTCATTTGAACACGACCCTGATCCCATACACAGGTCATTTTATTGCCTTTGGCACCAGCAGTTTCTTTGCTGGCTCCTGAGTGAGATGATAGTTCAGATGGACAAAAGAAGTGTCAGGGAGTTTATTTTGAAAATATCTAAGGTTCTTTAGTTTTATTTTTTTTCCTAAGAATTAATTTATCATTAATGATTTTTAATGAAATCTGAGTCCATGAGGTAAAATCAAATTCCTCATGGAAAGTATACTGCAGAAATTTTTCTTATCCGATGGCTGCAAATGTTCTCATTTAGAGGTCACTAAATCCATCATTAATTGTGTTATAAAGATTAATAAAAAATGACTAAAAAATTAAATTTAGCTTTACGTTCAGCTTTTTGTGTAAAAGCTGATAATTATTGAACTAGATATTTGATTCCAATATTTCTGATGATTAACATTGCTTTGACAGAAAATAATATACTATAATATTATAATCAAACATGCTGAAACCAAGCCTTTCTCATATGGAATTCAGTGGGTGTAAACCTAATATTTTCCACATGAACTGCCACATGTCAAAGAAAGCTAATTTCAGCATACAATCTACTCACACTTGAATATCTATCTTGTGTATCTAAACTTCTTAAGGTCTGGTTGGTGTTCTCTCCTTTATTCTCATAATATTTCTGCCCTTTTCATTATGGTCTGGGCACCTTTAGCCAACTTTGTTGCCTGCTTTCATATATACTGCCTCACATTCTGTGGTGGGCACTGCACACTACAGCTCCTTCAGGAAGCAGTTTCAAGCTTCCCAAATCATAAACACAGACTTCTCTTCATTTTTATTTTATTTGGAGCTCCTAGAGAGGGTGTATATATATACACCACATATATATATATATATATATATCGTTTATATAAACGTTCTCAGATCCCACGGACCACGCCCTATGGACTATCCCAAGAATGACTCCAGTCTTCCTTGAATATGGCAGGTACATTCCCTTCTCCTGCTTGGCTTCAATCTTCTTGAAATGACCTTTTTTTTTTTTTTTTTAATCAACTCTGTAAGTCCTACCTTGCTTCAAGACTCAGGCTGAATACCGGACTCTCGCTGAGATCTCTGTGGACTCTGACTCCACCATAGGCTCTTAATGGCTTCTGTTTCCTGTGGATTCCTGCAAATCTTAAAAGAGCCTTCCCAAATACTGGTTGTCACTGTTATCTCCCTCTCTGCACATTCCCATCTCTCCCAGCACATTGCGAACCCCACCCAGAAAGGAAACATGTCCTGTGCCTCCCCACACGGTAAGCATAGCATAACAGTGTGTCCCTCCAAAGTAGACCTTCAGTATGTATTTGTAAGGAGATACAGTGGCGTTCATTAAGCCCTTACCTTCATCAAGGAAGGGTATTAAAGAAGCTTCTGTACTCCACCAAATTATCTGAAATAAGTTTAGTATTCCCAAAGAGTCAAATCTGTTGAAAACCAAATCACTTCAGAGCTCCAGATATCCATGTGAGGATTTATAAACAAACAAGTTCGATTGTAACAAACCAGTACTCCTTTTTTCTTTTTCTTCCTTTCCTTCCTTCCTTCCTTCCTTCCTTCCTTCCTTCCTTCCTTCCTTCCTTCCTTCCTTCTTTTCTTCTTTCTTTCTTTCTTTCTTTCTTTCTTTCTTTCTTTCTTCCTTCCTTTCTTTCTTTCTTTCTTCTTTCTCTTGCAATACAATATTCTATAATGTAGAAAGGATAGTCAAGGAGATGTTCTCCTCTCAGTCGAGGATGATTGCTGAGGGAGTGAGCATTAACTGAGAGGCCAGACTTCTGTAATTTTAAGTTTAGCAAAAAGCCACATAAACCAAAGTTCTATTATATCCCAAACTTTCAGAACCCTAACAGATTTCTATGTATGGAATATTTTGCAGAGTTCAGTAGAGATTTACCAAGTCCAATTGCATTAGTGTTTAACATTTGGAGCCTGCAATGGTAAGTCCCATGCTCTTAAAAGAAAAAATGATATATGGCAATGTACAGTGTAACCATGCACAAACAGTCCCAGGAATTTAGTGCTGAGTTTCATCTTTGGAGCAAAGGTATTACATAACTAAAAGACATGTGGATTATATTATCACCTTTTAAAGGTGAAATATAGTCTTTGTGACTCTTTTCCAGATGTTTTAGCTCTTAGCATGATCTGGCAAGACAACCCATTGGTATCAGGCCAGCTTCCGTAAGATTGCTAAGCTAGGTTCAAAAATCTGAGTGCGGCAACAAACCAGGGTGGTTTCTATCAGAACCTTGTACACATGTGTGTCTGGAATTTACTTACGTCATATTAACTAATTTTGGACTTAAGCAATCTAGATAAATTATCATAAAGCCAAAAAGGACATTCCTTTCATCATGAAGTTATTTCTTTATGATGCAAAGATATTTCTATTATTAGCCTTATTATTAGAACTTATTAGATAAGTTCTTATTAGCAAACAGCTCACAAATACCAAAGGTCTTGGGCTTTATGCTTAAGACTTTCACTTGTCTATGTTTGTCACTAAAATTTTTAGACATTTGAGGAAAGAAAGGAGACTCCATTTTGATGCATAAAATAAAAATAGACCAGAAAATAAGATATCTATATCAAGCTAATTAAATTTTTATTAAATACAATGTCAAATCCCCAGGAATCATTTTCTTAATCTTCTCCGAAAGAATAATTTTACTTGAAAAAAATCTCTCTGTATATATGTATATGTGTGTGTGTGTGTGTGTGTGTGTGTGTGTGTGTGTGTCTTTTCACCTTCTCCATACCTATTAAATAAACTTGTCATTTTTACAGCCAATTCAGGAAAAGAGATCCTCACTCTTCTCTTTAGAGACCTACACATAACCCGTCTGGTCTCTGGGGTCGACCCTGTCTCTTTCTGAAAGTCAGGTTGCACGATTTGAGGGTCACAGCTGTCATTATCATCCAGCTTGGCACATACCTCTAGAGTTTTCCATTGAGCAAGGGTCTGAACGAGACACCCCATGCTTCCTCATGCCAATTATAACTTCCATGCAGTTTTCTAAGAGGAAGAAGAAATGATCAACATCATTCCCAGCCTTGTAATGAGGAAGCAATTTTCCCTTATTGTAACTGGCTAAACATGTGCAGGCTGACCTCGAGCACCCCTCATCACCCTCTTCCTGTCCCTCTGGAAATCTTGGCCAAGACTCACTTTTCATTTCAGATTTCCTGGATTCTCTCCTTGTTTCACTTACTTCTCTCAATCCTGCACTTGTTCCATCTTTATCTTGCTGTGCTGAATGCCTTTTCTCCCTCTGTGCTCCCATTACCTCTCTTTCTCATGTGCTGCTCCTTAGGGCCCGGCTTCTGTCTCTCATTTCTTGCTTTCCTGTCACTGGACTTCCTTACCATGAATTTACTGTGTGGGCATTAAAGGCGAAGGATCCTTGAGCCATGAAAATGACCCATCAGATTTCACTCTCCCTTCCTTTTGTCACTTCTAAGACCTCTATGTGTTTTATACCTCCTTTTTGTTCAAAGAATTTATATTGTGTGTGTGCTAACCAAAAACAGTGACATCTGTTGGCTGTGAGCAATCAAAGCATTAGTTACACTGATGAAAAAAACAGATATTTATAATCATTTTTGTACCTTTCTACTTCTAGATAGAGGTAGTTCAGAGACATTACACAAATAAGTTAGTGTTCCCTAAATTAGAGTATAAGGAAGCATCTCTGAGAATTTGATGATGAAATAAGAAAGACATTCTAGAAAAGTAATTTTGGACACTTATATATCTGTGGCTCTTCCTTCTTGATCTATAACCCCTTGGAATAGTCCCAACTTAATAAAAAAGCACTAGACTGAGAACTTTTCATGCTGATGAAAGTTTATGTGCTTAGGATTTTGATTTGGGCATTGGAAAGAGACTAATATCTATCTAAACTAATACTTTCTTCTTCCTCCCCCCCCCTTAGGAATTTAACCACCAGTTTTTATTTAGCTAGTCTTATGTCAAGCTGGATAAAGGCTACATTTCTCAGTCTCATATAAAATTAGCCAGGTGCACCTTCTGCCAAATGATATGTAGGTAGAAATATTTTGTGTGGGCTTCTAAGAGATCATCTAAGACTTGGTGCATGCACATTGACACTTCACTCTATTCTCTGACCTGGACCCTGAGCCAAAGGCTGCATCTCTAATAATCATATAGGATTGTGAGGTCAAGGACCATGTCCTAGGGCTGGTGAAATAGTGAACTGGAAAAAACCTGAATCTGGAAACTTCATGGAGTAGAAATATCACATCAGGCATGAAAAAGATTTTATGTGAGAAAATGAGAATAAACTCTATTGTTTAAATCATCGCTGTTTTTATTCAGCTGTCACTGATAGCTGCATAGCATTCTAAATGAGTCAGGAGACTTGGTGGTGAGTTGGATAGATGGGAGAGAAATATTAGGGGATTATGACTATACTCTTTGCTTGCAGAAGGCATGGAATCAGAAATTATCTGGCTGGGTTTAGGTTATAGCCACATATTATTCAGAATTCCACAGGTGCCTATAGATCCCTAGGGACATAAAGTAATTCTCTGATAACCCAGCATTTCCATTAAATGAAGTTTTTCTTAGAGTGGGACCTGACAGGGAAGCAAAAGTGTATGTTCATACATGTTTACTGTATATGTTATTTGTAACAGAAAACAATTTTAAGTAATTTATTTATCAGTAGAAAATATGTTAAGTAAAAGTGGCCTGGGTTTGTGGGAGCCCATAAGTTCCTGGTGCCATGTAAGGGCTAGGAGGGGGCCACAGCCGCCACCTGGGGTCTGGTGCCAACAGACATCGGAATCGGAATAGGCTAGGGGCTTGTGTTCATAGAAGTCTGCCAGGAGTCACCTCTAACCACGGGAGCACCAGTCCTGGTGCTGGGGAGGGCCAGTGCTGGGTTCTGCAATGGTTGGGCACTCACTTTACTCACCTTGTGGGAAATCATAAGTGATTTTGGACATTATTCTAAGTTCAGTGATTTTCTAAAAACAAAAATAAGATCAGGTCACTCCCCTGCTTTAAAAAACGAACAGAAAAAAAAAACAAAACAAAACTATCCTACATCTTGGAATTAACTGTTCTGCTTCTGCCACATGATCTTCCTTCTCTTCCTTGAACATCCCAAACTTTTTACTGCCTCAGAGCCTTTGCCCATGATGCTCTCTTCTCCTGGACAGCATGTCAGTCTTACCTACATAGCTATATACATATCATTCTGTCTTAGTCTGTTTGGGCTGCCACTACAAACTGTCATAAACTTATAAGCAACAGCACATTATTCCTTGTAGTTCAGGAGACTGGACGTCTGAGATCAAGGTGCCAGCATAGTGGGGTTCCGATGAGGGCCCTCTCTGAGTTGCAGATAACTGACATTTTATATCATAAGGTGGAGAGCAGAAAGGAAGCAAGCTCTCTCTTGACTCTTACAGGCCACTAATCCCATTCACGACAGCTCCACCTTATTTAATCCTAATGAACTCCCAAATGCCTCCTGTCCTAATACCATCACAGAGAGGGGTAGGATTTTTATGAATTTGGGGCATGAGGCACACAAAACATTGTCTGCCATACATTCCATTTTCAATTCAAGTGCCACTTCCGAGAGGAACTCCAGCCACCACAACACTCTCTCCTGTTCATCCACCTTCAGTCCTCATCACTTTGATTATAAGGGGAACTTGGCTTGTTCACTTATTTGATTGTAGTGTTCTGTCTCATGCAATTAGAATATAAGTTCTATGAAAGCAAGGATCTTACTTGTCTTATTCATTCTTGAAACATGACTAATTTAATAGCCCCCGGCAATTACTAGGAATTTTACACAGTTCTGGTAAATAAATGCATGGAAAATTCAAAATAATATCCTGACAAAGACTCTTGGGCCACATCAATATGGTTTTGGGCCCCCTGAGAAGTGCCCCAGCATGCACACTCTGTATACTGTTTCTTACTTTCAACCCAAGATCATATTCTCATTCCTCTTGCCTATATCTCTCCAACTCCTCAAAACTTCTCCATCTTTTCTTGAGTGGTTAGCTACCTGATCTGTGCTATTTTAACTACTTTTTTCACTATTCATTTACTGTAATTTTTTCACTACAGTATCAGTTTGCCCTGCACAATGTGTGAGCAGTTTACTCATTATGGAAAATTGATTCCATTTGGTCAAATTCTATATTAAATCTTTGCTTATTTAAAGACAATTTTCCCTTCTTTATCTCATACCCATTAACCAACCATATAACTCTTTTCTCCATATCTTGCTTATTAGTACATTCTTAGTACTGAACTTGACAGTTATCCCATCATTTGTGTCCACATGATCACTTCCTTTCTCTGAAAATCATTTTTTCCAAATATAATTATATTTCAGAAATCCAGTATGAATGTGTGTATACATTTCCTTATGTCTTATATCTGTTTTTATAAATTCTGTCTTTATTTTAGCAGTTCCTATCTCTTTAATAATACTTTCTTAGCATGATTTAAATAACAAAAACAGGGTTTATAAAATAACTGATAATTACAACTACATAAAATTTGTGAACGTTTTTGTGGGATGAAAAGTAACATAAAATGAAAAAATAACGTACTTGGAAAGATTATTGCAAAAAATATGATGGAAAAATGTTAATTTTTTTAATGCATAGAGAGAGCTCAGACAAATTAACAACAAAGAACCAACAATCCAAAATAAAGGGAAGGACAAATGTTTTAAAGAGGAGTCCAACAGAAAAAAAAAGAAATATAAATCAATTATAAACTTAAGAATATATACGGTATTACTCATAATGTAAAAGACACTATTAAAAGAGTGGAATAGTGTTTATTTTTCATGTAGAAGATTGGAAAAATTGAACTAGAAATACGCAGCATTGGTGATGATGTAAAAAAAATGGGCACTCTCTTACACGTTGGTTTGGGAAGATCATGGCACACATTTTGCAAGGCTATGGTATAGTATCTATCAAATTTACAATAAGTATCAAGTTTTATATATATATATATACTCTATCAATTTTTAGAAGTTTATCCTAAATGAAATATATATAATGTGTGAAAAGTTGTATTTATAATAATGATCATTACAGCATCAATTTTAGTAAGCATAAAATTGTTTTTCAGTAGGAGACCACAACTGGTTAAACCCATTATGCGGCTGGGTCTCTTAATATTCCCAGGTCTGGAACAGGGTACACGGAGGTCCAATACTATATAGCTAAATATAAGAGAGTTATAAATCAAATAAAATATATTTCATTTTCCTTCACTGACAAAGACACTTTCATAACTACTTGAGATAACAAGATAATAGCAAAGTAAAAATGACCTAATGTGTCATTCCAGCCTTTACACAATGGGATTCTACAAATCTGTTTAGAAGTATCTCCCACTACTCCTCACTCAAAACTAGCTCAATGTAATATATTGTCCAGTTACAGAACTCATCTCCATTCCAGAATGTTTTGTGTTCTTTCTTCATGCATGCTGTAATTCTTCCAAGCTCAGCTTAAATGTCATCTTTGTAATTACAAGGTCTGATTTCCAAATTGTTTTCTCCTCTGTGGTCCTTTAGCTTTTTGCTATAACATTTAAAAATAATCTGTTACAGATTATAGAAGATTGTGACATAATTTATTCTCCACCAATTCATGATCTACTTTAGTTCATGGAGTTTATCTTATTCATTTTGTACATTCTTGATGCACCTGTGTCTTATAACCAATAGAGAGAGAATAATATGATCAGACAGATTCAACAACTAAAAATTCATGCCCAAACTTGTTTTGTCTATACCCTCCCTATTTTCAACCACACCTAATCTTATTCTCAAATTATTTTGTAGAAATACTTTGCTTTTACCTGTAAATATTTCTATGTGTATTTCTAAAATAAGGAGTCCTCTTTCAAAGCATCACCACAAAACCAGTGTCACAACAAACATTTACCAATTGTTCCTTAAAATATCAAGTTTCTAACTTGGTTTTCTAACTGAAAATTCCCTTGATTGCCTAATACTTTTTGTTTGAGTCAGGGTCCAGATAAAATGCACATATTAATATTGACTTATTTAGATCACTTGTAACCTACAAATTCATTCTCTCCCCCATTTCCTCTCTTCCAAGCAATTCTTCCCTGCAGCTGAAAGGCATGTATATTTCTGATGAGAGATCTGAGCAGTAGAGTACCATTCCCGCCTCCATCCCCTTATCCATGGTTTTGCTTTTCATAGTTTCGCTTATCATAGTCAGCCACAGTCTGGAAGATTCTCCTCCTGACATATCATCAGAAGGCCAATAGTAGCCCAAGTACTACATCACAATTCCTATATCCTTCACCTCATTTCATCTCATTACGTGAGCATTTTATCATCTCACATTACCAGCATAAGTAGGGTGAGTATGATACAATAAGATATTTTGAGAGAGATAACACATTCACATAACTTTGACTGCAGTATATTGTTATAACTATTCTATTATTGGTTATTGTTGTTAACCTCTTAGTGTGCTTAGTTTATAAGTTAAACTCTTTCATTGATAGGTATGCATAGGAATAATCACGGTATATTTGGATTTGGTACTATCTGCAGTTTCAAGCATCCATTGGGGCCTTGGAACATACCCTTTGTGGATAAGAGGGGACTACTGTATACCTGATGGCTGCCACTTGATTTAATAGTTTTTTTTTTAAATTATTGCCTAGATCCAATATTTCATTAGCAGTTACAAAATGGTGACTTTTTCTTATAACTTTTTCTTTACTTATTAGATAAAGTAATTTTTTAGGGTGACTCCATCCCTTGGAAATTATTTGGATATTGAAAAGTACACATTATATAGGAAAGATAGACTATATGATTGATATGTTCCGTTTATTTACCAATTAAAAGAATAATTTGTTTCCTTTAAATAGTCAAAGGAGATTACAAAGGAGATTACAAAGGAGATTTTAAATGAATGAATGGTTTTTAAACATATTTGATGTATTTCAAAATGTTGCAGTTATTGTTTTTATTTGTATTTAAATTATTTTATCTTTGTCCAGTAAAAACCTGGTCAAATTGTCTCCTGTGTCCATTTAACATGATACTAATAATCCTTGTTAGCTTTCATACTGTTTATGACAAAATTCTATAGATTTTTCTTACAAATTTCTGGTGCCAGCCAGATCTAACCATACAGAAGGCCCTTATTTCCTATTGTGGGATATAGTATTTAGAAACTACAATTTGAATACTAGGATTTTTTTGTTTCCCTTGGGTTAGTTTTCTAGACTTTTTTTGGTTTTTAGAGCTAAGAAATATTTATTTTAAAAATAAAAAATATAAATGTATACTCACAATTATTTAATATATTAATAATTTATTCAAATAATTCATATAATTAATTAAACTCAAGAGTATAAGGCTTTTATTTAACCTCTTTGATCTTATCTTTTTCTCATTTTATTTCAAAATTACTGAAGTAATTATTAATTTACAATACAGACACAACAGCCTCAGTATAATAACATCAACATTATCATCAACATTGTAATTACTGAAGATAATTTCAGATTTTAATTTTCCTTCATTTTTGTCCTTCAGAAATATTACAGTAAGGGTATTCAGTTAAGCTGCTCTGTTTCATCATTACCTCAGATTTTCCTCTGTGTGTGATTATAGTCTCAAGTTAGTACAAAGTTTGGTGTATATAATTGATTTTGCTTCATATTTAGCAATTGTGCCTTTAAATTTTAATTTTGTATTATAATTATTAAACTATTTACATAGATTAAAATAAAATATATCAAATATGTTATATCCAAAGAAGTGTATTTTTCTGTTCCTTTCCCTCCAAGGCATTTCTTCCATCCCCCTAACTATAAAGATAGACATACATTGAGGGGCGCGTGGATGGCTCAGGGGGTTAAAGCCTCTGCCTTCGGCTCAGGTCATGATCTCAGGGTCCTGGGATGGATCCCTGCATGGCGCTCTCTGCTTGGCAGGGAGCCTGCTTCCCCGTCTCTCTCTGCCTGCCTCTCTGCCTACTTGTGATCTCTGTCTGTTAAATAAATAAATAAAATCTTAAAAAAAAAAAGGATATACATACATTGAGCCTATGGTTTATCTTTTTAAATAAACATATACACACATTCAATATTCAACAATACTGAATGATAGCTGGATGGAAACTTAACAGCAATTTGTGGGGAATTAAATTTTTACATAAACAAATGAATATAAATTATTTAAAATATAAAATATGATATCTCAACTGGGTTGCATTGTATTGACCTCTATTTTCTAAATTCTATTGTCTTGTGATTTGGATAAAATTGATGCCATAATATGTGCCATCATTATTTTCTTTTAATAAAGATGCTGTTGCCAAGTCATGTCCTTACACATTTACTCATTTGTAGACTTTCATTAAGCATGCATGTTTCATTCATTCCCCCTTGAACAACACTAAGAATTAACAAGAATTACATCCTTAGTGGCTGTGTTGTATAGCAGTTGTCAGCATTAAGCTAACCATTTTATTATAAAGAATCAATTCAGTACTAAATACCGGTAGCTTAATGCTTTAACCAATGTAACTAGTCAGAATTTGTGTTTTAAGATCCATGCTACCATGATAGTGCTATCATGGATCTTAAAACACAAATTCTGACTAGTGTGCACTTGTCTAATCAAATCCTTTGTATCAGTTTGAATTATGTTTGACCACATGTGACAGAAACCTAATGACAATAGTACAACCAAATAGGGATTCATTTTTCTCATTTTATGGGAAGTCTGAAGGCAATTAATGCAGCATTTGTACAGCTACTTAGGGAAGGTCCAAGATCTTTTAGATACCTACCCTATTATTTTTTTCATCTGGCATTTATTTTTTGATAGTTTCAAAAATGTTTTTTCTGCCTCCTTGTATTGTGTTCATATTCCAGGAAGCATAAGAGAGGGGAGAGTAAAGAGAAAAATATGTCTGTCAGCAGAGCCTATTCTCTTTACAGTGGGAAGAGAACAGATCTTCTGTAAAGTCCACCTCGTTGATTTACCTTTGATTTTATTTGTCAGAACTGGATCACATCCAGTTCCTAGTTAAAATAGTGTCACACTACCGCTCTGAAAACAACTGGAATTCCATAAGTAAATAGGTTAAGAATGGAAAAGTGCAGATAAGGAATCAAGAATTTCTGGTTTATCCCTTGAATCCTCGTCAGTGAAGTGTTTTAAGGTAGTTTTTCTCAAACCAAACATGTTGTATGCTTGTGCTACCCAGATATCTAAATATGAACTACTTCTCTGAACACTTCTCTGAACACCAGAAGTTGAAGAAAGTTAGAAATCTGTGATGAAGGTGTCAGCAGGGTTGGTGCCTTCTGAGGCCTCTCTCTTGGGCATATATATGGCCATCTTCTCACTGGGTGTCCGCACGGTCCTTCCTTTTGTATATCAGTGTCCTGATCTCTTCTTAGGAGGACACCAGTCATATTTGTTTAGGGCCCCCCCCCATAGAACCTAGTTTTAACTCAGTTACCTCTTTAGAAAACCTGTTTCTAAACACAATCACATTCTGAGGTACTGGGGACTTCAAAATATGAATTTTTGAAAGGGCACAGCCCATAATACTGCTGAAACATCTAAGAAACCATAATAAAACAAAACGAAACAAAAACAAAAGAGCTGACAAGAGACCATTTCAGGGGTCATCCATTTCAAAGTTTAAATTGTGTCAGCGTTTCCAGTCTCACCTCACCAGTACCATTTGAAAATGGTGATCAGAAAATAATTACTTAAAAAATAGAATTACTTAGCCAAATATAAAACTAACATTGCCAAATGATTTCCAATCCCTATGATCGATAGATTCTATTTAATAGCTTAATAAATACATTTGTTTAGCTGGGAGAGTTGAGTCATATGTAATTGCAGTTATTCACGCATTAAACTGCAAGGAAACAGCAAATCCAATTATATTAAATCCAAACACATCTCTCTGGGATTTGTGGAAGACACTTAAGCAAAGAGACATGCTACTTTCATAGTCCAATTTGCTCGTACCTGTCTTCTTAAATTTATTGTGATTTGTCCTTGGTCTGTATGTGTTTATTTGTAGATAACAATCAATTGCAGATGCAACAGACAGTGGTGTAACTTAGGAATATTTTTGTTAATTAACTTGGGTTCAAATTCTAATAACATGTGTGAATTATGACGAGGCTATTAATGGAGTGTGGAAAATAGATGCTGTTGCTCTTACCTAGTTTATTTTTGGGGTATTTTATATTACATACACTGTCTCCTAGGCTGTTGAAAACAAAACAAACACAGGCAATGATGATGAAAGGTTACAGTCCAAACAAATGTAAGTTTGTATTGATTTTAAATAATTAATGACTATTTGAGAGTCAATCAATATAAAAAATGTCTCATTCATTAAATAATTATGGTAATTATAGGTTGTACATTAGATCTTAGGAGGAAGGAATTGAGAGTTAGTCTGGCAGTGTGAGCAGGAGGTTATTATTATGGACACTGAAGGACTTGCTAAATACCATCAAGCTGAACTATCCAAGGGGAGCATCTTCATTTGAAACAAGGCATTTGAAACAACACCCATTGAAAACAAAGAGGCCAGTTCAATGCCAAGGAGATAATTACTGTATGAGATGATCCTCGTGAATTAAATCCTGATGATGTTTGTTCTTTTACCTCTTCTACAGAGTTCTCTTTCAATAATATGAAAATTGGGATGAGCAATAAACCCACTACTCAATGCTTGTGTGAGTTTCTAAAATAGATCCATCTGTCTCAAAATATTCTATTTTAATTCATTTAATTAAATGAATTGAAAACAATAAAAAATATAGAGCTTTCATTAGATGCCTTGCCTAGACTAGGTACCTGAGATACAATGATAAGCAATTATTATTAGAACATACCAAGGGGAAAAAAAAGTAGAATAGGGATATGTTGACACAGTAATGCTATGCAATAATCACAAAACCTCAGTGGCATACAATAAACAATAATATCTTAGCTGCTGTGTCTGTGAATTAGTCAGTCACATGGTTGTCTCTGCCACATTCCAGCAGGTCAAAACAACTCACAAAGCCAATCCATATTCAAACAATGGGAAAATCGATTCTATGTCTTTGGCTAGAGGAACCACGAAATTACTTGGCAAATATATGCATACAGAGAGGAAAAAAGAAGTGCAGGTATTAATATAACCAATTTATCATACTCTACCTCATGGAGGACATAATTATTCATATCCCTTTCAAATATGAACCACATTCCCCCCCTCGCATGATCATCAAAAGGAAGATCCAATCACAGCATCAAATTTAGAGTCTATGATTTTTATTATCTATATTGGTCTGGATGTGACCCCTCTTGGTTCAGAGACCTATAACCAAAAAGACAAATTATGTGTCCCAAAACACCCAGTATACAATGAAGAAACAGGGTAATTTTTATTTATGAAAATGAAGAGAATGAGAAACACACAGTAGTCCCTGGTTCATAGAAATTCTGAAATTCCATTGAGTAAATGTTCTAGGTTTCCATCTGGTTTTGGAGTGTTCCTTCATTTAAGCCTAGTTCTGCTCCATAGAAATGGATGCTCTGTTAATTCTTTTCTATGACTTTTTGGTTTTTCCCTCTGAGAAGTCCCTTCTTTTCTATCCATTCTGGTCATTTTTGAGGAAATGGTCCCATTAGGTGAGTAATCTTCTCAGTCTCCAAGAAGTTAGAGGTCCAGAGTCTTTCTTTCTCAATCATGCACCCTTTTAGTGCAGACTAGCAGTGCTTTCGCCACTGTAGCTCTCTAAAAGACTTGGGAATTTTCTTTATTTCAATTGATATATAATTGCCATGTCATATTGTGTTAGTTTTAGGTGTACAATGTAATGATTTGATACATGTATTTGTTGCAAAATGATTACCACAGAAAGTTTAGTTAGTATCCATCACCATATATAGTCACACATTTCTTTTCTTCTGATGAGAACTTCTAAGATATACTGTCTTAGCAACTTTCAAGTATACAATACAGTCTTGTCGAGTATAGCCATCATGCTGTACATTACATCCCCAGGACTTACTTATAACTGAAAGTTTGTACCTTTTGACCACCTTCACTTGTTCTCCCCACACCCATCCCCTACCTCTGGCAAGCACCAGTCTGTTCTCTATATATGAGTTCTTTTTTGTTTGTTTGTTTTAGATTCCATATATTAGTGAGATAATACAGTATTTATCTTTCTCAGTCTAAATTATTTCATTTAGTATAATGTCCTCAAGAATCATCATGTTGTCACAAATAGCAGGATTTCCTTTTTTATGGCTGAATAATATTCCATTGTGTGTATATACATATGTGTATGATATATGTATTTCATTGTGTATATATACATACGTATATGATATATATGTGAGATATTTAGAGAGCTATATATCACATTTTTAATCTATTATCTCTTGATATTCACTCAAATTATTTCTACCTCTTACTATTATAAATAATGCTGTAATGAACATAGACATGCATATATCTTTTCAAGTTAGTGATTTTATTTTCTTCAAATAAATAACTAAAGGTGGAATTGCTGGTTCATATGGTAGTCCTTTTTTTTTTTTTTAATTTTTCAAAACATTCCATGGTGTTTTTGATAGTGGCTGTACAAATTTATATTTCCACTAATAATACACTAGAGTTCCCTTTTCTCCCCCTTGTCACCAGTACTTGTCATTTCTTGTATTTTTGATACATAGCCATCCTAATAGGTATGAGATCATATTTCGTTGTGGTTTTGATTTGCATTTCCCTAATGATATGAATTTTCTAAGTATTGGAAACAAAATCCCAGTTTATTGATTCAGTTATGGAAATTTACAAAATGTAAATATACATGAATGTATACAAAGATCTATATGAAAGCATATTTATTACATAATTTTATTAATAAATGAACAGTTGTATACATTATTTTTGGAAGGCACTAGTTGTATCATTTTAATAGAACATTTTAGCAAAAATGTTCATTCAGTATGATCCATCAATCCTTTTTCTAGACTTTTACACAAAATGATATATCTATGCAGATATGGAAACATTTAAATACAACTGTGTTCACAGAGCATAATTTAAAATATTAAAAGGTTAGGAATACTATACCATGATATGATATATTTTGTTCTTTTCTGACTTTTCTATTTCATATATAATTAATTTACTTAAATAATGTGTTCATTTTATAATTTATAAAATATAAACTTTTTAAATATGAAAAATAAAAATATTGTTTTCTTTACCTGTTGACTAACATTTAGCAGTAAGTTTGAACTCTTTCATTTATCTTCAGAAAGCGTTTAAGAACAGAAAAACTTAGAATGGCTAAAGATATGTTAAAATAGAGTTCATGGTGCTGTCATTTCCTAAAATAAGGAAGTTAACAAAAGTTATTTGATTTGGGACATTTCCCATTTAAGGTGCCTTTGAAAGCTACAATGCGGAAAGTTCAGGAAATATTTGGAAAGATATGACAGGTACAAAAATAGTCAGATGTAGGCAGGTATGTTCAGGAGTTAGAAATGTGGGAAATAATTTGCCCTCTAAGTAAAAAAGGTATTTAGAGATAAGCAGTCTAAGGACAACAAATTGGTGAAAGTATAAATTTAATGTTGGGAGAAGTGAATAATAAAATAGGCCTAGAAATAATAAAAAAGGCCTAGAAAGCATAATCAGAGACCTAGAACATGAAGACAACACTGAGTAACAGAAGTCAAGGGAGGAGTACGTCAAAGGGAGTGAGCAAAACTCAGAAGCTTCAAGGAAAATTCCACTAGAATGCATCCATATTTAAAACAAAACAAAACATTGCATTTGGTAATGAGATGGCTGATGAAACTTCTGAGTGAACAGTTTGAATAGAAAAAGGTGTTACAGACAGTTGAGGAGTAAATAAGTAAAAGAAAGAAAGCGAAAACTAAATAAAGTGACATTCCAAATGTCTTGAGGTGAATCCAGTTACAGAGATAAAAGAGCAATAGAGAGATCTATGAAACTGTTAGCAATAATCCAGATTTCCTGCCAGGTTCTACACTAAGACTTTATTATGGAAGAGACGTTCTCAGAAGTTTTTGCCTTTGGCCTATTTTAATGACTCAGAAAAATCTTTTTCTTATGGCAGAACTTTGGAAGGAATTTTTGGAAGAACTCAGCTTCTGTGCTTTGAAATCCCCAACTGCTCCTATGGCTGTTTCCATAATGACTGAGCATGACGGGGACAGTAATGCAGGCACATTCCTGGAACACAATGACTTTGGCTCCAGGACTCCCTGGGACATAAAGCTTGCTGAGTGACCCCTCCTTACCCCTCCTGAGACATAAAGCTTGCTAAAGTGCTTCCACCCAACTAGCCCACCGTCTCTCCTTGGCTGGGGTCAGACTAACACAGCAAGTAGTCTGATGACTCACCCAGCCTCTCCAGTTCTTGTCCCACTTTCTCTCACAATGCATTTCCGCCCATGAAATCCTTGAACATTTAGCCCCAACTTAACATCTGCTTCTCAGAGGACCCAGACTAACACACACACCAGACACACATATAATAGGTTCTTTGAAGTTGTGAGCTGCTTAAACCATATGCTACTTATTGGAGGTGGTAGCTTACATTTATCACATAGTCTCTCTTGATGTTTAAAAAGCAGATACTACTTAGGTTTTTCTAATTTTACAGTGGAGGCTGTCCATCTTTGCCCACATTTCCCTTTTTATTGTCTGCTATACAGTGTTTATCAAATTTTGAATATCCTGCATTTGAAAAATCATGAATGGTGCAATCCAGTGATATCTGGCATTCCTTTCTATTCTTAAATATGTTTATAGCCTCCTTTTGTGAGCATGGTGAAAATGGCAGGCAAGAGCGAAGTTTCTTTACTATTCCTTTATCCTGTAATATTTATGTTATTTGATATTTGTCCAATTTGTGGAATGATGGATACTGGTTGACAAGGAAGGCACAATATAAACCAAAGTAATAACCTTAGTACTAGGGTGAAGGAAGCTTCTAGTGCTCATTAACACGTACTCTACATCACAGGTTGTAGAACAAAGGAGAAGAAAATAACACTGAGTGAAAAAATACCTCTAAATTATGGATAAAATTTGTTCTTCCAGTATTTTCTCATCATATTCTGTTCCTCTTCTGGGATAAATGTGATGTTAGTGATCAAATTAAGGGTGTGGGTGTTGCTGTATGGTGATGAGTTAATTGAATTTGATCTGAATTTTATTAATTATTTTTTCCAATATGGCTTCCCCAAATCAGGCAAGCATACTGATCTCTGTTGTGTCTGTGTCGTTCTGGGATCATGGAATTGGGAGGAATTTGGTAGTGGTAGCATATACACCATCATTATAAAATAGAGACCTTCACAACTATATGTGTGTTCTTTCTGCAAGAGAATCTGAGCTCATCCAGTTTGAAGGAGAGGGAACCTCTTGAGAATGCAGCTTTATATAAAGGTTCATATGAAATGATACTTGATCCTATTTAAGTGAAGGCATATGAGATGTGCAGAGTGGGTATAATTATTTTGATTAGTGAACTCTAATGCAGACACCATCACATTTCCATACCACAGTTAACATTTAGCACAATAGGCGGCCTCAGATCATTAACAATGGGCCATAAGCAATCCTGGCATTTCCCAGGAAACCTATAATTGGAGACCATGAGTTTGGGGAGAGGCAGCTATTTCCTTGAAATTGATTACTTTGTTCTAGTCAGAGAAAATAAAGTTACAGGATAGTCCATGATAAATTGTCATTACCCAGTGTATTGAGAAACTAGAGCAGTGTTCTAAGAAATACTTCCAGGAGATGGGAATTAAAAAGTTTATGCGTAAAGCAAAATGCACAAAAGTCATGAAATCCTTTCTTGCCCCTATGGCCCAAAGACTCACCAACATTATAAAGACACAAATTCTTGAATATTAAAACATTCAATGTAGCATTGGAGTAAATATTTGCCTTTATTTTGATGGATCAGAATCCAAACTTCCTTTCCATTTTGGTAGAATGTCTTATCCTCATTATTTAGTTGAAGAGGTACACATTGTTTTTTCTCTACTCTTCAGTAGCTAGGGTATAAGTACCTGATTCTGGCTTTGTCAGAATGGTGCTTCAGCCAGAGCTTAAACTCCCGAGAGAATGACGCAAAGAAGAAGGGACAGAATTTATTTACAAGAGCCTTGCAGAATTCTGTAAGATATGCATAGCAACAAGGTTGGCATATGGCCTTGGTATTAAGTATTTGTGACAGCTGGGTTCAGCAGGATAGATGGCTGTGATACCAAACAAAACATTCTCATCAGACTAGACCTTTGAGATGAACTTGGTAGTGGTTGTCATTGCTTATACTTCCTTGGTTCCTACCCACTTTCCCAAGCTTGTTTCTCCAGGTTCCAATCCATGAACTAACAAATAACTAATTTTTTCTATGTTAGAAGTGTAGCTGGTACATGTAGCCAAGAACACCAAATAATATGCCATCTTATTTAAACATAGAAATGATTTTAAGTAACTCCATTAGGTAATATTTTTCATCTATAACTTTTCTAGAATTATAACCAGTAAATATTGAAAGAAACCTAATGAAAATACTTTAAACAATCTATGATATTCCACAACATTTCTGATTAGTGGATATCTGGCCTTCACTTGAATACCTTCAGTGACAGAAAACTTACAACTTTTAAAGCTGATTATTCCATTTCAAGACAAGTTAAATTTTTCTTTGTTATGTCTTTTTTTTTAATGTTTTTTTTTAATTTTATTTTTTATAAACATATATTTTTATCCCCAGGGGTACAGGTCTGTGAATCGCCAGGTTTACACACTTCACAGCACTCACCATAGCACATACCTCCCCAGTGTCCATAATCCCACCCCCCTCTCCCAACCCCCCCTCCCCCCGTCAACCCTCAATTTGTTTTGTGAGATTAAGAGTCACTTATGGTTTGTCTCCCTCCCAATTCCATCTTGTTTCATTTACTCTTCTCCTACCCCCTTAACCCCCCATGTTGCATCTCCTCTCCCTCATATCAGGGAGATCATATGATAGTTGTCTTTCTCCTATTCACTTATTTCGCTAAGCATGATACCCTCTAGTTCCATCCACGTCGTCGCAAATGGCAAGATTTCATTTCTTTTGATGGCTGCAGAGTATTCCATTGTGTATATATACCACCTCATCTTTATCCATTCATCTGTTGATGGACATCTAGGTTCTTTCCATAGTTTGGCTATCGTAGACATTGCTGCTATAAACATTCAGGTGCACGTGCCCCTTCGGATCACTACGTTTGTATCTTTAGGGTAAATACCCAGCAGTGCAATTGCTGGGTCATAGGGTAGTTCTATTTTCAACATTTTGAGGAAACTCCATGCTGTTTTCCAGAGTGCTTGCACCAGCTTGCATTCCCACCAACAGCGTAGGAGGGTTCCCCTTTCTCCACATCCTCGCCAGCATCTGACATTTCCTGACTTGTTCATTTTAGCCATTCTGACTGGTGTGAGGTGATATCTCATTGTGGTTTTGATTTCTACTTCGCTGATGCCGAGTGATGTGGAGCACTTTTTCATGTGTCTGTTGGCCATCTGGATGTCGTCTTTGCAGAAATGTCTGTTCATGTCCTCTGACCATTTCTTGATTAGATTATTTGTTCTTTGGGTGTTGAGTTTGCTAAGCTCTTTATAGATTTTGGACACTAGCCCTTTATCTGATATGTCATTTGCAAATATCTTCTCCCATTCTGTCAGTTGTCTTTTGGTTTTATTAACTGTTTCCTTTGCTGTGCAAAAGCTTTTGATCTTGATAAAATCCCAATAGTTCATTTTTGCCCTTGCTTCCCTTGCCTTTGGCGAAGTTCCTAGGAAGATGTTGCTGTGGCTGAGGTCGAAGAGGTTGCTGCCTGTGTTCTCCTTAAGGATTTTGATGGATTCCTTTCTCACATTGAGATCCTTCATCCATTTTGGGTCTATTTTTGTGTGTGGTGTAAGGAAATGATCCAATTTCATTTTTCTGCATGTGGCTGTCCAATTTTCCCAACACCATTTATTGAAGAGGCTGTCTTTTTTCCATTGGACATTCTTTCCTGCTTTGTCGAAGATGAGTTGACCATAGAGTTGAGGGTCTATTTCTGGGCTTTCTATTCTGTTCCATTGATCTATGTGTCTGTTTTTGTGCCAGTACCATGCTGTCTTGATGATGACAGCTTCGTAATAGAGCTTGAAGTCCGGAATTGTGATGCCACCAACTTTGGCTTTCTTTTTCAATATTCCTTTGGCTATTCGAGGTCTTTTCTGGTTCCATATAAATTTTAGGATTATTTGTTCCATTTCTTTGAAAAAAATGGATGGTACTTTGATAGGAATTGCATTAAATGTGTAGATTGCTTTAAGTAGCATAGACATTTTCACAATATTTATTCTTCCAATCCATGAGCATGGAACATTTTTCCATTTCTTTGTGTCTTCCTCGATTTCTTTCATGAGTACTTTATAGTTTTCTGAGTATAGATTCTTAGTCTCTTTGGTTAGGTTTATTCCTAGGTATCTTATAGTTTTGGGTGCAATTGTAAAAGGGATGGACTCCTTAATTTCTCTTTCTTCTGTCTTGTTGTTGGTGTAGAGAAATGCAACTGATTTCTGTGCATTGATTTTATATCCTGACACTTTACTGAATTCCTGTGCAAGTTCTAGCAGTTTTGGAGTGGAGTCTTTGGGGTTTTCCACATACAGTATCATATCATCTGCAAAGAGTGATAGCTTGACTTCTTCTTTGCCGATTTGGATGCCTTTAATTTCCTTTTGTTGTCTGATTGCTGAGGCTAGGACTTCTAGTACTATGTTGAATAGCAGTGGTGATAACGGACATCCCTGTCGTGTTCCTGACCTTAGCGGAAAAGCTTTCAGTTTTTCTCCATTGAGAATGATATTTGCCGTGGGTTTTTCATAGATGGCTTTGATAATATTGAGGTATGTGCCCTCTATCCCTACACTTTGAAGAGTTTTGATCAGGAAGGGATGCTGTACTTTGTCAAATGCTTTTTTAGCATCTATGGAGAGTATCATATGGTTCTTGTTCTTTCTTTTATTAATGTGTTGTATCACATTGATTGATTTGCAGATGTTGAACCAGCCTTGCAGGCCTGGAATAAATCCCACTTGGTCCTGGTGAATAATCCTTTTAATGTACTGTTGAATCCTATTGGTTAGTATTTTGGCGAGAATTTTTGCATCTGTGTTCATCAAGGATATTGGTCTGTAGTTCTCTTTTTTGATGGGATCCTTGTCTGGTTTTGGGATCAAGGTGATGCTGGCCTCATAAAATGAGTGTGGAAGTTTTCCTTCCATTTCTATTTTTTGGAACAGTTTCAGGAGAATAGGAATTAGTTCTTCTTTAAATGTTTGGTAGAATTCCCCTGGGAAGCCATCTGGCCCCGGGCTTTTGTTTATTTGGAGATTTTTGATGACTGTTTCAATCTCCTTACTGGTTATGGGTCTGTTGAGGCTTTCTATTTCTTCCTGGTTCAGTTGTGGTAGTTCATGTTGTAGTCCATGTATTTATATGTCTCTAGGAATGCATCCATTTCTTCCAGATTGTCAAATTTGTTGGCGTAGAGTTGCTCATAGTATGTTCTTATATTTGTCTGTATTTCTTTGGTGTTGGCTGTGATCTCTCCTCTTTCATTCATGATTTTATTTATTTGGGTCCTTTCTCATTTCTTTTTGATAAGTCTGGCCAGGGGTTTATCAATCTTATTAATTCTTTCAAAGAACCAGCTCCTAGTTTCATTGATTTGTTCTATTGTTTTTTTTGGTTTCTATTTCATTGATTTCTGCTCTGATCTTTATGATTTCTCTTCTCCTGCTGGGTTTAGGCTTTCTTTCTTGTTCTTTCTCCAGTTCTTTTAGGTGTAGGGTTAGGTTGTGTACCTGAGACCTTTCTGGTTTCTTGAGAAAGGCTTGTACCGCTATATATTTTCCTCTCAGGACTGCCTTTGTTGTGTCCCACAGATTTTGAACCGTTGTGTTTTCATTATCGTTTGTTTCCATGAATTTTTTCAATTCTTCTTTAATTTCCTGGTTGACCCATTCATTCTTTAGAAGGATGCTGTTTAGCCTCCATGTATTTGGGTTCTTTCCAAATTTCCTCTTGTGATTGAGTTCTAGCTTCAGAGCATTGTGGTCTGAAAATATGCAGGGAATGATTCCAATCTTTTGATAACGGTTGAGACCTGATTTATGACCGAGAATGTGATCTATTCTGGAGAATGTTCCGTGTGCACTAGAGAAGAATGTGTATTCTGTTGCTTTGGGATGAAATGTTCTGAATATATCTGTGATGTCCATCTGGTCCAGTGTGTCATTTAAGGCCTTTATTTCCTTGTTGATCTTTTGCTTGGATGATCTGTCCATTTCAGTGAGGGGAGTGTTAAAGTCCCCTACTATTATTGTATTATTGTCGATGTGTTTCTTTGATTTTGTTATTAATTGGTTTATATAGTTGGCTGCTCCCACGTTAGGGGCATAGATATTTAAAATTGTTAGATCTTCTTGTTGGACAGTTCCTTTGAGTATGATATAGTGTCCTTCCTCATCTCTTATTATAGTCTTTGGCTTAAAATCTAATTGATCTGATATAAGGATTGCCACTCCTGCTTTCTTCTGATGTCCATTAGAATGGTAAATTCTTTTCCACCCCCTCACTTTAAATCGGGAGGTGTCTTCGGGTTTAAGATGAGTTTCTTGTAGGCAACATATAGATGGGTTTTGTTTTTTTATCCATTCTGATACCCTGTGTCTTTTGATTGGGGCATTTAGCCCATTAACATTCAGGGTAAGTATTGAGAGATATGAATTTAGTGCCATTGTATTGCCTGTAAGGTGACTGTTATTGTATATTGTCTCTGTTTCTTTCTGATCTACTACTTTTAGGGTCTCTCTTTGCTTAGAGGACCCCTTTCAATATTTCCTGTAGAGCTGGTTTGGTATTTGCAAATTCTTTCAGTTTTTGTTTGTCCTGGAAGCTTTTAATCTCTCCTTCTATTTTCAATGATAGCCTAGCTGGATATAGTATTCTTGGCTGCATGTTTTTCTCATTTAGTACTCTGAATATATCATGCCAGCTCTTTCTGGCCTGCCAGGTCTCTGTGGATAAGTCTGCTGCCAATCGAATATTTTTACCATTGTATGTTACAGACTTCTTTTCCCGGGCTGCTTTCAGGATCTTCTCTTTGTCACTAAGACTTGTAAATTTTACCCTTAGGTGACGGGGTGTGGACCTATTCTTATTGATCTTGAGGGGGGGTTCTCTGAACCTCCTGGATTTTGATGCTTGTTCCCTTTGCCATATTGGGGAAATTCTCTCCAATAATTCTCTCCAATATACTTTCTGCTCCCCTCTCTGTTTCCTCTTCTTCTGGAATCCCAATTATTCTAATGTTGTTTCGTCTTATGGTGTCACTTGTCTCTCGAATTCTCCCCTTGTGGTCCAGTAGCTGTTTGTCCCTCTTTTGCTCAGCTTCTTTATTCTCTGTCATTTGGTCTTCTATATCGCTAATTCTTTCTTCTGCCTCATTTATCCTAGCAGTGAGAGCCTCCATTTTTGATTGCATCTCATTAATAGCTTTTTTGATTTCAACTTGGTTAGATTTTAGTTCTTTTATTTCTCCAGAAAGGGCTTTTATATCTCCCAAGAGGGTTTCTCTAATATCTTCCATGCCTTTTTCGAGCCCGGCTAGAACCTTGAGAATCGTCATTCTGAACTCTAGATCTGACATATTACCAATGTCTGTATTGATTAGGTCCCTAGCCTTTGGTACTGCCTCTTGTTCTTTTTTTTGTGGTGAATTTTTCCGCCTTGTCATTTTGTCCAGATAAGAGTATATGAAGGAGCAAGTAAAATACTAAAAGGGTGGCAACAACCCCAGGATAATATGCTTTAGCCAAATCAGAAGAGATCCCAAATCGTGAAGGGGGAGAAAGGGGATAAAAAGAGGTTCATAAAGAAAAAAAAAGAAAAAAAGAAACAATTAAAAAAAGAAAACCAATAAAGAAAAAATATAAAAAGGAAAAAAAATATATATATATTAAATAAACTAGTTAAAAAACGTTAAAAAAGAAAGGGTAAAAGTTAAAAAAAATTAGCAGAAGAAGAAAAAAAATTGAAAAAGAAAAGACAAAAAAATTAAATTAACTTCAAGGCTAAAGAATCATGGGGAGAAAGCCATGAGTTCCGTGCTTTGCTTTCTCCTTCTCTGGAATTCCGATGCTCTCCTTGGTATTGAAACTATACTCCTTGGTAGGTGAACTTGGTCCTGGCTGGGTTTCTTGCTGATCTTCTCGGGGAGAGGCCTGTTGTAGTGATTCTCAAGCGTCTTTGCCCCAGGCGGAGTTGCACCGCCCTTACCTGGGGCCGTGCTGAGTAATCCGCTCGGGTTTGCTTTCGGGAGCTTTTGTTCCCTGAGCGCTTTCCGTAGAGTTCTGGAGGGCGGGAATGAAGATGGCGGCCTCCCGGTCTCCGGCCTGGAGGAGCCGAGAGCCCGGGCCCCCACTCCTCAGTGCGCCCTCAGAGAACAGCACCCAATTACTCCCATCACCCTGGCCTCCGGCCGCGCTCCGAGCTAACAGAGCCTGCGACCGGTTCAAGGTAACCCCGAGCTTAGAGCTCACTCCTCGGCTCTGTCCCTGTAGCCGGCTTCCCCGTTCTAATACCTGTAAGCTCTGCGACACTCAGACACCCCCGATCCTTCTGTGACCCTACGGGACCTGAGGCCACACTGACCCTGCATGGGCTTCACCCCGGTTAAGCCTCTGGAGCGATGTCCCTCAGTGGAACAGACTTTTAAAAGTCCTGATTTTGTGCTCCGTTGCTCCGCCGCTTGCTGGGAGCCGGCCCCTCCCCCCGCGGTCTATCTTCTCGTCGCTTTGGATTCACTTCTCCGCCAGTCCTACCTTTCAGAAAGTGGTTGATTTTCTGTTTCTAGAGTTGCTGTTCTTCTTCTCTTCAGTCTCCCGTTGGATTTGTAGGTGTTTGCAATCTTTAGATGAGCTATCTAGCTGATCCCCCGCTACCTGAAGTAGTCTCAGCCTGCTACTTCTCCGCCATCTTGACTCCTCCCCCTTTGTTATGTGTTTTAACTAACTTTCTTTAAATGTAAGACTGTGATGATTTATTTGGCAGCCTTATCTAAGTTTTAGCTCATACTAGGATTGCAAAATATTTATGTCTGTTTTGAGTAGTTATAGATTTAGTTTCATTAAAGCTTATAAAATTAAAAATACCTTGAAAAAATGAATATGGCACAGACATAGGCTCCGAAGAACTCCCTTTGGGAAACTTCATTGCTCCACATTCATAGTATTTCTAGCTCAGATTTAGTCTTGTATCCCTGAATTTGACATAAGTTTGAGTCTTGTTAGCTTATCCCCATTGGAAAATGCCTACAGAATCTCATTGTCCTCTCAAAACTGCCTGCTTTAGAATCATATTTAGGCTCAGTAATAAGTGGAAAAAGTGTTTAGATTAATTTGAATGTTTGATGTCTCAACTTCCTTCGACAAAGAGGAAAAGTGTTCATGTATATGAACATTACAACAAATGTTTTTGAAAATAATAATCTGCCAAAGTGAGTGAATGAGATGCAGGTAATTCAAAGTTCAAAAACTCTCAGAGTGTGTGATAGTCTCCACTTGGCCTAAAACATGTGGCTAATTGCTGTTTATTAGCAATATGCTTTCCTCTTTCACAGTAGCTACAATAAATCAACTATTGAATTCCCCTGATGAGCTATTTCATGGGCCAGATCCAGGATTTGAATTTGGGCTGCAGAAAACGTATCTTCATTGATCAAAATCACATAGGTGAAGAATAAAGACACACTTGCTTATGTATATTTCAGAATTTATATCAGGAGTGGAGACCCGTGAAAATATTTGCCAAAAAAAGACACCTAATTAAAACAACTCTTCAAATCTCTAGCGGCTTTACCACTTTATGTTTAGTGATGTCTGTTTTAATCAACAGAGAAATCCAGGGAAATAGAATGTGTTGTGAAATAATACACTAATTTGCATTAGTATGTGAATTTGTTATTTATTGATTTATTCATTTATTTAATATTCTCTTGAATAACTTGAATAGTTTGTGACTTGGTACCTGTAACTGAAGATGGCCTTCAATATTTATATGTGTAAAGTTTGTATGACTACTATGTACAGTCGCCATTCATATGTATGGAAGGTTGTGACATTGGAAATGAATCCTTGAGAGACCTCTAGTTATTTTCTGTTGAAACTTACCCTATCCCCTACCACTGCCTAAATCCCCTTGAGCAATGTGGCAGATAGAGGTGCAGAAGTAAAAACAGAATTTCTGGATGACCACTTCTGCTGTCATAGGCTGGGCAACCTAAATACCCACCCACCTGTTAAAGTGTATTTGCAAAGTGTACAGAGTTTAAAGTTCAAAAACTCTCAACATTTTTAAAGCACTATACTGTCATGAAGACCATGCCCTGTGTGGAAGATCTTTCCCATCGTAGACTTCTTAGTTAATTATATTTACTCCTCAATTATTTACTCAGTCATATCTTCCTCTGGTAAGTCTTCCCTGAAATCAGTGCATAAGTATTTTATTCACTCTTTCGGAAAAATGTACTTTTCTCCTTGTAGGATAATGTATAAGTGGTTATTTAATTAATAGTCCTCTCACCTCTTGCAAATCCTAAGCAACTCGAGAGCAGGAGCCTTATCTTTTTTTACTCACTGTTGTATTTCTAGCACCTTTCACAGTGGATGGCAATCAGTAGGCACTTGATAAACATTGGTCAAATAGGTAACACATTTAACACTCTTTCAAAAGATGACTTCTCGCAAACCTGTACCATTTTCCTGCCTCTTTGCTATGGAAAGGAAAAAAAGGAGGTGCCTGGGTGGCTCAGTCAGTTAAATGTCCAACCGTTGATTTCAGCTCACATTATGATCTCAGGATTGTGAGATCAAGCGCCTGCATCCGGCTCCACACTGTGCTTGGAGCCTGCTGAGGATTCTCTCTCTCCCTCTTCCTCTGTCCCACACCCCCCACCCTTTCCCTCTCTTTAAAAAAAGAAAAAAAAATATATGTATATAGATAGATAGATCTAGATAGACAGATAGATAGATATGAGGTTCCTCCTCTTATCTAGATAGATATATCTAGATAGATAGATAGATATGAGGTTCCTCCTCTTATCAAGGCAAAAAGGCCAATCCTTTCCTTGTGTTTTGGATCACCTACCTTTTAGACTGCATTAGCGTCTAGCAATCCCTGATTTCTCTTATATCTGTATCTTCGAACTTTCCCTCTTTCCCTTTAGAATGAACATTTGCTCAGGTTTCTTCCACTTTAGCAAACAAATAAAAACAACAAGAAAAGGTCAAAAATAAAATAAATTTAAAAATAAATAAAAATAAAAAATAAATAAATAAATAAAATCAAAATCAAATCAAATCCTTCCAAACAACCATTCAATTGTTTCACTTATTAGATACATATTGTAGAACACCTGCCATTTTCACCATTTACCCATATTTTAGGCTGCATAGGTGAACAACATAGATAAAAAACCTATGCTCAAAAAAGTGAGAGTCTAGCTACTCTTCTGTCTCTCTCCTTTATCTAAGAATCCAGTTTCTAGTTTCTTTAAAATGTTATTTTCCCTTGTGTTTTCCACTTCTACATTTCCTATTCACTGTTCCTCCTCCTGAAGTCTGAGTTCTTCTATACTGTTCTCTATGGAACTAGTAACTAGTAAAAGGTTAGTCCTCTGTCCTTATCAATTTGACATCATAGTAGCATTTGGACTGGCCTCTCCCTCCTGATCCTCTTTCCTCTGTTGATTGCCCAATACTTGTCTTTCCTGGTTCTCTTACTCCCTGAAAGATTTTTCTTATTGTAAATGACCTTTTCTTTCTCTATTTAGGTTTCATTTGGTATTCCTTGTGGTTAGTTTTTAATAATTCTTTTCTCAAGCATTTCCTGAGTGATATAATTTAATCTATTAGCTTAAACTATTATATGCAAGTCTCCATACATCTTGCAAAGATCTTGTAACCAAATACAAAGGGTTTGCCAATTGGGATGCATTAAATTGAATATGACCCAGGTTGAAAGCAAAGGACTTTTCATTACTTGTTACAAGTAAGAAGACACTTACTTCCTAGGCACTGTCTTCCTAGGAATTAGTACAGGAAGCTTTTATTCAGTGTATTAGGGTGTAGGGCCAGGGAGCCTGAATGTACATTAAAGAACGTGTCTATATTCTATTGTTTAGGCATTTTGGTTCAGTTTTGCAGGCCTAACATGTCAGCTAACTAGTACATACATCATATGTTCAAAAAATGGTGGAATACCCTGCCCATAAGAGGAGAGCTTAGTATTTTAATGAGGTAAAGATAACTTCGGGACAACTTAGGGGGGCTTCTGCATAGGTTCTCAGCTTCATTCTGGCTCAAACTGGCTCATGTAAGTGGCTATCAGGCAAATACCTAGCAAGGGGTTATGGGATGATGGCCTCAGGTCTTCTTGGTGGGAACTGCTGGTTCTGCAAAACAAAACACATTCCTTCCCTGCTTTTGTCCCTTCCCCTCCTCTCTTCTGTGGATAGCTTTCAGCTCTCTGGTCTAAATCACTCCCCACTGCATTATAGCTACCAGGGGGAGGAGTCTCCTGAGAAGGTAGACAGTGGTGATTAGAGGCCCATGAGGTCATGGTGTTCTGGTGCTGCTTCATTGGTCTTTTCCATCTCAAGACTTGGAATCTGAAAAATATCCTTATTCTTCATGTTAGAGATTTCAGTAGGTACATTTGGTGATTATATCTCTAGGGTAGCACTGGTTAACTACATGTCCTGTAGGTTCCTTTGAATGATAAGCAAGTATTCCTATCCCTTGAGCCTAGGCCTATGTGTTCCTTGTTTGGTCCAGCCATGTCTGGGGACAGTATGACTTCTAATGTTCTAAACTGACAAGAGGGATGTCTGGATGCTGGCTTCAATCTCTGTTTAGATTTCCAAACTTACATGTCTAAAAATTGGAAGTTTTCGTCTTCACCCAGATAACCCACAGATCATTTCTGAAACAAATTCATTGTCATGTACTTCACAGATCTTCATATTACTAAATTTTAGTTTATTTATTATTCTTATTCTTTTTTTTTCTTTCTCTCTCTCAAAAATGCCAACCTTCTCCCAGTTACTTGAAATGGAGCCTTGCTTTTTGCTTCTTGAATTCTGTCCACTTATTCCCGTTACTTATGGTATGATAGGATATCATCAAGCAACAGTGATTTCACTTGCTTTAAATTCTTTAATATCTATCCTCTTTCTTCCACATTAGCTGCAACTGATTGTTTTTTTAGGATTTGTCTTATTTTATCCACATTATTATGATAGTGTTCTAAGTGGCTTCCATAATAAATCCAGTTTCAACATTCTGGCTGGCATTTTTCTAAGATGCTATGTTGTTTTAATGCTAAGCATTCTTCAGTGGATCACCAGACTCTCAGGTCAATGTCAGCCTTTTCAGCATGTAAGGCTTCTCGTGCTTTCAGCAGGCTTCTTGTGCCTCAAGCTTTCATAGTTTCTATCCTCTGTGCATGCCTCTTTCAAATCCCATATTTCGGTCTTATTATTATATTTTAATTTCCTATAAGGAGCCATGTTCTCTCTCACTTCCAGGATTTAGTACATAATTCTCTTGCTTCTATTAGTCTTCCTTGATCTTCCCAGTATAGACCCCAGTGGCTCATTCTTTGTCCTTCAATGATGAAACCCTATGATTGTCTTCATTATGTATCTGTCCAATCTAGAGGATAAAATCACTCAAAATTTTTAAACTACAGGTATCCTTTTTCAACCATCACCCTTCACACTCCACCCTCCCCACACACATAAATATGATATAAGAGAAAGGGAGTGGAGAATATGATTTGAGTTCCTACTAGGAATTCATGTTAAAAGGTCACACCATGAAGGTGGCACTTTCTTCTATCTTCTTTACCTTTTAAATTTATTTTAACTATACAAATAAAATAGTCCATAGCTTTTTTTTTTTTTTTTTTTTCCAGCCTGGGGAAATTTTCTTCTCTTTTAGGTACTTCTTTCTTTTCATCTATCCTCTATAGGATTAAGAATGCATTCGCCTAAGGCTTTCTCCTTGGATACCCATGGCCAACTCTTACATCTGCTTCTTCTTTCTTATGGATCCAACTGTGAAAATTCTAAAATCATATCTCAAATATATAAAAAAAATCAGCTCTCTCTGTCTTCTTATATTAATCATCAGGTATTCTTACCAGTTTGATTTTTTATTCATTTGTTTGGTTTGAAAAGGAGATCTTGAGATATGGATTTGGGTTCATGAGAAGAAAGAATCCTTTCTGTACTTACTGATATCATTAAGGTTCAGCCTGTTATCTTTTTTCATGAGAACACCTTCATGGCCTCTTGTTCTTGCTCCTTTCCCAATCCATTCCCAATCTAGCACTCAGAGTATTATTTTTAAAATGTCTGTCTCCTGATTAAAATAGCTTCCCATTTAACCATGTCTTTCTCTGGCTTAAAATGGTTTCTTATTACATGGAGAATAAAACGTAAACACTGTCAAATGGTAAAGATGGTTTCTCCCACCTATCTCCTGAAACTCATTCTTCTCCACCTTGCTCACAACTCTTCCACTACCCTGGACTTACTTCAGTTCTTTGAATCTGTAAAGATCCTTCCAACATCAGAGTCTTTGTACCTTGTCTTTTCTGCCTGAATATTCTCCTCCCGAACTCCCATTCTTTATCTGGCTCTTTTGTGCCCCTCTTTTCGGTCTCAGGTTACATATCACAGCCTCATACAAATCTTCCTTGATTTCTTATTTTACAGTGAACCCCTCCTGTCATTCTCACACTGGATCTCATTATAATGCCTCATAGAATTATCATAATTTATAATCATAATCTGTCTCCTCCACTTTGCTATAAGGTCCATGAGTTGGAGACCACATATGTTTTGTTCACCCTGTATAATCTGTCAGACATATACACATGCTCAGATACCTTTACTGAATATGTAATAATATGACACTTTGGGAAAAAAGAACCTAACTGCTTTTATTGCTTGCCTTTTGGAGAGGGTGGAGGTAGAGGCTGCTAATCTTTGCATTCTCCGTTCATGTTCTTTTGAATCCATTGGTTCTCTTGGTGCATTTCAGTTCCTTGAGTGTTTTCATTCCCAGCAGCCAGCTTCTCAATCTTTTCGTCAAGGTTGCTTTCAGTGCAGTAGAAACCCCTAGGACCTGAATGTGGGCATTTACATCCCTCTGGAGTCCAAAAACTTAACCAAGATCTAATGAGTTTTGAGGGAGGAAGTAGGAATACTCCATCTCTCTTGTCCCTGATGAAAACTACAGTGTTTTGTCTTCAGTGTTCCTGTGTGGAATTGAGCCATTATTACTGTGCATTGTGGTACTTTGCTGAGTTCTCTACACTCTTGCATAACTTCCATCTATCTCTTCATTATCTCCCTTCCTCACTAGCCTACTAGTTTTTCTAACATATCACTTTTGCACAAGTCCTTGACTCAGAATCTGTGTCTGGGGAACTCTACTTGAGATATCCAACTTCACAGGAGAGACTTTTAAATGTTTCTCATGTCTTTACTACATGATGTTGACCTAGGTTGTCAGTCAAATCCTAAATTATTTCTTATTTAAAGAGGCACAGATGGAGAATGTGCTAGAAAGGCCTTAGTGATCCACCCATCCAATGGCCTTGTTTTATTGATGAGGGACTGAGCAGCAGAGGGGTATGCGCTCTGCACAAGGTCACAGCCTTCATGAGCTGCAGGGTGGCAACCAGGACCAAAATCCTGATGTTCTTGACACCCAGGCTCATGCTTTACATCAAGAAATTTTCATAAATTTAAATTGGATGATTTAAAAAGGATGAGAAGAAACCAAACACTATTAAAGTAAAACAAATTGGCCGGCAGATAAAAATAATTCATAGGGGTATTAAAAACCACTAAAATATAACCTGAGGAGAAACTGAACTGACAGCAACTTAGTGTCCTTTACTATGTTTTATTCGGCAGTTTTGTATAAATGTCATTTCCTTTAATGCCTCCTTCACAGTAAATTTGGGTAAGTATGTAGCTGGAAGTTAAGTGTATTGCATGTGTGTGTCTATATATATATATATATATATATATATATATATATATATACATATACATATATATATATCACATAGCACTGAGTTAAATGAATCTTCTTAAAAACAAAAATTTGAAATATTTACAAAATTACCATTAAAAGCCATAGTATAGCTGCTTTACAGATTGTGATGAGTAATAGCTTCATACATCTTACTTGAGAGGCCTCAAAGTGCCTTAAGTGTAATGTACTTGTGACTTATGAGGTTCCCAGACAAGACATAAACCCATAATTTTCTGTAGTCACTGTTACTCAAAATGATGGACTCAACCTAGTGTGGAATTGATTTATTAGATTTTTTTATTCAGATGATGAAGCTAACATATAACTCTAAATTCTTTGGTTAATGAAAAGGTACTAATATCAGAGCTAGCACATCATCATGATTTGGTCTCTAAAACTAATTTAAGCCACATTGTAAATACCACTCAATAAGAAGCACCTAGTCCTGAGTATGTGTTTGCGTATATATGTGTGTGTTCTAATGCATACAGGCACATGCAATTTTATGGGAGATGGAGAGGGCTCTCCTCATGACATCAATTTCATTACTACCAAGGGTTAGAGAACTATTATGATGGTTTTGCTGGGAGGGGCAGGATTGGAAATGTAAGCATGTTGCCTTGAAGCCCATTTCTGATAGTTTAGCATTATTTCAACTGAGATTAAATACACAAAGTGCCATACTTTTCAATAGGTAGAGTGAGAAGGGATTTAATTATCACTCAAACTTCCACACCATGCAGGGATGTCCTAAATAGCACTTCTTAGAAGTGATGTTTGAGTACTGTCAGAGATAAACATTTTAATACTTACAGTTTTAGACAACCGTAAGTTAAAAAAAATAACTTATATTCAGATTAAGTATATGTTCTTACAAATCCAAAGCCACTGTCAGAAACCTACCCTGTGGTGATGTGGAGAATTGTGTGGTCTTTCTTGCATGGGACACTTTTTCAGATCTTTGAAGACAGACAGCTGCCATGTGTCCATCACTCTTTGCCTTTCTAGATGGAAATTGGAGACTTTGTAATGCTTTAAGTATTTCTCAGGCTATATGGTTTCTCTATTTTTCATAGTCCTGCCATAGGTTAATTGGTGAAATTCTCTCTTCAAATGTGTATCCAGTTGAGAATACAATACTTTTGCTGCTCTTGATTTGTTCATTCAACAAATATTTATTTAGTGTCTGTTTTGTATGAGGAATTATTCTAGGTATTGATTGAGGAATACAAGAGGAAGGAAAGGGTCCCTGTCTTCATGATGTTTCTGTGTATGCTCAATAGTGCACATTTTCCTCCCACTTCATTAGCATAACAAAGTCAGCTCCTGTCACTCAGGATATTCCCAGGATTTTTTAAAAAAATTCCATTATTTCATTTTTATTTTTATATTTTATATTATTATATTCAGTTAGCCAACATACAGTATATCATTAGTTTCAGGGGTAGTGTTCAATAATTCATCAGTTGTGTATAACACCCAGTGCTCATCACAACACGTGCCCTCCATTTTTTTTTTTTTTTTGTATGTGTGCTGCCACAGCAAGCAAAACATGTGCTCTCCTTAATACTCATCACCCTGTTATCCCATTCCCCACCCCCACCTCCCTCCCTTCTGTAACCCTCAGTTTGTTTCCTCGAGTCCCACGTCTTTCGTGGTTTGTTTCCCTCTCTGATTCCTTCCCATTCAGGTTTCCCTCCCTTTGCCTATGGTCCTCCATGCTATTCCTTATGTTCCACATATGAGTGAAACCATATGATAATTGTCTTTCTCTGCTTATTTCACTTAGCATAATCCCCTCCAGTTCCATTCATGATGATGCAATTGGTAAGTATTCATCTTTTTTGATGGCTTAGCAATATTCCATTGTATATATGAACCATATCATCTTTATCCATTCTCTGTTGAATAGATACAGTTTGACTATTATGGACATTGCTGGTATGAATATTGGGGTGGATGTGCCCTTCTTTTCACTACATCTGTATCTTCAGGACAAATACCTAGTAGTGCAATTGCTGACTCATAGGGTAGCCCTATTTTTAACATCTTGAGGAACCTCCATACTGTTTTGCAGAGTGGCAGTACCAGCTTATTCCCAGAATAATGTAAGAGGGTTCCCCTTTCTCCACATCCTCACCAACATTTGTTTTTTTCCTGTCTTGTTAATTTTTGCCATTCTAAGTGGTTTAAGGTGGTATCTCTTTGTGGTTTTGATTTGTATTTTCCTGATGGCTGGTGATATTGAACATTTTTCATGTTTCTGTTAGCCATTTGTATGTCTTCTTTGGGGAAGTATTGTTTCATATCTTCTGCCCATTTCTTGACTGGATTATTTGTTTTGGGGGGTAGTTGAGTTTGAGAAGTTCTTTATAGATCTTGGATATCAGCCCTTTATCTGAAATGTCATTTGCAATTATCTTTCCCCATTCCGTGGGTTGCCTCTTAATTTTGTTGATTGTTTCCTTTGCTGTGCAGAAGCTTTTTATCTTGATGAAGTCTCAAAACTTCTTTTTGCTTTTGTTTCCCTTACCTTTAGAGACATATCTTGAAAGAAGTTGCTGTGGTTGATGTTGAAGAGGTTACTATGTTCTCCTCTAGAATTTTGATGGATTCCTGTCTCACATTTAGGTATTTTATCCATTTTGAATCTGTTTTTGTGTATGGTATAAGGAAATGGTCCAGTTTTATTCTTTGGCATGTGGCTGTCCAATTCTCCCAACACCATTTATTGAAGAGACTGTCTTTTTTCCATTGGGTATTCTTTCCTGATTTGTTGAAAGTTATTTTACCTTAGGGTTGAGGGTCCATTTCTGGAGTTCTATTCTGTTTCATTGATCTATGTGTCTGTTTTTCTGCCATTACCAAGCTGTCTTGATGATCACAGCTTTGTACTATAACTTAAAGTCAGGCATTGTGATGCTCCAGCTTTGTTTTTCTTTTTCCATATTCCCCTAGTGATTCGTGGTCTTTTCTGGTTCCATACAGATTTTAGGATTGTTTATTCCAGCTCTGTAAAAAAATATCAAAGTTGTTTTGATAGAGATTGCATTAAAAGTATAGATTGCATAGACAATTTAACAATGTCTATTCTTCCAATCCATGAGCATGGAATGTTTTTTCATTTCTTTGTGTCTGCCTCAATTTCTTTCATAAGTGTTCTGTAGTTTCTAGAGTGTAGATCCTTTACCTCTTTGGCTAGGATTCTTCTTAGTAACTTAATAGTTTTTTGGTGCTATTGTAAATGGAATCAATTCCTTAATTTCTCTTTCTTCAGTTACATTGTTAGTGTATAGAAATGCAACTGATTCTGTGCATTGATTTTGTATCCTGCCACACTGCTGAATTGTTATACGAGTTCTAGTAATTTGGGGGTGGAATCTTTTAGGTTTTCCACATAAAGGATCATGTCATCTGCAAGGGGGAGAATTTGACTTCTTCTTCTCCAATTTAGATGCCCTTTATTTCTTTTTGTTGTCTGATTGCTGAAGCCAGTACTTCTAGTACTATGTTGAACAAAAGTGGTAAGAATGGGGATCCCTATTGTGTTCCTGACCTTAAGGGAAAAGCTCTCAGTTTTTCCCCGTTGAGGATGATATTCGCTGTGGGCTTTGCATAGATGGGTTTTATGATATTGAGGTATGTTCCCTCTATCCCCATACTTTGAAGAGCTTTAATCAGGAAAGGATGCTGTATCTTGTCCAATGGTTTTCCTGCATCAATTGGGAGGATCATATGGTTCTTGTCTTTTCTTTTATTAATGTGCTCTATTATGTTGATTGACTTCCAAATGTTGAACCACCCTTGTATCCCAGGAATAAATCCCACCTGGGATTTATTCACCTGGTGAATAATCCTTTTAATGTATTGTTGGATCATATTGGCTAGGATCTTGGTGAGTATTTTAGCATCCATTCCCATCAGGGATATTGTTCTGTAATTCTCCTTTTTGATGGAGTCTGGCTTTAGGATCATGGTAATTATAGTGCACATTTAAAAAAGTGATCTACCTCCCTAGAACATCAATAGTCTAAAATTTGTGGTACAAAAATAATGAATACTGTTATGCTGAAAATAAATTTTAAAAAATGATAAAAAATAGTCTAAAATTTTATTAGAAATTTTAAATTAGCAAGTAAACCATGATATTTCTTCATATTTAACTTCATATTTAACTAATCATTAATAAAAATATTTAGAGTTTTCCACAAGATCATGGCACAATCTCCCATTGTAATTTCTATCTTTAATCATTTCTAAAATTAATACATTTATTGTATTTTTTAAAACTTAATCTCATCATCTAATGTGGAATAGTCTTTATAATTTAACCTTCTACCCGTGATTTGGCCCTTCTGGTTTTGGGCCAAGAAAAAAATGAATAATGATATTTTTTGTGAATTTATTAAGCTCTGGTAAAAATGTTTTTTAGGAAAGGAGTCAAATACAGGATCTCATGATCTCATAGATACTTGCATTACTCTTGGTTTCAAGATGGTAGTGCCACTTAAAACAAATGTCATGATTTTATTTTATCAAGTTTTTAATTTTAATTCTCATACAGTTTATAGTGTTGTCTTAGTTTGAGGTGTATAATATAGTGATTCAACAATTCTGTATATTACTCATTGCTCATCATGATAACTGTCCTCTTAATCCCCTTCATCTATTTTACCCATCCCCCTACCCACTTCCCCTCTGGTAACTATCAGTTTTATTCTCTATAGTTAAGAGTCTGTTTTTTGGTTTATCTCTTTTTTTGTTTGTTTGGTTTCTTAAATTCCTCATATGAGTGAAATCATATGATATTTTTCTTTCTCTGATTTACTTATTTCACTTAGCATTATACTCTCTAGCTCCATTCATGTTGTTGCAAATGGCAAAATTTCATCCTTTTTATGGATGAGTAGTATTCAATTACACACACACACTCACACACCCTACCTCTTTATCCATTCACATATTTTTTTTAAAAAAATTTATTTATTTATTTGACACACAGAGAGAAACAACGAGAGAAGGAACACAAGCAGGGGTAGAGGGAGAGGGAGAAGCAGTTTCCCACTAAGTAGGGAGCCCAATGCAAGGCTCAATCCCAGGACCCTTGGATCATGACCTGAGCCAAAGGCAGACACTTAATGACTGAGCCACCTAGGTGCCCCTATCCATTCATCTATTGATGGACATAGGATGCTTCCATTAGTTTGGCTATTGTAAATAATGCTACAATAAGCATAGTGGCACATATATCTTTTTGAATTAGTGTTTTCATATTGTTTGAGTAAATACCCAGTAGTGGAATTCCTGGATCATATGGTAATTCTATTTTTAATTTTTTGAGGAATCTTCATACTGTTTTCCACAGTGGCTGCATTCCCTTCGGAAGTGTACAAGGGTTCCTTTTACTTCATATCCTTACCAACGCTTGTTGTTTTTTGTGTTTGTGATACTAGCCATTCTGACAGGTATAAGGTGATATCTCACTGTGGTTTTGATTTGCATTTCCTTGAGGATTAGTTTTTTTTTTTTTTTTAAGATTTTATTTATTTATTTGACAGACAGAGATCACAAGTAGGCAGAGAGGCAGGCAGAGAGAGAGAGGAGGAAGCAGGCTCCCTGCCGAGCAGGGAGCCCAATGTGGGCCTTGATCCCAGGCCCCTGGGATCATGACCTGAGCCCAAGGCAGAGGCTTTAACCCACTGAGCTACCCAGGCTCCCCGAGGATTAGTTTTATTGAGCATCTTTTCATGTAACTGTTGACCATTTGTGTGGCTTCTTTGGAAAAATGTCTGTTCATGTCTTCTACCCATTTTTCAATTGGATTATTTGGATTTTTTGGTGTTGTTTAAGTTCTTTATATATTTTGGATACTAAACCTTTATCAGATATGTCATTTGCAAATGTCTTCTCCCATTCGACAGGTTCTCCTTTTATATTGTTTTCTTTGCTGTGCAGAAGGTTTTTATTTTGATATAGTCCCAATAGTTTATTTTTGCTTTTGTTTCCCCTGCCTCAGGAGTCATATCTAGAAAAATGTTGCTATGGGCAATGTCAGAGAAATTATTGCCTGTGCTCTCTTCTAGAATTTTTATGGTTTCAGGTCTCGCATTTAGGCTTTTAATCCATTTTGAGTTTATTTTTGTGTATGGTGTAAGAAAGTTGTCCAGTTTCATTCTTCTGCATGTAGCTGTCCAGTTTTCCTAACACCATTTGTTAAAGAAACTGTCTTGTTTTTCATTGCATAGTCTTGCCTCCTTTGTTGAAGATTAATTGACCATATAATTGTGGGTTTATTTCTGGACTTTCTATTCTATTCCATCAAATACCATGCTTTAAAAAAAAATACTGTTCAGTGAAACCAATTTCCCAGAAATTCTACTCCCAAGGATAACCATGATTAACAACTTATTGTTTGCCTTTCCAGAATTATAATGCACATATTTTATATAATTGGTATCACTATATATATATATATGTTTTTAAACTTACATATCATACATATATTTCTATTTTAAAATGTAATACTCATGTCTCTTTTAATGTATGGATTTTATTCTACTATATAGGTGTACTGTAATTTGTTTAATTTATTCATTATTCATTGACACTTAAGCTATTTTCAGAATTTTTCCTTTATTATTAACATGGCACATACCTTTGTGTACTTACACTGGCCTCACCTTAAGATAAAATTTCAGAAGGGAATTAAATTATATACAGATTAAAATTTACAATACATTACTAGATTGCCCTTTAGAAAGCATGCAAAATTTACACAGCCACCTCCAGTATATTAGAGTTCTCACTTGTTTATATCTTTGCTAACCAAGTAATTTGAAAGTCCTTCTAATCATTGTCCATCTGATATTTCTATTTTAATTTTTATTTACATGTCTAGTAATAACTTTCTTAAATACTAACTTGTCACTTGTCCAGTTTTGTATTTGGGAGATTTAATCTGTCTCTTGATTTACAAGAAGATAACTTAGTTTTTTTTTAACATATTCTACAAATTTGTCTTTTAATATCAATCTTTTGCAGACAGTGTATATAAAATATATGCTGTCATACCTAAAAAAATCATCTACTATTGATTTCACCTTTAATCAGATCTTTTTAGATCCAGTTGAACAACAGATGATTAAAACAGCATTCTAAGTGACTCTTAATCTCACAAAACAAACTGGGGGTTGATGGGGGGAGGGGGTTGGGAGGGGGGGGTGGGGTTATGGATATTGGGGAGGGTATGTGCTATGGTGAGTGCTGTGAAGTGTGTAAACCTGGCGATTTGCAGACCTGTATCCCTGGGGATAAAAATATATGTTTATAAAAAAAAAAAAAAAACAAAACAGCATTCTAATATCACAATGGAACTTGGAGAGGGCTAAAGAGTTTAATTAAAACAGTCCTGGCAGATAATTTCATGTAATATCACACAAAGACAATCTCTCCAAAACCTCAATTTCCATATTTGAAAAAAAGAAAGAAAGAAAGAGAGAAAGAAAGAGAGAAAGAAAGAAAGAAAGAAAGAAAGAAAGAAAGAAAGAAAGAAAGAAAAGTACTGGTAATAAAAATGTTTGTCTTGTATAGAGGGATCTTGTGATGATGGGTTAATGTATATGCTAGAAATTTCTTACTATGTGAGGTACAATTCAAGTAATGTGTTTTCATCCTCTTTTTATCTATTCCAATTATAGAAACCCAACATGTTATGGCATCTAGTTCTCTAATCTGTATTGCAGAACCAATATCTTTATTTCTTTTCAGAATGTGCTTCATATTCACTCTTATGGGACTCCTGCCATTTTCCGTGATTCTTAAACATCACTGGCAACATTTCGGACAATTGTAAATGCAAGTTGTGTCCGTGCTTAAGATTCAGTTCATCTTTGTCTAGAGACAAAAATACATGTAAGGTCTCTGGGGGCACTCTTGCTACTTCCTTACCTCATCTGAGTTTTCAATTCCCTCTTAAACACTTTTGTTATCTCTTTTGCAGTTTGGAAATTATTCTCCTTGAAGAAAAAGACAGTAGTTTTGTTTTCCTCCTTATCACTACTTTCTAGCAGCACAATTTCTATTCCTGCTTTTCCTTTGAATATAGCTCGAGACACCCTGTGGTTATGTTGATGATTTTTTTTCAAACTCTCTCCTATGTGGGATTTAACTTTCCAAAATAATTTCTTATGTCTTTTTTCCCCCTCAATCTTTTCTGTATTTGTTCTAGGATATGTCCCATTTCCCAATCTATCAAGATATTATGATTAGGGAAACTGGTTGGGCCAGGTACATTTTGCTAGAGACCACAGAATTTTCTCACCCCAAATCTTGGGAAGTGCCAAAGCCAGGGAAGAAGCTGTGAGAAGAAAAAAACCAAAAAAGTAATCTGGAGGTGTACAGCCAATAGACTGAAGGCCATTGTGAAGCCAGCAACCAGAGAGATTAGATCAAATGAAAATGGAACAGAGAAAATTAATCACAAGGAACCTGTTAAAGCCAAGAGGAACTGTGTTTGTGCTTGCTTTTAAGGATTGGCTGGAGGGTGGTTTAAAAATGAATATTCTTACACTCTTGTTCACATGCAGGCCCAAGATTCTCCTAAATACAGAAGTGGCTACGCTTTTGATTCCAGTTATTATCCTCTCTGATATGGACACGGCTGTCCACAGATGAGTGGTTCAGCTTTGTGAAAATTTAGATCTTGTATAGTTGGCTCGTAAGATTGGGAATCAATAGAAAGTTAGCAGTCCTTTGAATTGGCATACATTAGTTCTGTCACAGGTCATTGGGAGTGTGAAAGGAGATTTGTTCAGTTGTAAAGTGCTCTGGTCCTTTGCTGGGAAGATGAAGTCTCCCCAAATGTTGGTATCAAAATAATGGTGGAAGAACTCAACTGAAGGCTGGAAAAATCAAATATGCTGGAGTGGCAGGTGACAGGAAACTACCATTTGGCAGGCTTTTATTGCAATCTGATTCCTGTACAACAACAATTTAGAGAGAACTGATCTCTTGACAATCGTGAGTGTTCTAATCCATGAGTGTGGTATATAAGCACTTTCGCTTAGATCTTCTTTAATTTCTCTCAATAATGTTTATATAGGTTTACATATTTTTCAGTAAATTTATACTTAGGGACTTGATGTAATGATGCTATTGTAAATTATGTCTTTTAAAATTTTATTTGTTAATTGTAACCAACAAATAGAAATAAATTATCCAATGACTTTGCTAAATGCACTTATTGTTTTTCCTGTAGTTTAGTTTTATTGTACATACAATTGTCATTTGTGTAAGATAGACTTTTAGATTTTTTTTTTAAAGATTTTATTTATTATTTATTTGACAGAGATCACGAGTAGACAGAGAGGCAGGCAGGCAGAGAGAGAGAGAGAGAGAGAGAGAGAGAGAGAGAGGGAAGCAGGCTCCCTGTCGAGCAGAGAGCCCGATGTGGGACTCGATCCCAGGACCCTGAGATCATGACCTGAGCTGAAGGCAGCGGCTTAACCCACTGAGCGACCCAGGCACCCCAGATTTTTTTTTTTTTTAACAAAAAATGTAGGTTTACAAAACCTACATTTTGTAGATAAACTTTTTGGGAAGAGGAATGATATGTACTGGAAGTAGAACAAATAAAATGTAATCTGTTTCTAGGTGCTTGGTAAGGACCAACAGGAAGCATGGGTATTGTATGAGAAATTACAACAGGTTTTCAGAAATGTTACCATGTGAAGTTTGATAAGGGGATCTCATATATCCCTTCATCCCCCATATAGGAACAGATTCCAGTCAATAAAGTTGTAATAGTTGGCATTTCTAAGCATTCAATATGTGCCAAACATAACATGCTTTAAATATTAACTCATTTCAATTTCCAAGCAATCCAGTGTGATATAAACCATTATTCCTATTTTCCAGATGAGAAAACATAGGCATAGAGGGGTTAAATAACTTTCTTACGATAATACAGTAAGAGAACGAAAATGATACAAATTGAGATTCTGTCTCTAAAACTTGTGCTCTTAACCACTGTTACCCTATTTTGAGTTGACCTTTTGGGTCATAGCTTCTTTAGAAAAGCTATTACATATCTCTTCATCTAGTCTGAGGAAGATAAACCCTGTGAATGATCAAATAAAATTCAATTTACCACTTAACAGCTAAAGCCAGGGCACCGTGGGTATTTAGGACAAATTCCAATATTTGTCCCTCTAATGGCAGGCTACTAACTTTTGCATTGGTGGTTGTGGCATTGTTTGGGCCAGTATCATGCACATGACTTGCATTGTTACTAAGGAGGAGATCAACAGCAAACCCAATGGCAGGAATCAGCAGACTCAGCAGCCAGTAAGTTTCAAGATACAGCTTCATGAATTTCCAGCACGTCTTGACTTAAGAGACTGCATTCCCCATAGTGGCAAAACATGACCAGATCCCTTAGTCAATTATGGTACTTTGCACAATCTAGGAGCTACCAGGAGTCTCCAAACTCACACACAAATCAAACATTACTTAGAAATGGATACTTGTAACTACTGAAGCTATGTTATCACTCACCAGCTTCCAGGAGGGTCCTCTAAATTAAATTTATACCGCTAAATCAATCTAATCCAGATTGTTCCATGTTGACTTACTTACCCTAATCTTGGAAGTCCAGGAATTAAGGGTTTGCAGCATTTTAGTTTGGAGAGTTTTCAAACATAGTAGGAAGTTAGGAAGTAATATTTAGTTTCAGGCCTGCTATCTCACTAGTACTTGCAATTTGGTGTGCTGGGAAGTCTGCTCTAATTATAAAAGAAGGATTAGTTACTTTGGTAAAAATATTGGCCATTTTCAAATAGGACTAATGTTTCCCATATCCAACTGTTTGATGACAAATGGTCTACATCTTAGCAACCCCAACATTCATAAATGAGTAAAGCAATGAACCAATAGGCAGCCCAAGATGTTCAAATATAATCTATTAAAAAATTTTGAAACAGACAGGTCTTCTCAGAAACCATGAAAATGGTATTTAAGGCCATAGCCACAGCATCATCTATGGGGACTTAGAGAAGAAAGTGAAAAATGAAATATGTTGTTTTTGGAATATAGGTGTAACACATCTTACTGTAATGTGTTTATTTGCTCATGAATTGTCTCTTTGCAAACTACAAATAGACCATTCTACCCAGATTTTTCAAAAGTGAACTCCAGAGAGTGAATGAGTTGAGAGAGCTAATGGTCACATATCCAGGTTAAGTATTTTGAAAAGATTAAGCTATAATGCATTGGCATGCTCCAATGATAAGAAAACAGGTATGATAAATGATGACAGTAAGCTTTCTCTTGTTACCTGAAAGCTAAGTCAGGTAATAAGAGAGGTGTTAAGTCAGGGGAAAATACACATAAAATCACATAAGAGCAACATCTTTGAGAAGAAACAGTGAAGGGGTTTCCTTTCCCCACAAAATAAATAAATAAGTAAAGGGAAAAAAGCAACTATACTATTTACCATGAAATAGCCAGTAAACATAGAACCCCAGCCTGGATTTAAAAGACACGACTACACGTAAGAAACATCCTCTAATCCCAGGAGAATATGGAACCCCTGTCAAGAAGCAGCAACCGGTAATTGAAATGACCACCTCTGTTTCCCCCAGAAAGTGGCAATTAATCCAGAGTGAGAAGGGTCATGCTCTCCTACAGATTAAAGAAATAGAAAATTTGAGGGTGATATAAGACCTCTGGATTTTAGAGAGAGGCCTGGAGAAAGGCAGGTGAGTCTGGAAGGCATTTGAGTCAAGAAGGGAGAGTATCCATTGGTTTGTGGTTTGTTTTGTTGTTGTTTTGTGGGGTTATTTTGCTTCATTTTAGCTTTGTGCTTGCAATGTTCTTATATTGAGGCTGCCAGTGTGGCCAAACCAAACATCCACTTTCTGGTTTAAGACCAAGTTAACTTGGCGAGACACACACTTTCACTCCCGTTTCACAGATCAGTAAACAAATGTTCTGTCCCATTAAGTCTCTTGATGGAGATGAACAATTTAATTATTCAGTGAAGGAGCCAGAATTCAAACCCATGTTTCCTGGGCTACACATGCTGGAAACTTCCTTTCGCTGCATATCGGATGTACAAATTCGAACAGCTTCCATTTCTTCACCAACACAGGTGGACAGTAACACAGGCTTGAAATGGTTGTTATGAGAAATATTTGGGAATGATCCACAGGAAGAACTCAGGACAGGGCTTGTCAGAAAGCGGGGCTCAGGAACTGGTGGTGGAAAGTTTGGAGCAGTGGAGTGCAGTCGAGGACTGGGGCGAAGCCTGAGGCGGGTGCTTTACTAAGAGGTGGGGCCCCAGTGGAGAGGGGGACATGGAACAAAGCAATTTTGAAGGAGGAAGACAGAGACATTTTTAAAATGCAGATCCACTTTGAGGAAACATCTAGATAGCTTATTTAAATGAGGTCCATAGGCAAACAGAAAGCAGGATGGAGGAACTGAGCCCTCAGGAGAGCCAGCAGGGAAAAGGAAAGGAAGGAAAGCACATTGATCCTATGGAAAATAAATGAATAAAGAGGTGGGGCTTCTGCTGGAGCTTTGTATTTTCCCCTCAACCATAGACAATGTCCCTACTTCCCAGCAGTCATCCTGAAAATGTATTTGGAATTACCCATGTGAGGAAGAGTACAGAGAATGTGGATAGAATAGTGTAAAATCCACTTTGCTACTGGGAAAGCAGTGCAGACTACTTCCCTGATTTGGTTCAGTGCCATTGTTCCACACAGAGTATGTTATTAGAGCACAGATCCCCCAGTGATGTTATACAACCAGATTATTTACAGCTACTATCCAGCACCACCTACTGGTAAATCAACAGAAAATAGAACTCGAAGGATACACAGTTAACACTAAGCAAACTGGTTGTAAAAAGTTAATTTGTCGTAAGGAAATGATGAAAGGAGACACTGTACATCCACATAATACAACACTGCGTAGAACTGATGTAATAGGGAGCACGTGCAGAAACATGGGTTTTGGAATAGTGAGTCAAAATTCAATTACAATATTCTAAACAAATACAGGAATGTGGCTTCAAGGGATTTAGAAGGGAGAGAAAGAGGAAATGCACCTTGTTTGATCAATTAAAAAGTTTCTCTTTCAAGTTTTTTTTTGTGTGTGTGCTTTGGCCACAAACATCCTTCAAAAGTAATCTGTAATAGATTTGCAACTTTATCCAAATATGTATTAAATAATTATTAGAGGGAAAAAGAAAAGAAAGTGGTCATGTATTTTGGGGTGCATTATTTTTTTCTCTTACACTCTATAATTTTATTTTAAAAATTAAATCCTTGTTTAAATTAAAGGGCTAATATATGCACATAGTAAATGAAAACTCTGAATGGGTATGTAGTGAAAAGTAAAGCTCCCTGAACCCCAGAACTAGTCCTTGCCCAGAAATTGATCAGATTTATGAGTTCTTATTTATTTTTCTAAAATGTTTCTGTGAATATATGTGTGTATGTGTGTGTGTGTGTGTGTGTGTGTGTGTGTGTGTGTGTGTGTGTGTACGTGCACCTGTGAGTGCTGCATGTTCTGGTCTGGAGCCTCTGGGACATCCCCTAATTCTATAAAATAATTTAAGCCTTGGCTAAAAAATTGGCTGGTATAACTGACGACCATAAAATAACTTGAACTTAGGCAACAGAGCTATATTTAATATTTGTTTGTAGCTTTACAGGATTCATGTCAAAAGGATTGGTGAATTTCTTAAACTTGATTTTATTTTTCTCAAAGATGTGCTTGCATGGAGTGAAAGAGATCCAATTTCTACAAGGCTCACAGCCAAGATCAACAGTCTTTTTTATTGTACTTTGCACCTCACACAAATTCCCATTCCTCAGAAGAAACCGCTTTTTACTTGTTAAAACCTAACTATATTAGTTACCTTATTTCCATAGAGGATATTTATGGACAAATTTCTTATTTAGTTAACTTTATATAACACCTACTTCTTTTCTACTGTGCGAGAAGAGGATTTAGCTTCTTTAAACTATCCCCCTAAATATACAGGTACAATTGTCTTTCCTACCCAGCCAGGACAATTATTTCATATTTGGCTTGCTGAATACTCTGTGTCCACCATTACGATTGTGTAACTATTATTTGCAGATGAGTTATATTTATGGTTCGGGAGTATCTGGATGTTATACTCGTTTATTTCTTCTTTTTCAAAGACTTTATTTACTTATTTGACAGAAAGAGAGAGAACACAAGCAGGAGGAGGGAAGTGGCAGGTAGAGGGAGAAGCAGGCTCTCCTCTGAGCAAGGAGCCCCATGCCGGACTTGATCCCAGGATGCTGGGATCATGACCTGAGCCAAAGGCAGACACTTAACCGACTGAGCTATCCCGGTGCCCTATTTTATTTCTTGTACACATTTTGCTTTTCCTGGAATTAATATATGTCTTCTTTTAAACTTTGCTTAGATTTCTATGTACCTATTGGTCTTTTAAAGTCTCAGATATCTGAAAATTCCCTCTCAGTACATTCAAACACAAGAGATTTTTCTGTTTCATTTCCTTTTCTTTTAAGCAATCCCTGTTCTCCCACTCAAATTTGGGTGGGTAGCCCTGCTGCCCAGCTGTCATCCTGGATATTGTCTACACTTTTCTGTGTAGTATCCCCAGGATACAAATGCCTTCATTTGGGGAATAATTTGCTTAGAACCTTCCAAAGAAAAGTTACTTGGGTGTTTTGTTTGTTTGGAGTTTGAAAACCTGGATAAAGAAAAAATTTCTAGATGGAAAATAATTTTTCCTCAAAACTTTAAAAGTTTTGTTCAAATACAATCTATTAAAAATTTTGAAACAGGCAGGGCTTCTCAGGTACCATGAAAATGGTACTCAAGGCAACAGCCACAGCATGGTCATAGAGAAGAAAGTGAAAAATGAAATACGTCGTTTTTTCTGTTTACTGGTTTCAGTGTAAATGTTTATTTTTGTTTCTTTGTTTCTGTTTTGTTTGGAGAAATCTAACACAATTCTAACTCATGATATTTTATATATAACCTATGGTTTTCTCTTGAAGTGCTTGGGGCTCATCTCTTTGTACTCAGGGTTCTGAAGTTTTGTAATTATGTTTTGATGTAGTTCATTCTTCATTCATTTTGAAAAGAATATAGTGGATCTTTTTAAAAAATAATTTCTTCAACAATTGTGTTCTCTAAATTTTGTCCTATTCCCTGCTCCCTTTTCTAGAACTTATTTTATTAGTAATCAGACTTTCTGGGTCAGTTTTGGAATTCTCTTCTCTTGAAGTTTCTATTTCTCTATACTTTGAGTCTCTGGTGATTTGCTCAGTTTTGCTTTCCAAAACTTTTGAATTTTCCCTTTCTTTTGTCATATCTTGTTTTTCAAGAGCACTTTAGTTCTCTAAATTCTCTACTCTTTTTGTGTTTTTTTTTCTTTTTTGGTAACTATCTCTTTTTTCACAGAAACAGTAATTTCATTTATCTCTCAGCCTAAAAGAGCTTCCTCACTCTCTAATTCTATTAAACCTTCCACACTGTTTCTTTTTCCAAGTCTCTTCTTTCCCCCTATTTGTTGATTTTGATCTTTGTCTTTCATATTAAGGACTTTCCTCAAGGATCTGGTGATCCATGACTCTATATAGTAGCACACATGGGAAAGAGGGAGGGGGCTAGGGAGAGAGAGAGAGAGAGAGAGAGAGGTTTATTTAGGGACTCCTGTCAGTATGTGTAGGTCTCTCTTGTTAGGATTGTTTTCCCAGAGAAAAATCCTCAATTATTGTTCCCACTGAATGTAAGCTGCTTTAGGGTTCTGGGGCCAAGCAGAAGAGACTGGGGATCCCATTATTCAAAATGCTATATTCAGACTCCTATCTCTATCCTCCACTGTGTCTGGTGTTTCTAAATCCAGACTTCCTCTTTCCTACTCCCCAGTAATTAAACTTATTATCCCATCATGTTGCAAGGGTCTAGTTTCTCTTTCTGCAGACTTGAGTTCATTAATCTATTTCTTCAGTAAATATTTACTGAATGCCTCTTATATGCCAAACACTGTTTTATATGGTATGAAAATGTATGTCTATGAGGCAAGCAAAATTCCCTGTCCCGGTGTGGGGCATTCGTTCCCAACCAAATCCTCACTTCCAGAACCCATTTATGACTCCAATTTCTAAACTTCAGTGTTCTGTAGTGCGCACTGGCTTGCTTCTTCTTTAGCTCTTTGCATACTCTGTTTGGTCTGTTGAGTAAGGAATCACTCATCCTTTGCCTGCCAGTTCCAAAATTGGGTAGCTTTCACGATCTCTTCAGTTCTTTTTGTACTTTGAGATTGATTCCGTACTCTTGGTTGTTTCATGGAATTTAGGAAGGAGAGAGAGGTAACTTTGTTTCCAATATACCACCTTGGCTAGAGGCAGCTGTGAGTAATTTCACCCAAAGAGCCCAGCACCTGAGCATCTGGCGACCTGTGATGCACTTGGCTATTGGGTAGCCCCACAGTCTCAACAGTTGGGAATCTGGACCTCCTTCTGCTAAGAGTCATTTCTGTTGTAAGCTGACCCTGCAGAGTATGCATCCAGTCTGTACTACTCTTCTTAGGGTTGCGGCGTCCTCAGACAGGACTGCTATTCCTTTTCTGGCCAGTCCACAAAGGACCCAGATTTCTGAGGACGTGTGACTATCAGAACAATGCAGACCCCCCAACCCTACCCCAGCATCATCTATTGCCTGGAACTGAGAGACTCTCTACAACTTCAGTATTTTTTTTTTCCCACTAAGCCTCCTCATATTTTTCCCCTTCTGGATTTTTGTATGCTTCAAGGAGGCAGCATGTACATTTGTGTTTTTATCACTATTGTGTGCATCTGTGTATTTGGGGAGGCGGGAAACAGTCATTTGTGTCAAAAAGTAAGGGCCTTGTCCCTTCTCACCTGGAACAAGAAAATTCCTCTTTCACACTTCTCCAATTTTCCAAGTAAAAGAATGTAGACATCCTACACCCTTCAGGAATTCTTCACGGTGGCAGGTCTAGGAGTTGAGGGACGTGGAATCCACTCTGCTGTGGGTGACATGCCTTAGCCCAGTGTCAGTTTTGTTCCAAGAAATCAAAACTGCACATTTTTACATAAAATCTTTATTTTCAGAGTATTGCCTAATGTCTTTCCATATGATCAGAAACTTTGAATTCTCGTACTTTTTCAAAACAGAATGTGGTTCCAGAGATTACAGATGGTGAGGTCTCCTAGGATTTCGACCTTGAGTGCTCTCTTTTATTTGGGCATTAAACCTAGAAAATGCCTTTTAGACTGTGTTAAAGGGATTTAGAGGAAGGGTGAAGGATATACTCATGTAAGCTACTGGGCTACTAAGCTGGTTTGTGAATTCCATACCTGCGGTTGGAAAGGAATGAAGAAACCTAGTGCTTCTGAACTTCATGTCCCTAAAAATAGCTGTTTTGTGTGAATCTCACAACCCTGAAAGAAAAACCTTTTGAGGGGAACTAAAGAAAATGTCAGAGGATTTTCAAACTATAAAAATTAACTATGCAAAGACTAATATTAGAGCTGTGAACATTGACAAAGTATAACGTTATCTGTAACAACTCTCTAGCATATATTTATATTTCTTTCAAAATGCTTTGCAAATTGACTAGCACTTTAGAAATTATTTGCAGCAAGAAAGAAACCCTCATCTATACTTGTTTGAAAACTTTTATACCACCTACAGCACACTTAGGACATTGTAAATATTTATGAATATTTTTTAAGTTGACCTTTTATTTTCACCCAAGATAAAAAGCAAAGACATCTGCTCTGAAAGGCACATAGAAACACACAAATTAGTTAATCACTTTGTTGCATGCCAAACCATGTGTCCGATATTATGATAAGTTTTAAGAGTGTAGAAGTAAATTAGAAGGACGTGGCAATGTATTTCCTAGGTTACAATAGAGTGGTAAAAGGCAGATGATTAAACAAACACAAAATAGGGGATCAGTGCCGTAGTGGTGGAATTGTAAAGCATTTAGATGAATTATAACAAGGGGTTCTATCCTATTTTGGAGGTGAAAGGAGTCTCAGATAAAGCTGTTACTTGATTGATGGATAAATAGGAACTTTTTAGAAAAACAAGGGAAACTGGTTTTCCAAGACGGAGAGATTAGCATATGTAAATACTCAGAAATGGGAAAGGAATAAGTTTTACTGCAGGTAGAACAGAGATATATGTGAGATGGAGACTGGTAAGAGTAAGGCCACTAGGCAGGGAGTCTGCTTGTCCCTCTCTCTCTCCCTCTGCTCCTCACTGCTCATGCTCTGTCTCTCTCTCAAATAAAATCTTTTAAAAATTACTAAAAAATAACAATTTAACAAAATTGTTGTATTAAAAAGTCAATATACAAACATGAATAGAATTTCTGTAATATACTCTGAAAAAGGTTTTTGGGTTTTTTTTTTTGGTGCTGTATATATTACAGAAATTCCATTTGTGTTTATATATTCAGAGAAAGCCAATTATCATATGGTTTCACTCATATGTAGAACATAAGGAATAGCACAGAAGATCATAGGGGAAGGGAGGGAAAACTTAATGGGAAGAAATCAGAGAAAGAGAGACAAACCATGAGAGACTCTGGACTTCAGGAAACAAACTGACAGCTACAGAAAGGGAGGTGGGTGGGGGGATGGGGTAACTGGGTGATGGACATTAAGGAGGGCACATGATGTGATGAGCATTGGGTGTTGTATGCAACTGATGAATCATTGGACACTACATCAAAAACTAATGATGTGCTATGTGTTGGTTGATTGAATTTAAAGAAAAAAATAAAATATAAGCTTATTTATAATAGTTTCAAAAATCAGAAATGAAGGAATAAATTTAAAACACATCTTAAAAGTCCACACTGAAAACTATACAATATTGCTAACAGAAATTGAAGTTCAAAATAAATTGAAAAATATGCTAATGAATGGATGGGAAAACTTAATTTTTTTTTTTAAAGATTTTATTTATTTATTTGAGAGAGAGACAGTGAGAGAGAGCATGAGCTAGGAGAAGGTCAGAGAGAGAAGCAGACTCCCCGTGGAGCTGGGAGCCCGATGCGGGACTCGATCCCGGGACTCCAGGATCATGACCTGAGCCGACGGCAGTTGTCCAACCAACTGAGCCACCCAGGCGTCCCAGGAAAACTTAATTTTTAAGAAGTTATTTCTCCTAAATGAATTCAAACTTTTAATCCAAGTTCAATAAAATATTAGCAAAATTTTCTATGGAAATTGATACATGGATTCTAAAGTTTATGCAGAATTGAAATCCTTATTACGTACATCTTTTTTTTTTTAAAGATTTTGTTTATTTATTTGACATACAGAGATCACAAGTAGGCAGAGAGGCAGGCAGGGAGAGAGAGGAGGAAGCAAGCTCCCTGCTGAGCAGAAGCCGATGCAGGGCTCGATCCCAGGACCCTGGGATCATGACCTGGGCCGAAGGCAGAGGCTTTAACCCACTGAGCCACCCAGGCACCCCCATATTATGTACATCTTGACTAGTCAAAACAATCTTGAAGAAGAAATACCTATTTGGAGGATTTTTCTACCATATTTCAATACATATTGTAAAACTACAATAATTAAGAAATGATCATATTGGAATTAGGATTAAAAAATATTAGTGGCACAAAATAGGCATTCTAAGTCTAGATTTAAAAATATGCAATCAATTGTTTTTTGTCAAAGGAGTCAGATTCAATCTGAGAAAGGAAATTCATTTAAGGAAATAGTGCTGGAAAAAAATAGGTAATCATATGAAAACATAAACATTGATCTTTCCTCATACACATAAACAGTAATTGGAGTTAGCTCACAGACCAAAATGTATAATTTTAATTCATACACCTAGAAGAAAATATGACAATATTTTTCAAGTGTAGAATTGGGCAAAGACTTCTTAGACTCAAGAAGCACTAAATATAAAAGAAAAAATGGTAAATTAGATTTAATTAAAAATGAAAATGTATGCTTGTTAAAAAAAGCATTAAGAAAGTGGAAATCAAGCCAAAGTATAGGAGAAAATATTCTCAATATATATATCTAACAAAGGACAAATATTAAGTTTATATGAAGAATACCTACAACTTAAGAATGAAGGAAAAATAATACAATTAAAAGATGGGAGAAAAGAGTTGAACAGATATTTCACCAAATTTTATATAACAATATCCACAGAGCTTATGAAAACGTTCTGGGTACTAATGGATCACTGGGAAAATGCATGGAGATATACATTTGGTATTTGTATATTTCACTGCAGGCAAATTATATGTCAGTAAAGTACTCTTGGCATTTTTAAAAGAAGGAAGAAAAATTAGTTATCAGGATACAGATGAAAACCAGGAGAAAGATGATGGTAGCCTTTATCATTGTGGAGGTAATGGGAATGGAAAAATATACAGAGATTTAAGAAATAGTCAGGGGGTGTTTGGGTGGCTCAGTGGGTTAAAGCCTCTGCTTTCTGCTCAGGTCATGATCCCAGGGTCTTGGGATCAAGCCCCACATCAGGCTCTCTGCTCAGCAGGGAACCTGCTTCCCTCTCTCTCTTTGCCTGCTGCTCTGCATACTTGTGACCTCTCTCTGTCTGTCAAATAAATAAATAAAATCTTTAAAAAAAGAAATATTCAGAAGTAGTATTGATAAGAATTTATGATTAATTTGATGCTGATGTTTAAGATGGCATATCCAGAGATTTTTCTTATAACCAAACAAAGTAGATGCAAATGAAATATTTCATTAGAACCAATGAGGAATTCCAGAGCTAGAAAAACCAATCATTTCTCTGCTCTGTACAGACATCAGAAAGTTCCCAAAAAGAGGATGGAGATGAGGTTGGAGGAAGCTGCAAGCAGAAGAAGGAGTCCAGCCTACTTAGACGTTTCTGTTTGCGTGAACTCAAGTCCATGCCATGTTTGTTTATTGTTTGTAGTCCTTTGTTTAGGTATGGGAGCCTGTCTTTTTAACCAGGATTTTAACCAGGATTCTGCCATTTATTAAGCTTTGCTTGCTCTCTCCACCAAATGTAAAACAAACAGCTGGTACATCCTCTTTCTCTTCTCAGTTTCTGCCTAGTTGATGAAAGAAAAGATGATGTTATGTCATTGTACAAAGAAGGCTTACATTACTGACTACCTAAAAAGTGGGGCCATTCTCCTGCCATGGTGAGAAGGGGAGGCTCTTGGAACCCCTTGCAGAAATGCAACCATGTAAACATGCTCTTTCTTGAAACTTAGAGTCTTCAAACCAGTTTGCTCTTACTTGTATGGGCAAAGATGAGGACTTGCCTCATTTGTAAATGATTATTGTGCTTTTAGTGATTAAAAAAAAAATCCCTCATCATGAATTATATAATCTTTGGGTTTTAATGGATTCATCTCATGATTCTTCAGTTGAATCTCATTTATCTTATCTTTTTTCCACCTCTGTATAGGACTTATATATTCCTTAACTGATGTTCCCATAGGGCTTTCATTCTATTTTATGTGTGGCATCATAAAAAAATAAATAAAAATATAAGTTACTTAATGATTGGTTATCTGACTGTTGCTATATTGAAAAAAATTTTATGGCTTAAGTTTTAGATATAAATTAAGAATAACATTTCTAAAAAGATCAACTTTAAAATAGATTTGTCATTAAAAAGTGCATTATTGATGATTAGGTTTTTATTTTTCAGGATTACCTAAGTAGGAAAACTCATAATTTTAGGATACGGTGAATCTCTGTTCAAGGGTACCAAACTTATTTTTAGCATGGAATAGGATAGAAACTAATGACAAGCATCACTGAATATTGAAGATCTACAGAAACTGAAAATCACCATGCATAGGAAATAAAAGTCTTCACTATAAAGTAAATAATATAAGGCATCTTACACAAAGAAAACCACTTGTGAATTAAAATAATGATTCTTGGCATGTAAAATAAGTGCTTGTCTGCATAACCAGATCTTAACTATGAGTCATGAGAAGACATTATAATAAGAAAATTCCTATATATTTGGCAAGCTTTTGTTAGCCACTGTATCAATCATTGTGACAATCCCTTACACCAGCCAGATTCTTCTTATTTCTGTCCCCTTCATTATTCTTGGTGGAGAGTCTAATGAGCAGTGAAATGTCCAAAATGTAGAAAGCAGGAAGAAATGAAAGTCCTTAATAAGTCAGCATGGGAAAGTAAGTTCCTCCTAACATTTCCTGAAACAAACCAAAAGAGCCAATTATAGGAAAGAGAAAATTTTTATCACAATGGTTTATAAGGATTCACTATAATTTAATTTACAACTTTTTCTAGAAATGCCCTACACTAAATAAAAATCATGTAATCTCTTAAACTAAATTTACCTTAAGTAAAATTGCCAATTAATTTTTCTTTTTTAAAGACAAACAACATCTGCATTGTTACTGCTATCATGGGGGATCTGGATAACTTAAATCAAGGAAAGAAAACCAAACAACTGGAGGATTAAAAATTTATCTGGGTAGGAACCATCTCTGGAGATTTAATGATAAAACCCTTGCTTGAGACTCAGACAATATCACAGTTCTTCTGATGCAGATGTAGAAGCTCTCATTGAGACTTAAAAGCTCCAAATATAATAACAGCATAGATTGTCTCCCCAACCAAGTTCACCTTCCATATCTAAGGCAATTCATATAATAAGAAAGGGCATGAAGAGACATTCCTTACACTATCTTTTCCCAGGGATCTTCTTCCATTTGGTAGGCCATGATAGGAAATTCAGTGTCCCCACGTCATATATTCCAAGTTCTAAAGTAGATCCTATACATATCAGACGTGTGATGTAATAACCCTAGCCTCTTTTCCATATGTACTTCTGTTTACAGACCTTATCACGGGTCCCAGCTAAATTGTTTCCAGGCTTGAAGGGGAATGTTCTAAAGAAAATCTTTAGGGAAAAAAAAAAGAATAAGAGACCAAAGTCATTATACAAATGTAAGGTTATTCAAAGCTTTCCTGCAGGGAAGAGATAAGGTATGAAAATGAGAGAAGGAAGACATTTAAACTTTTCTAGCACGTCTCAGACTATTTTAGTTTTCCTTGATAATGCCAATGTATAACTATTTTTTAATTTTTTAATTTAATTTTAATTAAAAAATTTTAACCAATGTATAATTATTACTGTTTTCCTATATTCACATACAATGTTCAACATATATCCCCTTTGCCAAATCAAAAAGCCTTCCATTTTTTGCTCTGTACTTATATTTATTTGTATTTCCTCTGGATAATTTCAGATATTTAGGCTGTCATCTCTAGCCTAAAGAAGCATACAATCATTTTTTTTTTTTTTTGCTGCTTCAATGATTTAATAAATGGTGAAATAGCTAGATTAAGAGTATTAGAGGTTTTTCTCCAAAATGCCTCCCCACCTCTCTAGGACCCTCTTCATTTGAGCAAAATCTTATGACATTTCAAAATATTTCATGGTCTGATCTTGTGGAGCACATTTGATTCCCAACCAGCAAAATTAGAAAATAAACAGAAGGGACACCTGGGTGGCTCAGTTGGTTAAGCAGCTGCCTTCGGCTCAGGTCATGATCCCAGCGTCCTGGGATCGAGTCCCACATCTGGCTCCTTGCTCGGCGGGGAGCCTGCTTCTCCCTCTGCCTCTGCTTACCACTCTGTCTGCCTGTGCTCATGCTCTCTCTCTCTCTCTCGAACAAATAAATAAATAAAATCTTAAAAAAAAAAAAAAGAAAAGAAGCAGAAGTTCTGAGAGCTCTAAAAAGACATGGTATATATCTTAGCAAATTTAAAAAAGAGAACTCACACAAATTATGTTCTTAGACCATCACAGTAAGGCAGCTAGAAAATCCCCAAATATTTGGAGATTAAAAAGCATACTTCTAAATAACACATGGCTCAAAAATTCTCAAGAGAAATTTTAAAATATTTTGAGTTAAATGAAAATACAACTTATTAAAATTTATGAGATAAAGCAAAAAAAATAGAGGTAAATTTTTAGCATTAAATGCAATCATTGGAAAAGAAGAAAAATCTAAAATCAATAATTTAACCTTCAGTGTTAAGAACTAGAATAGAAAAGCAAATTAAACCAAAGTAACAGAAGAAATAAATAATAACAATTAGCTGAAATCAATACAATTGAGAATAAGGAATTATTAGAGAAAAACCAATGAAAGCAAAGACTGCTTCTTTTTTTTAAATTAACATATAATGTATTATTTGCCCCAGGGATACAGGTCTGTGATTCATCAATATTACACATTTCATAACACTCGCCATAGCACAATATTCTCCCCAATGTCCATAACCGAGCTAACATATTCTTACCCCCCGACACACACCCCAGCACCCCTCAGTTTGTTTCATGAGGCTAAGAGTCTCTTAGGTTTGCAAAGGCTGCTTCTTTAAAAAAGATCAATAAAGTTAACAAACTTCTAGCTGGACTAATTAAGAAAAAAAGTGAAAAGCCATAAATCATAAATGTCAGAAATTAAAAAGAGGCAATCATTACTGATCTCATGGACATGAAAAAATAATAAATAATATTATGAAGAATTCTGTTCACACAAACTTGATAACTTAGATGAAATAGATCAATTGAAAGATAAAGTTTATCAAAATTCACACAAGAAGCAATAGGTAACATGAATTGGTGTTTATCTATTAAAGAAATTGAATCTTCCAAACAGAAATCACCAGGCTAAGATGGGTTCGCTGGTAAATTCTTCCAAAAATTTAAGGAAGAGATTATACCAAGTGTCTCCAATCTCCCAGAAAATAGAAGCAGAAGTACTTTCCAGCTTGCTCTAGGAGTCAGCATTACATAAATATGAAAACCAGGGAAAAAAATTACAAGGAAGGAATATTATAGACCAGTATCTGTGGTGAACATAGATGCAAAAATCCTCAACAAAATATTAGCAACAATATGTTAAAAAATTATACACCATAACAAAGTGAGATGTATTCCAGGTATGCAAGACTGGGCCAACATTAAAAAATCAATTAATATAATTTATCATATCAAAAAGCTAAAGAAGAGAAACCATATGATTTAGATCAATAGATGCAAAAAAGCATTTAACAGAATCCAGCACCTATTCTTGATAAAAACCCTCAGAAACCAGGAAGAGAATGGAATTTTTCAGGGTAATGAAGAACATATATTAAAAAAACTTCCAATAAAATAAATAAATAAATAAAACAAAAATTAAAATTAAAAAACCTCCAATAGCTAACATCACACTTAACGGTGAAAACTAGATGCTTTCTCCCTAAGACTGGCAACAAGATAAGGATGTTCACTCCTTACTCCTATTCAACATTGTATTGCAGGTCCTAGCTAAGGCAACAAACAAACAAAAAAAAAAAAAAAAGAGAAGAAGAAGAAAAGAAATCAATTGTATACATATTGAGAAAGAAGAAATGAAACTATCTTTGTAAATATGACTGTCTGTGTAGCAAATTCCAAAGACACAACAAAAAACTGGAACTAATTAGGAAGGTTGAAACATGCAAGGTTAATATAGAAAAGTTGATTGCTTTCCTATAAACCAGTAATGAGAAATTGGAACTTGAAATAAAAATCAATACCATTAACATAGCACAAATAAATTATCTATTACAAATAAATCTAACAAAATAGGTACACAATCTATATAAGAAAAACCACAATATCTGGTGAAAGAAATCAAAGTTCTAAATTAATAGACCTAAATGAAATATACAAAACTGTAAAGCTTCTGGAAGACAACAGGTGAAATCTAAGTGACCTTGGGTTTGATGACGATTTTTTAGATACAATACAAAAAGCACAATCCAAGGAAAAAAGCTGCTAAGTTCATTAAGGTTACAAACTTCTCTGGGACACCTGGGCGGGCTCAATTGGTTGAGCAGCTGCCTTAGGCTCAGGTCATGATCTCAGAGTCCTGGGATCGAGTCCCATATTGGGCTCCCTGCTCCGTGGGGAGCCTGCTTCTCCCTCTCCCTTTGCCTGCTGCTCCCGTTTGTGCTGTCTCTGTCTGACAAATAAATAAATAAAATCTTAAAAAAAAAAAAAAGAAACTTCTTCTCTGCTAAAGACATTAATAAAGGAAAAGACTGATCACAGACTGAGAGAAAATATTTTCCAAATACATATTCGGTAAAGTACTTGTATCCAAAATATATAAGGAAATCTTGAATCTCAACATCAGAAACAACTAATTATGGACAACATCTAAGAAGACATACCTGTGGCAAAATAAGGAGATGAAAAGATATTTGATGTACGACATCAGCAGACTGCAAATTTAAGCATCTAGGCCATACCACAGCATACCTATTAGAGGACTAACATCTAAAACACTGTTAACGTCAAATGCTGATGGGGTGTAGAATATCAGGAACTCTCATTCATTGCTGGTGGCAATGGAAAATGGTACAACCACTCTGGAAGACAGTTTTCAGGTTCTTACAAGGCAATCACACTCTAAATATTTGAGATGAGTTGAAAACTTATGTCCACGTAAAAACCTTCACACCAATATTTATAACAGCTTTATTCATAGTTGTCAAAAATTGGAAGCAACCAAATTATATTTCAATAGGTGAATGGATAAGCAAATTGTGGTACATCTATACAATGAAGTATTCTTCATAAATGAAAAAAAATGAGCTATCTTGCCACAGGACTACATAGAAGAACCTTAAATGCATATTGCTACATTATGTACCGAGAATACACAATATATGATTCCAACTATAAGACCTTCTGGAGAAAGCAAAACTATGGAGAGAATGGGAAGATCAGTGGTTGCCAGAATAAAAGTGCTTTAAAAAATAAAAGTGCTTTTTAAATGTGGTAATTGGTCTAGCATTACACAGCACTTAAGGAAGTATTTGCTCATGTGATAATATGGTTGTGTTTAAAATAAACATTGAGGGGCGCCTGGGTGGCTCAGTGGGTTAAGCCGCTGCCTTCGGCTCAGGTCATGATCTCAGAGTCCTGGGATCGAGCCCCGCATTGGGCTCTCTGCTCAGCAGGGAGCCTGCTTCCTCCTCTCTCTCTGCCTCTCTCTCTGTCTGTCTCTCTGCCTGCTTGTGATCTCTCTCTGTCAAATAAATGAATAAAAAAAAATTCTTAAAAAAAAATAAATAAAATAAAATAAACATTGAAATGATGAATGTCATTAAGTAGCTGCCTTTGGAAGTAACACACCACCATGTGTCCATTGCTCTAAGATTTTACACAGAAGGAAAGGTGCTTAACTTTTGCAGGGAGGTGAGGTAGATCTCTTTTATTTGTTCTAGATCCGTTCTCCACCTTTCCCCATGTTGCCCTGAAGGTTGTTTTAAGAACTGCATTAGCAGGGGCGCCTGGGTGGCTCAGTGGGTTGAGCCGCTGCCTTCGGCTCGGGTCATGATCCCAGGTCCTGGGTTCGAGCCCCGCATTGGGTGTTTTGCTCAGCAGGGAGCCTGCTTCCTCCTCTCTCTCTGCTTCTCTCTCTGCCTGCCTCTCTACCTACTTGTGATTCCTCTCTGTCAAATAAATAGAATCTTTAAAACAAAAACAAACAAACAACAACAACAACAACAACAACAAAAAGAACAGCATTAGCAGACTCTCTTGTCCAACAACGTGCTCTCGTCCTCTGGCTGGTAGTTGAGTCCAGCGAGTGGTGAGCAATAGCAGGGACCAGAGGAAAGATAGAGATTGAGACTGCGTTTACATTCTGTTTTTTCATGTAAGGTCATCTTTGTCTGGCTGGGTCCCTTAAAGTGTCTTACCAGCTAGATGGCACAATTTTTCCTTTTCCTTCCTTTCCTTTTTTTCTTTCTTCTTTTTTTTTAGAGATTTTATGTATTTATTTGAGAGAGTGTGAAAGAGAGAGAGCAAGAACAGGCCAGAGAGGCAGAAGCAGTCTCCCCACTGAGCAGGGAGCCCAGTGTGGGCTGGATCCCAGGATCCTGGGATCATGATCTGAGCAAAAGGCAGACACCTAACAAACTGTCCCTACTTTCTATGTATCTCTGTTTCTCTCTTGGTCTCCAGGTTCCAGTTACCACTTCATCCCCCTACTCTTTCAGGCTAAAAACCTAGATGTTTCCCTGTTGTTCTAGCTGAACTATTCCTTATAGTCTACATGCTGTCACAACTTTCCAAGCTATCTTTTTAAGCAAACATCATAGTACTATCATTTTCCTACCAGCAGCATCCTTTCTGATATAGGATTAATAAAAGAAATTATCAACCTAAGCCTTGAATATTAAGTAACTTAAAGACATTCATCAAATCATTAGGTAAATAAGCCCTTTGCCTCCAATGATAGTGTGAATTTATTGATATTTACTAACTTACCCATACTTCTTTCCTAACATATTTATTTTTTTATTCCTATAATGCTGTATATGTTGTACTGCACAATAAATACAAATGAATTTAATATCCCTTCTCTAACCCAAAGAAACCAATGTACTTTTCTTAAAATGGAATTTTTCTATATTTAGGAAGAAATTAGGCAAATGAAAAACTATGCCTCTGTGTGTGTGTGTGTGTGTGTGTGTGTGTGTGTGTGTTGTGTTTCTTAAGAAACTGGTCAGTTAAGGAGCAAGGAATCTTGCTTAATGGATATAGTAATGATTTTAATAAATCAGTTGTTACTATTGATATTTTCTATATAATATTGGCTTTAAAACAATTATAGATTTGAACTCTTGTGAAAACAGTCACTTCCTTAAAAGGGGTAGACTGCATTGCTTATTTTCTAACAGCTAAATCATCTGATATTTTATGTCTTGCCTCTTAGAAATAATATAAACTTATCTATCTATATACACCAAACTTTTTGAATTTTAGTGGTTTCTTTTCTCTTAATTTTTGACAAAATTTAGGCTTTTCACTAGAATTCTATAACAGCAATTTGAAAGACTCAACAAGAGCTTATTTTATTCAGATCATCTTTTGACCTTACTTTAGAAAAGTAAGCCAGCCTAATTACTCTTATGACTATGTCATTATTATAATAACATTTTAAATTGGTACAGAGCTTTGCCATTTTCAAAATGCTTTCACATACACTGTTTATTCTTACAATGGTTTACAGAGAGCTTGAAATGATTTTTTTTTTCTGGATTACAGATGGGAAATAAAAGCCCAGCCAAATAAATTAAATGAATTTCCTAAGAACAGAGAGTTCTCTAGGGAGAAATTGAATTTGGGTAAAATCTGAATCTTCTAATCTTTTTTTAAAAAGATTTTTATTTATTTATGAGAGAGAGAGAGTGTGTGTGAGCACAGGCAGAGGGAGAGGCAGAGAAAGAGGGAGAAGCAGCAGCTTCATCCCCAGGACCTTCATCCTCATGACCTAAGCCGAAGGTAGACACCCTACTAACTGAGCCACCCAGGCATGCCTGAATCTTCAAATCTTAATTCCAGTGCTCATTTCAGTCAGTCTCGTTTAAAAAATAGCAGCCACGTGAAACAATCGAATCAAAATAAAAATATTTTTTCTAAAATCTAAAATTGCCCAGTTAAAACTAAACAAACACACACGTGAGCCACCTTCGTCTTAAGAATCCGGGTTCAGGTTGTAGTGGCTTGTTGTATATGCTGACAGAAGGAGGGCACAGAATATTTACCCTGAGGATACTAGCCTAATGACCTTTGGTGAGGCCTTTAACCCTCTGTATCTCAGATGCTTCCTCGAAGAATAATAATTTCTCAGAGTAGGTTTGCCAAGGAGAAGACCTTCCATAAATGGTAGTGGAAGCTGTCATTACCATTTTCACCGATCTTTTTCCATCTAAATCCGGACTGTCATTTTATGCAGAGAGCCAGTATCGTGCTACTTGTTCTTTGCCCTGAAATTTCAAAAGGTGAGAACTGACATCGTCTGGCTCCCTGGATTCATTGGCTTTCTTACTGAGGATGCTCTCATTAGCTCAACTAATTTGCTTAACTATTTTAGGGGTTTCTTTTTCTAAGCTATAAAAGGGGAATTCCATTAATATGTATGGATGAGAATTCAATGGTAATGTATGTAAAAATTACTTTGGAAACTGCACATATTATCAGTCCATATGGTAGTTTTGATGAAGAATCATAATGTGAGCTAAATAGTCATTATGCATTTGAAGCCTTATACCACTGCTTTGATGCATTCATAGTCAAAATATGTGTTGTAGATAATATATTGGGAATCAAATATGACAAATAATTTGCAGTTGGTAAATACTGTAACATGGACACAGCAGAAAATGTGGAAAGTCCTCTGTTCCCATAATATACACAGGGTGCATTTTTGCTAACGAGCTTCAGAATCTGTACCCTTGCCTTAACCTTGCTCAAGGCCAAACTGATAACATTGTCCCTTATTCTGCCATCGTTGAAGCTTTCAAATTAATAAAGGCATTTTCAGTCTGAAATTTTATTGGTAGCTAAACATTTATCTGAAAGTGGACCAGCGAATTTCAGTTACTGTAAATTCTCTTGATTTTCTGTGTCTACGTAATTAGACTTCTTTTTTCTTTTTCCAATCATAGTGAATTCTGACACCAATACCCATGATATTGATGCCTTCTATCCACTAGATGTCACTATTTTCAAAGTAATAAAATGGAATTTGTACCATGATGTAATCCAAAAGCTGGATCTTCAATTTGCTTTTTCCAATCTCTTTCTCTACCCCACCCTTTCTCTCCTTCTGTCCCTCTCCCTGTGTCTCTCTTATTCTTTTCCCCTTTCAACATGTAAATTTTGCCTTAAAAATAAATAAAACTAAATTTCTAAGGACCATTTAGAAAGTAAAGAAAATTGACATGCCCAAACCTTATACATCATCCTTTGATACTGAAGATTATCATCCTGAAATTTCATGTACTGGAAGAAAAAAAAAATACAGAACTAGAGCAAAATAAGCAGGATGTTGCCAAGCATTCCTGAGCATCTCCTAAATAATCATAAACCACTTGCAAAGAGAATGACTGAGAGACAACAGAAGTTGTGTTAGCGTGAAAGAAAAATTTCCCCATTCCTTTTTTCTTGTATGATAATTTAGAGAAAATTCAGCCTCTGCATTTGTATAAATAAAAGAACTCACAGATATGATTCCATTCTGGAAGAGATTCAGTAAATAGAGACAGTCAGCATTACAACAGAACTCATAAAATCCTACCTTAGGGGAAGAGGAAAAAAAAAATGGTCTGTAGCTGTTCATTGGCTAGAAGAGTAACATTTTTCAATAGTGTTTTTCGAGGAAAGTAAGCTTGGAGAAACATTATATATTTAAAGTGGTTAATATACAATGGAGGGTATACTTTATGCAATGTTTATATTCTTATTTCTGATTCTCTGTATTTTCCAAAGAACAAGTATTACTTTCTTGTTTGAAAAAATATATAAACTGCACAATAAGCTCTTATAAAAAATTAATAACATCTCCATCCTCTCTCTGGAATATTAGCAACTGAGAACTCGTCGTGCTACAGTGTTAAGCTCTGGACCCGTGGAGCTCACCAGCCGTTAACCTGGTAGAAGAACGAACCAACAGTAATGTCGGGAGAAACATCAAACATATTTGACTCACCTCACCTTTCTTTCAACTTTGCCTGTTTTTACTTTCAAGCCCAGGCAGGGGGCATCTGGGAAGCTGTATTCGATTATCCAGCAAGAAGAGTTACTTGTCAACAAACTTCAGTGATTTTCTATCCCTAACTTTTAGTAAGAAAGAGAAATAGACACGAGCAGTATTAGGAGAAAGCAATAAGGAACTCAGAGACATCAACTGCACAAAAACAGAGTCTCTGAAATGGAGTTACTGTAGCTCAATTGTGGCCTCATTCTTTCACCAGAATTCACATGGTTACTTGACTCACTCGCTTGAGCGTGATAAACTTTAGACAGCTTGTGAAGTGAATGCCCTACCTGGTTGGCTGCTTCTTCATCATTTTATTATACTTCCTGTTCCCCCCTCTCAAAGAAAAGTCAAAAGTGTACTGGTCAGAAAAAATGAAGTTACATTATTATAATTTCATGACAAAATTCCCTTTTTGCTGAATAAGTTAGAACTAAGGTTAGTCTGTATTTTTCACTGCTTGTGGAGGGACTGAGGTAGCAATTTTCTTCAAGTGTTAGAAATCAAACAAGTCTCTTTAAATAATGATTCATTCGTTCATTTACCAAATGTTTATTGAGCAACTTACTGTGTCTTGGTGTTATTCTATGGACCTGGGATAGAGCAGTGACTGATAGAAGGAAATACTCGGTGCCTTCATGGAGCTTATATTATAGTACAGGAAATGAAAGGGAAAATGTGTAATTGTCTACTTTTCTTATTTTTTAATTAAACCTAATTTGATTAAGATATTTTTATAAAAATCCTCCTACTAACATTCTCCTATTCATTAACTATTTTAATATCTATAACTAGCACTTCTTTAAAAATATCTATATGTTAATATGAAACCATGAAATATTTATAGTCTTTGTAGTAGTGTTTTACCATCCAAAAGCAGTTATTTTTACTTTGTTTAAGAGCTATATTGTCATCAAAAGAGGATATATGTCTTTATATATCTATATAGATATACATATGTTTTATATATATACGTATACATATATACACACATATACATGAAAATAAACGTGAAGAAAGCCAAATTATTTGATTTCTTGATAATATTCTTCATTGGTAAATTATCTAGAAATTATTCTCTATGTCAAGCTATTTTGATATCTACAAAGATGATATATTGTTAGTGCATTTTCAATAGAAGTGTAACTATTTTTTCTCTTTTTTAAATTTCATTTTACCTTTAAGTCCCCTTCACCCACATCTTCCACTCTCCCCTCCCTGCCTCTTGCCACCACCAATCTGTTCTCTGTTATCTATGAGCCTGCCTTTTCCCCCCTAGATTCCACATGTGAGAGGAATTATATGGTCCTTGTCTTTCTTGGTATGACTTATTTCGCTTAGCATAACACCCTCGAGATCTATCCATGTTGTCACAAATGGCAAGATTTTATTTATTTTATGGCTGAATAATATTCCATTGTGTATGTATATACATATATATATATATATATATACACACACAGACACATATATATATATGTACGTATGTGTGTGTGTTTGTACATGTGTATGTGTGTGTGTGTGTGTGTGTGTGTGTATATATATATATATCTCACAACTTCTTTATACATTTATTTGTTGACAGATTGTTTCCATACCTTGGCTATTATAGTGTTGCAGTGAACGTGGAGGTGCATCTATCTTTCCAGTTTGTTTTTGTTTTCTTCGGACAAATACCCCAAAGTGGTACTGCTAGATCATATAGTAGTTCTTTTTTTTTTCTTTTTCTAAAGGATGTAATCAACCTATCAATACAAAAAAGATTTCTGTTGTATCTATTGAAATTGGGGATTTTTTGTAATTAACCTATCCAGTGGTCTTTCCCCAGGTTTTTTTTGAGGGTTTTGTTTTTACATTTTACTGTGATATTAGTAATGAATAATCTTTTGTTGGTGTTATATATTTTTAAATGTACTTACCAAAATTAAGGCATAAGTGCAAGAAGTGAAGAACAGAATTATCACACAGAAAAATAAGCCTTCATATCAAGAGAAATTTTACAATCTTAAAACTCCTTTTTTCTTTACTGCCTGCATTATTAAGGCCATTTCTTTTTTCTTTTCTTTTTTTAAAATTTTATTTATTTATTTGACAGACAGAGACCACAAGTAGGCAGAGAGGCAGGCAGAGAGAGAGGAAGGGAAGCAGGTTCCCTGCCCAGCAGAGAGCCCGATGTGGGGCTTGATCCCAGGACCCTGGGATCATGACTGAGCTGAAGGCAGAGGCTTTAACCCACTGAGCCACCCAGGTGCCCCATTAAGGGCATTACTTCTTATTATGGCTTTTCTGTTTTGCTTTTCCTCAAATATTGGTGATATTTGACCTAGGATCCTGACCCGTTTACCAGGCTGAGCCACCCAGGTGCCCCTGACTATTTGTATTTATTAATGAATAAATACACCATTTAACTGGTGAAGGTTTCCTTGGTATTTGATAGGTTTCTTGACTACAGCTTCTCATTTCCGAATGTGAGGGATAAGCGAGGTTTTAGGTAAATGCACGGTTTTTCTCTTCAGCAGAATTTCCTCTAAGATGAGAGATCAGGACCTCCAAATTGCCAAGTTGATTGTGATTTTTAAGTAGGATTGCTGAATTCAGTAAATAAAAATACAAAATGCCTTGTTAAATGTTAGTTTTGAATTAACAATGAATAATGTAATGTGAGTGTGTAACACGCAATAGTTGGGAAATACTTATTCTAAAAATATTTTTTATTGTTTATCTGAAGCTCCCACATCCTTTCTGTATTTTATGTGGCAACCCTATTACCAGGTGTTTGTGGAAACAGAGCTGTATCTTCAGTTCTGCCTTTCATCTCCCCTCATTCCAGTCATCCATTTCATTGTTCCACAGAACTACAGAGATAAATCTTCTACAGTGATTAGTGAAAGGGGTTGGGGACACCAGCCATGCATGTAGATAGTCATTTCCTTATCCACCCAGTTTGCTGCCCCTGAAACTCCTGCTTGTAGTTACTCATGGTCACTCTGCTCATAGCTACCCTGTGAAAATTAGTGCCTTTGTGCTGCTTTTGTGACCTTCATTTTGTCTTCCAGAAATGGTCAAAACCCCTGCCCTGAAAATGACATAGTTTTATATTTTTCACACTGCTGTGCATCTAACTGTTTGGTATATTTTTATAGTCTTTTGCAAGGGATCTTGGAGAGGCAGAGAGACTATACGATAGCAAGAGCCATTATCTTTCGATGTGTATCCATACCTCTTATTTAGAATTGTTCATCCAACCTCCAGAAAAACAACAACAACAACAACAACAACAACAACAACACATATTTGAAGAATTATTTCAGAGAATTCATAAGCTCTGGCTATACTTCTTTCAGCTGCTAATATATTTTTCTGCTACAGTTTTCAACAAAACCCTTCAAAAGAATTGTTCATATTTTTTGTCTCTAAACCTCCCTGCCATTCTATTGTGAAACAACTTAAATCAGGCTTGCATCCACAACCATCCCATCTTACCATTGAGCAGTCAGAGAATTACCTTCATAGAGTATTCCTTCTGGTTGGTAGTTGTCATCATTATTCAAATCTGTTGTGGCTTCAAATATAGTCCTAATTCAACAGCAATGTGTATGACCAAAAGAGGGAAAGCCGATCCTCATTTCACAATTTTTCCCAAATAAATATAAGATGATTTAACTACTTACATAAAAAATAAAAGTATTAGAAGAAAATGCAATTAAATGTTCAAAAAATTTTGGAGTAAAGAAAATGTTCTCATCCATGGGGAAAAATATTGATAGATTAAATAACCAAGAAAATGAATACTTTTGTGAATCAAGAGAGAACATGTGAATCAAAAGAGAACCAGCTGCTGTGTACCACTCGTTTTATGGACTTGGTGGCTTAGATAACAAACCATGATCATTCAGTTCCCTCCTCAGTCTCCGTCAGTGTGCCTCTCTCAGTCTACCCACAACCGATGTTGTGGCTGGACTGGCTCTTGTGGTTTTTATTATGATTGCAAGGTGTCCTTCGGCAATAACCATCAGGAAACTTAAAGAAAAACAGAAAGGTTTCTTACTTACAAGTGTTGGAAATTACATGGCACACTTGTGGCCACACGGCAAATTGCGGTGGGGGGTGGTAGGGGGAGAGAAAGCACGAGTAAGCACTGGGCCTGGGGGTTTGCTTTTATTGGGGTTGAGGATGAGAGCCGAGAGTTTTGTGGGTTCACTCTTTATTCGTGAATTTGAAATATACAAGTGGATATTTAAAATGAGGGAAGAGAAAAAAAGAAAAAAACCAACAACAACCAAGCAGCCCAAAAAAGTTACGGAATCAACCAAGATCTCTAAAACAAAGGAGCCTCAAGGTAGGGAGGAGGCCTGGCTCTCTATCTAGTATGTAGATGCCATCTACATATACATACTTGTTGATACAGAGATCCGTATTTGAAGTGGATGTCTCTTTGAAGTAGATGCCTGGACAGTCAAGGCTTGCCAGGCCCTTGCTTTACAAAAAAGAGAAAACCCAACTGTCAGGGCTTACACTACAATGCTAGAAAATGTCCAAGCTGCTGAACATAAAACGTCCACAAATCTTTATGATCTGAAGCCTGGGTACCTGTCTGAGCTCATCCCTTATTATCGTGCTCCTTAATTCCCTTCTGTGTTAGTTTGCCAGGGCTGCCATAACAAATTACCACAAAGTTGGCAGCTTAGCAGTGGAGAAATGTATCCTTTCACACTTCTGGAGGCCAGAAGTCCAAAATTAAGGTTTTGGCTGAGCTGGTTCTCTTTGGAGACTCTCAGGGAGAACACTCATACCACTCACTCTCCTGGCTTTTGATGGCTGCCAGCAACCTTTGGCATTACTTGGTTTAAGGCTAAACATAATGCTAATCCTTGCATCCATTTTTATATGGCCTTTTTTCCTTTCTCTGGGTGTCATCTCCCTGTTCTTTCTTTTATAAGAATCCCAGTCATTAGAGTTAGGGCCCACCTTAAATTCAGGATGATCTCATCTGAAGAACCCTAATTGCATCTGCCAAGGCCATATTTCCAGATAGGGTCACATTTGTCTATGCTGGGGGTTAGGACTTGGCTGTATCTTTTTGGAGGACACAATTCAATCCCCTAGACCCTCCTTTCTTATGCTGTAGTATTACTGGAATTCATGAAGCTCCCATACCAGTCCTCTTCTTTTATACACGTTGCAGATAGGATTCCTTATGCCTAGAATTTTATTCCTCAGGTGTGTTGACAACTTTCCACTCACTTTGCTAATTGTATCTCAAGGGCTAATTTGTACAAGACTTTTGTAACTCTAACATGAAGATTTAGCAGCTTCTATCATGTTTCTAATGACCTAATGGCTAGTACATCAAAGCACTGCATTAAGGTACTTTTCCCCGTGAGTCTCTACTGAACTATGACTCCTTATAGACAAGGACCGTCCATTTTAACCTTTGCATTCCTAGGTTTTTGTGATTAGTCAATAAGCTTCTTTTGGCATAACTTTGTAGCCAAAGACAGTGTGCCATACGATGCTGAAAACTCATGCAACAGATATTATTGAACACTAATTCCTCTATATGACGTGCTTCCCAGGACGGAAGGAACTGCCAGAGAAATGGAAGACATAGCTTTGACCTTTAGCATTTTCTTATAGAGTAAAAGCAAACTTTGAAAGGATTAAGTAATGAATTGGGACTAGCATATAATTACATAACAAAAGAAATGAAATGAATCATCACCATGAATTGGTAGATTTCACAGAAGATGCAAATTTGGTTGAACCTCAAAGAAAGGGTGGGATTTGGAGGACACTTCAAAACATCCTTTAGTTGATCAGATCATAGGAGGAAGTAGTTTATGCAAATAACTAATTCTTCAGTTACTTCTGTTCATTTGATAGCTCCCATCCATGAAGACCTCCCATGAGAAGGAAAATGTCATATTGGACAGAGCTTTGAATTTCCTTGTACTACTTCCTAACAATGACACTCTGAGTCTGCATTCTTATCCATAAACTGGGGATAGGAAATCTTGCCTCTTCTGATGATCATGTGGGTTAAAATGATAGTACATATGGAATGTGCCGATTTATAAATGTTAATAAAAGTGGGGAATGGGGTCTCCATTTAGTTGTTATTGTTTGTTTTGTTTTTGTTTTTCCAGTAAGCTGGTACTGAGGTCAATTTAAGATAGTGACAATATGTCTGTCCAGATGACCAGATGATTTGGAAACAGAACACTGAAAACTTTTTGATTCAGCTAAAGAGAACACTGACTGACAATCTGGACACTCAGTGCTGGACCTAGGCTTGGGGAGGTCATGATAACCAGGCTTTGCCACTGAGCAGACAATAGAGAGAGCATCAATCACCCACCTTCCCAGCAGGGATAAAGGAAGGGGGAGGGCGTGGTGTTTGCTCAGAGTTTAGAGCTTCTCTGTATGAAGAGGTCAGATTTGTACTGAGTTGGTATCTGGCTGGGATTAAGAGCCTGCTGTAGGTTGGTTTCTGACTTTTCTCATTCTGAATTTACAGAAACCTCGGTAGGCAGAAAAATGAAAGAAATCTTCAAGTTGTAGAATTTCTCTAGCAGGACAGCTATTTATTGTTTTTTTGCTGTGCTGGTGGGATGGTACTACACAAATAAGTGTGCACCAGACTACCCTAGAGGGCTTTTAAGCCTGCATTCCTGGGTGCTCACTCCAGAGTTTCTGGCTTAGGAGGTCCAGGGTGAGATCTGATCATTTCCCTTTCTAAGAAGTTCAGAGGTGACGGGCTGCTCACCCAGGGATTATGCTTTGAGAACCACTATATTTGGAAAAACGATACTTAATCTCATGAAAGGGCTTTGTCTTTAGTAATAAGTTTTAAGTGATTAGCATGTAACTAGAATATGTTCCGTCTTTTTGCAGTATCCGGTAGGAAACATAGGAACTGCTTTACTTTACTCTTAAAGAAAAGACACTACTAGCACCTCAAGTTTTTAGACATGAATTCCTTCTCTAAAACCCACTTGCCCTCTTTTTGCTACACTTGTGATGCCTCTATGGTTTATGTACCAGTCAAATTCCAACAGATTGACAAGAGTTACCTGAAGTGCTGTCTTAAGATGGAGTCTGATATAGGGTTGCCAGATAAAATTTAAGATGTTAAATTTGGATTTCCAAAATACAATAGACACTTAAAAATTTTTTTCTTAAAGATTGTATTCATTTATTTGAGAGAGAGAGAGATTATGAGTGTGTGGGGATGGGGGGTGAGGGAGGGCGAGGGAGAAGAAGAAGCCCCCTCTGAGCCCAACAAGGGTCTCTATCCCAGGACCATGAGATCATGACCTGAGCTGAAGGCAGACCCTTAACTGAGCCACCTAGGTGCCCCTAGACACTTTTTAATAGAAGACTGTCTTGTGCTATATTCGGGATACAGTTATACTAAAAAATTATCTGTTGTTCATTTGAATTTTTAAATTTACCTGGGTGTTTGGTACTTTCTTGAAAAGAATTTTATTTATTGAAGAGAAGAGAGGGCAAGAGAGAGAGCACAAGCAAGGGGAGCAGCAGAGGGAGGGGGAGAAGCAGGCTCTGTGCTGAGCAGGGACCGCATGCAGAGCTCTGTCCCAGGACCCTGGGCTCATGACCTGAGCTGAAGCCAGATGCTTCAGGGGACTGAGACACCCAGGTGCCCCTATTTGACTTTTGATTTGTTAAACCTGGCCAACCTAGTGATCCTATACCCAGGCTAACAGGGAATATGTGGCAATTGATTTGCTTGGTCTGCTGGTGAAATGGGAGTGGGGGTTAATGGTGGCATACACAAAGAGTGGAACAATCCTTGTATTGGAACTGGAATTGTCTATCAGCTCTTCACTTATATTCAATGTGGGGAGGCTTCTTATCAGTAGGGGAACAAAGGGACATGTTTTCTGTCATAATATATCAACCACTTCACTGCAAACAATTTGACATTCCCTACCTGGAATTCACATGGCATGGGACGTGAGAAGAGGAGAACGTGGGCAGCAGCTGCTGTGATAAGTGTTGCATCATTTTGTGCTAATGGCACTTAACAGTGGAAGCCGTCAACTGCTTTAAAATTAGGGCAGCTACAACTCTGCATCAAGTGACTGTCACTACACCGGCCTCGGTCTCACAAACACAGAAGCTCCGGAGAGGGCTGCGTGATGCATTTGCACTTAATCTGTGGGTTTGACCAAATGCTGCTGGTATTTTATAGCCAAGATATCCTTTAACCCCCAGCTCTGAGTCCGTGTTTGAAGAGGGCCCCCGAAATTTTCTCCATACTGGATATGTTCCTAAGGGAAACTCTATGTTTTTTTATATCCTGAAATAAAAGTGTAAGTATTAAGGGATATTCTTACAGTGAAATGCTCTTTGTTAGTGAAAAATAGCTTGTAAGATCCATCAACATCAATGTTGGTGACCTGGACTCAGATCTTTGGTGAAGGGAGTGTTGTTTCCACTCGAATGTAGAAGAACACATCCTCCTCCCCAAAATGTGTATTCTAGGGGTGCCTGGGTGGCTCAGTGGGCTAAAGCCTCTGCCTTTGGCTCAGGTCATGATCCCAGGGTCCTGGGATTGAGCCCTGCATTGGGCTCTCTGCTCAGTGGGGAGCCTGCTTCCCCCCGCCACTTCTCTGCCTGCCTCTCTGCCTACTTGTGATCTGTCTGTCAAATAAATAAATAAAATCTTTAAAAAAATGTGTATTCTAAGGAAAAATTTGTCTTTGAAATTTTAAAAATTGAGGCAATATGGACTTGTGCTTCCAAGATGAAGGAGACATACTTTTCTCTATTCCTCCTGCTTTGTCCAAGTTAAAAAAAAAAAATCCCTGATATTGTATATAAAACAAATGTAAGATTTTGAAAGACAGAGAGAAGGGAGACAGACTATGGATGCTGAGACCCAAAGAACAAGATGGTGTGAGTTTCCTGGATTTTCTTTTTGCCTCATATATTTGAAGCAGAGAGAGGTGGCAACTTGAAAATACCATCAGGCATTGAAGAAAAAGAAACCCTAACAAAAGCTTTCTGTTTCTAGTTAAAGGGACAGGGAGAAGAGGCAGCAGTAATGGGGCATCCCCCACTCTCCCCACTGGGGTGATATCAGAGGAAACCTTGTGGTGATGGAGGACTCTTGATAAAACCTACTAGATGAAATCACTCTTCCCCACTACCCATGGGGAAGGCCATGTGGGGAGCAATGAGGCACTCCTATCTATATTGGACACATCCAGCCTGGTTCCAGAGCTCTGGGAAAGAAAGAAATATAGCAGCCAAAGCTTTGGACTAGCTGAGCTCCAAGTCAGTGCTTGGTACCTACGTGGCTTTGGTCAGTATTTGCTACCTATGTGGCATTGGTCAAATCACTTCATTTCTCTGAGCATCAGTGGAGGCCTAGTGGGGAGGAGGAAATCAAGCAATACAGTGAACTAAAAGAAAGGAAAATACAACATATTATAATTTCGGGTACACAGCTAAAACAGTGCTGAGACGGATGTGATAATATTAAATGCACACATTAGAAAAGAGGAAAAGTTGCAAGTCTATAATTTAAGCTCCTATCTCAAGAACCTAGAAAAGAAGACCAAAATAAATCTAAAGCAAGCGGAAGGAAAAATAATAATAAAAATAAACCCAGAAACCAATAAAATTAAAAATGGAAAAACAATACAGGAAAGTCAATAAAACCAAGAAGTTCGTTGTTTGAAGAGATCGATAAAATTGACAAACTTGTGACAAGACTGATAAAGAAAAAAAAAAGAGAAGACATAAATTATCAATATCAGAAATGAAACAGGGGAAATCACAACAGCCCTTTAGATGTTAAAATGATAATAAAGGGAATACTATATACAACTCTATGCACATAAATTTGACAACTTAGATGAAATGAAAAACACCAATTACTTGAAAAACACAAAATGCTACACTCGCACAATATGAAATAGATCAGTTTAATAACTTTATAACTATTAAGGGAATTTAATTTGTAATTTAGAATCTCCCTAAAACAATTCTCAGGACCAGGGGGTTTCACTAAAACATCCTGGCAAATGTTTAAAGAAGAATTAACATCAATTATACACAATCTCTTCTAGAAAACAGAAGAGGAAGTTCCACTTTCTATTTCATTATATGATGCTAGTATTACCTTAATGCCCAAACCAGACAAAAACAGTACAAAATCACAGAAACAATAGGCCATTATGTCTTATTAATATAAATGCAAACATCCTTAACAAAATATTAACGAATAAAATTCAGCAATGTATGAAAAGAATTATGTGCCATGGCCAACTGAGGTTCCTTCCAAGGATGCAACACTGGTTCAGTACTCAAAAATCAATCAATGTAATCCATTATACTAACAGAGTAAAGAATCCGAAAAATCATGTGATTGTATCGATTGATGCTGAAAAAGAATTTAAGAAAATCCAATACCTATTTGTAATAAGAAGTATCAGAAAAACAGAAAGAGAGGGGGAGTTCTGCTGCTTGATAAAGAACATCTACAGAAAACTTGCAACTAACATCATACTTAATGGTAGATCACTGAATGATTTCCTCTGAGAAACAAGAATAAAGCAAGGATATCTGTTGTCACCATTTTAATTCAATATAATGATGGAAAGTCTAGTCAGTGCAATAGGTAACAATGGTAAATAAAAAGGCATAAAGATCAGAAATAAGGGAATAAAACAGTCCCTATTTAAAAATGACATGATTCTCTTTAGAAAATCCCGAGGAATCAGAGGAAAAAACCCCCCCACAAAACTTCCAGAACTAACAAGTAAGTTTGGCAAGACTGCTGAATACAAACCAACAAACAAAACCCAAATTAGTTATATTTGGATATACTAGCAATGAACATATAGATACCAAAATTAAAAATACATTTCTAATTGTTCATGAAATGAAACACTTAGGTATAAATCTAGTGAAAACTACAGAATTTACATGTTGAAAACTACAAAATCCTGATGAAATAAATCAAGATAGATCTAAATAAATGGAGGGACATAAGTGTTCATAAATTGGAACAATCGATATAATAAAATGCCAGTTCTCCTCAAATTGATATATAAGATTTAGTTCTGATAAAACCTCCAGCAAAAATTTGTGCATATCTAGACAGGATTTTTCTAATATTTTTATGGAAAGTCAAGGAGACACAGAATAGATAAAACAAATTTGAAAAAGAAAAACAAAGTGGGAGGAATCAGTTTACCTGATATCTAGTATTATTATATTGTTATCGTAGTCCATACTCTGCAGTGTTGGTGGAGAGACAGATAGATACCGAAGGAACAGAATAGAGAATCTGGAAAAAAATCTACAAAATTCTGACTTTTTTTATTAAGTGTGCAAAAAAAAGTTCAGTAGAGGAAAGACAACATTTTCAACAAATAGCATTGGCACAACTTGACACCCATTACAATAAAAAAAACAGTGACTTAACTGTCATACTTTATACAGAAATTAATTCCAAATGGATCAGGGGCTTAAATGTAAAGTGAAAAACCATAAGGCTTAAAAAAAAAAAAAGAAATTTGACAAAGAGTATTGAAACTTGACAATAAAAGCATGGTCCATAATAGGAAAAATTGATAAACTGATGTCACCAAAATTAAAAACTTTTTTCCATGAAATATCTCAGAAGATAAACAGCTATGAGAAGAAGAAAACATTTGTAAACGGTATATCTAACAAAGGACTAGTATCTATAATATATAAAGGACTCACACAACTCAAAAATAATCCAATTAGAAAGTCAGCAAAAGATACAAAGAAATATTTCTCCCACAAAGGAAATACAGATGACTAATGAGCTTATGGAAAGACGTTCAATATCATTAGCTTTTTAGGAAAGACAAATTAAGATCACCATATCCCTATGTACCTCTCAGAATGGCTTTAAAAATGTGACATCAGCAAATGCTGGCAAGGATGAAGAGAAACTAGATTATTTATACATTGTTGGTGGGCATGTAAAATCATACAATGACTCTGGAAAATAGCTTCACAGTTTCTTAAAAATAAATGCAACTATAATATGTCCCATGCTCCCAAATTTGCATCTCTGGGCACTTATCCCAGAGAAAAAAATTATGTGCACTCAGAAATATGGGCATAAATATTTATGTTGCTTTATTCATTATAGCCCCAAACTAGAAACAACTTAAATGTTCTTCAATGGGTAAATGATTAAATAAACTGAAACACCCATATCACAAAATACCACTGGACAAGAAAATGGAATGAACTGTTGATATACACATAACCTAGATGAATCTCAAGAGAATTTGGCTGTGTGAAAAAGGTTATTTCCCAAAGTTACATAAATTATGAATCCATTTATATAAGACTCTTGAAATGATAAATTTATAGAAATGGAAAACATTAATATTTGTCATGGATTAAGGAAGGGTTGAGGGGTGAAAGGAAAATAAGTGTGGTTATAAAAAGACACCATGAAGGATCCTTGTGTGATGGGAATATTTTGTATCTCAATGGAATCAATGTCAGCATCATTGTTTTTACATTATACTACAGTGTTGTAAGATGTTTTCATTAGGGGAAACTGGGTAAATGTAAATCTTTCTGTGAGCCTAAAATTATCTCAAAATAAAAAGTTGAAAAATTCCCTGATATTCAGACTCAAGTAATCCTGAAGTAAGAATTATCAGTCATTGTCCTATTTAATTTTCATAGCAACAAGTAGGTAATTAATACTTTACTCTTAACAATACTTTACTCTTAACATTGGCACTCTGACAAATTACATAATTTTTCTAAGGTTATATTTTTGTAAAAGAGGTATTTAAAATTTTTATGGGAAATAAAAGTCACAGCCAAATTTAAATCAGGATCTTCTCATGTCACATTTTAAATTCACTTTTCTTCTTTCGTATGATTTAAATAGTAAATATGAAGTCCAAACCACTGGAGCTTGTGTCATTTACTTGTCACTGGTGTTCAGTTTTGAAGCAGGATCACCCTGTCCATTCTACTGTAAAGTATATATCCAGCCTGCTCCTTCCTTCCTTCCTTCCTTCCTTCCTTCCTTCCTTCCTTCTAACCTCAGCTAAGCTCATCATTTTCTATAAACTTCAGCCCTATAACAAACTCTTACTTGGTTTTTCCACTTTCAATTTTTGTGTCTTTTAATTTCTTCTTCATCCTAAAATCTTTCAAAAATATATATTGAATGTTTTCACTCATCTGCTCTGTGGTACATTATTGTTCAACAATAATTTCTGCCTTACCTACTAGGGTCTCCCTGTGGGAGGATTTTGTTTTGGACTGTGCTGTGGTCAGGCTTAGCCATGTGAATTATTGTGGACTATGAAATGTGAAGAGAAGTGAAATGTGTCACTTTGGAAGAAACATTTAAGGGTTTTTGAAGGAATTGTCATTACTCTTTTTCCCTTGGTCATACAGCTTACATGCCTTCTCTTTCAGCTCTGGTCCTAGAGTAAGGAGATATAGAGCAGAGGCCCTGTGAAGCCACACAGACGATTCATATGAACAAAAAATATACCATTGTTTTGATAAACATGAGCACTTTGGGATTTGTTTGTTTGGAACGTCTGATATATGGGCTATGTTCTCTGATAGCTCCCCTGTGCACTTAACCAGAGAGTCCATAGCAGCCTTCAAGATAATCTAAGTCTCAGCCCACTCTTAACTCCAACCACATTTCTAACACCTAAAAGTTCTCCAAATGCATGAAATGAATTTCTGTTTATTTAATACATTTACCATGCTGCTGCTGCTACAAGAAACATTTTTTTCCTTCACTATAAGTAAAATTTTTGATTCAAGTTTAGTGTCATTTTCTCAGAAAGTACTCCAGGACTATCTGTGATCTAAATTATGTCTCTCTTTTACACAATCACAATTCTCTATTGTTGAGGGTATTTTTTAAATTTTTAAAAAATTTTTAAAAGATTTTATTTATTTATCTGACAGACAGAGGTCATAAGTAGGCAGAGAGGCAGGCAGAGAGAGAGGGGAGGAAGCAGGCTCCCCACTGAGCAGAGAGTCTGATGCGGGGCTCGATCTCAGGACCTTGAGATCATGATCTGAGCCGAAGGCAGAGGCTTAAACCACTGAGCCACCCAGGCCCCCCATAATTTTTTTAAATTTTTAATTGAAGTATAGCTGACATGATATTATATTAGTTTCAGTGTACATAGAGTGATTCAACAATTACATTATGAAATGCTCATCATAAGTGTAGTTTCCATCTGTCACCATACAAAGTTATTATGATATTACTGACTATATTCTGTATGCTATGCTTTTCATCAAATAACTTTTCTTCTGCAAAATAAGTGTACTCAGGAAATTGTGAGACAGTTGTGGTGCTATTTTCACTATTCTAAAGAGAAAAACCAGGGAACAGTATGTGATGAGGACTTCACTGAGATTTAGTTCCCCAAATTTATCAGACTGTATTTCTGAGAAAATATGCACATTGAGTTAAAGATTTCTATATTATGTGCTTGAAGTCTAATTAATAAATATTAAATACAATTAATTTTGCACTAATAATTTATCAGGTTTTAAAAATTGAACATTGAATTTCTAAGAAATTACATATAAATAATTAAATGCAATCTTAGTGCAGCAGAAATATGATGAGTTCCATGCTCCAGAATCCATATTGCTATAAAAAAGACCCAGGTTAACCAAGTCTTAGACTTTTGGATGTCAAAATATCCACAGATTCTAGGGCAGGTAGAGTCATAGAAGCATAGGATTTGTAATTATAACATTTACATTTGTCTACTTAATATCATAATTTGTTTTCCCCCACTTGAGAGCAAATTCAGCAGAGGCCAGGGTTGTATCATTATATCCATAGTGCCAAGGATTATAGCTGACACAATGTAGAGGTTTGAATAATAGCACAGTAAAAAAAATTTTTTTTAAGATGTATTTATTTATTTGAGAGAAAGAGAGAAAGTATAAAGTGGGAGGGGTGGGGGGAGAGAAAATCTCAAGCAGACTCCACACTGAGTGGGGATCATGATGCAGTGCACAACCCTGAGATCATGACCTGAGCCAAAATCAAGAGTTAAATCCTTAACCAACTGAGCCACCCAGATGCCCCAAAGATTTCCTTTTGTTAAAATATAGCACAATAAAGATTTCTTTCGTAGAGATATGTAGTCCCCCTGAATTATCAAGTATAATCGAGTAATAGTGACATTTCTGCAAACATAGTGAATACTCAAAAATAGTTCTTCCTATGGATCCTAAAACCACAGGATGTTTGGTGTTTGTTTAGGAAAATAACACTCGATTTTTATAAAGGTTATTCTCTGTTGATATTTTGTTTGAGCCAAAAATAGCTACTATTTATTGTACACGTTCTATGTCAGCACTGTTGAAAAGTATAATATATTCTATACTATTTAATTTTTACAACAATCCTGCAGCATAATTTGTTTTCATTTGACAGACAGAAATTTAAAATCTGATGTTGAGAAATCAAGTGATTCATCTAAAGCTACATTGATAGCAAGTGGTACAGATTGGACAGGAACTCAGCTCTATCCAAGTCAGTATCCTTGACTCTACACTACCTGTTTCCCTACAACTCCAAGGCCAACATTTTCATGTCTGGTATAGATTTCTGACTGCTTATTTTGGAAAGTTACAGGTTGCTTATACTTACCTCCTTCAATGCTAAATTGAAATAAGAGATTACATCTGCTTTTTATTTTAATTCCACCACACAATGATAAAAACAGAAATTTAATGATGTTGAAAATGCTAATATTTCATGATAAGGAATCTATATGGACAGTTTAGTTGATAACTTAATTGATGCTTTTATCTACTGTGAATATAAAACAGCCAACTTCATTATGTAAACTACCTTCTTATGTATAACTTGACAGGATCAATACTCTTGAGATTCTAAGTTTCAAAGAAAACTAAACAATGGGAAGTTGATAAGTGAGGTGCACTGTTATCATTGAGAAGCTCACATATTTTTAGGTGCTTTTTCTTAAAAAATGTAGATGGGACATTTTTAAAGGAGTAACACAAGGTACCTTAGGATCAGTCAATAAATGAAAAACAGACCTACATGGAATGATATGGAACCCCAAACTCCCATTAGTACTTTTTTCTCCTCTCCTAGGAATCTTGTCTAATTTTAGAGACATTTTTTCAAGTACTTATGTTAGCATTCTTACAAAATGCTTTTACTTGCAATTTATTTAAAAAACATTCCCCCCAAAAATACCATTGCCAGAATACCAAATTTCCAGTCCCATGTTCTGTGTGGGGATGGTAAGAGCCTTCCAAAAGTGTCACTCACTCTACAACAATCTACAGAACTTCATGTCATTCATCTTAGTACTGAGAGGGTTGGGTGAATTTATTAAGCTGTGGTAAAAAAATTTTTTTAAGAAAGGAATTAAGTATGTGATCTCATGATCTCATAGATACTTTTATTACCCTTGGTTTCAATATGGTAGTGTCACTTAAAACAAAGGTCATGATTTTTTAAAATTTTATCGGGTTTTTAATTTTAATTCCCATATAGTTTATAGTGTTATCTTAGTTTGAGGTGTACAATATAATTGTTCAACAATTCTCTATATTACTCATTGTTCATCATGATAACTGTACTCTTTTTTTTTTTAAAGATTTTATTCATTTATTTGACAGAGAGATAGCGCAAGTAAGCAGCAGGCAGAGGGAGAGAGAGAAGCAGGCTCTCCACTAAGCAGGGAGTCCGATGCGGGGCTCGATCCCAGGACCCTGGAATCATGACCCAAGCTGAAGGCAGCCGCTCAACCAACTGAGCCACCCAGGCGCCCCGATAACTGTACTCTTAATCTCCTTCTTCTATTTCACCCATCCCCTACCCACTTCCCCTCTGGTAACTATCAGTTTGTTCTCTATAGTTAAGAGTCTGTTTTTTGGTTTGTCTCTTTTTTTGTTTGTTTGGTCTCTTAAATTACTGATATGAGTGAAATCATATGACATTTGTTTTTTTCTGATTGACTTATTTCACTTGGCATTATACTCTCTAGCTCCATCCATGTTGTTGCAAATGACAAAATTTCATTCTTTTTAGTGGCTGAGTAATATTCCATTTTACACACACACACACATCTCTTACCAGACATGCAAGGGACTACTCCCAAATCAAAAGGTAACCAGAATTCCTGAGGTGCTAGTAGATATACAGATTCCTAGGAGGCATCTTGTGAGTTTCTGATATAATAGTTTTGGATAAGGCCTGGAACAAAGCATCTTAGCAAGCATTCTAGGAGTTTCTGATCAGTCAATTCAGGGTAACTTCCAGGATGTAAAGAGAAATGTAATGGAATTCTACCTTTTAGGTGATTTGACTATTGTAAAAATTATGAGCCACTGACAATGGGAATATACAATTTGAATATATTTTGCCTCTATAATTCCACCCCTAGTAGACTTTAATAAATTCTTGTTCAATTAGAGAGTAAATTCTTTTTTTTTCTTGATAATTATTTCCTGTGTTTTTAAAGATGAGAGGAAAGTAAACAAGGGCTTTGAATGACACAATGAACTAGATGCTCTTCACAGATATATTCAGAGCATTTCATCCTAAAGCAGTAGACTACACATTCTTCTCGAGTGCACATGGAGCATTCTCCAGAGTAGATCACATACTGGGTCACAAATCAGGTCTCAATTGGTACTAAAAGATTGGGATCATTCCCTGCATATTTTCAGACCACAGTGCTTTGAAACTTGAGCTCAATCACAAGAGGAAATTTGGAAAGAACTCAAATACATGGAGGCTAAAGAACATTTTACTAAAGAATCAACCAGAAAAACCAGAAACCAGGTCAACCAGAAAATTAAAGAAATAAAAAAATTCATGGAAACAAATGAAAATGAAAATCTTCAAAAATCTTTGGGACACAGCAAAGAGAATCCTGAGAGGAAATATGTAGTAATATAATCCTTTCTCAAGAAACAAGAAAGGTTTCAAGTACACAACTTAACCCAACACGTAAAGGAGCTGGAGAAAGAACAGCTAAGAAAGCCTAAACCCAGCAGGAGAAGAGAAATAATAAAGATTAGGGCAGAAATCAATGAAATAGAAACAAAAAGAACAGTAGAAAGCATCAACCAAACTAGGAGCTGATTCTTTGAAAGAAACAAAAGATCGATAAACACCTGGCCAGACTTGTCAAAAAGAAAAGGGAAAGGATCCAAATAAATAAAATCATGAATGGAAGAGGAGAGATCACACTGAACACTGAAGAAATATAAACAATTATAAGAACATATTATGAGCAACTATATGGCAACAAATTAGGCAATCTGGAAGACACAGATGTATTCCTAGAGATGTATAAACTACCAAAACTGAAACAGGAAGAAATAGAAAACCTGAACAGACCTGTAACCAGCAAGGAAATTGAAGCAGTAATCAAAAATCTCCCAACAAACAAGAGACCAGGGCCAGATGGCTTCCCAGGGGAATTCTACCAAACATTTAAAGAAGAAATAATACCTATTTTTCTGAAGCTGTTTCAGAATATAGAAATGGAAGGAAAACTTCCAAATTCTTTTTATGGGGCCAGCATTACCTTGATCCCCAAACCAGACAAAAACCCCACCAAAAAGGAGACTTACAGACCCATATCCCTGATGAACATGGGTGCCAAAATTCTCACCAATATACTAACCAATAGGATTCAACAGTACATTAAAAGGATTATTCACTACAACCAAGTGGGACTTAACCCTGGCCCTCAAGGTTGGTTCAACATTCACAAATTAATCAGAGTGATACTCTACATTAATAGACAAAAACCATATGAGCCTCTCAATAGATGCAGAAAAAGTATTTGACAAAGTACAGCATCTTTTCTTAACTAAAACTCTTAATAATGTAGGGATAGAGGGATCATACCTCAACATCATATAAGCCATGTACTAAAAGGTCATAGTGAATATCATTCTGAATGGGGAAAAATTGAGAGCTTTTCACCTAAGGTCAGGAACATGGCAGGGATGTCCACTATCAAACACTGTTGTTCAACATAGAACTAAAACTCCTAGCCTCAGCAATCAGACAACAAAAAGAAAATAAAATGCATCTGAATTGGCAAAGAAAAAGTCAAACTCTCAGTCTTCTTAGATGACATGATACTCTATGTGGAAAGTTCAAAAGACTTCACCCTAAAATTGCAAGAATTCATACAGAATTCAGCAAACTGACAGGATATAAAATCAATGCACAGAAATCAGTTGCATTTCTATTCAATGACAATGAGACAGAAGAAAGAGAAATTGAAGAGTGGATCTCCATTTGCAATTGCACCCAAAACCAAGGAATAAACGTAGCCAAAGAGGCAAAGGATCTCTACTCAGAAAACTATAGAGCACTCATGAAAGAAATTGAGAAAGACACAAAGAAATGGAAAAACATTTCATGCTCATGGATTGGAAGAACAAATATTGTTAAAAAGTCTATGCTTCCTGGAGTAATCTATACATTCAATGCAATCTCTATCAAAATACCATCAACTTTTTTCACAGAGCTGGAACAAACAATCCTAAAATTTGTATGGAACAAGAAAAGACCTTGAATAGCCAGGGGAATGTGGAAAAAGGAAACCAAAGCTGGTGGTATCACAATGCTTAACTTCAAGCTGTATTACAAAGCTGTAAGCATCAAGACAGTACAGAACTGACACAAAAACAGACACATAGATCAATGGAACAGAATAAAGAACCCAGAAATGGACCCTCAACTCTATGGTCAACTAATCTTTGGCAAAGCAGGAAAGAATATCCAATGGAAAAAACGACAATCTCTTCAACAAATGGTGCTGGTAGAATTGGACAGCCACATGCAGAAGAATGAAACTGTACATTTTCTTACACCATACACAAAAATAGACTCAAATGGCTGAAAGACCTAAATGTGAGACAGGAATCCCTCGAAATCCTAGAGAACAAAGACAACAACCTCTGTGATCCTGACCACAGCAACTTCTTACTAGATATGTCTCCAAAGGCAAGGAAAACAAAGGGAAAAATGAACTATTGGGATTTCATCAAGACAAAAAGCTTTTGCACAGCAGAAGAAACAGTCATCAAAACCAAAAGATAACCTACAGAATGGGAGAAGATATTTGCAAATGACATTTCAGATAGAGGGCTAGTATCCAAGATCTATAAAGAACTTATCAAACTCAACACCCAAATAACAAATAATCCAATCAAGAAATGGGCAGAACACTGAAAAGAAATAAAATAAAATAAAATAAAATAAAATAAAATAAAATAAAATAAAATGGGGAAAAATGGGCAGAAGACATTTCTCCAAAGAAGACATCCAAATGGCCAACAACCACATGCAAAAATGCTCAACATCATTCATCATCAGGGAAATACAAATCAAAACCACAATGAGATACTACCTCACACCAGTCAGAATGGCTAAAATTAATCACTCAGGAAAAGACAGATATAGGTGAGGATGTGGAGGAAGGGAAACCCTCTTACACTATTGGTGGGAATGCAAGCTGATGCAGCCACTCTAGAAAGTAGTATGGAGGTTCCTCAAAAAGTTAAAAATGGAGCTACTCTATGACCCATCAATTGCACTATGAGGGGCTTACCCCAAAGATACAATGGAATACCACTCAGCCATAAAAAAAATAGAATCTTACCATTTGCCAGGATGTGGATGGAACTAGAGGGTATTATGCTAAGTGAAATAAGTGAATCAGAGAAAGACATTATATGATTATATGATCTCACTCATATGTGGAATTTAAGAAACAAAACAGTATCATAGGGGAAGAATGGGAAAAATAAAATAAGACAAAATCAGAGAGGGAGAAAAACCATAAGAGGTTCTTAATCATAGGAAACAAACTGAGGATTGCTGGTGGGTCAGGGGAGGAGTGAGGATATAACTGGATGATGGACATTAAGGAGGGCACATGGTGTATTGAGCATTGGGTACTATAAAAGACTGGTGATAATCACTGACCCCTACCTCTGAAACTCATAATAAATTATATGCTGATTAATTGAATTAAAAAATTAAATTCTAAAATATCCAAGTTCTTTGTGTAAATTTTAACCTATTTAAACATATGTTAAGTGGCTATATGGAATGCCACCATAACCATTGCATAATTCCAATAGTGAATGCTCTCATAGGGTTAGGTGGAAAAGGTTCTGGTTTTATGGGGTCTTTTATGTGTCTTTATTCATTTGTTTTTTTAATTTTATTTGATGTCTACATATTCATCTTCTCTGGATTCCTGAGTTACTCTTGTTATCCATATGTATTATGAAATTAATAGTTAATATCTATTTAAACTTCCTATGGACCAGCCACTTGTTTTAAGCACTTTACTTCAGCACTTTGAATGTATCATACCACTCTCTTCTGGCCTGCAAAATTTCTGATGAAAATCAGCTGATAGCCTTATGGGGTTTCACTCATATGTAACTGTTTTATTTTCTCTTGGTGCTTTTAAGATCCTTTATCATCAATTTTTGCCATTTTAATTACTATGTGGCTTTGTGTGGAACTTCTCGGGTTGATTTTGTTGGGGGTTCTCTGTGTATCTTGGATCTGGATTTCTGTTTCCTTTTCCAGATTTGGGAAGTTTTCGGCTATTATTTCTTCAAATATACTTTCACCCCCTTTTCTCTCTCTTCTCCTTCTGGGGTCCCTATAATGCAAATGTTATTATGTTTGATGGTGTCACTGAGTTCCTTTAGTCTATATTTATTTTGTATTATTTTTCTCTCTTTCCTGTTCAGCTTGATTACTTTCCATTACTTTGTTGCCTATGTCACTGATCTGTTCTTCTGTTTCATCTAGTCTACAATTTATTCCTCCAATGCATTTTTAATTCCAGTTATTGAATTCTTCATCTCTGATTGGTTCTTTTTTGTTTTCTATTTCTTTGTTACTTTTTGTTAAGGATCTCACTGAAGTCTTCCCATCTTTTCTCAGGTCTAGTGAGTATCTTTATGGCTGTTAGTTTAAATTCCCAACCAGGCATATTATTTATCTCCATTTCTGTTTTGTTTAAGCCTCTTGCTGTGACTTTATCCTGTCCAGAGTACATACTATGCTGTTTCCTCATTTTGTCTAACCTTCTGTGTCTGTTTCTGTGTGTTAGGAAAGTCAGCTATGTCTCCTGCTCTTGAAAGTAATGACTTTATGAAGAAGAGGTCCTGTAGTGCTCCATAGTGCATTGTCCTGGTTCACTAGAACCTGTTGTTGTTGCTCCAGGGGTATCTCCTATGTGTGTTGCATGTGCCCTGCTGTTGTGGCTGAGCCATGTTTACTTTCAGTCCAGTCATCTGTAATGTATCTCTTTGCCTCTTTAGTCCCTGTGTTGTTAGTATGCCAATCTGGGGCCACCCTGGACTTAAGCTGAGTCAGACCAGGTATTTGCCAGAGATGCAGTAGCACTGAATTGCAGGGTGATGCTTTCCCTGTGTTGTCCCCTGAGACGCTTTAGTTGGTGGGTGGGGCCTGCAGTTAGACCAAATGTGCAATCCCAACCCACTGCTGGGGCCACATTCTGACTAGTATGTGTGGTTATCTTTCTCTCTGCCCATGGCAGGAGTCACTTTGGCATGGTGCTATACCCTGCTGGGGCTGCTTTCACACTGCCAAGCTTGTGACACCGGTTTGGATGGGCTCCAGCCAAGGGTGGGTTGGAGGGTGAAGGTCTACAGGGGAAGTCAAGGCAGAGCACATGGTATTGGCAAAGTTTGCACAGGTCTTCTGTGGAAGGGCACCTCGAGTTGAGGTCTGACTGGAGGGGAAATGTCTGCAGGAGAACATGAGAGTGTTAGGGTAGATTCGGTTCCCACAAGTGTCCATGTTTAAGCTGGAAGGCATGGGAAGGAAATGGTACCGGCCAGCTCCTTTGTTCCTGAAGTCCACCAATGATCCCTGCCCCTCTAGCACACTCTGTGACATAAACAAATTTCCCTCCTCTGTTCCCTAGGCATTTTTCAAACTGCTGCTTCTATGTTATGTTGCTGCAAGGCTGTTTGCTGCACTGTCTTTTTAAGGGTGGAGACTCAGTTTTCTATTGCCTTCCTAACTCTGAGCCTGCTGAATTTTAAAGGTCTAGGTGTTATTCCTCACTAATTTTAAGAGCTCACAAAATTCTGCCGTTCTGGTTTTTAATGCCGAATGTTATGGGGATTTGTTTTTCCTATGTGGGCCCACTGTACCTGGTATGCCTGGTGTGAGGGTTTGTTTTTTCTTCTTTCCAAGTCCACCACGTCCCTCCCTCCCATAGACAGCCCTGTGGGTTTGTTTAGCTCCCCATCCCATCCCTGCCCTTCCCTCTTCCTGGGTGTGGACTACATTTAGCTGTGGAAAGGCTGTTCTGCTAGTCTTCAGGTTATTCTCTGGGTTGTTTACATGGATGTGGGTGTTATATGGTTGTATCTGTGGGATGAGGTGAACGTAAGGTCCTCCTACTCTGCCATCTTCCCCAGAAATCTGTTTTAAGCATTTTAATTATATTAATCCATTTAATCCTCAAAACATCTATTTGTGGTAGTTTCTATTACTACGATTCCCATTTTACGTGTAAGGACACCAAGACACAGGATTGCCATGCACATACCAGTGATCTCTTACAATTTTAAAAACTATAGTATCCACATATTTAAGCAGAATAATGAAATCTCCTTTTTCAACCTGGGGACATTAATTTTCTAGGTTCTTCAGCACTGTTTTCCAACCGAGGAAATTATTTGTTTATTGAGCTGTATTACAACTCCTGGAACTTAGCTCCCATAAAGCAGTGGTTCAATGTTCTGCATTATTTACTTATTAATGTGGGCATTGTGTAAGGTTCATTTTTGCATGGAAAAGGCAACATTTAGTATTTACAGTGAATTAAGCAAATTAGCAACATGCATAAAATCAAGAAATCCCAGTTGAATTTTCTTCTCATCAAGGTATTTATACACTGTGACTCACATTGTTTTCCTTGTGGATTTTTATGTACAATAAATATGCATCTAAACATGGATGTTTGTATGATAATTATTGCTACACCTAACATTTACAGAGCAGTTTCTATGTGTTAGGCACTGTGTAAATATTTCTCATGGATTATTCCAATTAATTCTTGTGATTATCTTGGTAGGTAATTTCTTTATTCCAATTTTACAGATTAAAATAACAGTTCTAGAGGTGTAACATATGTAAGGTCTAATAAAAGGCAGAATTGGTGGTTGAGTATAGACATTGAACTTCAGAGATTGCCTTTTCATGCTCAGACTAAAACCAAGTTATGCAGATGAATCCAAACATTGAATATTGGCAGTTGTTGGATGACCACCTTCTCCGTCCCCCAAAGAAATCACCTATATAACTATAGGAATGAGAGATTTCACTTTATACTAGTTTAAGTGGAAACATAATAGGTCTTATTTTTGGTCAACCACAAGGATAACCGCAACACTTTTAAAAGCTCCTGTAACTTTAAACTGTGCTGATATTTGAATTTAATTCACAAAACATTTTTAATTAATTAATTTTTTAAATTAATTAATTACCCCCAGGGTACAGGTCTGTGAATCATCAGGCTTACACATTTTGCAACACTCACCATAGCACATACCCTCCTCAATGTCCGTAAATCTCACAAAACGTGTTTTAAAAAAGATTTTATTTATTAATTTAACAGAGAGACAGCACAAGCAGGGGGAGCGGCAGGCAGAGGGAGAAGCAGGCTCCCCTTGAAGCAGAGAGCCCCATGCCGGATTGGATCCCAGGATCACCAATGCTTGCACCCTGGGATCATGATCTGAGCCAAAGGCAGATGCTTAACCGACTGAGCCACCAGGTGCCCACACAACATTTTTAAGCATCCACCACATATGTAGCATTGTGCTTAGTGTTAGATTTACAAAGGCTTATAAGATGGACTCACAGCTTCAGGGAACTTAGAGTCCTACAGGGCTGAGAAAATCTGTCTGAAGCTTGGACACAAAATAATATGTCCTATAACAGAGTCAACAAATGCTACATGAATCTCAAGATGAGACTCATGACTTCTGCTGCATTGGAGAAGAACCTGGGACATTTTCAGAGTGGAGATATTCAGAGGGGAGTTTTAGAGCTGGGTAGGTAGCATTTCTCTAGGCTGAAGGGCAAACGTGGAGGAAGAAACACGTGCAGTATAACTGGAGAACAGTTCATCTGATGGCGCAGCGAAGGAGGCAGTGTGTCTGGAGTAGATTGGGTCCTTTAGATTACTCAGGGCCCAGAGTGCCCTGCCAAAGAGCTTGGATTTTATTCTGTAGACTTTACAGTTTACAGATTTTATTCTGTAAACTTACTTTAAGGAGGGGGTTATCACTATCAGGTGTGCATATCAGATATAATTAGGGCAGTAAATGATGGAGCCAGAGGAAACAGTTACAGAGCTGACACAACAGACCTTCACCCAAAGCACTGAACACAGAAGGAGAGTAAGTTTGCGGGGAAACCGTTTGATTTTATATTGTGGAGTCTACAGACCACCCAGGTGACATATGTTTGGTGAGCAGTATGATGTGCAGGTGAGAGGCTGGAGCAACAGATCTGGAGAGCAGAAGAGAGCTCCTCAGCTGTCCCTTTGTGTGAGTTACAAGTCTGGATGCCTGGGAAGCAGCGTCCTGGGGCTGCTTTGCATTATCTAGATTACAGCTGGATTAAATTTTCAGTTCTACCTGTCACCTTTTTAGAAGAACACTGGAAGATTCCCCAAGGGCAGCTAGATGATGAGGAATCTAGACCTACCTTTTCTGAGATGTACCCTTAGCCTAGAAAAGAAAATGCAAGGAAGATACGGTAAATGTCTTCAGCTGTTGGCAGGGCTTCTTGGAGACAAACATCTCAGCAGAATAATGCAACTCGAAGTCAATGGCTCCCTCTCAGTAGGAGTTTGCAGAGGGAGCTGCAGCCTAGGAAACAGTAAGTGAACTGGTCATCTGGGCTCTTGGGCAGTGGGACAGAAGTCAAATGGAAAACAAACAAAACAAACAAAATCATTACATTTGGGTGTGGGGAAGACAGCTACCACCAGAGGGCAGCCACACCTTGAGATGCCCAGCAGGCCGAACAAAGCAGCTAGACCTGAGGTTTTGACGTGGGGTTCATGGCTACGAGGGAAATGCTGCACAACATGGTCACCAGGCTTCAACACATGGTGGGGCAGGAGGCTGAGGCAGAATTTGGAGCCTACACATTCCCAGGCTGGCAGGTAATTTGATCCCCTTTACCTGGCCATTGAGAATTAGCTGGTTACTTTCTCTACGTGAGACACTGCCTTATTTCCTATCTCTAATGAGGGAAGCTTCCCACTCAGAACAGGAAGCACTTGATGAACTAGATTTAGGTAGTAACTGCCTTTGTATCTTAAGAAAAGGTTGTGATCTCAGTTACTGACCACTTACGAGTTTAAGAGAATAGTAGAGAATAAAGGTGGAGGCAGAAAGAATGATGTAGCCTCACCTAACACAGAAATATTTGTGGGTTTTAGCCGCAGCTAGCGTTTCTGCAGTGTGAAGAAAGCTAAGGGGGTTTTCTCTTTAAATCATCCTACAACGATCCTGCAAACTATGCTGCGTTACTTTATTGAACAGATGCGTGAACCTCAGTGCGAGTGTCTACCAAACCCAGGGGGTCACAACCAGAAATAGGAGGGCTGAGATTTGAGCCCAGATATGTTTTAATCCAAAGCCCCTGTTCTTTATTCTCAAATTTTCTACTTTGCAATCAAGATGTTTTCCAAGAACAGCAGGAAGGAGGGAGGAAGAAGGTGTGAAGATACATCCAGGAAAGTATTAGGGATGTCCTGATGTCCTCCAAAGCAATGAACTCCCCGCCCCCGCCCTGGGCAGGGAGACAATGGCACCATGCTCTGACCTTTTAATAGATGGAATTTGTGCCATGGCTGATATTTAGGGGCTGTCATTGTTCATCTTAATCTCTTTGGCAATTAAACCACATACTTTATTAGCCGTTTTGCCGGTGATCTTTAATGAACCTAGTCATCTCCAGGGAGGAGAGGAGGGAGGGGTCTGGAAGTCAGCACTAAGGAATATGCTATGGAGGAAAAAATAGATTAAATCCTGCTCTTGGTTTGCCAGAGGAAGGAAGATGGAGCGGAAGCCATGCTCTGCCCTAGATGGGTTTGAAAACCCATGACCTAATTTGAGATGGAGACAGAAAGTGTGTGTCCCTTTTGAAGGCTTGAGAGGCTGAACTGCACTGGAGTTAGAAGATGACACTGGAACTCTTTATTTTTCAATTTGAAAGCCACTCTCTAGTAATAATAATATTATAACGTATATCATAATAATTATAATATTTTATAATATAATAATGATTATTCCAACAATAACAGGCACCATCTCAAAGTTAAACACAAAGAACATATGCTTTCTTTCCACAATATTGAACTAATGGTAAAGGCGTGATGCCCTCGCCTGAAAGCAACAATTTTAAGCAGCAATAATAACAGCGAAATAAGCGTGTTTTGAGATTCTCCTTTCCCACCCTGCTGGGTGCTCCTGCTCTGTGCTGTTTCAGTACATCGAGCACACCAGCATATGCAGCTCTTCACTCTGGATAAATGTTTTGGAAGCTGGCGTTGCTAAGCTATGGCTAATTTCAAATGCAAAAATACACTTCTCCTGGAAAAATATGCTTGCTACAACCTTCATGCCACCTTCAACTATTTGTGTAACTCCTAAGTGGAATATGTTTGGTTTATGCAAAGCTGAGGGAAAGGAAAATGGAACAAATAACCAAAAACACATTGCTTTTTCTTCTCTCTGTGCCTTCTAACAATACCGCATTTACTCATAAGAGATGCTGAGCAAGGTCATCACATTTAGAGGACAACAGGTTTTTTGAGTTGGTGATATACTGATCATTTCCTTCACAGAATCTGAATTTTTTTCAAAGCAAGAATTTATGTATTCCTTATTTAAGCTCCATGTGCATGGCTATACTTTACTTGTATTTCTATTATTTCTTTCCTAATTTTGTTAATTAGTTTGCATATCACAATTATGTATGGAGGGTCTTTCCTATGTCAGGCCCAGGGGTGGCCAACAGAAAGTTTGCCCTTGGACTCTCAAGCTTGAACAATAGCGCGGTTTCACTGTTCACACTTAGAAGTTTATAATATCTTCCTTGGATGCTTTCTTTTGACTCGTTACTAGTTTTCTATTCCTGCTGTAACAAATTTCAATGAATGCCTTAAAACAACACAAACTTATTATCTTACAATCCTGCAGGTCAGAAGTCTTAAAATCAAGGTGTCAGCAAAAGTGTGTTTCCATTTAGAGGTTCCAGGGGAGAATTTATTATTTTGCATTTTCTTAGTTTTTGGTCCCTCCTTCATCTTCAAAGCTAACAGCCAGTCTCCTTCTTCTCAATCTCTCTCTCTCACCTCTTCTGTCTTCACATCTTCTCTGACTCTCCTGCCTCCCCCTTATAATTATGATTACAGTGTGCCCACCCAGGTAATACAGGATAATCTTGTCATCTCAAGTTCCTTAACAGAGTCACATCTGCAAAGTCCTTGCGAGCATATGCGGGAACATATATACGGGTTCTGGAAATTAGGGTATGGACTTCTCTGTGTACGTGGGGGCATTAATCCACCTACCATGCTCACATAAGTACACTCTTTATGTTAAAGAGTTAAAATTTCTCTTTATACACTGTTTTGTGTATTCCTGAACCATCTTCTTCAAAAGGAAGTGTTTTTGAAGCATTTTCCCCAAAATAACATGAACAAATTTATAACTTTTGGGTCTGTGCACGGAATTCAGCATCAATCCTCTGGACACAGAGGCAAATCTTTTAAGTAGTAGTTTATTTCTAGCCATTGCAGGAGGAGGCTGTTCATGAGTCCAAATTTTCTCAGCACAGACTCCAAAGAGTTTAGTTTCTCTAGTAAAAAGGTAAAGCCTCTTTGAATTCTATTGGATGACACTCCAGGGAATATTTTTTTGTGTTGAACACAATTAAAACTGTAATTCTGTTATTGCATATATGCATATTAAAATAGAAAATCAACTTAATATTTTGAATCTTAATGAGTTTTCCCCAAAAGGAAATCATTACTCACAGTTCACGCAGTGTGAAAACCATGAACGTATGCCTTTGGCAGACTGGGACTTAACTGTGACTCTATTTCCATATTGAATACAAATTCATTTAAAATGTATTCATTAGCTCTGGTGCCTGGCTGTCTCAGTCAGTGGAGCATGTGACTTTTGATCTTGGGGTTGTGAGTTCGAGCCCACATTGGGTGTAGAGATTGCTTAAAAATAAAATCTATGAAAAAATGTATTCATTCTCCTATTCTCCCTGCACTCAAGTTTATGAATGAATAAATGAGGGTTGAACAATTCTAAGGATATTGGGTCAAGATCATATGGACTTGTGCCTGCCAGAAGGATTCTTAGAAGCAAGAGAGGTTAATTAATTTATTTCATGTTGTCTAAGCTGAGAGAGAAGCCAGAGGACCTCACTCTGAGCTCAGAATTTTTAAAACTTTTCTTTCCCCAGACTCATGAAGTATTTGCTTTCTGATACTGCTCTCTCTTAAGCTACCTGATGAGGAGGAAAAGAGAAGTGGTACCCAGTCTTGAGTGAAAAGGAGGAGTGGATAAGAAGGCATGGGGGATTTAGGTCCATGTTTCCTAGACCCAACTCTAACCTGGTTTCATCTGAAGATGGGGACAGTGTAGCATGGACAGCTGAAGTAGGATCTTGTTCTCTTTAGAAGGTATGTTCTGCAAAGTTTTAGATGAGTTGTGAGCTAGTTGGAAGAAACAACACACACACACACACACACAAACACACACACATTTGGTTTAAGTTCATATTTTAAGTAACCAATGATACAATGTCTTACTGTGAATCCAGTGGCCTAGAGTATGAATGGATGGAGTGAGGCAGAAATTTCCTGAGCCCCAGAGTCTCTGATAGGGACCCATAACTGTTAATACTACTGTCTCTGCCAGAAAGGGGTTCATGTGCTCAAGAAGACTTGGTTTTTGCTACAGTTAAACTTAAATCATCATTGAGGGGAAATATCTCTTCCATTTGACTGAAGGTTTTCAAATACCACGACTTCCATGTTCTTAACATGAATTCTGTGACAGCAAAGAGTAAGAGGTTTGTGTCTTCATCAGTTTATAACATTTTTCATATTAGCTTATCCTTTTGGACAACATCATGAACTTAAGTTCTTTGACTGATTCACTGTTGTTAATTGGCAATGATCTGTGTTTGTTTGTTTTGATGTTCCACTTGTCATAGTTGGACCAATACCAGCCCCAGCAAGCCAGTTCTTTCAGCCATTTCATACATCTTTAAAAATTAACCGTGCTTTCCAATAACAGCAAACCATTCTAAGATTATCTTGATCTTGAGTTTTCCTGCCCTAAACTTGGCTTCAGTGGCTCTCTAACATGCTCTGATTCTCTTTAGCGGATACTAATTTTAAAGACCAGACTCTGTATAATAGTGTTGCAGATTGTTTCTTAGGACAACTGGGAATAGATCAGGGTGACAACAGAAAAGAGAAAAATTTAAGTCAGAGAAATTGTAAGAATTTCCTATTCTACAAAAATCTTAATTTTATCTTAATTTGCTCTTTATTAGGGTTATTACCTTTCTCTAGTATAAGAGCATCCTTATCTAAAATTCTGCCCTGTCTTTTTATACCAGCTTTAATTATAGTTTATAATTATCATTTGATAGCTACAGTTTGATAAACTATTATATATTATCATACCAAACTATGTGCATTCAGAATACAGGCTTCCCCCCCACTTAAAAAGTTTAGAACTTTCAATTTTCTTTTACACACCTGGCTTGAGCATCTTGAAATTGACCTAAAAGGATGCAGGCCAAAAATCACCCAATATTAATCTTACTTGGGCACCAAATCTCTGCAAAAAGAAAAGTAAATAAGAATGAGTTTCTTTCTAGGGCTACATCACAAGCAATCAATCAGAATATACAGATACAGGATCCACATAAAATTATGTGTAGTTATTAAAGAAGAAGAAGAAGAAGGGGTATAATGCAAACAAATAAAATCTTTTCTACTTATATTTAAATTTTGCTCTGAATACTCTATTTTATGTACACTATTATTATCTCTTATCGTAAGTTTGTATAATGTTGATTTCTGCTTTTTAAAGAGACATTTAGATAAATATAGTCATTATTTCAATATTGTTCTGGCTTAACTTCCCCAACCTAACTGCAATATCAAAATAAACAAAATAATAACAAAAAATATCAGACATTTTAAACATCTTAACCAAAGATTTTATGTGAAACCGCTTTTGCAGAGCTATTTAATTGCATAGACACACAGGCACACACACACATACACACACATGCACACACAGACAACAGATATCTCACATCTGCACATTTAGATTGCAACACTCTTCACAGGCATTTTTACACTTACACATTTATTGATTTCAAGTTAAGAAGTGGGCTACTTGAGATCTGCTATTTCCCCTAAGGTAGACAGTATTTTCACCAAAATGAAAATGGATCAGCTAAAATTTCCATCTGTTGTCTATGATTATATTAATGTTTGTTGTAATGTTTACATATATTTTTGAATATGTTGCATTTTATATGTTCTACTAATGAACATTAAGGCAGTTTCATGTTTTGCTATTACACACACTGCTACAAGAAACATGCTAATATTTGACCCCTGATGCAAAATACAGAAAATACAAAAGTCCCTCAAGGTTATATTCTTATAGCTTATATTTATTTTCAAGTTCCCTGGAAAAAATCTCAAGTTGCTTTCTGAAGTGGTTATACCAGTTTACAGTCCTATTGGTGATATAGAAAACTACTTCACATCATTGTTGATACCAAGCATAATCAGACTTCAAGTTTTATTTAAACACTGTTTCACTGTGGCTTGATTTTCATTTCCCTGATCGCCAGTGAGCTTGAATACCTTTTCAAATGAACTTTTTTTTTTTGCCACTCTCGCTTCCTACTTTGTGAAATGCCTTTTGGCATCTTTTGCCAGTTTGCCTTTTGGGTTATCTATCTTTTCTCTTTCTCTCTCTCTTTTTAAGATTTTATTTGACATAGAGAGAGAGCGAGTGCACACAGAGGGGTAGGGGCAGAGGGAGAAGCAGATTCCAGTGCTGAGGAGTGAGCCCAGGGCAAGGCTCCTCCCCAGGACTGTGAGATCATAGCCTGAGCTGAAGGCAGATGCTCAAGTGAGCCAACTGAGCATGCCTCTCTATTTCTTATTAATTTTTCTTAACTGTCTGTGGATGTCTCCAGTAGAGACTTCCAGTACTTTGCAAAATATCTAAACTGCTTCAAGTGTCTAGAATTGCCACCCTATTACCAGACCCTGTCTTGTGTTGTCTTGTCTCCAAAGGCCTCCATCCTCCTTAGGTGAAAAGTCCGGGAGGTCTAGGCCCTCCCTTCCACCTGTCTTGGAGAAGAATTTAGCAGATATCTTTTATCAGGGATTGAATATTCTTACAAATCCCTAATCTCAACCTAGAATCTCTTTCCTGACTCTCTAGATCCTCTTTCATTTCCAGCAGAGTGGGGAGAACCTTATTCTTGACAAGGACTTGTTTGATTCTCATCCACCTCTCTGTCTTGTTGCCTCTTTCAGATTAGCAAGGTTTGTCCCAGACACTGTGACTCTTCCTAGAGCAGGTTGTGCAGACATGCCTCTAGCTGTTGGTCACTCACAGCTCTAGTTCTGAGTGTAAAGCTGCTTTCAACTCTGCTCTTCTCCCATATGCCTTGTACTGTTTATTTCCTGTGACGTTGTTAAAAAGGATGGGCAGTCTCATCCTTCTCAACTCCCCTTTCATTAATACTAACATTTTACTAAATTTGCTGATTTCACATTTTCTTACTGATTAACCTAATAGTCATACTCTTCTAATAGAGTCTATTTCCCCTCTGTAAAACTCTAAAATGACCCAAAAGTGAATGGGGAAAGGACTTCCTCTGATACATAGCCTTGTCATCAGCCATTCACTTTATGTCACTGACTTCAATCCAATAAATATTTCTCTTCTAAATAAAATCCAGTTCAAAACATAATAGTTATTTAAGACTTTGGGGAATCATTCTTGAAGTGATAAAGTTCTCTATGTTCATCCACTGAGCCAAATTCTTTTGGCCAAATTCCTATTCATTTGTTTCAAGCAGACGTTTAAAAGAGATATGAATACACCATTATCAATGAAAATATTTAAGGAAACTGAAATTTCTGGCCACCATCTGTATTTTGTACAAACCACTATATAGCACGGCCAAACTTTTCTTTTAGGGGAAAGCTTAGGTCCTCCTTTATTGTAGAGTGTAATTTATAGTTAAAATTTTTTTTTATTGGAAAGTCTCCTGGGCCACTCTTGTAGGAAATATAAATAGAAACAGATTTTTCCTTAAATTGAAACTACCCATGTGACATCAAAACCTTGACATATATTTAACTTTCCTTGTTTTGTAGTCCCCTCCCCCTCCCCCTTTCTCTAACTTAGCCTTTCTCCAGCAAATTCAGTTAGTACTCTGCACGTACCTTTCTACAGCCATCCAATTTTTGCCTGGAATGTTGCCTACTACAGTCTAAGAGAGTCTTGAGAGAGTCCTCAGTGCTTCCCTTAATTCCCTTGCATTTCTAGCTCTCTTTTGATATCCTCAAGTGTCCTCTCTGTCTTAGCTAACCAGGGTAGGGAAAGCCAGGGCATAGGAATTTGGGTTGACCTGCCTTCACCTATCCACTGGGTCAACCTTTCAGAGGTGCAGAAAGAAGGATGAAGCCCTTTGGTGTAGCTCTTTCTTTGGAAACAACTACCCAACGTTTTCCTTCTCTGGCTTATTGAGTCTCCACTTGAACATATTTACCTCATGGTTTTCTTCTTTGTTTTCCCTGTGCTCAGACCCATCACCCCCCACCCAATATCTGAAAATGTCTTCACTTAATCTCACATCTGACAAATATCAAAGGTCTTTCAGTGGTTTAGTTAAAAACAGAAGCAGATCTACAGTATCTTAGAAAGACTTTCCCTTGTCCCTTGATTGCAAAAAAGATTGAAAGGGTACAAAGCATCCAGTGACAGTGACCCAAGAGTCTTAGTTTTGGAAAAGCAATTCTTCCTTGTTCCTGTTATACTTGAGGCTTACATAAAGTATCTCAAAAGAACACAAACATTCCGTGATATTTAGTTCAAAGACATATTTACAAACATTGGTCTTTCCAGTGTCCTGAGACAAATAAACAGAAATGTAATCTCACCTGGAAAGAAAAAGCAGAGACGGTAACTGTGAATGCCACAATAATTTCTGTGTCTTGTTTTCCAGCTTTTTGGACAGTCTATTTTCTTATAGTTGGTTCACTAGATATCTTTTCACTTGATTGATTCTGAGACTGAGTTTAGTCTTATAACAATGGCCAACAGGCACTTAACATACATTTCCCTATGTTTCCTTGGAGACTTCAATAGGCATATTATCTCTTAATTGGTTATAGTAGCTCACATTTATTGAATGTTATCTATGTGCCAGGCTAGGGAGTGAGTGCTCCAGAAGTGCTATCTCAGGAAGTAACTTAACTGCCTCTACCCAGGTTTGAAATGATACAGCCAAGACTAAGCCCATGTGAGCTTGGTGCTTGAACCCTACCTCTTAACCACTGTTATCCACTGGGTACATATTACCATAAATGATCTACTGTAACTTCCTTAAGAGGAAGTACTTTGCCTCATGTAGAATCCTTGCTTTGAATGTTTCATGTCTTGACACTCTGCTTACAGTAGCACTTGGTATATCATGTTCCACCTCCACTGTGGCTACCTTTACATCCTCAGTGGACAGCCTCTCTATGTGTCAGAGGGGGTCCCAGCAGTTACATTGGCCTGGTCATGATTTATATTTATCACTGTTTTAACATGTGGTCTCATAAGACTGCTTGATTTTTCACATAATAGAAGCCTCTGAAGTATTTGCTGGATGAAAAATACTTCAGCTTAATCCAAAAAGCAAATAATTTCTGGAAATAGAATCACAGTATTTTTTAGCCTCTCATTACTGTTCAGTTCACCTGTCTGCTTTGCTTCACTGATTACTAAAAAAAGAAGACAGAAAAGGCAGCTTTTTTTCTTTGAAATTGAAAGAAATGCAGAAAAACAAAAACAAGATAAATGGAGGCTTACTCAATAGTTGTACGGAACTTTATCCATACAGGGCAGAAGATGTGATTGACAACAGAAATATTAGTGAGCTATAGAAACAGGAAACTCACTTGCATTCTAAAAAGAAAAAAAAATGAAATGAGAGAGAGAGAAACTAGGAAATAGAAAAGCAGCTACACAGGGAAGAAAAATGATCATGTCAGAAATAGAGAGAGCTAAAATGAACAGTTAATGAAAGAATTTCTAAGGGAAGGACTGAAACATCACACAAGGAAAGATAAATAGCGTCAAGGGCTCCTACCCATGGCTGATCAGACTGAGATGCCTGGGTCCTTTCATTTGGATGTTATGCTGGAGCATAAGACTGGGTACTAACCCTCATTTTAGGCCCCGCTAAAGTATATTAGGGTTGGCTTACAGTATCAGGGATGCTTTAAAGCAATACTGTTAGATCTTTCCATTTTTCCCTAAAACTGCATTATAGGCCCTAAAGAATGTTTTTAGACAATATATTTCATATCAAAGACTGACCCAGAGAGAAATTTAAATACCAACAAAAAGTGCAAAAGAAAATTTAATTATTTTTCTCTATAAAACTATGGAATTTTCTGCAAATATAACCTTCAAATAAGTAGATGCCATAGCCATGTTTTCATTTTCAGAAAAAGATACATGTAATGCATATGCAGATAGAAGCATGCACACACACACACACACACGCACACACACCCATACATCCATACTTCATTGCTATTATTGACCCTAGAGAAGAAAAACGAAGCAGAAAGAGAAGAAAAGAGAAATAGGAAAATGTAAAACAGTTGAGAGTGGAAGAGATACAGTCTGAAAGACCCATTGTCTTTCTACTGAAAACTTGCCATATTCTGGCTCATTCCCATACCTTTAGTTTTATACCCTCCAAGACACCATCTACACTAATGTTAGCATCATTTTCTTTTTTTTTTTTTTTTTCAGAACACTGCTATATTTTTATTTCTTAGAACTATCCCAATTGTGATATATATTTTTTTTAATTTTTTTTTCAGTATAACAGTATTCATTATTTTTGCACCACACCCAGTGCTCCATGCAATCCGTGCCCTCTACAATACCCACCACCTGGTGCCCCCAACCTCCCACCCCCCACCCCTTCAAAATTCTCAGATCGTTTTTCAGAGTCCATAGTCTCTCATGGTTCACCTCCCCTTCCAATTTCCCTCAACTCCCTTCTCCTCTCCATCTCCCCTTGTCCTCCATTAGCATCATTTTCGTACACAAATCTGATTCTACAATTTTCTTGCCTCATTAATTTCAATGACTCCTTATAGTTTCTTGAATAAAGGCAAAATTCCTTAGCTTGACCTTTCTGAAAACCTACTTTTCTCTTTTTTCCCCTTTTTTCTTTTTCTCTTTTCTTTTTTTTAACTATCACTACATTCTACCATCTAGCTACAATAGGAGTAGTACATAGCTACTTGCCATTTCTTTCAAGTATGCTATACTTCTGTGCATACTATTCTTATTTTTTTTTCTTTAACTGAATTATGCATGAACGTAAAGAGCAAAATGCCAAAGTTTTCTGCCTCTTTCCCTGCTCCCACTCCAGAGACAACCCATTTTTATCTTTTTTTTTAAAAAATTTTTAACATATAATGTATTATTTGTTTCAGGGGTACAGGTCTGTGATTCTCATATCTGTTTAGTAATTGCTTTGGTGTTGATCTTAATTTCTCAATAAAATGTTTATATTGTAGCATCTTGATTTTTTTTTCTAGCCTTAATTGTTATTAGCTGATCTCTCCCTTTACCTAGGAATTTAGATGTTTTTAGTTTCCCTTTGCTATCCCCACCACACACGGATGCTCTTCCTATCCCCTTGCCAATATTACCGTATAGGAACTTTTATAAGATACTATTCAGTATTTGCATTATTATGGTGGTGTAAACATGATTCACAGGTGAACCAGTACACAAACTATAATTGGTTTTCCCTTTGGAACACCTTTTTATTTTACTGGGAGCTAATGATTGTCATGATTTTTATGTACTCATCAGTGGTAAACTCTTTGCTGATTTTCTGAATATACTCTGAGAACATTTAGTTATCTAACATATGCTATCCATTTCATCTTCTTGCATAGGTGCCTCTTCTAACCTGATCTGGTTGCCCTGTGTATTTGAAGCTCAGCTGTCATGCTGGACTTTCCCTTCACACATATTCAAGGATTCCCTCTACTTCTATCCTATGTTTGATTTCCTGTTTCCTGTTATCCCATGTCTACCTTTTTCTTAGTTTATGTCTTCATCTTGGTGGAGCACATCCTTCCATATTTCCTATGAATATATACCTGGAAAGTAATTTTTTGAGACTTTGTATGTTTGAAATTATTTTTCTTAAATCTCATCCTGTTTTGTAATCCATGTTTAGAAATTTATAGAACTCAAGGTTGGAAAGAATTTCTCTTCTTAATTTTGGATGAACTTATACAGTTAAACACACCTGGGAGAAGACACAAAATCAAACTGACTAGTCTCACTTAAAATTCACTGCCATGAACCACAAATGACCAGAGAATCACACTGTAGTTCCAAAACCCATTTATTCTCCCACTCTCCTGAATGCTTATTTCACACCCCTTCTTTTACCTCCCTTCTCTCTCCAGCTGATGGCCTACTGACAGCTCCTCTGAGAAAACTGAAACAATCAGCAGAAATGCCAATTTCTCACAACTAGGCCTACCACCTACTGACCCAACTACAGGGCCTTCCTGCCTTGTCCCACATATAGACTGATAAGCCATCTGTGCTCTGGCCTAAAGACTTTCCTTTCACTTGTGCACTAGATCCAATTTTCTCTACCCTAATCAAGAATATCTTTAAAATTTCCCCCATCCTCTACATAATCAAATTCCCTCTCAATAATTTAGTCTTGTCAGCATAGAAACATGTTATTTCTCTTATTTTGAAAAAAAAAGAAAGAAATTTTCTCTTTATACCATTGCTAATTTGAGCTCTACTCTTGTTGCTCTCCTTTAGAGCTAAACTAGAAAGATTCCCTACTTAGACCGTCTTCTATTTCTCTCCTCACATCATTATATGATCCCCTTTCCAATTAGGCTTTATCCTTTACCCACACCTTAAAGTTCCTTTTTTCAATATAAATTATAATCTCCGTGTTGTTAAATTCACTTGTCAATTCTCAGGTCTCGTCTTTCTCATCTTACTTGACGCATCACTCTTTCTTCCTTGAGGGTATGTTTTCTCTTGTTTTCAAAGACACCACATGCTCTTGATTTTCTTCATTCAATCAAATACAGTAGCTTCAATCTCCTTTGTGATTTTTAACGTTTTCAACCTCTTAATGTTGAGGTTCATCTTCTTTTCTTCTCTAGTTACACTTTTCCAACTCAGTGACAACTCTGACTTTTCTGTGGATTTGGCTAAAAGCTTTGGTTTCAATCTTGACCCTTCTCCTTGTATAATCCATATCAACTATAACCAGGAATCTCATCAGCCATCCTTCAAGATAGACACAAAATGTGAATATTACTCAACACCTCATTTCCACTACCTGCTCTGAGACACAATCATCTCTAGCCTAAATTACTAGAAGTCTTCTAATTGGTCTTCTTGATTCTTGCTGTCCTTTGAGTTGTATTATTTTCTAAACACAGTGTGGAATTAATAATGAAAGTCAAATCATGTTACTCTTTCACTCAAAATGGTTACCATTTCATTTATCTAAAACCCTGAGCCCTTAGGAGTCTCAACAGGAACTTTGTACCACCCCTCCCATTGTTACACACTGGCACTCCACTAGCCTCCACTTTAGTCTTGGCACTGGATACTTTCTGTATCTCACATGCTTTCATTGCATCTCCTTCAAAACCTTGTTAAAATGTCACTTTCACAGTGAAGTCGACCATTGCCATCTGACTTCCCGTTGCTCTCAGTCTATCTCCCAATCATGGCAAGTACCCCTGAATGCCACTCTAGACTCTTTTGTTGTTCTTGTTATAACATACATCCCTTCTAAGATATAATATAAACATTGTTTTATTAAGGCTGTTGTGTGTCTTCTGTTTTAGAATATTAGCTCTATGAGCATAGGATTCTTCAGATGTTTATCACAAATGTGTTCCAAACTCATACAATGATGTTTGGTACATATTGAGGGTCAATATATATTTTTTGTTTCTTAAATGATGGTATTGTTCTACTGCCTTCCATTTCTAGTATTGATGCTAAGTCAAAAGCCATTCTGATTCTTAATGGTATAAAAAGATAGAGACTGGAGATAGGAGAATGGTTGACCTCAGGTTCAAGTAATAAGGGGTGCATTGATTATAGAGTATTTAAAAACAGAAATATAAAAACCTACAAGATAGCCTTTAAAAAAAATTGGCACTATAGAAAGACAATTCTAAATAACATTGGTTAAAATAATTTCCTTCCAGGGCGCCTGGGTGGCTCAGTGGGTTAGGCCTCTGCCTTTGGCTCAGGTCATGGTCTCAGGGTCCTGGGATTGAGCCCCGCATCAGGCTCTCTGCTCAGCAGGGAGCCTGCTTCCCTTCCTCTCTCTCTCTGCCTGCCTCTCTGCCTACTTGTGATCTCTCTCTGTCAAATAAATAAATAAAATCTTTAAAAAAAAAAAATTCCTTCCTTCCAGGGTGGATCATTTTCATTGCTGTTTCTCCTCACCCTTGGTACATGCTTGATGGTTCTTGATTAGTTTTATTTCTTGCTTTTTATTTATTTATTTTCATTTTTATTTTTTTTATTTTTCTATTTTTTTATAAACATATAATGTATTTTTATCACCTGGGGTACAGGTCTGTGAATCGCCAGGTTTACACACTTCACAGCACTCACCATAGCACATACCCTCCCCAATGTCCATAAACCCACCCCCCTCTCCTGACCCCCTCCCCCAGCAAACCTCAGTTTGTTTTGTGAGATTAAGAGTCACTTATGGTTTGTCTCCCTCCCAATCCCATCTTGTTTCATTCATTCTTCTCCTACCCCCCCTAACCCCCCAATGTTGCATCTCCTCTCCCTCATATCAGGGAGATCATATGATAGTTGTCTTTTTCCGATTGACTTATTTCGCTGAGCATGATACCCTCTAGTTCCATCCACGTTGTCGCAAATGGCAAGATTTCATTTCTTTTGATGGCTGCATAGTATTCCATTGTATATATATATATATATATATATATATATATATATATATATATATATATATATACCACATCTTCTTTATCCATTCGTCTGTTGATGGACATCTAGGTTCTTTCCATAGTTTGGCTATTGTAGACATTGCTGCTATAAACATTCGGGTGCACGTGCCCCTTCGGATCACGACGTTTGTATCTTTAGGGTAAATACCCAGCAGTGCAATTGCTGGGTCATAGGGTAGTTCTATTTTCAACATTTTGAGGAAACTCCATGCTGTTTTCCAGAGTGGTTGCACCAGCTTGCATTCCCACCAACAGTGTAGGAGGGTTCCCCTTTCTCCACATCCTCGCCAGCATCTGTCATTTCCTGACTTGTTCATTTTAGCCATTCTGACTGGTGTGAGGTGATATCTCATTGTGGTTTTGATTTGTATTTCCCTGATGCCGAGTGATGTGGAGCACTTTTTCATGTGTCTGTTGGCCATCTGGATGTCGTCTTTGCAGAAATGTCTGTTCATGTCCTCTGACCATTTCTTGATTGGATTATTTGTTCGTTGGGTGTTGAGTTTGCTAAGCTCTTTCTAGATTTTGGACACTAGCCCTTTATCTGATATGTCATTTGCAAATATCTTCTCCCATTCTGTCAGTTGTCTTTTGGTTTTTTTAACTGTTTCCTTTGCTGTGCAAAAGCTTTTGATCTTGATAAAATCCCAATAGTTCATTTTTGCCCTTGCTTCCCTTGCCTTTGGTGATGTTCCTAGGAAGATGTTGCTGCGGCTGAGGTCGAAGAGGTTGCTGCCTGTGTTCTCCTCAAGGATTTTGATGGATTCCTTTCTCACATTGAGGTCCTTCATCCATTTTGAGTCTATTTTCGTGTGTGGTGTAAGGAAATGATCCAATTTCATTTTTCTGCATGTGGCTGTCCAATTTTCCCAACACCATTTATTGAAGAGGCTGTCTTTGTTCCATTGGACATTCTTTCCTCTTTGTTGAAGATTAGTTGACCATAGAGTTGAGGGTCTATTTCTGGGCTCTCTATTCTGTTCCATTGATCTATGTGTCTGTTTTTGTGCCAGTACCATGCTGTCTTGATGATGACAGCTTTGTAATAGAGCTTGAAGTCCGGAATTGTGATGCCACCAACTTTGGCTTTCTTTTTCAATATTCCTTTGGCTATTCGAGGTCTTTTCTGGTTCCATATAAATTTTAGGATTATTTGTTCCATTTCTTTGAAAAAAATGGGTGGGATTTTGATAGGGATTGCATTAAATATGTAGATTGCTTTAGGTAGCATAGATATTTTCACAATATTTGTTCTTCCAATCCATGAGCATGGAACATTTTTCCATTTCTTTGTGTCTTCCTCGATTTCTTTCATGAGTACTTTGTAGTTTTCTGAGTATAGATTCTTAGCCTCTTTGGTTAGGTTTATTCCTAGGTATCTTATAGTTTTGGGTGCAATTGTAAATGGGATTGGCTCCTTAATTTCTCTTTCTTCTGTCTTGTTGTTGGTGTAGAGAAATGCAACTGATTTCTGTGCATTGATTTTATATCCTGACACTTTACTAAATTCCTGTGCAAGTTCTAGCAGTTTTGGAGTGGAATCTTTTGGGTTTTCCACATATAGTATCATATCATCTGCAAAGAGTGATAGTTTGACTTCTTCTTTGCTGATTTGGATGCCTTTAATTTCCTTTTGTTGTCTGATTGCTGAGGCTAGGACTTCTAGTACTATGTTGAATAGCAGTGGTGATAATGGACATCCCTGTCGTGTTCCTGACCTTAGTGGAAAAGCTTTCAATTTTTCTCTATTCAGAATGATATTTGCGGTGGGTTTTTCATAGATGGCTTTGATAATATTGAGGTATGTGCTGTCTATCCCTACACTTTGAAGAGTTTTGATCAGGAAGGGATGCTGTACTTTGTCAAATGCTTTTTAAGCATCTATGGAGAGTATCATATGGTTCTTGTTCTTTCTTTTATTAATGTGTTGTATCACATTGATTGATTTGTGGATGTTGAACCAGCCTTGCAGCCCTGGAATAAATCCCACTTGGTCGTGGTGAATAATCCTTTTAATGTACTGTTGAATCCTATTGGCTAGTATTTTGGCGAGAATTTTTGCATCTGTGTTCATCAAGGATATTGGTCTGTAGTTCTCTTTTTTGTTGGGATCCTTGTCTGGTTTTGGGATCAAGGTGATGCTGGCCTCATAAAATGAGTTTGGAAGTTTTCCTTCCATTTCTATTTTTTGGAACAGTTTCAGGAGAATAGGAATTAGTTCTTCTTTAAATGTTTGGTAGAATTCCCCTGGGAAGCCATCTGGCCCTGGGCTTTTGTTTTTTTGGAGATTTTTGATGACTCTTTCAATCTCCTTACTGGTTATGGGTCTGTTCACATTTTCTATTTCTTCCTTATTCAATTGTGGTAGTTTATATGTCTCTAGGAATGGATCCATTTCTTCCAGATTGTCAAATTTGTTGGCGTAGAGTTGCTCATAGTATGTTCTTATAATGGTTTGTATTTCTTTGGTGTTAGTTGTGATCTCTCCTCTTTCATTCATAATTTTATTTATTTGGGTCCTTTCTCTTTTCTTTTTGATAAGTCTGGCCAGGGTTTATCAATCTTATTAATTCTTTCAAAGAACCAGCTCCGAGTTCCTTGATTTGTTCTAATGTTTTTTTGGTTTCTATTTCATTGATTTCTGCTCTGATCTTTATGATTTCTCTTCTCCTGCTGGGCTTAGGCTTTCTTTCTTGTTCTTTCTTCAGCTCCTTTAGGTGTAGGGTTAGGTTGTGTATTTGAGACCTTTCTTGTTTCTTGAGAAAGGCTTGTACCACTATATATTTTCCTCTCAGGACTGCCTTTGCTGTGTCCCACAGATTTTGAACCATTGTGTTTTCATTATCATTTGTTTCCATGAATTTTTTTAATTCTTCTTTAATTTCCTGGTTGACCCATTCATTCTTTAGAAGGATTCTGTTTAATCTCCATGTATTTGTGTTCTTTCCAAATTTCCTCTTGTGATTGAGTTCTAGCATCAGAGCATTATGGTCTGAAAATATGCAGGAAATGATCCCAATCTTTTGATACCGGTTGAGACCTGATTTATGACCCAGGATGTGATTTTTCTGGAGAATGTTCCATGTGCACTAGAGAAGAATGTGTATTCCGTTGCTTTGGGGTGAAATGTTCTGAATATATATGTGATGTCCATCTGGTCCAGTGTGTCATTTAAGGCCTTTATTTCCTTGTTGATCTTTTGCTTGGATGATCTGTCATTTTCAGTGAGGGGAGTGTTAAAGTCCCCTACTATTATTGTATTATTTTTGATGTGTTTCTTTGATTTTGTTATTAATTGGTTCATATAGCTGGCTGCTCCCACATTAGGGGCATAGATATTTAAAATTGTTAGATCTTCTTGTTGGACAGACCCTTTGAGTATGATATAGTGTCCTTCCTCATCTCTTATTATAGTCTTTGGCTTAAAATCTAATTGATCTGATATAAGGATTGCCACCCTAGCTTTCTTCTGATATCCATTAGCATGGTAAATTGTTTTCCACCCCCTCACTTTAAATCTGGAGGTGTCGGGACGCCTGGGTGGCTCAGTTGGTTAAGCAGCTGCCTTTGGCTCAGGTCATGATCCCAGCGTCCTGGGATCGAGTCCCACATCGGGCTCCTTGCTTGGCGGGGAGCCTGCTTCTCCCTCTGCCTCTGCCTGCCATTCTGTCTGCCTGTGCTCGCTCACTCTCCTCTCTCTCTGACAAATAGATAAAATCTTTAAAAAAAAAATAAAAAAAATAAATCTGGAGGTGTCTTCGGGTCTAAAATGAGTTTCTTGTAGGCAACATATTGATGTTTTTTTTTTTTTTTATCCATTCTGATACCCTGTCTTTTGATTGGGGCATTTAGCCCATTAACATTCAGGGTAACTATTGAGAGATATGAATTTAGTGCCATTGTATTGCCTGTAAGGTGACTATTACTGTATATTGTCTCTGTTCCTTTCTGATCTACTACTTTTAGGCTCTCTTTTGCTTAGAGGACCCCTTTCAATATTTCCTTAGAGCTAGTTTGTTGTTTGCAAATTCTTTTCAGTTTTCCTGGAAGCTTTTTATCTCTCCTTCTATTTTCAATGATAGCCTAGCTGGATATAGTATTCTTGGCTGCATGTTTTTCTCATTTAGTGCTCTGAATATATCATGCCAGTTCTTTCTGGCCTGCCAGGTCTCTGTGGATAAGTCCGCTGCCAATCTAATATTTCTACCATTGTATGTTACAGACTTCTTTTCCCGGGCTGCTTTCAGGATTTTCTCTTTGTCGCTAAGACTTGTAAATTTTACTATTAGGTGATGGGGTCTGGACCTTTTCTTGTTGATTTTGAGGGGGGTTCTCTGCACCTCCTGCATTTTGATGTTTATTCCCTTTGCCATATTAGGGAAATTCTCTCCAATAATTCTCTCCAATATACCTTCTGCTCCCCTCTCTCTTTCTTCTTCTTCTGGAATCTCAATTATTCTAATATTGTTTTGTCTTATGGTGTCAGTTATCTCTCGAATTCTCCCCTCATGGTCCAGTAGCTGTTTGTCCCTCTTTTGCTCAGCTTCTTTATTCTCTGTCATTTGGTCTTCTATATCACTAATTATTTCTTCTGCCCCATTTATCCTAGCAGTAAGAGCCTCCATTTTTTATTGCACCTCATTAATGGCTTTTTTGATTTCAACTTGGTTAGATTTTAGTTCTTTTATTTCTCCAGAAAGGGCTCTTATCTCTCCAGAGAGGGTTTCTCTAATATCTTCCATGCCTTTTTCAAACCTGGCTAGAACCTTGAGAATCGTCATTCTGAACTCTATATCTGACATATTACCAATGTCTATATTGATTAGGTCCCTAGCCTTCAGTACTGTCTCTTGTTCTTTTTTTTGTGGTGAGTTTTTCCACCTTGTCATTTTGTCCAGATAAGAGTATATGAAGGAGCAAATAAAATACTGAAATGTGGCAAAGACCCCAGGAAATGCACTTTAACCAAATCAGAAGAGACCCCAAATCGTGGGGGGGAGAAAGGGAATAAAAAGAAGTTCAGAAAAAAGAAAAAAAAATTTAAAAAATAAAACAAATAAAGAAAAATATAAAAAAGAAATACATATATATATATATATATATATATTAGATAAACTAGTTAAAAAACGTTAAAAAAGAAAAGGGTAAAAGTTAAAAAAATTTAGCAGAAGAAAAAGAATAAAATTAAAAAAAAATTAAATTAACCACAAACTAAAGAATCATGGGGAGAAAGCCATGAGTTCCCATGCTTTGCTTTCTCCTCCACTGGAATTCTGTTGCTCACCTTGGTAGGTTTTTGTCTCAGCTGGATTTCTTGTTGATCTTCTGGGGGAGGGGCCTGTTCTAGTGATTCTCAAATGTCTTTGCCCGAGGTGGAATTGCACTGCCCTTACCAGGGGCCAGGCTAAGTAATCTGCTCGGGTTCGCTTTTGTCCCCTGAACACTTTCCGTAGAGTTCCGGAGGACGGGAATGAAAATGGTGGCCTCCCAGTCTCTGGCTCGGAGGAGCTGAGAGCTTGGGGCCCCACTCCTCAGTGCGCCCTCAGAGAAAAGGGCCCAATCACTCCCATCTCCCTGGCCTCTTGCTGCGCTCCGAGCTCACCCAGCCTGTGACTGGTTCCAGATAACCCTGAGCTGAAAGCTCACTCCTTGGCTCTGTTTCTCTAGCTGGCCTCCCCAGTCTAATACCTGCGAGCTGTGTGACACTCAGACACCCCCGATCCTTCTGTGACCCTGCGGGACCTAGGGCCATGCTGGCCCCACATGGGCTTCACCCCAGTTTAGCCTCTGGAGCTATGTCCCTCAGTGGAGCAGACTTTTAAAAGTCCTGATTTTGTGCTCCATTGCTCCGCCGTTTGCCAGGAGCCAGCCCCTCCCCCTGCGGTCTATCTTCCCATCGCTCTGGATTCACTTCTCCCCGGGCCCTACCTTTCAGAAAGTGGTCGATTTTCTGTTTCTAGAATTGCTGTTCTTCTCTTCAATCTCCCGTTGGATTTGTAGGTGTTTGCAATGGTTTGATAAACTATCTAACTGATCTCCTGCTACCTGATGTAGTCTCAGCCTGCTACTTCTCAGCCATCTTGGCTCCTCCTTGCTTTTTATTTTTTGTGGTTTTTTGTTTTTAGCTCTGTACTTTTAAGAACTTTTTAAAAAAAATTTTTATTATGAAACAAGATGAAACCAGAGAGGGAGACAAACCATAAGAGACTCTGAGTCTCAGTACCCAAACTGAGGGTTGCTGGAGGGGAGGGTGGGTGGAAGGCATGGGGTGGCTGGGTGATGGACATTGGGAATGGTATGTGCTATGATGAGTGCTGTGAATTGTGTAAGACTGATAAATCACAGACCTGTACCACTGAAGGAAATAGTACATTATATGTTAATTTAAAAATGTAGGAGAAAAAGATTTTTATTCATTTCTTTTAGGAGGATGGAAGGGCAAAGAGAGAGTCTTCAAGCAGATTCTCTGCTGAGCACAGAGCCTGATGCTAGACTTGATCTCACCACCCATGAGGTAATGACCTGAGCTGAAACCAAGAGTTGGATGTTTAATCCACTGAACGACTCAGGCTCCCCCTTTTAAGGACTTCTAAAACTTCATCATGATGTGTTTGATCTGAATCTATTTTCAACAATTAGGCTAGGATGACACTTTAGATTTTCAATTTCTTGGCCTTAAAGTTCTGGAGATTTAAAAAAAATTATCTTCTTGATAATTTCCCTTCCTCCATATTTTCCTATTCTCTCTTTTATGAACTCTTATTTTTCAAGTATTGGATCTCTTGGTTGATCTCTCTAATTTTTTTTTATCATTTCCCTTCTATTTTTTATTTTTATTTTTATTTTTTTTTCAGTTTTCCTTTTGACCTACTTTCTGTGAGATTTCTTAACATTTACCTTCCAACCCTGCTATTTTGTTATTATGCCATCATATTTAAAATGATATTTTTCAAGAGCTTTTTTTCCCCCTCTGTATTATCCTGTTCTATGATTGTGGTTGCAATTAATTCTCTCTTCCCTTTGGTGATAATAATGATAAGTTTCAATTTTTAATTTTTAAAAATTAATTTCTTTTTTCCCAAGTGTTCTTTCTGAAGAGGTTCTGTTTTCACAAGGCTGCCTTTATTTTCTTTTTCTATTTCATTTTTTGATCTTCATATTTCTTCAGAAATCCACTAATCCTTGGCTGGCTACATGTGTTCTAGATTTATGCAGCTAAACATTGTGGTTAATAGTTCTGAGCATGTTTATCACTCAAGAAAAATATCCTCTTCCATTTATTTAAGAAACCTCAACACCTCCATCATGAGGTCATTCCATTTGAGCCATGTTCTCTAAGACCCTGAATCTCCATTTTGGTTAGTTGCCAATATTCTTGTAACAAAGTGAAAAAACAGGGCTGAGAACCTCAGCAACTATTATGCACATGTTTTTTTTTTTTAAAATTACTCTGTTTTAAGTACACTACACCTACTCTCAATTTGGTCTGTTCATCTCCCAGCCCAGAAAATCTCCGTCTTATCTATTTCAGCAAATAAAACATCCTTCTTGCAACATTTGGGGAATAGCTTGCAGAGTGAAGAAGAAGATACAAGAATTTGTTCATTAAATAGACTGTCAACAAATCCTCATTTGTGTCAGCCTCTTCATTTTTGTCATTTGTCCTTCAGGCAGCCCAGCCAGGGAAGAATACCACAAATGAGGTTTGCTTTGCTCTCTCAGGTTTGAGAGAGAAAACTGGGACCTGGGTTGCCACTTCCTCCAGACCAAGACCTTGGCACACTAACAAGAGTGTGCAGCAAGGGCAAGAAAAACGACTGCATATTCATACCTTTCTGAAGGTGGCTTTTCCTTGGTTTGCCCTTTGCTTTATTGCTATAAGCCTTTGATTGTTTCCTGGAGCTTCCGTGCAGTTAATTCAGCCAATTTCTTGTTGTTTCTGTGGTGCAACAAGAACTTGGAGCTTCCTGGTTCACCATTTTGCTGATGTTCTGCAAAGTCAACTCTCTGTCCATTATAATTTTTTTCAAATCTCTTACCAAAATATTTTTTTAATTTCTTTTATCTATTTACATAATTATTTTAGTGTCAGAGTCTTACAAGTCATTTTTTAAAAAAAAAAAGATTTATTTACCCATTTTAGAGAGGAAGAGAGAGAGAATGTGATGGGAAGGGGCAGAGAGAGAGGGAGAGAGAGAATCTCAAGCAGACTCCCTATTGAGCACAGAGCCTGACAAAGGGCTCGATTTCACAACCCTGGGATCATGACCTTGGAAGAAATTAAGAGTTGGACCCTTAACTGACTGCGCCACCCAGGAGCCCCTAAGTCTAATGAATCATTATGTATGGCTCCTGTAGTCTTTCTCCACTATCTTTTTTTTCCTCTTGATCTCTATCAAAACTTGTCTCCCTAAAAAATTGAATTCTAGATTGTATATAAAATGTGTCAATATAATTTGAATCCTAGACTGCTATATTTATTCATTGAGGATTTTAACTTTCCTTGCTTTTCTTATGGCAGACACCTAAACTAGGGACAAATCCAATCAAGGATCAAGATAATAATTAGGGTTTTATGAGGTTTATTCTATTTCTTGCAGGTAGGGAGAAGAACTTTGGGGGTCCCACTAAAAGCCTAAAATATTTGTGAGTGATCTATTTTTGTTTTTAGCAGCCCTGGAACTGCAGTTTTTGTGTCTCTAGCCCCAAGAGGCCTGAGAGTGCTTAATTTCTCACCCTCTTCAGCAGCCATTGTGATAATTTGTGAAACAAAAAATCCAAAACACACAGGGCCCATCTCTCCAGGTTTCCTATCTCTGGGATCATGTCCCTGAAAATTATATTTGATATCTTCAGAAACACATTTTTACTTTATTTTATTTGTAAGAAAATTGTTTATCTTTTCTAGTTTTTCTCAGTGGGAAGATTGGACCTTCATAGCAGACAAGAAGCTAATCTGTGACTGTCTGAAGCAGGACCCTTGATTTTTGAAAGCTTTGGAAAATTGGATTAGAAAGGTCATTTAGCTAGTCACAAGAATCTCCAGAATATACAGAATTCCTAAAGTCCTAGATTGTTTTGAAAATTTTAAAATTTGTCACTTATATTTTTATAATGAAATCCTATCCATAAGGATTCTGAAATATGACTAGTGGAAAAATCTCCATAACAGAGCCAGTTGAGTCAGAGAATAATTATTAATATTGAGCTTTTTCACTCTAAAGATTATCCCAGTATGGCTTAAAAAATATGTGGTCATCTTATAAATAAATAAACAGATTTCACTTAATAACTTTATACTGCCTGAAATGGAAATATTTAATTATGAGTATACAGATATATTTTGAAATAAGTGTTTTTAACTTATGGGTAGCAAATACATCACTTCTTTTTGCTTATGATGGAGTGTGTATCTATTCATCTTTCAATGTTTTTGCTAGTTACCTTCAATCACAAGGAAAACTAGTAAGTGTAAGTTTTCACAGCCCTTTTTTTTTTTTTAAAGATTTTATTTATTTATTTGACAGAGAGAGATCACAAGCAGGCAGAGAGGCAGATAGAGAGAGAGGAGGAAGCAGGCTCCCTGCTGAGCAGAGAGCCCGATGCGGGGCTCGATCCCAGGACCCTGAGATCATGACCTGAGCCGAAGGCAGCGGCTTAACCCACTGAGCCACCCAGGCACCCCTCACAGCCCTTTTAAACAAGATATAAATAACATTATATACTTAAAATAAGTAAGCGATATGTTTAGTTGTGTTATGTCATGTGTGTGTGTGTGTGTGTACAACCAAGATGTTGGGGTACAGTGTCACAGGTAATTATGTTATAATATGATTTTACTGAATTGGGGGCATAGATTTATCTTGCATTACATTTTTATTAGAATTCAATCATTTCTTAAAATAGAACAAAAAGCATATGTGGGCAAATTCTATGAAGACCTGTGTAAATAAAGATGGATCCATTTCCCAAAGATCATAAATACTTCATAAGCAAAATGGGTCAAGTGATTGGTATTTCTTGCAGGGTAAAATAATTCAGTTCAAGCTTTTTTAATGCACTTGAAAAAATTTCGTATTCTAAGTCAGTGCCTCTCAACCCTGGTTTTACATCAGGAATCTGCAAATGTGTGTGTGTGTGTGTGTGTGTGTGTGATTCAGACTCTGTAGGTGTGCTACTGAGGCATATGTAGTTTTTTGTTGTTGTTGTTTTGTTTTTTTGTGTGGTTTTTTTTGGTGGTTTTTTTTTTTTTTTTGCATATGTAGTTTTTAAAGTTTACAGTTTTTGACCAGTGTGCATCCAGAGATGGAAGCCTCTTTTGCACGAGTCCATCAGGTTCAACTCCTCTATTGAGGAAAGTGGACACAGGTGAGAAACCATGTTTGGGTGAAATGTACCTACTTCTCTGAATACAGAGATTGGTCCAGTAGCTAAGGGGATCATCTAACATCTATATCACTAAAACCAGGTGCCCAAGAGAAGTAGTCTAATTTGAGAACTCCCAAGAAGAGAAATCTCTCTTTAGGAAATATGAAGGTAAACTTAAAAGAACACATACATATATACAAATACACAGAGGTAGAAAGTTGAATCTAGCTCAGTGACCAGAAAAGCAGAATACAACAGGAGAAACAAAACTTCAAAGATAGGAGTTGGAAAGCAAGATATATGAGCAGTCTTAGCCATAATTCAGAAAACATCAAATAGGCACATCTCATTGGACGACGTGATAACCACATCTCCAGATCTGCACTTGGGTCAGGAAAGTTGCAGTTTTAACAAGGAAAGAAGTAGTTGTTATTCTAGGTCTTTACAAAACCTGTGTGAAGCTGCTTGACTAGCTTGGTGCATATATTTTTTTTTATCCTTCTGTATTTTTATGTGACCTTAAATAACCTGGGTATATCTCTATTTTTGCAACTTGCATGACACTAATTAACAGAGTTATGAATGAATATGTCTTTAAAATTAGAAAAAGAGTGTTATGTGGGAAGAGCAAGAGGCAGCAGATGTGAAAATACCAAAAGGAAGCAATATTTAAATGAGATATTTTACATTTTGTACAGAATCTGTCTTAATTTAGCACAGAAAAATTTCATATTGCTTTGTAATAAATCACTGGGTCATAATTTTAATAGACAAAATATGACAATTCTGCCTCAAAAATATGTCCTCAATGTCATTGCTATTTTCCACTTACTCTTTGCCATCCTGGTACAGATTACATAGTCAATTGCAGCTGACTTCTAGCTAAGTCTTATGCTTCCTCTCTTCCCCCACAGTCTATTGTCCCTATGGGAATGAGAGTGATGCTTTGAATTTACTTATCAGATTATATTACTCCCAGAAATAATACCTTTTCAGGTGCTTGATGTTCACCTTGGAACAACCTACAGAGTTATGGCCACAGTCTGAAATGAACTCCCTAAACCAGAACCTATCCTCCTTTATGACCTGAACTAATAACAATTCTCCCCTCTTCTTTACATTCCAGCTTTACTGATTGTTCTTTCTATTTCTTTAAGTAAGCTCTACACCGAACATGGGTCTTGAACTCATGACCCTGAGATCAAGAGTCATGTGCTCTACTAACAGCCAGCCAGGAACCTCTGTTCTTTCTATTTTTAGCATATGCCAACATGACTACTGCCTTAAAGGCTTTGCTTCAGCTTTTCTATCCTCCTGCATTACTGTTTCTTTACATCATAGCATGGCTGGTTTCTTCTCATCATTCCATCTCCCTGGAGAAGGCTTCCTGACCATGACAATTAAGGTGCGATCCATCCCTTTGTCTCATTACTCTTGTTGTGTATTCATAGTGTTTATTACTATTTGAATTTACTGCACTTATTTTGTATGTGTTTATGTATTTTTTCCTCCTCTAGAATATATATTTTAATTAAATAGGAACCTTGTCTATCTTCTTCATTGATATAATCACTTATCTAGAATTATAACCATATTATTGAAGTTTAATGAAGGTTTCTAAAATGAAAAACATGTCAGATATTAGTTTTCTTATATTTGTGTCTGGAATTCCTATTATAGCTTTGTTGTCTCCTCTGTATTTCTAATTACACTCTTTTTTTTTGTTGTTTATAGAAAGCACATTTGCCCTCTTCGTGACTTTAAGATATTCTAGTATATTGAAAAATGTAATTTATTGTGTGCAAGCTCTCAGAACACTCTGTTTTAAATTGGATATATTGCTTTCTAGGTTGATGTACAGATGTTGACTTGGAACATTTTTTCATTATTGTCCTGGGTTTAAGTCACTGCTTCTTATTTTCCAAACTTTTTTATTTTGTAGATTACTATTCTTCTTTTAAAAACAGAGTCTCAAACAAATACTATAAAATTTTATTTACTTATTCACATGATTGGGAAGTGTAATTGAAATGGGAAATCAAGTAAACAAGCTATTCATAATAATATTGCCTGTCAGAAAAGTTCAGTGCCATCTTTTTGAAATGCATTTGTATTAGGGAGAACTTTTTCGTGATAGCCTAACAATCTGCTCAATACTTTCCCTTCTATTTTCATAAGATTCTTCATTCACTAAATGCTATGGCAGTGTTCTTCATAATTAATAACCTCTTCTTTGGGAAAACACATATTCTTTGCCCGGGCCCCCAGAGTCCTAGAGGTACTGAATTTTTTTGCTGAGTTCTTTGAATTTGGCAAATGTGAACCCAACTCTGAAACTCCAAAATTGCAGTTCTATCTAGCTTTTAATCTGTAGTAAATCTCCATGTTCAATGCTTCTATTCCTTTCCGTACTTCTTCACCACTGTCAGAATTTTGTGCTTTTATTGTAATTACTTATTCTGCATCACCGTCTAAAAATCTCCTTCAAAATTTAAGTTCTCTAAGAGCAGGTACTGGGTCAGTTGTACTAACTTCAGTGCTGAACATAGGCTTCTGGAACATAGTAAACATACACACAAAATATCTACTAAATGATCGGAAGTGCAATGGATCGTAAAGCTAGGTAAACTCTAGCGGTTTTTCTATTTTGGTATTTATGACTTTAACCAGTATCTCAGAGACATCTTCCTGGTGAGATATTTGACAGTTTAAAGAAAATGTTAGCTATGGACAAAGTGTAAATCCAAAGGTAAGAATTCCGCAATTATTAAAAGCAGCATTAGGCCCATTACCGCTAAAGCAGAAAATAATTATCTTCTGATGCCTGCAATATCACTAATGTGAAAATGTGGAGAGTGCTAAAGCATACAGATAAATTAGAGAAATATAATTTACTAGTAATCCTGTTACTATTTTATATGAGGACTTGTATTATAACCTCTTTAGCTCCAAGAGGATGCATTTAGGGCATGTTCTTCTGAATCAAAGTTCACCTAACAGGGAGCCCAAACCTCCTGTATAACACATTTTCTGTAGGTGGTATTAATGGGGATGGTCTTCTCTTCCACTTCCCATTCTTCCATATGGAAGGCAGTTCATAGATAGGTTTTTGTAAGCTAGTTTCTGGTCTCCAGTGAGCACTCAGCATAAGAGACATTTTCAAGAGGATCATTTCATCTTTAGCTGCTCAGAGGAGGCCCCTAATGAGTTAGCTGACTCAAAGAATTGGGAAAACAAACTTACCTTGCCAGCAAATGGGATCAGATCTGTCCACAATACCAAATTGCCCCACATGCTGCCGCACCTGCTGCAGTAAAAGAAGATATAATATAATTGCAGTTGGGAGGAGATGCCCAACCAGGGACTGCAGCCAGAGCTTCAACAGCTGTTGGTAATGGAAATCTGTCATCTTCTATCTGTGCTCAGTGCTTGGAGACAGTTACACAAATGACATTCTCTTAGGCTGTCTCATAGAATTAGCAGTGCTTTCCTTTGGAAACTTTACCAACATTTCTCTATAAGGAGGCATATTGAGGAAGTTCAATAAAACTGCTGTAATGCTAGGAAGCCTCTAAAAAGGAATTGATAGTTTGGGTTTTCAGTAACTAGTTAAGAACTAGTCTGCAATATGGAGTCTACTGAGTTGTAATTCAGCTTTTCATATGCTTTTATCAAATTCTCGTCACTAGCTCACAAACAACTTCAAGGTAGGGTGTGTCTGATCCATCTATGTATCCACCTACAGCATCTGGCCTTTCAAGTAGTGTATGCTCAATAGATACATGTTAATTAGATTTTTGGCATAAATGGAATGTACACTACAACATTCATTTATGTAATTATAACACCCATCTTGGTTTTTGTTTTTGTTTAAGGCGTGCAATCTGATTGTCAGTATATCTGATACCAAACTTTATGTAAAATTGATCCCTTCCCACAGTTAGAATGCAATAGTATATTTGTAAAGAGGAACCACATGATTTGCTAAATTTGACTATTAAGCTAATATCTAAAATCAGGAGACGTCATTTTAAGGGATATTTTAAATAAATGCTATGGCCCCGATCTAGCTGCCTGAGAATATAGTTATAATACACTGATGAAAGAATTTAATTATGCAAAATCTATAATATGTTTCATTTTCCATGAGTTTTAAGATAGAACACAAAGTCATTAAAAGTCAGATAGTGGAAATAGATCTCAGTCATCCCCTCCACCACTGCTGGATAGGATTCTGACAGATTTCTTTGCTGTACTCATCTCGCTAGCTTATGGCAGGTCTGTCACTACACATCTAGGTTTCTTACCTAATGCTGTTAGCAAATGATCTTTTCTCTAGCAAGAAAATAAGTCAAGCATTTATCTGTGATATGATGGGAGACATTTGTATCTGAGCTGTCCACCAATAGCAGAAAAATCACATACACCAAGCCCATCCTAATTCTCCTGTTAACAGAAAAATAATATAATAAATACCAGACTTTTGAAAAGGCAGGAAACTTGTTCACTCTGAATAAATTAAAGACACCTGTAGTGTAGAAAAGGTTAGTTGGAGAAATGCCTAGATTAGATTTCTCTTTTTCTTTCCTTGATTTGAAATAAATCATCATTCACAGGGCTTTTTATTTGTTCTGAGATCAAGCATTAACTGGATGCCAACCTTTCAAAAGATCCCCACTCCTCAGTTGTCTCATGTCTAGGAAGATTTTAGGGATTCAGAACAGCAGCTGCAATGAGAGCTCAACAAGTACTCAATCTTCAAAATAAATGGATTTTCTTTGTTCTTCAGTTCTTCTTGCAAAGTGCTTTTCGTCCCTTGCCCACTGCTTGTCTCTGGCGCTGTGGTACCATTGACGTCTGCTCTGTCACTGGTCACCACAGTAGGTAAATGCTCCTATGCACATGACCTTCTGCCTTGGTGTCAAGCATGGCCCTAAATATTTAATTTAAAATATTCAAACAGCCTTTCCTCCTATAGAATGTAAATTCTTTGATATTGGGACTTATTTTATTTATCCTTGTATCTCCAGCATTTCAAATAGTTCCTGGGATGAAATAGGTGCTCAAAAATAATTATTGAATAAATCAATTTATACATGTATGAATGAATGAATAAATGGATGGCTGGATGATTTCTGTTAAGTTAGAGTGAAGATAGCTGTAATATTGTGGGTGTTCGAAAAAAGGATGTGACTTAGGAATACAGGTATTTGTTCAGGCAATTAAACTTTTTGTTTGGGTTCTCCACAGCAAGTCTAGGAATACTTAAATTGCCTTCACCCTATCTCAAAAAGATATCAAAAGCAGGAGAAAAAGATTTTGTCCTTAGATTTAAAAAAAAACAACTGATTTTTTGGGTGTGTGTGTTTCTTCAACCATTTTAAGCTTCTGAAGGACAAAGACTTTGGTATGTGTGTAGGATGCAATGGGCAAACTGGATAAAATATTCAGCCTTGAGGTGCAGAAAGAAATTTTATGATTTTATTAATATTTAAATTTGTGAGTTTTATAGGTAACTTTGGAAGTATATTCCAAATTAATTTATTTTGAATTATAGTGGTGGAACTTATAGTTTAAAAAAGGAACCAAAAGTGATGGGAGTAAATTTCTAGGAAACATCTAAATTGTTCAGGTCCTCATTTCATTTATACACAAAATATAACCTGCCAGCAATGAAAAGATTCCAGTGATTGATATCAAACCACCAGACTGACTATGTGGATCCCGTTTATACAATGGCTCTTTTGTGACTTGGTTCACCCAGTCTTAACTTCCTACAGGACTTTGTCCTAACCCTGCCTTCTTTGACTAGGTGACATTGAATACTACTTGCTGGGAGAGGTTGCTGAGGTTTTGATTAATTTTCCACAATACTAAATATAAAACAACAGTTAAGTCTTCACATTTAGAGACATTTTAAGTAAATTGAACATGCAATTGATTAGATCTATGATCTAAGTACACTTACCATCCCTTGCTTTTCTATTTCTTTTTAATCCTTAACAGATGGTACAGAATTCATTATGGCTCAGCCAGAATTACAGCAAATTTTTCCTTGTCACCAGAACAACATGCTTAATTCCTTAGAGAATGAGTTAACTTTTGAAGTCTCTTAGAAAAGACCTAACTTTGAAGAAGGTGGTCATCAAAAGATGCACCTAAGCTTATTCAACATTTCCTTCTCATTCTGCCAATCTAGAGGCAAGGAATAAATAAATTAAAAGTTCTGTTAGCTAACAACGATTTACTGAGCATCTATAATGTGCTTGGCACTGTGCTAAGGCATAGATATATTGAAAAAGAAATAAGTTTTTCTGTGAGATACAAATATACTAACATATACTTAAAATATAGAGGGTGCCTGGGTGACTCAGTTAAGTGACCATCTCTGAACTTCAGCTCAGATCATGACCTCATGGTCCCGGCACTGAGTCCCAAGTGGAGCTCTGTGCTCAGTGAGGAGTCTGCTTGAGATTCTCTCTCCCTCCCCCTCTGTCCCTCTCCACTGTTCTCTCTCACAAATAAACCTTAAAAAAAGAAGAAAATACATTGTACTAAAAGCTACGATAAAAATAAGAACAAGGACTTTGGAAGAGTGACTAATTCCCCTTGTGGCAGGGTGAAGCCAAAAGAATCCCATCTATTAACTTTTTTCAGTATTATTTGCCAAAAATTGAAGTGTTGTGCTCCAAAATTGCTTAGTTGCTCTCTGTCTCTATTGCGAAAGAGGATAGGATTCCTCTTCATAATAAGCTACTTAATGACTTAAAAATACCATGGTTTATTTTCCCCCTTAAAGAAAAATGTATTTGATCTACACATTAGGTAACTCATTAAGAAAATAAGATGTCTGAAGACCTTCCTGCAAAGTGAAGAAAGAGCCCAGGATTAAAAATACCAGTGTTGAAAGTATATTTGATAAAATTCAGCACCAGATTTCTTATCCAAGAAAATAACTGCAACAGAGAAATAGAACCTATTTATCTGTAAGAAAGACTGTTCACCAACAATAGAAGCAAATACTATAACAAAAAAAAGACTCTAGATTCACTTCAATTAAAATGAGAAATTGGGCCAAGATGTCAGAATCACAATTATTTGACATATATTGAAATGAATCTAAAAAATAAAATAATATCCCTAACTGAAAAACTTATTTAAAAAAATTTTTTTAAAGATTTTATTTATTTATTTGACAGAGATCACAAGTAGGCAGAGAAGCAGGCAGGGGTGGGGGAGAGCAGGCTCCCCACTGAGTCGAGAGCCCAATGTGGGGCTTGATTCCAGGACCCTGGGACCATGACCTAAGCTGAAGTCGGAGGCTTTAACCCACTGAGCCACCAGGCACCCCTTATTTTAAAATTTATCAGAAAAAACAAATACCTAATATTTGATGGGATGGAAAAAAGTAACAATGTATTTAAATAGCATTGTATGTTAGCTTATAATATCAAGTTGCATTAAAAAAGCAATATGGTGTTGGTGTAGATTAGCAATAGATATGTTTTTCAGTGGAGTCCAGTCATGTTCAGAAATGGATGCCAGTATATATATGTAAGAACCATTTTGATTTCTTTTTTTAGTGGAGGAATGTGCAGTTTATTTAATAAATAGTAGTAACATGGTGGGGGGGGGGACATTTCTTGGAAAGAAAACAATTTCAAAAACAAATTCCAGTTCCATTAAATCATGTCTGATACCAAAAGCATTTTATAAATTATAAAAACAGGAAGAAATAACCCAGTAGAATGATGGAGGGGGAGGGTGTTGAGACAATTTGGGAAAGAGCAAATGACCAACATCCAAATGGAAAAATCATCTAGCCAATTGTCTGAAAAATGCAAATGAATGTTATCATGACATGACACTTTATATCCATCAACAAACATGTTGATGAAAATAAAGAAAAAAGAGTACTCTTGGTAGCAAATATTCATTGGAGGATGTGGAGAAATATATGTTCTTTCATTTCACTGATAGAATTGCAAATTGTACATTTTTAGGGTGATTTACTCAAATTCAAATTTGAACATATATATATATTTATTAAAATTCAAAAATATATATATCTCTTTTAATCTATTAATATCCCTTTGAGGGCCCAATGCCTGGAAAGAAAACTACTAATATTTAAGGTCATAGGCACAGTGATGATTATTTCAACATTTCCAGTGATACTTTCCAATGACAAAAATGTGGCAACAAAGTGGTCATCAAATACAGAAATTCTTGAATACATTATGGTATAGCTACCTGATAGACTATTAAATCAATGATAAAAAGAATGAGTTACAGGTATCGTCACTTACTAGAGGAATTTTCTAAAAATATTTATGAGAGTGAAAATCAAGATGCAGAAAAATGCACATAGTGTGATATCATTTCTTATAAACAAAAAATGACAACAAAATGTATATGTATATACATATGTGTATATGGCTGATTATACTGATTATATATTTTGTGTGTATATGTGAGAGAAATAGTTTCAGAGTATGTCTGTGTGTATATATATACATAGATATTATAAGTATATATGCTTTCGGGGAAAAATGGGATATATTGGCTTAGAGGTATGGGGTTGAAGTGGAGTGATGAGCTGATGTAGGATGAGGGAAGAAGGGAAAAAGTGTAAACAAGTAGAAAATTATTTTAAAACTATAAAATATCCAAGAAATGTTATTTTTATGCATTTATAAAAATTACATATGTATATATGCATAAACATTTTAAAATAAATTCTTAAAATGATTGCCGATTAGAAAACAGCTATATCACATTGATTTGCAATTAAATTCTCTTTGTGAATAGACTTTAAGGAAACAAATATTGGTAGGCAATAAGGACCATGATTTGTATAATCACTAGGGGATATTTCAGTTTGCAAAGTGCCAAGGAATATAGATCCTCCCATTAAATGAAGCTCATATACGAATGAAATGGTCTGTTGAATTGCTATCCCAATGTTTGGCAGTTTATAGGCATGTAGTAAATGATAGTATTTTTTTCAGGAACTTAATTTCTGAGCATGGATTTTGGCATCTGATAAAGTTCAGTTCACATGCTCCTAGTTTATTTAGCTCATTACACCTCTATCAACTAGAGTAGGATATTAGAACTCTTTAAAACTTCCATTTCGGGGCACCTGGGTGGCTCAGTGGGTTAAAGCCTCTGCCTTTGGCTCAGGTCGTGATCTCAGGGTCCTGGGATCAAGCCCTGCATCTCTGCTGAGCAGAGAGCCTACTTCCCCCTTTCTCTCTGCCTGCCTCTCTGCCTACTTGTGATCTCTCTCTCTGTCAAATAAATAAATAAAGTCTTAAAAAAAATACGAACAAACAAAAATAAAACTCTTCCATTTCTGGAATGGAAAAAACTTTCCTCATGATGCTTAGCCCTTCTATTTGTGAGGATTCAATAAGATAACAGTTCCTAATAGAGTGCTTGGTATAGAATAAGTGTTAATAAATACTCCTATAAATAGAGTCTCACAATACTGAGTGGTGGTACAGTGATATAGTGGTGAAAAGCACTTTCCAATATCTGAGGAAATGTATCAAGCCAGAGAAGACTGACAGATGATATATATGAATGAATTTTAGGGTATGATTTTTGTTGCATTGAAACTGGTGAAAGATAGCAGTGAACCTCTCTTTCAAATGCTCCTCAGTAGAAATTCACTTATCACTAAAGAGCACCTCATTTTAGTTAGGCCTTCAACAGAATCAAGTCTGAAAGGTATTTGCTTTAACAGGATATTACAGTTATTACTGGGATGTCAGAACACTCTGAATTGGAAAAACTCTAGATCTATAAGTGAATGCAGGAAAAATAATCTCATGTATCTTTCCCTTTTTTGGGCTTTCATTCAATTTCTTTTCATTCAATCCTGACATGAAATATGACACACTGTGATAACATATCTTATTATGAGAGAGAGAGAGAAGGAGACAGAAAGAGAGAAAAAGAGATCTGAATATGTTCACTTACAGTCTTTTTCAGACTCTGAGAAGTTGTTGGCACTTGTGTCTCAGCTCATTTTCACATGCATTGGCAAATCTCTGTTAATCTCTTATTCTGTACAGTCTGTGTAAATGATGGTTTAAAAGATCTACGTATGACTCTTATATTACCAGTAAACTGTACATTCCTTGAACAGGGAGAGCATAAACAACATGGTGAAAGGTAGTGGACTAGAAGTAAGTAACTTCTGATTTCTCATATCAGAAACTACTTAGCTCTATAGCCTTAAGGACTATTGACTATAGTCAAGACTTTCTGAATATTTTTTCTCATTTCATTCCCACAATTACACTTCAAGGGAGATGTTATAATCCCCATTTTGCAAATAAGGAAACTAAGGCTTGGATGATATGTTATTTGGTCCAAGTCATGTAATCTCCAAGTGGCAAAGATAGTATTTCTACCTATGACTGTCTTAAGGCCACAGCTCTGTCTTTTCTTGATAAACTTGCTTTCTTCTCCCATCAACTCAATTCCATCTTAATTTAAGAAAAAAAAGTAACTTATATGAACACTTAACTCCCTTTTTGACTATAATTCTATTCATCTCCATAGAATTTGGTTATACCAAGTGTTGAGTGCCTCAGAATAAAGGTTTTATAAATAAAAGAGAAAACCTTGAACATTTAAAATTTACTACTACATCCTAAAGCAAGCTATTTTTCAGGATGGATATTTCTCTTTTATTTTTGAACAACTGGGCATTGCAACAGAATTAAAATCTCATATAGAAGTTTCATTTTCCTTTTGGCATAAAGCAATTGTTCTTAGGGGAAGGAGGATATTATAATAACCCTACCTTGGTACATGTTTATCCTAAATGTTTATTCACATGTTAAGTACCCTCCTATATCAAGGTCTTAAAAAAGTTAAAAGAAGTATAGAAACCAGGAAAAATTAGTGACCAAAAATAGGACTTCTCTAATGAAAAGAACAGGAAAATGGTTATTTTAAGATTGAAGCTAGAGCACACAATTCAGTTTCTAAACTTGATTAAATTTCTTTACACAACCTGAGAAAAACGAGCCTCAAATCGAGGCAATTATAGAATACAGAATAAAACTATTCTTTAAAAAAATGTCTTTTATGTAAGGAAAGGTCTGAAAGGGCACCATCAAACTGTGAGATACTTGGCTGCCCAAAGTAATCCCAAAAGAAATAGAACTTGAATTGGGATAAGGAAAAAAAAAAATTGAAAAATAGCATTATCTTACTAAAATGCCCTGTACAATAAGGGAACATTTTGTAAAAGGAATCACAGCTGTAATCACAAATTACCTAAGACACTTCATTTCTTTATTCTGTCATATACCTATGAAATAGTTGTAAGAAGTGGCCTTTATCCTAATGCTTCAAAGAAAATAATACTGCCTTATCATTCTTTGTCATTTCTCCTAGTTGTCTATTTCAGCTACAAGTCTACTGTTGACTCCATGTAAACCCTCACATGATAGAGTGGTATATGTTGTCCCATATTTCTTTGTCAAATCGACATTCAGCACCCCTATCTATACACAGGGAAATGAAGAACCAACTGAGCAGATTTGGTTAATTGAATTACTCTTCATACTTCCTATACCCATACCTCAATGTTTTATCCCTCCTGTATGCAAGTCCTTTGCCATATACTTTGCAGCCCTGACCCTAAAAGGGTGAAGTTTAGTTCCCTACCCATTAATGTTGAGTTTAGCCCTCAGACTCTCTTTTCAATAAAATGAGGCAGAAGTAACAATGTGCCGTCACGGAGCTCAGGCCTCCAGAGTTCATGTGGGCTTCTGGCTTTGCCATGAGAAAAATATTCATTAGACCTTTGGCTCCAGAAGGACAAAGAGAAACATGAAGTACAGAGCTACACCAGCCAAGCCCAACCTAGATGAGCCAATCCCAGGGAACTCAAGATAAGTGAGAATTTATGACTTCTCTTTTAAGTCACTAACTTTCAAGTAGTTTTTTACACAGTTGTTTCTGCCAGTAGATTAAATGGTGCAGCAGATATATGTGAGATCTGATATGGGAGATGACCCCACACATATCTAACATATACTCAGCAAGTACCGTGTGTTTTCATGTCAGCAGGGTTTTTACTTGAGGTTTTAGAGATTTTTCAACTCAACTACTTAAGACGTATTGACACTATGAAACCAGATATGAAATAAAGTCAAGTTTTTGTTTACTTTCCTCTAAGTAACAGGAGTGCTTGTTATATAATAATAAGGTCTGTTGTTTACAGTCTATTGTATCCTCTCAAATATCCTGTAAATCCCTTCTTGACATATATCGCATTGGTAATACATTATTAATTTTGTTTAAATTTTTGCTGTCCCATTAAGATGGATAATGGCCACAAAGCATGGTGGCCTTTTGTAGTCACAATGTTATAAGGAGCTCTTAACATCACCACTTGAGATGAAGAAACTGAGATCCAGGGATGCTAAGTAGATTTCCCAACATCACACAGCTGGGGAGTAGAAACATTCAAGTTCAAATCCAAGCAGCTTGGTTCCAGAACCCTTGCTCTAAGTGTTGGCAGATAGCACACAATGACACAGGCCATTATCCTGCCCCTAACATCTTGCCCAGCACATGACATGTGGACATGGAACAGTTGTTGAACAGTGTGAATGAGCATGCCTGAGCTAAGGTAGCATATGCACTATGGAAAGAGGAAAGCTAATATCATGTTGACACCAATTATTTTATTTCATTAACATTTTTGAGTATAACCAAAGCTGTGACACGTGCTGATGATTTACAAGCTGGCAAAAATTGACAGACATGATCCCTGCTAAAGCTGGTGCATACATTCTAATTGCTGGATGTAGAAATAAACAAGAAGTGATAATTATAAAATACGAAAGTGCTGAGAAGGAGACAAACATGATGAAGATAGAAAATAATGGGTATATGAGCAAGAAACATTTTATCTTCTTAGTGGTCAGGGAACATCTCCATGTAAGAGGATACATTTCATCTGGGAGCTGAAAAGTGGACCTGGGACCTTTAATTCAGGAGCAGAGGAGGTGGTCATTCAGGCAGAACACATAGGAGTCCTGAAGCAGGAAAGCCCTACCATCCTTCTTTGTCTACATCACTGCTAAAATCTTCCAATGCTTTGTCCGCATTTACTCTATGTACTTCTCAATATATTCTCCACATTTGTAGCCACAGTGATCTTGTTTAACTTGCTCTCTGTTGTTTTAAAGAAGACCTGCAAGTTTGGCTCAGGGCTTTTTCCCAAAAATCATCGTGTCTTGTTTTGCTTTGTTATCCTTTGTCCTTCCATCTCTGTGCCCCTGTTATGCCTTGTCATACTTTAAATATGCACACTTATATGCCTCATTTTCTGCCTGGGTCTTTTTTAGATAATTCATGCTAAAGAATTAGTATCTCAACATTCCTTTTTTGTTTCCAGCTATCTAAAATTCCTATTTGAAGATATTCATAGCACTGTTCATTACTCCTCTGTATATTTGCCACAGTTAATAGATTATAGGGGTGTGTGTGTGTGTGTGTGTGTGTGAATATTGGATAAGTATAAATTAAACCAAGTTAGGAACCATGTCTTTCTGTAATTACCATTATATCCCCAATGCTGTGAACAATGCTTGATACAAAATAGATGGTTAATACATATTTATTTAGGGTATTGAGGAAAAGTTGTTCAAGAATTTTATTTATTTATTTTTTTAAAGATTTTATTTATTTATTTGACAGACAGAGATTACAAGCAGGCAGAGAGACAGTCAGAGAGAGGAGGAAGCAGACTCCCCACTGAGCAGAGAGCCCGATGTGGGGCTCGATCCCAGGACCCTGGGATCATGACCTGAGCTGAAGGCAGAGGCTTTAACCCACTGAGCCACCCAGGCGCCCCATGTTGTTCAAGAATTTTAGACAGGGGAGTTACATAATACAATGTATTTGAAAATGATCACTTTCAATCTTGAGAATGAACGGGTGAGGGACAAAAGTGAAGGAGGAAACAGTTCACAGGCTGCTGCAGTGGGCTGGGTGAGACAGAATTGTGGGTGGGTATGGAAGTGATGGCAGAGCAGATCTCAAAAAGTGGTTGGATTTCAGATGATTTGTGGGAAAGAGTTTGCAAGTTTTACCAATATTGGCTGAGAAGGATAAAGAAAAAAAATGAATTAAGCATAATTCCTAAGTTTCTGAAAGCAGAGTGATATTTCTGGAGATGAGGAAAATTCATATGGATGGAGCAGTTCTGTAATTGGGGACATTAGGACTGATTTTAGCTATGTTAAGTTTAAGATGTCTTTTATTTATTTATTTTTAAAGATTTTATTTATTTATTTATTTATTTGTCAGAGAGAGAGAGGAACAAAGCACAGGTAGGGAGAGTGGCAGGCAGAGGTCAGGGAGCCTGATGCAGGATTTGATCCCAGGATGCTGGGATCATGACCTGAGGCTAAGGCAGATGCTTAACCAACTGAGCCACCAGGCATCCCTAAGATATCTTTTAAACACTCTATGGGCAATGTCAAATAGACAGCTGAAATGAATTATCTGGAGGTCAAGCAGAGAGTGTCCAAATGCCAATATACACGTAGGCATCATCAGAATTTCAATTTCATTGAAAGTCATGGGAAAGGCAAAACCGTGTAAGAAGAAAGCGTAGTAAAAAAGGGCTTAAGGCTAATAATTCCTGAAGAATATCTACATTTAGAAAAAAGAAATAAGAGTTTTAGGAAGGACAGAGTAGGAAACATTTCAAACAAAGAATGCTGAAATATCTGATAACCATATTGCAAAAAATAAAACAGGAACTTTGATCTCTACCTCTCTTTATATAAAAATTAATTCAAATTGGATCATGGATCAAAATAAAGAGCTAAAGCTCTAGATGATATGGAATAAAACACAAGAATGTATTTTTACAACTTTGGGTTAGGTAAGCTTGTGTTTTGTTTTTTTGCTTTGTTTTGGCCAGGATCCAAACTATGCTGGACTTAAAAGGAAAAGAAACTGATAAATAAGACTTAAGACTGAGAGTATTTATTCGTCAAAAGACATTATTAACAAACTGAATAGACAAAAAACAGACTGGAAGAAAACATTCACAATTTATATACTTGACAAAGAACTTGCAAAATCTAAAGGCATTTCTATAATTCAATAATAAAAAGGCAAACGATCAGGGCACCTGGGTGGCTCAGCAGGTTAAAGCCTCTGCCTTCAGCTCAGGTCATGATCTCAGGGTCCTGGGATCGAGCCCTGCATTGGGCTCTCTGCTCAGCAGGGAGCCTGCTTCCCTCCTCTCTCTCTGCCTGCCTCTCTGTCTACTTGTGATCTCTCTCTCTCTGTCAAATAAATAAATTAAAAAAAAAAAAAAAGGCAAACGACCCAGCTTAAAGTATTAGCAAAATGCTCGACCAAAAAAAATACGAAATGCTTATCTGTAAAAGATCTACCTGGTGTGACTTTTGCCTGTTTCTCTGACCTCATCCTCTCACTCACTACGTCCCAGCCACCCTGCACATTTTCCCATTATTTGAACATACTCTTTCCTGCTTCCACAACTTTGTCCTTGATGATCCCTCTGCCTGGAACATTTCCCCCCTTTTTTCTTCACAGCATGTAGTTTCTTTTCATCTCTCAAGTCTCAGTTTTAAAGTAATTGCTCCTGAGAAGACGTACTGACCCTGCCCAGCAAAAGCTATTCACCCTCTGAACACTATCTACTGCCTAATCCCTCTTCATTTGCTTAGAGCACAAATCACTTATCAAAATTCTCTTATCCCATTGTTTCTACGTTATCTCTTTCCTCTGTAGGACTCGAGTTTCAAGAGCAGAGAATATATCTGACTTGTATTTTTCTGGTGCCCTCCACTCAGAATATGTGTACAATAAATATTTGTTGAATAACTGAATGACAGAGAAAAAATAGGAATAAATGAAATGAAATGAAATGAAGATACAATGGTGTGTGTTGGATTCCTAGTTCCTCCAGTTGGACAACTTAGAGCAGATTTCTTTCCCTCCCTGGGAAAAAAACAAACAAACAACAAAACAACAACAATAACAAACGGGGTGAAAATACCAACCCAGCATGTCTGTGGCGAAAATTTCTTGAAAAGCCTCATGAAATGAGCCCAGAACAGTGACTAGAAATAAAGAGTATCTCAAACACAAAAAGGCTTAGAATTGGAATGAAGGGCTAAGAATCTGGGGCCAGACCACTTGCGTTTTACTTCTGACTCTACCACTTCCTGGCTGTATGAGTTTAGGCAAGTTCTTTAAGCTCTTTGTACCTCTGTCTACCCTACCATAAATATCTGTACTTACCTTACAGAGTTACCCTTGGGATTAGATATGACCCTGGGGATTAGATGCGTTAGCACATGTGTAGGTCTTGGGGAAATGATTGGCAATGGTAAATGGTCTAGAAGTGTTTGTTAAATCTGCATTGGTCTTCCTTGAAGAATTTTTACCTGGAGGGTGTCAGCCTGGACTAGTTATAAACAACTCCTGGCATTACTGGTTCTGATGTTAGCCCACCTATCCCATGCCCTACGTTGCTTAATTAAGTAGATGTGTGGGGTGAATGCAGCCTTGAGATGGTTTTCTCAAACTCCTAAATTTCTGTCCCATCTCCGTCTGGGTAAGCAACTTCCGTGTTCCCTGCCTCTGCGCGCACCCTCCCTTATAACAGAGCCGCTGGGAAGCTCTGCAAAGCTACCTGCAGCCAAATTGGACCCAGGAGACCCGTTGGGGTCTACACAGGTACACTAGTGTTTTATTATGAAAGAATCAGCCTTACATAAAAGTTGAAACTATTTTTGCCTTGAAAACTCATGCATCCACTAGCTAGATTCTTCTATTAACATTTCTATACATACCACATACTCGGTTCATCTAGCCATTCATCCATCATTCATCTTGTTTTACATATATTTCAAAGCAAGCTGCAGACACCAGCACTCTTCACTCCTAAACACTTCAGCATGAATATCATTAACTTCATGTCAGTATCTGATTAGCATTTAAAAATTTTTTTCTTTTGATGTAAAATTTTCCTACAAAGAAACACAAAAGTTATAAATATGCTGCTCAATGAGTTTTGACAGTCGTACACAATTATGTAACTTAAACCCCTATCGATATATAAAATATTAACACCACTACAGAAAGTTCCTAAGGTTTTTCCCAGTCAACCTTTAACTCCACTCCCTAATAACAATCATTGTTCGACACCCATAGGCTATTTTTCTTGTTCTGGAACTTCAAATAAATGGCATAATTTGGACAAGACTTCTTTTACTCGGCACAAGTTTTGAGTTTCATTCGTGTTTTTGCATGTGTCAGTAGTTGCTCATTTTTATTGCTGTGTAATATTTCATTATATGCATATACCACAGGTTTTTTTAATCTGTTCACCAGTGAATGGATGTACGTATTTTTTCCAGTTTTACATCATTACAAATAAAGGGACTTTGAACTTTCTTATATAGTGTATTTATTTATTTATTTGTGGATATATGTTTTTGTTTCTCTTTGTCTACACCTAGGATTTGAATTGCTAAGTTATAGAGCAGTTATATATTTAACTTTATAAGGAAATATATGACTTTCTCCAAAGTGATTATAATACTTATAACCACATTGTACCAGAATTCCAGTTTTTTTTTTTACCTCCTCTCCAACATCAGATGTACAACATCTCATTGATTTTGCCCATTCTGTGTCATCTGTCCCAAATATTCTTTCCTCAGATATCTATGTGGATTGTACCCTCACATACTCCCAGTCTTTGCCTGGTGGCAGATGGTAACTGAACTTGTCATGTTGATCACTTCATAAATGTTGAGTCACTAGGTTGTACACCCAAAACTAATACAATGTATGTCTATGATACTTTCATTAAAAAAAAGTCATTTTGTCAGTGCAGCCTTTCTTTTCCATCATATTTTATTTTATTTTTTTAAAAGATTTTATTTATTTATTTGTCAGAGAGAAAGAGTGAGCACAGGCAGACAGAGTGGCAGGCAGAGTGGTAGGAGAGGCAGAGGGAGAAGCAGGCTCCAAAGGAGCCTGTTGTGGGACTCCATCCCAGGACCCTGGGATCATGACCTGAGCCAAAGGCAGAGGCCTTAACCCACTGAGCCACCCAGGCGCCCCCCCCATCATATTTTAAGTTGCGCTCAGCATCCACCTTACCAAGCATCAACAACATCATCTCCCTTATTTCCTTGATTTTCCAAGAGAGTTTATGTACTTGTCAGTTTATCTGTTCCCTGTAATGGATTGTGAGTTCCATAAATAGCAGGGAATGTTTGCTGTTTCTTCCATACACGTTTAAAAAGAAAGTTTGTTCTGATACTGTAGGGTGGATTGTTCTATAATGTAAAATGTAAATTCCTGTCTCACAGTAGCACTTAATATGTATTTATTGAATGAATGAATGCCTGGAAACACTTGTGGAATGGACAAAACACACCATGAGTCTCCTTGAAAAAGTGTACTTGTAGTCAAAAGTCTTCTAGGGACAAATTTGAAATACTTGAGTTAAACCTGATCACCTGATTGTCAATTAGAATGTGTTATTCTTTTCCTTTGCTTGAACCTAAAAAGGGACAACAGATGTGATAGTAATTCATCACGACCGATAGTAGATGTTTTGATGCCTAGCAATGAAGAAATATCTTTGTCAAAGCCAACAACTAAAACTTTTAAGAGAAGAAGTAGATAGTTTTCCAAACTAATTTTAACATCTCTTAAAATGTCTGGAAGACTTGCATGGTAAAAATAAAAATCTGTGAAATGTTTGCAGCCCTTACCTCATTATGTATTGTGTATCACTCATACAGAAGAAACACATATGGCAGCTTAATTGTATATTGTTTCTCGAAATTGTTTTAAGATCTTATCTTCCCAGCATTCTCTGCCTTGTTAATGAGGTTCTCATTTGAATATATTGAGGAAAGTTTCAGAATTGGTACAGCTGTTCAGTGAAACACTGTTAAACTTTTACATCTATCTTTTTCCTTTCTGAATGTTTTCTCTTGGGTATATAATAACTTTGACTCTTTTTCATTAGAATAAGGCCACAAATTCTCAAGGTAGCCTTAATTGGGATATATAATACATACTGTGTTTGCTTTAAAAATGGTTACATTATTGAACACAGAAGTCTTTCTACTTACAAGTGGTTAAGTTCTAAAAGGCAGATTGAGAATACATTTATTTCTAAATCCACAGAGTGTTCAAGCAGGGGAAATGGGGAGTTAAGCTTGCAGTCCATGAATATACTACTGACAGTTAGGAAGTTCATTGTCTCCTTAAAGCTTTAAAAATATAGCTTTTTAAATATTTTAAAAATTCTTTTCTTCCTTGATGATATAACAGCACTGACATTTTAAAATCATTAATGTGATTTTCTTACTTGCCTTTGTGAACTTATAACCTTGGTCCTTTTCTGCTTGAGACATCCATTACTTCTGGAGAAAGTGAAGATTTAGAAAAAAAGAAATAGAGCTTATTAAGGAAAGAATGTATAGAAAAATATTTAAAAATATAAATAGTGTTATTATTGTCCTTGAGTAGATTTTCCAAATTCTTTTCCTTTTTCCCTCTCCTTTTTAAGATATCCAGGATCAATTAGTTAAAGTCCATGTCATAGTTTGAGGCACAATGCAGATAAGATACCCATTTGTCTATGATATCAAGACTATTTCTCCCATAGAAGGAAATCTTAGCTTAGGAAAATTAAAAGGGAAAGCCAATTTCCATTCCTGAGAATTATGGGAAGATGGAAGGAGAGAAAAGCAGGGGATGACTTAGGTATCCTTTGCTTATTCTTAGGAAACATCCTAATTAAAAAAAAAAAAAAAAAAGTCTTAAGTCCCGTGAGAAGACTAGCATTTCGTGTAATGTGGATAAGAACTAGATAAAATTTCAAGCACAATTTATTATAAGTAGGTCTTCAAGGAGAAAGTTAGACCAAAGATTTAAATATCTCTTAAAGAACAAAAGGAGCGATACTGGGCGTGTGGGCAAGTGGGTGCTTGTGAGTAGTCTTTCAATTACTGCAAGGCTCGTGAGCCCATTTCAAGTTTGCATGAGCAAATTCAGTTTTCCAAAATAGATATGATTTGCAGGCTTGGGGGCTACCACATGTCTTGCAGTTAAGATTACATTTTAGAAGATTAAAAAATGTCTTGTTATTCAACTGCTAAATGGCTTGAAGACACTTTGCCCTTTTCTTTTTGAATGAAAGAATATATAAGGAACTATAATCACAATAAAGTGAAATGGAGCATGCTTCACTTCAATTTTAAATAAAGTATTTTCTTTAGCAGTAACCTTTGTTATCCATGCTTCTGGGATCACCAGGTAGTTTATACTGTAAAACTCTGCTGTAACTTTCACAGCAGGAACTTAGATTAGGTTGTATTGTCATTGCTTCTGTCCCCTGCCAACTCTGAGAATGAAGGTTGGAAACAGGGTATTGTTCTTATTTTGGGGAGTAAGATGAGAGGAAGGAGAGTAAAACAGGCTCTGTCGTTGAAGAGAGAGCTCCAGAATTCTCCACGGCCATCAACAAGAACACCGAGGCCACCCCCAGCTGCATCAGACAGATGATCTGCAAGAACAAATACGGATCAGTTCATGGTCGCATAGGCAGAACCAGCGCCATCCTGTGCAGCCAGAAGCCTGTATTGGTGAGAAGGAAGTGAGCCACCCACCAAGAGATCTTGAGCAACCCCTACTCCCACCCCCAAGCAATAAAGATGTCAGCCAACTTTTCTTTAAAAAAAAAAAAAAAGTGCCACCAAGTCATGCTAAACTGCAGCTAGAACAAAGATGTATTTGGATTATGAAGGACCTTCAGAATACCAGGTCAACTAGCTGTAAAGGTTTGCCGTAGTGATTTCATTAATTTCCAAATAATGCAATTCTGCATCTTCGTATTTTTGGATTCTGCTTATTGTGGTCAGGCAACCTTCTCTTTCCTATCTCACAGAAAAGGACAATAATTAGCTCAGTACTTGTATTAAGAAAGTTTATATTAGGAACAAGATTATTTCCACTTCAATGTCTTTTCAACAAACAGTGCTGTGATCTATAATTTCTTTTAATTTAAAAAAAGAATATTTACATTTTAAAGCTTATGCTATAGATTGTAAAGACTGGAGTGGGAGAGGCGTATCTGACAAATGAGGGTTTTCTTGCCTTTTCATTTGGAAGTCTGAGAAGTGGTTTCCTTGAAAAGCTGCCCAGGGGCTCTGTTTCGTTAAATCAAATGTGTTAGTTCCAAAGAGGAGCTGTGAGGCTCAGCTTTCTCCGCTACCCTTGGTTTCTAAGTGGCAATGATCCCGAAGTAACTGGTATCTTAATGGAGAACTTGCTAAGGGGGCCCATTAAACACTAAGATGATTCTGCGTTGAAGGTTACAGAAGAATCTCCCTGAGCAAAGCCAAGAGGGGCCATAACAGGAGCACAGAGAGTCCAGACTACCAAATGAAGTGGTTGAGGTCTTGTGGTAGTAAATTTAAGTATTGGTAAGAAAAAGGGAAAATCTCTGAGTTATACCAGCTGCCCACTTCTAAGAATGTGGTCTCACAGCTGTACAAACTACATTGTCCAGCGATTAGAAGACCTACTTTTCTCCCTGAAAAAGTTACCTAAGCTCCACCCTTCCCGCTGTGTATGCAGTCACCAGTGGAGGAAGAGAAGCAGAGAAAGGGGGAAGTTACTGAGGAATTAAGAACTCTTCTCCAGAGAGCCTTCCTTCTCCCACTGCCAAGATATCATGTATCTTGGATTTATTAAGTACATCAAAATTCCTTTATATGCCTTTGTTTTTAATATGGTTTTGAGATCCATGGGGCATCTGGGTGGCTCAGTTGTTTAAGTGTATGACTTCAGCTCAGATCATGATCTCAGGGTCCTGGGATGGAGCCCTATGTTGGACTCTGCACTCAGCGGAGAGTCAGTCTGCTTCTCCCTTTCCTTTACCCTCCCCCCACTCATGTTATCTCTCTCTCTCTCCCAAATAAATAAAAATAAAATCTCTAAAAAATATATTGTTGTGAGATCCTTGAGGGTAAACACTTTGCCTCAGTATACTTGTTATAATGCCTGGTGAGGGTTCCTGGGAGGCTCAGTTGTTGAGTGATTGCCTTCAGCTCAGGTCATGATCCTGGAGTCCCAGGATCTTGTCCCACATAGGGCTCCCTGCTCAGTAGGGGAGTTGGCTTCTCCCTCTGACCTTCCCCCTCTCATGCACGCTTTCTCATTTTCTCTCGCTCTCTCAAATAAATAAATAAGATCTTTAAAATAAATAAATAAATAAATAAATAAATAAATAAATAAAATGCCTAGTGAGAAAAGACACATCTAAAGAGGTTGAATCGGACGGGAAAACATGGTAGGAAGAAAAAAAAAAGAGAGATGTGCCAAAGGCATCCATAGCTAGGATTAATCTTCTCTCTCTTTTATCAAAAATTCATAGAAAATTCTAGAACATATAAGCAGGCAAAAATTAATTAAAAATGAAAAATTACCTGTAATTCCATTGTTCGAACATGTTTCCCGTTAAATTTTTGTTACCCCTGCCTCCAGCACTTTCTGTGGAATTATATGAGGTATATAATAGTTATCCTCTTGATTTTCAGTTATAGGTATTACCTAAACAATCCTCTTTGGCAATAAACCTAAATATACATCTATTCTTAAAGGCAGAGCATGATTCTTTGCTTTAAAGATTTTACAGATTATATTAGCCATTTAAGTAAATTTTTATTTTTTATTATTTTAAAAAATGATGTAATGGGAAGCCATGTATATACATAATCGGTTGCACAGTGTTTATTGTTTCCTTGTATGAGATCATGCTTCATTATTTTCTAACTCTATTTCATATATTTTCCTACATGAATGCATATTTATTTGTAAAGATTTTCTCCAGACCCTCATTTGTATTAATTCAGAAATATTCAAACTCTTCAGCGTGTTGTATTCATTTAATAAACAAATTGGAAACTCCTATTTGGTTGGCACAAATGAAGGTAACTAATATGGCTTTATAGTGTAGTGGAAAGAGTCATAGGAAAACAGGTAATTAGAAGAATAAAGAAATGATTTATACTTGCAATGAGAGTTTTGAGATAGTTAATCCAGTGGATAGCCAGAAAAGGTGTCTTCATGAATGGAAATTTAAGCTGAGACGTGATATGTGCAAAGAGTAGGAGGAAGAGCATTAGAAGAAACAATTTGTACAAAGGTCCTAAGGCTACACATTTTTGAAGACCTGAAATATTGGCATGATTAGAGCATAATGAGCAAGGGAAACAATCATACAAGATGAGCTGGGAGAGATAAGGAAGCGTCTTGTAGGCTTTGGTAAGGACTTCAAATGATGAGATTGCATTATGCAGCTATTAAAATTGCAGTCATCTATGAAACATATTTCTAATTTGCCTGAGGAACATTTGAAATCACCTCATGTTTATTAAGAAATACGCAGCCATGTCATTTTCCACTGCGAAAGAGTTCTAATTAATTAAGATTTAAGACAATAGGGATAATTAGAGGTACACCATTTAAAGAGGCAGTGATTCAGTCAGATTTACATTTTAAGCGCATATTTGGGTTTGTCTGGGTTTTGTTTGTTTGTTTGTTTGTTTACCTGTATGTAGTGGAAGCATGCATCTTCTAGATGCTGTTATTTAAGTTCATCTTTATTTTTAACCCTGAGTCTTATCAGTTCGGATTAGCAGAGTGTGGCTCAACAAGAGCTGGGGTAGAGCCAGGACCTAACTGGGTCCTGTCAGCGGGTGAAGACCCGGGCCTACAGGAAGCTATCACAGGATGAGGTTTTACAGAGACAATTCTTTCTGTGCCAGGCTAGATTTTGAGAACTACACAGAAAATTAGAAAACTAATTTTGAAAATTTGAAAATTTTGAAAATCCAAACTGACCAATTCTTAAACAAATACCTAGGAGTATTTCGTTTAGGAGTGTTTTTCCTGAATTGAATTATAACATACTGCTTTCTTTCATTCTTCCTTCTGTGGCTTTAACCAGTGAGTTATATAACTACATACCAAAAATAAAATTGCAGAGCTCTGTATCTATCATAAAACAAACACAGAACCATGGATTAAAAGTTTATGACAACATTCCTCTTAGAATGTATTACAGATGCTATTTAAGTAATCCCTACTCTATTAGACACCGTGTTTCATGCTTCCTGTGGATTATTAGCTCCATTTGTCATATCAGCTCTGCAAGACAGGAATTGATATTTCCATTTTCTATGTGAGGAAACTGAAGGTGCATCACCTTCTCAAAGTCACAAAACCTTAAGGCAGAGGTAAAGTTCAAACTGCATCTGTTTTTTTATACCACGATAGTAGTAACTTTTCTATTACACAGTTTTCTTTGAAGGAAATTCCTCTAACATCATGTCTCATCATCAGGGACTCGACTAGCCCATATGGCATCATTTTTATGCAAATTTAAGAGATCACCTCCCATATGTATTCTGTGCAGCCTCGTGCCAAAATACAGGACTTGGCAAACAGCACACCCTGAACTTCAGTCTCCACTCCCTCTCTCAACCAGGATCCTAGGGATCTGAACATGTACACAATTGCAAGTGAGGACTTCAAACGTGATGAAAGTATATTATATCCATAAGTGATCTAAACTGAAATAAGTCTACTTATATTTGAAACCAATTAACAAGTTGAACTGGAATAAAACAAAAATAAGTCCTTAGTGTTTTTGGTGAATTTGGTTGTTCTGAATATTAAATTTTATCCCCAGGCATAATTCAGAGTACAGCTTTCTGTTATATCCTGACAAATTCTATGCAACCTTGTTAATTGTGTGCCTTGTATTTGTTTCATAATGGGATTTAAGGTTGCTTTTCCAACTTCCTTTTCTAAATTATTAAATCTAGGTGAAGTAAAATGCCCAATTAAGTTTCACTTTATAATAGATATTTATTAATTAAAAAGTTAACTATGGAAAATTATAGACATTGAAAGAGTAACATAAGCCTTGGGCAACTATAATTACCAGGAATCAAAACAGTGGCTTCATTTGTCTATTAAATAAAAAACATCTTTATTTGCCTAGCCCTTTTTGATAGTGGGATATGGAGTGGGTATGAGGAGTCTAGTGCAGGTAGGTGAGGTTAGAATGTCATTTTAAAATGAGATCTGGGTGTGTGGCTTCGGAGACTAGTTCAGAAATGTAACACTGTTCCCATCAGTCTTCTTCTCTCATGAGACATCCACCCTTGGAATCTAGGTGCCATGCTGTGTCAAAGTCCCAACCACATGAAGAAACCATGTGTAGGAGTTATGGATAACTCCCAGTAAGATCCTAGCTCATAGCAAGTATCAACCACCAAACACTAAACTGAGGTGGCCTTTGAGATGACTTCAGCCCCCAGGTGCTGTCAGCTTGCAACTGCATAACAGATCCCATGGGTCAACTGTCTAGCTAAGGCCAGTCACCCCAGAATGATGAGACATAGAATAATAACTAATTGTTACGGTTTTTGCCAGTAAGTTTGGAATAAGATAATCAAAGCCTTTCTACTTGATAGCTAGAATAACATATATGCACATAAGCATCAGAGAACAATAACAGCATTTACAAAAACAAAAGATGTCAGAGGCAGGTGAGATCAATGTAGGTCGTTGCATCTGGAAAAAGCTTCATGGAGAAAGTGGCATATTAGCTGGATATTGAAGGTGGAATAAGTACAAAATCCATTCAGCAAAACTATATCAATTAATAAAATCAAGTAACATGGTAGAGAAAGTGGATTAGCATTTTGCCAAATAGAAAATGATACTTTAATGATTTTTTGGAGGAGATTAAAATTTAAAGAATCATAAATATAGAAGTTAATAAACAGCTTTAACATTGTTGTTCTGTATTTGGAATCATCATTTTACCTTGTATCATATCAGACCACATTGTCCTAATGCCAGGGACAAAGAGATTGTACTTGGACCATGCAGAAGGGCCAAACATTTGATCTACAATGAGAGATAAAAATATGTACCTTACTGCATTTATAAGCTAGAGAAGTTAAGTACATTTGAATTAACAAATATCCTAATGTGGATGGCATTTTTAGGAAAATAATCTGATGAAAAAGAATTTTAGATTGATAGACAATGTATGATAACCTCTGTGATTTTATTCATTTTGTATTTTGACAATGAAAAGTTTGCCAAACCATCTCTTAATTAAGAACATTGTGCATTATTTTTACTGATTCTATCATAAATTTCACTTTAAATTTCCAAGAAAAGAAATCACTATATAGTATGACATTGTTTTCTGTACCCAAAGTATAAGTCCTTGACTAGACAAAGTATCCAGTGGCGTCATTTCCTCTCAGATTTATTGAGTGTTGGTCACTAATGCAGAATCTATCATTTTATCTTCCTCTATCCACATTGTGATAGCTTGGTTTATGGTTCTTCAAATATTCACTGCCTTTTCTCCATGGAAGGTGTCCTCATGGGCTTAGAATTTGGCCATGTGATTGACTGTGGACAGTGGATATGAACAGCAGTGACAGTGTGCCAGTTCTGAGCTCAGACAGTAGATGAGCACACCCCATGTATCCATTACTCTTTTAGTTTGGATCCTGGGATGACTGTATGTGAAGTACACATGAATTGAGTCCAAAGCTCATAATGTTGTTCAGCCTATTTAAGCTCAGACAAAATAAACTGAATGGTAGTCAACCAGTAGACATATGAATATGAAATCCATGTCTAGTATTGTAAGCCATCATAGTAGAGTTTTTGCTCTACAGTATTATCATAGCAAAACCTTAGTACATATGTCTACAAATCAGACAGTTTTATTCCTTTAGGTTTTCAACTTCTCGAGACTGTAAGAATAAAATTTGCCAAAGAATAGAGTTATCAATTTATTCTAATGTATTTGTTTTTTTCCAAATACAAAAGGATTCACAGATCATTTCCTAAAATAATATTTTCCCCGAATTTTATTTTGCTGATGAAAATGTAATCACCCCTAAAATCTACAAGTGAAATTCTTTTGTATGTATTCTACCTCTATCTAGATAAGTTTGAAGGATGCTGATGTCTTCTTAAAGAATCAAACACAATCAGCATGGTGGCAGATAGCTTCTGTGAAACCATCTCTTAGTATATGAGGTAATGTGAGGTGTGAATACTGAAAAAAACATATTCTTTAGTGAATAAGTGAGATTCTACAGATAAATAAGTTTTCCTATAGTGCTATACTTTATAACCAAAAAAGAAGACAAAAGTCAAAATCAAAAAAGAGTCAACCTATAGAGAAAAGAAATTATTATGTTATATAGACATATCACTGATATATACCCCAGACAATTTTCTTATTATCAATCCATAATTTCTTCTCACTTAATTTTAGTTTATAGTAATTCCTAAAATTTACTCAACCACCCTCTGGATTGGTTACCAGGTTTTGATTGCCTCACACATACTTCTTTGCATAGAGAAATTGTGTTGAGAAGTTCAGCCATCACCTCCCTAGACTTTCTTATTATATAGAGTAAGATCTTTTTGATGAATGTATGATAAAACTATCATTTAAAATGTAAGTAAATATTTCAGTTTCCATTCCATGTCCCACTCTGCTTTATAATTTTGGTTCTGATTTATAGTCTAACTGATGCTTAATTTTGAACCAAGTTAATCTGCAGACTATGTATTTTCTTTAATCCTTCAATGAACATGTGCTACTTATGTTTATCTTTTTAGGTCATAAAACAGTATTCAGTTACTCTAGAGATACAAGAATCTGGTATGCAAAGTGAAAACCCGAGGGGTCCACTCATGAAATTTGAACAAAATTCTCAAGTTAAATAAATAGATAATAATTTGAGTTGGATCACTTAGATATTCACTTGCTTTAAAAAAGGGAAATGGGTCATTTGTGGGGTCAATCTGTTAAACATTTTTTGAGTAATATTTTTTATTTCTTTAAGATTTCTTAAGCTACTGTGGTACTTGATTTTTCCAATAACCCTATGAAAGAACAAGGAGTACATCCCAAAACACAATAATCTGATAAATGGTAACTGCTGAAATACTTGGTAAGTAACTGGATCCATTTAGAAAATAAAAGAAAGAAAATCAGATTTCTGCCTTACTATTTTTACTTTATATAGTTTTTTCAATTGGATGAAATATTTATTGTCAGATAAAACTATAACTGTACTAGAAGGAGTACAGATGATTACTTATTTATTTTTTAAAGATTTTATTTATTTGGGAGAGAGAGAGAGAGATTGAGAGAAAGAACGTGAGTAGGGGCGGGAGAAGCAGGCTCCTAGCTGAGCAGGAAACCCGACATGGGGCTCCATCACAGGACTCTGGGATCATGACCTAAGCTAAAGGCAGATGCTTAGCCTCCTGATCCACCCAGGTGCCCCTCAGATGAATATTTAAACAACATTAAGTGGGGACACCTGGGTGACACAGTCAGTTAAGCAACAGACTCTTGATTTTGTCTCAGGTTGTAATCTCATGCTTGTGAGATCAGTCCCCATGTGGGCTCTGTGCTCAGCATAGAATCTGCTTAAGATTCTCTCTTCCCGGGGCGCCTGGGTGGCTCAGTGGGTTAGAGCCTCTACCTTCGGCTCAGGTCATGATCCCAGCGTCCTGGGATCGAGCCCTGCATCGGGCTCTCAGGTTAGCAGGGAACCTGCTTCCTCCTCTCCCTCCTGCCTGCCTCTCTGACTACTCGTGATCTCTATCAAATTAAAAAAAAAAAAAAGAAGAAGAAGATTCTCTCTCCCTTTCTCTCTGCCCCCTGCCTGTTCTTTCTTTCTCTCTCTCATAATGAAGAAATAAATCTTTTAAAAAATGACATCAGGATAGGGACGCCTGGGTGGCTCAGTTGGTTAAGCAGCTGCCTTCAGCTCAGGTCATGATCCCAGCGTCCTGGGATCGAGTCCCACCTTGGGCTCCTTGCTTCGCAGGGAGCCTGCTTCTCCCTCTGCCTCTGCCTGCCATTCTGTCTGCCTGTGCTCGCTCTCTCTCCCTCTCTCTCTGACAAATAAATAAAATCTTAAAAAAAAAATGACATCAGGATAAAACGGCTTTTTAAGCATTAATACAAAAGTTGAAATTGAGGGAGGCTTGGGTGGCTCAGTCAGTAAAGCTGCTGCCTTCAGCTCAGGTCGTCATCCCATGGTCCTGGGGTTGAGTCCCACATCTGCCTCCTTGCTCAGCGGGGAGCCTGCTTCTCTCTCCAACTCTGCCTGTTTATGTATATGCGTGCTCTCTCTCTGATAAATAAATAAAATCTTAAAAAAAAAAAAAAGTTAAGGGGCGCCTGGGTGGCTCAGTGGGTTAAAGCCTCTGCCTTCAGATCGTGTCATGATCTCCAGATCCTGGGATCGGGCCCTGCACCGGACTCTCTGCTCAGCGGGGAGCCTGCTTCCCTCTCACTCTCTGCCTGCCTCTCTGCCTACTTGTGGACTCTGTCAAATAAATAAATAAAATCTTTAAAAAATAAGTTGAAATTGCAAAGAAAATGATATTTGATGCAAATACATTAAGAACATTTTATCACAAGTGCATCAAATACCAGTAAAAATATTAAGAAATTCCCAATTAGAGATATATTTGTAACATACATTACAGAATCGGTTGGGTTTCTCTGTAAGAAACAGATGATATTCATAGATGGGTGACAGAGGAGATTTTGATAAAATAACTTCTTATGAATATGTGAGCAGAATTAAGAAGATTCCTGAGTAAAGAAACAGTTGATTGGAAGTTATTAACTTCACTAGACCCAAAGATGCAAATAGAGCTAGTAATTATCAGAAACTGTTTAGACCAGTAGCTGCAGGAAACAGCTAACAGGAGCTGTGGGCTATGGTACTGATAATTGACTGCCCAGCAGAGATAGAGTTGATTTTGATTCCTTCTGCTTTCTCTCTGAGCTTCTGTCTCTTACTGGCCCACACCAATCAGAAGTCAGAGGACAAGGTAACGGAGTTTATGTGGCCCATAGGGATTAGCATTCTGAGGCACAAAGCAGGTGGGAGAGTGAATTTGTAAGGACAAATGGAGAGTATACCAGCATAGTCTATCATACCTTTGACATATCCACTTTTCCCTTCTAACCAAATGGAAAGCTTTATCTGAACTTGGAGGACATACAAGTCCTATCAGTTGTTATATAATCATAATGTGTCTCAGTTTCATAATACTGTCACCTAAAACTTAAGCTATTAACCCTTATCAGTGTTCTTAGTATCAAGTAATTGATGGAGAAAAAGCAATGTAAAGCCTAGCTGATATAGGCCTGCTTCTATGGATTAGAACACATTAGGCTTGTATTGATAGTTCTTTCTTCTTTCACATCCTATTCCAATTTTTATTCAATTGCTTTCAGCATCTTACTGAATGAGTTTCATTATTTGAAAGGATGACCCAAATGTTTATTTCCACATAATCTGAGTATTTGGTGATCTTTTGAGTAAAGAACTATTAAGAATCTTCATGAATTCCTTTGGTTCCAACTACATACCTTACTGCTTCAATTGGCTTGGAGTAATGAATCACCTTGTCCCGTATAGCACCATTACCTGTCATTCGCTTCAGCAGCACAGCATCAGAGACTATGATGGATGAGAAATAGCTTTAGCTTCCAAATTATCAAATTCGATTATGTTTCTTAGTGGAACATTCTTTCTTGGGCATTAAAAACCTAAAATCTACTGAGTTAGCTGCAAGGGTAGGAAGTAGAAATTCCTCAAGTAGGTTATTGGGTGAAAAAGTTATAGGAGCCATTCTCACCCTGCCCCTTTATTCCTTTTTTTTTTTTTTTAAAGATTTTATTTATTTATTTGACAGAGAGAGATCACAAGTAGACGGAGAGGCAGGCAGAGAGAGAGAGAGAGGGAAGCAGGCTTCTTGCTGAGCAGAGAGCCCGATGCGGGACTCGATCCCAGGACCCTGAGATCATGACCTGAGCCGAAGGCAGCGGCTTAACCCACTGAGCCACCCAGGCGCCCCCTGCCCCTTTATTCTTGAACACATGCATTCTAATGTTGAGAAAGATTACACCACATATCGGCTGCTGTTTTAAGGCATGTAGCATATCTCAAAAGACAGCATTCTAGTGTCACAATGAATTATCTCCCCATTGGCACTATAACAGAGTCTTCACAGCCGTTATACTATTGTATCAAGCTATTTGTGTCTGGGTGATGGGATACACCCTAAAACTTATGAATCCTGCCAGAGGCAGTCGATTGCCATACTATCGTCATTTTATGATATTGGGGTGGGGGTTATCTATTTGTTTGTTTTGTTTTAATCAGAAGCAATGCTGAGTGTCGTATGGTGATGAGTAAGTCATTCTGAAATCCTGGGGTGGCATAGGCAGAGAAGACAATCCTTATCTAGAATATATTTCTCTTCCATAGAAGAAAAACTGCTGCTTCTACCATGAACTTGTCACCACATGGTGGTGGTGTCCTGGTCTCATCAGATGGTGGCTTATTGCGGGCAGGACATTGGCTTCTGCTATTGGCAGGTGGACACTCACCAGTGCTTTTAGTAAATCAGCCTTGGAATAAGAAGTTCATGATATTGGTCCTCTTTGCACATTGGGAGAGCAGTAGAGTGGTTAGGAAAGTGATATCCAAAGAATGGGAAATTTCTTCCACTTAATTATTGAGAGATTCTCCCACAGTAGATTGATTGGGATCGTGACCTGATGGAGTAACGCAAATGTTTATTTCCATGTGATCTGAGTAGGCATTTTTTGGATACAAACATCTTCACCCTCTGCAGTCATTTTGGTATTTTGTCCATCTACCTCTCCCTTCAAATTCCTAGTTCTAAGTCTACTGATGCCATTTTTTTCCTATTCTGAGCTGCCAATTATTAGGCACTGCCCATAAATTGATATAACTTTGTGCCTCAGGATTTCTCCCCTATGTGATGTGGATAAGCAGATGTATCAACTGACCTTATTCTAAATACTGGGAGGATTTCATCAAGAATAGCCCTGGGAATGACTGTAATTCTGTAAATCTGCTTCTAACTGGCACCACTGCACCAACAGACTCATCTAAGAACAGATCCATACTACTTCATCTGTTAACTAATTATAGAGAACTTTCCACAAGGCTCTAAAGGTTGGTGGAGGTAGAGGCAACAAAGCAGTACGAACAGAAACCATGGGAGTCTCAGCCATCTCCTCATGCAGCTTCCTAGTGTCTTTCAGAATTGTTCAGGCTTCTATATACTATTTTCATTTTTCAATGTAAGGCTGCTCTGTCTACCAATTTCTATAATTTGAGGAATCATATAAAGCTCAAGTCATAGTAGGCATTGTGGGTCACATAAACATTTGCTGTTTCATGGTCGGTGTTAAGTGTCTACCAGGGCCCAGATGCTTTTCAAATAGAGGAAATGTTTTTAAGCATAGGAAGGCATGACCTCATGCCAAAACTTGTGCTGTGATTTTCATAGCATAGTTTTCCATGGATCTATATAACACCTGAGTTTGTCGCAGACACTTTGAATACCATTTTGTCATTTAATTATAATGCCTGAAGATATAATGTAATGATATATATGTGTGATACCTTGCATCTGAGCTTGGGAACTGCTGCAGAGTATATTATACTCTGAATCTTATACAAAACGGGTAGCCAGGTAAATGGGCCAAAGCATCACACCCAAATGTGGCAAATACTGCCTTCCAAATCCAAAAAGGCCCAACAAGTATCATGTCTCTTCTTACTTGTAGGTTGTGCTAAACTACATAATTATCAAATTGAATAAAAGATGGCAATGGACTGTAAAAGACTGCTTATCTTTAAAGTATGCCTCTATTTTTCATTGACTTTTCATGAAAAGAGAACATAAATATCCCTGATATCTATATCTGTATCATCGATATCTGTGTTTATATTATCTATGTGTTTATATTATCTATATGAATATATGTATATACTTATACACTTGACTCTTGGACAACATGGATTTGAACTCTGTAGGTCCATTTACACGTGGATTTTTGTTTTTAAAGATTTTATTTGAGAGAGAGAGAGCGAGAGCAGGGGCAGGAGCAGAGGGAGAGGGAGAAGCAGATTCCCCACTGAACAGGGTACCTGATGCAGGGCTGTCCATCCCAGGACCCAAGGATCATGACCTGAGCCAAAATACTGGAATATCTTTTTGCAATTTTCTATGACTTTAATTAGTACAGAAAATAAACAGGGAAATGGAAACTTGCCATTTAATAAGTATAATTTTTATTAGTCAACAATTTAAAAAGCAAACTCCTTTGCAAGAATAATAAAAAAATGAAAAAAAAAAAGAAATAATAAAAAATGACCCTATTACTATTCATATGTGCCCCAAATAAACAAACATTTAAAACTAATAAGGATGTGGTAAGAACCCAAAATGGAATATAAATACTAACAAATGAACCTAGCTGTATTACAAATGAAGCTAACTGTATTATAAATGAGTAACACATCTAAACTAAATGGAGTGGGGAAATCAAAAACTGATATAAGTAACTGTGGAAAACAGTATCATGACTGGATAATGTCAGGCTAAAGATAAAAAATGAACTCTAGTCCTTAAAATGTTTTTCATGGGGGTATGATTAGCAATTCTGAAACTAATTTATGTGTATGCTAACACTGAACAAATTAGAAAATATAGTGTGAATGCAATGAGAGCCAGATTTCTCATTTGAGGGAAATTACAAATAAGGAAAGGAAGAAGGCTAGAAGGAGCCAGGTGGTGTCAGATTTGAATTGTATAAACTCATGGTTTTTGATGGATAAACAGAAAAATATCTGTGGGATATACATACACTTAAGCTCATATGGGGTTAGTACACAAACATTTATTTCTTCGTTTTATCTGTGGACATGGCCTAGAAGCCATGACATCCTGGTAACAATGAGCACAACTAGCTCCCAGATCTTTGTTTATAAACACCATTCTCCAATAAAAGAACTAGAGCTCCTTAAAGGAATGCTTGATTCCAGAACTATGGCAAGAAAATATGAATAGTCTGAAACTTCTGGTCCCAGAGAGTAAGAAAATTTAAAAAGGAAGGAAGGAAGGAAGGAAGGAAGGAAGGAAGGAAGGAAGGAGTAAGAAAGGAAGAGGGGAAAAAACCAACCTGAAAGAGCCCCTAATGGTCAAAGCTGGAACAACTTTTCAACAGAATAAATAATGAGAGCATTGGAATGTAACTCGTAGAATAAAATAAATGTTCATGGAAACTTACTGATACAAATAATCAGATTAATGAAGAAATGGAGGAGACATCACAGGTCTTCTTTTCAGTAAAATTCTAAAGAATATGTATGGGGAGGAATAAGAGAAATAAAGGATGTTCATGAGTCAGTAGATATAGCAATAATTGTTGCAGAGAAGATCACCTGATGTATACTAAAATTAGGGAAAATTAGGAGAAAATTTTGATGAGGAAAAGATTTGCATAGTCTCAAACATGTCCTCCAAGACACTGACAAACTTCTAAAGGAAAGAATGACTTTCCTGTGGGGAAATCCAGCAGACACCATCTTAACCAAATGATCAAGGTAAACATCACCAGGAATAACACATATCAACATCATGAACTCCTTCTCAGGACATCATATTTTTTTTTTCTTGTGGTACTTTCGACAAGAAGGCATAATCTCAATCTAAACATGAGGAAACATCCAGTCCCCAGTTCAGGGCCATCCTACAAAATTACTGATCAATATTCTTCAAATGTGTCATCTTCATGAAAGGCAATGAAACTCTGAGGTACTGCCCTAGATTGTTTAACAGGTACAAATAACAACTGAATATAATGAGGGACACTGGGTAGAATCTTGTAAAAGAAAAAGAGCATGGAAATTTGGTAAAATTTAAATAAGATTTGTGGTTTAATTAGTTTTGTACTGGTGTTACTTTTCTGTTCTTGATCATTTTATTATGGTTATGCAAGGTATTAACATTAGAGGAAGCATGAGAGGTATAAGGAAATCTTTGTACTCTTCTTGAACACTTATGTAAGTCTAAAATTAGATTTAAAAGATTTTGAATCAATTTTTAAAAGGGACTTTGAAGTAGAAACTTGGGGGCCCATGATGTCTTCAACTTCCTCATTTTGTACATTATAGCCTCCAAAATATTAAAGGACTTACCTACAGCACGGAGCTTGGGAAAAGCCAAGATGAGAACTTAAAGCATTGCCAAGTTTTCAGTATTATTTTCCTGTGGTCCATTGTATAAAAATAGGAGCCTCGGGGCGCCTGGGTGGCTCAGTGGGTTAAGCCGCTGCCTTCGGCTCAGGTCATGATCCCAGGTCCTGGGTTCGAGCCCCACATCGGGCTTACTGCTCAGCAGGGAGCCTGCTTCCTCCTCTCTCTCTGCCTGCCTCTCTGCTTACTTGTGATTTCTCTCTGTCAAATAAATAAATAAAATCTTTAAAAAAAAAAAAATAGGAGCCTCATTCCTCAGAAGTTGGTAATTGTTGGGCATCCTATCTGAATTAGACCTTCTCTAGGAAGTTTCAGCTTCCTCGGTGTTTACATAATGTGGAGATGAATGTCAAAATTCTTTTACATATCTTTTGTTATATTGTCAGTATGCATTACATTGAATAAATTACATTGAAAAAATACAGCAGGGACAAATATGCTCTATCTTAGAGAGCCTTGCTTGTCTCTACTGAAGATTAGTAAAGCTGCCAGGTGTTACTAATTTAAGGGGAAAAAATCAAAATTTGTAAACAAGATATATTTAATAATATTTATTTTACATTTTTTAAAGTTCTCAACTTTTGAAATGTGAATATCAAGATGCCTTAATTAATTTGGAAATAAATGTTTGATTCACAAATTAGTAAGTTATACAAGCTAGGAGCACATTTATTTCAAAAAACATTTTTCTTTAATTTCAAGACATCAGTTATAACTTAAAGAATTTGTATTTGTTTTTAGAACAGAGACAACAACTATTTAATTAACAAAGCTGTCTCATTTCTTTATTCATTAACTGTCCAGTTTAGCATTCAGTCAATAAATGTTATCTTTAGACCTGATAATAATTTTCCCAAATTTCTTTTTTGAAAGGTATTCTTCTCATGTCCATCAAAGTAACAACAACAAAAATATATGAAATGTTAATTATGGAAGCAAAAAAAAAAGGGGGGAGGGATCACCTTTTACTTGGATTCATGTCATTTATAGATACAAGTCGTTGGGCATCTATTTCCAAGCTGAGAGCCTTAGAAGCTTGGTAAGCACCAGAACTACTCTTTAGAGTTACTTATGTGGTATGAGGTGAGTTAAGCTGGCCAGAGTTGCCTGTTCCCACATATTTCCACTGCTAAATTGCCCATAACCTAGGACTCCAGCATTAGTGTTTCACAGATAATACATATCTATGATGAGAGGAGAAAAAGCTTATCTGAGAGCCTTGGATCTGGGATTGTAGAATGTTTTACCAATAATTATTTTTGTTGTCTTAGACATATCACTTTATATCTCTTGTTCTTCATTTCTCTCCTGAAAAAGTTTCTTCAATTTTATCATTCTATCCCTAGTATTAAAGAAGGTGCCACTTCAAGTTCATAGAACCACTGTGCCTGGACCTTGCCTGACTCTCTCTATCACGATGTTTTCTATCTTCCTTGCTACAAATATAATTCATATACCAAATTTAAAACCATTTTTAAATATTTGTATATATTCTTTTTTTAAATTTAAATTCAATTAATTTGCATATAGTGTATCATTAGTTTCAGAGGTAGAGTTCAGTGATTCATCAGTTGTATATAACACCCAGTGCTCATTCTATCCCATGCCCTCCTTAATGCACACCACCCCGTTACTTCATCTCCCCACTCCCATCCTCTCCAGCAACCCTCAGTTTGTTTCCTATGGTTAAGAACCTCTTATGGTCTCTTTCCCTCTCTGATTACATCTTGTTTTATTTGTCTCTCCCTTCTCCAATTTTCATCTGTTTTTTTCTTAAATTCCATATATGCATGCAATCTCTGATTGACTTATTTCACTCAACATAGTATCTTCTAATTCCATCCAGGTCCTTGCAAATGGCAAGATTTAATTTTTGATGGCAGAGTTATATTCCATAACATATATATATATTTGTAACTTTGGAGTATATACCTAATAGTACATTGCTGGGTTGTAGGGTAGCTCTATTTTTTAACTTTTTTGTGGAAACTCCATACTGTTTTTCAGAGTGGCTGCACCAATTTGCATTCCCACCAACAGTGTAAGAGGGTCCCCTTCCTCCGCATCCTTGCCAGCATTTGTTGTTTCCTGAATGGCTAATTTTAGCCATTCTGACTGGTGTGAGGTGGTGTGTCTCATTGTGGTTTTGATTGTATTTCCCTGATGCCGAGTGATGTGGAGCATTTTTTCATGTGTCTGTTGGCCATCTGGATGTCTTCTTTGGAGAAATGTCTGTTCATGTCTTCTGCCTATTTCTTGATTGGATTATTTGTTCTTTGGATGTTGAGTTTGATAAGTTCTTTATAGATCTTGGGTACTAGCCTTTTATCTGAAATGTCATTTGCAAATATCTTCTCCCATTCCATTAGTTGTCTTTTGGTTTTGTTGACTGTTTCCTCTACTGTGCAGAAGCTTTTAATCTTGAAGTCTCAATAGCTCATTTTTGCCTTTGTTTTCCTTGCCTTTGGAGACATGTCTAGAAAGAAGCTATTGTGGCCAGGGTCACAGATGTTTTTGTCTTTGTTCTTCTCTAGGATTTTGAGGGATTCCTGTCTCACATTTAGGTCTTTCATCTATTTTGAGTCTATTTTTGTGTACAGTAAAAGAAAATGGTCCAGTTTCATTCTTCTGCATGTGGCTGTCTAATTTTCCCAACATCATTTGTTGAAAAGACTATGTTTTCCATTGGATATTCTTTCCTACTTTGTTGAAAATTAGTTGACCATAGAGTTGAAGTCCATTTCTGGGTTCTCTAATATGTTCCACTGATCTATATGTCTGTTATTGTGCCAGTACAAATCTGTCTTTTTTTTTTTTTTAAGATTTTATTTATTTATTTGACAGACAGAGATCACAAGTAGGCAGAGAGGCAGGCAGAGAGAGAGAGAGGAGGAAGCAGGCTTCCTTCTGAGGAGAGAGCCCGATGCGGGGCTCGATCTCAGGACCCTGGGATCATGACCTGAGATGAAGGCAGAGGCTTTAACCCACTGAGCCACCCAGGTGCCCCGTACCATACTGTCTTGATGCTTACAGCTTTGTAATAGAGCCTGAAGTTAGGATTGTGATGCCACCAGCTTTGGTTTCCTTTTTCCACATTCCCTTGGCTATTCAAAGTCTTTTCTGGTTCCACACAAAATTTAGGATTGTTTGTTCCAGCTCTGGGAAAAATGTTTTCATGGGGATTCCATTGAATGTATAGATTGCTTTAAATAGCATAGACTTTTAAACAATATTTGTTCTTCCAATTCCTGACCATGAAATGTTTTTCCATTTCTTTGTGTCTTCCTCTATTTTTCTCATGAGTATTTCATAGTTTTCAGAGTACAGATCCTTCACCTCTTTGGTTTATTCTTAAGTGTAGTGAAGAGGGAATGAGGTTCTGGGGCAAAACTCTCTTATCAAAAACATACATTTGTCAGATAGTAAATATTACTTCCAGTTAATGTGTTTAAGTTTCAAAAAATATTTTACACATATCACTTAATCTTTAAATAGCCTTAAAAATAGATATTATGATGATTTTATGGAAATTGGATCTGGAGCTTAGAGAATGGATGCCCAGGATCATCCATTAGTCGGTGAAAGTTGGAGCATGTCCAGCTACCCCACTTAACACTCAAACATACTGTCTTGTGGACACACAATTTAACATAAGTTATTTGAAAGACAGAAAGCTCTGGAACCATATACTGACTCTGAACTCTTTGCTTAAAGACTGTGCTTAATAATAATTAATATATCTGTGCTTAATATCTGTGCTTAATAATATCTGTGCTTAATATCTGTGCTTAATAATAAGTTGGTGAAAGGAAAAGAGGAAGACAAATGTGATTTGACATTTTATTTTGTTTTATCCTGTGCAGAAGGTGCCTCCTTTGGGCATTTCTCCCTACCATCTCCTCATTGCATTCACATGGAATTAGAAGCAGTAGTTTGGGAAATTCTTTTATAGGAATACCTCTCTTGACTTTCAGGTATAGAAAGAGAAAACTTTGAATGAAGACACTTGAAAGTGAACACTATATTATATGAGACTTGAAATACATCAAACTTAAAGAGCCTTACTTCTGAACCTGTTCTTGAAAGGGACTGAGAAGGCAGAATGAGTCATATATATGATCGAAATTAAAGAAAAACTGTCCAAATTCTCATTGACTGCTACATTTCTGAAGTTAGAAAAAGTGAAAAATGTGATTGTACAGCAAGTTTCATCCTGATACCCTTGAAAATGACAGTACTTAGGAAAGCAGGAGGGGGCAAGAGAGGAAGACAGGTATACAGAACAAAGAAAATTAAAGTAAAAATTCTTAGAGCTTAGAAAATGTTAATTTTAGGCAAGAGAATAAATGAAATCTTTACTCAGGGAATCAGCAATAATAAGGTTAATTAGTCAATTTAAAAACCTTTGATTTTAGAATCATGATTACATAGATATGGGCAAAATCCTAGCTTGTGGTTCTGGGTAGCTCCTTAATTACTATATGTATGTACCTTATAGTTAAGATGATATCTGCAATACAAAAAATTTTGCTCTGGAAAATTTGAAATAGATACCATATACCTTCACTACTTCCTTTTTTGCTGTCCCTTTAACAAATACACACCTAGTGCAGAGTTTGGGTAATGACTGTTTAGTTTCTATTCTGACATCACTTACCTACCTACAGACCTTTGGCCAGTGTAATACCTGGGAGAATCCAGGATGCTTAGTGCAGTGCTAAGGCCAAATCTATTTTGATTGATTAGTATCTGTACAATACTGATTTTTTAATATGACTGATAATACTCCCAGAATCAAGCATTAAAACATTTCATAAACATATACAAAACTGGTAACAGTAGTTACTACTAGGGATAGAACTTAGATGAAGGAGGGAGGAGGAATTTCTTTTCACCATAGATGGTCTAGTTAAGTTTGTATCATGAGTATATATTGTCTCATCAAAGCAGTAATTTTTTTTCTTAAATTGAGCAAACTTAAATAAACATAGATCTAAGGAACCTATAAAATAATTAATTGAAATAAGCATTTCTATGATTCCCCTTAGAGAAGCAGTATATAGGAATTAATGGCCTCCTATATGCAATATTTTTTTTAAAGATTTTATTTATTTATTTGAGAGAGAGAGCATGAGAAGTGTGAGGGTCAGAGGGAGAATCAGACTCCCTGCCGAGCAGGGAGCCTGACGAGGGACTCGGTCCCAGCACTCCAGGATCATGACCTGAGCTGAGGGCAGTCGCTTAACCAACTGAGCCACCCAGGCATCCTGCAATATTTGTTTTTCATTAGTGTCTGAGCTGAAAGCCTCTCATCCAATTTAGTACAAGTCAGTATTTGAAAGTATTCTGTAAAATCATTCTTTTTTCATTTTTTACTTATATGCAATAATTCTGAGAGGCCGTGCCTTTATTGTTGCATTTTATAGATAAGTATAGTGGACTACAAAGGTTTTTTTTTTTAAGATTTTACTTATTTATTTGAGATAGAGAAAGAGAGAGCAAGAGAGAGAGCATGAACAGAGGGGGAGAGGTGGAAGAAGAAGGAGAAGGAAGGAGCCTGACTCAGGGCATGCAGGGATTGATTCCAGGACCCCAAAATCATGATCTGAGCCAAAGGCACATGCTTAACCGACTGAGCCGGCCAGGGACTCCTGGACAAAGATATTAACAAGCTTGCTTAAAATCACACAGTATGTGAAAGATGGGATTAAATTTTTTCTTTACTTTTAAAAATTTTATTATTGTTATTTTTAAAAAAAGATTTTATTTTTAGGAACAGATTTAGGTTCATAGCAAAATTAAGCAGATGGTACGGAGATTTCCCATATAGCTTGTCCCCACACAAGCATTGCTTATCCTGTTGACATCCTTCCGCAGCATGATACATTTCTTATAACTGATGAACCCACATTAACATCTTATAATTGCCCTAAGCCCATAGTTTAGATTAGGATTCATTCTTGGTGTTTTATATTCTATGGGTTTTGACAAGTATATAATGACATGTATCCATTATTATGGTAGCATACGCAAGTATTTTCTTTTTTTCTTTCTTTTTTTTTTTTTTAAGATTTTATTTATTTATTTGACAGAGATAGATCACAAGTAGGCAGAGAGGCAGGCAGAGAGAGAGACAGAGGGAAGCAGGCTCCCTGCTGAGCAGAGAGCCGGATGCGGGGCTCGATCCCAGGAAACCCGAGATCACGACCTGAGCCGAAGGCAGCGGCTTAACCCACTGAGCCACCCAGGCGCCCCCGCAAGTATTTTCAACGCCTTAAAAATTCTCTGTACTTCACCTATTCACTCCTCTCTTCCCCTTAAGTTGTGGCAACTACTGATATTTTTACTGTTTCATGGTTTTGTCTTTCCTGAATATTATATAGTTGGACTCATACAATAATTAACCTTTTCTGACTGGCTTCTTTCACTGAATAATATGCATTTACTTTACCTTTATGTCTTTTAATAGCTTGCTAGCTCATTTCTTATTATCACTAAGTAACTTTCCATTACCTGGATGCACCACAGTTTATCCATTGGCCTACTGATGGACATCGTGGTTGTTTCCATGTTTTGACAATTATGAACAAAGCTGCTATAAACACACATGTGCAGGTTTTGGTGTAGATATACATTTTCAGCTCTTTGGGTAGATACCAAGGAACATGATTGCTGGATCATATGGTAAGAGGCTATGTTTAGTTTTGTGGGAAGCCTCCAAACTGTGTTTCAAAATGACTCTATCATTTTGCATTCCCACCAGAAACGAATGAGAACTGATGCTTCACACTTCATCAGCATTTGGTGTGGTCTGCTCTGGAGTTTAGCCACTCTGACAAGTGTGTAGTGGTATCTCATTGTTGTTTTAATTTGCATTTCTCTAATGACATATCCTGTGAAGCGTCTTTTCATATGTGTATTTGCCATCTGTAAATTTCAAAAATTTGGGCCACAAATCTGTGCACATTTTAAAACATTTACCAGCAGATGTGGGAGGGGTCAACCTCTAGAATTAGAAGTGAGTGGTGGCTGATGTCTGAGGGCTGAGGGGCTGTGTGTGGAACAGGCTGAGACAGATACCAGAGGACTTGGATCCCAGCTAAATGACAGTATTACAGTTACTAAACTTACAATGAGTGGACCTTTTGAAAGTCATGATTTTCTTTGGAAAGACTTTTCTTATGTGAAAAATTAACTTTTCCCCAGTCATTCTCTTGAATTATCAGGGGGAAAAAACCACAACACTTTGCAGCTTGTTAGGTACTGAATTGTACCCTCTAAATTCATATGTTAAAGCCCTAATTTTCAATGTGACAGCATTTGGAGAAAGGGCCTTTATTGAGGTGATTAATGTGAAATGAGGTCATAAGGGTGGAACCATTATTTCATCAATGTCCTCATAAGAAGCAGAAGAAACACCAGAGATTTGCATGTGCAAAGGCCATGTGAAGACACAGAGAGAAGGCAGCTATCTGTAAGCCAAGGACATAGACCTTGGGAGAAACCAGCCCTGCCAATATTTTGATTTTGGACTTCCTGCTTTTGCACTGTGGAAGAATAAATTTCTGTTGTTTAAGGCACCCAGTCTGTGGTGTCTGTTTTGTTATTACAGCCCTAGGTGACAAAAATACAGCTCAACCAAAATGAAATGAATTTATCTACATTAAGGCACACCCAGAGTATATGTGCTCTATGAAAATTACAAGTTACAAATGGATTCAAGGCAATGCAGTATATTCAGTATCTTCCCGTTTTTCCTAGCTCAGATCTCTCACTGAATATTTTGAGTAGTAATGATGAAATGACTGATTTTTTAAGATATTTTGAATGACCCATAACAAAATGAAGGAATGGGAAAACCCCACATGATGGTAGAACATAAACCTGGTTTACTATAATGCAGTTGTTTCATTCCTGAAAATAGAAGAGTTGCATCTTGTTCATAGTTGTCTTTTTACTATAATTTGATGTACACAACATTAAAAGTACTGACATATAGAAGTTTTTACCCCCAACAAAGTAAATTTGGCTCCTGCAAAAACCTCTCTACCAACAGAATATGTGCTAAAAGCATGAAGCCTCCAGTATAACATTTTGTCTGATTTAAAATGATTCAAAACATTTAGCAAATGACCTGACAACTAAAGGAACACAGTTGGATTTTCTTGCCTCAAAAACTTTACTTGAATATTTTATATCATGTTGATATATTCTTACATTTATTTTTAGTTTATTGTAGAAAAACTCAGCTATATCTAGAAATAGAAAGAAAAGCATAATAAAATCCTTCACCATTACCCATCATCAACAATTACCAACACCTGGCACATCTTGTGTTATTTACACTCCTACCTATCTCCTCTTTTTAAGCCATTTCTGAGGAAATCTAAGATGTATTATTTCATCGGTAAATGCCTCAGTATGTTTCTTTGAATATATAGTCCTTTTTTAAAGATACCATATTTTCATTATTATTCCAAAAATTTAACAATAAATTCCTAATATTGGAAAAGATCCAATCATTGTTTAAATTTTACCAATTTTCTCACAAATGCCACAATTGTTTTTACAATTTTTTTTAAAAAAGTCAGGAATCAACTAAGTACCAAACATTGCAATTAGCTCAAATATCCCTTAATTCCCTTTTAGTGTATAAGTCTCTGTCATCTCTCTCTTTTTTTAATTACTTGCAATTTATTTATTTATTTATATTTATTTATTATTTATTGAATTAGAACTAAGATCCTTTATCCAGGAGTTTCCCACAGTTGGTTCTTTGCTGATTGCATCCCTCATGCATCTTTTAACATGTTCTTCTCTCTTTTTCAGTAGAGCTCATGGAGAGAACATGACTGCCAGTTGACATTCAAGTTGGACCTGGGCAGTCAGAGGCTCCTTGCCCTTGTAATGTAGTTCTACCCTCCATTCCAATAGTGAGAACCATTTTCAAGCACTTAGCCTTGAAAGAAAGTAATGTGTTATTGAGATCATCTGGAGGGTATACGTGACTGAGCCCAGTTAAGGCCTCTGCACAACTTGTCAGATTCTGGTGGACAGGTGTGGAGATCTACTCATCTGGTGGCCACCCAAGACAAATCTCGTAAGTAAGTTTTCTTGCTTATTAAACCTGCCACCTACCAATCTGAAATGGTTTGCCTGTTTCTTTGGTCTCTCCTTGACCTCTGTGTATGAGGCCAGTTTCAGATTTCACCTGGGAAATTCCAGAGTTTGTGAGCTAATGTTCTTGTGTATTTTTCTGTAGATTAGAACTGGAGGCATGATAGGATTCACATTTATCAATTTTTTAGCAATTTTTTAGTAATATTGTTTCATAGATAGAGGTCTCAAATGAGGTGCATGATGTGTGTTTGTCTTGTTTTCTGATCTTAACAGTGGTTGTTGATCAGTAGCTAGATTAATATATTTGAGTATATAAGACGATATTATAATTCTATCTATTGCATTATTTTGTTATTTGAAGTTCTCCCTTAAAAGTAAACTTCTCATCTGCTGTGTGATTATCCAAAAGAACAGTTATTGTAGAAAACATTAGGGTACATGTTTAATTGTTTACATTTGTTTCACAGCATAATGAGTCTATTTACCAGCATTAAAGATAATAATGAGTAATTATTATTTTTTAGTATCATGATAAACTCATATATTTAAATGTATTTTAGGTGTTCAAATTATCTTGCTTTCAATGCTTAAATTTTCTTATCTTCACTGAGTGTAAGACTCTTCAATTACTACTAAGTCCTTTAACATGATCCTCACAGTATATTTGAGATATTTTTTGCTATCTAAGCTAAAATGTTTCCATGTAGACTTTGAATGTTTCCTTCCATTTCTTTCAAGGAGCCTTGGATTGTTTTGTATGAAAATTATATATTAAGACCACAATGTGGGCAATGAGAATGTTCTTTGCTACCAGGTTGTCACTGTTTTAAGAATTTTCAGAGAGAGTCAATTATTGTATGGTTTCACTTATTTGTGGAGCATAAGAAATAACACGGAGGACATGGGGAGATGGAGAGGAGAAGGGAGTTGGGGGAAATTGGACAGGGAGACAAACCATGAGAGACTATGGACTCTGAAACAATCTGAGGGTTTTGGATGGTCTGGGGGTGGGAGGTTGGGTGAGCCTGGTGGTGGGTATTATGGAAAGCACATATTGCATGGAGCACTGGGTGTGTGCATAAACAATGAATTCTGGAACACTGAAAAGAAATTAAAAAAAAATTAAAATTAAAAGAAAAAAAAGAATTTTCCAATGACTGTGGATAGGAAAATCACTTTTTAAATTTTATATTTAGTGACTACATTTCAATTTAATTGTATTTTATAATTGTTAATATATTTTATAATTACAAACTCAAACTTATTAAACTACATATACAAGTGATATATATATATATATATATATATATATATATATATATCCCTATCAACAGCAACTTAATTCCTAACTCTCTTGAATGACCAATTAGGAGTACTGTTTTATTTTATATTCTCTCTCTTTCTCCTCCCATACCACCCCTGCTTCCAAAGCAGGAAAGTTAGAAAATGTATTATATCAGTATAATTGAAAAACAATGGACCAGGGTTGTAGCAGGTGTTGAAAAGATTTGGAAGGTAGAGCCAACAGCATTTGATGACAGATTGTATGGGAAGAGTGAAGGAATGAGGGAAAAGGAGTAACTCTAAAGTTTTTGGCATAAGCAAGAGGGTAAATGGAGATGACACTTACTGAGCTAAGAAAGACTGGAGGAGAAATATATTTGAAGGGGAGGAAGATTGAGAATTATTTGGATTTTTCAAGTTTGGTAAGCCTAGCAGACATCCAAGATTGGATTCAAGTACAGTTGGATATAGTCCCCAACCAGAATGTAAGCTCCAAGAGAACAGCTACTTTTGTGCGTTTGGTTCACTGCTATAGCTTCAAAACTTAAAAGAGACATGTAACAGGTGTTCAATAAATGGTCATTCAGAGAATAAGCAAATGAATAAGCATTAAAATATATCTTAGAATGTAGCAAATATGTCTCTTCTTATTCCAAATGTACACCTCTCCAGTCCCTATAAATTTTAATCTTCTATTTAATCTGTACATGATTTCAGTTTACAGAAATCATGATACAATGACCATTTAGTTCCTAAAAGAAGAAATAAAAAAGTAACAGACAGATGAAACTTATCAATCAACTACTTAGGTTTGAGTCCTTTGTTATCTTTACATCTGGTAACTTATGATCAAATTCTTTTTTTTTTTTTCACTTTCTGAGGTAAAATTTGAAACACAAAGAGTACCAATGGATTCTCAACGTGATCTTGAATACAGTTGAATCTCAGTCCCAGTATTTCACAGTATGTCACTAGAGCATAGTAACACAAAGTAGCTTTTCTACCTGCTCAGATATCTCTAGTCTTGGTCTATCAGAATAAGATGATTTTCCATATACTATACCCTATTTTAAGCTTTCATGAAGCTTTTACACTTGCTTTGCCAATATTTTCTGACATGACTACAAAAATGATATATTTATTGTTGGTTAACATTAGTCTTCTTTTTGGCCTCAGAATTTCAGAGAGAGATGCCTTATTTTCCCTATTTTCTCACCAAAGCAAATATTGGAAAAAATGCCATTGGCATTTATTCTAGGTCACACATTACATCAAAACTTAAAACTGAATTAGCCATTATAGACTGAGCCATGATACCAAATCATTATTTTTAAATTGTGTCATGGGTGGTCAGGGATAGTGACACTCAGGTATGGATGAACAAGGAATCTCATACAGGAGGAGAATGTGAATTACTTGTTTTTATCTAACACATGTTTTCTGGTGCTTTTCTATACTATGCTATGAGTCTGAGATCCTAGGCTTCATTTCAGTTGTTATCAACCTAAGCTGCTGTGATATTGACTGATTTGTAATTAGTTTCATCAAGGTTTGTATAGAGTCCTACAGAATTTTGTCTAGGTACAACTGAATGTAAATTTCACAATCATGATTGAAGTGCTAAAATAATATTATACCAGTATGACTGTATTTGTAATTTCAGGTCTTACATTTGAGTATGATCAATATGTTTGAGCTTGAATTATATAGAAAGTTTTTTTTTTAAACTGTCTATTCTCTAGTACAGTATAGTTTGAATCTCAAACGTGCAAGTTAATTCAGTAATAATAAATCCACTATAAGGAAGTTTAAATAGCTGCTAAATAAAAGTTTTAGGAATCTTTTCTATATTTATGCCCCTATCCCACATTTCAGAATATGCTCACTTAATATACAAGGTTATAGATTGATTTTTTTCAGTACTACAAAGCTGTTGGGAATATAAGTTTTGGTATACTTTTCTCATTCTGTAAAGGCATAATTTGAAATTATTTGTTAACTGTAAGCCACGTAGTCTATCGTTCTAGAAATAAATTTTTAGCTTTTTGTAGACCTGAAGGCAAATGCCTTGTAAGTCTTGAATTCCTAAGATCATTATATTACATTCTAAAATTAACTTAGTAATGTACTCGTTAATTTTATAACCTTTTAAAGACTTTTCTTGTGAGCTCAGATCCTTTTACAATGAAGAAGTTGCAATACTGTATAACTTTAAGTAGATGCATTAGCTTGATGAGAATGCCCATGGGGTGAGAGGAAAAATAATTCAATGTTGAGACCTAGAGAAATCTGCCTGATTTGGCAGAATAACTCCCACTTAACTCAGTAGAAGTTATAAGAAAGGGAATAGTAAAAAAGAAAAAATTCCAAGAGGAGACATAAGAAGATGAATATGCTTAAGTTGATCTTTGAAGGTGAAGGCAAGAATCATATCCGTTGTGGTTCTCAGTAGAACATGGATTCTGATTTTTATAGTGAGAATAGTCTTGCTTTTTTTCCTGGTAATGAAGATCAGCCTATGTACATTAGGGGAAACTGGGAATGTACAAACATAAATTTGCTTGTTTACCCTATCTCCTTTCTCATCATATTGTTATAAAGAACTAAACTGGGTATGTATAATGTTCCATTTTATTTCTTTTATCTACCTTAAGAGTAATTTCTACTGAAGACTAAAGTGTTTGAAATACCATGTTTTGCTTGAATAATGTAAATATGATTATAGAGAATTATTGTATTTGTAGTTTGCAAATACATACTATTTTCTAAATTTTTACACTCCTGTGATGTGTTAGGTGCTTTTGCATGTCTTATTATTGTTTTAGATTTTAGGCCTTAAGCCAAAGAAACAAAAACAAAATTATAGTCATGATGAAGTTATAAAATTGCTAGTATCCTATGTTTGTGATGAAAAGAAGCATGACTTGCTCTTTTTCAAATGTTTATTACACTTAGGAAATATAAAAAAGGAAATATAAAACACAGAGAGAAAGGTGAAGAAGCTGGATATACTTAGTCAATTCTTCAGTGAAGGCTAACTTAACTGTTAAAATTTAAGTACAAATGCACATTTTTACACAGAAGTATTTATGAAACATTTTGAAGTTTTACACAGAAATATGTATGAAACATCTTTAGAAATGGAGTTGACCAGAAAGAAAGGATGAAAAAGAAGTAACAGTTAAGTAAATTAAGTAACTGCTTTAAAAATGGTTTTGAATATGGTTACTGACCTTCTTCCTACCATGAGCAATGATTAAACTGGAGATGTTAAAAATATCACCTTTGAAATTATTTTATTGCCTTGATATGTCCTTAGAAGGGAGCAGAATGATTAAAAACAGGAATTTCAACTGTACAATTTTAGAATCACATAATTATTTACAGAGACACTGAAGGTGACCCTTCACTATTGGGATGAACTACTCTCTGATATTAATAAGTAATTTAACCTGCCAAACAAACTTGATGAAAGAACTTCAGAATCTGTAGCCTTTTAAATCCTTCAAGGTTTATTAGTTTCTGTACCTTGACAGAACAAGAAGCTAATAGCTATAATGGATTAACTTCCAGTGAAGAAAGTATTTAAAGTCCAGGCAGCCACAAAAATAGCTTACAAGATGTTAGGAGGATGAGAATTTTTATAGTACAGTATCTCTAAAAAGTAATTCAAATATTGCTCATTAGTTCTAATCCTATACCTAAAATTGAAACTGAGTAAATCAGATTATGAAGTCAGTGCTGATTTCAATAGAGTGCTAGACCAAAGAACTCTAAATATTTGGAAGTGACATTCATCCTGATGCAGTAGTAATGTGAAGGAAGACCCTTGGGAAAACAATTAGACTATGATATTTTAAACTATGATTTTTAGAGTAAGTTTTGCTGACTTAAAATATAACCATTTTATTAGATATCTATAAATCAAGACATAGCAATAGAAGAATGAGTCACTGTTCAGTTGAGGGAGGGACCTAACTTCGAACACAGCAGTAGGGAGATTAACCTCTTAGACTTATCAGAGGCTCTGTATGGTTCAGATGGTTCCAGAGCTATCTGAGGGAGGAGGCAGAGAGCAATTTGCACCTTGCTCCAATTCTCAGCATAGTTCTACAGAAGTGGGGGACAGACTGAGGGGAGAGACATAACACAGTGGGTATTCATTTGGGAGAGAGTTTAACTTGTCTCCTTACTGGGGGTAAGAGTGCTAAGGGATCAAAGCGTATGACTTGCCTATGAACCCCCACTTTCTTTGATACCATTCCCCAAATCGATTTTTTCTTTCATTTTCTGACCTCAAGTTTCTCTCATCATCAAAAACTAAATGTGTTTACAATAAATGGAAGAAAAGAGTGAGGCTAGAGCAATCCTTGTTTTCTCACTCAAATTTCCCAGAAAATAGTAATTAATAATTATTCTGAAGATAATGAAAATTATGAGCTAGGTAACATTCTTAGCACTTTACCCATACTAACTCACTTAAACCTCTCAATAACTCAATAGAAGAGCAAACTAAGGAATGGAGTGAGTAAAAATTTGCCTCAAGCCACAAAGCAGCAAATCCAGCATTTCGAACCTAGTAGGCTGATCCCACGTCTTGCAGCCTTTAATCACTGTTTTACACTGTTATGCAAGAACCAACCTCAGTTCACCTATCTTAGCTCAAAAATTCAAAAGTATAACTCCTTAGAGCTTTATTAGAGTTGGCATTCTGTATATATATCTTCATTGCAGTGGAACTTGGAAATACATTAAGGCTTTAAGATGGCTGCCAAGGAAAAAACATATCAGCTCAATTATGTTTCTTTGAGCTCTAATCCTATGAAATGGACTGTGAAAATGTTCAGAAACATTTTCAGGTCACATCTTCCTGTATATTAAAAGCTTGTACAATGTTATGCAAAACCCAGTTGCTCACATTTCATTTGAAAAGAGACTATCCCCTACTTTTTGGAGGACACCTCATAAGCGCTGGTGAAACTGATTTCCCCAGAAACATCAGTTGAGAAATAAACACTGGCTTCTGGAAATAGATCAGATGCTGAGTGGCCCACAGTAGCCTAGTATGAAGTCAAAGTACTGGGAAAGGATGGAGAAAGACTCCCACTCTGTCAGAATCAGACCTCAATGCACTGATACTATTTTAAACACTTTTCCTAAACTTATGTATTTTACGTGCATCTTGTTTTTACTAGAAATATTTAGGTGCTTGCTTTTAATTTCCTCTGTGTCTCATTCCATTAACAGAGGGAAAGCCATTAGGGAGCTGGAAAACACTTTGCTTTAACATACATCTGCAGTTAAATCTGGGCACTGCTGGTTCTTTTAATCTGTAACAATACCAGCTGTAGAATGGAACCAAGAAATACAATATAAAAGGTCATTTGGCTCTGGATCTTTTCCTTCAACTATGAATACAGAACACAAATCAATTTAAGGATTAGAGCAATGATTTGCAGTTTTATTTTACCATTATTTGCCACCCCAATTTATCTGAGTTGATGGAACACTTCTAAATGTTTGTCTTTCTTCTTTTTGCCTAGAAAACTTTGCTTTCCAAAAGCTAGTTTTAAGAAAACTAGCAATTAATTACTCCATTGGAATTCTAAGCCTTACTGTATAGTGGCTGAAATTACATCTGGCACATGGAAATAAAACTCACCCAAAGGAGAAGAGAGGATACTTATTCATCGCTTGCTGTAGCAAAGGATTCAGCTACCCTGACTTGTATTTGGCAGACTCAAAGTCAGGCAGGGAAGTGGGGAAGCTTCATAGTAAAAAAGGGAAGGCTTCAGGAATACTCTGATTGGAGGCTGTTGTCAAAGGGAAGCTGAAGGTGGACTAAGTGAAAGTGGGATAGCCTATGTGATTGGCTTGGTTGCATATTGGCTTTCTCTGGTTGGTCAAATTTGGACACTGATGGGAATGGGGAGAATAGGGAAGCTGGCAGTCATTAAAACCAGAATACTTACTTTATAAGGCATTGTGAAGGCAAAATGAAATTTAAAAAGAAATCACTGTATGCTTTGAACATAGCAATCATTCCACCGGTGAAAGTTCTGGTTCTTGTTGTTAAATAAGGCTCCAGCCTCTAAAATCATGCCCAGTCCGTTCACACTCCAAAGCCAAGCAAAAGACAAGAAGAAGGGAGCTCTGGGGCAAGTCTCATTGGATCATTGTCACAACCTTCTGCTTCCTTTTGGTTGGATCTGGGGCTTGACTATAGGAATGACAGGGTATTCTTTCTCCAAACAATAAGGTTTCTTGAAACTTCCTTATTAAAGGGCCTTATGATTCATTCTGTCTTTCAAAAAAAAAACTGCCCAGTGATTCATATCCTGAATTCAGCCAATCTCTTAGCCTTTGAGTTACATAGTTATGGAAGAACTCAGCTGGACCAGTATCTCTGGTGGTTTAGCTGATAATCACATTCATAAGAGTTCTGGTGTTATTTTTCTATCAAAGAAGATTTTGTTAATGTACTATTTTATCTCTCCAATACGTAAAATAGCTTATGATTTCAAAAAAAAAAAAAGCTCTTGTTTCTGTTATCATGATAGTATGTCCTTCTAAAGTTCATTTTGAGTAGCTTTAATGAGAAGATTCTTCTTTCCAAGTTGCTGCACTTGAAAACAGGTTATTGTCTCTAAAGTTTTGACAAAGTTTATGCATACTGATAAAGTAGCCTTAAATACATCTCCCAATATCTCTTCTCTGACCCACTCACATGTGAGGAATGAAACAACCTTTTCTTTCTTTGAGAAATTTGAGTGAAACTCCTATGTCTTCCTAATTCTGTTTTAGTTTTTTTTTTGATTTCTAGTCATCTGGTCTATATTTAACTCATTTCATTAATCTCTCCACAGAGAGGTTTATAATGTAAAGTATTCTTATTTATTTGTTTTATAGCTATAATTCATTCTTCTGTGATTTACTATGCATGATTATGAACGTTACCAAAGAAATAAGCAATATCAAGTATATTGATACTGTATTTTTCCTTGCCATGCAAGCAGTGTGCTGGAATTACATTAATTTATCTACATTTTAAATACTCTAATTCAATGTAAAATGAACTAAGCATTAAGTTGAAATAAATTCTTCTTCTTTTATATTACCTTATTATATTCCAGCATATTCTCATTTTTTTCTCAACCTCTCAACTGCACTAATTTTTCTGTGGAATATTATTTTTCCTATGCAGAGATCTCTCTTTTTGAATCCTCAACCCTCTGTCAAATCTCAGCTCATAGAACCTAAGCCTGTGGCAGAGTTATGATCCCTGGATAACTCCCACCACACTGTTCTTCAAAGATATAAACTCTGCTTCTTTTCTATTATTCTTTCTTTGATTTGCATCCTTAAGTAATTTGTTAATATAAAAGAGGTGCCTTTGCATGTCTGAAAATATTACCATTTTGTCACTGTACTGGTTGTGATTTTTAATGAATATGAAGATGAGTTGAAACTTTAGGATGACAATAATTTAATTCAGCAACTGGGAGGCATTCAAGCTTATAGCTTTCAACATCGGATGTTGCTAATGAAAATTCTGAGGCAGTTGATTCTTGTTTTTCTCTTTCCATTTTCCCTTACATAGGAAACATGTAGGCTTTTCTCCTTATAATGTGGATTTTCTCCCCCTGCTCATTTCTCTATACAGTTGAAGAGTCCTTTCAAACTGAAGATGTATTATCTTTTTTGGTTGTGAGATTTTCTTCTATTATTTCTTTGATTATTCCATCTTTCTCTGCTTTCCCATTCTTCATGAAACTATTTTCAGTCACATTTTTGACTCTCTTGCTTGATCACTAAATCAGGTAAAGTACCAGATTGTGAATATTTTAGATTTTATTAGGTAAGTGGCAGAATCAAAGATATTGAGTGGTGCTTACCGAATAAGAGAAAAATGTCCTGCACTACCCACTCCCATTTTCCTGTGATGGACCCCATGAAATAACAGGCATGCTTTGCACCCAGTTGCTATCTGCTAGAGACACTTTGGGGATGAAAGACAAAGAGCCACCACCCAGAAGGAGAGGAATGTTGAGGATGAGGTAGGTGAGGGGTGGGACAGGAAGGCACCTTCATCAGTTTCATTCACTGCCTTGCTGACGCCTGATCAAGTTGTGCCACTCTCTCCCTCATGAGAGGCCAGTGGTTTCAGTTTGGACACCTAGCTGGAAATGAGGAAATTTTCTCAGTCTCTGAAAGCTGAGTGGTATTCCACCTTGTATGCCTGGTAATTGCCAACTGCAGAGATGCCCACATGCAGGGGGTGACCAGTCCAAAGCTTGAGCACTGCTGTTTCCACCAGTGAGGAGGCAGGCAGGAGCTAGGAGTGAAGCAGGAATGGGACAGAGGGAGATGCTCCAACTTGGTTTCTGGGACTTACAGTGCTAACATTCTTGAGCAGTGTTCACAAGCAAACCGGAAATAACAGCAAACCAGATTTGACCCATGTACCGTAGTGTGCCAGCCCCTGCACTAAACGTTCATTTTCTTCCTCATATTTACAATTCGTTGTCCTGTTCTGGAAGAATTTCTTTTTTATATTCATTTGCCTTTTATTCAACTTTTTATTTCCAATTTCAATTACATTTTCAAGATGACTTTCTTATTCTGTGATTGTTTATTTACTTTTCCAATGCCATCTTTTTGGGATTTATGAATTGTCTGTCTTGACAAATCTTTCTAAGAATAGTAGCTTTCTTGTGGCTAGGATCGTCAGATTGATTAAAAAAATAAAATAAATAAATGAAGAAAAAATTTTTAAAATATAGAATATCCCATATTGCATAGGACATATTTATACTAATAAAACTTGTTTTTTATCTGCAATTAAATTTAACTAGGCATCCTGTGTTTTACCTGGCAACCCTTCTTCTCACCCTGGAGATATTTCAGTTTCCTTCCTTCAACTTACTTTTTACAAAATGTATTGAAGTATCCACAGAAAGCTATCTTCAGATTGCCTTTATTTTTGTAGGTTTATGTTTTATTTTTATCCTATGTATGTATGTATGTATGTATTTATCTATTTAGAGAGAGAGAGAGCACGAGCAGGGAGAGACAGAGGGAGAAGGAGAGAGAGAATCTTTAACCAGGCTCCACACTTAGCACACCTGTGGTGGGGCTCAGTCTCAGGACCTGAGCCATCAAGAGTTGGATGCTCCACTGACTGAGCCTCCCAAGTGCCCCCCTTTATTATCCTCTAAGTGAAATTTCAGGGAAAGAGAAAACAAATGTGAGTGTGAAGACTTCAACGTTGAAACAGAAATACTGTCAAAACGTCCTAAAAAGTAGGGGCACCTGGATGGCTCAGTTGGTTAAGTGTCTGCCTTTGGCTCAGGTCATGATCTCAGAGTCCTGGGATCAAGGGTCCTAGGAACAAACCCCATGACTGGCTCCCTGCTCGGTGGGGAGCCTGCTTCTCCCTCTTCCTCTGCTGCTCCCCTGCTTGTGGTCTCTGTCTCTTGAATAAATAAAATATTTTTTAAAAAGTTTTAAAAAATATAGAGTGGGACTATTCACACTGCAAACATTTTTTAAATGTTTAAAACTTACATAATTTCTAATAATTATTTTATAATTTTGACACTGGTCAAAATCTTGGATATTTTTATAATTCTTTTTCAATACTGTTTGAATACTGACCATTTGTTATCTGAATTTACTCGTATCTGTAATCATCTTGTCAAAAGAATCTATAAGCAATTTAATTTATAATATTAGCATGCTGTTTTCTAGGAGTACCTAAAGCTATAAGCTGTAAGCTCATTGGAACGTTATCTGCCTCTCAAGTTACTATAGGTGAGAGTTTTATCAAGTCTTTTGTAACTGCCTATCAGTAATGACTGTCCTTCCACTCTCTAAAAGAAACTGTTGTTTTGCCACCTCTTGAACCCATTGCGTATCAATCAAGATAGGTTCAGTTAAATTTCTGGTAATGAATGAGTAGTTGCCAAATCTCAGGAGCTTAAAATAACAAAGTTTATTTTTCGCTTGTTATTTTTACATATCAGCAAAAGGGACTCTGATCCTTCTGGTCGTGTGCGGTGCCCCCCAAAGTGGGAAAAAATTAAGTTGGAAATTCTGCGCTTTTGCCCAGAAAAAAAAAAAAAAAACGTCTTATTTCTGTTCATCTTGTCTTGGACAACCCAAATTACATTACTCTACAATATTTCAAGTCAGTGACAAAGTAGAATCCTACCATGTGCCCAAAAGGCAAAGAATCAGAATATTTGGTGAATAGCTCAAACGACACTACAATGGTGAAACTAATTCTTAATCAGATTTTAAACATCAGTTAAATCCCAAAAAGTTTTAAAAAGGGCAATTTAACATCAAGAAACACATAACTGAATTAAGAAAAAAGTGAAATTCAGAAACCATTTTTTTTCTTCCTATATTGTTTTAAATTATACTGTCAATCTTGATATACTAGTGCAGGCATCATCAAACTTTTTCTGTATAGGACCAGATAGTAAATTTTTTTTAGGCTTTGTGTGCCATATGGCTTCTTTCTTAGCTCTCAACTCTGCATTAAAATGCAAAATCAGCCATAGATAACGTTAATGAATGGGTGTGGCTGTGTGCCTATAAAACTTTATTTACAAAAACAAATGGTCCACAAGCAGTATTTGCTGAGCTCTGCAATAAGAATTCATATGTCTACACATATTTTGACAAATGAGATATCCGCTAATGGCCAAACATAGACCAGTGGAATCTTTAGGCTCTGAATGTGAACAAGGCCTCCACTGGAGCTTTAATGGCATTACTGAAGAAAAGAGTAATATGTAAGTTTGTGGATAAAAAATGAAATTTCAAGGTAGTGAATAGGTGTGTACTTCATTTTTTGCACTCCCTCTTGAAGATATTATTAATCTGACAGTGAACTTTCAAATTAAAAGAGTTTTGTGGTGAAGTAACCATACTGTTGATATATACAAGTAATATTCAGAGAAACATAATTTGAGCATGTAATATAAGAAGAGACAAAAAACCAAATTCATGGATCTCTGAAAGAATCTGTGAAGATAAGTTCTGCTCTTCCATAATCTCTCCCTGCAAATGACAGATGTCAATGTGGAAAACCTCTTTGCTGGTGGGGATCTTCCTTCAGTGTGAAAATACATAAACAAAATTATGGTCTTTTAGAAATATAAAAAATTCATTCTGTTCTGCTTTATAGAGACCAGATGTCTACATGTCCATGGAAAAGAAATGTGATTGAAGCATTGAGACATATTTGGAAATCTAATTTAGCTGTCTATGTTATCAGAATCAATTGCTATAACTGGATAACTTGGGCAGTGAGGCATAGTTGTAAAAGAATGCCATAATGATCAAATTAACCATGCACTGATTTTTAGAATCATGTCTAATTATGCAGTACTTCTCCCTAATAGAATTTTGATTTGGGAATAGCATAAGTGATAAAGAGTGATAAGGAATGAGTTCTGTTTTAGTGATTTATTTGTGCCCTCTAGACTAAGAATAAAGACAGAGGAGCTGGCTTGGGAAATTAGGAGGTGAGACAACAAATCATGAAATCATTGTTTCGGTGTTGGCACTTTCTAGTAAATTGGAGCATGCAGATAACTTACAACCTAGGAGTTCGCCCTAGAAAAACTCTTGTGTTTATTTAGAAGACACATGGAGGAGTGATTTTAATAGTATTGTATGTATTAGCATAGGTTCAGTAACTAAATGTCCATAAACAGCAGAGTAGATAAGTAAATAAAATAGTCATGTAAGAAAATAACCCATTTCAATAAAAATGAAAAAAACTACAACTATTGTATTAATATGAATTAGAAAAATATGTTATTCAAGCCCCACATTGGGTGTAGAGATTACTTAAAAAAATGTTGAGCTAACGATGTTACTCATACGAGAATATTTACAGTATGATTTCATTAATTTAAATTTTATATTCATTACAAATTAAACAAAATATTGATTAGGGTGCATTTACAGCTGGAAAACTGTAAAATAAAGTAAGGAAATAACTGACACTGAAGTGAGGATACTGCTTAACACAGAGTGGGTAGATAAGGGGAGGAGATCTGGAAGAATATAGGGAGCATATAAAGAATATAATTTTCTATGTTTTTACTTGTAAAGGAATAGGTGGGTGTTCTTAAAATTATTTGTATAGTGTCTATGGTCTTTTTGTGGATATTTCACATGAAGAAATTAAAATAGTTCCTGATCCTCTATACTGAATACATTAAGGGCAACTTTCTTTTCACAGATTAGTTGAAAGTAACAACAGACATGTGAGCCTTATCTTCCTCACTGCCTCTTCCACATACACACACGTGCAAGCACACCAAACCTACGTTTAGTCCCTGGTACTAAATGCAATTTTCAACAATCAACAATACATATAAATTTTACTCTGTTGTGGGTCTCAACATAAGCAATCAACTGACCTAATTGATTAAAATCACATTTTCTCTAGCTAAAATGGTCTGTTCTCCTGTATAAGACCAAGGGAGTAACCATAGTAAATCTTGTGTTATAAAATCGGTGAGGCAGGTAAAATATGTGTAAAATTTATGGAACCTAGCTTAGAAACTATGTTTTAAACTTCAGGGCAGCTTGGATTGACTCAGGGAGAGTAGAACAGTCAGAAAAAAGAAAACCCCCAAGAAGCCGAATCCCCTGAGAAGCAAGATGAAGGGGGATATGACTCGATTTACTCACTCAAAAGCACTTACGTATCTATTATATTCCAGGAAACGTGCTAGTTTTAAGGTAAAGATATGGGAAGATGGTGATCTGATACTTGACCAGGAATAAAAATCAGAATAAATGGCTATTTTCCCCCCAAAATTAACCCTAGAGAAATTGTAAAAGGTAACAGAACTCAGAAAATAGCATCACCACCAACAGAAGCTTTCCCAGGGAGAGAAATCTCTTTCAGACTAGGGGTTGAATGATCCAGTCACGTGTAGAAGGTTGATCAGAAGATAAGGAGAACTAAACTGAGGGAAAGCTCCTGCTTATGTTCAGTTATCATTCTTCTCCAATATGCCATGAGACATTCTTCCTCTTCCACATCATTGCAGAAATTTGCTCAGTAGCCAACATTGTTGGAAAAATCTGGCTGTAGTACAGAGTTTGGGTAAACACTTAGGACTGAGTGTCCCTCACTCTGCCCCAACAGTGAGGGTTGGTAAAGTTCAATCTAAGAAGACTTTCTTTTCTCAGATCCTGAATCCCTCTAACACTTTGAAGAAAGGGGATATGTTGGAAGAAGAAACATCAGAATATATAGATCAAGAATTAAAAATAAGTATAATAAACAGGCAAAATAGTTATATTACAGGAGATAGAAAAACATTGACAATATGAAACAAAAATGTGATCAGGTGGAAATATTGGAATGTGGGAATGATAATAAAGTAGATTTGGAAATAGAAGGATGCATACACTTGTATTTGTAATAATAAGACTAGATTGAAGAATTGTTCCAGAAGGAAACAAGAAAGTAAAAGAATATTGAGAAAGAAAGTGAAAATAATTTTAAAAATTCATGGGAAAAATATTTTGAGAAATGCAAAATAAGCTTTCCTGGAGTTAAAGAAGAGAGAAGGACCTCACCATGAAAGGGTGCATAAAATGTCAAAGGAGAGAGAAAGGAACATTGTAAAAGAGAGCCCCATAGAGATGACAGAATTGAAAGGCCAGTACATTAAATAAAATTAATAAAATGGACAAAAGAAAGGGTCAGTGAGCTTAAAGCAGATGAAAAAATTGTGCAATGTGCAAAAAAAAAAAAAAAAAGAAGGAAAAAATAAACAGAGCTTCTGTAACTCCTGGGATGATATCAATTAGGAAACATACTTATACTTGGAATCCATAAAAAAAAGGTAGAGAAAAAAACGAGCCCAAAGAAATATTTGAAGAAATAAAACAATGTCTAACACTTTCCTCAAATTTGGTAAAAAATATAAACGTAAGAATCCAAGGTACCCCAGAAATCCTTATCAGTATAAATAAAAACATAAGACTTCAACATATCACAGGAAAATTGCTGAAAACTGGGAGAGAGAGAGAGAGGAAGAGAGAGAAATTGAAACCTACCACCATAAAAAGACACATCACTCAACAGGGTAAAAATGATGGCTGGCTTCTCATTAGTAACAATAGGAGCTGGAAGACAATGGAATGACATCTTTAAAAGGGATGAAAGGGATAAAAACCTGTCAAAGAAGAATTTTTACCCAGTGAACATACCTTACAAAATTGAAAGCCCAAATAAAGACACTTTCAGATAAATGAAAGGTAAAAACTACTACTAGCAGATCTGCACATAAGAAATGATATACAAAAATTTTCAGTATCTTCTAAAAATGTTTAAAAGACAACTAGCTTTCCACTGCAAAGTATGTACCAAAACAGCACAAAAACTGAGAAGTGGAGTTATAATGATTTAAGATTTTTAGATTTTATATACTATGGTAAAATATTAACTATAAAAAGGCTATGATGAGTTAAGGATTAATATTGTAATGTCTAGACCAACCACTAAGAAAAACAGCAATGAATGAGTGTAGCTAAAAGATAAATTGATGAAATAACATGAAATACTAAATGAATGCTAATATTCAATCTTCCGGAAAGAAGTCAAGGAAAGAGGAAGATAGGAACAAAAATCAGAGAGACAAACAGAAATAAATAGCTAAATGATAGGCCAACAGACTCATATATCAGTAAGTAAATAAGTAGTATAAATATGCCAAACATTCCAATTAAAAAGCAGGGATTATCGGACTAGATAAGAGACACCCAACTCCACCTCTGAAAAGCACATACTTTAATATAAAACCAAAGATAGATTGAATAATAAAGGGATAGAAAAAGATACACCACATGCACTTCACATAAAAGACAACTGCTATGTCTATGTTAATAATAAGAACAAGTGTCTCCAAATGTGTCTTTCAAGAGATAAAAAGGGACACATTTTCAATTCTTTAGGAAACAATAACCACATATGTGTATGACCTTACTGAGATTCAAAATGCATTTAGAAAAACAGACATAGATTAAACAGAAAATTGCACAAATACACCAAGATACTGGGAGATTTTTAACAACTGCATCTGTTAACTTTCGAAGATGCTGACATTGAGATGGAGTTAGAAGAACAAAAGTTTAAAAAAAAAAAAAGGAGAAGAAGAACAAAAGGTTTATTTATTTATTTATTTATTTATTTTTATTAAGAGATTTTATTTATTCATTTGACAGACAGAGATCACAAGTAGGCAGAGAAGCAGGCAGAGAGAGGAGGAAGCAGGCGATCTGCCAAGAAGAGAGCCTGATGCGGGGCTCGATCCCAGGACCCCAGGATCATGACCTAAGCTGAAGGCAGAGGCTTTAACCCACTGAGCCACCCAGGCACTCAAAAGGTATATTTATATACCTAGAAAATGAAAACAGGAGAACCAATATCTGGCAAGAGGAGATCTCAAGTTGTGATGCAAACTTGTCTTTCCAGGCAAACAAGAATTCCCCAGCAAAGGTGATGTATTAGAAGAATTTCTCCATAGAAAACTACACAAATTATTGGAGAAATTAAAGAAGGCTTAAGTAAAAAGAGATATTCCATGTTTGTGAATCAGAGAAGGTAGTCTCCATAAGCTGATCTATAGATTCAACACAATCTTAATAAAAATCCGAACCGGCCTTTTAAAAATAGAAATTGATAAATTATTTCTGGAATTTATATGAAAGAGAAAAGAGAAAAGAAAGGAAAGAGGAATCAGAAAATTTTGTAAAAGAAGTTGAAAACTATTAATGTTGGAGAGCTTACACGATAAAGGTAAATTTATTCAATGTGCTGTTGGTATAAGGAGAGACAAAATGATGAACGGAACCCAATAGAGGCCCCAGAAACAGATCAACACATGTCCTGTTGATTTTTTTCTACTTAGGTCCAAACTAATTGAAAGAGGAAGGATCCTCTTTTCAACAGATGTGGATGGAAAAATTAGATAAATGTAAGGGGAAAGAAAAGTGAACCTTGATCCATCATCGCATCATAAAATTTAATTGTAGATGTATTATAGATATAAACACAAATTAAATTTAAAACTCCTGGAAGAAAGCGTAGGAGATTATCTTTGTGACCAAGGTTTCTTAAATGCAAAAAGTACTGCTTAAAGTATATATGTAATATATATATTAAATTATATATATATATATATATATATATATATATATATATATATATGGCATAAACCCCTTCTATCTGAAGACTTTTTGTTAAGGATATGAAAAAGCAAGTTAGAGACTAGAGAAATATTTGCAATATTTATATTTGACTAAGTATGCATATATCTATTTCTCCTTGTTTAATAAATAATGAAAACACAAACAACTCAAATATAACTAATGTAAGACTTGTGGTCCCAAAGCATGCAAAGAGGTGCTTAACATGTCTAGTCTTCATAGACATACAAATTAAATTTTAAAATGAGAAATAATTTCACATCAAGTAGAATAGTTTAAATGTAAAAACTTGTAACACAAAATGTTGGCAAGGACATGGATTAATTAGAACTCCATCTTTGCTGGTAGGAATATAAATTAGTTCAACTACTTAGCCAACATTTTTGGCTATTTTTTATTTTTTTTTTATTTATTTTTTTTAAAGGTTTTATTTATGTATTTGACAGACAGAGATTACAAGTAGGCAGAGAGGCAGGCAGAGAGAGAGGGTGAAGGAGGCTCCCTGTTGAGCAGAGAGCCCGATACGGGGCTTGATCCCAGGACCCTGAGATCATGACCTGAGCCGAAGGCAGAGGCTTAACCCACTGAGCCACCCAGGCGCCCTGGCTATTTTTTATAGTGTTAAATATATACCTACCCCATGACCCAATTCTAAGATAAACTGAAGCATGTCCAAAAAAATGTGTAAGAAAATTCACAGAAGCTTTAAAGAAAAAAAAAAAAAAAAAAAAGCTCCCCACTAGAAACAGAGTGTCCATCAATTGGAGAATGGATAAACAAATTGTAATAGGAAATATTGATTACCCCAACAGTATGCATGAGTCTTAGAAGCCTTATGCTCAGTAAAAGTGGCCAAATACTGAGTGCATATTGTCTGATTCCATACATGTGAAATTCTGGAATATTCCATATAAATCTATGGAGATAGCAATAAGAACTGTGGTTGCCTATGGAGAAAGGGAGATTGCTTTTAAGGGGAATCAAGAACACATTTTAGGTTGATGGAATTATATATGTGGTGATTGAGGTGGTAGTTACATGGATATAGACATGTATCAAAATTTATTGAATAGTACATTTAACACCCTCCCCACGCACATTCCAGTTTATTAGATGAATCTCTGACAGCAAATCCTGATATCTTATTTCATTTCCTCTCTGTGTTTTTGTTTTAATGAAAATTAAAATAAATTGAAATGCAAATCTCTTCCCAAATGTGCCGTATTAGTGAGTCTTATCCCTTTTTCTGGTCTAATTGAAGCCTCACACAGTTCGTACCCTTTTGGAGTGACTGATCCATAATTATGCTCCAAACTTCATGCATTTCAACTGAATGGCATTATTTATTTCTTAATCATTTTGGCCGGATATACAGGGGTCTTCACAAGGTTCTCTATTATGTTCTGTTTACCACATACCCACTTAGCTACGGGGCATATTGAACCCCACCTGGGTTCGATTGTAGCTTCCTCTACTTCTCTCCTCCCCTGCAATTTTGCCTGATTAGTAATTCCAGCTAGCTCACAGCCATTTCCTTTCTCTAGATCATTTATAAAGATTAAAATCACAGAAGTCCAAGGACTAATTTCAGCAGGACGCCAGAGAAGTATGTTCTCAATATGTAAGTGTTTGTTAACAAGGAAACAAGGTAAAGGAAAATATTTACTTGAATAACTGTTGGTAGGTAGGAGAGAGTTAGGTTCAAAAGTTGACAAAATGTTGCATGTCCAGAATCCATAGCAACAAAGAAACTTTGCTATTCGAAGCCTAGGTTAAAAAGGGAGCTGTTTGGAGAAGATAATAACCAGGCTAGAACATTCAGGCACCTACAGTAAGCAGAGTGTGTGATCAACCCACAGGCAAGCATTTCATTAAAGAAGTGGGGAGTCAGGCTTCCAGGGAGAAAAAGGTGTTAACGGAGTTATTAGGAAGATTTTAAGATACTACCAAAGATCTTGGAGAGCAGGTGCAATGGACAGCGAGGCATATCTGATACGGATCAGTTTCTCTTGCAAACAGCACAAAGATACCCACTGTCTTTAATACTCTAAGAAAGTGGGAAAGGGCTGTGCATTTGAAACAACCTCTCATATGATTTTCAGCCTCAGCTACAGAGGCACTTATGTATCAGAGCAAGGTGTGATTTATTAAACCATATTTCTATTTGTGAAATATATTCAATCATGCAAAGAGCAGTCTTCTTTCTACATTTTACACCCATTTCCAAAATGTCTCTTCCCTTAGATACTTCTTGGATCCTTTCCTCACCAACCCCACCACCACTATCTTTGTTTAGAACCTACTTCTGTCTAATATGATCTATTGAAATAATTCAGAATTTGTCTTCTTCTGCCTAATGTAACTTAGCTAATTCACAGAACTTCCATTGCTGATGAAGATGAAGGTAATGCTAGAGTTGCTACTACCTCTTTTGCTTACTATTTATTTAACCATAGGCAAAGAACTTTCTACACATTATTTCAATTTTCCTTGAGGACAAATAGGATAATCTCTTATTATAATTGGATAATTATAATTGGATAATAAGGATATCTCTTATTATAATTGGATAAATAGAAAGTTGAGTGACTTACTGCTCAATATATATATGGGATCAATATATATATGGGATCATATATTGTATTAATTTCCTCTTGCTAATGTAACAAATTACCACAAACTTAGTGACTTAAAACAATACCATCTGTATTATTTTAAAGCTTTGAAGTTAGAAGTCCAAGATGGGTCTCAGTGGGCTCCGTGGCTGAGGTTTTCTGACAGCTGTGAGGTAGAATCCATTTTATTGCTTTTTCAACCCTTTAGAGGCTGGCCTCATCCCTTGGCACAGGGCCCCCTTCTATTTTCAGACAGCAATGGCCAGTCAAGTCTTTCTTACACTGCATTCATTCTGACACTAACTCTTCTGATTCTCTCTTCCACATTTAAAGGACCCTGGTAATTACATCAGGCCCATCTAGTAATACAGAATAATCTCCTTATTTTCATATCAGCTAATTAGCAATCTTAATTACCTCTTGCCATGCAGCCTAACATAGTCACATGTTCCAGGGATTAGAACACACACATCTCTGGGGGACTGTTATTCTGTCAAGTGCAGATATAAAAGGAGGTCTCTGAGACTCTGTATTACTATTCACTACCCAATTTTAGCAGTACCATTTTTTTTTAAATTTATTTATTTGACAGAGAGAGAGATCACAAGTAGGCAGAGAGGCAGGCAGAGAAAGAGGAAGGGAAGCAGGCTCCCTGCTGAGCAGATAGCCCGATGCAGGGCTCGATCCCAGGACCCTGGGATCATGACCTGAGCCGAAGGCAGAGGCTTTAACCCACTGAGCCACCCAGGCGCCCCTAGCAGTACCATTTTAACAATGAAATGGGTTTGTGTTGTACTCCCAGTCAATGTTTCTTTTAAGATGAAGAATTAACTCAGTATGTGAGGTCTTTTATAAGTCAGACTCAACGTATCTTCCTACAGTAGGTTTTCCCTACATCCCGCCATGTTATTATGGATGGCCACGCTGACATGGGTGCTTCTCACTGAAAGCACTGTTGTTTCTCCTACCCCCTTAAATGTACACAATCTAATCTGTGCATCTGTCATATTCTCTGTTCTTTTTCCACCTAGAAACTTATTGAGGATAGAATTCAAGTACCAATCTTTTTAGAATTTTAATTCCAGCATATTTAATATACCATGTTATATTAGTTTCACATACACAATATAGTGTTTCAGCAATTCCATATGTCACCTGGTACTCATCAAAAGTGCCCTCCTTAATCCCCATCATCTATTTCACCCATCCCCCACCCATCTCCCCTTTGTTAACCATCAGTTTTTTCTCTGGAGTTAAGAATTTGTTTCTTAATTTCTCTGTCTTTTTTACTTTGCTCACTTGTTTTGTCCTTAAATTCCACATATGAGTGAAATCATATGGTATTTGTCTTTCTCTGACTGACTTAGCTTTATACTCTCTAGCTCCATCCATGTCACTGTATGGCGATTTCATTCCTCTTTACGGCCAAATAATATTCCATTGTAAATATATATGCCACATCTTTCTTATCCATTCATCAATAGATGGAAACTTGGGCTGCTTCCATATTTTGGTTACTATAAATAAAATTGGGATGCATGTATCCCTTCGAATTAGTGTTTTTGTATTCTTTGTGTAAATACCATAGAGTGATTGTTGGATCATAGGGTAGTTCTATTTTTAACTTTTTGAGGAACCTTCATACTGTTCTCCATGGTACTTCACCAGATTACATTCCCACCAACAGTGCAAGAGGGTTCCTTTTCCTCCACAGCCTTGTCAAGACTTGTTGTTTCTTGTGTTTTTTATCTTAGCCATTCTAACTGGTGTGAGGTGATACCTCATTTGGTTTTGATTTGCATTTCCCTAATGAGTGATGCTGAGCATCTTTTCATGTGTCTGTTGGCCATCTGGATGTTTTCTTTTTCTTTTTTTTTTTTTTTTTTTAAGGTTTTATTTATTTATTTGACAGAGAGATCATACATAGGCAGAGAGAGAGGGGCAGGCAGAGAGAGGGGGAAGCAGGTTCCCTGCTGAGCAGAGAGTCCGACGTGGGGCTTGATTCCAGGACCCTGAGATCATGACCTGAGCCGAAGGCAGAGGCTTAACCCACTGAGCCACCCAGGCACCCCCATCTGAATACCTTCTTTGGAGAAATGTCTGTTCATATCTTTTGCCCATTTTTAAATTGGATTGTTTGTTTTGGGGGTGTTGAGTTATACAAGTTGTTTATATATTTTGGATAATAACTCCTTATCAAATATGTCATTTGCAAATATCTTCTCCCATTCCACAGGTTGCTTTTACTTTTGTTGATTGTTTCCTTTACTGTGCAGAACATTTTTATTTGGATGTAATCCCAATAATTTATTTTTGCTTTTGTTTTCCTAGCCTTGGGGGACATATCTAGGAATGTGGTCCTATGGTGAATGTCAAAGACATCATTGCCTTTGCTGTCTTCTAGGGTTTTTATGGTGTCTGGTCCCATATTTAAGTCTTATATCCATTTTGAATTTGTTTTTGTGTATGGTGTAAGAAAGTGGTCCAGTTCATTCTTCTGCATGTAGCTGTCCAGTTTTTCTAGCACCATTTGTTAGAGACTGCCTTTTTCTATTGGATATTTTTTTATGCTTTGTTGAAGATTAATTGCCTATTTAATTGTGAATTTAATTTCTGAGCTTTCTATTCTTTTTCAGTGATCGCTGTGTCTATTTTTTGCCAATACCATACTGTTTTGATCATTACAATTTTGTAATATAACTTGTTGTAATTTAAGTTGCTGTCTGGAATGGTGATACCAGCAGCTTTGCTTTGCTTTCAAGTACCAATCTTTCTATGAAGCCACCTTTGATGCTTTGGGGAGAGAGTATATTTTCCTTCAATGTGCTTCTTTAGAACTGTGTGTTCTTCCTTTTCATACATTGTAGATTTTTATTACATATATAGAATCCCCATTGGAATCTGGCAATATCAAGTTCAGGGCTATGTCCTTTTGCCTTTCTATGTAGAAACATGCTGAGTTCCTAGAAAATGGTGGAAAATTATAAAGACTTTGTGAGCAAACAAACCCATGATAGTAAGAACAGATTATGGTCCTAAACTTGCTTTTTACAAAGTTTTAAATTTTGTTTCTACTTGTCATTTTTGTAAATGCCTACAAAGTTAAGAAAAGCTAAATAAAATTTGAGAAAGCAGTCCATGAACTAATACAGCAACTTTTACCAAATGACCATTTAGTACAGAGATATGTGCATAAAAATACATGTATCATTATTAAATTAATGGTAAGAAGAGTCCAATATGTGATTTTTGCATGAATAACAATATTTTCAGAAAAGTATACAATTTTGGGATGCTTGGGTGTCTCAGTCTGTTAAGGGTTTGCCTTCGGCTCAGGTCACAATCCCAGGGTCCTGGGATGGAGTCCTATTTTGAGCCCCTTGCTCATGGAGGAGCCTGCTTCTCCCTTTGCTTGCCACTCCCCATGCTTATGTTCTTGCTCTCTCTCTCTCTCTATCTGACAAATAAATAAATCTTTTTTTAAAAAATATTTTTATTTATTTATTTGACAGACAGAGATCACAAGTAGGCAGAGAGGCAGGCAGAGAGAGAAAGGGAAGCAGGCTCCCCACTGAGCAGAGAGCCCGACTCGGGGCTTGATCCCAGGACCCCGGGATCATGACCTGAGCTGAAGGCAGAGGCTTCAACCCACTGAGCCACCCAGGTGCCCCAAATCTTTTTTTTTTTTTTTAAAGAAAAGTATATAATTCTAACAGTTAAAATACTATAAATTTTATGTAATAAATTTCCCTAAGAAGTCCATTCAACGGTTTAACTCTTACTTTTTGTATCTTTTTCCAAATACAGGTTTACAGTGCCAAAAACAATTTTCATCCGGTTTAAATTTTGAAATTTGAGATAAAGGTATTATGCAAATAAATGAAGTCCACTTAAGTGAGGACAAGCTGAGGCTATTTGTTCAGAGCTTAGCTATACCAAGAGAGTCAGCCACCGCCACTTGTGTCTGACAGAAGCTCAAAAGTTAGGTTGGAGAGTTGGCAAACTTTACAGTAAAAAAACGGAAGGATTCAGGTGTGCTCTGAAGATTGATGCCTTGGGGAAGCTGGACATATTTTATGCAGAGATAAGAAAGCCATCTGATAGGATTGGTTTGGTGAACATAATCAGCTTTTCTGCTTGGTCCCAAAATAGAGGCAGGGTCAGAAATCAGGATAGTTGGCACTTTTACTAAATCCTGACCAAGACGAGCCAGATGTGTGCTCTGGCTTCGTGGACCGTTTGCCGCAGAAATTGTGGATCAGAGCTCTATTTTTACATATATGATCTGGAAATTTTCCATTTGTATGTTCAGTCTCTCAATACCTCTTTGGGTCATCCTTTAGTCTGGGAGAAGTTGAGCAATATAGGGAATCCCTGCTCAGAGATTGTTCAGCAACCTCCACAGTCAGCTCTGCTGTATGATCTTGACCTTTTTGTTGTTGCATTATCCTAATGATCATCTGAGGAGAAGGCAATTGTGAAGACACATGTAAGACTCTATCCAGAATACACTGGACCAGCATCATGAACAATATGAAAAAAATAAATTAATTAATAGTCCTTATAAGATGCCTCAGAATCAGAAGCCTCAACTGCCTAAACCAAGCAGAGAAAACAAATCCCATAGGCCAAAAAGACAGACCCTAGAAAACTAAGTAGATTTTCCTTAAGATGATTCATAGCCTCTTCTACCTTGGCTTTTCTATTGATCTAAGTACAGCAAGTAATAGTACAATGACACAGAAGCCACCATGACTGGCTAACAAAAAAATCCGGAGCAATGTGATTGGCCATCACTATTTGTGCCAATGAGTTGAGACTGATCATTTTTCTGGGTAGGAGAGAGGTGGTTTCATTAATAACTTCCCCTTGAGTGAGTGATGCATTTGTTACAGACTTTTCAGTTTGAAAGCCTGCTACTGATGGGAAGACTGTTCTGATTCCTCACATAAAAAATAGGTCAGTAATTCCCCCAGGTAGACTCCCTGAATAATCAAGGTGGTCTCATTGTGGAGCTTGCTTCTGAGTTGGTATTTCTAGACTTTGTGATTTATAAAACTAGGGTCTTAGTGTATGGACAAGTCTTAGAATATTATTGCTAATGTTCATGAAGTATTATTATGAGGTAAGTGGGATAGATGCCATGGCCTCCAAGGAAATTGTATTTAGTAGGAGCACATGGAGATTTGGGGGAAAAAGAATTGTTTACAATGTAAGATCAGAGCCAAGGCCTTACATAAACTAGGTTACATATATAGACTTCCATTAGCATTTCTTAGGTGGGAAATATTTGCCCATTGTTCTATGAAGATTGTTGAATTCAAATTTAAAATTCCTTATAGTCTGATCAATAGATTCTAATAGTTGGTTCTTTTTCTGGGATACAGAGGCACTAGCAAAGCAGTGGGTTGATCTGTTTACCATCATTTGTCCATGTAAATAAAGGTAGAAATGTCATTGGCTATAATTCTTTATGGTCTCATTTGAGGTGTCCAGCATTGCCCAGGGGATTTTATATATCACCGAGGTCTTGTGATGGATGAGGATGTTCTAGATTAACAATTATAGTAAGAAGGGAAGAAAAGAGGAAAAAGGTTACTATGGGTGGATGACAACCAGGGCTCTATAGAAAATGAGAGGGGTGCCTGGGTGGCTCAGTGGGTTAAGACCTCTGCCTTCGGCTTAGGTCATGGTCCCAGGGTCCTGGGATTGAGCCCCACATTGGGTTCTCTGCTCAGCAGGGAGCTTGCTTCCCCCTCTCTGTCTGCCTGCCTTTCTGCCTACTTGTGATCTCTGTCAAATAAATAAATAAAATATTAAAAAAAAAAAAAAGAAAGAAAATGAGAATGATTATAAGAAAGCATATCAAAGACAAAATGGGAGTTAACTATGAATGTTGGTTCTACATCTTGGGCAGAAGCTGTTTACTATTTGAAGTCATTCACTTATTCTAAAGGTCTTGAATCAACTGTCTGCTTTCAAAGATCAGCTGCTTCTAGGGGATCTCTGGGAATTTTCAATTTGAGGTTCTGTATTGGCGTAGTCTTACAGTTTGTGTAGAATTCTAAATTTCTTCTTTGTTCTGAAATACAAACCCAAGGTTTGATTCCCTGGAGTTTGTTTGGAATTTGTTCTTCACAATACCTGCTAAAGTCTCTCCTGACAAAGTTCAAGAGCATCTTTTCTCTGATCTCTCCTCCAATAGATTAAATGTCTTGGCTGACAATCATGAAGAATCTGTTTAGGAAGATGTTGTGGGAAGACAGCCTTAATGTGTGTAGTGCATGGATATAGTACACAAGTATCTTTCAATATTTTGCCATATCTGCATGTAGTATAGCAAAGCCTTGTATCAGAGATAAATTCCCTAATGACATGGGCCTTCATTCCCAGTTCATAGATAACTTACATGTCCCTGAGGCAGTGGCCCAAATGACCATCACAGGTAGTGGGGAGAGTACCATTGGCCAATGGAGCTCAAGGATTTCTGAAAATTCTGCCAATTTTAATTTAAGGATGCCATTGGTCATTTCAACCTTTCCAGGAGATAGTGTGTGTTGGGGGAGGGGGGAGGTAATAAAGTACATTTTTTGAGTGAAGGGTTACACTGTGGGTATGTGTGTCTTTGTATATGGTCTAAGAGAGAATGCTTTTCCCTCCCTAGTTGTGTCATTCCCTGACTAGCGAACTGTGTTTTGGCAAAATTGTTATTTTTGTTTTGGAAATTTATGTCCCTTTTCTGCTAAGGCTGAGGAAAAAAGTAGAATGTTTTTTGTAGGCTTGTTCTCTGAACAAACGAGAATATCTACATCTCGTATCAGAATTGAATAACAAAGGAAAATTTATATCTTTTAAGTCTGGTTGAGGACTTGGAGAAAATAGAAGGGGCAACCATATTCTATTCTGTGACTCTGAGCAGGGATAAGTCAGTTCCTTTTATTTAGGGCTGGGATGAATATTCCAAAAGGGGAGTTTCATCATAGCAAACAGAGGGGGGTGTGCAGGTATACTTAGAAAGCATGCCCAGGGGTGTGTGGGTGGCTCAATTTGTTGAGCGTCCCACTCTTGATTTCAGCTCAGGTCAAGATCTCAGGACTCTGAGATGGAGCCCCACCTCATTCCTCAAGGACACTTTAACATTATAATGAAAAGGAGGAGGAGCCATGGGCATGCTCCAAGAGTCAGTGTAAACTGGATGGGGTCTCAGGATCCTTATCTCCGGTCAGGTCAGAAATGCAGAGCCTTGCTTACTTTTGAAACAGCAGTGGGAGTGGGTAGGCTATTTCCAGACCTTATAAGGATGAGAGTTTTTGCATTTCCTTTTTTTCCCTTAAAATCCTTAACTACTGATCTGATGTTTTTGCATTTCTTTGTAATTCTGACACCTCCTAGGAAGTTCTGCAAGAAGTGTGTTAGGGCAAGTAGAGCCAATAGCTGAGTGCCTAAAATGACCTCTTAGTTTTACTGGGGACCCCCTAACTCTTTCTGCTTACAATAGGAGAGGTTTTTTTGGGAGTGGTGAGATGTTCTAAAACTGATGAGGTAACAGTTGGACAACTCTGTGGATAAGCTAAAAGCCATTTATAGTATACTTTAAATGGGTGAACTGTATGATATGCAAATTATATCTCAGTAGAGCTATTAACAAAAAACCCCACAGATTTATAGTCCTATAATCAGAAAAACAAAAGAGAATCAACTACATTAATAGAAACTGAACTTGAAATTGTGTCCGTGGAAATCATCCAGTTTAAAGAAGGAAAAAGTAATTTTTAAAAAAATGGACACTCAATGACTTGTGGGAGAATTTTAACATACAAGTAATTGTTATTCCAAAAGCAGAGGAAAGAAGAAAAATTATTTGAAGAAATAATAACGTAAAACTTACCAAATTAGGTGAAATATATAAGTTTTTAAAAATTTACAAATTCTGAGCCTCCTGGGTGGCTCAGTTGGTTAAACATCTGCCTTTAATTCAGGTTGTGATCCCAGGGACTGGGATCAAGCCCCACTTAGGACTCCCTGCTCAGCGGGGACTCTGGTTTCTCCCTTTTCCTCTGCTGCTCCCTCTGTTTGTGCGTGCTCTTTCTCTCAAATAAATAAAGACTTAAAAAAAAATTTACAGGGGCACCTGGATGGCTCAGTGGGTTAAGCCTCTGCTTTCGGCTCGGGTCATGATCTCCGGGTCCTGGGATCAAGCCCTGCATCGGGGTCTCTGCTTGGTTGGGGGCCCTGCTTCCCCCTCTCTCTCTACCTGTGTCTCTGCCTACTTGTGATCTCTCTCTCTGTGTCAAATAAATAAATAAAATCTCTTAAAAAATAAAATATACAAACTTCTAAAAAAAAATTTACAGATTCAAGAAATTCAGTGACAGTGTCCTCAAATAGGATAAATTCTAAGGAAACAATGCTCGCATACAACATCATCAAATTATAACTTTAAAAATAAATATAGGAAAAATTATGAAAGCATCTAGGTAAAAATGATATCTGAATTATAAGGGTACAAAAATTCAAATAAGCAGAGACATCACATCAGAAATTATGGAAGCAAAAGAACATGGATTTTAAAACACCAGGAGACTTTCAAAGCATGGGAAAAAATGTTGACTAAATTTCAATAACCATCAAAATATCTTCTGATTATTAGGCAAAATATAAACAATCTTAGATTAAGTTAACATATGAGAATTTATTATCAGCAGACCTACATGCCAAGACATAGATTTTTTTTTTCTTAGTTGAAAGAAAAATAATATTGATGTGGGAAACAAAGGCAAAAGAAAAAATTAAATATCCTTACTACCTACAGGCCATTGACAAGTCCTTGAAACAGGTAGAGTGACCCTCCTCTGGGATCTGTTGCCTCAATGTTGACCCTTTGCTAATGGAAAAGGCAATCTTGGCTTAACATTATCCTAACCACCCCCAGGATCCTATGAGTCTACTTTAACATATGAAAATCCCTTTGAAAACTTCCTTTATCTCTACTCCCCATGAGAGATGTTAGTAATCATCCTCCAAGCACTTGGCCCACTGGTAAACATCTGAAGGGTCTCCTGGACTGAGTTTTTACTAAACAATAATAAATGGCCTTTTCATAACAATAGCTAGCCCCCTCAGGGTCCTGGAAACATTGTTTCCAAAATACCTTGAAGGCTTGTACTGTCCTTAACCCCCTCCCACTTGAAAGACTATAAATCAGTCACCCATCACAACCCCAGTGCAGCTTTCTGCTCACGGAACCTGTCCCGGTACTTTAATAAAACCACCTTTTTGCACTAAAGACACAATTCAAGAATGCTTTCTTGGCCATCAGCTCCAAACCCCAACATTTCTACATCAATACTATAGGAAAACTTAGATTTTCAAGCATGAATTAAAAAAACCAGAAATTAAATATTATGGTAAATATAAAGTAATGTCTCTCTTAATTTCTTTAAAGTACATATGACTGTTTAAAGCAAAAATTATGACACTGAAGGAGAGCAGACACTTGCATTTATATGGGGAATTCCATTTGTAAGGGAGTCTCCCTCTCTTTTAGGAAGAGAAGGACTAAAATGCTAGACACTCATATCAAGGGAAAGGCAATGACTTAAATCTGCATAACAGCCTTACCCTTGTTTGTGAGCTTTTCCTGATAGCCTCCCACAACTGCCCTGCCAACATCTTCTTTGGTCTTTAGCTGGAGATGTTACTTGTAAGAGGTGATGGCTTGAGACCTTTTGGGGAGTTACTGAGTTTTCCTGTACACAGGAGGTATGCATGTTTTTAAAATTGTTTTTCTCCTGTTAATCTACCTTCTTATTACACGGTAGGGGGTTGGACCTGAGCCACCTTTAACCTAGAAGGGTAAAGGAAAATCATTTTTCCTCCCCAACATAGTTCTTGTGAAGTTTATAATATATGCTAATGTAATGCATATGAAATGTATGGCATAAAGGAGAGCACAGAATGGTTAATGGACCTATAAATTCACAGTGTATGTATTAAATAAATTATTGAATATTAACTCTAATTAGACTGAAAAATTAAGGATGCGCTTATAATCCCTAAAGCAACTATAGAAAATGAAATACAAAAAGGTTTGGCTAAAAAATTTAAAAACTACTTAAAATGGAATTTTAAAACATTCAAATATCATGAATAGAGGCATAAAATGGGAAACAGAAGAACAGAGAAACATAGAATATAAAACCATACCTTTGCTCCAGACTGAAGGTAATGTCTCCATATGAGGTACCTGAATGAGGTAACTGCTTTATACATCTGGCGACTCTGAGGACATCCACAGAGACATCCTGGGGGTGTCCACAGGGCAAACTCTATGTCCTAGGAGGTGCAGCCCTTGACCCAGGTCTTTTCTGCTGGCGCCCTTGAGACCTTTCCTTGACCTTTCTTGTGGAGATAATGCCACACTAGCAGCTTACCTAGAGGTATAGCAATCTCAAAAACACTGATTTCTTTTCCCAGAAATCTATAACTTCTGGGTCTAGCAATTTAGTTTAGGATTATCAGCTGGCCAGTTTCACAGGTGCACCTGGGAGTTGGGAGCTCTTTTCTCATGTATTTATCTGCATTATCTGACTATTTCCCATCTGCTTCTTTGTCTGAATTTTTATTTTTTCCTTAAAGAAGGGGATGGAGAGAGCATAACAGACAGAATTAAAAAAAAAAAAAAAGGAAGAAGAAGAAGCATCAAAAATCACTTAGTTAAAATTTTGTTTATGGAATAAAAAATGAACTACAAGGAATCCTCCATTCAGTGACAGTCCCCAACACTGGGGGTCTGGAGGGATTAGCAGGGTGGCCAGGGGTGCTTGGAGAGTAACTTGGTAAGAGATGAGAGAAGTGTGCTACAGGAATACGGAGTCTTCAACAGCTGACATTTGTAATAAGCATCTACATCACAAAATTGTGTTTGTTTCATTTTTTTTTCCGCTTCCACTCACTAATTTGTCCTAGATGTGGATTTTGACTAGAAACCAAGAAAGATCTCAGTATATTAAATGAGATTATACAGGACTCCTGTTCTGGATTTCGTTATCTTCCATTCTGGCTGTGAAGGTTTATTGTCTTTTGACTGTCTTGGGCAGAGAGAAATAAAGGAGTCACACTCAGGCTCTTCAACAGGATCTCAAAGATGTCCTGAAACTGATTTCTTCCAGAATGATGCTTCCATCTGGGGTGCTCCTCCCCCTGAGATCTGAAGGCTTATTCATGATTTCTATCAGTGCTGCTGTCCTTCTGCCTCGGTCATCCTTCCACAAAGCTGAGTCGAGATAGTTTACCTCAGTTTAGAACTTTACCAAATCAGTAGAAGAAGGTTTCCATAGAGAGTGCCTATGCTGTGATCCCTTTCACACATTACTTCTGGAGTAAAAAAATCTAATTCTGGAGGCTCTGGGGAGTTACTTCCTAAGATGTCATGGTTTTCACTGTTGTCTTTGTTGTTAAAATCTGCAGGCACATTTGGAACTTCCTGAGGAAAAGAGAAACAAAAATATTGAAAAGACTAATAATTATCAAATAGTATCCAAGGACAGGATTTTTAAAATAATAAATCACTCAAAATCTGCTATTCAAATAATAACATATTTATGAAGTAAACCCATTCTTGGTTTTTGAGTATCCTTCTTAATAAGATGAAAATAATATTGCCAGACAAAAGCTATTTCAAAAGATGTCTTCATTTGTGCACTAGATTTATAGTTTTACTACTTACATTTTATAGTCTAAATGCCAACTTTGCCGCTTTTGATAAACTACATATTTTATTATTTCTGAGAGGGTTGAATGCAAATCTGGACAATTTATAGATTTGTGGAAAATTGATGCATATTTATATGATGTAAAATACATAAAATATATAAAAATATAATTTAAGAGCAATAGAATGAAATATATACTCCCCTTCAGGTTATTAAAAGCAATCACATTTAATTTAATATTCTATTCATTTAAACCTAAGGAAAATGCTGTTATAAATTAGTAATAAATTATAAATTCTTAAAAGCAATTGTCCAATGCTTTTGTGATTTTTCAAGACCTAGTGAGCACACAAAATCAAAATATTTTAAATTAACTATATATGTGTATTGTTGGGGAAGAAATTTTCCCTTACCCTCAGAGAATTAAACTGACATGAGACAGATGAATAGAAGAAAATCTAGTTTAATTTTGTATGCACAGGAACCCCACACATATGAGAGGTTCAAAGACAGAAAGTTAAAATGAGGTATATATGCCATCCTGAGCTAAGGAATGAGATGTGGGCCTGGGGCTTCAAAGGAGAGGAGAGCCCTTCACAGGGCAATAAGAGCACATTTTTGGTAATTAGATGTTTGCCCTCCCATACAGATGGTTCACTCAGATGAAATTTATCTCCAATAATAACTCTTACTCTGGGAAAGACCTCCAATTTAGATTTTTCTAGGTCGTTAAGGGAGGGATAAAAGTTTCTCTTTAGCCAAAAGGGTCTTGATTGCCGTTAACTCAAAACAGTACACGTGCCAGTTCATTTGCACACTTGTTTGACTCCAAAATTCATGCTCCAAGTCTAAAGTCATTTTCTATACCTAACTGCCTTAAGGTCCTTTTTTTTTCCTTTTCTTTTCTTTTCTTTTTTTTTTCTTTTTTTACTTTTTTATTTGACACAGAGAGAGAGAGAGAGAGCACAAGAAAGGGGAGAGGCAGAGGGAGAAGCAGGCTCCCTGCTCAGCAGGAAGCCCCACTGTGGAGCTGGATCCCATGACCTGAGCTGAAGGCAGACACTTAACCAACTAAGCTACCCAGGTGCCCCCTGCCTTAAAGTTCTAATTAATTAACAATCATGGATAGAATATAAGAAAAATCTCTTCCTTGCCGTACCCTGACTTAAGGTAAATTGTTTTTTTCAGCAGCGTTCCAATGTACTTGAAAAATTGTATCTTGAAAATGGATGTGTTCTATTTGAAGCAGTTTTGATTTTGAAGTTTTAATGGTCCCAACAGTGGGAGGGTCAAAATCTATTGTTGACTCTGCTGCCATATCACACCTCACGAAGGTCAGAAAGTGAGGCAATTTTCTTTTGAAGTACTGGAGCTCTCTGGATTAGTAAGGGAATCAGAAAGGAAGAGAGGAAAGTAGAACTGGCAGCTGCAAATAAGGCTACCATAGCCCCCTTGAGATGAGAGCTGTTCCCAAATGCCTTGCTAAAAAAGGTATTATTTTTTAAAAGTCTTATGGCTTTGTGTTTCTGTTCTCCTTCACTTGAAATGCCTCAAGTAGTTGCTCAGTACAGTTGGGAGAATCATGTACCTCTTTATTCTCTGGAGTTTGCGTCAGCTTCCTGGAGACTGCTCCTCTGTTATTGACAAAAACAGCCATGATTCCAAATGTGTGGCACTTTGTAAGCACAGGGCTCAGTACTCCATCTGGCTCAATAAAGAGGTGGGTTCAATAGGGGCAAAATGTTCTAAGAAAAGGCGCAGGAGAGAGAGGAGGTAGGGCTCCGCAAACCAGTTTCAATAAGGAGTATTTTAATTCCTGGAATGGAGATTTAAAAGACTGTGCTGATTTTCATCCTTATGTAACTCTTTGTTTCTTTGGATTTTGAAAGAATGGTTGAAATTGGTTTTATAAATATAATTTTCATAGAAAAAATGAAATTCACCTTCCTATAGAATATCTTGCTGTGGTGTAGTAAGTGGCACGGTTTCTAAATAGCTAATAATTACCACAGTTAGAAAGTTATATCTCCCTGTTCCCCGAAGAAAAGATTAGAGTTCACATTTTTGTGTTTGCGAAATTTTAATCATAATGGTATGTATTACAGAGGGGTGTTGTAAGGTTAAGCAAGTATAGTAAATATAAACGGGTGGTATTATTATCTGATAGAGGTAAGTCACAGAATAACATAAAAAAATCAATAATTCAATTAAGACACTTAATGACAATTATCAGGGTATAGGGGTCTACAAATAAAATTCAGAAAACCAAATCACACATTTTATGCAAAGAAATCTGATTAAACATAAATCATTTCAAGCAAGTGTTTTAAATTTCTCTAAATATCACCTTAATATCTCTATTTGGAATAAAATGTAATATACATTTAAAATACATTTTGTATTTCATGTTGTTAAAAGACAAACTGAGGCATATTAAAAAATTTAACAGTTTGAGTAAAAATTGACTTGAATTAGGCAGTATTAGACCAGAAAGGGTTAGGATTGCTCTGAGGACAGGAACCAGGTGAAAGACTTATACAGAGAAAATGCAGGAGAAAAAAGGGGGGGAGGGGAAGAAGCTACATGGGCTATAGCTTAAAGCCTCATTGGCTGTTTGTGATTGGTTGTCCTTCGCATTTTGATTCTGTAACCTTGAAGGATCCCCAGGTTTAGATTTGGGTTTGCTTATACAGACATAGGCAGCATTACAGCCACTTCAATCTAATGGCCTCCTTGTTTAATTCACTTCACAATTCTTGTTAAACAATAAATTTATCTAAATTGAATACTTGAAGATTTCTAGAACAGCAGACTTCTTTCTCTTCCTGTTTGGTAAAATGCCTATAGCAAGTATAAGGACTTCTAGCCAATTAATGTCAAACATAGATGCTACTCAGGACTTTAAGTAAAGAATTTGTCTTGTAGTTCTGGGGAATCGTTTTCAAGAAAAACTCCTCAGTAGCTGATGCTCAGGACCTAGAAGCCTTTCTAAGTTTTTAATGAGGTCCAATGTTATTCTCGCAATCCTGTTTTTGGTGCTTCATCACATTTTTCCTGCCTATCACTCTTACATCCTCTTGTGTGCTGGGCCAGCATTAGTCACCTGGAAAATCTGCATTCCACCAGGAATCACTTTTGCAACTATATCCCATTGCACTTTGCACATTGTCTTCTGAGTTGCCAAGATAGTTTCTATATTTGTTTTCACACACATTTTTCTATTTGACTATTAGTTACTTGGTGAAAGGAAGGGACTCCATTTAAATATTTTATATCTTCAGAAACTAGCCAAACTCTTCCATATATAATAAGCTTGAGGGGAACCCGGCAGGCTCCATCTGTAGGGTATGCATCTCTTAATCTCAGGCTCATTAGTTCAAGCCCTACATTGGGTGTGGAGCCTGTTTAAAATAAAATTTAAAAAAAGAAGAAGAAGAAATTTGAAGGAAAGACAGCTGTAACGTGCCAAATATCCCTTTTCTTTTCCAGACTCCAAATTTTACCATGAGCCATTGCTGCTAGAAATAAAGGCTACATTCCCAATCTCCAAAGAAGCAAGATGTGATCAAGTAAATATAAGTCTTGGGAATGAATTCTGGGAATGTTCTTTCAAAGAATCTGGGTCAATTGAGAGAAGCATCATTCTTTATCCTTCTGTTCTTTCTTTTTCATTAGGTTGGGAACTCAGATGTGTTCAACAGAACTTTAGGAGCCATCTTGACTTTAAGAATGGAAGCCACATGGTTAGTCAGTGAAATAGGCTGTTAGATGAAAAAGCCAGATCCAAGAGGCCATAAAGATAATGTAGCAGATTGGAGAGGGCTACATTCAATTTTTTTTTAACATGAAAAATTAAATCCTTGAATGTTTATGTCACAATATCTTGGTGTTCTATTACTCTTAGTCAAATGCAATCTATAACTGACACAGCTGAATTAAAAAAAAAAAAGAAAGGAAACAAAAATGTTGTTAAATGCAACATTCATTTTTGTGTGTGTGCAAGATAAAATAAAAAGGGGATGATGACAGGAAGAGGATTTTTATTTAGTACATGATCCTCACCTGGTTGTTTGGCCAAATAACAAAAAATTAACAAAACATCCATGAAAGTACCATTGTGGCAACATTGTGATACATGAACTGTCATTTGACAGAGCTGACTGAATTTTTGGAAATGATCTCTTTTGGCTTTTAGAACACTATCATCAGCAGTGACAACTTCTAATTGTATGATTTTTTCTTTGTGTTTCTCTTCGCTTCCTTTTCCTCCACAAGCTTTCAAATGCTATAGCTCCTTAGAGTTTTATTCTTGACCTTGTCTCTTCTCATTTGTTAATACGGTTTCTGAGTGAGCTCCTCAGCTGACAGAATATCAGCTACTGGAATTATGGGTTTATGGGTCAAGACCTAGACCTGTATGTCTTACTCTCTAGTGAACATCCTTTAGGAATTCAGAAACACCTGGGGTACTTTCATTCTCCATCCCAGCCAGAGATCTCAGACTGCTCCTCCTAGAGTATCCCCCCTTTAGGTTAATTTGTACCACTATCCTTACCTAAGCTAAAATCTTAACTCCAACTTTCTCTCTCAGATTCATGACTAATCATTGATAAATTGCTACCTTAGTAATGGAGGATGGCTTTTTTTGCATCCTATCTAGAGGCTTTTTTTTTTTTTTAAGATTTTATTTATTTATTTGTCATAGAGAGAGAAGCGAGAGTGAGCACAGGCAGACAGAGTGGCAGGCAGAGGCAGAGGGAGAAGCAGGCTCGCTGTCAAGCAAGGAGCCCGATGTGGGACTCGATTCCAGGACGCTGGGATCATGACCTGAGCCGAAGGCAGCTGCTTAACCAACTGAGCCACCCAGGCGTCCCTATCTAGAGGCTTTTGAATTAGATTATTTGCCACTGAAATAGCCTCAGTACCAACTTCCTGCCCCTGATTTGTTCTTCTCATAGCTCATTCTGCACTCAGCTCATGGCACCACTGTCAATTATCTTTAAAAAAAGAAAAAAAAACAATAAATTCAAAATGTGTCATGTGTATTGGCTACTCATTGCCTACATACCAATGTTCAGATCCTTTGTCACGTGATGAAAAGTTCATCATGTTCTATCTTCAATGATAGTTTTCATGCCTCAGCCCAGCTGAACTTTTTCAAATCCTTTCATGCTTTTTGAACCATTCTTTTGCCTCTGCCTAGCAGTTCTTTTTCCCCTTTTCTTTGTCTGTTATGTTCTTTTTCATAGTTCCAAATTCATATTAAAAGCTGCTTTCCCTGCACTGCCTTATAGTTCACCTAGAGATTTGGTTGTTTTCTTATCTGTGGTATCGTAAACTTCAGGATAGCACTTACAACACTATTGTGTATAGTTTATTACCTGTGAATTTATGAGTTTGTCATCCATACTGAACTTGAGATTCTTGAGGACTTGGGCATTTTTTAAAGTATTGCTCATCATATTTTTCTGAGATTTAAAAGAAGATGCTCAGCATAATAATTAAAAAGATCGGGCGCCTGGGTGGCTCAGCGGGTTGGGCCTCTGCCTTCGGCTCGGGTCGTGATCTCGGGGTCCTGGGATCGAGCCCCGCATCGGGCTCTCTGCTAGGCAGGGAGCCTGCTTCTTCCTCGTTCTCTCTCTCTCTCTTTGCCTGCCTCTCTGCCTACTTGTGATCTCTCTCTGTCAAATGAATAAATAAATTCTTAAAAAATAATAATTAAAAAGATCTTTCTCCATCTTTTTCTCTCTTTCTTTTCCTTTTTTCTACACGAAGGACAAAACAGAAATGTGGTCAGTCTCTAGATTTACAAGCCTGGCACTCAGCAATGATGCACAGGGTTGTAAATTTTCCTTTAAAACAGATTTTAGGAGATTTTTACTGGGCAAATATGACACAGAAAGGATGCATATTCGTGATGTTTTGCAACTTCTGAATGGACCTATAGAAACTATCTACAGCCTTTATTAAAGTAAAACTCATTTAATTTATCTCAGCTTAAAGATTGCATGATTAAGCCCACTGCTCTTAAAATAAAACTGTCAAAGAAAACCATACCTATGGGTCAGTTTCATGATTAGTATGACATTTCACTGTCCATGGAATTTAAAATGGGTCTTTTCATCTTAGTTTCAAAGTTTGAAGAGGCTGATCTGTGAGTTTTACTTTTGTCTGCACTGATTGTATTGCTTCTTTTGAAAAGGACTACATTTTTAGCTTTGAAGTCTAGAATCCTGATTTAGTCAAAAAAGAGGATAAGAGAAACAGCTTCAGTTGGGTTTTCATTTACAGAACAACCTGACCTGATTTTGAAGCTGAGTGAGGGGGAAGGAACTAATTTTCAATCTCTGTTAATACCATTTGGATGAGTACTGTCTCCCAAAAAATGGGACCAACACATATTTCAAAAAAAGCTAATAGCAATCATCCACAGTTATCTTTTTAATCATTCCAAACCTCTGACATATATTCGAAGAAAAAAAAAGCGCCAGTCATTAGTAAATCCTTATGACTCCTCCTCAAATCAGTCAGTTCCTCTATAAACTAGCGATTTCCTCAGTAACAACCCCTGCCATTTGTGCTCTAAGGAAAGTTGGAAACATCAAAATGAAATCAAGAAAGAAATCAAAATGGGAAACGATACTTTATCAGATATGAAGTCATACTTTTTTTTTAGCTTGATAATAATAGGAGTTATTTCGAGGAACATCCCATTTTACAAATAGATAGCTTTGGCCCCTAAAAAATGGCATTTTATTACACCAGAATTTTCTGTTTCTCTTCTAACAAAAGTTACTACTTTTGTATCAACAAAAGTATCACCACCTATAGTATAGTAGCTGAGGGAGAAATGATCATTTGTCAAACAGTGATTCATAATATCTAATATCATAGATTTTTTGTCCCATAAATTGAAATATTGAAGGTAAAAGGAAAAGAGAAAACAATGTTTGAGAAATATAATACCAATGTATTATATTATTATATTATATTATCTTTTTATATATATAAAAATATATTGCATTTTCCAGCCTGAATTACAATGCTCAGGGATGAAAATATATATTAATAAAACTTTATGTTCAATCATATTGAATGTGCATTATGAGTGTCAAAAATATCTTGAGCTGTATGTTTTAAGAATCAGAATTTTGGAAACCCATGTATGGTTATAGCTTAGAAATCGTGCTTATATATACATGCAGATAAGTGGTAACCTTTAGCAAATGCTAAAAAATAACAAAATGCATACAGTTATATATATATATTTTTAATATTTTATTTATTTGTTTGACACAGAGAGATCACAAGTAGGCAGAGAGGCAGGCAGAAAGAGAGGAGGAAGCAGGCTCCCTGACAAGCAGAGAGCCCATGCCGGATTCTATCCCAGGACCCTGAGAACATGACCTGACCAAAGGCAGAGGCTTAACCCATTGAGCCACCCAGGGGCCCCACATACAGTTATATCTTAATTTAGATTTTATTCCATTAATATAAAGTCATGCTTTTTGTCACTTGAAGTATCTATTGAATTACATGTCGTCTTAAGTGAATAGTGTAAGTATTCCTTAATGAATAAACTTTTTGGACTAATGGACTGAACAGACAAATGGACAGTGGTCAGACCATATATGAAAACAGAACTCTGACCCACAACCTTCAGCAGCCAGGCCACAAAGCCGAACCACTGTGTGTAGTGGCCAGTCCAGGAAGCCAAACAATAATCTTATAATGAGTGCTCCCAAGAGGCCAAGACTTGATGAATAACTGATAGCTTCCCTAAGTTTTGCCCATACCTTAGATTTAGGACCAACTGGAAAAAAACAATTATGCTCCCCTGACCAATGACATGGATTTTAATTTTAGTTACCTGGCTCCAGTTTCCCCATGCCAACAGTTTCTAATCAGAACATTCCTGAAGCTTTCTCCCTCTGTCTCTCTTGTTCTCTTTTTATAACGGTGAATCTTCCCACTCCTCTGTCTTCCTTTGTTTCTTTGCTAAATACAACTGATGGCGACTGACTTCCTGTCTATAGCAAGGTCATTGGTTGTCTTCATTTATTTACTAGAATCATTAAAATCTCTTATTTCTTGCTCTGCTTCACCATTATTAAATAACTATTGTAATAAATATATTTTTTGTGATTTTCAGAAATGCTTTTTAGTGTTTCACATTATATGTGCATATCTGTGAATATATTGGTTGGCAGATTTTAAAAATTCATATATTTATTATCATACAACAATCCTTAATTTTTTCAATTCATATGATTTACAAACTCCTCATATTAGTAAATGTAGTTGATTTAACTACAGTATAATATTCAAACCTATGAATATCTGGAGTCCATTATTCTTTTAAGGGGAATTTAGGTTTTTTTCTACTTTTGGCTATTATCAAGAATACCTCAGTAAATTTCCTTGTACATTTCTTCTTGTCCACATTTCACTTGCGGGAAATTTCTCTAGTGTCCATTCCTGTGGTAAAATTGCTGGGCCATTGAATGTGGGCTTTTCCACCTAAATTTAATATTGTAAAATTACTCTTAAAGTAATTGTATCTGCTTACCCTAAAATCATCTGTGTGTATTCTTTATATGCTTAGGCTTTGTAAATTTTGCTAATCTGATAGTTGTTAAATTGTATGCCACTGATATTTTAATTTGCATTTCTCTAGTGAAACTGAGCATCATTTCATATACTTATTAGCAATACACACTCTCTCTGGAAGAAATCATTTGACCATTTCCTAGAGCACGTTTATTCTTTTTTATATTGGTTTATAAAAGAGAAATTTCACTGGACAACAGAAGCTAGCAAGGAAGACTTTTTGCATGAGTATTGCATTAGGGGAAAGAGGTTGATTTTAACCCCACTGAAACAAAATAGGCAAGTTTTTAAGCCTTGGGATGAGTTAGTGGAAAAATACTAAAGGACATGATAGGGGGGTTGATCTATGTACTTAGGGTATCAGTGTTTACTAACTAGAGCTTAGGGAAGTCAGGTTCCTACCTTCCCATAGGAACTGGGAAATAGAGGAGGTGCTCTTTCCTTGGATGATTACATTTCAAGGGGATGTCTCTCTGTCTTTGAGAAAGACATCCCTTGATTCTAGAACTGGAAGAGGGTGGGGAAGATTTATATCTCAAAATTCTGAGAAAGAATTTATAATGGCAAGTTTTCTAAAGTAATGTTCTAGGAAGAAAAGAGGCCAGGGGCCTACAATCAGGAAGAAACCAATCATAAGTTTAGTTGAACTGAGGGGAATATTAGGCCCTCTTGTTCATTACTTACAGGAGTTAAAATTCTATGTACATTTCAGTGGGCAGAAGACATGAACAGACATTCTTCCAAAGAAGACATACAGATGGCTCAACATTACAGATCATAAAGGAAATACAAATCAAAACCACGATGAGATACTATCTCCCACTAGTCAGAATGGCTTAAATTAGCAGCACAGGAGGCAAAGATGTGGAGAGAGGGGAACCCTCTCACACTGTTCCTGGGAATGCAATCTAGTGCAGCCACTCTGGAAGATGGTGTGGAGATTCCTCAAAAAGTTAGAAATAGAATTACCCTATGACCCATTTACCCAAAGGATACAAAATTACAGGTTCAAAGGTTCACACCCCCATGTTTATAGCAGCACTATCAAGGATAGCCAAATAATGGAAAGAGCTCAAATATCCATCAACTGCTGAATTGATACTGAAGTAGTGTGTGTGTGTGTGTGTGTGTGTGTGTGTGTGTGTATTTCACTCTTAATATCACTTTTATTTAATATGCACTACATGCACATGATGCAGGCTGGGAAAGAATCCATGCATTAAAGACAAGACAGACCGGTACTATTGCCAAACATGCACGGAGTCAATTAGGATGTTGCTCAAAGTTCTTTATACTTAATTGTTTCCATGAAAATAAGTGCAGAAGCAGAAATATGTATACATCTCAAAGCATCTTCTTCATTTGGTTTCCTGTGCTTTCTTTGCATTCTGTTTTTCTTTTGCCTTTTCTACTAGTGGTATTAACTGTTGGTGTTCTGCTAAAGTCTTTAATAATTCCATAATGAAAGGCTGGTAATTATGCTTTCTTCTGATATTTTCAATCTTGTATCTTTTTAGTTTCTGTACTTCTTCAATAAGCATCCCGTTTTTGGCAACCTCTGACTGAATAGCACGTAACATATTATTACTCTGGTCTGTATCCATGGGTTCCTCAGCAAGTTGTCTTTGTAACTCTGCTATCTTCTGTTCATATATCATTTTTCTGTCAGACACAATGGCCATTAAGTTAAATCGAATATCGCCTTCACTATACTTTTGTATCCTTTTTGCTATGACTGGCCTCACTGCGCTCATCCCATCATCTTGATTGCACGCACCTAAATCAATTATAAATATAATTATAAACACACACACACACACACACACACACACACGATGGAATATTACTCAGCCATTAAAAAGAATGCAATCTTGCCATTTGCCATGATGTGGATGGAACTAGAGTATATTATGCGAAGTGATAAAAGTCAGTCAGGGAAAGATATACCATTTGGTTTCACTCATATGTATAATTTAATAATCAAAACAGATGAACATATGGGAAAAAAAGAGAGAGGGAAGCAAACCACAAGAAACTCCTAATTATAGAGAACAGACTGAGGGTTGGTGGAGGGAGGAAATGGGGGGATAGGTTAAGTGGGTGATGGGTATTAAGGAGGGCACTTATGATGGGCACGGGTGTTATATGTAAGTGAAGAATCATTAAATCCTGAAACCAATATTACATTATCTTTCAACTAATTGGGATTTGAACAAAAGCTTAAAAGGAATGGGAGAATTGTTACAAAATTGATTTTCATGGTAATTAATTCCCTATATGTTTTATTTATAACTTTGAGACCAAAGTATACATACTGTACAAATAAAAAAATCTATATACAATTTGTAAGGTTTTTTTTTTTTTAAAGATTTTATTTATTTGACAGAGAGAGATAGAATGAGCATGAGCTAGCTCACAAGTAGGCAGAGAGGCAGGCAGAGAAGAGAGGGGGAAGCAGCCTCCCTGATGAGCAGAGAGCCTGATGCGGGGCTCGATCCCAGGACCCTGAGATCATGACCTGAGAGGAAGGCAGAGGCTTAACCCACTGAGCCACTCAGGTCCCTCAAATTGTAAGATTTTATAGGCGAGATAAACACAACACCAGGTGAGGTAGGCACAAGGCAAGATTTATTAAAGGCACTCTCTGGGAAGTTTCAGGGCTCAGGAGAAGGGCAGCCAGGAAAGTCACACCGGGAGGGGGTGGGCACCCTCGGGCGAGGTTCTGCAACTCTGGAAAGCAGAGTCGGGGAAGTCGCACTGGGAGGGAGTAGGTGGGGGTCTTTTATTGGGCCAAGGCAGGGCATAGGCTCACATCCATATATGGTAGGGTATTTGGTGATTGGAGGGTATGGGGTGGGGGGGTCCTGATACTTCTGTTTCCTACATAGGTATAGGGTTACCTATGGAGACGTGACCTGGGCATACATCCTTTTGGTGGGAGAGTCAAGGGTTGAGGAAGGAGGGGAGAGGGGGCTGGAAGATGGCGGCCCCAGCGATCATTTCTATTGTTCCTCCTGCATTCCCTGAGCCATCGACCCAACACAAATCCTTTTCTGATTATCTTTTAATCTTTTTTATGACATCTTTTTTATTACTGCAGTTTCAAGTTTTAATGGATTAGATTTTTATCAACATTTTCCCCCATGGTTTGTGTTTCTTGTTAATTCAGCAGTAGAGATGCTTTTTGGTAGCTTTACCTTGGAAAGGATTTCAGGTTTACACAAACAGAATAGTCATGGGAGGTAAATTAAAAACTGAAAGAATATATATACAGCATTGTTTTCCTGGACTTAAGGCTAATGGGTACTTCTGTGTATCCAGATGGCTTGTTGATTCAATGTAAATACACTAAATGTTACATGCATCAGGTTTACTCTGCTTTTTCATCTGGGAGCTCTGATTACCTGGGAGGAAATTCCAGTACTGTGACAAAAGTAGAGCTCTCTCTCAGAGTTATTCTTTTTTAATGTGATAGGAATGATGACTTCATACTCCCTTAATTGCTTATCTTGCTTCTTTTTGCTGCCAAAGGAATGGGGCTTGTTTCGTGCATAAAAATGGGTTAAGAGACAGGACTCACTATCAAAAAAACATGCTGTGTTTCTGCAAGCCGGAAGCAGTTCTGTGGCCCAGCACTTCTTTGGCTTCCTTTAAGTTGTTAAGCATTGTGCGTGTGAAGAGTGACACTGATCGGCCCTGAAGAAACCCAACCCCAAAGCTACCACTCCATAAAATGGCCCTGTGAAGGGCTTACTGCTCAGTGGGACTTCGTATTGCATCAGAGACTACCAGCACCTGCTCAGTTGGAAATGACATCCTTATGGCCAACCTGCAATATTTATAGTTTTCTGAGCTCCTATAACCCACCACTATTCCCTTTTAATTCTGCCAAATTATGGCAAGTTATCTGCTGCTTTCTCAACCATTCTCCATCCTTAGCACTCATCTCTCCAAATCCTCAGAGTCTGTCTGGTGTAAAATACCCTTCGATTTTTTTTTTTTTTTTCCCTAAAAGCCCAGGTACACTCCCTGACAAATTTTTTTTGACAGATTTTTTTTAAATAAATTGTTTAATCTTATTGAATCTGCACTACATGGAGCAAAAAATTCCCCAAGGTTTGTGCATTTTGATGTTTTTGTTCAGTGGCATCTACCACTGATGCAAGGTTTTGCCTGTCTTTAAAATCCCTTATATTTCTTCAAACAGAATAGGAGCTGAATGAATTTACATGGGATTAAAGACGTCCACATTTTTCCCCACAAGCAAGACCAGCCTAATTTTTGTTCTTTGAGGCACCTACGCTTATTTGTTTGGTTGCTTCTTTTTTTTTTTTCCCCTCAGTTAGGTGTTAACATCTACATTTATATTCACGATGTAAAATCACCCATAGGGGCAACCTGGGTGGCTCAGGTGGTTAAGCGTCAGACTCTTGATTTTGGCTCAGGTCAGGATCTCAGGGAGTGCGATTGAGCCCAGCCTCAGGCTTGGTGCTCAGCAAGCTGAATCTTACACAAACCTATCTCAAACACTCTTTGACAAGTAAATGCGGGACTGCAGTCACCCTATCCCATTGTCATTCCCCTTTTATCTCACTGCCTTTTAGTTGTCAGGAAGTACTGACTGTCATTATCCAGTTTCAATAGGCCTTCTACTCAATAGGTAAAAGGTGAAGAAAGAACATATCAATGAAAACAGCTTAAAAGAGCTCTGGGTCTACTGCTCAAAACAAGGCTCTCCAACAGGATTTCCTGGGTACTTTAGAGGTCTTTGTAGCTGAATTTTTTTTAAAAGACAATAGTATTCACACATGAAAAACTCTCCATATCCCACTTTATCCAGTGAACATGTAATTTTTTTTAAAGACAGAACTTGTTTGTGATATTTCACCCAGTGAAGGGTTTAAAGGCTCAAACTCAGTCACACTTTCATGGGAGGGGTGGGGGAGGTAAGCTATTCATGGAGCCCCTCCAGTAGATACTTTGATTAAACTTCCTCCAGGGTTCACTTTGCCAGAGAAGCAGAGAGAAAGAAAAAATTAGTATCTAAGACATGAAGTTGTTAAAAATTTCCATTATGGAAATACTGAATATTAAATGAACCATCTTAGAAGTGAATGTTCAATGTTATCAACTGTAAAGAATTATATATCATTTCCTGGGTTAGAAAGGTGTTTTACATACCTTAGTAATATTGGTTAAAATATCATTTTGGTTTTTTGCAACTGTTGTATATTTATACAGATATTTTATCTAAACATATAAAGCATCCAAAAAAAAAAAAAAAACAAACAAACCCCAAATGCTATTTTAATCATCATTAAGGTATATAATACACATACAATATTTGTTTTAAGTATACAGTTTAATGACTTTTGACAAAAGTGACTCCACTATAACCACCACCCCAATCAGGATATAGACTATTTTTGTCACCTCAGAAAATTTTCCTGTGCCATCTTGCTGCCAGTGTCCCCCAAGCACCACTTTTTACCCTGCTCCTCCACCACTGGCCTGCTAGCAATCACCAACCTGCTTTGTATCACTATACATTAATTTTTTCCCTTTCATACAAATGAAATGTTACATCATGGACCCTTTTGCTTCTGGCTTTTGTTAGAATAATATTTTAGTGAATATGCATATGTAAGTTATATCCTGTTATTTTTAATTCCTGATTTGAATTCCATTATAGGGATATACCATGATTTGTTTATCCATTCACTAACCCATAGACAACTTATTTATGTATAGGAGTTTCCATAAAGGTAGGTTTTTATTTCTCTCTATGAGCTGAACTACCGTGTCTTGTGGTAAATGTATAATTTTAGCCAGTATAGTGGGTATATAGTAATTTTAATTTACATTTTCCTAATTGTAATGATGGTGAACATCTTTTTGTTATTGGCTTACATATGTATTTTTTGGAAGTACCTATTCAAATGTTTTGGCCAGTTTAAATACAGTAAAATTTACTTGCTCTGTTACAAGTTCAATGAATTTTTTAAAAGATTGTGTTTTTTTATTTGAGACAGAAAGGGAGAGTGAATGATCTTGGGGGAGGCATAGAGGGGAGAAGGAGAGGGAGAAGCAGACTCCCCACTGAGCTGAGCTGGGAGCCTGACAGGGCCATGACCTGAGCTGAAGGCAGTCCCTTAACCAACTGAGTCACCCAGCTGCCCCAAGTTCAAAGAATTTTGACAAAAGCGTATGATTATATAACTAATTCCAGAATCAACATCTAAAACAATTATATCACTGTAAAAATATATTCAAGATGAAAATAGTTTACACATATAAAAATGGCCCTTATGATATCCCTTGGTTGTCTTTTTGGACATTTTTAATTAGGTTGTTTGCTTCCTTAATTTTTAGTTATGGAAGATTGTATATATTCTTGGATACTAGTTTTTCAGCTGAAATAAATATTCTAAATGGCAGCCTTTTAATTTTATAATAGTGACTTCTAAAGAGCAGAAGTTTAAATTTTGATATTTAATTTAATGGGGTTTTCATCTTTTATGATTTACATACCATTTAAGAATATTTGCCTTGTTAGGGTACGGAGTCCACCACACCTCAATTAGACAGAGAACACTCTCGATAACTCAAGTCACACAGCGAGGTTTATTTCCAGCTAGCTGGGGTCCAAGTATCCGCCCAGCGCAGCGGGTTTCAACAAGGACCCCGAGTTCTCAGAGCCAAGGGTTTTATATAGCATTCTCAAGGCACTTTTTCATAGCTACAGCCATCTCTTGCACCCCACTTTGACAGTTTAACTTTGTTTAGCTTTTCGCCACCCCGGCGTCACCCTGGCGGTTAGGTGAGATTTAGGTTTAGAAGAAATTTAACTTTATTTACATTTCCTTCTGCCTCAGCCTCCTTCAGTTTTATGGTGGGGAGGGCGACATCAGGCCTCAAGGATCTGAGCCATTTGTCTCTGGAAATTGGGCTATTGAGAAGACAGCTTCTTTGTTTTAAATCACTAGGACATTCCTAAACCAAGGGAGACCCCTGTCGTGCAGGATTGTGATCTCTGCAAGTTAACTATTTGTTTTTCATTAACATCTGGTCCCTCTGGCACCACCGCCTAACCACCCTGGTGGTATATGATTAAGTTGTTTTTTTAGGTTTTAGCTAGTTTCTCTTATCTCAAGTCACCTACGAGTGTCAGCCGGTTAGGGACGCTCAGTAAAATGGCTTCCTGGCCTTCAGGATGGCCATTCTTATGCTAACCCACTCTTACAGCCTAACCAGATTTTGCAAAATAATATCCTATGTTTTCCAATAAAGTTTTTATAGTTTGAACTAAGTGTTTTAAAATACGGTTTAGAGGGTTTTTTGCTTTTGTTTTTGTTTTGGGGGGCATAGGGTCTGACATGAGATAAAGATAATTTTTTTTTTTTTTCCCAATGGATAACCAATAGAATTGCCATGTTCTCAGTCACAGAGGGAAAGCTTTCTCTATTTTATCATTAAGTAGATGCTGGCTATTTTTCCTTGGTAGATGTCTTTGGTTTTTCTCAGTTTTCTGAGACTTTTTTCATAAATGGGTTTATAATTTTGATAAATGTTTTCTCTACGTCAATTGAAATTATGATATGACTTTTCTTCTTTATTCTGTTAATGTGGTAAATTAAATTCATTCGGTTTTCTAAGTGTCAAAATGACCTTTCATTACATGGATAAATTCCACTTGGTTAGATTCAATTTGCTACTATTTTCTAGAGATATTTGAGTCTATATTCATGAGGTAGTTTATAATTTTCTTTCCTTACACTTTTTTTGTTTGTTTTTGGTGTCAATATAATGCTGGCCTAATTAAGTTAGAGAATGTCCTCTTTTTTCTGAAAGATTTTTTGGTGGGATTGGTTTATTTCTTCCTTAGATATTTGGTAGGGTGTTATAGCAAAGGTGTCTGAGTTTGAGATTAGCTTTTTTTTTTTTTTTCCATGATTTCACCTATTTATTTGAGAGAGAGAAAGAGAGAACATTAGGGGGAGCACTTGAGGGAGAAGCAGACTCCCCGACGAGCAGGGAGCCAGGCACTGGAGCTTGATCCCAGATCCTGGGATCTAAACCTGAGCCAAAGACAGATGCTTAACCAACTTAGGCACCCAGGGCCTCCAAGTTTGGGGTTAATTTTATGTATAGGCTTATTCATTGTGAATATCTTTAATATATTTATAGGCAATTGAGATGTGCACTTATTTTTGAATGAGTCTTAGTAATATAATCTTTCAAAAAATGTCTATATTTCATATAGGTTGTTAAATCTCAATGAATTAGACCATATTTATTTAATGAAATTCCTGATGTATTTGCTTTAAGCATGTCATCTTGCTATTGTTTTCCTTGTTTCCCAATATTCTTTATTACTTATATTTTATTTTTATTCTTTCTTTTGATTTTTAAAATATCTCTTTTTACTGTGAAATTGTCTTAATATTCTCTAATCACTCTTTTGTCACCTTTATAATTTGCAATGATGTTTCTTCTTTAATCTTGATGTAGTCATTTGAATCCTCTCTATCTTATTTTGTTTACCATAGATAAATGTATATAAATATTTTTGAACTTTTCAAAAAAGATGTTATAGTTTCATTGGTTTTCTCTTTTGTCTACTTTCTATTTTAATGATTTCCACTTTTAAGTATATTATTTCATTTCCTCTACTAGCTAAAGTTTTATTTGCTCTTCATTGATTTATTTAGTCTTTTATGATTCTCAATATATTTTGAGTTATAAATATCCCTTTAAGCACTGTGTTCATTGTATCTCACACATTTTAGTATCTTGTATTTAAGTGTCATTCTGTTTCAACCTATTTTCTAATATCCCTAGCATTTTCTTCTTTGATGTATGGGCTTTCTTACAAGTGCTTGTCCTATTCCAAATATTCAGGGATTTTCTAGGTGCCTTTTATTATGAATTATAATTATAATTATAATTTAACTCCATTTTTGTCTAACTTTATTGACATTTGTTTCATGAACTGGCATATAACATATCCTAGTGAATGTTATATGTTCACCTGAAAGAATGTATATCTGCTATAGTTGAGTGTTGTGATCTACAAATATTAACTAAGTCAGTTTGGTTGATAGTGATATTCAGATCTGGTATTCTCCTACTAAATTTGTATATATAAAAAATTGTATAGGGCGCCTGGGTGGCTCAGTGGGTTAAGCCGCTGCCTTCGGCTCAGGTCATGATCTCAGGGTCTGGGATCGAGTCCCGCATCGGGTTCTCTGCTCGGCAGAGATCCTGCTTCCCTCTCTCTCTCTCTCTCTCTCTGCCTGCCTCTCCATCTACTTGTGATCTCTCTCTGTCAAATAAATAAATTAAAAAAAAATCTTAAAAAAAAATTGTATATATATACATAGTATATACTATGTATATATATAATATACATATAATAAGCAATTATATATATTATATATAAAATTGTATATATTGTATACATATAATAAGCAATTATATATAATATATATAAAATTGTATAATTGTATATATATAAAATTGTATATATTGTATATATATAAAATTCTTGGGAGAAGAATTTTGTGATTTTCAATAACAACTGCAGCTTTATTTATTCTTAAGTTCTGTTAGTTTTGCTCATGTAGTTTGATACACAATTATCGAGGGCATGCACATTTACAATTATTAATTTATGAATAATAAATATTTTAACATTGTAAAATATTTCTTTCTCCTTAGTAATATTCCTTTCTCTGAGTTCTAGAGTGATATTTATGAAGCCATACCAGCTTTATCACGGTCAGTGTTTGTATCATATATTACTTTATAATCTTTTAATTTTAATTCATATATTTTTCTAATTCAAAGGATGTTTCCTAAAATAGCAGATAGTGGTCTTGCTTTTTAAGAAAATACAGTCCAATAGGCATTTTTATTTGCAATATTTATACCATTTTTATTTAATGTAATTATCAGTGTATTAGGATTGAAGTCCACTGTCTTGCTATTCATTTTCTATATATTCCATCTATTCCTTGTTCTTTTTTTTTCTTGTCTTCTTTTGAGTATTATTTTTAGTATTCAATTTTGCCTTCAGTATGGGACTATTAGCACTCTTCTTTGTTTTCATTTTAGCAATTTTTAAAATTGAAATATATTTGACATATAACAATGTATAAATTTAAGATGTACATTTAGTGATTTAGCAGTTCTCATGCTTACAATAAATATTTTTGAGTTATCTGCATCCTCTAAATAATATGATTCTGCAATATTCCATGTTTTATTTAGAGGATATTATTTGGAGGATACTGTGACAAAATTTTAGCCACATTCTTTTACTACCCTTTTCCATTTTTTTGTACGATTGTCATACTTTATACCTCTATATATGTTACAAAACATGTTATATTGTTATTTTTCCTTCAAAGAGTTAACTGTCTTTTAAGGAAATTGAAGAAACAATTTTCTTCTTTTTTTCATGCATTTATCAGAACTCTTTATTCCTTGTAAAGAACCAGTTTGCATTTACTATTTTTTGCTTCCCATTTGAACTTCTTTTAACGTTTCTTATAGTATGGGTCTGCTGGAGACACATTTTCTTTATTTTACCTTTGAAAGATTTTCAGAAGATTAATGGACCCTTTAGAAAAGGTTTGTTGAGCTTGTGTTGGGATAGTTTCTTATCACATTAAAAGTGTTTTATTCATTGACTTCTGCTTCTTTATTCCCAACAAGAAGTTTGCAGTCATTTTGTATTTTTCCTTGTTTGTGTCTTTTTTTCCCTCTTTCTATTTTCTAAATGTTCTCCTTGTCATGTACTTTTATCTATTTGATTTTTTTTTCTTTTTATATTTTGTCATTTTTCTTGGCATAATGTGTTGATATTATTATAATAACAGAATAAAAGTACTCCCTTCATTTTTTTTTATAATTTTTTTTTATTTTTTCAGCATAACAGTATTCATTATTTTTGCACCACACCCAGTGCTCCATGCAATCCGTGCCCTCTACAATACCCACCACCTGGTGTCCCCAACCTCCCACCCCCCACCCCTTCAAAATTCTCAGATCGTTTTTCAGAGTCCATAGTCTCTCATGGTTCACCTCCCCTTCCAATTTCCCTCAACTCCCTTCTCCTCTCCATTTCCCCTTGTCCTCCATGCTATTTGTTATGCTCCACAAATAAGTGAAACCATATGATAATTGACTCTCTCTGCTTGACTTATTTCACTCAGCATAATCTCTTCCAGTCCCATCCATGTTGCTACAAAACTTGGGTATTCATCCTTTCTTTTTTCTTTTTTCTTTTCTTTTTTTTTTTTACAGCTTTATAAACATATATTTTTATCCCCAGGGGTACAGGTCTGCAAATCGCCAGGTTTACACACTTCACAACACTCACCATAGCACATACCCTCCCCAATATCCATAACCCCACCCCCTCTCCCAACCCCCTCCCCCCATCAACACTCAGCTTGTTTTGTGAGACCAAGAGTCACTTATGGTTTGTCTCCCTCCCAATCCCATCTTGTCTCATTTACTCTTCTCCTACCCCCTCAACCCCCCATGTTGCATCTCCTCTCCCTCATATCAGGGAGATCATATGATAGTTGTCTTTCTCCGATTGACTTATTTCGCTAAGCATGATACCCTCTAGTTCCATCCACGTCGTCGCAAATGGCAAGATTTCATTTCTTTTGATGGCTGCAGAGTATTCCATTGTGTATATATACCACATCTTCTTTATCCATTCGTCTGTAGATGGACATCTAGGTTCTTTCCATAGTTTGGCTATTGTAGACATTGCTGCTATAAACATTCGGGTGCATGTGCCCCTTCGGATCACTACGTTTGTATCTTTAGGGTAAATACCCAGCAGTGCAATTGCAGGGTCATAGGGTAGTTCTATTTTCAACATTTTGAGGAACCTCCATGCTGTTTTCCAGAGTGGTTGCACCAGCTTGCATTCCCACCAACAGTGTAGGAGGGTTCCCCTTTCTCCGCATCCTCGCCAGCATCTGTCATTTCCTGACTTGTTAATTTTAGCCATTCTGACTGGTGTGAGGTGATATCTCATGGTGGTTTTGATTTGTATTTCCCTGATGCCGAGTGATATGGAGCACTTTTTCATGTGTCTGTTGGCCATCTGGATGTCTTCTTTGCAGAAATGTCTGTTCATGTCCTCTGCCCATTTCTTGATTGGATTATTTGTTCTTTGGGTGTTGAGTTTGCTAAGTTCTTTATAGATTTTGGACACTAGCCCTTTATCTGATATGTCATTTGCAAATATCTTCTCCCATTCTGTCAGTTGTCTTTTGGTTTTGTTCACTGTTTACTTTGCTGTGCAAAAGCTTTTGATCTTGATAAAATCCCAATAGTTCATTTTTGCCCTTGCTTCCCTTGCCTTTGGCGATGTTCCTAGGAAGATGTTGCTGCGGCTGAGGTCGAAGAGGTTGCTGCCTGTGTTCTCCTCGAGGATTTTGATGGATTCCTTTCTCACATTGAGATCCTTCATCCATTTTGAGTCTATTTTCGTGTGTGGTGTAAGGAAATGATCCAATTTCATTTTTCTGCATGTGGCTGTCCAATTTTCCCAACACCATTTGTTGAAGAGGCTGTCTTTTTTCCATTGGACATTCTTTCCTGCTTTGTCGAAGATTAGTTGACCATAGAGTCGAGGGTCCATTTCTGGGCTCTCTATTCTGTTCCATTGATCTATGTGTCTGTTTTTGTGCCAGTACCATGCTGTCTTGATGATGACAGCTTCGTAATTGAGCTTGAAGTCCGGAATTGTGATGCCACCAACTTTGGCTTTCTTTTTCAATATTGCTTTGGCTATTCGAGGTCTTTTCTGGTTCCATATAAATTTTAGGATTATTTGTTCCATTTCTTTGGAAAAAATGGATGGTACTTTGATAGGAATTGCTTTAAATGTGTAGATTGCTTTAGGTAGCATAGACATTTTCACAATATTTATTCTTCCAATCCAGGAGCATGGAACATTTTTCCATTTCTTTGTGTCTTCCTCAATTTCTTTCATGAGTACTTTATAGTTTTCTGAGTATAGATTCTTAGTCTCTTTGGTTAGGTTTATTCCTAGGTATCTTATAGTTTTGGGTGCCATTGTAAATGGGATGGACTCCTTAATTTCTCTTTCTTCTGTCTTGTTGTTGGTGTAGAGAAATGCAACTGATTTCTGTGCATTGATTTTATATCCTGACACTTTACTGAATTCCTGTACAAGTTCTAGCAGTTTTGGAGTGGAATCTTTTGGGTTTTCCACATATAGTATCATATCATCTGCAAAGAGTGATAGTTTGACTTCTTCTTTGCCGATTTGGATGCCTTTAATTTCCTTTTGTTGTCTGATTGCTGAGGCTAGGACTCTAGTACTATGTTGAATAGCAGTGGTGATAACGGACATCCCTGCCGTGTTCCTGACCTTAGCGGAAAAGCTTTCAGTTTTTCTCCATTGAGAATGATATTTGCGGTGGGTTTTTCATAGATGGCTTTGATAATATTGAGGTATGTGCCGTCTATCCCTACACTTTGAAGAGTTTTGATCAGGAAGGGATGCTGTACTTTGTCAAATGCTTTTTCAGCATCTATGGAGAGTATCATATGGTTCTTGTTCTTTCTTTTATTAATGTATTGTATCACATTGATTGATTTGCGGATGTTGAACCAGCCTTGCAGCCCTGGAATAAATCCCACTTGGTCGTGGTGAATAATCCTTTTAATGTACTGTTGAATCCTATTGGCTAGTATTTTGGCAAGAATTTTTGCATCTGTGTTCATCAAGGATATTGGTCTGTAGTTCTCTTTTTTGTTGGGATCCTTGTCTGGTTTTGGGATCAAGGTGATGCTGGCCTCATACAATGAGTTTGGAAGTTTTCCTTCTATTGCTATTTTTTGGAACAGTTTCAGGAGAATAGGAATTAGTTCTTCTTTAAATGTTTGGTAGAATTCCCCCGGGAAGCCGTCTGGCCCTGGGCTTTTGTTTGTTTGGAGATTTTTGATGACTGTTTCAATCTCCTTACTGGTTATGGGTCTGTTGAGGCTTTCTATTTCTTCCTGGTTCCGTTGTGGTAGTTTATATGTCTCTAGGAATGCATCCATTTCTTCCAGACTGTCAAATTTGTTGGCGTAGAGTTGCTCATAGTATGTTCTTATAATTGTATTTCTTTGGTGTTCGTTGTGATCTCTCCTCTTTCATTCATGATTTTATTTATTTGGGTCCTTTCTCTTTTCTTTTTGATAAGTCTGGCCAGGGGTTTATCAATCTTATTAATTCTTTCAAAGAACCAGCTCCTCGTTTCGTTGATTTGTTCTATTGTTTTTTTAGTTTCTATTTCACTGATTTCTGCTCTAATCTTTATGATTTCTCTTCTCCTGCTGGGTTTAGGGTTTCTTTCTTGTTCTTTCTCCAGCTCCTTTAGGTGTAGGGTTAGGTTGTGTACCTGAGACCTTTCTTGTTTCTTGAGAAAGGCTTGTACTGCTATATATTTTCCTCTCAGGACTGCCTTTGTTGTGTCCCACAGATTCTGAACCGTTGTGTTTTCATTATCATTTGTTTCCATGAATTTTTTCAATTCTTCTTTAATTTCCTGGTTGACCCATTCATTCTTTAGAAGGATGCTGTTTAGTCTCCATGTATTTGGGTTCTTTCCAAATTTCCTCTTGTGATTGAGTTCTAGCTTTAGAGCATTGTGGTCTGAAAATATGCAGGGAATGATCCCAATCTTTTGATACCGGTTGAGACTTGATTTAGGACCAAGAATGTGATCTATTCTGGAGAATGTTCCATGTGCACTAGAGAAGAATGTGTATTCTGTTGCTTTGGGATGAAATGTTCTGAATATATCTGTGATGTCCATCTGGTCCAGTGTTTCATTTAAGGCCTTGATTTCCTTGTTGATCTTTTGCTTGGATGATCTGTCCATTTCAGTGAGGGGAGTGTTAAAATCCCCTACTATTATTGTATTCTTGTCGATGTGTTTCTTTGATTTTGTTATTAATTGGTTTATATAGTTGGCTGCTCCCACGTTAGGGGCATAGATATTTAAAATTGTTAGATCTTCTTGTTGGACAGTTCCTTTGAGTATGATATAGTGTCCTTCCTCATCTCTTATTATAGTCTTTGGCTTAAAATCTACTTGATCTGATATAAGGATTGCCACTCCTGCTTTCTTCTGATGTCCATTAGCATGGTAAATTCTTTTCCACCCCCTCACTTTAAACCTGGAGGTGTCTTCGGGTGTAAGATGAGTTTCTTGTAGGCAACATATAGATGGGTTTTGTTTTTTTATCCATTCTGATACCCTGTGTCTTTTGATTGGGGCATTTAGCCCATTAACATTCAGGGTAAGTATTGAGAGATATGAATTTAGTGCCATTGTATTGCCTGTAAGGTGACTGTTATTGTATATTGTCTCTGTTTCTTTCTGATCTACTACTTTTAGGGTCTCTCTTTGCTTAGAGGACCCCTTTCAATATTTCCTGTAGAGCTGGTTTGTTATTTGCAAATTCTTTCAGTTTTTGTTTGTCCTGGAAGCTTTTAATCTCTCCTTCTATTTTCAATGATAGCCTAGCTGGATATAGTATTCTTGGCTGCATGTTTTTCTCATTTAGTACTCTGAATATATCATGCCAGCTCTTTCTGGCCTGCCAGGTCTCTGTGGATAAGTCTGCTGCCAATCTAATATTTTTACCATTGTACGTTACAGACTTCTTTTCCCGGGCTGCTTTCAGGATCTTTTCTTTGTCACTAAGACTTGTAAATTTTACTATTAGGTGACGGGGTGTGGACCTATTCTTATTGACTTTGAGGGGGGTTCTCTGAACCTCCTGAATTTTGATGCTTGTTCCCTTTGCCATATTGGGGAAATTCTCTCCAATAATTCTCTCCAATATACCTTCTGCTCCCCTCTCTGTTTCCTCTTCTTCTGGAATCCCAATTTTTCTAATGTTGTTTCGTCTTATGGTGTCACTTATCTCTCGAATTCTCCCCTCGTGGTCCAGTAGCTGTTTGTCCCTCTTTTGCTCAGCTTCTTTATTCTCTGTCATTTGGTCTTCTATATCGCTAATTCTTTCTTCTGCCTCATTTATCCTAGCAGTGAGAGCCTCCATTTTTGATTGCACCTCATTAATAGCTTTTTTGATTTCAACTTGGTTAGATTTTAGTTCTTTTATTTCTCCAGAAAGGGCTTTTATATCTCCCGAGAGGGTTGCTTTAATATCTTCCATGCCTTTTTCAAGCCCGGCTAGAACCTTGAGAATCGTCATTCTGAACTCTATATCTGACATATTACCAATGTCTGTGTTGATTAGGTCCCTAGCCTTTGGTACTGCCTCTTGTTCTTTTTTTTGTTGTGAATTTTTCCGCCTTGTCATTTTGTCTAGATAAGAGTTTATGAAGGAGCAAGTAAAATACTAAAAGGGTGGCAACAACCCCAGGAAAATATGCTTTAGCCAAATCAGAAGAGATCCCGAATTGTGAGGGGGGAGAAAGGGGATAAAATGGGGTTCAGAAAGAAAGAAAAAAAAAAAGAAACTATTAAAAAAAAGAAAGCCGATAAAGAAAAAATATAAAAAGAGGAAAAAAATATATATATATTAGATAAACTATTTAAAAAACGTTAAAAAAAGAAAACGATAAAAGTTAAAAAAATTTAGCAGAAGAAGAGAAAAAGAAAAAAAAATTGAAAAAGAAAAAAAAAATTAAATTAACTGCAAGGTTAAAAAATCATGGGGAGAAAGCCATGAGTTCCGTGCTTTGCTTTCTTCTCCTCTGGAATTCCGCCGCTCTCCTTGGTAGGTGAACTTGGTCCTGGCTGGGTTTCCCGTAGATCTTCTGGGGGAGGGGCCCGTTGTAGTGATTCTCAAGCGTCTTTGTCCCAGGCGGAGTTGCACCGCCCTTACCTGGGGCCGCGCTGAGTAGCTGAGTAATCCGCTTGGGTTTGCTTTCGGGAGCTTTTGTTCCCTGAGCGCTTTCCGTAGAGTTCCGGAGGGCGGGAATGAAGATGGCGGCCTCCCGGTCTCCGGCCCGGAGGACCCGAGAGCCCGGGGCCCCACTCCTCAGTGCGCCCTCCGAGAACAGCGCCCAATGACTCCAGTCACCCTGGCCTCCGGCCGCGCTCTGAGCTGACCGAGCCTGCGACCGGTTCAAGGCAACCCCGAGCTGAGAGTCACTCCTCGGCTCTGTCTCTGTAGCTGGCTTCCCCGTTCTAATACCGCTAAGCTCTGTGACACTCAGACACCCCCGATCCTTCTGCGACCCTGCGGGACCTGAGGCCGCGCTGATCCCGCCTGGGCTTCACCCCAGTTAAGCCTCTGGAGCGATGTCCCTCAGGGGAACAGACTTTTAAAAGTCCTGATTTTGCTCCGTTGCTCCGCCGCTCGCCGGCCCCTCCCCCCGCGGTCTATCTTCCCGTCGCTTTGGATTCACTTCTCCGCCAGTCCTACCTTGCAGAAAGTGGTTGATTTTCCGTTTCTGGAATTGCTGTTCTTCTTCTCTTCAATCTCCCGTTGGATTTGTAGGTGTTTGCAATCTTTAGATAAGCTCTTTAGCTGATCTCCCGCTACCCGAAGTAGTCTCAGCCTGCTACTTCTCCGCCATCTTGACTCCTCCCCCAGTACTCCCTTCATTTTTAAAAATACTCTGACATTATAGCATGACCTTGAATTCCTCAAAGAAAATTGATCTCCATTTACCCTTCTCAGGGGAATTATCTGCTACAATGGCCATTTCAACAAGAGTGAGAGAGCCCAGCCAGAAAATAGCTTTTCATTTTTTGGAAATAAATTCCTTTAACTACTTTGACTCTGGTTAATGACAGTCATCAGCTGGATAGCCAGTGTTTTTCATTGATTCAAAATTCATTGAACTTTCTTAAAATGCATGGAATTTTTTGGTTGGAAAATAGAATGAATACTATTATTTCAATAAATACACTTCTAATGGCTCAGAATATTTTAAATCTTCTCTTTGTACAACATGTAATATAGGCAGTATTATTCGAAAGGCCTCACAAAACCACTTTGCTTAAATTACAGTTTTAGTAGTAGTAGCTTGTCACTATATATTGAGTATATCAATGACACACATATTTCTTATTCATAGTGCTCCTGATAACTCATGACATACACAGTATGTGTCTACTTTTATTACTTTGGGTTAAATAGGTGGAAAACAGCCTCCTTCACGGTACAGCAGAGAGGAAAAGTTGCACTCTCTATTAATGAATCATTCATTTTTAAGCAGCCCATTGGGTTAGAAAAAATTGGGAGTCAACTGGCTAAAGGTTGCCTATAGCCCTAGACTGAGGAGGAATTGTATAGTTTGGGAAAAGGATCCTATTTCAGAGAGAAGAGAGAAATGCTGTATGTAATACTTTCCTCTTGCTATATTGTCGCTTGTAGTGGCTTAAAACAGCAGAAATTTACTCTTTTGCAGTTTGGAAGGTCAGAAATCTGAAGTAATTTCCACTGGGATAAAGTCAAGGTGTCAGTAGGACAGGTTTCTTTTGGAGGCTCTGAGGAAAAATCTGTTTCCTTCCTTTCTCTAGCTTCTGAAGTACTCCTGCATGCTGGGGCTCATGACCTCCTCCTCACTCCATACCAATCTCCTGTCCAGTCGTCGTTATCTCCTACACCTCACAATCAAACTCCCTCTTCATTCTTTTATAGACACTTATGGCCCAATCAGATAATCCATGAGAATCTTCACAAGATCCTTAACTTAACCGTATCTGCAAAGTCCCTATTGCCATGTAAGTTAACATTCACAAGTTCCAAGGTTTAAAACCTAGATATCTTTGGAGGCCATGATTCAGCCTACCACAGTAGAGTTCTATCTTTGTCTAAATATGCTAAGATATTTCTCCCATCAAGAAAAACTTCTTTATATACTATGACTTGTGATAATTTAGTAGTTAAAATAAGTATGATCCCCAAAACGCTTTTAAATGTGTGCTATCTATAATTAAAGAGTAGTTAAGTCATGCTTTCAGTAAAACATGATCTTAATTTATCAAAGTGAAATTGACATTTTACTGACATGTCTCTTCTCACCTCTTGATTAAGTAGTTGTCCCACTTTTCTGTGTCATTCCAAATTGAAACCAATTATATTGGATCAAGGGACCCACCTTATTCCAGTAATGGTCTCATCCTAATACAACTAATTGTATCTGCCAGGAACTTATTTCCAAATAAGATCACATTCTGAGGTAATGTGGGTTAGGACTGTAATATATTAATTTGGGGGGATGCAATTCAACCCATAACAAACTGTGAGGTGGAAAACCATTGACTTAAATAATTCCTCTCTTTCATAGATGTTAGAGTGGAGCCCAGACAGGTTCAGGGTTCTGACAAAGATCACACAGTGAGTGATAAAGATCTAGCTGAGATAATAATTCCAGACTCCTAATTTCCATTCTAGGGTTCTTCCCATGTTATTTGAGCTGATTCTGTTTTGGATAATTAGGGATAGAAATGTAACATTTCTTGGCTGATTTCAGTTGAATGTGTAATCTAGATATGCATGTTTTAAATAAGTAGCAAAGACTGAGTTTAACATTTTCTGACAAGATTTTTTGCCCAAGAGAACATTTGTGAGATTGCTTCTTAAACCGCATCTTAGGGGCACCTGGGTGGCTCAGTGGGTTAAGCCCCTGCCTTCTGCTCAGGTCATGATCCCAGGTCCTGGGTTTGAGCCCTGCATCGGGCTTTCTGCTCAGCAGGGAGCCTGCTTCCTCTTCTCTCTCTGCCTGCCTCTCTGCCTACTTGTGATTTCTCTCTGTCAAAAAAAAAAAAAAAAAAAATCTTTAAAAAACCGCATCTTAACAGCTCAGCCCTTCACAATTGTAACTCTGAAGAAATTGCCCATCAATTTCATATGTGCCCTCATTTGTGCCAAACAACTTCATCATGACAGAGGCAACAACAATGATTAATTTACATACACTGTACTCAATAAGTCATCAGGGGAGGCTCTTACCTTCCCTGCATTTACAGTAATTCTGGAATATGCCTACATCACTAATACTTTCCCAGGTGCCATGAAATTTCTATAATAACAATTTAGCAGCTTACATGCATAATCCTGAGAGCTATTCTTCAGAAATCATCAGGAAACTTGGCACAGAATTTAGACAGTTAATGAAGACTTAAAAAATTTTGATGTGACTTGATATTATTTTGAAATGCCAAGACAGTGGCATCGACATTAGATTCCTTCCAATGTCACTTTTCTTTCAATGACAGCCAGAAAACCAAGCGATTTATTTATGTAGCTCAAAGTTTGTGTTGCTTTGTGATCTACAAAGCTCAATGTGAAACTAGTTAATTCTAAACAGAACAATTGGGATTGTGCTGCCTGGAGCTATTAAGTCCTTTCCATAGAAACGACATAGGTCTGTGCTCGCTTCGGCAGCACATATACTAAAATTGGAAACGACATAGGTCTGAGCAAAGTGAGAAAATTTCAGTTGGTGATGAGACTGTAAAATTTTCTCCTGATCCTCAGACTGGTTTCCTCCTCACCTCGTATTCATTACATATGGTACCAGGAGCATGGATAATACCTTTCATTGCTCAGTACTATTGGGAACCTTCATTGCTCAGTACTATTGGGAACCAAGGATGTAGTGGGATTCAGGCTTAAAGTGTTTACTTTTTTTCTCTAGAGTAGCCAAATTTTTCTTACCAAACTGTGAAATTAGATTTGATTCCTTATCATAAATTAGATACCAGAGAATGTTAAGAAACCTGGTACAACTGCAGAAATCTCCATCATTACAGGTTTAAATTTATGATAACTGCATAGGAATCCATTTACATCAGTCACTGCAGAAACTGTATTAAATATATTTACTTTCAGTTTTTAAGAGATGATAAAATTATAAACACAGGATGGACTGCTCATTAAAAATGAAATAAAGATATTACTCTTCAAGTCAGAAAAATGAGATTTTTTTAAAATGTAAAGTATAAGTTTTCCCTTAATATCTTGAACCTTTAAGTCCTAAAAAGAATTACATATTTAAAACCAAATTTTGATGAGTTTTAGTTTTGTTAATATAGAAAATTGACCTTTTTCATAAAAATGATATGTAAGTAGTATTTGATGCTTAGGAGTAATAATATGACAAACTAAAATATATTAATCAGAGAATATAGAAATGCTTACCCTCAAATACTCTCAAGTCAATTAAATATCATAAAAACAAGTAACATTAAAAAATAACAGCTTATGGGACGCCTGGGTGGCTCAGTTGGTTAAGCGGCTGCCTTCGGCTCAGGTCATGATCCCAGCATCCTGGAATCGAGTCCTACATTGGGCTCCTTGCTCAGCGGGGAGCCTGCTTCTCCCTCTGCCTCTGCCTACCACTCTGTCTGCCTGTGCTCATGCTCGCTCCCCCCCCCAACAAATAAATAAATAAAATCTTTAAAAAAAATAACAGCTTACATTTTTAGAATTTCTGAGATTAAATTATGAAAATGTAGAAAGACAAATCTTTTTATACCTGAAACTTCATTCTTTTATCATTCTTTTTTTTGTCCACAATAAGAATTTTACTCTTTGTTTTCTCCTCTTTTTTTTAAACTTTCATAGAATACCAAATAGGTGTGAATTCTAAAATGATAACTATGCTTGCCAATAATTCAGATTTACAAAATATGTTGGAGGTGTTCGTTTTCCTCTGAAAGTCCTTTAACTGTCTTGCATTCTAGGAAACCTTTTTTCTACTATTGCCTCCAAATGGGAAATAGCCAAGAAACCTGCCAAACTATTTCCTAAGGAAGTTTCTTTGTGTATATAGTTTGTATAAACAAAAGTGTGAATACTGTAAAATAAGTAAAATGTTACTGAATAGTATTCCCTAGATATATTCTAAAAGATTTAAAACTGTAAGGGAGGCAAAGTTCACTCAGAATCAGATTCTTACAAATATGTGGAAGCTAAGTTTCTTTCCATGAATTTAAAATTACCCTTGATGATTTTTGAGAAATGCAAATACTATACGGGAGAAATAGACTAGATATGTGGAGTGGGAAAACAAGGAATTTACTAAAAGTCTGCTGAGTGTGACCTTGTCTGAGTCTAGTCACATAAAAGGAGTTAATTTCCTTAACAACACTATAGTTGTTTTCTTTCTACCAATTTAGGAAGTAATATAATCTGAATCACTTTTTAAACATTTTTAAAATTTTTCTATTAACATATAATGTATTATTAGCCCCAGGGGTACAGGTCTGTGAATGGCCAGGTTTACACACTTCACAGCACTCACCATAGCACATACCCTCCCCATGTTCATAACCCCACCACCCTCTCCCAAACTCCCTCCCCCACAGCAACCCTCAATTTGTTTTGTGAGATTAAGAGTCTTTTATGGTTTGTCTCCCTCCCAATCCCATATTGTTTCATTTATTCTTTTCCTACCCCCCAAACCCTCCATGTTGCATCTTCCAATCATTTTTAACCTAGAGATTTGAACTGCCTCATTAATGTCTCCTTAGACATTACAGGGTCAGGATCCTATAATCACCTCTCTCATCCCATCCTTGTTTTTGGCCTGGAGGTGGTAGACTCAATGTCAGTGTAAACCATCATTGCCATAATCATTTTGAGGTAAGTAGCATTATAATTCTTCAAAAATATTCAATTTTCCATTGTCAAAATGTGGTTCATTTAAAAAAAAACAATCACAAGACACACTTATTTTTTTCATTTCCAATGTATTTTCAGGAAGCCTTACATCTTAGAAAATTTTTATATTTGTTTCTTAGTAAGTCTTAGTTACTTCTTTCAATATTAATATGCAGAGAGGCTTGCTGAAGACAATAATGTTTTTTTTTTTTACCTTGCTCCCATTACTTGAAACTCAGACATTCATGTAAATGTGGGTAATTGGCAAGGTGGATGTAGAGTGCAGAAGGGAAGTGATAAAGAAAATAAGAGAAAATGAGATTAAAAAAGAAGAAAATTGTTTCCTTCAACACTAAATGCCCTTGAGGATGTTGGAACTGTTATGAGATTGAGTAGGTGATTTCTTAAACTTCTATTTTTGACTTCATCTTACCTTAAAGAATGAAAAAAGTGAAAGTTTATGTCATTCTATGCACTGAGAATTTTCTTTATATGTTAATTGACATTCTTTTGATTGCAAGTACCAAAGCTCATGTGAAATAATTTAAACTTAGTAGAGAAATTCATTTAAAGATATAGGGGATGTCTCACTGAACCAAAATACAGAGGTATAATTGCGCTTTCTCTTACATTTAAGTAATTTTCATTAATTTAACACTGTATCCTGGAGATCACTCCCTATTGGATGATGTGGCTCTTTCCAATTATTGTCACGACTGTGTAATTCTTCATTATGTGATATCAGTCAGAGTGCTTGTACTGAGTCTCCTGGGGATGAGCAATAATACTTTTCCAAAATTTGCTTTTACATGTAATATCATTGCAAGTAACCTTGTGCATATGTCATTTCATAGTGTGGAGTATATACTTAGGATGAGCTTTTAGGAGTAAGAAAGGGTATTTATTGCCCAATTCCCTTCCACAGGTGCAGTCCAAATCTGCACTCTAACAGGATGAATCAGACTCTTGCTTTGCTCATAGCCTTGCTGACAATTTGTTGTGTAGCTTTAAATTTTTTGAAAGCTCAAGAAAAATGGTACCTTGTGTCTAATTTTATTCTGTGCATTTTACTATGAGCAAGGTTGAATGTGTTTTTACATGTTAATGACTATAAATCTTACTTTGTGAACTGAATCTTCACTATTTTGTGTGTCTGGGGATTGGCTTTTTCCACAGAATTATTGATTTGGGGCTGGGTTTCTTTTTTTTTTTTTTCTCTTTAAAAATCTCATTATATATTAGGTGAAATAGCCTTTCATCTACTTTTTTATGTTATATTGGCTGGAAGTATTTTTTTCTCTCAGTTTTGTTTTGACTCTGCCTTTGGCTTTTTTTCCTTATGGAAAAGATTTTAACTGTTTAAATTAGCCATCTATTCTTTTATTGCTTCTGGATTTTAATAAAATATTAAAATACCTTCCCCTACCCAGGTTATAAATTACTATTTTTTTTTGCTTTACATTTTTAAAAATTATATTTTACCATAGTGAGGACACAACCTGAGGTCTATGATCTCAATAAAATTTAAAATGTACGTTACAGTATTTTCTTACAATACAGTATTTTTAACTAGAGCTTAAAATTATTATATAGCACATACGTCTCTAGAGCTTATTCATCTTGCTTAACTGAAACTGTATGCCATCTTTGATTAGTAACTTTCCATCTACCCCTCCCTCTAGTTCCAGGCAACCAGTCTTCCACTTCTTTGATTCTGTGAATTTGACCATTTTAAATATCTTATGTAAGTAGAATCATGCTTTGCTTTTATGTCTTAGTTACATTTGGAAATTACTCTAGGGAATGGTGTCTGATGTGGATTCATTCTTATCTTTGTCCAAATTGTTCCCTGATTTTCCAAACTTTACATATTTTAAAAATTACTAAATTCCTAACTTAGGTGAGATGCCTCCTTTATTGTGTATTAAAAGGCCATATAAACATTGATATGCATTTTGGATTTCTAGTCTATTCCATTTGCCCATCTGTATATGTATGCACTACTATGTTCTTTCAATTATAAAGGATTTATGTTATATTAGTTATCTTGTAATAGCCCTTTATTACTCCTCTTTCTCTGAATTTTTGTAGATATTCTTGGAGGCTTGTATTTCCATGTAAATTTATTTTCCTTATAAACCACTTTTCACAGTCACAGGTATATGAGTCAGTTATTTAGGCTTGACTCTGCTGGGCAATTCTGGTCATGGCTGCAATCACTGATAGGTCTATAGTTGGCTCGTCAGATAAGTATCTCTGCTTCTGGGGACTGGCCAGAAGTTAGCTACACTAAAATAGAGGTTTGTGAATAACATGTCACTCATGCAACACCCTCAGCTAGGGTTGTTCGCCTGGTTACTCAGAAGAGGTCCAAAAGTGTAAACAAAAGTGAGCAAGTTATGTTCAGACCTGGCTTCAGAACTGACATAATGTTGTTTCCCTACATTCTATTTTACTTGCCAAAGGAAATAAAAAGGTCAGTCTAGTTTAAGGGATGAAGAAATAGTTTCCATCTTTTGATGGAAATAGCTAAAAAAAAAAGGCATTGCAAATTGCAAAGAGGCATGATTTAGGGATGGGAATTATTTATGGCCATTTTTACCAATTTATTACAGTCTGCCCGCCTGCCATGGTTCTTTACATTCCTCTTACATGTGAAATGTACTTCTCTGTACTCAAGGACTCCTAAAAGACACATCTAATTATGACGTCAGGTATGGAGTCCAGAATTATATGACCTATATTATGTCCAGATAAAGCTCTGTATGTTCTGGAGATCTATCAACTAAAAAGACAAGTTATCTGCCCCTTCTGCACCCCATCCTACATGCAATGGGGAGACAGGGATCACATAACCAGAAAAGATACTGTCATTGACAAAGGGCCACATGAGAGGCATACGCAGTCACTGCTGTGTTGCAATTCTGAAATTATACTAGACAAACATTGCTGCCCTAATCATGGAGAAGAAATGCCCCTTGATTAGTGCCTAGTTCTGCTTTGTGGAAATGGCTCCTCGGTCCATTGTTTCCTACTGCTCCCTGCAGGTAACTTACTATACCTTTGTTCTCCAGGGCTCTTGACTTCATCTAGAGTCTACATTTCAGTTTATGTAGTGTCCTTACTTTTCCATAAAAATGGCCTATTTTGGCAGCTAAACAGCTTTTTACATATAGAAATATGGAAACTTAAAAAATATCTTGCAATTTGAAAAATCTCAATTAATTTTGGTATAAGCTACAACATATTCCGTAGTACATCTTTTGAAAATTTTGCAGTTTCCTATGACTCCAACTGCATTCAACAAAAGCCAGACTCAATGTTAGTTAAAATGTTTGTTGTTCTAGACTTAGTGCTGTTCTAGATTTGTCAGAATGCTATGTGACAATATTTTTATGATTCTTACAACATTTTTGTCAAGCTGAGAGGGTCCACTAGGTACCATTCTAAATCATTCTGCAGTTGACAAAATAAATCACATCCATGATTTGTCATAGACCCCTAATTCACCCTTTTGATTTTTTTTTTAATTGGATGTTATTTGGAGAACCAGACATTAGACTACAGGGATACATCAAATGAATGCCATACTTTGGGATCTTTCTAGGTGATTAGTTGGCCTTTGGAAGATGATTCATCAGCATTACCGTGTGAAGTAAGGTTTTTAAAAATATCTCTACTTCTGTATATCTATAAGTTAGAGTTGTGGGAGTGGGACTTGGTTGTTTGAATGAAAAAGCTCAAAGATACAGGGAAAGCAGTACTTCAATGTAACAAGCAAAAAATAAACTAGGGACTGGAAGAAACAAAATGTTCTAATTTTGTTTATCTAATAGATAATTCTGTACAATTTTAAATTGACTGAAGGTGAGGAACCAGATATAAATAGAAATAGGATATAAATAAATAAGAAAAAGAGTGTGCAGGATAAAGAAGAAAAGGCACCGGTAATTTTATACAAAGGGGATTAGCATTTATTTACTTTTTTTTTTTTTTACTTTTTCCATGTAACTCCTATCTTGGAAACAGTTCCCATTTTCTTTATTACATAAGTCATATTGTGAAGGGGCAGGAATAAATTTAGTTAGGAAATTATGTTAGGGTGAAATTTGGATTGCCATTCTGCAAAACAGAAGTGAGCCTTACTTTTAAATATAATGTACGTTTCCTTAAAGGGGTGGAAATGTTGACAATGCATGGCATAAAAAGGCCAGGATAATTCAATGGAGAGTCCACTATTATGATAAATGCACAACCAAATATTTAAGGAAAGAGAGAAATCTACTCTATTAAGAGAGTTAGGTGAGGGACGCCTGGGTGGCTCAGTGGGTTAAGCCTTTGCCTTCGGCTCAGGTCATGGTCTCAAGGGTCCTGGGATCGAGCCCCACATCGGGCTCTCTGCTCAGCAGGGTGCCTGCTTCCCTTCCTCTCTCTCTCTGCCTGCCTCTTTGCCTACTTGTGATCTCTGTCTGTCAAATAACTAAATAAAATCTTAAAAAAAAAAAAAGAGAGGTGAAAAAGAATAACTTGTTATTTGTCAAAAGTGGTAAGACAAATAAGACAACTAACCACAAAACAAATAACTTCAGAGAAGAAAGATAATACAAATACTGATTAATTTAAGAAAAGCTTAAAACATGGAAGTGAGAATTACAATTCCAATAATGTAAGAAGAAGCAAAAACTTTGAATGATTTATAGACCAAGTACCCAATACTGAGTTTCTATGGAACTTCCAGAGGAAATCTTGCATTATATGAGAGAACAAAAATTCCATTATTCAAAAAAGTTCAGAACCATTACAGAATACATTCTCTGAATACCACATTATAAATTAAGGCACCAAAAAAACCAAGACAGGTTCACAATTTCATCATGTGGATGGCTTAATGTAGTTCAGTTCAACAAACATTTTGTAAGTATTTGTCATATGCTAGAGACTGTGGTAAGTGCTGGAGATTCAAAGAAAATTGACAAATAAATATTTAAAGATGAAGTAAAGGCTAATCTGTTATACATGAAAACAGTGAGCTAATATGAAGTACTCTGAAGGATTCACAGTAATTCTATAATAGGAAACTGAATACAGTTAGGATTGAGGATTACGTACTAGGTAGCCAAAAAGGAAATACCAACACAAGTCTTTGCTTTTAACAATTTAACATCTACAGGTCATCTTCCCATGTAAGCCCTTCTAAAAATGTCTCCCGTATACAGGATAACCACTATGGAAGCAGCTTAAAAGGTGGTTATCCACTCTGCAAAGGGAGGAAATCCCATCTACCACTTGTGAGCAGCCTTTCTTTCTCTAGTTCTACTACAACCCTGCAAGTATTTTTAAATATGTGGATTAAAATGAATTTTCTTCACCCTTCCTTTATCTTTAAGTATATACTTATAAATAGGTAACTGTTATCTATTAGATTGAGGGGAAAAGGAATCAGGAAATAAAAGAACTGGTTAAAACAACTAGATGTTTGCAAATTCCAGCAAGGAAATAAATATAGGGATAGGCTACTTCTGCTTATTTCTCAAGATGTTTATAGCAGTGGTGTTCTGTAAGTGACTTTCTTTGGGAATTTATGATTACCCTCCTGGAATATTTATTTGGTATTTGGTTAGCATTTGCCTAGCACCCCAATTTTTTGAGGGTTCTTTACTCATCATGGTGAGTTGAATCTTTATTAGTCAGAGATATGAGCCTTTATTTATCTTCAATACTGAATATAGACTTTCAAGGTAAAGTTACAAGGAGTGCCCCTCCATTCCTTTATTCTCCCATTTTCTCTCTGAAACTCTGTTTCATCTTTCTAGCAGTGATAATTACTACAAACCAACACAAAAACTCCCTTTCTTGCTTGTTTTTATTTATTTTTATTTATTTTTTATTTTTATTTATTTTTATTATTTTTTTTAAATAATTTTTTATTCATTTATTTGACAGAGAGAGATCACAAGCAGGCAGAGAGACAGGCAGAGAGAGAGGAGGAAGCAGGCTCCCTGCTGAGCAGAGAGCCCGATGCGGGGCTCAATCCCAGGACCCTGAGATCCTGACCTGAGCCGAAGGCAGCGGCTTAACCCACTGAGCCACCCAGGCGCCCCTTGTTTTTATTTTTTAAAAGATTTTATTTATTTATTTGAGAGAGACAGCGAGAGAACACAAGCAGGAGGAATGGCAGAGGGAAAGTGTGAAGGAGGCGCCCCACTGAGCAGGGATCACAACTTGGGACTTGATCCCACGACTCTGAGATCATGACCTCAGCCTAAGGCAGGTGCTTAACTGACTGAGCCATCCAGGCGCCCCTAGAAACTCCCTTTCTAACTGTTTCACCCACTGTCATGAAGTCTTAAGGACAAAAAAATATTAGATGAAGATCTCAACTTTCAATTCAGTGTAGCTACTTTGTCCTCTGGTAGAATTCCTTTAAAAAAAAAAATCTTTTTTTTTTTTTTTAAATACTAACTCCTATAAATGAGTACAGCTCAGAGTAAAAGATGACAAAGAAAATTTTTGTGAATAATTATGTGATTAATAATAGCTGCTCCTCATGCTTCCATCACTGAAGGCCAGAGCCTTTGTGATTTGACTATGGAAGGAAAAGCTGCTAGATAACACATATTACATCCTGAATCAGTGCTCCAACCTTGAAACATCTTGCCTTTACACATAGCACCATAATGGAGTATTCAATATCTGGTTTGGGATGATGGGGTAAGTGGTAGGAAGAAAGTGTACTATGTAGATCTTTGATATATTCTTCCTCTGAAAAGTGATTCCCTTGGTTAGAAGAAATATTTTATGAAATACAGTGATGATATATATATATTTAGTAATCTTACAATCCTCTTGAGTCATGATAACATAGCTCAAGTTTAGTATCTTCTACTGCTATCATTGAGTTGTCATCAGAAGCATTAGACACTTCAACTTGGTGTTGGCAAAGGCCAATGTTGTAGAGCCCATGCAAGGTTGGCCTGCCTTGCCAAATGGCCTTGTATTTATGAGTCCACTGACTGAGCAGAGATGTAAATAGTAAAGAAGAATGTCACATATATAGAAGAGACCATCTTGTTTTCTAGATTAAACATCATCTGAAATGAGGCTCTTTTAAGACCACTCACAGAGGGTACAAATTTTCTTATCTTCTGGTTCATTTCTAGTGCTCTATACTCATCCTTTATGCATTCTTTCCCCAAATCTCTTCATCACACTGCTTCCAAGTCCCTATTCTGGTCCCAGTAAATGACCATTAATTTAACCATTGTCCATTAATAAGTATATGTGCTTACCTAAGGCTATCTTGCTTCCCCCTAAAATGACACATACTGCTTAGTTATTCCCAGAGGCAGGATTTCTCTTCTTCAATTTTCTTCAGGGCATTTGTGTTTAGAAAATAATGCTAAAAAGATCCATGCTTTGCTGGTGCTTGCATATTGTGCAGCATTATTTGTAAACCAGAATTAAAGTATTTTCCTTATCAGTTAACACTGCTTAGGGAATTCTCAGTGAAGGGATAAAGAGGGCCAGTTGTAGGATAGCTGTTATCATGCTAAAAATATGGAACACTTCTGGGGCACCTGGGTGGCTCAGTAATAAAGCCTCTGCTTTCAGCTCAGGTCATGATCTCAGGGTCTTGGGATCGAGCCCCACATCAGGCTCTCTGCTCAGCAGGGAGCCTGCTTCTCCCTCTCTTTCTCTGCCTGCCTCTCTGCCTACTTGTGATCTCTGTCTGTCAAATAAATAAATGAAATCTTAAAAAAAATATATGGAACACTTCCTTGTGCCATTCTGGGCCTGCTCAAATTTTTCAGGGACAAGCACAAGAAACGCCTCTGGGTATCTTCAGTGATATGGCAGATGGATCTGCTAATGCCCAATTTATAGGAAAGACTTGGATAGCCTAGTCAGTTGGTACCCCATGGTCAGATATTTGGAGTTCATTGTTTCCCAGTGTAAAAATATTTGTTGATTTTCAGAGGGTGATAATTTACTTATCGAAGAGGGCATAGCTTTGCTACAAAATGTTAGATCACTTCAAACCGGGTGTCTTTTGAGGGATTATGAAGATATAAGTCATTTCAATCTGATACTTTGAATATCACTGGGCTACAATATCATTGGGACAAGAGTCTGACACACTTGTAATGTGGCCGTGTAACCCTTTCCATGAATGAGTCATGATACAATCTAGAAATTTTCAAAGATTATTTTTCAAAATATTACTTTCTGCTAAAGACACATCTTTAGAGGAGTGTTATCCAAAATATGCAAAGAAAACTCTTAAAACTCAATAATAAAAATAACAACCCAACTTAAAAATGGGCAAAGACTATAAAACAGACACATCACCAAAGAGGATGTACAGGTGACAAATAACCATATTAAGAGATAATCCTTTTAGTTTTGTTGATTGTTTCCATTCCTGTACAAAAGCTTGTGAGTTTGATAAAGTCCCAATTATTTATTTTTGCTTTTGTTTCTCTTGTCTTAGGGGACTTAGCTAGAAAGAAGTTGCTGTACAGCCAGTTTCAAAGAGGTTACTGCTAACATTGTTCTCTAGGATTTTTGTGGTTTGGGAGCTCATATTTAGGTCTTTAATCCACTTTGAATTTATTTTTGTGTGTTGTGTAAGTAAGTGGTCCAGTTTCATTCTGTTGCATGTAACTGTCTAGTTTTCCCAACACAATTCGTTGAAGAGATTGTCTTTTCTCTGTTGCATATTCTTGCCTCCTTTGTTGAAGATTAATTGACCATATAATTGTGGGTTCACTTCTTGGTTTTCTATTCTGTTTCATTGATATATGTGTCTATTTTTTGGACAGTACCATACTGTCTTTATCACTTCAGCCTTGTAATATAACTTGAAGTCTGGATTTGTAATGCCTCCAGCTCTGTTTTTCTTTTTCAAGGTTCCTTTGGTTATTCATGGTCTTTTGGGGTTCCACACATATTTTAGGATTATTTGTTCTAGCTACCAACTGGAATTTAAATAAAAATTTAAAAAAGATACACCTGACTATATGTCATCAGTAAATAAAACAATGAGATACCACTACACACCCATCAAAATGGCCAAAATCCAGACCACTGATAATATCAAATGCTGATAAGGATATGGAGCAACAGGAACTCTAATTCCTTGCTGGTTGGAATGCAAAATGGTACAGCCATATTGGAAGACAGTATGTAGGTTTCTTACAAAACCATATATGCTCTTAAGAAATGAACCAGCAATCACAAACCTTATGAGGACTTATGCCCATGGAAAAACCTGCATATGAATGTTTATAGAGTTTTATTCATAATTCCCCAAACTTGGAAGTAATAAAGATCTCTTTATTAGGTGAATGGATTAAAAAAATATTAGGTGAATATATTAAATATATTAAATATTTTAAATATATTAAATAGGTGAAAATATTAAAAATTAATATTAAATTAAAAATATTAGGTGAATGGATTAAAAAAAAGTGGTACCTCCAGACAATGGAATATTATTGTGCACTACAAAGAAATGGACTATCAAGCCATGAAAACACATGAAGAAAACTTAAGTGCATATTAGTAGGTGAAGAAAGGCTACATAGGTGTGATTCTAACTATATGACATTCTTGAAAGGCAAAACTATGGAGACAGTAAAAGGATTTTGTGGTTGCTAAGGGTTGGATGGAGGGGAAGGATTGAATAGATTAAGTATGGAGGATTTTTAAGACAGCAAATATACTATATGTGATAGTTTATTTATTTATTTATTTTTAAAGATTTATTTATTAGACAGAGATCACAAGTAGGTAGAGAGGCAGGCAGAGAGAGAGGAGGAAGCAGGCTCCCTGCTGAGCAGAGAGCCCAATGCGGGGCTTGATCCCAAGATCCTGAGATCGTGACCTGAGCCGAAAGCAGAGGCTTAACCCACTGAGCCACCCAGGTGCCCAATATGTGATAGTTTAATAATGGATACATGTCATTATATATTTCTTCAAATCCATAGGAAGTACAACTCACCCCAGGAGTAAACTAATGTAAACTATAGGATTTGGGTGATTATGAGGTGTCAATGTTGGTACTAAATGTACTACTTTGATGTGAGGGGAAAGATTGGTAATAGGAAAACCTTTGCATATATGGGGGCCGGGGATATATTGGAAATCTCTGTACCTTTCTTTTAATTTTGTTGTGAACTAAAACTTCTTTGAAAAAAAAAAGTCTGAAGAAATAAAACATAAAAGTTATATTTTTGACTTATAATAAAGTGCACATAAGTATACACTTCTGTAGCCATCACTCAGAGCAAGACTTAAAACATTTTAATCTCATCAGAAGACTTCCTGATGTCCTTTCACAGTTTATTCTCTCCCACTCCCGCACCCAGAAATAATCACTTTGCTTGACTTCAAGTCACATAATTTAAAATAGTTTTGGCTATTCTTGAACTTTATATGAATGGAATCATATAATATGTAGTCTTTTTTCTGACTTAATTTTGCTCATCACAGTTTCACTGAGGTTCATCCATATTGTTGCATGTAGCAAACATTTGATCATTTTTATTGTGAAGTAGTATTTCATTGAATGAATATGCATTTCTATACTTATCCATTCGACTCTTGACAGGTATTTGAGCAAGGTGCAGTTTTTGACTTTGGTGATTAATACTTCCATGAACATTCTTACATAGGTGTTTTCTGCTACAGACTGTTCTCACTTACCTTGAGTATACACTTAAAAGTGGAACTGGCGAATCTTATGGAAGTCACATATTTAGCTTTATATCTGAAATGTACTGAGTGTTTTCCCAACAGATTTTACCAATTTACACTCTCACCGCCAATACATAGACCTCCAGTTGCTACATATTTTCTCCATATATATTAGAGAGTGTGAGGTAGTACCTACATGCAGTGTTATTTTGAATTTAGCAAAAGCTTGATATCATTTTGATAATCACCTGCTATTTCAATATATTCTTTTGTGAAATGCCTGCCAAAGTCTTTCTCCATTTTTTGTTGTTTTCCTTCTTTTTATTTTTGATTGAGAGGTGGTTATTTTTTTATTCTGAATATGAACCTTTTGTTGCGTATATTATATACATGCCTTTCACCAGTTTAATGATGTAAAGCTTTGAAAATGACAGCAAATATTCTGATCATAGGTTTCTTTTGGATTTACAGAACAAAATAACTATATATGTCACTTCCTTGAAAATTACTATATAGCACATTTTAAAGTGGTTACTGTTAGCCATGGGGGACATGAAATAGCTTCGTCCTCCCTTCCAAGAGGGATGAGTTGCAGGTCTCATTATATTTTTATGTCCAAGTTCTTTGCCTCCTATTTTTGGACTTGCAGCCCAAGATTAGGCTTGAGATCCAAGGACATATTCTTGAAATTCGTTTGAATAATTGAAACTTCATGTAACTTTTAGTTCTGTAGTTTAATTTTCTTTTTCACTTAAGGGTTAAGCATGTTAAACTTTTATGTGGATTCAATATTGATAATCTATTCTCTGCTAAAAGCTTAATATAACTAAATAGATCAAGAATTATAATTTTTTCAAATATCATATTACTTACTAATTTTCAGTTGTGAAGGATAAAAATACATTTCAGTATAATTGAAAAATCATAACTCACCATGATTTGGGGAAGGGATTCCTTTTTTGTTCATATGTACGATGGACCCTTTGGTCAGTCTTACTAGTAGCAGAGGCATGAAAGGGGCCAGTAGCAATAAAGAGCAAGAACAGCAGATTGAACTATTTTGAATAATATTTTAGAGTTTCATAAAAATTTCTGATAGGGAACATCAATTGCCCCTCAATATTTCTAGGCAATTCTATGATATTTCTGTAAGTGACTCTCTCAAATGATATGTAAAACTTTTGTCCATTCTTCTTAATTCATCAACTTCCCAACACTGTGAAGACCCACACAGAGCCAATTTCAGTACCTATCAGCTCAGAGGGGAGTAAAATCAATGTAAAAAGTGCCCAGAGGGGCCTTTTTCTGCTCTTTCCTCTCCTAGCTCTACCCTGACCCTAGAGAGATCTGGAGGTAAGTGGGCAGGGATTTGGAAGAGGTGAAGAACAGAGATCTCCAACAGAAGCCATCTGTGTGTGAGTCATTATTCCTTATAGTCATAAAACAGATTGAAGACCTCACAGTACGTCAAGTCTGAAACTTGATTACTACATTACTACAAAGAACTGGTCATTCTGGTAAACAAACTGAGACTTTTTGTGCCTTTATTTTGTGAATTGAGAGAACTGCAAGTGTGTTAGTCAACCTGTGCTGCTCAAAAAAATTACTGTAGGCTGAGTGGCTAATAAACAACAGAAACTTATTTCTCACAGTTTCTGGAGGTGGGGAAGATTAGGATGCCAGAATGGCATCTGGTGATGATAGCTCTTGTCAAGTTTGGAGACTGACAACTTCTTGTTGTTATTTCCTCATAGGGCAGAAGGAGAGTGAGCTGGCTCTCTGTCTTATAAAGGCACTGATCCCATTCATGAGGGTGCAGCACTCTCCAAATACTACAACAATAGGGATTATATTTCAACATATGCTTTTGTGTGTGTATGTTGGGGTGGACGACACAAAGATTCAGTCCATGATGATAATCTTAATATAGGAGTCAAAGAGAAAATTGCTGAAATAATCTCTTTTTTTTTTTACCTAAATGAAGATGCAAATATTCCCCTAATAAATAAATTTTAATGAGTCAGCAGGAGATAAAAGTTGCATTTTAATTTTGTCATGAGATGAGTTTGTTCAACAAAGTAATTAAAAGTGATACACTCCAATTTCCCCCCAAATCACTAAATTGGAGGGGGAGACAAAATACCAAAGACTGTGGACTCTGAGAAACAAACCCAAGGTTTTGGAAGGGGGGTGTGGGGGCCTGGGTGAGCCTGGTGGTGGGTATTAAGGAGGGCACATATTGCATGGAGCACTGGGTGTGGTGCATAAACAATGAGTGTTGGAACACTGAAAAGAAATAAAATAAAATGGGAAAAAAGGTGATACACTATTCTTCTTTCCCTTCTTTTTTGTTTCTCTTCCCTCTCTTACTAAATAATTCAGTCCTCAAGCCATTAGGCAGGAGAAACTGCAGTGGGGGATGACAGGCCATGGTAGCCCAGAGGAAGTATGAGAGTAGGAGCTGGTGTCAGAGAGCCTGAGAAGAATAAGAAAGATATCTACATAAAGAGGTAGCCTTGCCTAAAAGTACTGAGCCCAAGTGGAGGAAGAGGAATCCATGAGGTGGAGAGGTGGGGGTAGGGGGAGGCAGTCAACCTGGGTATAGGGGGCGCAGAGCCCAAGCAGAGTGAGGAGAGCATCCATCCTAAGCTTTGTCTACCCATGGGCTTCACCATCAGGTGATTGGGTGGGTACCTGACAGTTGAAACCGTGAAGTCAATTGCTAGAAGTCTGATGGCAGGCTGTTATCCAGAGACTTCTGGGAGCTGTTAATGAAAGGGGACTTGGGGAACTGAGAGATGGAAAATAGAGCAGAGTCTCTCCATTCATTTTATTAATGTCCTTGTATTCAGCTCCATGCATTTATCTTCATCCTCCCCTGGATTTGGTGCTGCCAAATCAAGGTCATTCTCTTGCTGGAATTCAAGGGGTCTAATGAAAAAAAAATGAACACCAAGAAGTGATATGTTTGATGGTTTGGCTACTGGTATTGCTTTGGAATAAGATGAACCTTTCTTTAAATCCTAGGTATGCATGCCCACGTGTGTGCATGCATCCACACACACACACACACGCACACACACAAAACAGTGTATGAGATAGAGAAAGTAGTGGCAATGGATGGGAAAGCAGAGCCTGCAGAAATTTGCCAGATTGTACTTTGACCCAAAGCAGTTCTAAAGCACACTTAGGTGTAAGTCTCAGAATATGAAAACATACAAGAGAATATGAACTTAAAATTCAGGTTTTAAATTCATTCAAATAGAAATATTTGGCATTTTTTGCAGGACCAGATATTTTATACATTTAAACATAAATTTGTTTTAATCTGCATCTGGCATACTCATCAGTATAGAGTATCAATTTAATAGTTTAGTTGTATTAAACCAGAACAGACAAACAAAAATCACCCCCTATATGTTAGACATTGTACTCATTTGGTCATTGTACCATTGTCTTAAAATGCAACCCAGGATTTTGTCATCCTTTCACTCTGAGCTAAACTAAGATTGCTGCTTTTCATTCAAAAGCTCTAAAAATTTATTAAGAAATAACAAAAAGCTCTTCAAAATTATAAAGAAATAATTAACATTCTAAACTTACCTGTGACAGGAGTAATTGGCTAAATAATGCAGGGGTCATCCTAACGTTGTATTTCATACACAATGGGGATTTTCAGGCATTGTGCTTCTGAAATAAAACAACAAAAGCTTAAAATATAACAAGAGTATTCTATTTTATTTTTAAAGATTTTATTTATATATTATTTGACAGAGTGAGAGAGAGCACAAATAGGCAGAATGGCAGGCAGAGGGAGAGCGAGAAACAGGCTCCACACTGAGCAAGGAGCCCGATGTGGGGCTCAATCCCAGGACTCTGGGATGATGACCTGAGCCAAAGGCAGATGTTTAATGACTAATCCACCCAGGCACCCCTAACAAGAATATTCTAGAGGGATGAAAAGCAGAAATAAATAATTCAGTTTTATCTATTTCTCCCCTCCCCACTTCTAAAAAATCCCCTCAACTTCCACCACCATTGAATGATGGTAAGAGGGAAGATGAACTGCTAACAGAATTCTTAGTGTAAACCGTATAGTTTAAAATCATTGCTGAAACTTCACCTTGCCAGGCTTCAAATTTGCATTTTTATTAAATATATATTGTTCTTCCTTCTTTTAAAAAGCATTATTTAAGGTGCATAGTTTGTATATATTTCCATTTTCTTCTAGATTACATGTATAAAGGCTTTTCCCTGGAAATAGATGCTCTCAATCATGAGAGAATCTTAATCTTCAGAATTCCTGAAACATATTTTTTGAGATTTCATGTCTTTAAATACATTTAATTTTTTTCCATATTTATGATGAGGAAACAGGGTAGATATATGCACAAGTCCATGATGGGAACAAATCATATAGATAGTTTCTGAATTCTGCCTTTAATTTGGCAAAAGCCTATAAATATGGAAAAGGCTTTTTATATGTGTTAAACAACCAAACAGAAGTTCTTTTATTTCCACACAGAAAAGATTTAGGAAGAAATACCAGTTTAGTAAAATGGTACTTCAGACAGATGGTCTTTAGCCAATGTTTTAAGGCAGATTAAACAAATGTTTTAAGATAAAAATGATCTATCCAATACATATGATACCTACCTTTTTGAGAGTGACCCACTGTCAGAGCAGTAATTTGTTCATTGGAGAGATAAACTTTAGGTTGTGGAGATAATTTTCTATTTGCATTTAACATACTTCACAAAAAGTTGGTTTAGGTCACTGAAGTGATGTTTCCATCAGTCTCATGCTGCTTTTCAAGACTTTTCCAAGAATGAGATAATAGGGATCTGGGGAATACACGTGGGGAACAATGAGTCACTCATGTTTCACATTTCTTCACTTCTTAGTAGACCTTTTTTCCCATTGAATGGCTGGGTTGACTGAATGTATTTTTAAACTATGAAGACTTTTTTCACCAATGAAAACAAAATCATGAAATATGCTACATCCATATCCTTTTTGGAAATTTTTTATTATTTTAGTGTATACAAAGGGAAAAGATTAGAAGTAGTCTTGAGAAGCATTTTATGAATACTTCTCATGCAGGGAGAAGGAATTAATGCCCAGAGATAAACTCCCTAATATATTTCTTAAGCATGGACCACAAAATAATACTCCTTTGACTCCTTTTCAGATTGGTTTTTAAAGCTATCTTGAGCAGATTTTTTATGAAATATTTCTGCAGACCAAAACCCTTTGCTTCATTAGAACAATATTCCTTTTGATACATGGATTCCAATTACTTGATTTGTAAGATAATGCTATAGGGTAAGGAGAGTTAGGAAGACAAAAATCTTTCCTTAGTTGGCTATGTGCGTGCACATGTGCATGCATCCACACGTGCACACACACACCCACACACATACACACATATACATAAACAAAAAATGGTAGTGTATTTGCATTGTAGAACAAATGAAATTATAGACAACATAAAAACAAGAAAATCAAAACCTGACATTGCCCTTACCAGAGATCACCATAGTTAACACCTTAGTTACCCAGTTTGCTGAAACTTGTTCCTACTGTCTCCCAGACCTAACTGGGCACACCTTTTTTCTACTTGTGTATTCAGGGACATTGTATTGGTATTGTGTTGATTGCCAAATGGCTGATTGCCATAGTGGGAGTATTTACACCATGAATATCAGTAAGTGCTATATATTAAACCTTCCTCCTCCAAGTGGGTTTACCAGCATATTACTATAAATACCCTTCTAGAACTTTCTCTGTACATACATGTGCATATATATTTAGTTTTACCAAAATTAGATCATAAGTATGTGTTCTCTCAACCTGTTGGTTCTGGTTAATAATTTCCACTATTCCATTTAAATAAAATATTATATCATCAACCAAACTGTATATGTATATTGATTTATATATAAATATATAAGACATCTTTTTACAGCTGATTTGACCTAAAAACCTTACGTAGTGTGATAATTTTTTACTACTCCTTCAAAGGATTTTGTTTCTGATTTTAAAATGTCAATACTAGAACAACTTTTATCAGAGCACAACTAGATTTGGTTTCATTGTTCTCATCCAGATATTTTGGACTCTGATATAGGTTTAAATTATGTTCTTTTTGTATCCGAGACAGTGTAAGGTCGTGGGTCATGTTTGAGGACCCTGAAGGTAGGCTGCAGCTCTGTCACTCCCCAGCTCCCTGAATATCAGGCAAGTTCTATAACCCTACTGTTCCTTATATAGTTACTTTATATGTAAAATGGGAATGATGAATACCATCACTAATTGTAAAAGACATATTTTACTTTCCAGTGTCTTTGCTGTATCTTAAAATCAATGTAATGATTTATGGGTCAGCTTTGTTTTCTTTCTTAGTGGCAAATAGAAATGGTACGTCTTCTTGCAATCTATGGTGCAATGGTGTGCTAGATCAAGTAACTTATGATACAGTTATGTACTTTATAGAATGTCATTATGTTTATGTATATAAATATATTTAAACATATGAGGCTTGAACACAGTAAATAATTGACTAGCTTTAACTATTTTTATTATTGATAATACTGATGTGGAGGAAAATGAAAGTTCTTTCTCACAGAAATTTTCTCAATAAATTGATCATTAAAATCTTATGATCTGTTAAAACTCAATTAAAATTTTAACAGAGCTATTAAATCTAAATTAAAGGAATTTTGGAGAAAGAGCTATTCTCTTTTGATTCATTGAATGAACTGTTTTAAAAAAATAAAGAATTCCTCAGCAGATTTTTAAATGTTAGGGAAAAGGGTCAGCAGAGACAGATCCTTTACCAAGAGAACACTGCAGACATTCTTACAGTATGTCTAAAGAATTCAGTCTCTAATTAGTAGCACTAATGAAGATTTAAAATTGTAAACTAGGCACTGTTAATGAAGGTGCTTACTAAATATAGCTGTAGTCTGCTTAGAAGAAGCATTTTAAAATGAAATACCATTTTTAAATTTCAATACTGACTCAATAATAAAATATTATTTTGGCCATAAATTTAAGGGTGCTTTATTGACCTTGACACCATGATTAATAATACAATTACTTTATCTTTCCATTTTTAAATTTAAAAATGGAACCCTGATATCAGGAGTCCCACACTCAAGGGAGTGAGTCAGCCAGTAAAAGAATTTCAATTACAATGTAAATAATTGGATCTAAAGATCCAAGGTGCCTAAGTGAATCTATTGACTAGCCATCTACACAAGTTTGATGAACCTTTACGAAAATATTCAACTAATTTCGAGAAACTCATGATAGTGTATACAGGAAGTTAAGCTAGATCATTTTTTTAAAAATTATATTTATTTATTTGACACACAGAGAGAGTGAGCACACAAGTGGGGGGGGCAGCAGGCAGAGAGAGAGGGAGGAGCCTAATGCTACCCAGGGCTCTGAGATCCCTGAGATACCCTGAGATCATTACCTGAGCTCAAGAGACACGCTTAACCAATTGAGCCACCCAGGCACCCCCATTTTCAAGATCTTAAAATAAATATGAATTTACTTTAGAAGCCCAAAAATGTTGATCTTGATATGTTTTATACATTTAGAGCATTATATATTTATCTTTAAAATTATGGATAACACTATGAGGCAGTTGACTTAAGTTAAAAAAAAAAAAAGCACAATCAAATTAGTACCTTGGGATCATGCTCATGTTAGGTAAAACAGAAAAAGGATTAGATCCACCCACAGTGTAGTTGACGTGTTTCAAGTTTTTGGCATCTTCTGGATATGTATCCTCTTGCTGGAATTATTATCCTTGTGAAATATAATTTTCCCAAATGATTTTAACAGTAAAAGAATTTTTTAAGACTATTTTATTTTGTCTTTTTTAAGATTTTATTTATTTATTTGACAGAGAGAGAGAGAGCACAAGTGGGGGGGGCGGGGAGTGGCAGGCAGAGGGAGAGGGAGAAGCAGGCTCCTTGCAGAGCAGGGGAAGCCCAATATGGGACTCAATCCCAGGACTCTGGGATCATGACCTGAGTCGAAGGCAGTGGCTTAACCAATTGAGCCACCCAGACCCCCTTAAGACTTTATTTTTAATCTCTATACCCAATGTGGGGCTCAAATTCACAAACCCGGAGATCAAGAGTCCCACACTCAAGGCAATGAGTCAGACTGGTGTCCCAACAGTAAAAGAATTTCCATTACAATGTAAATAATTGGATCTAAAGATCCAAGGTACCTAAGTTAATCTATTGACTAGCCATCTACACACAACAATGAGTTTTATGGAGCAGATTCAAAGTAAGAAAAAAATGCTGTCACATGAATAGCAATAAAATCTATGACCTTTCAGAAATTCCTGCATTCACTAAGTCTCCTGAACAGCTCCTGGGTGTCACAGACAATGCACTTTAATGCACTCATCAGGAAAAGGTCACCGAAAATGGAAAGGCACATTCAATTGCACATGTCCTCATGTTAACTTATAAATTCCGTGACTTTCTTTTTAGACAAATGAAGAAAAGGAAACATATCAAAGGTCAAATATATGAAAGAAAAGGAAAAACAGACAATTACATTCTTACATCAGTATCTGAATGGATGCAACAAAGCACTGGTAGAGAAAATCTGTTTTCCTTTGATTAGCCAGGAGTGTTACTCGAACAAAGGCTCATAACACTAATGTTTGTAGTTTATATTTCCATCCCTATGTTATTTAATAATTTGGAACGGCGTTTCAAGAACACTTGAAAACATACAGTTGGAAAGCACTGCTGGTGCAATGCTTTTATTTTACACGTGAAGTAATAAAGGTACAGGAGGTACTTTCACAGGATCACAATAATTCTCAGCTGTAAAAGCAGAACAGGTATATGACTTTCCTGAATTCAAGTTCACTGATATTTTTGCTATGTGATTTTGCCACCTAAGGATACAAATTATACTTCTTAGCTGGAAGATATTTCCATTCAGTTAAGAAACTTCAAAAAATCTGGGACGCCTGGGTGGCTCAGTTGGTTGGACGACTGCCTTCGGCTCAGGTCATGATCCTGGAGTCCGGGGATTGAGTCCCGCATCGGGCTCCCGGCTCTGCAGAGAGTCTGCTTCTCTCTCTGACCTTCTCCTTGCTCATGCTCTCTCTCACTATCTCTCTCTCAAATAAATAAATAAAATCTTAAAAAAAAAAAAGAAACTTCAAAAAATCTTAGAGGAGTGATACCAAAGAAATATGTTGTAACCCAACTCCAGAAAGAATTGTTTCAATAAATTTGATGCTGGTCTTTTTATCATAAAACTTAACCATGTTGAGTGCCAGACTTCTCACACAAACTAAAAGATTATTTTGAAAGCCCACTGAAGAATACAATTTTAGGATTCATATCATTTTCTCAAGTCTACTGAAAGAGATCAGGGATTCTTACAACCGTAACCTCATTGTTCATGTTCTGTCTATATGCCCTTGGCAAAACTGTAATCCTGCTTGACAGTACTCTCAGACAAAGAATAAAGGTCTGTGAAACAATACCATTATTATATAATTTGTTCATGCAATGAATTATAGCTTTAAAAGAAAAAAAAACCTTCAGATTTAGATGATCAAATTAATATGTGTTACATTAAAGAATCCATAGCTAGAAATCTAAGCAAATAATCATCTTTGGTTCAATATTCAATAAAGAATATTGCCATGAAGTTCCAAAATTCCATAGTTTTGTTGACTAAATTAGCAAGGTTTACAGAAACAGCGACTTGTCTCTGGACCTGATACATGTAAATTCCAGCTCTGTGGGATAAAGTTAGTCTACAGTTTGTTAGAAGTGTTGGGGACTCTGGGGGGGGAAAAAGTGGTGGGGAAATATAATTAAAAGCAAAATCTCTGGTCAAACCAGAAAACTGCTCCAAAAAGTAGCACAGGAAGAGGACAATTTTATTATTGAATAAGCATTAAGCCAGAATGTTATGCTCACTTTAGGCAATCCACTAAAGAGATGGAAAAGACAAAAGGAAATCTTACTGTTTTATACAGTCAAACAGATATAACTCATTGCATACATTTTTCAAAATAAACAATTAGTCCTCAAATGAAAGGTCTCAACAACATTATTTGTCATACATACTTTATCCTAAATTTACCTGGTAATTGGAGGAGCCACCTGTGTTTGCTAATTGTCTTTATCCAAAGGAAAAATAAATTTCTCACATGTGTGAAAGGAGGGGAGTTTGGAGCCAGGGACCAGCTGAAATTAGGCTCCTCCCCTCCTACAGAAACTAAGAGATAGGGGTTCCATCCTCACTGATGATTACATTTTAAAGACCTTTTTTCCAAATTCTTGAGGAAAATATCCCTTGGTATAAATCTGGCAGGAAGCTTACTTAGCTTTAAAAAGATACACAGATGGGGCTCCTGGGTGGCTCAGTTGGTTAAGCATCTGTCTTCAGCTCAGGTCATGATCTCAGTGGCCTGGGATCAGTCCTGCATTGAGCCCCACACCAAGCCCGGAATCAGGCTCCCAGCTTGGTGGGGAGCCTGCTTCTCCCTCTCTCTTTGCTCCTCCCCCATCCCACCCCTGCTCATGCTCACACCGGCTTTCTCTCTCTCTCAAATAAATAAATAAATACAATCTTTAAAGATAAATAAATAAAATCACTTTGAACAGTAACATTAAAACTGGACTAAGAAACATTTTGATTAAAGTCAAAGAAATATATCCCTTTGTGTTAATTCTTATATTTCCTTATTTTTAATAGATTTATTTTTTCAAGGATTTTATTTATTTATTTGTTAGAGAGAGAGAAGAGAGGGAACACAAACAAAGGGAGTGGGAGAGGGAGAAGCAGCCTTCCTGGTGAGCGAGGAGCCTGACAGGACTCTATCCCAGGCCCTGGGATCATGACCTGAGCCAAAAGCAGATGCTTAACCGACTGTGCCACCCAGGAGTCCCAATTCTTATATTTCTTAAAATAAAATATGATGCAAGGAGACAAAATTACATAAATAATCATTCTAAATCCATCATCATATTTCTGGAGAAAAGAGGATGATTAATCCTTTAAAAGCCATCAGACTCTAGGTCACATTTGAAAAAGCACAAAAATAAAATAGTGTCCTTGGGAAGGGAACATCTGGAGGCAGGCAACTAAGAAATTGAAGGGAAAAGGGAAGAGAGAAGAAAAGATAACCATTTATTATTATTATTATTATGACTATTATTATCATCATCATCATTGTTACTATTCATGGAGTAAAGTGCACAGAGTTTAGGTATACAGTTTGATAATCCTTGAGAAATCCAAATACTTGTGTCACTCAGAAAGCTATCAAGATATAGAGTATTTCTATAACTCAAAAAAGTAACCTCCCACCCCTTCAATTTATATCCTACACTTTTGGAAGCAACAACTGTTCACATTTCTACTACCATAGATCAGTTTTATCTGTTCTAGAACTTTATATAAATGTATCAAACAGTATGTACTCTTTTGCATCTGGCTTTTTTTTTTGGTATTTAAAAAAAATTAAATTCAATTAATTAACATATAGTATATTGTTAGTTTCAGACGTAGAGCTCAGTAATTCATCAGTCTTATATAACACCCAGTGCTCATTACACCAATGCCCTCCTTAATGTCCATCTGTATCTGGCTTTTTAGATTCAGCATAATGTCTGTGATATTATATCATGAATTTTATTACTTATTGATAGTCCATTATTATTCTTCTTTGTTCCATACATTGTTAAGTAGTATGTCATCATTTGAATATACAACAATGTGTTTATGCATTTTCCAGTTGATGGACTATTTCCAGTTTAAATCTACAAGAAATAGAACTGCTATGATGATTTTTCTAAAAGTCTTTTTATGGAATATATTTTCACTTAATTTCTTAGCTTAATATCTGGTAATGAAATTGCTGCATCATAGGTATAGGGTGGGCATACGTTTAAATTTATGAGACACTATCAAGCTGTTTTCCCAAATTCTGACAATATTTCACACTCCCACAAGAAACATCTCAGAGTTTATTTTGTTCCATATCACTGTTAGCATTTAGCCATGTTCCTCTCTATATTTTAGGCATTCTGGTGCAAATGACATATATCTTTCTTTTTCTTTCTTCCCTTCACATCCCTTCCCTTCCCTTTCCTTGTCTGATATATATATTGAAAACAATTTTTTACCCCCAGCTTATGTTTTTTATTTTCATTTTCTTAGTGGTGTCTTTGGTGTGAAGAAGCTTTGAATTTTAATGCAGTCAAATTTATCAATAGTTTTTCTTACTGGTATTTCTTTGGCCTTTAAAAAAAATGTCTTTCTACCTGTTATTTTTACCTAGAAGTTTTACAGTCAGCTGTTACATTTAAGTCTGTGAGCTAAATGAAATTAGTTTTTTCACATAGTATAAAATAGGCAGGGGTAGGTCTTTGACTCATGGGTTATTTATGTGTGTTACTTAATTCCAAGTGTTGGGGGATTTTTCAGGTACCTTATTTTTTATTGGTTTCAAACTCAATTCCATTTTTTTCTTAAAGGGCATTCACTGTATATTTTCTTTTCTTCAAAATGTATTCAAAATTGATTTATAGATCAGCATATCACCTATCTTGGTGAACAATGTATGTGCACTGCAGAACGTGCATTCTGTCATTTAGGTCTAATGTTCTATAAAGGGTGATTACATTTAAGATGTTGATAATGCTAATCCAAACTTCTATATACATATATATGCTATTTATATATATGTGTATTTATAATTTATAATTAAAATACATAAATACACACATATACTACACACTATATATTACATTTTACAAAAGTAACTGTCAATTACTGAGGGGACACATTCAAATTTACCATGATTATTGTGGTTTTGTTGAATTCTCCCTTTAGTTTTTCAGTTTTTTCATTACATAACTTAATCCTTTGATATTAAGTTCTAAATGGAGAGTTAGATCCTCTTGATTAATTGATACTTTTATCATTTTATGAAATGTCTTTATCTATAGCACTTCTTTTTGCCTTAAAATACACAGTTTGGTATTATTTTGGCCAATTATCTCTTATACTATTAGAACTTGCATAATGTATCTCCTTCTTTTTCTTTTTTTTTTTTAAGATTTTATTTATTTATTTATTTGAAAAAGAGAGAATGAGAGAGACAGCATTAGATGGGGAAGGGTCAGATGGAGAAGCAGACTCCCTGCTGAGCAGTGAGCCTGTTGTGGACTATCCCAGGACTCCAGCATCATGATCTGAAACAAAGACTGTCGCTTAACCAACTTAGCCATCCAGGCACCTCCTGTTTGTTTTTATCTAAACTATTTGGCCCTGATAGTTATAGTCATTTCTTGTAAACAGCATATATTTGGATCTTAACTTTTTATCCAACCTGAAAATCTCTTTTTTTTTTTTTTTGGGAGGGGAATTTTTTTTTTTTTTTAAAGATTTTATTTATTTATTTGACAGAGAGATCACAAGCAGGCAGAGAGGCAGGCAGAGAGAGAGGAGGAAGCAGGCTCCCTGCTGAGCAGAGAGCCCGATGCGGGGCTCGATCCCAGGACTCTGAGATCATGACCTGAGCCGAAGGCAGCGGCTTAACCCACTGAGCCACCCAGGCGCCCCTGGAGGGGAAATTTTTAATTCACTTATATTTCATACAGTTATTGATATTATTGGTTTGTGTATTATATTCTTGTTTTATTTGTTCTTGTGTTCTCTGGTTTTTCTGTTAAATATTTTTTGTCTTCTTTTTTACTGATCGAATATTTTTTACTATTCTATCTCCTTTATTCACCTTGTAGCCAAATCTGTTTCATACATGTATTTTTATACATTTATTTTAAAACATTATTAATATATATCATTAATTTATCACTAATTTCAAGTTGTTATAACATTTGATGTAAAACTTAAGAATCTTACAACTGTATACATTTATGTATTCAACCCCCAACTTTTGTTGTATTATTGTCACATATTTTACTTCAATACATGCTATAAACCCTATAATGCACTATCATTATTTTGCCATAAACAGCCAACAGTCTTTTAAATAAATTAAGAGGAAATTTAGGTGTCAATTTATTTGATATTACTAGTGTTCTTTGCATTATGTAAGTTTATGTTTCCATCAAATATAATTTTCCATCAGCCTTAATAAGATCCTTTAATATTTCTTGGGGGGGCAGGGCTTTTGGCAATAACTTCTCTCAGTTATTGTTACATTTTAAACCCTTTTTTCATTATCATTTTTGAAAGATAGTTTTGCTGGATATGTAGAATTCTAATTGACATGGAATGTTTCTTCTTTTGGCTTTTTAAAGGTGCCATTCCTTTTCTTTTATGGTTTGTGGCATTTCTGATGAGAAGTTGACAGTTACTCATATCCACTGATCTCCTATATATCTAAATACATATCATGTTTCATTTTCTCTCCTTTTATAATTTTCTTTTTATGTTTGGTTTTCAACAGTTTGACTCTGATGTGCCTGCTTGTATTTGTCTGTACATGTGTGTCTATGTGTTTATCTTGCTTGGGATTTTTAAAACCCCAAGCATTTTAAAAAAATGTTGAGCATTTTTAAAAAAATGGGTTCATACTGCTCATCAAACTTATAAATCCTCTTTTTTTTTTTTTTTTTCATGTCTTAACCCCTTTTCTCTTTGGGAGCTCCAGTTATGTATATTCAATGAGGATATGTTGATTTCTTTAAAATATTTTTCCTCTCCCTCTTACAGTCAGGATAGTCTTTATTGTCCTGTACTCAGGTTAATTGACACCCTATATTCTGATGTTAGGGAAACTGGTGGATTTTTTTTTTTTTTTTGTAATTTAATTTTTTTATTTTTTCAGCATAACAGTATTCATTATTTTTGCACCACACCCAGTGCTCCATGCAATCCGTGCCCTCTACAATACCCACCACCTGGTGCCCCCAACCTCCCACCCCCCACCCCTTCAAAATTCTCAGATCGTTTTTCAGAGTCCATAGTCTCTCATGGTTCACCTCCCCTTCCAATTTCCCTCAACTCCCTTCTCCTCTCCATCTCCCCTTGTCCTCCATGCTATTTGTTATGCTCCACAAATAACTGAAACCATATGATAATTGACTCTCTCTGCTTGACTTATTTCACTCAGCATAATCTCTTCCAGTCCCATCCATGTTGCTACAAAATTGGGGATTCATCCTTTCTTTCTTTTTTTTTTTTTTACAGCTTTATAAACATATATTTTTATCCCCAGGGGTACAGGTCTGCGAATCGCCAGGTTTACACACTTCACAACACTCACCATAGCACATACCCTCCCCAATATCCATAACCCCACCCCCTCTCCCAACCCCCTCCCCCCATCAACCCTCAGTTTGTTCTGTGAGATTAAGAGTCACTTATGGTTTGTCTCCCTCCCAATCCCATCTTGTTTCATTTACTCTTCTCCTACCCCCTCGACCCCCCATGTTGCATCTCCTCTCCCTCATATCAGGGAGATCATATGATAGTTGTCTTTCTCCGATTGACTTATTTCGCTAAGCATGATACCCTCTAGTTCCATCCACATCGTCGCAAATGGCAAGATTTCATTTCTTTTGATGGCTGCATAGTATTCCATTGTGTATATATACCACATCTTCTTTATCCATTCGTCTGTAGATGGACATCTGGGTTCTTTCCATAGTTTGGCTATTGTAGACATTGCTGCTATAAACATTCGGGTGCATGTGCCCCTTCGGATCACTACGTTTGTATCTTTAGGGTAAATACCCAGCAGTGCAATTGCAGGGTCATAGGGTAGTTCTATTTTCAACATTTTGAGGAACCTCCATGCTGTTTTCCAGAGTGGTTGCACCAGCTTGCATTCCCACCAACAATGTAGGAGGGTTCCCCTTTCTCCGCATCCTCGCCAGCATCTGTCATTTCCTGACTTGTTCATTTTAGCCATTCTGACTGGTGTGAGGTGATATCTCATGGTGGTTTTGATTTGTATTTCCCTGATGCCGAGTGATATGGAGCACTTTTTCATGTGTCTGTTGGCCATCTGGATGTCTTCTTTGCAGAAATGTCTGTTCATGTCCTCTGCCCATTTCTTGATTGGATTATTTGTTCTTTGGGTGTTGAGTTTGCTAAGTTCTTTATAGATTTTGGACACTAGCCCTTTATCTGATATGTCATTTGCAAATATCTTCTCCCATTCTGTCAGTTGTCTTTTGGTTTTTTTTAACTGTTTCCTTTGCTGTGCAAAAGCTTTTGATCTTGATAAAATCCCAAAAGTTCATTTTTGCCCTTGCTTCCCTTGCCTTTGGTGATGTTCCTAGGAAGATGTTGCTGCGGCTGACGTCGAAGAGGTTGCTGCCTGTGTTCTCCTCGAGGATTTTGATGGATTCCTTTCTCACATTGAGATCCTTCATCCATTTTGAGTCTATTTTCGTGTGTGGTGTAAGGAAATGATCCAATTTCATTTTTCTGCATGTGGCTGTCCAATTTTCCCAACACCATTTATTGAAGAGGCTGTCTTTGTTCCATTGGAATTCTTTCCTGCTTTGTCGAAGATGAGTAGACCATAGAGTTGAGGGTCCATTTCTGGGCTGTCTATTCTGTTCCATTGATCTATGTGTCTGTTTTTGTGCCAGTACCATGCTGTCTTGATGATGACAGCTTTGTAATAGAGCTTGAAGTCCAGAATTGTGATGCCACCAACTTTGGCTTTCTTTTTCAATATTGCTTTGGCTATTCGAGGTCTTTTCTGGTTCCATATAAATTTTAGGATTATTTGTTCCATTTCTTTGAAAAAAATGGATGGTACTTTGATAGGAATTGCATTAAATGTGTAGATTGCTTTAGGTAGCATAGACATTTTCACAATATTTATTCTTCCAATCCAGGAGCATGGAACATTTTTCCATTTCTTTGTGTCTTCCTCAATTTCTTTTGTGAGTACTTTATAGTTTTCTGAGTATAGATTCTTAGTCTCTTTGGTTAGGTTTATTCCTAGGTATCTTATAGTTTTGGGTGCAATTGTAAATGAGATGGACTCCTTAATTTCTCTTTCTTCTGTCTTGTTGTTGGTGTAGAGAAATGCAACTGATTTCTGTGCATTGATTTTATATCCTGACACTTTACTGAATTCCTGTACAGGTTCTAGCAGTTTTGGAGTGGAGTCTTTTGGGTTTTCCAAATAGAGTATCATATCATCTGCGAAGAGTGATAGTTTGACTTCTTCTTTGCCGATTTGGATGCCTTTAATTTCCTTTTGTTGTCTGATTGCTGAGGCTAGGACTTCTAGTACTATGTTGAATAGCAGTGGTGATAACGGACATCCCTGCCGTGTTCCTGACCTTAGCGGAAAAGCTTTCAGTTTTTCTCCATTGAGAATGATATTTGCGGTGGGTTTTTCATAGATGGCTTTGATAATATTGAGGTATGTGCCGTCTATCCCTACACTTTGAAGAGTTTTGATCAGGAAGGGATGCTGTACTTTGTCAAATGCTTTTTAAGCATCTATGGAGAGTATCATATGGTTCTTGTTCTTTCTTTTATTAATGTGTTGTATCACATTGATTGATTTGTGGATGTTGAACCAGCCTTGCAGCCCTGGAATAAATCCCACTTGGTCGTGGTGAATAATCCTTTTAATGTACTGTTGAATCCTATTGGCTAGTATTTTGGCGAGAATTTTTGCATCTGTGTTCATCAAGGATATTGGTCTGTAGTTCTCTTTTTTGTTGGGATCCTTGTCTGGTTTTGGGATCAAGGTGATGCTGGCCTCATAAAATGAGTTTGGAAGTTTTCCTTCTATTGCTATTTTTTGGAACAGTTTCAGGAGAATAGGAATTAGTTCTTCTTTAAATGTTTGGTAGAATTCCCCCGGGAAGCCGTCTGGCCCTGGGCTTTTGTTTGTTTGGAGATTTTTGATGACTGTTTCAATCTCCTTACTGGTTATGGGTCTGTTGAGGCTTTCTATTTCTTCCTGGTTCAGTTGTGGTAGTTTATATGTCTCTAGGAATGCATCCATTTCTTCCAGACTGTCAAATTTGTTGGCGTAGAGTTGCTCATAGTATGTTCTTTTAATTGTCTGTATTTCTTTGGTGTTCATTGTGATCTCTCCTCTTTCATTCATGATTTTATTTATTTGGGTCCTTTCTCTTTTCTTTTTGATAAGTCTGGCCAGGGGTTTATCAATCTTATTAATTCTTTCAAAGAACCAGCTCCTCGTTTCGTTGATTTGTTCTATTGTTTTTTTGGTTTCTATTTCATTGATTTCTGCTCTGATCTTTATGATTTCTCTTCTCCTGCTGGGTTTAGGGTTTCTTTCTTGTTCTTTCTCCAGCTCCTTTAGGTGTAGGGTTAGGTTGTGTACCTGAGACCTTTCTTGTTTCTTGAGAAAGGCTTGTACCGCTATATATTTTCCTCTCAGGACTGCCTTTGTTGTGTCCCACAGATTCTGAACCCTTGTGTTTTCATTATCATTTGTTTCCATAAATTTTTTCAATTCTTCTTTAATTTCCTGGTTGACCCATTCATTCTTTAGAAGGATGCTGTTTAGTCTCCATGTATTTGGGTTCTTTCCAAATTTCCTCTTGTTCTTGAGTTCTAGCTTTAGAGCATTGTGGTCTGAAAATATGCAGGGAATGATCCCAATCTTTTGATACCGGTTGAGACTTGATTTAGGACCAAGAATGTGATCTATTCTGGAGAATGTTCCATGTGCACTAGAGAAGAATGTGTATTCTGTTGCTTTGGGATGAAATGTTCTGAATATATCTGTGATGTCCATCTGGTCCAGTGTGTCATTTAAGGCCTTGATTTCCTTGTTGATCTTTTGCTTGGATGATCTGTCCATTTCAGTGAGGGGAGTGTTAAAATCCCCTACTATTATTGTATTCTTGTCGATGTGTTTCTTTGATTTTGTTATTAATTGGTTTATATAGTTGGCTGCTCCCACGTTAGGGGCATAGATATTTAAAATTGTTAGATCTTCTTGTTGGACAGTTCCTTTGAGTATGATATAGTGTCCTTCCTCATCTCTTATTATAATCTTTGGCTTAAAATCTACTTGATCTGATATAAGGATTGCCACTCCTGCTTTCTTCTGATGTCCATTAGCATGGTAAATTCTTTTCCACCCCCTCACTTTAAACCTGGAGGTGTCTTCGGGTGTAAGATGAGTTTCTTGTAGGCAACATATAGATGGGTTTTGTTTTTTTATCCATTCTGATACCCTGTGTCTTTTGATTGGGGCATTTAGCCCATTAACATTCAGGGTAAGTATTGAGAGATATGAATTTAGTGCCATTGTATTGCCTGTAAGGTGACTGTTATTGTATATTGTCTCTGTTTCTTTCTGGTCTACTACTTTGAGGGTCTCTCTTTGCTTAGAGGACCCCTTTCAATATTTCCTGTAGAGCTGGTTTGTTATTTGCAAATTCTTTCAGTTTTTGTTTGTCCTGGAAGCTTTTAATCTCTCCTTCTATTTTCAATGATAGCCTAGCTGGATATAGTATTCTTGGCTGCATGTTTTTCTCATTTAGTACTCTGAATATATCATGCCAGCTCTTTCTGGCCTGCCAGGTCTCTGTGGATAAGTCTGCTGCCAATCTAATATTTTTACCATTGTACGTTACAGACTTCTTTTCCCGGGCTGCTTTCAGGATCTTTTCTTTGTCACTAAGACTTGTAAATTTTACTATTAGGTGACGGGGTGTGGACCTATTCTTATTGACTTTGAGGGGGGTTCTCTGAACCTCCTGAATTTTGATGCTTGTTCCCTTTGCCATATTGGGGAAATTCTCTCCAATAATTCTCTCCAATATACCTTCTGCTCCCCTCTCTGTTTCCTCTTCTTCTGGAATCCCAATTTTTCTAATGTTGTTTCGTCTTATGGTGTCACTTATCTCTTGAATTCTCCCCTCGTGGTCCAGTTGCTGTTTGTCCCTCTTTTGCTCAGCTTCTTTATTCTCTGTCATTTGGTCTTCTATATCACTAATTCTTTCTTCTGCCTCATTTATCCTAGCAGTGAGAGCCTCCATTTTTGATTGCATCTCATTAATAGCTTTTTTGATTTCAACTTGGTTAGATTTTAGTTCTTTTATTTCTCCAGAAAGGGCTTTTATATCTCCCGAGAGGGTTGCTTTAATATCTTCCATGCCTTTTTCAAGCCCGGCTAGAACCTTGAGAATCATCATTCTGAACTCTATATCTGACATATTACCAATGTCTGTATTGATTAGGTCCCTAGCCTTTGGTATTGCCTCTTGTTCTTTTTTTTGTCGTGAATTTTTCCGCCTTGTCATTTTGTCCAGATAAGAGTTTATGAAGGAGCAAGTAAAATACTAAAAGGGTGGCAACAACCCCAGGAAAATATGCTTTAGCCAAATCAGAAGAGATCCCGAATTGTGAGGGGGGAGAAAGGGGATAAAAAGGGGTTCAGAAAGAAAGAAAGAAAAAAAAAAAACTATTAAAAAAAAGAAAGCCGATAAAGAAAAAATATAAAAAGCGGAAAAAAAATATATATATTAGATAAACTATTTAAAAAACGTTAAAAAAAGAAAACGATAAAAGTTAAAAAAAATTTAGCAGAAGAAGAGAAAAAGAAAAAAAAATTGAAAAAGAAAAAAAAATTAAATTAACTGCAAGGCTAAAAAATCATGGGGAGAAAGCCATGAGTTCCGTGCTTTTCTTTCTTCTCCTCTGGAATTCCGCCGTTCTCCTTGGTAGGTGAACTTGGTCCTGGCTGGGTTTCCCGTAGATCTTCTGGGGGAGGGGCCCGTTGTAGTGATTCTCAAGCGTCTTTGCCCCAGGCGGAGTTGCACCGCCCTTACCCGGGGCCGCGCTGAGTCATCCGCTCGGGTTCGCTTTCGGGAGCTTTTGTTCCCTGAGCGCTTTCCGTAGAGTCCGGAGGACGGGAATAAAGATGGCGGCCTCCCGGTCTCCGGCCCGGAGGAGCCGAGAGCCCGGGGCCCCACTCCTCAGTGCGCCCTCAGAGAACAGCGCCAAATGACTCCCGTCACCCTGGCCTCCGGCCGCGCTCTGAGCTGACCGAGCCTGCGACCGGTTCAAGGCAACCCTGAGCTGAGAGTCTCTCCTCAGCTCTGTCTCTGCAGCCGGCTTCCCCGTTCTAATACCGGTAAGCTCTGCGACACTGAGACACCCCCGATCCTTCTGCGACCCTGCGGGACCTGAGGCCGCGCTTACCCCGCCTGGGCTTCACCCCAGTTAAGCCTCTGGAGCGATGTCCCTCAGCGGAACAGACTTTTAAAAGTCCTGATTTTGCTCCGTTGCTCTGCCGCTCGCCGGGAGCCGGCCCCTCCCCCCGCGGTCTATCTTCCCGTCGCTTTGGATTCACTTCTCCGCCAGTCCTACCTTGCAGAAAGTGGTTGATTTTCTGTTTCTGGAATTGCTGTTCTTCTTCTCTTCGATCTCCCGTTGGATTTGTAGGTGTTTGCAATCTTTAGATAAGCTATTTAGCTGATCTCCCGCTACCCGAAGTAGTCTCAGCCTGCTACTTCTCCGCCATCTTGACTCCTCCCCTATTTTAGATAGTATACATTGTCATGTATAAGTTTCTTTGACTTTGGTATAGCTTCCATTTTTCTTCTAAGTTTCTTCATATGTTCAATGATTTATGTCCATTTTTTGTTGAGTTTCTTGTAGATATTTGTAATCATTGCTTAGATCTTTTGCTTGCTAATTCCAACATGTCTGTTATCTTTGGGTCTTCCTCAACTTCAAATCAATTTTATATATTCAAAATCAGTTCCACTCACTCAGTCACTCTTGTCAAAACTCCAAAGTCTCTTGTCTCTTTGCAACCTCTGCAGTCTCTGCTTACCTCTAGTCTTTCTGGTGTGTTCTCAATTCTAGACCCTTGCTCTATTAGATTAGAATTTGGCCAAAGAGTACACACACACACACACACCCCTCAGACTCTTCTTTGTGAATATCCCTCCATTTTAAAACCTTGAGCTCCAAATTCCAGCCATCTCAGTGGTTGCATCACTTTGCATTCCCAGCAACAGTACAGTAGGGTTCCTCTTTCCACACACCTCACCAAGACCTGTTGTTTCTTGTGTTGTTGATTTTAGCCATTCTGACAGGTATAAGCGGATATCTCCAGCAGCAGTTGAGGTAAAGAGGCAGGGCCCATAGCCACACACATTCTGGCTTTTGGCCACATCTGCACCAACCCACTCCTGGTTAATGAACCCGAAATACTCTTTATTATAGTTTGAAATCACTGCATTACATTGTATAGCTTACAAGTAATCATTTAAATCACTGTGGATGTTTTGACTATAGAAGAAAGAAATAAGTGAGGACACAGTAGCTATTTAGACCAGTTTTTAGAAGCCAAGAAGAGGCTGGATGATTATTTTGGGGGGTTTTGAGGTCTGCAGTTCTGAAGTCAAATTCATGCTCAAGCTGCAGAGCATGAAGCTGAGTGTGATACAAGAAGCAAGTCCCCCACTGATTTAAAATCAAAGCCATGCAGAGAGTCCAAATAAAATATCATCCTGCAAAGAGCTGGTAAAAAGTGAACAATTCATATGTTTCACAGAATTGGAACGAATAAGACCAGATGAAAGCAAGAGACTATATATTAAGGAAGTAGGAGATAGATAATTCCAAACATCCGGGGCAGATACCCAAATAAAAGGTAATCTGAAAGACAAGGGTAAGTACATAGAGCTTATATAGATGAAAGCCATCTTGAAGAATTGTATAGAAGGAAATTTTGTATTGAATGAAAATCAGATTAACTTCTGTAAGATTCTCAGAGATATATTTTATAATATTTGAAATTCATATTGAGCTCTTTTGTAAGATATTATTTATCTTACTAATATCCTGGGGGAAATTGGGAATTTTCAAATATGAAATTAAATTTAAAAGGCTTGTGTTCTGCTAAGGTGCTATCAATCAGGCATATTTTAAGCAAAGACCAAGGAATATGTAGTCTTAATTACCACCCAGAAGATGTTTCAATGCTAGGCCTGATTATCTTATAAACTTCTGAGTCCCCATAAAATTCAGAACACTTTTGCTTTTTTTAATGTGGCTCTGTGATTATTTTGTAAAAATATTTGATCTCATGTAGGAATCTAAAAATAGTTTTGATCTTGGAGGAAAGCAGAAAGTTCAGTATTAGCCATTTGGAGTATAAGAAGTAGGCAAAACAACTGAGGATTTCTAGTCCTATGCTATGACAAATGAGTAGATGAAGAATGGAGCTTGTCTGTCAGCTTTCTCTGTGCTGTAGGAAAAGAAACCTAGAAGAGTTGGAAGAGTAGGCTATTGTTTATTATTTGTTTACACTCACATACTCACATAGTAGCTAAGATATAGGTTCTAGGAACTGCAGGAGTTCAGAAAATCATAATTCCAAGAGAGGTTTTCCTTAACTTAGATGTTGGTAAATCCAATACATTTGCAACTCTCAAACTGCCATTAAGCTAGTTTCATTAAGATCTAGAAATTTCCAGCCCAAGATGAAAAGAGATTAAATCTATGTTTCATTAATGGACAAAATCTTACTTTGTTGTGTTCTTTCTTCTGGTGTTGAGTTTGAAGTTTCATCCTTAGTATTTCAATCAACTAGCAGTCCCGAAATAGACCTACAGCTGCTCCTGATAACGCTTCTTCAAAAACTCTGGTTGTGGGACCCCTGGGTGGCTCAGTTGGTTGGACGACTGCCTTCGGCTCAGGTCATGATCCTGGAGTCCTGGGATCGAGTCCCGCATCGAGCTCCCAGCTCCATGGGGAGTCTGCTTCTCCCTCTGACCTTCTTGCTCATGCTCTCTCTCACTGTCTCTCTCTCAAATAAATAAATAAAATCTTAAAAAAAAAAAAAAAACCTTTCAAAAACTCTGGTTGTTAGATATGTTGACCTCATTAGGCAATGAAAGGGGAGCCATGTGCTTTCATTTCTATCCACCCATTATTATAGGGTATGCAGGAACCTAAGAAAGTTCAGTAGGTGTGGGATCAGAGTTGTATTTCAGAAGATCCTCAGGGTGGTAAGATTTTGATTAGAGTTTGGAGTACATCAAATTCATAGAAAGATTTTTAAAATTATACCTTCTTATACACAGTGTGTGTGAGACGGAGAGACAGAGAGAGAGAAACTGTTAGTTAAGACATTGTTTCCTAATTATATAAATGAAAACTTGCAAATATAAGAAGTCATCATCCGTCACCAAATGTTATTAAAATATTATTGACTATATATCTTATGCTGTATTTCTCATCTATATGATTTTTTTTAAAGATTTTATTTATTTATTTGACAGAGAGAGATCACAAGTAGGCAGAGAGGTAGGCAGAGAGAGAGGAAGGGAAGCAGGCTTCCTGCTGAGCAGCGAGCCCGACGTGGGACTTGATCCCAGGACTCTAGGATCATGATCTGAGCTGAAGGCAGCAGCTTAACCCACTGAGCCACCCAGGCGCCCCATCATCTATATGATTTTTTTTATAACTGGAAGTTTGTAATTCTTCATCCCTTTTATCTATTTCACCCATTTCCTCCCCCATCCCCCACAAACCTCCTCTCTGGAAAACATGTTTGTTCTATGTATTTAAGAATCTGTTTATTTATTTATTTTGTTTTTTTAGATTCCATATATAAGTGAAATCATATGGTATTTTTTTTCTCTGTCTGACTTATTTCACTTAGCATAATACACTCTAGGTCCATCCATGTTGTCATATATGGTAAAAAATCTTTCTTTCTTATGACTGATACACACACACACATACACACACACACACACCCCACATAGTCTACCCATTCATCTATAGATAGACATTTGGGTTGCTTCCATATTTTGGCTATTGTAAATAACATTGCAGTGAACATAGTGGTCCATATATCTTTCAAATTGGTATTTTGTTTTCTTTAGGTATATATTGCGTAGTGTATTTTTAAAGAGTTATTTACTTATTTATTTTAGAGAGAGAGAGAAAGGGCATGCACATGTAACCGGGGAGGGGCAGAAGGAGAGGGAGGGAGTCTTAAGCAGATTCCCCACTAAGTATGGAGCCTAATGTGAGGGTTGATCTCATGACCCTGAGATCATAATTTGAGCTGAAATCAAGAGTCAGATGCTTGACTCAACCACCCAGATGCACCGTTGAGTAGTGTATTTACTGGATCATATATAGTAATTTTATTTTAAAATTTTGAGGAAATTCCATACTGTTTTCCACAGTGGCTGCACCAGTTTACATTCCCACCAACAGTGCAGTAGGGTTCCTTTTCCTTCACATTCTTGCCAACATTTTTTTTCCTGCCTTTTTGATTCTAGCTATTCTGATAGGTACAAGGTGATGTCTCATTGTGGTTTTGCATTTCCCTGATGATTAATGACGTTGATCATCTTTTTATGCATCTGCCATCTCTATGTCTTATTTGGAAAAATGTTTATTCAGGTCTTTTGCCCATTTTTTATCAGATTATTATTATTTTTTTGGTGTTGAGTTGTATAAGTTCTTTATATATTTTGTATATTAACCACTTACCAGAGATACCATTTGCAAGTATCTTTTCCCATTCAGTGGGTTATCTTTCTGTTTTGTTCATGGTTTTCTTCACTGTGCAAAAGTATTTTATTTTAATATGGTCCCAATAGTTTATTTTTGCTTTTGCTTCCCTTGCCTGAGGAAGTATATCTAGAAAAATGTTACTATGACTGATGTTAAAAAATTACCTAGGCTTATGTTCACTTCTAGGAGTTTTATGGTTTCAGATCTTACATTTAGGTCTTTGATCCATTTTGGGTTTATTTTCGTGTATGGTTTAAGAAAGTGGTCCAGTTTTGTTCTATAGCATGCAGTTGTCCAGTTAACCCAGCATCATTTGCCAAGGAGACTGTCTTTTCTCCATTGTATATTCTTGATTCCTTTGTCATAGACTAATTAACCATATAAGCATGGTTTTATTTCTGGACTCTCTATTTGGTTCTATTGATCTATGTGTCTATTTTGTGTTTGTACCATACTGCTTTGATTATTACAGATTTGTAGTATATCTTGAAATCTGGGATTGTGGTACTTCCAGCTTTGTTCTTATTTCTCAAGATTGTTTTGGCTATTTGGGGTCTTTTGTGGTTATATATATATTTTAGAATTTTGTGTTCTAGTTCTGTGAAAATGATGTTGGTATTTTGACAGGTATTGCACTGAATCTGTAGATGGTTTTGGGTAGGTCAGTCTTTTTACTTTTAGTCTTTCTAGTGGGTTTTTAGTGTTGTATCTTCATATATAAATGATTGCAAAGCATTCTTTTCAAGTGCACAACAAACATTTACAAAAATTGATGAAGTTGACACACTTGAAAAGAGATACCTTTCTTTTTTCTGGTAATACTTCATCTCATGAGATCCATCTAATCCATCTGATTCATCTGCATCAGCTTTCTTAGGTTTACATTTGCATGGTAAATATATTTCAAAACTTTTACTTTTGTATGTATTGGTTTTCCAAATTTTAACATTGAAATTAAATTTTTAATGATTAAATTTACAGAAAAGTTGCAAAAAAAGTGCAGAAAATTTCCCTCTAGTCTACATTCAACCTTCCCTAATGCTAACATGTTGCATAAAAATATTATTTTATTATTATTAGTAGTATATCCAACATATATATAGTATATAATTATATATATAGGATATAATTAGTATATCCAATTATATTAGTATATCCAACAAATTAATTTTCTTATACTACTATTATTAAACTATATACTATATTCAGATTTCACCAGCTTTGCCATTAAAGCTCTTCTCTTTGCCAGGATCAAGATCTTATAATGCATTTATTTGTCATGTGTCCTTAGTCTCCTCCAACCTACGACCCTTCCTAAATCTTTCTTTGTCTTACATGACCTTGAAATTTTAAAAGAGTAGTGGTCAATTATATTGTAGCCTATCCTCCAACTTCTGTTGTCTAATGTTTTCTCACCATGAGGTTGAAGTTACGCATTTTTGAAAAGAAAACCTATAAAGAGATATGTCCTTCTCAATGCTTCATATCAGGAGTTACATGATGCATTATACCATTACTAATAATGTTAATCCTGAGTACCTGGTTAAGATAACAGCTTCTAGGTTCTTCAGTGTAAAGTTATTTTCTCCATTACTAGTAATAAATATCTCTAGGGAGAAATAGAGATGATGAAAATACCTTGTTTTTCCTCTAACTTTGTCCAATAATTTCAGAATTCAGACTGGATGTAGACTGCAAAAGTTATTACATTGGTATTTGAGTGGTGATTTTCTATACCCCAACTCCTTTATACATTTATTAATTGGAATTCTTCTGGAAGGAAAAGCCATTGATTCACATCTATTGTTTTTTTTATAATTATTTCTTTTATATTACTATAAGCTCATTTATATTTTGTCTCCTAACCATGCTATTACTTTTTTTTTTTTTTTCAAAATTCTCTAGTTTTAGCTTTTGGGAATTTTGGGGGATTTTTTTTTTTTTTTTGTGCCATTTCAACATGCTGCCATACCTTTATGGGTATTTCCTTATTTTCAGGCACTGCAACGTGCTCCAGACTCATCTTAGAATCTACCACTTCTTTAAGAATCCTTGATTCCTTTTGTTAGATAATGAATGGCTTGTTTTTTCATTCACTTAACATGGTGACAGCCACTTATTTATGCCAAAAAAATTTCTAACTTTATCAATATTTTTCTTTTATGGATTGTGCTGTTGGTATGGCATAAAACAAAACTTTTGTCTAACCCAAGACAACAATTTTTTTCCTATATATATTCTTTTTGATGGGTTAAAAGTTTTAAATTTTAGATTTCAGTTTGTACTTCTTATTGATTTAATAACTTGCCTAAGTTTTGAAGTATGTATTGAAGTCCAGTTGGCCCACCATCATTTCTTGAATAGATTTTTCTTGCCTTAATTGCCTTGCGTTTTTACAAATAAACAGATGGTTATATTTTGTGTGTTTATTTCTCTGCTTTCTAATTGCTACTATTCATGCATATTATTTTTTCCTTTCCTTATAACATAATATCTTGATTAGAGCAAATTTTTAGTGAATCTTGAAATCAGGAAGTATGAATTTTCCAAGTTTGTTTTTATTTTTCCCATTAGTTTTGGTAATTTCAGCTACTGTTTCTTTCTATATAAATTCAACACAAGCTTATCAATATTACAAAAATATTCTACAAAAAATAAGACTGGGTTTGCATTCACTCTATAGATCAATTTGTAGAGTATAGGCATCAATAAATGTTACTAATTATCCTAATTCACTTGATATATTATTAGGACAATCTTAATTTTTTATTCAGTGTTCATAATTATTAACATGCAGATCCTATGTGTAGTTTGTTAACTTTATACTTAAATATTTCATTTTTTTAAATATTTCATTTTCTTGATGCTATTGCAAATGTTACTTTAAAAATCAATTTGCAATTTTCACAGCCATTATTCATAAATACAATTGAATTTTTCATAATGACTTAGTATCCTGGGGTATATCTATATTTATCCATCAGATTTAAGGGTTTTTATAGATTCTTTGGGAATGTAATACATGTAAATATTATGTCCTATATCCATAGAGATTTATTTAATCATTTTCATTCTGTATTTTTTTTTCTTGTTTTATTTCACTGACTAGGACTTTCAAAATCAGTGAGAAAGGTCATTCTTGCCTTTTTTCCTGTTGTTAGGGGAAATGTTTACTGATTCTTTACTGAGATTTATTGAACCTACTGATGAGCTAGCTTGTTGAATATATACTTCATTGCTTTTAATGAAGTGTTTTTCATTTCTACCATTTCATTAGGATTTTACTAATAATTTGCATCAGCCTGCTGGAAATTATATATCTGATTTTGTATGTTGTCCACCTTTTTCCATAGTGGTTCTTAACATAATAATCATAGGTATTTAAAAGTCCCAGTGAAATATGTGTGTTACTTTTTTGTGTGCCTTGTAATTTTTGTTGAAAAGTGGACATCTTTTGTAAGATCATAGAGGCTGAGGTAAATTATTTTTATTACCAGAAATGTGGAATCTTTCCTCTGGGCCAGGGCCATACTATATTCAGAGAGAAATTTATATACATTATAATGATAGAAGAAAATAATGTATGAGAATTTCTGCAAAATGTTAGTTGTCTCTTGGATGCCCTGAGCAATTATATAAACTTGTCTTCCTTTAACTATTTTGATTAGAGCCTAGAGGAAGCTCACAAATGAAAGAAGTAAAATCTAATGTTAAATACTATGTTAAAAAAAAAGCACTACATTGTTTACTGTTTTAATTCTGGAACTTAGCTTAGGACTATTTTAATTGGTGAATAAGCATAGCTAAATTAACACATGAATGAGTGAATGCATAAATACATGAACACATAAAAGGAATAGATTGTTGCAAGTTTTGATGGCATATGAATGACAGATTAATGAATCAGAAATATTTGACAACTTTAACGTAAAAGTATTAAACCACATAGAATAACATGAAATTCTCATTTTATAAGCTATTTTATACTATTAGGGAAACATATTAATTATATTTGTTTAAATATTGTTAGTCAAAGAATATCACTGTGAAACCATTCCTTGTGCCTTTCTTGGAAAGGACTGAGAATAATTTCATAATATACAATATTTAGGAGACGATTTGTAACGCATTTAACTGGGTAGTTTCTTTATTTTAACCAAAAGAAATGTTTTAATATTAAAGTGCTCCATGTATGAAGACGTAAATACCAAGAATATAATTTTATTTCTCATGGAAAGACTTATTGGGGAATTTGGCAATTGGAAAAAAATAAAAAAACTAAACTGAACAAACAAAACTAATAGGCAGAGGTCAACTCAAGGGTAAAGATAATAAGGATAAGCATGAATTATAAGCAGGATCTTGTGATGCCTCTAACTTTATTAACAGGAAACAGATGAAATTTTATTTTCCTCAAGCCTGTAAAATAAGGGGGAAAAGGGTTGTTTATTAATTCAGGGAGAGAATATGGGAAAAGACCTCAGACATGTGAACTGAATTTCATATCTTTGCCAAGGTAGAAATATTGGAAAGCCTCTACATTATCATACACAATTTCTGGACTTATTTCAGAAGCAGAATGTCAATTTCTGAAAAACAAAGCACTTCCCCAAATGCAAATAAAATGATGCACTAAATTAAATGAATAGTAAATAATAATATTCATTTCCCGTGTCCTTCTACTTTTTTAACTTAAAATAATTGCACAGTTTCTTTATTAACATCTACTTAATCATTCAGAAAATTCTTGTTGGTCCCCTTCAACGTGTCAGGTACTGATATAGGAATATTTGATAATTCTGTACATTACATTCAGTAATGACTTATTACTAAATTAAGTTTTATAGTGAAAGATAAATAATAAAGTGATTAATTTAAAAGGAGATTCTAATTAGATTCATGGGCCCAATTTTGGAGAGATGTCAGATAGCCACCAAGCCATTTAGCTTATTAACAATCTTGTATATATTTTTCTGGAAAACAGAAACTATGACATAAAAAAACGTTTCAAGCGAAATGATTTTTGTTTTTAAGATTTTATTTATTTATTTGAGAGACAGAGATCACAAGTAGGCAGAGAGGCAGGCAGAGAGAGAGAGGAGGAAGCAGGATCCCTGCTGAGCAGACGGTCCATGACCTGAGCCGAAGGCAGAGGCTTTACCCCACTGAGCCACCCAGGCACCCCAAGTGAAATGATTTTGATTGATAAACATGGAGATCTCTTGTCTCCAAATTTGTATTAAATGTTTATGAAAGAAGGAAAAATGTTTGCATTGCCACAACATATATTTATACTTAATAGTTGAATAAATTCATTTATTAAAATCTATTAGAGCCTAATTTCCTTATATGCAGGCATCTTCTATTATTATCACTGTATAAAAAATGGTGTGAGTTCAATTCATCTTTGAATTCAAATAGATATGAAGGAGTTGAAAACACGATTGGCTCAAAATCATCATTTGTAACATAGTAGGTTTTCTTTGATAGTGCTTGTTAAAAAATAACAATAAAACTGGTTTTTTTTTGTTGTTATTCTCTATAGTGCTTGTGTTTCTTAGAAAAAGAGGGTATGTCAATGATAATATAGGTATCTCAGAACTTCCTAGAAAATTGCATATTTGTTAATTGGTACTTTCAAACTAGAAAATGATTTCCCTATGAATATATATATATATATATATATATATATATATATATATATATATATATGGTATATTGTTGGTTACATTTCCAAAGATGAAATTGTTGAGTCATGAAATAACCTATATTCAACTTTATTATACATTGCTAATTATATTTCCAAAGTGGTTGTATCTATTTACATATCTCCAAATAGTCCATTGAAAGTGTTAGTTTTACTACTTTTAAAAATACCATTTGATATTGCTGTTCTTTTGCATTTTTGATATTGTAGTGGTTGTGTAGTGATATCTCACTGTAGTTATCAATCACATTTTAATGGTGAATTTAAAAGTTGAGCAACTTTTTGAACTATATTGGTCATTTAAATTTTTTGAAGTTCCCATTAAACTTTTGCCATTCTCTAAATTGGGCTTATTGTTTTAGATGGATTTTTATGTATTCTTTGAGTTCTTGGTGAGATAAATATATCTGTTCAAAATAAATATAAATGTTCAAAAACATTTCTCCCACCTTATAGCTGGCCTTTTTTATTGATAAAAAAAAAACTTTTGAAGAACAAAAGATTTAAATTTTAATGAAGTTCAATTTATTTATCTTTTACTTTATGATTTTATTTACTGTTCAAGAAATATATACCTACCCTGGGACGATGACTATAGTTTCCTTTATTTTCTTCTAGAAATTGTTTCCCCCTTTTTGACATGTAGGCTACATGTCACAATTACAATTCACCTATAATTAATTTTTTTGTGCAATGTGAGCTATTATTTTTTTCCATGTGCGTATCCAAATGTCATAGCACAATTTCCAGGATAAAAAAACCCCAAAAACTCACTCATCATCTCCCTATTTTAATTCAGTGTCACTCATGTCAAAGCCTTTATATGTTGTTCTGTTTCTAGTTTATGCTATTCCATTTTTCTATTCATTTGTCCTTACACCAGTGCTATATCATGTTAACAACTGTAGTCTCATGATGGTCCTTGATATTTGGTGTATAAATCCTTCAAAAAATTTTTTTTTTTGTTCTTCAAGATTGTCTCAGCTATTATTGACATTTTGTATTTCCAATTTAGCAATTTATAACACTCACGCTTACCCACATTCCTTATCACAGATATATGGGGTGCCAACACTTTTATTGTGAACTTATCCAATCTATAATAAATTTGTTAACAATTGAAATATGTTTTATTATTATTATCTCTTTATTTGACAGAGAGGGGTAGTGAGAGAGAGAGAGAGAGGGCACAAGCAGAGGGAGAGGCAGGCAGAGGGAGAGGGAAAAGCAGGCTCCCTGCTGAGCAAGGAGTCCTGTGCAGGGCTTGATCTCAGGACACTGGGATCATGACCTGAGCAGAAGGCCAATGCTTAATCAGCAGAGCCACCCAGGCACCCCACCCCCATTCCTTTTTTTAAAAGAGATATATATTTTTTAAGATTTTATTTATTTATTTGACAGACAGAGATCGCAAGTAGGCAGAGAATCAGGCAGAGAGAGAGACAGTAGGAGGAAGCAGGCTCCCTACTGAACAGTGAGCCTGATGTGGGGCTTGATCCCAGAACTCAGGGATCATGACCTGAACCAAAGGCAGAGGCTTTAACCCAATGAGCCACCCAGGCACCCCCAAAAGATATATTTCTTTACTTGAGAGAGAGTGAGAGTGAACGTGAAAGTTGGTGGGGAGCGGGGAGGAAGAGGGAGAAAGAGAATCTCAAGTAGGCTTCCTGCTAAGTGGGGAGCCTGACATAGGGCTCAATCTCATGACCCTGAGATCACGACCTGAGCTGAAATCAAGAGTCAGAGCCAACTAAACACTCCTAGTCCATTCCTTTTTTAAGGGAAATTTTACATTTACTAGCATAAACCACAATCCTAACAAAATACAGAATATTTTTATCATCCCAGAAATTTACTCCCTGCCTCTTTCCAGTTAATCATCCCCCTAAGGTAAACACTTACCATTTTTTTTAACTATAGATTGATAGATATAAATAGAATCATATATTCAACACTTAACAATATATACAGGTGGCCATATTTATTCATGTCATCATGTATACTAATAGCTTCTTTTTATTGCTTAGTAATATTCCATCATTGTCATATACCATACAGTGTTTTTTCCATTCTTCTGATTATGCACATTTTAAGACATTTCTAGCTTTGTGCTATTATGAATTAAGTTGCTATGAAGGCTTTAGTCCAAGTCTTTGTGTGGGATATGTATTTTCATTTTTGTCAGGTAAGTATTTAGAAGTGAGTTTATTTAAGAGAATAGGAAAAGGGTACTTGGTGTTTCAGTTGGTTAAGGGTCTGACTCTCGATTTTGGCTTAGGTCATGAGCTCAGCATCATGATCTCAGTGTGGTGAGATCAGGTCCTGCACTGGGCTCTGGACTCACCCAAGAGTCTGCCTGAGATTTTCTCTCTCCCTCTCCTTCTGTCCCTCTATTCCCACCTCCTCCTGCCCCATCCTCACTCTCTAAGTAAACAAATCTTTTAAAAAAATAAGGGAATAGGAAAGATGACTGTTTATTTTACAAGGAATTGCCAAAACTATTTCCAGATTTGTTCTAACACTTTACTCTTTGATTACCAGCAACCTGTAAGAGTTATGCTTGTTCCATAGCCTCACAAACATTTGATATTCACTTGTTTTAAAATCTAATGAGTACATAGTATTATTTTGTCATGGTTTTGCATTTAGTAATTTTATGGGGTGCCTGGGTAGCTCAGTTGGGTGAGTGTCCAACTCTTGAACTCAGCTCAGGTCTTGATCTGAGGGTCATGAGTTTGGGCCACTCTGGGTGTGGAGCTTACTTAAAAATAGTAATAATTTTTGAAGCAGCATAAGTGGTAGCATTTATATGCCATTTTCAAATTTTTTGTTGCTAGTTTATAGTCAATAGAGTTGATATATTTTGGTACTCTGGCACTGTATCTCACAACTTTGCTAAATTATCTTCTTAATTATAAGAAAATAATGCATCTGTAGATACTCTGGGGTTTTTAATATATAATACCACATCATCTGCAAATAATGATGCATTTATATTTCATTTCAAATTCATATACATTTTATTAAGTTTTCTTCATTGACGGATTGCAGCATTTTATACACTAGCTAGAAAAAATAGAGTGTTTTACAATTTATTTTCTCCTTTCATTATTTCTGTATCAGCATGGTAGCATTTCTTAAAGCAAAACACATTTAAAATGGAAAGAAAAAGAGTATTTGGTAATGAGGAAATCTATCTTTTGAAGGCCTGAGGAAGGCATCCAATGTGTAGTTTTTGCGTCCTTAGTAAAAAGGAAGCCACAAGAACCTGAGGTCTTCATCTTGAGCTCTGGGCTTCAGGGGAATCCAAAGGTTTCCCCTTAAAGAAGATCTGATAAGGACTGATTGACCAAGAGGGCACAGGGTTAAAAGAGCAACGGTCCAAAAATCTGAGAGCTGTATTCAGAGGTTATGAGCTGTCTAGGCTTCCTGAAAGAAACCCACTTCATTTATTCCCCTGAATCAGAGCCTGTCAGAGAAAACTTGCACAGTTATTAAAAGGAAAGACTGAACCATTGGGAATATTTGTGGGTATGGGTTTTATCTCAGACATTTTGTAAATCCACAGAAAAATTACTGGCCAAAGCATGCACATTTGACTGTACCTGTTTTTGTTGTTTGTACAGTTTAGAGGCTCTATCTTTGAGCAATGAGTCTGACTATTCCACTAAATTACCATGAGTTTTATAGCAAGAGGTTTGCACTGAATAAAGGAGAGCAGCTATCCATGCAAATAGACAGTAGCCAAAGAGATGCTCTTTTCAGTTCCCAGAGATGAGCTCTTTCTTCCTACAGCTATTGATTACAAGATGTCTATAAGAAGTTATCCATTGCTTCGAGATACTGTTCACCTTCACTCTTCAGAAGTAGAGGACAGAAAATCTCCACATGTACAGGACATCTGAGAGGCCCTGACCATTATTCTGACCTTAGTTGTGTTAGATTACGATTAATGCATACCCATTTTTTTAAAAAGTATTGTTTACCACATTCACTTTATTCAACATAAATGAGACATCAAATTATGCACATAGTTGAGTAGTTGCCACAACAAATAACAAATAACATGTATATCTATAGTAAATAACATGTATATCTATAGTAAATAACACAGGTTATTTGCTTATAATTCTGCGGGTAGCCTAGAATCAGCCTAGTATTACAGTGATACTTTTGCTGGTCTTTCCTGGGGTCTTCTGTAAATCTACTGTCATCTGGTAGCTTGACTGGAGTTGGGTTGTCCAAAAGAATCTCCCTCACATGCCTGTTGGTTAGCTGTGCCTGTTGTCTGTGGTGCCTCATCCTGCTCTACTTGGACACTTCGGCAGAATAACCTACTGGAGCAAATGGCAGTCATGGCATTCTAGGAGAACAGATACCAGTGTTCAAGCACTCATCAAGCCTCTGCTTGCTTCATGCTTGCTCATTTGTGATTGGCTAGGCCAAATCACAAGACCCATGTCTGAGTCAATGTGTGAAGGTGTGAATACTAAGAGACACGATTTGTTGGAGGCCATTAATTTAATGATCTATGATGATGCTCCAGGGTAAATAAAATCATAGCTTATTGGTCTCACTTATTTTCTTGGTTTCATACACCATAATTTTTTTCTTTTTGGTGACTTTAGACTTAAGACAGAAGCAAAAAAAAAAAAAAAGTACGGAGAGTTCCCCATATACTTTTCACCCTTTTCCCCTAATGTTGACATTTTACAAACCATAGTACAACTGACAAAACTAAGAATTAACTATTAGTGAAGTATTATGAACTAACATACAGGCTTTATTCAGGATTCATTGATTTTCTTATTAATATTATTTTTCTCTTTCAGGATCCAGTCCAAGATCCTTATTATTACATCTCCTTAGTTTTCTCCATTCTGTGACAGTTGTATAATCCTTTTTTGTTTATCATGACCTTGACACTCTGAAGCGTGTTGGACAGTTACTTTGTGAAATGTCTCCAGATCTGGATTTATCTGATGCTGTTTCATGATTGGATTAAGCATATGTTTTTTTGGCAAGTATACCACAGAAATAATGCCATGTCCTTCTCAATGCCTCTATTAAGAAGTACATGATGTCAATAAGTAGTGATGTGCTGATGAAGTTAAGCTTGATCACTTGATTAAGATAGTGTCTACCAGGTTTCTCTACTGAAAATATGTATTTTTTTCCTAAACACAGCTCTGGAATCAATTAATTCTCCATCAGAAAGGAAGAATGAGTAAAATTACCATTAATCTTTTTCTTCTGAATTACTTAGTGTAGTCTCACAAAACACAGGGTAATATAGTTCATTTTCTCCGAATATCTTTCTAGTTCTAGCCAGGAATACTGCTTTACTATATTTTTGTTGTATTTGACTATTTCTACTAGGAATAGTTTGTCTCTTATCTTAAATTTCAATGAACTTTTCTCCTACCCATCTTTAAGATTTTCTATAACTCTTAGCTTCATCTCTATGTATTTTTAAATGGCTGTTAAGATACTATCAAAGCTCACCATTAAAAAGTATAAGGTATTTTCTTAGGAGAAACAGGACTCTTCAGTTCAGTGACATGACAGTCCCTTGCAGTGCTCTCATCAAAGAGAGGAGAAAGTGACTCACCAAAATGACATTAGTATATTTTTGATGTTTTGCATTTCAGCATGTGTGTCTTGCAGCACAGGAATTGATTTTCTTTTTGGTTCTTGAAAAGATCTATTTTTCAAGCATGTTTTCATAATAAACAATCTTGGCTGATAGAAATAGAGTCAGGCATGCTAACTGATCACTTATAGATTTATATTGTAAATATATAAGAATAAATATAGATTTATATTGTAAATATATAAGCTCAGGGTTCCTTTCCTGTAATGTAACCCACTATATGTGCAGGAGTCATTTGGCCCTCTTTGCATTTCCCAGTAGGAAGGTGGGCCAAGGGAAATGATAAAGAAAATACTAATACACTTGCTATTGCTCTTGTTAGTAATAAGTCCTTTGTCTCTGACCAGGAATATCATGGCTTCGAGTAAGGAAATCTCAGACTCTGCATAGGTCTTGATACCTGCCTGTCACTTTCCTTTCTGACTCCCTGTACTCTTTTAAGCTGAAGAACATACACAGGAAATTAGTGCCAGATGGAAATGCCAAACTGTGAGGGAAACAAGTTAAAATAAATGGGTAATATATTAAAAAGTTGGAGATGAAGCATTTGGATTTGGGGGAAAAAGATGCTTAAAAGTATGTATCTGCACCGAGAAAGCAATAAAAACTCAGCTACCTCCTAATTAATCTGTGATTGTATTCTCTATGAGACTATATTGCAACTTTACCTGCATTATTTTTTTGCATTATTTTAATTCATCAAATAATGTAAGAATAAATGCTAGTGAATAAAAGTAAATAATACAAGGCTTGGTACTGGAAAGAGTTATAGAATGACTTCATTCTCTCTCAACCAACCTAACCCTTCAGCAGCAAACACTGCTAATGATACAATGTTTCCCTATGCATGAAAATCAAATGCAGCATGTGTGAATATATACAATTTTATTTAACATTTGTAATATAACCAGGGTTATGCTTTATAGGCTTGTTATTTTTTATTTCTAACTTAACAAGTATTTGGAGAATCTTTTATATTTGTGTATTTGGCATTATCTCATACTTATAATTGCTACTAAATATTGAGCAGTGTATTTAACTATCCCCCAACTTTATAATCATTTTATTTTTCACTCTTAGCAATGGCGATACTATGAATATCATCATATTCATTATTTTTGAGCGGCTCATACCATGTTTCAGTATTGTTCTGGGTCATTTGAATTGGTCATCCAAGGCTTCTATTGAGCGTGTAAGGAACTTGTTGCCAACATGGCATGTTGTAGTTCGGAGATTTGCATTTCAAAAGTTAAGAGTTAACTGGATCAGAGTTTATTGCTTATACTGCAGACTAGCTCCTCAGATTCCAATTTTACAATTTTAGGAGCTTACATGGATAAGATTATAAACTTTCATATTCCATGTGGAGGTCATAAACAACTCCTCTATAGGCATTCTTTGACAGAACTAATTTTAGCATCCATATTGGCTCCAAACAAGACTCCAGGCAATGAGCATGCAGTAGTACATGTCACTAATATAAATAGAACAGCTTCTTATATCAGTTCTGTTCACCGCACAAAAGGAAGAGAAATCTTGAAATTAAATCATCAGGACCAAAGAAAGAAATATTTCGGATTATCTTCACATGTGTGCAAATGTCACCAATCCTATTTAAGTGGATGTTTGCAGAATCTATTTCTGTTTTCAAATTCAAGTATTAAGAATGTGGATTCTTGGAAATAGAGGGCCACCTTAAGAGAACATGCCATGTGAAATTCAGCCCTATTATCTAGCTTATTCATTCTTGAGTGGTATTTAAATAAGCATTTAGTATTATTTTTTATTAAATATTATTATGTCATATATTACATATCATATATTTTTTATTTGAGAAATTCTATTTTATTCTTTAACAAAATTTTATCATTTTTAATGGTTTCTTATTTGTTGGTCATCACTTCTTTAATTTCTCATAGTTGTTGCTTAACGCCTCAATTTTGGGATTCTTTTTCAGTTCATATTTTATAGAATTCATTTGTGGGAGCAATAGGGAGTCAGAGTTCAAGGATGCCTTCCTGCAAAGAGGTTCTGTATTTGTTTTTGCCAGGAGTTATGGGACATATGTCCATAGTTGGGATCATATTTTTATATAACTTTTGCCAGTTATTATTAATTTCACCATAAGTACTTTCTCATAACTACTTTTGCATAAACATAATTTTCAAAGGTTGCTTAACATTAATATGTGAGTATAACAATTTAATTAAGCATTCTCTTCTTGGACATTTTGATTGTTTTCAGTATTAAAAATAACTTTACAACAGATGCCTTTATTCATGAAGTTGTATTTAGAGTTACTTCCTCATGTTGGATGTAAAATTACTGGGGCAAAGATAATGAAGCATTCTTACGTCCTTGATTGTCAGAAGGGTGATAGCAATTTACACTCCTTTAAACAGTGTATCAAAAAGCCCATCTCAGTTCACCTTTACTCTGATTGCTCATTTGTGGGTGAAAGAGGGCATCTCATTATGTTTTAATTTTTTTTTTTTCAGTTTCTAGTGATGTTGAACGTTTTTCACATATGGTATCCATTATGTTTTTCTTTTGCTGAAGAATCCTTGTTAAATTGTTATCTTATGTTAGCTTTTATTTTTTGTTTCCTTGTTTATTAACCTCATCTTTTCTCAGGTTCTGATGACAAGTTCTGGAAAAACCAGTTTAAGAATTTAGGCAACCCTGGGACTCTTCTTTATTCCATCTGCGTACACGATCTACTTACAATTTTAGGATTTTAGACTTTTGGTTTGCATTATATTTAGTTTTATATAGGTCAAAGTCTATACACCTAAATCAACATATACCCCCATGGTTAAATGGTAGGCTAAATGTCTTCTGATGAAAAAAAAAATATTGCAATCAAAGTAATCATCCCAATTTTATGATGACTAAATCCAACTTTGTTAAATTTGGTACTTTCTTCATCTGTCAGTATTGAATCTAAAATTAACATGATACTTAACAAATGACTATTTTTGCATTTGCATATTTTTTAATTTTAGACTCTATTCTCCCCAGTTCAGGGGTCAAAAAGAATAAAGAGATAATCAGTTTCCATCTCTATAATGGTAATAGTTGCCTAATATCCAATAAACTGGTTCAATAACATACATAATAAGATACATAATAATAAGATACATAAACCCAAATGTTAAGCTGGTTTATTAACTGTGTGTGTGTTGTACATGTATGTTTGTTTGTATGTATGTATGTAGTAGCATATAAAATGGGTGCCTATGTATATGGAATGGCATTAATATTTATATGTAATAGCATATACACATATGTGCACATATTCATATGTTTAGCTGGAAGTTAGCTGTTGATTTTCCTGTTGCCTCAGAATTTCAGATTTTCTAAATGCTTGAATTTCAGGTGCTAAATTATCTACTTATTTCATGATAACAAATTGTAAATCAAGCTTTGTAGCATGTGGCTTATTTTATCCTTCTGGGTGCTTCTAGGGCCATGATGCTAGGTCAGGAAAGGGTTAGAAAGGTCTTATTTCAACCAAGTCAAGGGAAGGGGAGTTCAGAAGGAGAGGTCAGGGGCCTGTCACTCATGGTCTAATGTGGCTCCCAGTTATCTTGGGAGAGAGTCTATCCAAAAAGGCACTTGCTAGGAGGAAACAGAATGTCTGGGTCTGGTACGCTGTGGAAATCTAGGGATTGAGGGAAATCATAATTGTCTGCTGGAGGCCACCTGAAGCACATAAAAGATCTATAGGCTGAGGTCCCAATCTGAAAAATCTCAGAGAAGAGAAAAAAAGTGGTATCTTCCACTTGAGTGGGTATCAGTGCCCATGAAAAACCCACCACTCAAGTAAGAGGATACCTCTCATAGATACAGCCTGCCTTAATGCAGACAGCATCGAGGCCCTCCTTGAGTCACTTAGTCTGAGCTGCTTGTTTTCAGGGAAGATTTTGCCTGCACAGATTTTAAAAATCATGGAAGTCAAAGGTGGGGGGCAGGTAAAGAAATAAAATAACAAAATCAGATATAGAAATAAAATGCATTTACCCTTCATTTTAAATTATATTTCTCACCATGTTGTGACCACTTTGAGACATACATGCTTTGTTCTCTCTCTCCACTCGCCCCCTCCTGCATCCTCTCATTTACACAGAGTCAAGGTAAAAATACACTCTGTTCAAGGTACATTATGACTTTCAATTCCCGGAAGGCTCATCTCTGCTAATTTTCAAACACCGAGGTCTTTTGGGATTTTAGTCGTTCTTATTCATTTCTAGCTTAATTTCCAAGAGGTCAGTAAATACGTTCGGCATTCATTCAGAACTCTGAAATGCATTGGCACTGCTTTATGGCACAGCAGTATATGATTAATCTTCATAAATTCTCCACATGAGCGTGAAATAAAGATGTTCTGTCCAAAATTTATAGATGCAGCATTCTAGATAAGTCTCCTATATTAAAAATGTTCTATACTTATTTTCATCTGACTTTTCTATCAATTACTGAGAAGTGTGTGTTAAAATTTCCCAGTATAATTATTAATTTTTATCTTTTCCAGTAATTCTTAATTTTTTTCATATTGAGATCATATAGAGACATAAAATTCAAAATATTTTGTTTTCCTGATGAAACAGATCTTTCATCATTATAGGATGAACTTACACATCTGTATAAATGTTTTTTGTCCAGAGGTCATTTTGCAATTATTACTGTGAATATATGCATGTCACATCTTTATTATGTCTTTTACTTTTAAGTGTACTAGCTGGATTTATTATAAAAAGTTAGATTTTAGAAATCTAATCTGATGATCTTTATCTTTTGATCAGATCATTTAGAATACTTACACAGGGTGAAATTATCAAAATATTTGGTTATAACTTTATAATACCATCTGTAATTTTCAGGTGTCCTTATCTTATACTTCCTTTTTTCATTTCTTGACTTATTTTAGAGTGTTTCCATAATTACATTTTTAAGCCTTCATTTGCATTACATACTACATTTTTATTATTGCATGGCTATATATAAAAATATAAGAGGTATAGTTATCAAATCTAAGTTTCTTGAAAATATTGTGCTCTTTTTTATACCAAACTAAGTCTTCTTTCAAAAAGGAAGGCTATGAAAAATCAGTTTTGGACATCCAATACTAAGTAATTATGTACTATTGAGCCCTTCTTTAATAATCTTGTTAACATCAAACTTCATTCACCCTGGAGGCTAACAGGGACATTTAGGAAACCAGTTGCTTTAAAATGTTGGATAAATTTAACTACAAATCTAAAATTTAACAAACATAGGTCTAAAAGAGTAAGAACAATACACACATAGTACATGCTCTGACAAAGTCTAAATAACATAACTTAAGAAGGGGGAGGAGAAAGGCACCTGGAGGGCTCAGTGAGTTAAACGTCCCACTCAGCTCAGGTCATAATCTTGGAGTCCCAGGATTAAGCTCCCAGTTAGACTCTGTGCTCAGCAGAGCATCTGCTGAAGATTCTTTCTCCCTTTCCCTCTGTCCCTCCCCTCATTTGCACACACATGCTCTATCTCTCTAAAATAAATAATTTTTTTTAATAGGAGGAGAGAGGAAAGTGTATGGAAATATAAAATTGCACTGTTGATTATCACACAAGTGAGAAACAAGAGCAATGCATAATATTTTACATGGACACACTGTCAGTAAGGTCCTAGGTCGGCCAGGTTGGGAGTAAGGAAATTATATGAAGATAATAGTGTAAGCATGCCCACTGGACCAATAGCAAAATCATAAATACCAAAAGAAATACAAAACAATAGAAATTTCAATTCAAAGAAAGCGGACCACATGGTGGAAGATAAATAGAAAATATAACTTAACACAAAGCATGAAATAATCTGACAGGACAGGAACTAAAGAAATCCATTTTACTGGAACATTTGACTGCACTTATCTCACCTTTCAAACGAGACAAGATGTAGGGGTGCCTGGGTGGCTCAGTCAGTTAAGCATCCAAATCTTTTCCGTTTCAGCTCAGGTCATGATCTCATGGGTCATGAGATGGAGCCCCACACTGGACTCTGCACTCAGCAGAGAGTCTGCTTAAAGATTCTCTCTCTCTGCCCCTCTCCCACCCTCACCCCTCTCTAAGATAAATAAATTAATAAATCTTTAAAAAAGAAAAGATATTCTGATGGCACAGAACACAAAACCCAGCTGTCTGCTATATAAGAGGGGTATACCTGAAACAAAAACATTAACAAAGGCTAAAATTACAAGATAATAAAGAAATAGCATGCAAATGCAACAACCACAACAAAAGAGTGGGGTGACAAACATAATTATTTGACAAGCCTGAATTTAAGTAAAGTAAAGCATCATGAAACAAGACAAAGAAGTAATTTATAAATGTAAAGACTAAAATTTACAATGAAGATATAAGAGTTACGGTAATGAGGGATTTTAGAATACATATTTATGCATAGTATCCAAAATCTATAAAGAACTTATAAACTCAATACCCAAAGAACAAATAATCCAATCAAGAAATAGAAGACATAAACAGATATTTAATGCAAAGAAGACATCCAAATGGCCAACAGACACACGAGAAAGTGCTCAACATCACTCGGCATCAGGGAAATACAAATCAAAACCACATTGAGATACCACCTCAACACCAGTCAGAATGGCTAAAATTAACAAGTCAGGAAAGGACAGATGTTGGCAAGGATGCAGAGAGAGGGGAACCCTCCTACACTGTTGGTGGGAATGCAAGCTGGTGCAGACACTCTGGAAAACAGTATGGATGTTCCTAAAAGTTGAAAATAGAGCTACCCTACGACCCAGCAATTGCACTACTGGGTATTAACCCTAAAGATATAAATGTAGTGATCCAAAGGGGCATGTGCACCCGAATGTTTATAGCAGCAATGTCCACAATAGCCAAACTATGGAAAGAACCTAGATGTCCATCAACAGATGAATGGATAAAGAAGATGTGGTGTATACACACACACACACACACACACACACACACACTCACACACACACTCACACACACACACACACACACACACGAATACTATGCAGCCATCAAAAATCCACAAAATCTTGCCATTTGCAATGACGTGGATGGAACTAGAGGGTATTAGGCTAAATGAAATAAGTCAATCAGAGAAAGACAATTATCATATGATCTCCCTGATATGAAGAGTTCGAGAGCAGGTCAGGGGGTCGTGGGGGGCAGAGAGGGAAAATGAAACAAGATAGAACTGGAGAGGGAGACAAAACATAAGAGACTATCTCTGGAAACAAACTGAGGATTGCTGGGGCGGGGGATGGAGGGATAGGGTGGCTGGGTTATTGATGGACACTGGGGAGGGTATGTGCTATGGTGAGAGCTGTGCATTGTGTAAGACTGATGATTCACAGATCTGTACCCCTGGAGCAAATAATATATTATATGTTCATTAAAAATAAATAAATAAATAAATAAATAAATAAATAAATAGCCTAAGGAGTCCTAAATGACTTAATTTAAAGGAACATATTAAAGATACATAATAGATATCCCACATTCTGCATCAATTCTAGAAAATAAAGTTTCTTTTTAAAAGTACATGGAACATTTATGAAAATAGACTATGTATTTATGCAAAAAAGAAACTTTAATACATTTTCCAAAGCAGCTGGAACCTCTAAGTGTGTGAGGAGTTAACTCCCTAGAAGTAAATGTTTGATCAATAGGAAATAGAGAAGATCCAGTACATAAATTCTCACTTTGGAAGACAGTTTTGTCCAATGTTTCTAGTGTTCTGTCAAAAAAAAGAAATACATATGTATATATGAGCTGTGAACTACAAATTGCATAATTTTAGTGATTCCACATAGGAATTAAATAGACTGGTCATACATTTGCGTTTAAAATGGTGATTGCACGATACAAAGATGAATGGAAAATTTCTTCCAAAAATTTAAAATTTTAATTTTTCTTTATTTTAAGTGACATTAAATAGCAAAATAAACACCATCACAAGTAGAGAGCTAGACTGCAGGCAATAGGAAAAAGCCATATATTTTAGTATCTTTAGTGGTACTCTTTCCCTGCTTTTTTGAATAAGGTGCCCAGCTGGCCCTAACTGCAGTATATCTGTTCCTTTCCTTTTATTTTTTTAAGATTAATTTATTATTTGAGAGCGAGAGAGAGAGTGAGCAAGGGGGAGGGGCAGAGAGAGAGGAAGAGAGAGAATCCCAAGCAGACTCCCTGCTGGGTTTAGAGTCCAATGGGAGGATGGATCCCCATCCCTGAGATCATGACCTAAGCCACAATCAAGTGTCAGCAACTGTTTAAGCAACCGAGCCACCCAGGCACCTCATATCTGTTCTTTATATATATATACATATATATATGTATATATATATCTTACTGAAGTGTAAGAATTTTTTGGAACCCCTTCCCACACCACAAAGAACCAATTTTTGGCCCCTTAGGGGTGTATTACACCCACTGAAATGCATGTTTTATTTATTTTTTAAAAAGATTTTATTTATTTATTTGAGAGAGAGACAGAGAGCATGAGCTGAGGGAGAGGGAGAAGCAGACGCCCCAATGAGCAGGAGTCTGACACCAGTCTCCATCCCAGTTCCTAAGATCATGACCTGAGCTGAAGGCAGACACTAAAGTGACTGAACCACACAGGAGACCCTGAAAATGCATGTTTTAATACTTCCATCAATATCTGCAGCCATTTGACAAACTCTGAAAGAAAACATTTTGAGGGCTATTCGATATGGGGTCTGAGCTGACATTGATATCAGACATAAAATGCCACTTTTGTCCTCTGAATAGAAGAGGAGCTTGTGGAGGGGAAGTTCTATGTCAGTATGGGCAGCATGGCAGGGCATTACACTGTATTTGCTTCCTACACTTCACTGCCTCAATTCCTCTGACCCTCACTCACACTACACAGCGATTACACATTATAGTAGTTTTAGATCATAAGTTTTGCCCCAAAGTCTGTTTTCTAGAGGACTCTGTTATATATTACTTAGTCTCTTGTTTGTCTTCCACAGAGCTTGAAATTTCACTGATGACTCATTAGCTTCCAACTTCACCTCATACTTCATTATTTTCAGCTTTTGTGACCAAAAATATCACCTCTAGGAAGGTGCTGAACCCTGTGACCTAGCTTCTCTTTTTGGTGTTTAGGAAATGAGGTGACTGAAAAGCTCCAGTGCAGTTTGCTGTTTGTTTCAAACCATGGAGGATGGAGAAGAGCAAATTCTCAGGTGTGGACAGCTCACCTACCCTTGTCATGGCACTGCTGGGATCCAGGGAAGCCCTGATGTTTCATTGCCAAACTGGCTGTGCCCTCTCCTCTGGCTTGTGGTTTTCTTAACTTGTGATTGGGCAATGATAGGGGCAAGGTTAACAAAACTATGGAGAGGAAATGAAAGTGTTTTTAATCCCCTTTCCCATCAGTGACATCTCCCTTTCTAAGCTACCACTTATCTTCCACACACTTTGCTTCCTAAGGGGATCCTGCCATCTTTCTTTTTAATTGTTAGATTTGGGGAAACAAGAAATTTCCTCTTCTGTAGCATCACCAGGATAGGGTTATAGAGGAGAGTCCACACTAGTTTTCAAAATGAAATGCTATTGAATTTTAAATTTGTAAATATTAAAGAGGCAAGGCAAGATAATTTGTAAGACTATGTCATTTCACATTTTGCTTTAAAAAAGGATTCATATTAAAATGAGCTTACTTTTCACTTAGTTTTTGAATTAGATGCTTCATGGTTAATCATTAACATATTAGTTCTGTTAAAACATGACATTATAATATAATTGAATAGCAACTAAAGGAAGGATTGCTTGATGAATGTTTAGAAAGTGAATACTTGCTATTTCAATATAATATTGTCTTAGGAAAGTGAAATGCCAGAGGTTAAGTTCAATTCCACTTCAATGTAAAATAACTAATTAAGAAGCATTATTAATTGTATAATAGCAATGACTGAGAGCAGAAAACCAAAACACAAGTATCTTTTAAAAATTCCTCAAATCCTGGCATTAATATCTGTTATAAACTCATTGTATAGAGAGAAGCTATAATAAATCAATGCAGTCTTCATTTATAATGATAATAGTTAAACTTTAAAAAATGATATTGTGAAAAAGCTGATAAAATAAATAGGGAAACATGAAATATTAACTATGGAAGGTTTGAGACACGCTACTTAAAAATGTCCTCAGTATGAATCATTTTCTAACCAAGGATAAAACATATGCAGGAATGATGACATTCTGTCTAAGATTAACACTCTTATAGAATCTCAGTGCCATTCCTATCAGTCAAAATCTTATATTAAAGGTATTTTACATCTACAAATATAAATTTATCAATAAAATTAAATAAATAAAATTAAATAAATTTAATAATAAAATTATTATGGATATTATTATGATAGTTTTTGTTCTAAATTAACTTTTCCTTTCTACGTAGTCAGGCATTTTTTACATATTTCCATTAAGCACTCAACTATCATGTTATGTTACGTGATTAGAAATTAAATTTTCATCTTAGTACTGCTTTACAGAAGCAAAAGGGAAAGGCAAGTTAGAGTTGAAAATTTTTGAACAGTTTCAAAGATGCCTACATAGTTTATTTATTTCTTCATTTAACCAATCATATGTCAGGCATTGTGGTACTAGAGATAGAGTGGTAAAGACAGACAGGGCCTTTGTCCTCACAATTATGGTCTGCAGCTGACTCAATTAGTAAACAGGTTACTAAATGCTTTTTGATTGCACTAGTAACTCAAAAATCACCCCAGTGCTGAGAATGCAGTAAAACAGATGTGTGCTGCTTCTTCTTTTTCTTTTTAAAGTAGGCTTCACACCAGCATGGAGCCCAATGAGGGGCTTGAACTCAGGACCCTGAGATCAAGACCTAAGCTGAGATCAAGAGTTGGAACTGAGGCACCTAGACACCCCCTTTCACACTGAGATTTTGTATTAATACCTGACCAGAAGAAGCAGCAGAGTGACTTCAGGATTAACAGGAAAATAATTTGATCCCAGTCAAAATAAAAAGCATAAGAATAGAAGAGTAAAATACTTGACACCAATTATAAAATGGTGAAAAATTTATGTAGGGTCATTTCAAGGATTATTACAACAGAAGCAAGAACAAGTAAAAACAAACTTTCTAGGGGCTAAAAAGAAAATCAATTCAACTGAAAAATTATTTCTGAAAAATAAATTTGTTTGAAATGAATTGTAAACTATGCTACTGTTAAAAATTATGATACCCAAAAATATGCAAATAAAATAAGCAAAGTCACCTTAAAAGGCTTTTATTGTTATATGGGATTATATTTTACATATTACTTTCAAGCTTGCTTTCTCCATTAACAAGAAACCCTTTCCATAGATTCCATTTTTTTTCTATTATAGTGGCAAATTAATGTATCTATTTATTATCCAAATAAAGCATTTTGGGAGTATTTTCTAGTTTTAAAATATTATATTTGATACTCAATTGGCAATCATTAATGCACTTGTCTTCTCCTATTCTTGTGAGTATTTCTACACAATAAATTAGTCCTTTAGGAGAACATCAGTTGTCATTTTGCTAGGGCTTCCAGAACAAGGAACCACAGACTAGATAGCAGAAACAAATGTATTTTGCACAAATCTGGAGGCCAGAAATTGAAGATCAAGACATTGCCAGGGTCGGTTTCTTCTAAGGCCTCTCTCCCGGTCTTGCAGATAGATAGCCATCTTTTCCCTATCTTCACACGGTCTTCCTTCATGTGGTCTAATCTCCTTTTGTAAGGATACCTGCCACTGGATTGGGTCCACCCCAAAGACTTCATTTTAACGTATCTCTTTAAAGACCCTATCCAGAAATATAGTGTAAAATAGTGGAAGTTAGGACTTCAACATGTGAATTTGGGGGAGCGGGACACATTTCAGTCTATAACAATTTTGGTCGAATGCTTTGCACATTGGATTACTTGCTAAATATTGCCTATTATGCTTCAAAACGATGGGGCAAATTTTTATTCCAACCAGAAGTTTTTTCTACTCCTCATCTCTGGTTTCTTAGTAGTCATTTACTTTTCCTTTTATGTTACTTGAACATTTGAATCTTTATCTGCTACCAAGTGAAAATAATTAGATTTTATGTTGGAGGTAATACAGATCCATAGAACATCATTGACCACTAAAGTTACTGCATTGGGAAGACTACTGTGGCAGTGTGTTCAGAGTGGATTGCATTAAGAAACTGGAAATATATAGAATCTAGTTGAATAGCCATTGCCACCATCCACTTTTTTAGGTGATGATGGCCTAAAAGAGATAGTAGCAGTAGGAATGTTAAGGGGCTACCATGAAAGGTACTGGAAAGAAGAACAATAAGGCTGGAACAGACTATATGGAAATGATAATACTGTCTTTTAAAACAATTTTGGAACACATGATCAACATGAGTTTTAAGAGAGCCAAGGGCTGCTGATCACTAATTATAAATCACTTAACTTGAGTTCTGACACATCTTACAAACTCTAGTTAGGAGTCCTAAGAAAAGGGCATCACTGGTATTGAGTCGAAAATAAATTGGGGAAGGATGTGAAATGTGAAAGAAGCATATCAAGCAAAAGTGCTAAATCTATTGGGGATGGGAAAAGATTGGGAAGATGTTTTATAGTGTTCCCCTCAGAGTGACATTATATTTTTCAAAAAAAAAAATTCAGGAATATTATCAGGCATAGTAAGGGAACTATGAAACAAAAAGTGGAGAAACCAGAAGATTCAGCTCTTAATGACAGTTATATAAAGAGGAATTAGAGTCCAGGTTCTACAGTTTATTAACTGGTGCATTTAGGTAGCTTATTTTCATCTTGTTGAGCTCTGGTTTATAAAATGGGAATTATAACCTATACTTAAATATGTTATTGAATTATATTTAATATTCTTTGGGAAATACTTAAAGTGTACCACATAAATGATAATTTAGATTATTAATATTATTATAGGCACTGTCCTTTTTCTTACTAATAATGATATATATATCTTGTTTCTCTAGCTTTCATAAAAACTCCTGCAGAGCAGTTTACTCACTTTAAATCCTGTGTCCTCTAGCCCAACCACAGAGCTCTGTGCATGCTTTCTTTGGAAATGATTATCTTGGAAGTACCGCATGTAGGCTGAATGTAGACACATGGTCTATGTTTAGAATGCAGGGAATACAGAAGAAAACCCTGTAACTAAGAACCCAGTACAACTGGAGAAATTATTTTTAAAAAAGTAACTTTCTATTTTTGAAATGAATTGTAAGTTATCATAGTGTTAACTATAATAACTGCTCATATACTTCAGCAGTCCCTACTTGCTGCTACTGAAATATTTTCCCCCAAGATTTATCATTTTGAATGGTGGATCTCATCTGAATTATATCACTTCCTAACTGACTGTCATTATAGTTCTACCAGGTGTAACTGAAGATAGCAAATATTTTAATATCTGTATATTAATATTAATATAAATTTCCAGAGATGTTCATACATCAAAGAAGGTAATCCCAAAAGCTCTTATATTTAATTCTAGGGTACTCTGAAATGGTATGGCAAATTTTTTTCAATTCTATGGCTTTGGAACATTTCCATAAATGTGATGGGATGTGACATGTGTATGTGTGCACATGTGCACCATGAAAATATAGGGATATATATATACACATATATCTCAACTAAGTTAGGGTCATTTATTTCAAGAAAAAAATAAGTACTTAAATAGAATAATAAGAATTTTATTAATTGTAAGTAATTTTCCTCATTAATTCTTGATTAATGCCGATATTAATTAAGACTAAGGAACAACTAAATCCTCAGGAGGCAAGCTTGTCTTTATGTAAACAATTCATCTGGTACTACATTAGGAAGTGATTTTATTTTACTTTTTTAAAAAGATTTTATTTATTTACTTAGAGAGAAAGTGAGTGAGGAGAGAGAGAAAGTGCACGAAACAGGGAGGGGCAGAGAAGCAGACTCCCAGCTGAGCAGGGAGCCCAATGCAAGACTTAATCCCAGGACTCTGGGATCAGGACCTGAGCCTAAGGCACATGCTTAACCACGTGAGCCAACAAGGTGCCCCGAAAAGCGAATTTAAATGATGAGACACCACTGAAGAAAATAGCAATTAACAATCATCTTTCCTATTAAAAGTAATTATAAACAATTTAATTTAATCATGACATAGATGAAAATGAAAATGTAAAAAATATAATTTCTTAATGTAAAAAAGAGAGAAAATGAATACACTATGTTTATCACTTAGAATAGGAGAACACAGTTTCAAAAATTGACACATCTGGATTCCTAGGAGCATAGAGCTGTTAAATATCTTTTTCTTCAGATTATTTTAAACCACAAAATCATCTGACTTCAATTCTTCTTTGAACAGAAAAATACATCAGTTAATAATTTCAGATCCTTCCCATCATTTTCTCCCTGACAATACTAATATCATTCCCACTAAAATATAAACCAACAAGAAGAAGAATGCAGTCATCTCAGGAACACCTGCCAACCTCTTTCTTCATCTATATTCTTTGAAAAGAGATGCAAATGATGCTAGAAATTTTATTTTAGAGTGGTTATATTAAAAACAAACAAAAAATCACATTCTTCTCTTGATTACTTAGGACTAAATTTCTCAATAAATATTAGTTACATTAAAAAATACAAGATATTTTGCAAAATTGTCAGGCAAAAGAGGAACTGAAAAACCTGCACTCTTTACTGCATAGATATATATTTTTCACTAATAGGAGAAAATACTAGGAAAAAATAGGGTAATATACCAGATGAATATTTCTTTCCCTAACATTTCATACCACACATGATGAATTCTGGAAATTTGAGTAATACTCTTTTTTGTTTTTGTTCTTGCCCTTTAGTTAAAAATTATTTTTATTATTATTTTTTAAATTTCCAGTTTTTATTTAAATTCCAGTTAGTTGAAATATAGTGCAATATTATTTTCAGGAACAGAACTTAGTGATTCATCACTTAAAACACCCAGTGCTCATCACAACAAGTGTCCTGCTTAATATCCATCACACATTTAACCCATCCCCTTGCCCACCTCCCCTCCAGCAATCCTCAGTTTGTTCTCTATAGTTTAGAACCTGTTTTCCAGTTTGCATCTCTTCCCCCCCTCCATGTTCATCTGTTTTGTTTCTTAAATTCCACATCCAAGTGAAATCATATGGCATTTATTTTTCTCTGACTGACTTATTTCACTTAGCATAATACATTCTAGCTTCACCCATGTCATTGCAAATGGCAAGATTTCATTCTTTTTATGGCTAAGTAATATTCCATCATATACCACTTCTTCTTTATCCTTTCATCAGTTGACAGACTTTTAGGCTCTTTCCATAGTTTGGCTATTGTTGATAATGCTGCTATATACATGGGGGTGCATGTGTCCCCTCAAATCAGTATTTTGTATCCTTTGGACAAATACCTAGTAGTGCAATTGTTGGGCTAGAGGGTAGTTCTATTTTAAACTTTTTGAGGAAACTCTATACTGTTTTGAATAATATTCTTAATACCTATGTAGATTGTCTTTCAGTATTTGAGAACTTACATGTGTAAGCTTATTTAAAATAATGTAAATCCTATAGCAAAGACACTTGATGCTGTTATTAGATAACTAAATTGATTCTGAAACATTAGAAATTGTTCAGTGTCCATAACATGATTTCAGTTTGAGAAATGCTGAACTCGATGGGTTATTTTTTTAAAATATTTTTTAAAAGGAGGAAGAAAACAGATATGTATTTTATTTTAAATATACAGGTAATTTTCAATATTTTTATGAAGAACATTCATACAGATTTTGAAATTGAGTAGTAGTATACTCAAAACTTAGCAACTACTTCATGCTGGTTCTTAAAGTTAAATTCACAATAAAGGGAAATGTACCAACTATTTTAAGATTTTCTGATAGAAAAAACTTATCTACTTAACTTTTTCTTTACAGTATTAATCAGGATAATACTTATCCTTATCAGGATAATAATATTCTCAATGTATTTCCTATAGATTTTCTATTAGTACAAAACTCAAAACTTAAAAGGATTTCTAACTTTGTGTACATGCTCTCCTGCAGAACTGGTGAGATTTACTAAAAATAAAATCGCAACCATTAAGGTCCTTGGAAATGGTTCTAAGGGCATAGAGCAAATGAAGAAGTATTTGTTCAAGGAAATCTACTAATATTTGGTAAGAACAATAAGAGTCTGTGATTTTTGAACCAAGACCCACTCCACTTCTCCCTTCTCAGTTTAGTGAGATGGAAACTCCAGCTCCAGGCTGGCACAGTCAAGAACACAGGGCTCCCTTACCAACTACAGCTCCTGGTCAGAAGGCTATAGTCCAAGGAGAGCCTAGACATCACAATTTCTCATGTTGCCTTCAGCTACTTGTTATTGAGGTTGAGTTTTGGGAATGTGGATTAGTGAGATTGAGAAATGCCTTCTTCCATGTAGCCCCCACTCATGAGAGGAAGGTTCTACACTGGGCATGATAGAACTGGGGATATAAGGGTCCTGTTCCCTCTTGCCTTAACTTGTAGAGCAAGAGGATTCCAAGCCAGGAGTGGGAAGCAAGGAGACCTGGGGCTTGTGCCCTCCTACTCTAGTGAAATATTTACTTCCTACTTGGGGTTGCCATTCAGAGAGAAGTGCATCATTGTCCCATCCCCAGCACCAGGGACCTGGCCTCAAAGATTTTACCCAGGTAAGAAGCAGGCCATAGTACAGAAGGCATTATCTCTTTTCAAAGGAAGTGACTTAATTTGCAACAGAATTTAGAGAAAAAGTTTAAGTCAAAGGGCACTTGAAAATAAAGTGCAGACTGTCATGAAAAACAATTGGGATGAGATAGATTTACTGAAAATATAGGTTAAACTGTAGGCAGGCTCACTTGCAAGACAGAAATGAACAGAGACAGGAGGGAGGAGCTTTCTTGGGTGAAGAAAAATACTAAACACTAACCATAGGAATTATCTCTTCAAAGGAGCCAGGTTTGATATTGACCAGTCTGTGAGCAAACTAGGTCTCAGAGCATTGTTGTAAACAATAGACAACTAGCTAGTAATCAGCGCAGCTTAACAGATGGGTGAGGCTAGTGAAAGAGAGCCCTGTAGAAGGCAATATGCTATCTCAAGGTGTCTGTGAGTATCTCCAAAGCTGTGTCCCCTGAAAAATGGTATCAAAGTCTTTAAACTGCAGGGAGGTATAGACTTCAAAGTAATCCTACCAGTCGGCTAGGCTAGATTCTTCATGGAAATTCTTTAAGGAAATCATCTGGTTTTAAATTCATATGGAATTACAAGGGACCCAGAATAGCCAAAATAACCTTGATATAAAATAAAATAAGAGAACTCACACTTTCCAATTTCAAAATTAACTACAAAGGAATATTAATCAAGATAGTGATACTTGCCATTGTGGTACTGGCATAAGAATAGACTTGAAGATCAATGAAATGGAATTGAGGGCTCAAAAATAAATGTATGTATCTTTGGGTCCTAAGGCAATTCAATAGGGAAAGAATAATCTTTTCAAAAAATGGTAGTGGGACACTGGATAACCACAGGCCAAGGAATGAAATTGGACCCTTACCTATCCATAAAAAAAATTACTCAGTATAGATCAAAGGTGCAAATGTAAGAGCTAAAACTATACAACTCTTAAAACATAAGGGTAAATCTTATATACAGCAATCAGTTCTTAAACGACAACAAAAAAAGTATATTGGACTTCAGCAATATTAAAAACTTTTCTGCTTCAATGGACACTATTACAAAAATTAAATGATCACCCATAGAATGGGAAAAGTGTTTGAAATCATGTAATTTATATTCAGAATATAAAAGAGCCCCTCTTACAAGTAAATCTAAAAAAGACAATTTAATATTAAAATGAACAAAGGGAAGGGAGGCTAGATGGTGGAAGAGTAGGAGACCTTGTTTCATCTGGTCCCTTGAATTTAACTAGATATCTGTCAAATCATTCTGCACATTATGAATTCAACCTGTAAGAAAAGAATTGCGGGAATTCTACAAATAGAATAGCAACCCCTTTTTGTGAGGTAGGAAGTGCGGAGAAGTGAATCGGAGGGGAGAGGGGATATATGAGAAGATAGATGGTGAGGGAAGGGGGTTGGGGAGGGTGGAGGGAGCCTATGTAAGCAGGCACCAGAAAGTGATCTAGCCCCAGAATGCAAAATCAGAACTTTCAGAAATCAGCTCCAGTGAGAGTTGTCCCTTTCTGAAACATGCTCGTATGGCAAAGCAGAGGAAAATCCTAGATGGGACAGTTTGGTCTCAGAATCCCCAGGGTCACAGGAAGAATGGGGGTGCCTAAGCAGACAGAGTTCCCAGGCACTGGAATGGGGAAACCAGCTATGGTCATCGAGCGTGGGAGTAGGTTCTCAGCTCCGTTTGCCATAAGCTGCAAACCCTGAGGTCAGTACTGAGGCCACTATTACCTCAATTCCAAAACCAGACAAAGACCAAAAAGGAGAATTATAGACCCATATCCCTGATGAACATGGATGCTAAAATTTTCATCAAGATACTAGCTAAAAAGATCCAACAGAACATTAAGAGGATTATTCACCACAATGAAGTAGGATTTATTCCTAGCCTGCAAGTTTGGTTTAACATTTGCAGATCAATCAACATGATACATCAGGAAAGGAGAAGAACCATAGGATCCTCTCAATAGATGCAGAAAAAACATTTGACAAAATACAACATCCTTTCTTGATTAGAACTTTCCACAGTGTAGGCATAGAGGGAACGTACCTCAATATCATAAAAACCATATACAAAAAGCCCACAACAAATAACATTCTCAATGGAGAAAACCTGAAAGCTTTTATGACTGGGATGCCCACTCTCACCACTGTTGTTCAACATAGTACTAGAAGTGCTAGCCTCAGCAATCAGACAACAAAAAGAAATAAAAGGCATTCAAATTGGCAAAGAGGTCAAACTCACTCTTCACAGATGACCTGATACTTTATATGGAAAACCCAAAAGACTCCACCCCAAGGTTGCTAGAACTCATACAAGAATTCAGCAACATGGCAGGATATAAAATTGATGCCCAGAAATCAGTTACATTTCTATACACTAATAATGAGACAGAATAAAGGGAAATTAAGGAATTCATTCCATTTATAATTATACCAAAACCCATTAAATATCTAGGAATAAACCTAACCAAAGAGGTAAAGGATCTGTACTCTAAAAACTACAGAATACTTATCATTACTGAGTGACTAGAGGTCACTATTAAAAGATAAACTTCAAAAAAATCAAGAGATAAACTTCAGCACATTAAGATTCTGAGCAAACATTGATTCCAACTGGATAAGTCCAAACCAGAAGTGGTTAGGAGCACACCATTGTTAGGAGCTAGCTGCAAAATTTTTATACAGAAGATTCAGAAGTAAAGGAATGCAATTATTTGATTGACTATAATGTAAGTGGTTGTCTTATTTCAGGAAACCTAGTTGGCTATGGATGGCTGTTCTTAAGTTTCATTTTCTCTGATTCCAGTACAGTGGTTCTAGCTTAGGTTGGGTTTGGGTTTGGTTACATAGGATACCAACACATTAGAGCCATCTCAGTCTAATGGCCTCCTTGTTTAGTTACTTCAACATTACCAAGCACTGTGCAATCCCTTTTGCATGAACCTTCTGTTTTTTTACTGCCAGTTGCGGTCTTTATGGTTTAATTTCAGGGAGTTTCCAGTTATATGCTTTGTCATATAGGAGCTATCCACTTTAATTTATTAAGGCTTAATGCAATGAAGAAGCTAATTTAGCAAAGACTTAATGAATAAATTGTGTAGACTCAAATGACACCACTGAGTTGTGTAACTGCTGATAAATAAATCCACACCATCAGCTGCCTTACATTGCCCACTCTGTATTTCACTCCTAGCTTTAAATCCTGATGCCACAATTGGTAGTACATAATCTCCTTTTCTAACCCCTCATGTTACTATCTGTACCAAAGACTATGAACTAAACTGCAAGTTTTCAGTGGTATTACAGATAACCCATTCATGGATGACTTGATCTGTGGGTAATTATTTCAACTCCCTTCTCCACACCCCCAGCTGGTTTATCTGTAATGTAGATACAAATAAAGAAACAAAGCTTGTCCTTAAGGAAATAAAGATGAAGAATAGAGTCACTGCCCACAATTTACATATGCTGGAAAAAAGCATTTTGAACCACACCACTTTCTTTCTTAGAATGGGGCAAATGGGAAATTATGGAAGCTGGACTATGTCTATGGCTCATCCTTTTTCTTTATATAGAATTTTTCACTTAACATTAACTAACATTTATGGAGCACTTAGATGCCCTGCACTATTCTAAGCACTTTACATATATTAACACATTAATCCTTACAAAGACTATGAAATAGGTACTTGTATCTTAATTTTATATTGAGAAATTAAGCAATTTGTCTAAGGCTGCCTAGCTGGTAAATATCAAAACTAGCTGGCTGACTGAATAAAGAGTCTTTAAATGGTAGTCATAAGGCTGTACCATTTCTGGACATGAATATAGCATCATTTGCTATTCTAGAAGGCAAAAGTACATCCAGGGCAATATTATGTTTCCTGCTTGAAGCTCAAAAAATTATATTTGAAGGAAAGCATCCATCATGGAAAGAAAATAGACTACTTGTGGTAGATTGAAAAATGTTGCACAAAACAATGTTAGGTTGCTTTAGTAAAAAACAAGTGAAGAACTAAAAACTAAAAGGGACCACAATCATGTATCCTAGGCATTATGTTTCTGACATATATAGGGAAATTAACAAATATTACTGCTTTCAACTTTATTGCCCATGATCTAGGATAAAATTTAAGCTATCCTTAAATGATAGCTAGGTGCATTTTCATTAGAAATAAACTAGTTGAAAAATGATTTAGGGTGGCACAGTTCTTTCATAAAACTTGTAAAGTCACAGAAGGTAAGGAAAATTAAAAAGCAAAAAATTAAAAGTGCTTGAGAAATTTAATTATTTCCTATATCTCTATTAAAGGAATACAAATTAAAGACTTTTCCCAAGTTTGATATGGCAGCATTTCAAAGTTGTATTTGGTATATACATTAGTGTTATGATTTTTTCCTTTTAAAGATAAAGCCCGATTCCTTTTAAACAGAAATTTTGTTTTCACTTATGAGGCTATTAATCAAATATGAAGTAAACTAAAATTAAAAAACGATTATTTTAGGAAGGACTATTAGTCTCTCTCTCATCTAGTCTCTCATCTAGAAGACTAATCTTAAGCAAAGGAAATGAGATTTGGGAAATGTATTTTGTTTTAACATGCTTGACAAAATATTTATTATTTGTTAGTTAAAATTCTGAACATGTCTCAGACTGGTTTGTCAGAACTACACTTTTTGTAGAAAATGAATGTTTTCAGTTTAAAGCCTCTCATCCAAAATTGTATTAGGAAAGAAAAAAATGTAAATAATGTCTGTGATAAATGTTTTGTAAAATCAAGTAGATGTTATTTGGGAGACTCTTTAATATAACCGACTTTCTTATTTAAATGCAATTCTTTATTCTTATTTCTAAGACATACAGAATATTAGATTGCTCTGAAATTATTGCTATTATTCATTGGAAATATATGATGACATCCATTTCAGAATATTTGTATTGTAAGAGCCCAAACAGAATATACAAATGGAATAAACTACACATAAAATCATAAAAAGAGACTTTAAAATACCATTTCCTTAATAAGAGTTTCCCATGATCAGTGATAATTTGTGGTCACTTAAACTGAGGGTATCTCTTTCTATTATCCAAAGATGGAAATATATGAGGAGGAGGTGTGGAGGCAAAAAGTTTTAAATATGTTAATTTTGAAATGTCTATTAAACATGAAGATGGGAATGTTCAGTAAATAAATGAAAATATAGGTCTGGAACTCATGGGTATGTTTTGATCAATGGCTAGATTTCAGACTTATCAAAGTATAGATATGAAAATGTAGACTGGTTGTCTATTTCAGGTTTGGTAATTTACAAAATGAGCCCTACATAAAACCCAAGAGAACAATAGCAGAGCATAGTGGGTTGAATGTTTACCAGTGGAAACTAGAAGTATAGGTCAGTATGTGAAGCCAGCAGGAAGGAAATGGACTGATAAAAATGGATGAGTATTAGCTTGAGGAAAAGAGATAGATTAGGAGATAAAGGGGCTCCATGACATGGAAGAATAGCTACATAAATATACAGAAAGGAGAGTTCAGAATGGATCCCACGGTTCAAGATGCACCATGCTATCCCAAATACACTGCTGAAATTCAGTCAAGGATCTTAGAGTCTAAGATGTTGGAAATACCATCTGATGGGGACTTATGACAATAAGGAGGCAGATATTAGGGTAAATGGGAACACTTTGTGGTTTGCTTCGTGTTTTTTTTTTTTTAAGTTTTACTTATTTAAGTAAATCTCTACACCCCATGTGGGGCTCGAACTCTTGACCCGTTGAGATCAAGAGTCATGTGCTCTTCTGACTGAGCCAGCCAGGTTTCCCTAAACAATTTGAATTAGTAATCATAGTCCAGGTGAATTGGAGTCAGTGTATGAAAATGTGGAAATTCCTTATTTGCAAATTCTGCAATTATAGTTCCAGTCTTTACTAGCCATTCATTAGCTAATGGACTACAAGTATTATTTTTCTGTTCATAGAAAAGCAGAGATTTGAAATGTCCAGTTCAACATAGCCACAACACTTTCAGATGGCTTTCTCTAAAATGCCTTTATAATCTAAACCTGTAACAGCAAGAGTATGATTTGCAATGCAAAACTGCTAAATTTAAATAGTGAAATGGAGCACTTGGGTGGGTCAGTTGGTTAACTGGCTGACTTCTCCTCAGGTCAGGATCTCAGGGTCTTGGGATCAAGCCATGCATGCCTTGGACTCCATGCAGGGTGGGGGAGGTGGCTTCTCCCACTCTTTCTTTCTCTGACCTTCCTGCTGTTTGTGCTCTCTCTCTCTCTGTCTCATAAAAAATAAATGAAATCTTTGAAAAAATAATAGTGAATTGATACCTAAAATAACCTTTCCTATTACACTGAAGACCTATCTTCAGTATTGCTTCCTAAATCTACTGAGTAAACACATCTTGATTGAAGTGAAAGTTCAATACATTTGCTATGCTTCTTGACTTTAGTGATAAACTATGCCATGCCTTATAAAAAATATTCTGAAAAATTATAGAAACTTTGAAAATCTCTTATTAACACTAGCTACAGCAAACGGACTCAAAGTGAAAGGGCCCGAGTCTTCATTTCAAAAGCATGTTGAAGAGAAAGAAAAGTAGAGCCAAATAAGGAAAAATATTATTTAAATAACATACCATATTTGAGCCATTATATTTCTTACCATCAATTAAACATAAAAAATTTAACGAGAGTAGAACTCACCAGAAGTAAGTGCCAATTTATTTCAACAAAGAGGTATACCATCTTGTCTTCTTTAGAGAACCGATCACAACTCACCTGTTCAGTTCAGCATATGGATGTTGACACAACCTTGACTTCACAGATATATTGGGAATTGCTACAGTTTCTGAACATTAGATATGAGAGTAAGGTTGATAGATGAGAAAAGGAGGAAAAAGAGGTGTTCTGTTTTGCAACAGCTCAATAACGAAGAAGGAAGTTTTGAGTTACCCAAAAGATGAAATGGGTTTCCATTTATCTTTACTTTATTCCATCTACCCATGTTTACTTCAATTGCCTAAGTACAGAGGCTGTCAGTCATAGTGGACTACCACAAACATTGTTATATCATTTTGTTACTTTGTATCAATGGCAAAAATTATTCATCTTAAGTATCTTAGTCTAATTTCTGCTTTAGGATATAAATATATTATATATATATTTTTCCCAAAGTGGTAAAGTGCCAGTATTTTTCCCTATTTAAGTGAATTTTAATTTTTTTAAAGATTTTATTAGAGAGAGAGCATGCACAAGTAGCAGGATGGGGCAAAGGCAGAGGGAGAAGCAGACTGCTTGCTGAGCAGGGGGCCCTGACCCAGGGCTAGATCCCAGGACACTGAAATTATGACCTGAGCTGAAGGCAGACGCTTAGCTGACTGAGCCACCCAGTCACCCCTTAAGTGAATTTTTAATGGAACAAAACATTTCAGTGCCATCTCAAATCTGGTCTCATAAAATTTGTTATACTGAAATAAGATCTGAAAAAGATTATATAAAACAATCACTGGATAGGTTTCTAAGAAATTAAATTCCTAAACTTAGATTGAAAAGGTTATTAGCAAAATTTAAATTCTTAGTTGTAAAATAGGATCCATAGTCCTGTTTATAGATATGGGGAGAGAACACTGTGCTTATTTCCTGTTTTATCAGATACTGAGTGCAAATAGGAGAAATATAAGTTGTTTGGAAAGCTTTTTCCTAGGCAGGAGCTGTGGACAAAACAGAATAACAGCTGAACTTAAAATGACCTATAAGGTCCTTTCAGATCTATAATTCACTCTCAAGTGACCCCAAGATCTAGAGTATGTATATTAATATTATGCTATCAGTAGTGTCAGCATGACAAGGGCAGAAAAGGTTGATAAACATGTATGATTTATATGAAAAGAGACAGCTATCCAGATCAATTACACTGTTTGAGACAACCTGCTCTTTAAACAGTTTTAGCCAGATTTCCTGGATGTGAACATTCTACTTGTCACACTGTGTTCAATAATACTTAAAAATCATTATTCCAATGACTGAGCTATTATCTCTACCTCGTGATTTTCAAATTGCTATGCCAGTAAACATAAGATAGAAAAAACAAAGATTTCTATCATTTAAGCAAATAACTAATTTTTGAAGTGAATTATTTAACATTTTAGAACATATATGATCTCATGGCTATATAGAGAAGCTCTGCTGTTCTCTTTTCAAGATATTTTTCTCTTGGTATGATTTCTTAGCTAGGTTTAGCTTTTTGTGTTGTCTTTTTTTTTTTTTTTCATATAACTAAATGTCGAAAGTGACCCATGTTTCTAGTGAATCATTACTTTCAAGGCAGACTGAGCATTTATTCTAGTGAAAAGGAAACAAAAATTTGATAGTATTCCTTCAGGCTTGGTACTTTCTGAGTTTCTTTTCTCCCTCAAGTGACCTAAATTGGCAGTTGGGAAAAGATCTATTTGAAACATTTTGTATAAGAAAAGTATTTCTGAGAGATTTATTTACTTAGAAATATTTAGCACTGAAGGGAATCATCTTTTAGTCTTGTTTACTGAGTACTTAGCTCACATTTTATTGCATAAGCACTGTAAAAGGTAGTTTCTGAAGAAATCCTACAAGTGTTTACCATCTAACAGAAGAGGTAATTAACGTGGATAATGTACTTATTGTATGCCACGCATCGATTTAGGCACTCATAAACATTAATTTATTTAATTCTTATAACAACCTCTTATAAGGGACAAGTATTATGATCAGTGACATTTTAGAGATAAGGATAAGGAGATATAGATATACTGAGTGACTTGCTCAAAGTCACCCACTATGTAAACAATTAACCTATGAGGCTACTGAAGGAATTTGAAAGAGCTAATATATAGCACCAATATTTTACTTTTTGGAACTGGAAAAAAAAAGTGATAGTGGAATCAAATGTATATAAAAAATTCAAGCTATTACTTACAGTGCTTATGTTGAACAACCATGGCATTAAATCTGTTAGACAAATAGGGTTGTTAATATTTTAACACTAAATTGGACACACTTAGCCAATCTGTCCTTGGCAGGGTTTAAAAATCAATGATTTCCACAGGGATGCTCCTGAAAAATGTATGTCATGAAAGATCAGAACAGAATGTATCTCCTCTTCAAGCAGGCAGATCACAAAGGAGGAAGGAAGGGGCAAAATCGACACAATCTTACCATTAGTTTCTTATTCCTGCAGAAATTACCACAAACTTTAGTTTAAAATACCACGTATTTATTATCTCACAGCTCTGCAGTACAGAGGTCCTAAAATCAAGGTGTTGGCAAAGCTATTCCTCACGGAGGCTCTAGGGAGAATAAATGTCCTTGTCTTTTCTAGCTTCTGTAAGCCACCTGCATTCCTTGGCTCACAGACCCTTTCCTCCATTTTCAAAAGATCACTCCAACCTCTACCTCTCGTAGCACATTGTCTTCTCCTTCTCTGACCCTCTTGCTTTCCTTTTATAAGGACCTTTGTGAATACACTGGACTCACCCAGGTAATCTAGAATAATTTCCCCATTTTAAGATTTTTAATCACAGTTGAGAACTGCCTTTTGACATATAAGACAACATATTCATGAGCTCCAGGAATTATTAGAACGTGGACGTATATGGAGGGCATAATTAGGTCTAGCACATGTCACCAAATTTACTACTGGGAAGGAGTGAATAAAAGAGCAAAAGGCTAAAAACATTACTGAGTAACTCTACTGAAGCTCTCTTTAAAGGGTATCATATCATTAGAGGGAAGAGACTCCCTCCCTAAGTCACATTTTATAGTGTATTGTTCCTTTCTTAGTGGGTTTACCCATTCACCCATCCTTAATCCCAGTCTTGTCTCTCAGAATAGGAAATCACCAGTAGCTTGCAATCTGCTTTCCTATTACCAGCTACATTTATTTTATGTATCTTTTTTGGAACCACTAGCATATAGTAGAGATTTTAGACATCATTTACATCTATTAGAACAGTGGATTGAGGGGTATCTGGGTGGCTCAGTCATTTAAGTGACTGACGCTTGATGTCGACTCAGGTCCTGATCTCAGATAGTGGGATCGAGCCCTGTGTTTGGGTATGTGTGGGGAGTTGCTTGAGATTCTTTCTCTCCCTCTGCTCCTCCCCAGCTCTCTCTCTCAAATAAATAAATCTTAAAAAACAAAACAGTGAATTTATTAAATGATGTTTAAGAGCTCTCTATAAACAAGACTGAAAATCCAATCCCATATTCTTTTTCTCACTTCAAGTTAGTTTCAAAGGTATAGTCCATTACAGCTCAACTAAAGTTATACAATATATTTAATATACATTTTAATTTATTTAATTAGCTAATATTTAATTTAATATATTCGATAAAGATACTTCAAAAATTACATAAAATTAGGTACATTCATAACAATGGCAACAATAAAGATATGTGTTAGTAAGAATATAAACTATTTCCATTATGAAGTTCTTGGTATATATTAAAGTCTAAAAACTAAATTTTCTTAAAAATTAATGTTGAAAAATATTAGTATTTTATCCAAATTATGAAACCACATTATCTTTATAGGTTAAACTTAATTTATTAAATCCCAAAATAAATCAAACAACAAGAGAGCCTAATTAGCCTCAGATGAATTCTTAATATTTGGGTAGATTGAGATCCTTTTTTAAAAAAAAAAAACAAAGATTTTATATATTTATTTGAGAAAGAGAGAGAGATCACAAGAAGGCAGAGAGGAAGGCAGAGAGAGAGGGGGAAGCAGGCTCCCTAATGAGGAGAGAGCCCAATGTGGGGCTCAATCCAGGATCTTGAGATCATGACCTGAGCGGAAGGCAGAGGGCTAACCCACTGAGCCACCCAGGCACCCCAAGACTGAGTTCTGTTATCATCTGCAGCCTGGAATTTTTCTCACTAGAATGGTATAGGCTTTACAGGGACTCAGAAGTCATTCTGCATGTTACTCCACAGTTGGAAACTGTATACATAAACATCAAAATGGATATAGATAGAAGTTTCTATCTACCTATATATCTATATCTATCTATCCATCTATCTCCATATATAGAGATCTCTACATCTATCCATCTATCTACCTAATTATATAGTGTTTAATCATACAATGAAAATTAACCACAATTATATTAAAATATAATAGTAATATTATAGTTATAAAAGTAATATAAAGTAATATATATAGTTATATATTAATAGTAATATAAAGATATTTTGAAACACATGAATATTAAAGTGAGTTCTTCAGCATAAATATTGGGAGACAGAGTCAGAGAAATGGTAAATATGCAGGTGTAAAGAAATGAATATAAATGAAGAAAATAGTACATTTTGTGATTTAAAATGTAAGAATTAAAATAAATGATAAAAATAAAACATCATTCAAGAAAAGGGCAAATAGAATAAAATGTAAGATTCTATCTAGCATTATTAAGTGGAAAAACTAGTAACTAGTAGTCAACATTTTCCCAGCATTATTGAGATAATTGACATATAATATTGTGCAAGTTTATGGTATACAATATGATGGTTTGACATATAAACACACATAGTGAAATTATTACCACAATAAGGTCAGTTAACACATCCATCACCTCATGTAGTTAAGTGTGTGTGTGTGTGTGTGTGTGTGTGTGTGTGTGTGTGTTAAGTTTAAGATCTATTCTCCCAGCAAACTTTAAGGATATAATACAGTATTGTTAACTATAGTTACTGTACTGTTCATTTGATCTTCAGAAATTATTCATCTTATAACTGTTACAGTTTGAAATCTTCTGCCAACATCTAATCATTTGCCCAAAACTTTAGCCCCTGGAAACCACTAATTATATTTGTCTTCCTCTGTTGGAATTATTCCCCTTAGCATAATGCCTTCAAGTTGCACCCATGTTGTCTCACATGGCAGTATCAAAAGATCAGTTGGCTACACACACACACACACACACACACACACACACACACACACACATTCTCTGCTGGGATCTCTATTCAGTTCCATTGGACTATATGTCTCTTTTTAGACCAGTACCATCTTTGTTCATCTTTCTCATGATTCCTATGGCTATTTGGGGTCTTTTGTGCTTCCAAATGAATTTTAGGATTGTTTTTTTCTATTTCTATTAAAAATACCATTTTTTTCTTTTATAGGGATTGCACTGAATCTATACATAGATTTGGGTAGTCTGGAAATTTTAATAATATTAATTCTTTTGATCCATGAACACAGATATCTTTTAAATTATTTGTATCTTCTCCAATTTCTTTTATCAGTATCTTATAGTTTTAGTGCATAGATATCTTTTACCTCCTTAATTACATTTATTCCTAAGCATTTTATTCATTTTAATGGTATTACAAATAGAATGATTTTCCTTATTTTTTAGTTTGTTATTAGCATAGAGCAATTCAACTGATTTTTCTATGTTGATTTTGTATCATGAAGCTTTACTAAGTTTTTAAAATTAGTTCTAACAGTATTTTTGATGGTTATCATATTATATTTTCTGTAAATAGGGACAATTTTATAACTTCCTTTCTCATTTAGATATCTTTTGTTTCTTTTTCTTGTCTAAATGCTCTGGCTCAGACTTCTAGTACTAGCCTGAATAGAAGTGATGAGAGTGGGCATCCTTGTCTTGTTCCTGACCTAAGAGAAAATGATTTCAACTTTTCACTATTGTCTGATGTTAGCTGTGGAGTTGTGATATGTGGCCTTTGTCATGTTGAGGTAGGTTTCTTCTTTACCCAATTTTTTAAAAGTTTTTATCGTAAAAAGATGTTGAATTTTGTCAAATCTATTGAGATGATCATATAATTTTTTTCCTTTTGAGATGATCATACAATTTTATCCTTCATTCTATTAATGTGGTATCTCATATTTATTTATTTGTGGATTTTAAAACATCCTTGTATCCCAGGGATGAATCCCACTTGATCATGGTGCATGATCCTTTAACGTGCTGTTGAATTCACTTTGCTAACACTTTGTTGAGAACTTTTTGTTGTTGTTTCTATGATTCTTTTATTACTGCCATTCCTTTTTTAAAAATTTAATTTAATTTTTTTCATTGTTCCAAAATTCATTGTTTATGCACCACACCCAGTGCTCCATGAAATATGTGCTCTCCTTAGTACCCACCACCAGACGCACCCAACCCCCACCACCCTCCTCTCCCAAACCCTCAGTTTGTTTCTCAGTGTCCACAGTCTCTCGTGGTTTGTCTCCTCCTCCAATTTCCCCCAACTCCCTTCTCCTCTCCATCTCCCAATGCCCTTCATATTATACCTTATGCTCCACAAGTAAGTGAAACCATATGATAATTGACTGTCTCTACTTGACTTATTTCACTCAGCATAATCTCTTCCAGTCCTGTCCATGTTGATACAAAAGTTGGGTATTCATCCTTTCTGATGGAGGCATAATACTCCATTGTATATATGGACCATATTCTTTATCCATTTGTCCGTTGAAGGGCATCTTGGCTCTTTCCAGTTGGGCAATTGTGGCCATCTGCTATGAACACTGGGGTACAGATGGCCCTTCTTGTCACTACATCTGTATCTTTGGGATAAATACCCAGTAGTGCAATTGCAAGGTCATAGTGTAGCTCTATTTTTAATTTCTTAAGGAATCTCCACACTGTTTTCCAAAATGGCTGCACCAACTTGCATTCCCACCAAAAGTATAAGAAGGCTTCCCTTTTTCCACATTCTCTCCAACACTTGTTATTTACTGTCTTGTTGCTTTTGGCCATTCTGACTGGTGTAAGAAATAAAAGGTATTCAAATTGGCAAAGAAGAAGTCAAACTCTCTCTCTTCACAGATAACATGATACTATACATGGAAAATCCAAAAGACTCCACTCCCAGACTACTAGAACTCATACAGCAATTCAGTAATGTGGCAGGATAAAAAAATCAATGGAAAGAAATCAGTTGCTTTCTTATACACTAACAATGAAAATATAAAAAGGGAAATTAGAGAACCAACTCCATTTACTATAGCACCAAGAAACATAAGATACCTTGGAATAAACCTAACCAAAGAGGAAAAGGATCTGTACTCGAGGAACTACAGAACACTCATGATAGAAATTGAAGAAGACACAAAAAGAAGGAAAAGCATTCCATACTCATGGATTGGAAGAATAAACATTGTTAATGTCTATACAGCCCAGAGCAATTAATACTTTCAATGCCATCCTGATCAAAATTCCACCAGCATTTTTCAAAGTGCTAAAACAAACAATCCTGAAACTTGTATGGAACCAGAAAAGACCCCAAATTGCTAAGGAAATGTTGAAAAAGAAAAACAAAACTGGGGGCATCACATTGCCTGATTTCAAGCTTTACTACAAAGCTGTGATCACCAAGACAGCATGTTACTGGCACAAAATACAGACACATAGACCAGTGGAACAGAGCCCAGATATGGACCCATAGCTCTATGGTCAAATATTCTTCATTAAAGCAGGAAAAAATATGCAGTGGAAAAAAGACAGTCTTCTCAATAAGTGGTGCTGGGAAAATTGGACAGCTATGTGTAGAAAAATGAAACCATTGTCTTACACCATACACAAAGATTAACTTGAAAGGGATAAAAGACCTCCATGTGAGGCAGGAATCTATCAAAATCCTAGAGAAGAATGTAGGCAGTAACGTCTTTGACATCGGCCACAGCAACTTCTTTTAAGATATGTCTCCAAAGACAAAGGAAACAAAAGCGAAAATGAACTGTTGGGGCTTCATCAAGATCAAAAGCTTCTTGCACAGCAAAGGAAATAGTCAACAAACAAAGAGGCAACCCATGGAAGGGGAGAAGATATTTGCAAATGACAGTACAGAAAAAGGGCTGATATCCAAGATCTATAAAGAACTCCTCAAACTCAACACACACAAAACAGATAATCACGTCCAAAAATGGGTGGAAGACATGAACAGACACTTCTCCAAAGAAGACAAACAAATGGCTAACAGATACATGAAAAAAATGTTCATCATCATTAGCAAACAGGGAGATTCAAATCAAAACCACATTGAGATAATTTTTGCATCTGTGTCCATCAGGGATACTGACCTGTAGATTTCATTTCTTGTAATGTCCTTACCTGGCTTTGGTATCAGGGTAATGCTGATCTCATAAAATGAGTTTGGAGTATAATTTCCTCTTCAGATTTTTGGAGGAGGCTGAGAAGGATTGGAATTCATTCTTTGAAGTCTGGTAAAATTCATCTGGTCTTAGGCATTTCTTTTTTGGGAAGATTCTTAATTACTGATTCGATACCTTTACTTGTTATTGGTTTGTTCAGTTTTCTATTCTTCATGACTCAGAATAGGTAAGCTGTATATTTCTAGGAATTTATCCATGTCTTCTAGGATGTCCATTTAGTTGGTATATAATTCTTCATAGTAGTCTTTTATGATCTTTTATATTTCTGTGGTATCATTCATAAAGTCTCCTCTCTCATTTAGAGTTTTACTTATTTGGTTCTCTCTCTTTTTTTCTCTACACAAACATGAAAGAATAGACTTATTGGATCATATAGTAAATCTGTGTTGAACACCTTGAGGAACTGTCAAACTGTTTTCAAGAGCAACGTGTGAAAATTCCAATATCTTTACATCCTCATCAACAATTGTTATTGTTTGGGTGTTTTTTTGTTTGTTTTGTTTTTAATAGCTGTCAGTGTAAAGATGTAGCTCTTTGTGGCATTGATTTTCAATTCCCTAATGACTAATGATTTCAAGCATAATGTTGTGTACTTATTGGCTAATGTGTATATTCTTTGGGGAAATATCCATTCAAATATTTCCCCATTTTTAAGTTATTTCTTCTTTTATCATTGAGTTACAGGGTTAGGGCCAGATCAGATACAATTTGCAAGGGTTTTCTCCCTTTTTGTGGATCATTTATCAAAGAAACTGTTGCCTAACTCAAGTTCCTGAAGATTTACACATAAGCTGTGTCTTAGCAGTTGTATGGTTTTAGCTTTCACATTTAGTTAAGTTTGAATTAATATTTTTTTGCATGGCGTGAGGTAGGGATTAAAAGTAATTCCTTCGTGGGTGGCTATCCAGTTGTCCCAGTGCCATTTGTTGAGAAGACTGATTCCCCATAGAATGGTCTTGGCACCACTGACAAAAATCAATTAACCATAAATGTAAGGGTTTATTTCTAAATTATATCCTATTGATCTGTATTTCTACCTTTATGTCAGTACCATACTATCATGATTACTTTTTTTGGAGATATATTTATTATTTCAGACACACAAAGAGAGAGAGCATGAGCTAGGAGGGAGAAGCAATTTGTTGAATTGTGCATTTATCCTTTTAATTCTGTTAAAAGTTTTTTAAGTTCTAAGTTTTTGCTTCCTGTATTTTTTTGTTTCTGTTAGGTGCCTATATGTTCATAATAGTTACACATTTATAATCAATTTCCCCTTTTAACATTAACATTATTTAATGGCCTATTTGTCTCTAGTAACAATAGTTAAAATTTGCTGAGTGCTTACTATGTTCCAGGCACAGTTCTAAGCAAGTGTTATTTTCAGTTCATAAGATTTCACTGTATTGAGAATATCCAATGGATTCTAATATTTCTTTGTTTTTTTTTACTGAAAAATAATTTTCAGTAGTATTTTAGTAGTACTTTTTACTAAGGTATTGAGGATGATAGTAAGTGATAGTAAATGTTTCATTGTGCTGAAGTATTTTTCATATATCTCATTCTTGATTATTTTGTTTATTGCATACTGATTGTTAAAAATCTGAGGTCTATCCCAAATTCATGTTTGTCATCAAGTAAAAATTTAAGCCTTGGTCACTGTTAACTTGTATATTGGCATTGTTCTCAAATCACCTTAAAATATATACAAAATTATTGATATGATACACTACAAAACCAGTGTGTATTATTTTTTTTAAAGATTTTATTTATTTATTTGACAGATAGAAATCACAAGTAGGAAGAGAGGCAGGCAGAGAGAGAGGAGGAAGCAGGCTCCCCGCGGAGCAGAGAGCCCCATATGGGGCTCGATCCCAGAACCCTGGGACCATGACCTGAGCTGAAGGCAGAGGCTTTAACCCACTGAGCCACCCAGGCACCCCACCAGTGTGTATTATTAAACAACCTTCAACTATATGCTAGTTTCAGAGAAGTTCTTTTCTGATAGCTTTGGTCCCTGAAAAACTACAGATCACACATAGCAACTACATTTTTTTTATCGTGTACTACTCTCAATTATATTTCTATGTTCTTCCTAACTACAAAACTCAAAAAAAAAAAAAAAATCAGCATTTCTTGTTCCCTACTCCACAAAATAAGAGTAACACAAGTCTACACTTAATTTCTCGTGTGTGTGTGTGTGTGTGTGTGTGTGTTGCAATCTACAGATGGATACAGATAGAGATACTGATGTGAAGGCAGAGAGATAATATTGTTCTTATTGAATGAAAATAAAAGAGAAGGTTGGTTGTTCAGTTATCCTGTCATTAATAATTCTAAGAGCATAAGTTGGGAGACAGAAGGTGGAAAGAGCTCTGACTCTCCCAATAAGACTTTTTAATTTTGTCAATTTTGAGTGCTATGGGAGAAACAAATATTTCTTACTGGTCCTGACTTTAAATTCAGTTCTATACACCGCCTTCTCAGTGAATTATTTACTAATGGGTTTACTTTCAGGTTGATTTCCCCCCACTCTTTTTTAACTGGGGCTTTTTCTGTCCTTTGTAGGTACTCCAATGGACAGGATTTGTGAAGCATTTGGAATTTGTTCCCATTTTTGAGATTTCCTAAGTTATCAATTTAGCATGCTCAATTTTACATTTAATTTTAGTTGCATGCTTTCTGTGATAATATATAAATTATATATGATTTATATGAAGTTAATATAAATTAATTTTATCTTCCACACTTAGAACAGAGAAAAATTGCATAAATAAAGCTTAAACTCAATCTTCAGCTCTTTCAGCAACCAAAAATAAAATAAATAATTTTAAATACAGCAGATCAAGTTCATTAGTGAATTATCTGTCTGACCCAGACTAAGAAGATGTAAGTCAATTTCTTTTTATTTCCCAATATTCCCCACTTAAAAAAAAAAAAAGCAAAAAATGATTCTTTTCATAGTATTGCAATATGTAGTTCCTTCATGTATTATTTTCTCTGTGTGTTCCAGAACAATAAAGCAGCATTTGTCAGCAAACATTCATATGCTTGCTGCTCCCTCTGCCTTCTTTTCAGGACTAAAATCATCCAGAGATAATGGACTCCAGGGAGAAAGTAAACAAATTATGCAGGAACAGCACAATTCCTCAGAGCAAGTTGGCAGCATGGATTCTATATCCCAGGTTTGTTACACTCTGGTGAGAAATCTTAGAGGGGCCATTATTCCTTGTCAGGGCAGCATGAGCAGCATGTAAAGGGTTCATATTCAGGCCTGACAAATTGAACTTACTGTTTTGTTTAAAAATAGCATCCATCAGAGTGGGAGTAGATTTTTGGAAGGATAATGTACAACTTTGTCACTTTGTTTTGCTGAATTTGGATGTGTACCATCTACCCTATGTAGGTTGCAGTAATGAAAGATCAAAGAATCTGAATTTCAATTTATTAACTCTGGAGTTGAGCCCAGACCTTATCTTACTAAGTAGGTGGGCAACTTAAAAACTTTTTAGATTCAAATCCCTTTGTTTAATAAAGAAAATACTGATACCACATCATTCTGAAGACCAAAAATTGAGGCAATGTACATAAAAATACTTGGAAACTATAAAATAGTGTAAGATATGAAATTAGGCATTATTATTAACATTGAATTAGACTAGTCCCTGGTTATATTCAAGATATCTTATATTAGGGTAAAACTGCATATTTGTGTAGGTAACAAAGATGGCAAACCTGATGCATGGCAGATGAAAAGTTTAGTCTCTCCATGTTAATTACCCTGCCTGACTTTCTCTATTTGTCTCACTCCATCAGTGATGACATTTACATTGTGATTTCTTGAGTTCATTTTTAGTTATTTTTATTTCTCCTACCTAATTTTCTTTTGGTGCTTTGCTTTTCCAATTTACTGTCCATTTGTAAAGGCACATGCTAAATAAATGATTATTATCTGGTAGCTCACTCATTCATTGACCCATTCATTATTTATTTATTTAAATCCTTCTTTCCTTAAAAATGCTGTCCACTTAAATTTCCAATGGAACAGGTATTTGGAGTATACAAATATGAAATGAAATGTTTTTTTCCTAAGATAGTTTGTAGTTAAATAAGGAAGATGAGTTAGGTATACAAGTGACATTAATGAAAGGGAGAAAGGAGATGAGTACTGTAAGTAAAGGACAGATTAATTATGGGACAATAGAGGAGAGGAAAAAACTCCCAGATGATGAGGGATGTGAAGACCAAAGTAGCATGTGAGATCCTTCATTGGTATGGGGATATTGCTATGGTGAGTGCTGAGAAATGTGTAAGCCTGTTGATTCACAGACCTGTACCCCAGGGGAAATAATATATTATATGTTAATAAAAAAAAAGTATGGGCAAATTACACAGTACGGTTGGAAAAAAGTAGTCATTTAACATTGTTTGGTTTAAGTTACAGGTAATGGAACTGTAGCAAATAAATTTAAGAAATAAATTAGCAAATAAGAGCAAATAAGAAAAGGAAACTCTCTAAATCACAAGTTTTCCTGAATGCTAGATTAAAGAACTTTGATTTCATTCAACAGGAAATCAGAAATGGGAAGCTATTCTTGCGGAAAGGGGAAGTCGAAGATTGATACACTAAATAGGGGGTTAAAATGACAGGAAAGAAAGAGAAAGAGAAAGAGAAAAAAAGAAGGAAAAGAAAAGAAAAGGAAAGGAAAGGAAAGGAAAAAGAAAAGAGAAAAGTAAAGGAAAGGAAAAAGGAAAGAAAAGAAAAAGAGAAGTGAAAAGATTATATGTGAAGCAAAGAAAGCCCATGTTATTTTAGTGCAAGTGAGAATGGAGGTTTCAGAAAAATACTAAGGAGTTTGGAACTCAATAAGGATTATGATGATCACTTATTTGGTGATTTTTCTGTGCCAAAACTCCTCATACATTACTTAATCTTATCCTCAACAGGCCTAAGAGAAAAGCAACTGGTTTCATTTTGGAGAGTGATAACACAGGCCCAAGACAATAATACAGCTGGGGAGCAGGGGAGCTGGGATTTGAACCTAGGCCATCTCAGTCCAGAGCTGTTGTACTCCTAGCAACTGTGCTATTTTAGAACTCCCACAACTGACAAGGAGGCATGAGAAAGGCCGGATTCTGACATGATAGCAGTTTTCCAGCCTCTGTGACAGAGAAGATGCAGATGATAATTGCAGAAAAATGCCACAGAATGGAGACAAAGTTAGTCTGCTTTGACATGTTGAGTGTCAGTCCTTATGAATCATAAAAGTGGAGATGTAGATGGAAAGTAGATGGAAGCAAGTAGATGGAAATGCAGGATGAACTCAAGAAAGGGGTCTGGAGAGACTCAGTTCAAAGTTTTCTAAAAGGAGATGATGGAGGATGTGAGGAAAGGGCATGACAAGAGTGTAAGCAGAGGGAAAGTAGGCCAGGGGCAGGTGTTAGGGAAAGTCAGAAAAGCAATTGTGATTTCTCCATGACGCACAAGCATAATTTCATACCAGAGAATTTAAAGTAGCAATTCTCTCCTACTTGGAGAAGTCACTGCACTGCAGGGCACCATAAGCCTATAAATCAATTAAACTCAAATTACAAAGTCAGATGGCATCTGTTCCCATCGTGACATAAAGCCTGTTAAGATGAAAAATTTCTGGCTGGGATAACTTAAATTTTTCATAAGTTGCTATCCCACTGAGCTGTTTTTCTTCATATAGCTTCAATAACACAGAGGCAGATTAGGAGCTTGGAAGGTTCCTTAGAGATCACCTGGTCTCATATCCTCATTTTATAAATGAAGACTCTGAGGCTCAGAGAGGTGACCTTAGGTGATGAAGCTAGGTTTTCCATAAATGAGTTCATTTATATTTACACTCACTAAATGATTGGAGACTAAGCATTTTGTATTTTATAATGATACTTATCTGAGAGTATTATTGAGAAGAAGTGATTTATGATAGGTGGCCACAGTTTATTGAGACTTTAATTTGTGTACATTCTTCTCTTCCTTTACCAAGAATGCAGGCATCACTTTGTTTTATTTTTCCCCAAGGAAACAGTGTTTGCAGGCATGAAAGCAGAGACTGCCTACAAACAAATGAAGTTCATGGATTTTAAGAATATTTGAGCTCCTTGAGAGGATTGGGAAAAGAAGAAGTATCTTCAGTTGAGAGAAGGGAGAAGTGAAGTAGGACAGAGGAGACCAAAGAAGAGGAGGTGATGGGGAGAGAGCGAGCGGGCTGGTATACCTAAGGACTGAAAGCATCTGTTCTCCACCCTCCTGAAGACCCCAGTGAGTCTCAGCCCCATAAGAACTGATTAATATTTTACAATTCTTTGTTTTACACAAGCTCCTCTCAGCTATTCTACATGGTCCCTCTAAACACCCTGTCCTTTACACCTATTATCCCATAATCTAGCAATAGAATTTACCTTTCCAAACCTCACTTATTCTTCAGAACACTTCTATGTATTGACCCAAGAGCATTAATCAGGATCACCACCGAGTCTGAAAAATAATTCATTCATATCACTATTCCTTTTGGTTTTGATTATTTAAAGTAAAATTAGCATTATAATTTTACTTTAAATAATTTTAGTTTTAATAATATTTTGAGAAATGTATTATTGCATTAATACTCCTCCAAATATTCAGGTAAGCTTATATTAGCAAAGTGAGCCATGTGCTTTGGCAACAAAGACCCACACCCAGGATTATAGGTACTAAGCTGAAATGATAGGTACAAATAACAAGTAGGAATTCGGATAAAGAAGAGAAACTTTGGAAGAGTCTACAAAGTAAGTTTTGTAGAGAGGAGGCCAAACATAGCTTGAAAGTAATATTTATAACCAAAGATGTAGAGGAATGCTGAGTTTATTTTGGCACATTGAGTAAGGAAGAACTTTTGTGAGAATGGTTAGAAGATACAAGTAATTGAGGGAGAACAGAGTTATATTTGAATATTTTTTCTTCTTGGGGATGAGAGCCAGGACAGAGACTCTGAGAATAAGTCCATGGCATGTAACAGAAACAGTTCTTAATTGAGGGTGCAACTGGAAATCTTTCAAAAATATAGATGCCTGGGCCTCAATTCTAAACCATTTAAACAAGAACTTCTGGAGATGGGATCCAGAATGGGTATTTTTTTTTAAAACTCCCCAGATCTTCCTCAGGTGCAGCAAGTTCAAAGACTACTCATCTTAAGATGCTGAATGGTGCCTGGGGGGAGACAGTAGGCAGAATAATCATATCCAAAGATGTTCACAGACTAATCTTCAAAACCTATGATGGCTTATCTTACATGTCAAAAGGGACTTTGCAGATGTAATTAAGGGCTTTAAAATAAAAAGATTATCCCGGATGACCTAGGTGGGTCGAACATAATCACAAGTATCTTTTTAAATAAAAGGGAGGAATGAACATAATGAAAAAAAAATCAAATAAAACAAAAGGGAGGAGTGTCAGAATCAGATAAGTAACCGTGGAAGAAGCTGGCGCGATGCAGGGCAGGGCTACGAGCCAATGACTATGGGTGTTTTCTAGCATATGTAAAAGGCAAGGAAATTAATTTTCCACCACAGCCTCCAGAAGGACTGCAGTTTTGCTGACTCATTTTAGACTTCTGAATTCCAAAACTGTAAGATTATAAATTCGTGTTGTTTTGTAATAAGCAGTGAAGAGAGACTTACATTAGTGGGGGCTAAAAGAGTGAGTACCTACCTGATCATGCTTCACGGTAAAAGAAGGATCAAGATGCACAAACTCTCATTTGGGGCCTTTGTATCACCTGTGCCCTACCACCCTGTGAACCAAATGCAGATATAATGGAGATACTACCTCTGCCTCCTTTATATCTTTAAAGTAGTACCGATCTCTGTTATTTCACCTGCAATACTGTCACTATATTGCCTGTGTTCGTGTTTTGTTTGTGTGTGTAGGACAGGGGCAGTTCGTCTAATGCTTCCATTTTCTTGCTTTTCCACCACAGTAGATTAAACATTATAGGCCAAAGATTTTGCCTTATAGGTAGAAGTTGTGCCAATTACCAAGAATGTTCGTGAAAATTATACATTTGCCAATTAGAGAAGGGACTACTTAGCTCTTGTGTGCAACAATCCTCAGAATGTTTGGGTATCCCCTTTCCTCCAGTGCATGGTTATTCTAGTGTACGGTCTTTGAACTAAAAGGTCTCTTTGGGAAAAGATAAGGTAATCATTACAACTGGAGTGCTACAAGATACTTCTCGGGGATCTAGTCTGTCCTTTACTCAGTGGGTTCAAAGCTGGAAAACTGGCTCATATCTGGATTTTGGATAAAAGGTTGAGACATTTTATTAAGACAGCTGCCTTAAGTCTTCCCGCATTAGCCTTCCTTCGTTTGTTGTTGCTGTTAGAGAGATGGAGCCATACCCTCATTATGTGTGCATTTACCTTGATACCAAGAAAACTTTTATTTTAGCCACATCTATGGCTCTCTGCTTGCCATGCTTCTCTGATTGTCATTCCAGCCTGGCTTCCCATGAGAATCTTTGAGCTTACCTTGTTTTAAATTGTTAAGAGCCACTATCTAGACTCCATTATTTGGGGGAACTTACCATCCCCATTCTTATCAATTAGACCAGTTCTTAATCTCTTCCTCCCATAAATCCTAGCTTAGTTAGACTGTAGGCTCTAAAACTGGTGGGCCCTCAAACTAGCATATTCTTAATTACTTTGTTAAATGAAGTATCTTCTTAATTCTAAAAAACATAATCATTTGGTGGTTTTTCCAGTCTTACATCATATTGACACTAGCATTAGGCAAAGAAGTGAAGCAAACACATCCCCTCAAACTGACACATTCCTAGTCCCTGCTTTAAGACTTCAACCTATATATATGTATACGTACACACACACAAACATATATACATATACACATATATACAGATATATGCAGATATATACATATATATCTGTGTGTATCTCAGCCATTCCCTTTTTTACATTTTTAAAAATGCTTTTGTTGGGGCGCCTGGGTGGCTCAGTGGGTTAAGCCGCTGCCTTCGGCTCAGGTCATGATCTCAGGGTCCTGGGATTGAGTCCCACATCGGGCTCTCTGCTCAGTAGGGAGCCTGCTTCCTCCTCTCTCTCTGCCTGCCTCTCTGCCTGCTTATGATCTCTCTGTCAAATAAATAAATAAAAAATCTTTAAAAAAAATGCTTTTGTTTCCTATATATTTTAAATTATACCAGAGACATTAGATTCTACAGTGACCCATTTACAAATAATCTTTGTATTCCCTACCTTACTTTAGATAATACGTTTAAGTTATTCAAAACCAGTGAAACTATTATATGCTACTTAGTTTAAGTAGTATATACATTCTACATTCTTAAAAGGAAACTTGTTCCAGTGGGATTCTTGTTTCTTTGTTTGCCCTTCTAATTCCTCAAAGTTCTTTTTTTTTTTTTTTTGTATGGACAGACATTTTTTTTTTATTTTTTTTTTTAAAGATTTTATTTATTTATTTGTGAGAGAGAGAGAGAGAGAGAGAGAGTATGAGCACAGACAGAGTGGTAGGCAGAGGCAGAGGGAGAAGCAGGCTCCCCGCCGAGCAAGGAGCCCGATGTGGAGACATTTTATTTTTATGGGTACATATCTAGAAGTGAAATTGCTAGGTCATCTGGTAACTCTAACCATTTGTTCCTCAAAGTTCTTAAATATAAAAAATATATTGCTTTATTTATTTGGGTCTGTATCTATTTGTAAATACAAATATTTCCTAATATTTCCCTTGCCATGAATATTAATAAAACCTACCCCTCCAAGAAAGAAGCTACAATTCCCCCCAAAAGTTGGTGAACTATTAGACAAAGTACTTATTTTTTCTAGGAGCTTCTCAAGAACATAGGATAAGTCCCTAAGCCATAAACAAAGAATAATAACTCAGCTTATTGCCATCGAAAATGCTTCAGTATGAAATTTGCTGAAATGTTTTAACACCTGAGCATGGTAAGAAAAGTAAATAATGATATTTTACTTAATGACTATCACTTCAAATAAAATATAACAATCCTTTTTCATATCCTAAACTCTAAGCTATTTATATCGTGGATGGAGCCACCCAAGCTGAAAGTTATTTTCTATTTTTCTTAGATGGATGTTTATAAGACAATATTATTCCCTATATAAAGTTTTAAAGTCAATAAAACCTCCATGAACTAATAAGAATGAGAAACAATGACATTTGTGATCTCCCCATGAAAGAAATGTGCCCAGATATTTCATCAGGATGCATTTTTCACATATTAAACCAGTATCTCACTCAACTGGAGGTTTTATGATCAGTCTTATGAAATGATATCTACCATTTTCAAACACAAGACATTATGGATAACAATTAATAATAAATAGAATTGCATTTTATATATATCATATAGTAAGTCCATTAATGTCTTGTAACAGATGGAAGTAGATCTCAACACTAACTCCAGTTAGAAATCACTTGGAGAATTTTTGTGTATTTTTAATACTAATGCACAGCTCATATATCCTAAATGATTATGATTCAGTTGGGCTGGAATGAGTCTGGATACTACATTTCACCCAGGGTTGAGAAGCACTGCTCCTAATCATCATGTAACAGTGTTTGGGTTGCTGTAATATAAACATTCAACTTCAAGTCTCAAATATTTCTTGCACCCTCAAAGTCTGATTAGCTAATGTTTAAAATCTCAGTAGGCAGGATAACACAACAGCAGATTACTACAACTTATTCATAATCATGCCATTTTGGGGGGGTGGTTCATCCACTTTGGCTTTCTTTGTTTTTCTCAACTTGTTTTTTTACCTTGTACTTCAAAGTAAACTTTGAGATGGAATTAATCCACAGAAGGTATATCCAGGCAAGAAAAATGGGTTATTATCTAAAAAATATTCAACTCATCTGCACAGTAATAGAGAACATAATTTGATTCTAGAAATTGAGATGGTGTGGTAATGGGAAAACCATGATTTGCTGTGTTTAAAGGCCTTGTCCTCAGGAGAGAAATATCATTTAAGTATTACTTCAGACATATTTCCACTAAGATTTCATGAAGAAAATTTCATTCATATTCAATTGAGAGATTTTAGTTTTATCAAAAAGTTTCAAAATAAAGAGATGATTTACTATTTGAAAGGGTATCAGAGATGATTAGTGCAACTTCAAACTCAATTCTACTCTTAAATCTTGTTCTGAAAACCAAATTCATTATTCTCTCTTCTCTCCTAAATGTTAAGATTATATAAGCCAGTGAAACAAATAAAACAAAGGAATATTTAATTCATAACTTTAAACAAATATGTTTGGGCTTCATTGTCCCATCCCTCCTTGTTCTCTTAAATCTACTTAGCCTGACAACTTGCCACAACAACTGTCTTTATTGATAAAGTACATATCACCCAGGACAAATTTGTGGGTTTAAAAAATGTTCTTGTCATAGGAAAAATTATCCCTGGTCTTCAAGCTGTATGTTCAGTCATATTTTATGATTTTGTTTTCAAAAGCTGTGGTTGCTAAAATTGATGGCTGTACTGGTACCCACAGCATGAGCATCCTATTTCTTCAACCAAAAATCCATCACTTTAGGAGGAGAATCAAGGTTAGGGGTGTGTGAATACAAAATCTCCTTTCACGCAGATGTGGGAAAAGGGAGATGCGGAGGCTGGTGGGGGCGAAGCACCTTCCTGACTTGTTCTCAAATTTCCCAGATCTGTTTTGATGGTTTTTCTAGTTAGGCAGAAACCAAAGGAATGGAAAACAGCAGAATGCTGAGACCTTAAATCAGACTTCATTCTTCCAGAGTAAGAACTTGTTCAAATTTTAACCTGCATGTGGATTCTCAGGTATCTTGCCAAAATGCAGGACTGTTTTGAGAGGTCTGAAATGGGGACTGAAAGTTTATATTTTTCAACAGATGATGCTAAGATTGCGACCCAGTTATTTAGAGCACAACTGCCCAAGAGAGTCTCTGTGTAAGTTCACTCCCTCAACTCTCCTTAAACTATGGTCAGATGAAACAGGGGAGCACTGGGCATTTAGGAATTATTTATTCTTCTGTCCTATGAATGGATGTAGAAAGATGTGCCAATCATCCTTAATTAAGCACCTCATTATCTCTGATTACAGAACAAAGAGCGTTCTCTTCAAATTTCACTACCCTGCTCTACCTAGCATACGAGGACTTTTGCCATTAAAATATATTTCAGCCAGAAAATACATTTCAAAGAGTGGTTTTCTAATGATGATAAAACTACCCTCAGCCATTGGAACAGCTGAATTAAGCTCATTTCAGAGCTGAATTAAGATTTTGTCCATGTGTAAAGAAATGGAGTAAGTGGCAATAAGTTAATAGGTTCTGTCACTAGTAGAGCAAACTAACTGCTTTCTAAAAATTAACCCTGAACCTTATCCTCATTCAGTAGTTAATGAATGTGAGAGATGGAATACTACATATATTATTTATAACATTAATAGAAAAATCAAATAATTATTTCTTGGCTTCATTCCTTGCATATTTTTAACTTTGTGCTTTCAGCATTTGGAGATTGCTTTGAATTTCAGGAAGCAACTGTATTGGGTCTAATTAGTCCCAACATTTATAGAATGCTTAATGTGACCAGGCAGGCACTGTTCTAGGTACTGGCTTAATGAATCTTCATAAGGTTTTTACAATTGCTTTTATTTCCATTTTAAAGGTAAGGAAACTGAACAATTTAGAATTGTTCCTACATTTTATAGCTGGAAAGTGTCAATGGCAGGGCTTGAAACCAAGTGTTCTGATTGCAGTGTCCATGCAAGTAACCACTCTGTGACTCTGGCTTGTTCGTTATATAGGTATAAAGTGTGATTTCAGAGCCACTAGGGAGGCTCCTCCAACACAGTCCTAGACCCAAATTCCTTCAACAGAAACCAAAGCTGCAGTACTCTGAATTTGTATTTTTCATTCATTTTCCTTATCAAATTTAGCACAAATTACCTACAAATACTTACCCACTTCTATCCAGAAAAGTAATAACCCCCTTGTATAAAACCAATTGTTCATCTCTCCAGTCCCTATACCCGTACTGCTAAGTCCTAGAGGAAAAAGATCCATGATTGCCCTGAAGTCACCACACATATCTAATCTCCAGCCAAGTTATATGCTGAGGTTTTCTTAGAAATCTTTCAAGTGGTAGTTTATATCAGTGCCACTCCTTGCAGTCCTGCCACCCCACTTTTCTTCTCATTCTCAGTGAGCATCTTTGGCTCTTATTTCCTAGTGACCACTGAGTCCATTAGGTGTGAAGTCTTTTAAGCTCCCCCCACCCCCGCAAATATCCCAGTACATTACCAACCAATCAGCCTTTCTCTGCGGCATTTTGGTTTCCATGGAGAGAATGCCCCATTTCCCATCCAAGCCTTACCTCGCACCTCTGCTATGGATCACAACCCCATCGCCGTTCTTCATCCATCTTCATCAGTCTCTGCTCTGCAACTTCTATACCATCTACACTCAGGTTTCTCCCAACATTACAAACAAACAAACAAAAAAGCAAACAAACAAAGAAAAAGAAATTACACTCAGTCTTTTCACTCTAATTTTTAGCTCGGGCTCTATCTCATCTCTCACTCTCATCAACATTATTATTATTTTTTTTAAAGATTTTATTTATTTATTTGACAGAGAGATCACAAGCAGGCAGAGAGGCAGGCAGAGAGAGGAGGAAGCAGACTCCCCGCTGAGCAGAGAGCCCGATGCGGGGCTCGATCCCAGGACTCCGAGATCATGACCTGAGCCGAAAGCAGTGGCTTAACCCACTGAGCCACCCAGGCACCCTCATCAAAATTATTTTAAAGAATACACACTTGCCCATCTTGACATCGTTATCTTTTGTTTTCTCCTTTGTCTTTACTGATTTTACATTTTTCACAATCACCAATGACATAATACTAAAATTTAATTGGCATTTGTCAGTTTCCTTTATTGTCTTTTAATTTCAATTTCCTTTAATTTCTTCAGTTTGCAGCATTACTATTACTTCCTTTTGTTTTAAATTATCTTTTCCTTTTTTTTTTTTTTTTTCTTTTAGGATTGCACTCCACCTGTTTTCCTCTGGTAAGGCTGCACAATGGTGAAATTGGGAAGTTGAAGAAAAAATGTGAAGACAATGTCATATAGTGCTCTGATATAGCACTATAGAATATGAACACATGTAGGACCAGTGGAATAGACCATTCATTTCTGTTTGGTTGTAGACTATTGTTCTGACATTTTCCTCTAAATAACAGAGAAAGATGTGAAACACCCTATTTGAAATCCTCTCATTCCTACAGCCATTATAAAATCCTCTCCTGAGAGATGGGCCAGGAAAGAAAAAAAAAAAAATGTTCATCTTGGGCAAAGTAATACCTTTCACACACCATATAATCTTTTTTGTGTGTGTCTGGCATTCACTGCCAGAACCAAAGTCAGAGAATTCCATAGTGGTGGTTACAGGGCAGTGTGTCGCACCACTACATTTATCTGGCTGAAGGCAAAGGCCTTAGTGTGGAAATCAGGAGTGCCTTGTCAGGAGTTAGTCTCCCAGTTCTGGGAAAATTTGATAAGGATGATTTCCAGACTTTTACATGTTCCTGAAGATATATTATAGGTAACTTGAAGAAGCCAGTTTGATAGGTTAAAGATCTGTTTCTGAAAGATTTAAGTTGTTCATCTATTTTTTTTAAATCTCCTTATTTTTGCTTGATTTCTAGACTTATTAATTCTCTGTCTCAGCTTTCTTATCTGTGAAATGAGGATAACCCCAGTATGCATCTCAAAGGGTTGTTTGAATATTAACTATGTAAATCTGTTTTATGTTTTAATTACTATTACTCTTTTGCAACTTTCTAATTCTATCAACATCATTTTGGGTCTTACATCCTTAAGAAGTCACTGAGGAACATACACTTGCTGCTACCGACTAAATCAGCTCATTGAATGCACAATCACAAACAGGCAAATAAACACCTTTAAATCTTTTATAAATGATGAGAGACTAGGAATCTCATCATCCCTGGGTTTCTCATGACTTGAAACAGATAAGGCTGCCTAATAGAATCATTGTGCAGATTAAATGATACATTACATGATGTGCTTGATAGAATTGCTTCCTTGTTTCAGTAATTCTGATTTGCAGAATCATCATTTAGAGCCATGACTCCGTGTTTATTCTGTTCACATAAACTGCAGTTAGCAGTGCTAGTGAGGGCAGTAATAATAAATGTAATGGTGATTTCTGTATCACTCTGCTCTATCAGATTAAAAAAAAAAAACATTCAGTCCAGTCTTGACAATGCCCCTCTCATGTGCTTGTATGTTTTTTCTTTTTGATCAACGTTAGTGCTCTTTTTCAGAAACTATCTTAGCTTCTTCATCTTCATTGCTAGACTATTACATGTGCAGATTTTCCACAAGATTTTAAGAAAATACTCAACCAATTCCATTCATTGGTTCCATTCACATATTGATCAAAATTATTTTCTGTGGATATAAACCTTTTAGCCTTTTGATGTTTTTAATTCTACACACACACACACACACACACACACACACACACACACATATATATATATATAAAACCTTGTGGAGATTCTAGATTTTCTCTTGTTATCTTGGTACCTGTGTATTTCCTTTTTCTCATGGTGGGGAAGGATGCAGGTGTGTGTGTGTGTGTGTGTGTGTGTGTGTGTGTGTGTGTGTGTGTGTTTCTATGTAGTATTTGGAGTGGAGAAATAGAATCTAAGGGTTAAATAGTCAACATTACAGAGAAAGGACAGATTAACACCAATTAATAATATTAATGAACTTAAGGATTTGCTAGAAGAAGCCCTTCCTTCCACTTTTTCATGACGCTTATGTAGTATTTGATTTCTTGCAGTTACAGATATTTGTGTTATTTCTTTGAAATTAGATCAGACTATTCTTTAAATAGTTACCACTTTAATTCAAGTTCAGTAATATTCATAAACTGACGACTAGAAATAAGAGAGAGCCACAATAGATAATGTTCCCTGGGATAAATCAGATAGGTTGCTGCTATAAACTTAAAACAAAGAAGCTAACAGAAAGAAGAATTAGATGAAGAAATTCATTTTCTTTTTTTTCTTTTAAAGATTTTATTTATTTATTTATTTGATAGAGAGAGATGGAATACAAGCAGGGGGAGTGAGAGGGGGAGAAATAGGCTCTGCACTGAGCAGGGAGCCAGAGGTAATATTTTTAAAATAAATATTTCATTTATTCACTTGAAAGGGACAGAGAGCACAAGTGGGGGAAGAGCAGAGGAAGAAGGAGAAGCAGATTCCCCACTGAGCAGGGAGACCAATACGGGGCTCAATCCTGGGACTCCAGGATCATGATCTGAGCTGAAGGCAGATGCTTAACTGACTGAGCCACGCAGGTGCTCCCAAGGGTACTTTCTGATTTGGCCTTCCAACTCAGTTTTAGAGAATTTAAAGGTCATAGAGATATATGTTGTAATTTTGTTAGTCTTTTTTCCCACCAAGTATATTCAGTAGGAAGAATACTTTTCTTTCCTTTTACCCTTCCATTTCCCCATTAATAAAAGGTTGGCAACCAGGATAATTACCACATTACATTACAGTTTATGTTGAAGCATTATTACATGTTTCAAAGGATGTAGGTGCAATATGTGCAAATAAATCTTGAGAGATACCCTTTCTTATTTAATAATGGTTCATTGTTTTTTTTTCTTCCTGTTTTCCCTCTTTTTTTGCTTATGTTTCATCTCTTCCTCTCAGCACATTAAAATTAGTAAATAACATACTGACCAACATTGTTTGTCACAGTATTTCCAAAACTTACGTGTGTACAGAAACTTTTGATTTCTCATAATTCTATTAACATACTATAGAATTAGTATTCCTGAAACACACTGTTTCATGCAAAACACTGGGCTAAATCCCCAAGTGAATGTCCTGAACAAACTTATAGAATAAGGATAAATTAGCAATTAAAAGAAAACCATTAAAAGGATGTATTTAAAAATGTCTAAAGAAAAACAAGTAACTAGTATTTTTTTTTTAAGATTTTATTTATTTATCTGACACAGAGAGAAACAGCAAGAGAGGGAATATAAGCAGGGGCAGTGGGAGAGGGGGAGGCAGGCTTCCTGTTGAGCAGGGAGCCCGATGTGGGGCTTGATCGACTGAGCCACCCAGGTGCCCCACAAGTAACTATTCCTAACCAAGAAGTACATCTCATATTTTTGCATGGAGCCACATTGGTGAACGTTGAGAACTGAAGAATCACAACATCTGAAGTCCTCTCCACTATACCCAGCTTTCTCAGAGCCCCCTGAGGTCTCTATGCCATTGCCTAGACCATCTGAGAGCTACAAACCATACATCTTCTTCTTTAGGAAAAAAAGAAATCACTGGATCCATTGCAACAATCTTCTGATTCTTTCAATAGCTCTTTTCTTTAAGTCCCTGAGAGTATAAAGATAATTTGATTCAATTTATATTACCTAATCACATTTTCCTAGTGTGATTCTTTAGTTAGAAACAAAAATCATTGGGACATCTAAGTGGCTCAGTTGATTAAGTGGCTACTTTTACCTAGGTCATGATCCCAGAGTTCTGGGCTCCAGTCCTGCATCAGGCTCCCTGCTCAGTGGGGATCCTTCTTCTCCCTCTAGCTCTCCACTTGCTGCTCTCCATGCTTGTGCACTTGCTTTCTCTCTGTCAAATAAATAAGTAAAAATCTTCTAAAAAAATCATTTACTGACAATAAAACCTATCAGTGGAAATGGAGGAAGGGAAGTAATAAATGTTCAGCACCCACTTGTATCAAAGGATTACTTGATAAGCATGACGAGTTAGCTAATACCAAAGATTTGAAAGTAAATGATTTTATTCACATAAAAAATAAAAATCCTAAGTACTTTAATACCTATAATGCAGTATCTATAATAAAGGAGAATGACTATCATTCAATTATTATTATATTTCACACTATGGTTTAAAAAGATGGAAGGCCTATTTTCAATTATAGCCAACTTTCAATTATAGTCAATTTTTAAATTAAGCTACCATTAACTTTTTTATAATATTATAACATATTTTCTTTGGTAATTTTAATTTGAATTATTAGGGATTCTATATTGAATAGCCCTGAACGTGCTGTAGACTGGCTATAGGAAATTAATAACTTGAAGCACTGCAGCCTTACATAGGTTTAACTGGAAATTATATGCTATGGATGAGTAGTTAATTAATATAATAGCATCACATTTATATATTTATATTTCATAGACTATCTTTTATTATATAAAATAAGCTGATACTTTGCTATTTTCCAAGTAAGTTGATGGGAGCTCAATTCTCCTAGGGAATACTAGGACACATACCTCAGAATTTTCCCAACTGAGGTATAAAAAGGTTCTTTACCATGTAATTCCCATGAGTCCCTGGTCAGGAGACTGTTTTCAAGGAGCCTTAGTTCCCTGGTATTACTAATCTGTCGTCCATGCATGCAGACCTAGTTCCTGGGTCAGAAAAAGTCTTCTGGCAACAAAATGCTGGTGCTAGATGTAAGATGTGCTGAAGGCAGGCTAAGATGCAAGGAATAGGGAAAGACTCAGAGGATATGGTAAGACATTGAAAGGACCGGTTATGTCTTCTAAAGGAAACATCCTTTTAAAAATAAGAAATAAATTGGGTGTTTGGGTGTCTCAGTCCGTTAAGCATCTGTCTTTGGGTCAGGTCATGATCCTAGGACCCTGGGATTGAACCCTGCATCTGGGTCCCTGCTCTTTGGGGAGCCTGCTTCTTCCACTCCTGCTTCCCCGGTTTGTGCTCTCTCTCTCTCTCTTTGTCAAATAAATAAAATCTTTAAAAAGTAAAAATAAAAATAAGAAATACAAGAAAGGCACTATTATGTAGTGAATAATCAGAAAGTAATTGAAGGCTAATAGATCAGAAGTCAAATTTAGACTCTGAATATCCTGGCAGGCTAATCTTGGGAAAATTATATCTCTAAGACTGGGCCTTCTTGTCTAAAAAATGGAGAATATGGCCCCACCTTAAAATTTGTAAAGATACAGATGTAGTGAAAAGAAGGGCCATCTGTACCCCAATGTTCATAGCAGCAATGGCCACAGTCGCCAAACTGTGGAAAGAACCAAGATGCCCTTCAACGTACGAATGGATAAGGAAGATGTGGTCCATATACACTATGGAGTATTATGCCTCCATCAGAAAGGATAAATACCCACCTTTTGTATCAACATGGACAGGACTGGAAGAGATTATGCTGAGTGAAATAAGTAAAGCAGAGAGAGTAAATTATCATATGGTTTCACTTATTTGTGGAGCATAAGAAATAACACGGAGGATATGGGGAGATGGAGAGGAGAAGGGAGTTGAGGGAAATTGGAGGGGGAGATGAGCCATGAGAGACTATGGACTCTGATAAACAATCTGAGGGTTTTGAAGGGGCGGGGGGGTGGGAAGTTGGGTCAGCCTGATGGTGGGTATTAGGGAGGGCACGTATTGCGTGAAGCACTGCGTGTGGTGCATAAACAATGAATTCTGGTACACTGAAAAGAAATTAAAAAATAAAAAAAATTTTTTTTTAAAACTTGTAAAGCCTAAATGAGTTAATATCTAAGAACTGCTTACCATGGAATCTAGTACTCAGTAAACAATAAATATTAATGTGTTCAGAAGGCAGTTTGGTGTTTACGCTTACTATGTCATTTATCACCCGTATTCTTATGCAAGAAATCTGCTCTAAAGCATCTTTATCTGGCAACTGTTCAACCTGACCTTGAACCATTCTAGTTATACAGCATACACTGGAGTATATACAAAGAATTTTTCCATTCCAATTTGGGGCATCATTAATGGCTAACATGTTCTTTTTTACTGGAACTAAAATTATTTTTCTAATAAATAGCTGTATAGATTAAGGGGGCCTCAGACCCACCTCTAATATTTGTAGGATCTGTGGCATGAAAACACATGGAGGATCACACACTGTCTAAAAGGTACAATCAAGTAACACAACTGGTACATAAAATATTTTTTATTTTCCTATTCTAAAAATTTAGCTACAAAATAGAAAAATGGAAATTTATGTTAAGGTTATTATTTTTAGTTTAGTATGAAGGTGGCAAAATGTAAACTATAAATAAACAATATCATTGTGTTTGTCTGAGTATTCAATTATTGATGGGTCAGTAGTATATCAATAGTTAATAAATTAAAACTGACATAATCCATAAATTATATTTATCTGTGTAATCTTAGATTTCACTTTATCAATATCTTTAATATTGTTATAATCACAATTTTACATACATTTTGCCTTGACAGTAATATTAAATTAGAAAGCTTTTAAAAACAAATGATTTTGGATCATTTATTGAAATAATGGTGTATTATTATCTATTAGAGCTCAAAGAACAAATGTTGCAATTTTTTAAAGTTAATTTTATTGAGGTATACTTTGAAAATGGTGATATTTAACCTTTTTAAGTGTACAGTTGATGAGTTTGACAAATGTTTAAAGTCATGTAACTTTACCAAATAATGAAGTTATTTGATATCTCTGTCACTCTAAGAAGTTCCCTAAGTCCCTGTTTATATAATTCACGCTAACCACCTGCAGCCTCTAACAACTCTTCTTAAGTTATTGTAGTTCTTAGTTATTCTATAATTTCAAGATGGAAAATTGGAGCCTACTGAGAGAGTAGCCACTGGAATTGTCAATAAAATTCTTAAATTTAAAGTTATGTTAAAAAAGAAATTATAAGTTTAAAATAATATGCTCAAACACTGTAATGGGTTAGCAAATAGTAAAGTATCATCATTATAAAACATTGCAAAATATTTCAATTTCATTTTATAAATTACTCCCTTAAATTATCATTTTCACCATCTCTTGAGGCAATACATAGTTCCATAGATTATTGTTTGCATTCTTCTTTCAAATTTTTCAATGTTAGAATATTATACAGAAAATAAAGTAGCAGTATGGTGCCAGTTTGTTCCAACTTCTCTTTATATACTTTGATCTATAATTGTCAGGAAAAATTATTCTCTTTAGAAATCAGTGTTGAGATTATTTGTACGTGAATCTTATTCTTCATAGTCATGGTTATGGTGTTCATTTTCTTGTTATAATTATCTTATTTTTTTATTAGAAAGTTACTTAGGTTGCATTTTTTCCACTCAGATACGTTAACTTTTTGGCTAAGCTTTTACTGATATTATTAAAGGTAAGTAATAGTTCATTAGGGCCCTAATCATGATTTGAACTAAGTAATAGTTCAAATTGGCCCTAACTAAATATTTAGGGCCGATTTAATGTTAAAACCTGTTTAACTATTAGGGCCTGCTTAGCCAGAGCGACTCCGTATTACCTGGGTAGCCATATTGTTGTTTACATCTAAAGACTTCATTCTGGGAATAAACGCCCCAGTAGTTCCTGGTATCGGTTCTGGTTGTCGATCCCGGGAGTAAACGCCTTAACAATAGAAGCCATGTAACTTGGGTCTGCTGTTATGCCCTATAAAACCAGTCTGTGAGATCCGGACGAGGTCGCCCTCTTCCGAGGCGGCCCTGGTCGGTCAGTCTGACTTCTGATGCCTGGCATAAAAATAAAGCCTTGCCTTACTTTCAATTTGTATCAGTCTCGCTCCTTTGATAACGGACCCCAACAGTTATGGTGCTCATTTTCTTGTGTAGTTATCTTATTTTTTTATTGGAAAGTTACTTATGTTGCATTTTTTCCACTCAGATACGTTAACTTTTTTGCTAAGCTTTTATTGATATTATTAAAGGTAATAGTTCATAATACATAATGTGAGTAGTGTAAATTCAAACTTAAGCTTAGTTTCTGCCGAAAAACCATAATTCACTCCATTTGAGGGTCACTCTTTGTTTTATTTGTTTCTTCTACTGTATCACATAGATTATATAAAATAAATCTAATTGTTTTATTTTGGTGGTTATCTTTGCAACTACAGACTGGAAGAAGAGAAGCAAGCAAAACAACAACAACAACAACAAACAACAACAACAAAAACCCCAAAATAAAAAACAAATTTCTTAGCACCACGAGCCAGAGATGCTCCATTCTCCAAGCCTTTTTGCATTCTTGCTATTGACAAGGAAGGATGCACAAATTAAATTGTTTCCACGTTAAGTGTTTCCATAGCTGAAATTCTTTTAGTTCAAAGCAGTGACCTTAAAAGGGGTTAGTAGCACAATCCAAACCTTTAAAAAAACTTTGGCCATGGTTGCCTTTTGTTTCAAAAATGTACGGCAAGATCTTTAATCCATTTTGAGTTTACGTTCATGCATGGTATTAGAAAGTGGTTCATTTTCATTCTCTTATATGTAGCTCTCCAGTTTTCCCAGCACCATTTATTAAAGACACTGTCTTTTTCCCATTGTGTATTCTTGTCTCATTTCTCATAGATTAATTGACTATATGATCATGGGGTTTATTTCTGGGGTGTCTATTTTGCTCCACTGATTTATGTGTCTATTTTTGTGCTGGTACCATATTGTTTTGATTACTACAGGTTTATAGTATATCTTGAAAACTGGTTTGTGATACCTCTAGTTTTGTTCTTCTTTCTCGATTGCTTTGACTACTCAGGGTCTTCTGTGGTTCCATAAAAATTTTAGTGTTATTTGTTCTAGTTTTCTGAAAAATGCTGTTGGTATTTTGACAGGGATTATACTGAATCTGTAGATTGCTTTGGGTAATACAGACAACTAAATGTGAGAACTGAAACCATAAACATCCTAGAAGAGAACACGGGCAATAATTTCTTTGATATAGGCCATAGTAACATTTTTCTAGATATCTCCTCAGACAGGGAAAACAAAAGCAAAAACAAACTATTGGGACTACATAAAAATAAAAAGATTTTATTTTTTTAAAGATTTTATTTATTTATTTGACAGAAAGAGAACACAAGCAGGAGGAGTGGTAGGGAGAAGGAGAAGCAGGCTCCTCACTGAGCAGGGAACCCAACATGGGGCTTGATCCCAGGACCCTAGGATCATGACCTGAGCCAAAGGTAGATGCTTAGCTGACTAAGCCACCCAGGCATCCCCCCAAATAAAAAATCTTAAACAGCAAAGGAAACCATGAACAAAACAAAAGGTAACACTAAATGGGAGAAGATATTTGAAAATTATATATCTGATATGGAGTTGAGATCCAAAATATAGAAATTTAACAACTCAATACTAAAAAAGAACAAACAACCCAGTTAAAAAGTGGACAGGGACCTGAATAGACATTTTTCCAAAGAAGACATACAGCCAGCAGACACATGGAAAGATATTTGACATTTATCTCAGGGACATGCAAATCAAAACCACAAAGAGATTATCTCCTCACACCTGTCAGAATGGCTAAAGTCAAAAACTCAAGATACAGGGCTGGTAAGGATGTGGAGAAGAAGGAACCTCCAGGTAGTGCTGTTGAGAATGCAAACTTGGGTAGCCACTGTGGAAAACACTATGGAGGTTGCTCAAAAAATTAAAAATAGAATTGCCAAATGATTCAGTAATTCCACATTGGGTATTTATCAAAAGAAAAGGAACACACTACCTCAAAAAGATATATGCACTCCTATGTTTATCGTAGAGTTATTTCCAAAAAACAAAATATGAAAAAAAAACTCGTGTCTATCAATAGATGCATGAATAAAGAAGATGTATATGTGTGTACACACACACTCACACATGAATATTATGCAGCCATAAAAAAGGATGAGATTGTGCCATTTGGAACAAAATGAATGGACTTAGAAGGTATTATGCTAAATGTAATAAGTCAGAGAAAGACAAATACCGTATGATTCCAATAAGTGGAATATAAGAACAACAACAACAATAACAACAACAACAAATGAATAAACAAAAAGTAGGATCAGACCTATAAATACAAACTGACGGTTGCCAGAGGGGTGGGGGGTGGGAAAAATGGGTTAAGGGGTATGGGAGATACTGGCTTCCAGTTATTAAATGAGTTAGTCACAGGAATAAAAGGCATAGTGTAAGAAATGCAGTCAATGATACTTTAATCTCTGTGTAACGGGAGAGTTGGTAGCTACACTTGTGGTGAATGTATCACAGTTTATAAATTTGTCAAATTATAATTGTGTACCTGAAACTAATGTAACATTGTGTTTCAACTATACTGAACTAGAAATAATGTAAAGCAAGAAATGTGGTGCAAGAATTTCCTAGAGGCCTGAAATACTTAGTCATAAGAACAAGTGTTTGAGGGGCGCCTGGGTGGCTCAGTGGGTTAAGCCGCTGCCTTCAGCTCGGGTCATGATCCCAGGTCCTGGGTTCGAGCCCCGCATCGGGCTTTCTGCTCAGCAGGGAGCCTACTTCCTCCTCTCTCTCTGCCTGCCTCTCTGCTTACTTGTGATTTCTCTCTGTCAAATAAATAAATAAAATCTTAAAAAAAAAAAAAAAAAAGAACAAGTGTTTGGGTTATAGGTCTAGCTCTGCCAGCACTTCATGCCAGATTCTGAGTGACAGGTGCCTGAGTATTCTTCACATTACTGTGTGTGTTTGTGTGTGTGTGTGTGTGTGTGAGAGAGAGAGAGAGAGAGATAATGGGGAGAGAGAGAGAGAGAGAAAGAAAGAGGGAGAGAGGGAGAGAGAAAGATTTAGAGCTTCCTAAATCATAGCTCAGAGCCGGGGAATATCTTGAATGGGTATAAGGATAGTACTTGTTGGTCTAATCTCACATCTTTATGATAGTCCTTAAGTTTCGGTGATGGCTATTAATGTTTTCTATTTTCGTAGCTAAATGTTGTTAATTTCTTCAACTCTTCTGTTGAAAACTTGGTTTACAGCATACCTGGAATTTGAAGTAAGTGATGGGCAACCACAAGCCTCTAGTCATTAGCACAGAATTTAGGAGGTCTTCCCTTTTGTTCACTTTTCTCCTCACATACAACTTCTTTCTTGGTATCCCTCTCCCCACCCCCCCTAAAATCCATCAAACCTTGTCCAAACAATGTTGTCCCCTAGTCAATGTGGCTTCTTAGCAATGCAGTGTTGCCTGCAGTTACCCAGAGGCTTTACCTCCCAGAAGAGAAGGCGCTGAATCTGTGTTGCATCTTCTCCTCCTATTGCATGTGGTCACACTAGAACTCCTTGATGGGCACTTTTTCTACCAATTATTTTCTGCTTTTGATACAGTTTCTACTTTTCCCCTAACTATTCATAGTTCTCTTCTTACTTATACAGAGAGAAATACATATCTAAACTATAGATAGAAATATAACTAAGTAGAAAAAGCATAATCCTTGAATACAACATATTTCATATTTGACATACTTTCTAGACATATCCAACACTCTAGCTCTCCTCCTCTGTACAATCCTGAGGTTTTGACATCTGTCTTTAAAATGTGGTTGTCAATGATTAAGTCTAACTTCAGACATTGAAATCCAAAGTAAAATGGGAGCTAAAAATCTCCCTATTTCTCTACACTGTATGTCTATTTTTACAATCTCCAAACCAATTAGTTTTATGGAGGTAGCAATTCTATACTGTTGCTACTATTAAATTTGTAATAAAAAACTGGTAGAATTTTTCCCTTTGCATAAAAATTAAAGGGGTGGATTTATTCATTGAAGTTTGTGTGTGATTCAAACAATAATGTGGACAGCATGATACAAATGAATTAATATCAAACCCAAAAATTCAGATAGGTAACCATACAATTCTGTATTAGTTCTGAGAAGTGAATGGGATTCCTTCCACCAGAGTCCCAATGGGAAATGTCCTAACGGAAGCAAGCCAGGGGTCTGTTAATGTGCAATGACAGCCATTTAAGGAAGAGACAAAAGATATGGGGGTATTTGGAGATGATGAAGGAAAGAAACCATAGGTTGAATGGAAGTTAGAGTATGGTAGCATGTTTTTAAAAGGAGGAAGGGAAACAAGACAGAGATGGGAGTTTGGGAAAAGGTAGCTATCAATTGTGATTCTAATGTTGAGGCAGGCCAGGATGGGTGACTGGATGCAGGAAACCATGAAGAAGCTTAAAGATAATAGATACATTACCAAGAATGGAGAAATTTGTGAATCAACCATTTCTAATGATTTCTACAGTGCCTATGGTGGTATGCAATAATATTTCACATGCAAATTTGTATCTGTACATGGAAGTAAACAGGGATTGAAGCAGATTTTCAGAAGATATTCTACACTATACCATCTCACCTTTTATGAAAAGACTTCATTTAAATCAGACACATCCAGAAACCCGTTTATAATATTGAGATTTATCATGACATCACTTTAAATAGTGGAGAAATTCATAATGTCAGTTTTGCATATTATATTAACTTCTGTACCATATTTTCTTATCTCATAAAAATGGTATTACATGTTAATGGGAAAATCCAGGATATTAAAGGACAGGCACCAATCCAAAAGTTACTCTTCACATTAGCCCGTGATAAATAACACTGCATAAGCCCTAGGAGCACGACAAACTAGACTGAGTACAATGGCTAACTGCTTCTGGACAACAGTCTCACCCTAGTTTTCCCACCCCTGTGCAGAGGAAGAGTATATGCTATTGCTAATATTTCCTGCTATACATGGAGTAATACCACAGAGACAGCTGAATAGTCTATATGCATAATAAAGGGAAGAACAACTGGGTTATTAAAAATAGACACTGGAGGTCTCTGGGACCTATTCTCCTTGTCAAGAATAAGAAATCTCCAGTGCTGGTTATGAAGTATCTCCTAGTTCCATCTCATATGACTGCTGTTATTCTTATTCAATTCATGTCCTTAAGTTTCTGGTCTCCAGAGTCTTAAATGATGCTGCATAAATGCTTTCTTGTCAGATTGCACAAAAACTCATTCTTCAACAAAAGGAAAATAAAATGCTTCTGCTCTGCTCAGACTGAATACCAGAACATCTATCTAAATCTACTTCATAGAACATCTGCTAGTAATATTGTATATAGTGGTGAAGACCTAGAAGCTATTAACATGTAACCCAATTTTGGCCTCTTCTTGTATTTTCAGGGACAACAGGGGTTCGTAAAGTGGGCCATTAAAGAAAAATGGTTCAAGCCCTGTATCATGCACATCCAAAAGCCTTGTTTTAGTCTTAGTCATCTCATCCTGGACCTCTTTGAAAGCTGCACCCTTCCTTTTAAGACTTAATAATATAAAGACCATTTGTTAAAAAAAAAAAAGAGTTTAAAATCTATTTCATAGGTTGACCAAAGACTTAAATTCAGAATACTTTGTAAATTGCTATTCTTTTTTCCTTTATCTTGCCAGTGATTGTCAACCATGAGTCACTTTATCCACAAGGGGATCGCAAATGTCTGGAGACAGTTTTGATTATCATACCCTAGGGATGTGAGGTAACATGCATGTGGTGGGTTGAGGCCAGAGATACTGCACAGCATCCCTCAATATATAGGACAACCACACACACTGACTCACCATGAAAAATTATCTAGTCCAAATGTCAGTAGTGCCACTATTAAGATGACTTAAACTAGCCCTTTGCATTTCTGTGCAGGGAGACCCACAAAGCTTGTTTCTTAAGTGATCTTAGCTCTCTTTGCCCAATAATCAGCCAGTTCAACTTTGTTTAGTCAGTGACAGGGGTCTCTATATTTTGATTTGACATGAGGCATAAGCCAAAAGATCTTTGGTAAGACATTGGTTTTTGTATCACAATCAATTAGACTATTTAAACAAAGTGAGAAGTTGTTTAACTGGCATACTCTAATAGGGCCTCAGAATAATGAAGCCAGTAACCCCATTTACTTATCACACATGACAGAACATAGCATGAAGTGAGTTATGGGCTTCTCTTGCATTAAATGTAGAACTTCTGATGACACCCAGGAAGTTTAGGATTGTTCTAATCACATCCAGGAAAAAGAAGTCCTAGACCCAGTATAATCTTTGTGATGTGTGGAAATCAAAGTTCCACCATCACCATCTATGTAGGCCTTCACAGTATTTATTTTTTAAGACAAAAACTCCTTATCTTTGCATTTCAAAATGTTATAAATCCATTTGTTCCAGACTGTTCTCGTCATTTTTATTTCACTTAATCTTGCCCATTTATTCTAGGTCATAATGATTCTTAATGGTTTGTTCCTGTTTTGCTGTTGTTTTGATTTTCATTCTCCTATTTCCTACAGCTGAAAGGCTCTGCCCTTTACATTTCCATCTGCTCAACTGCTAGTCATAAGAACTTCAGCTCAAGTACAACAAAATTCTATAATTCAATATGTGGCCATTTCAATATATATGAGGTTTTCCTCTTATTAAACTGTTTTTACAATTGCTCTCTACTTTCAAATAAGGGACAGGAGTGGAGTCACTTGGAGGGTAGGAGGGCTTATACATTGCTGGCCTCCATTTCTTACCCTGCTCTCCAGCCCTGAGTAGTCTGACACTACTCCAGACCCTCAGTGAAAATCACTCCTGTTTAGAAATGACGACCTACGGCACTCTTGAGAACACGTTGTTTTATAGTCTTACTCTTTGTATGTATTATTGTCTCCTAAGTCATACAGTAAATGTCAGAGCCTTTATCCTATACCCTTAGTAATCTATATCTTGCCTAATAAAACTGTTCTTAGACATAAAAATATATCAACAATAAATACTTTTTGAAAATCATATATTTATAGATGATGAAATCCCAATTAAAAAAAAATCTCTTGAATGCTTTAGGATGAGATTTCCAAACTTACATATGTGCAGTTAAACAGTTTGGCTCATTTTAATAAAAAATCTCTACAGCCTGACCCAGGATGAAAAGATAAATGTTAAAGAAAACAGTTTAGGTTTGATTGCATTAATATTTTATTGGAAGCAGCTAGGCAAATTGTAGATTGATTGTAAACAGCACACAATCAGTGGCTATGGAGAATTTTGGCATTCAACAAGGCTTTAGCTTCCTCAAGAAGCAGTAGCACATTTGCAGAAAAATAATTCAAACTTTTAATTTCCTAATCTAAACAGAATCACTCACTTAAGCAATTTAACTGATTATAATTATAAAAACATGCCATGTATTTAGCAGCAGCTTTCGGGCTCTCCTGTGGCTACATTACTGATAGATTCAATGATGCTCTTTTTTTTAATATTAATGTCAAGACTTTTTAATACATGAAACCATTGACATTGAGATCAAGCATTTAATCTCTGAAAAAAAGTGCTTTCTCCTTTTCTATCAGTACAAGAGGAAGCAAAATGATTATTCATGGTTATTACTTAATACTGCTTTCAAATATATTTGCTACTTTAATTAGGCCATCTTGAATTAATAGATGTAAATGCAGTTTGTAACCAAACTGCTGGCTCTTTGTGGAATGATAGTGCTTTGCTTGAGGGTCTAAAGCACCATAGCCTGTGCTTTAATAGGGAAACAATCATTATGCCTAATTTTACTCTCTTTGGAAAACCAAGAGACCAAGGTAGAGATGGGGTGCACTTAGTTCAGTTAATGTCAGTATTTACTAGAAGCCTTCTATAAGGCTTCTATAAGACTGTGAAAGAACAGGGAAAGAGAAGATGAAAAAGATGCCACTGCTCTCAAGGACTTTACAGTTTAGAGTTGGGATACAGTATCATTTGGAATAGACATTAGGATAAGAAATGATCAGCAGGCAAAGAGGGGCTAGAGTTGGTTAAAAGAAAGGAAGAACCATTTTTTATTTGAGGGGAAGTTTAATTTTTTTCTTAACCCCAAGTCAACTATTCCTGAAAAGTACCAAACTCTTCCCTCTCAGCCTCTTTTCCTCTCTTTGTCTCTCCCTCTCTCATCATGAAATTCTTACTAATAAAGGCATTAATGGATAATGGATATTGCAACCATAGCATTGTTAGATAGTGAGCTTTGTACATTATTTTCCCCCTTCCTTTAATACATAAAACAGGAAGTTATTCTTTCCTTTCCTTCTATCTGACACATGTCCCACCTCTTGTTCTGAGATTTGGCTGCTCAGCTCCATGAGTTCTCACCTATCTCTTTGATATGAGCCCCATCCCCACCTGCCCTGCTCTTATTGTCGGGTAACATCCAGTAGTGCTCTGTGAAGTCTACCTCATAAACTGGACCTTTCTTATATCCAAACTCCCAATCAAAATATCTCCTTACTTTGTCCTAATCCTTTACATCCCAGTGTTCTGCTAGGTAAATCTAGATAATCTGATGTAACAATATTAGTTATTTTAGTCAATGTTCCCACATGACATATATTTGTTCTTTGGGCGTCTCTGGACAAAAAAAAAAAAAAAAAAAAAAAAAAAATCCAAAGTAGGAATTCTTAGATTTTAAGAAAGTTTCTTTCTTTTTTTTTATTGTGTAATGTTAGTCACCATACAGTTAATCATTAGTTTTTGCTGTAGTGTTCCAAGATTCATCGTTTATGTATAACATCCAGTTCTCCATACAATATGTGCCCTCCTTAATACCCACAACCAGGTTCACCCATCCCTTCACCCCCTCCCCTCTAAAACCCTCAGTTTGTTTCTCAGAGTCCACAGGCTCTCATGGCTCGCTTCCCCTTCTGACATCCCCCCCTTCACTTTTCCTTTCCTTCTCCTAATGTCCTCCATGTTTTTCCTTATGTTCCACAAGTAAGTGAAACTATATGATGATTGACTTTCTCTGCTTAACTTATTTCACTCAGCATAAACTCCTCCAGTCCCATCTATGTTGATGCAAAAGTTGGGTACTCATCCTTTCTGATGGCTGAATAATAAGGAAAGTTTTTTTCTTAAGACAGAAAATGTATCTAGTCCCAAGAAGGGTTAAAACCCATAATACTGTCATTCATCAGATTCATCATATACTCAGCCACATGTCCTATAGGTACTTACATCTGCCATTTAAGGATATTATGTATGTACAATACATAGCAACAGAACTGAATATGTTTTAGCACATGAATGAAAACTAATATAAAAAGTATTCGATCTGAATTTGCTCACAAATATCCTCAGCTCTTGATCCTGTCCAAAAAAAAAAAAAAAAAACAAAAACAAACCAGCAAAAAGTATTACTATTACATATTATTAGCAAATATTTTTGCATTATACCACATGCATAGTTTGAAAAAAAATATTTCCAATATTCAGAAGCATATGAAATAACTTTCCCTTGTACAGTGTTTCTCTCTTTAGGGATTTCAAAAGTCTCAGCAGGCCAAAAGAGAATGAGAACATATTTGCTTGTCTTATATATAGCAGTTATAATGAATTACTGGCATTACAATGAAATCAGAAGATGAACAGTTTCTACAATATGAAATATTTTTCAATCTCCCTTAATTCACAAGAAAAACAGTAGGCATCTTTTAACAATTTCCTATGCTTGAAAACTTGTGACTTTTAATGCAAATATTTAAAAAAATGGAATTAATTTCTTTAAGGAGCAGTAATACAATGTCCATTTTCCTCAGAACTTCTAGAATCTTCTAGATTAGTGGTTCTCAACTTTTATATGCACCTTAGCATGTCCTGGAAAGCTTTATAAAATTGACATGTCTCAGCCACACCCTAAACCAATAAAATCAGAATCTGGGAGTGGGGCGTCATCACTTTTGGAAGCTCCACTGAGGAAGAACCACTTTTCTAAAGTGAGAAAAAGATCAATCATCCTGAAGAACATTCTGGCATTGGGCATTTGAGACAATATTGTTGGGATAAAAGAACTATGAGAGCTAGGTGCCAAATACACAAGGGTCTAGCAAAAGCGTGGTAAGTAGCTAATTAACTAATGAGCAGAAAAAAATGGATGAGGTTGAAGACAGTGATAGCAAGAAGGGCAACCACTGTTGCTCATAGTTTAAAGCCACATCCTTAACTACTCACAAAATGATGGGATAGAGTAGTGATTTTTAGGATAAATGCATAGAATAATAATAGATTAGGATCAAACACAAAGGTTTTTGACTTTTTTTCAAAAGAGCTGAAAATAAGAATCAGTCTATGGAGTAAACACAAGAGGGTTATTACTTCCCTGACAAATATGCTTAACAGTGAGGTCCTAAGAGAAGATATGCAACTCATTCAAGATTACACAAACAATGTGCTATGGTGAGTGCTGTGAAGTGTGTAAACCTGGCGATTCGCAGACCTGTACCCCTGGGGATAAAAATATATGTTTATAAAAAATAAAAAAAATTATAAAAAAAAATTTATTATGCAAAAAAAAAAGATTACACAAACAGATTTACTTAATTCTAGTCCTACTGTATGACTATTGTGCTATTGCAACAGTAAAAGAATTGACAGAATTAATTTCACTATGTTGAAAGAGAAAATTTAATGTACCTCCCTTTAAATATTTGTTGGGTAAAATCTGAATTGTCCATCTACATTTGGTGTTAGTATTTCTGTGCAAGTAGTACTACAAAATCATAAAGCAGGAAAGTAAATTATAAAGCTTCCAAGCCTAGTATTGCAGGTAAATAAATGTATCTCTTATATAGAGGTGAATTGGGGACACTGAGTTTATAAAATAGTAAATTTCAATCTAGATTTTACACTAAAGAAAACCTAAAACCATCCGTTTATTTCCCTGAATTATGCATGGGAGATTGGGATTTCCAGAACACTCACACACTGATTATTGCTAAGGGAATGCTATAGACTTAACTGCACTATTAGGTGAGATAAATTGTGCTCAGAAGGGCAATTACATATACCCCATCCTGCAAACTCAATTCTTTCTTTAAATAGGTTTGGTCAAAGTATATAAAGATCATCCATTTCACTTGGAGTTATCTACAAGTTTCTTATGCCCTGGTAGCACTTTTAACAATAAATCTGAGCAATAGATTGCCAGTATAAAGCATGATCTTTTATTACTGACTTTTATCTTACAGATTTTTAAAATAGATGAACCTTCTTGATAAAGAAACAGATGTTAGAGTCAAAATGGCCCAGGCAGCACTAGTTAGATGCCTTTGCTCTACCCTTCAAGGAATAGAAGTGTGTTTAGGAACTAACTCCAAAGTTAGCATTTCCTATGATGTTTATTCTCATTATTTGTTTTCTAATTAGAATTTCCATGTGTCATATATATATATATATATATGTATCATATATATATATATGTATCATATATATATATATGAATCTGAATATAAAATACAAATATTCTTCTTCTATCTGTAATTAGACACAGAATTTTTTTCTTCTTAAAAATGAACAGAGGGGGCATCCCTGGGTGGCTCAGTTGGTTAACGTCTGCCTTTGGCTCAGGTCATGATCCCAGGGTTCTGGGACTGATTCCCACATCAGGCTCCCTGCTCAGCAGAGAGCCCACTTCTCCCTCTCCCTCTGCCAGCTGCTCTGTCTACTTGTGCTCTCTCTGTACCTCTCTGTCAAATAAATAAATAAAAATCTTAAAAAAAAATGAACAGAGGGTTGCCTGGGTGACTCAGTCAGTTAAGTGTCTAACTCTTGGTTTTGGCTCAGGTTATGATCTTGGAGTTGTGAGATCAAGCCCTGTATCAGAGCTCCACACTTGGTGGGGAGTTGCTTGAGGTTCTCTCTGCCCCTCCCCTACCCCATGCTTGCTTGCTTGTGCTTTCTTGCTCTCTCGCTCTCTCTCCTTCAAATAAATAAATAAATCTTAAAAAAAAAAAAAGTGAAGAAGGAATTAAAAGAACTTCCGCTTTCTGATCCAGTATGTTAGAAGTGTGGTAGTCAACTACTCTATCCAAAGAACAAGTAAAAAGCTGGAAAATAGAAAGTTAACAACTCTTCTTGTATATATAGAGAGGTCACAGGGCCAACCACTGTCTCCAAAATTGGAGAGACAAATAGGAAAATACAGAGAATCGCAACTTACCAGAGAATACACTCCCAAGCAAAAACCTCCATGGGGGGTGCCTGGGTGGCTCAGCGGGTTAAGCCGCTGCCTTCAGCTCGGGTCATGATCTCAGGGTCCTGGGATTGAGTCCCGCGTCGGGCTTTCTGCTCAGCGGGGAGACTGCTTCCCTCTCTCTCTCTGCCTGCCTCTCCGTCTACTTGTGATCTCTCTCTGTCAAATAAATTAAAAAAAAAAATCTAAAAAAAAAAACAAAAAACCTCCATGGGAACCAGTGCTGGGATAGGGTAACCTGAATTGTAATATACTGTGGGAGGCTCAGGAGGTACATGTCTGAGATAAACACTCTAGAGGGTCCCAGTCATGGTGGAGCAGTGGAGGTATGAAAACTTTTGTGAGTTTTGCTTATTAGAACTCTAGCAGATTCTCACAGTAAATATCACAGAAAAAACCCATTATGTTTCCAGATGAATGGGGGCAAAAAGAACTACTTTGAAATACACCAGAGTATGATTTTTCTTAACAAGGTCTGCCCTTAAGAGAAACTATTTAACCAGAACCCAACCTGCTGAGATTTTTTTCAGAGCCTAACTGACCCCAGGGAAGGGAAATATCTAACTCCAACTGGGTCTAGCCTTCCATGTAGGCTACTCCATGTAGGCTACTCCATGTAGGCCATTTCCATGTAGGCTACTACCTAACTCAAGCCTACTCTAGCCACGCTGTCCCATCTAAGTGGGAAATGGGAAAACTGAAAAGCACCTGTGAAGTTTACAGTGGCACAGGCTCACTAAAAGACTGACCTAATAACAGGATTACAGAATGCTTCCCCTCCCTGCTAACCTGAGAACACATCACTAAAGACTTACTTACAGCAGTTCCGTTTACCCAGTTCATCATGTCTAGCTAGCAAGAAAAAAATTATAAAACATACTATAATGCAAAATAAAACAAACAAAAAACATAGTTTAAAGATACAGAGCAACCATCAGTACAAGATGCATATGCCAGGGATATTGGAATTATCCAAAGGAGATTTTAAAAGAACTCTGATTAATATGCTAAGGGCTCTAATGGATAAGGTAAACAGCATACAAGAATGGGCAATGTAAGTAGATAAATAGAATTTCCAAGAAACAAAAAAGAAATACTAGAAGTCAAAGACACAATACAGAAATGGAGAATGTCTTTGATGAGCTTATTAAATTACATGGCTGAGGAAAGATCTCTAAGCTTGAGAGTACCTCAATGGAAACTCCAAAGATGAAAAGCAAAGAGAACAAAGATGGGAAAAAATCAGAACGGAATATCCAAGAATTGTGAGACAACTACAAAAGGTGTAACATTGCATGTAATGGGGATACCATAAGAAGAAGAAAGGAAAAAAAAAAAAAAAAAAAAAACAGAAGAAATGTTTGAAGGAATAATGACAGAGAATGTACCCAAATTAATGTCAGGAACCAAGCCACAGATTCAGGAAGCTCAAAGAATAATAAGCAGAATAAAAACTTTAAAAAAGTTCACATAGACATATCATATTCACACTACTGAAAATCAAGGATAAAGAAAAAAATCCTAAAAGAAGCTGAAGGGGAAAAAATACCTTTCCTATAGAGGAGTAAAGATAGGAATTAAATCTGACTTCTTAGAAACTATACAAGCAAGAAGAGAGTGGAATGAAGTTTTTAAAATGTTGAGAGAGAAAAACAACCAACCTAGAATATTGCACCCTGCACAATCATCCTTTAAAAGTTAAGAATAAAGTTTTCGTCAGACAAAAATTGAATGTTGAAAAAATAAATTGAATTTCTTACCTTTTGACCTGCCTTTTAAGAAATTTTAAAAGACATATTTTAGAAAGAAGGAAATGGCATAAGTAAGAAATTTGGATCTACATAAAGAATATTATTGGAGAAGGAAAAGTAAAGATAAAATCTTTTATTTCTCTTATTTTTAATTTATCTAGCAGATAATAGTTTGTTCTAAAATAATAATAGTAACAATATATTCAGTACTGGCTAAAGAATAGACAAATAGATCAGTGAAATGAAACAGAGAGTCCAGAAATAGAACCACATAAATATAGTCAACTGACCTTTGACAAGACAGCAAAGGTTGTACGATGGAGCAAAAGGTTTTTTGTTTTTGTTTTTGTTTTTTTTTCCCAATAAATCATGCTAGAACAACTGGGCATCCACATGCAAAATAAATAAATAAATCTAGACTCAGACCTTATCTCCTAACAAATATTAACACAAAATGGATCACAGACACAATGTAAAATGAAAAACTATACAACTCCTAGAAGATAATGTAGGAGAATACCTGGATGACCTTGGGTATGGTGATGACTTTAGCTACAACACCAAAGGCATGATCTATGAACTAAATAACTGATAAACTTGACTTCATTAAAATTAAAATTTCTTCTATTCAAAAGAGTTGTCAAGAGAATGAACAGACAAGCACAAACTGAAAGAAAATATTTGCAAAAGGCATTTCTGGTAAAGGATTGTTATTGTATACAAATAATTCTTAAAACTTAACAAAAGTAAAACAATTTCATTTAAAAACTGCCCAAAGACCCTTAGCAGTTATTTCACAAGATATACAGATGGCAAATAAACATATCAAAAATGCCCCACATTATATGTCTTCAGGGAAATGTAAGCTAAAAGAATGAGATACCACCACATACTTATTAGAATGGCTCAAATCCAGAATACTGACAACACCAAATACTGGCAAGAATGTGGGGCATGTGGAACTCTTATTCATTGTTAGTTGGAATGCAAAATGATTATAGCAAGTTTGGAAAACAGTTTGGCAGTTTCTTGCAAAACTAAACATATCCTTACCATATGATCCAGCACTGGCACTTGTTGGCGTTTACCCAAAGGAGTTGAAAACTTAATGTCCACATAAAAACCTGCCCATGGATGTTTATAGCAGCTTTATTCACAATTGCCCCAACTTGGAAGCAACCAAGATGTCTTTAAGTAGGTGAATGGATATATAAACCGTGGTACATCTAGACAACAGAATATTATTCAGTGCTAAAAAGAAATCAGCTGCCAAGCCATGAAAAAGAATCTTATATCCATGATATTAAGTGAAAGAAGCCAATCTGAAAAGGTTATATATACTACATGCTTCCAATTATATGACATTCTGAAAGGTAAAACTAATGGAAACAGTAAAAAGATCAATAGTTGTCAGGGTTTGGGAAGAGGGAAGGATGCATAGGCACAGTAAAAAAGATTTTTAGGTCAGTGAAACAACTCTTTATGATAGTATTATGGAGGATACTTGTCCTTATATATTTGTACAAACCCATAGAACATACAGAACCAAGAGTCTACCCTAATATAAACCATGGATTTTGAGTGATAATAAGGTATCAGTGTAGGTTCAATAATTGTAACCGCTTTACCACTGGGATGGGAGATACTGATAATATGGGAAGGTATGCATGTGTGAGTGCAGGGGTATGGAAAATGCTCTGCATATTCTGCTAAACTTTTCTGTGAACCTAAAAGTGCTATAAAAAATAAAGTCTTTTGAAAAATTGAATAAACACTCATGAATTTCTCTATGAAATAGTGTCCGCATTTGAGGCCAAAATTAAACTAGCTAAAAGAAAATAATTCTTTCTCCTCTTCTAGTTTTCAACTCTTTGCTCCCACTTCCTCTTCTAAGGCAATGGAAACTCAAATGTGCCATTTAGTTACCACTGAGCTTAATTACATACATAAGGAGAGTTATGAAGTATGTTGGTTTATCTGTATACCATATGCAAAAGATTAAGCTGGGTTCTTGGAAGTACACAGTCATGAATCATACTCCCTGGGCCCAAGCAACATATAAGGCATAATTTTTTCAGAGAAGGGTACATAGCTGAAACCTAAACAGAACTTTGCCAGTGCTTGTGGCTCAGGGGAATTTTCCAGCCTCCCTTAATTTGGAGTTTATAAACCAGAAATCAAGAAAACCTTTCAAGTCAGTTCTCTACTTCAGTGGTTTGAAATGTGGTTGGAGGCACACAGTATGTGAAGACTTTCCTAGGGGTTCCTGGGCATGAAGAGTTTTAAGGAACTTAAGTCTAAAAATTTCAACTACCACAAGTCTTTTTCCTCAAACTGCTTTGCCTGAGAATGTGCCAATTGTTAAGTTACAATCCCTTTCTGACAGTCTCTGTTTCAACTGCCAAAGAAAGAAAGAAAGAAAAAAAGAAAGAAATTATTGTTAGTTGAAAAAGTGAATAACTCTAATGATTAACAAATCATCTTGCAAGGCAGGTTATTTCAATGCTTTATTTTCAACAAAATTGATGCAGAACTTAACTGAATTCTCAGCACACAGATCATAAAAAATGATCAATCACTCTGTAATATTTGGCATAGAACTCCTTTTCCATTCTTACCTATTAATTTATGTTGACAAGGTTTTCAAGTCTATAAAAATAAAAGAAATATAAAAACTTACATTTAGCCATGTAGTAGTCAATTAAAAATTAACATCTGTTCCCTGATACACATGATCAATTTTTTTAAAATTTCTTTTCAGTGTTCCAGAATTCATTGTTTATGCACCACACCCAGCACTCCATGCAATACACGTCTTCCACAATACCCATCACCAGGCTTAACCTTCCACCCTCCTCCCTCCAAAACCCTCAGTTAGTTCCTCAGAGTCCACACTCTCTCGTGGTTTGTCTACCCCTCTAATTTCCCCCAACTCCCTTCTCCTCTCCATCTCCCAATGCCTTCTGTGTTATTCCTTATGCTCCACAAATAAGCGAAACCATATGATAATTGACTCTCTCTGCTTGACTTATTTCACTTAGCATAATCTCTTCCAGTCCCATCCATGTTGATATAAAGGTTGGGTATTCATCCTTTCTGATGGAGGCATAATACTCCATACTATATAATGGACCACATCTTTTTCATCCATTCGTCCATTGAAGGGCATCTTGGTTCTTTCCACAGTTTGGTGACTGGCCATTGCTGCTATGAACATTGGGGTACACATGACCCTTCTTGTCACTACATCTGTATCTGTGGGGTAAATACCCAGCAGTGCAATTGCAGGGTCATAAGGAAGTTCTATTTTTAATTTCTTAAAGAATCTCCACACTGTTTTCCAAAGTGGCTGCACCAACTTGCATTCCCACCAACAGTGTAAGAGGGTTCCCCCTTTCTCCACACCCTCCCCAACACTTCTTGTTTACTGTCTAGTTAATTTTGGCCATTCTAACTTGTGTAAGATGGTAGCTCAATGTGGTTTTGATTTGAATCTCCCTGATGGCTAATGATGATTAACATTTTTTCATTTGTCTGTTAGCCATTTCTATGTCTTCATTGGAGAAGTGTCTGTTCATGTCTTCTGCCCATTTTTTGACATGATTATCTGTTTTGTGTGTGTTGATTTTGAGGAGTTCTTTATAGATCTTGGATATCAGCCCTTTGTCTGTATTGTCATTTGTGAATATCTTCTCCCATTCCGTAGGTTGCCTCTTCGTTTTGTTGACATGATCAATTTTTTATAACTCTTCATCTACCTCATAAAGAGATTCATTTGCAGTAAAATTTTCCTTTCATGTTACTTATTTTTTAAAATTTTCATTTATTTCTATTATTTGATGATGTGTTCTATAATCTGTGATAAAATAATTCATGAGAAAATCATAATATTTAAAATTTTTTAGTCACACAATTTAATATATTAAGCTTACATACATGTTTTTGATGCAAAGGAATAGGACAGGATGATAAAGGATGACTTTCAAGCTTAAAATATCTTAGATTGGAAAAAAAATGCCTATGCATTAAGTGTAAAGGAAATACATGTTCAAGAAGAAAAATGTAAAATATCTATTAAAATTTTGTTCATATGTATTTAAATCAATAACAATAGGCTTCAAAAACTATGGTTGTTTTATAACCAGGATATTTTAAAAATATTGATATAATATTTTCAAATTATATATCACTTCCAAATATATAAAAATTTAAAAACATTTTGAATCATTTAAAATATATAAGTGGGTACATACTTTCCCAAACTATAAAAGATACCCTTCAATGAAAAATGGATAAAGAAGATATGGTCTATATATACTATGGAGTATTATGCCTCCATCAGAAAGGATGAATACCCAACTTTTAGATCAACATGGATGAGACTGGAAGAGATTATGCTGAGTGAAATAAGGCAGGCAGAGAGAGTAAATTATATGGTTTCACTTACTTGTGGAGCATAAGGAATAACATGGAGGACATGGGGATATGGAGAGGAGAAGGGAGTTGGGGAAAACTGGAGAGGGAGACAAACCATGAGAGAGTGTGGACTCTGAGGAACTAACTGAGGGTTTTGGAGGGTAAGTCTGGTGGAGAGTAAGTCTGGTGGGGGTTTGGGTAAGTCTGGTGGAGAGTATTATGGAGGGTACGTATTGCATGGAGTGCTGGGTGTGGTACATAAACAATGAATTCCGGAACATTGAAAAGAAATAAAAAAAAAAATATTCAGACAAAAAGATTTCAGATGTGTAAAGCCCTGAGTAACATGGCCTCCCCAAAAATATGTTCACAGGCCAACCAAGTCATTTGTCCAAGGAACTTCCAGAAGAAGAGGCACAATTTGAAGATGATTGGTTGAGTTGGTTTGTACTGAGTGGAAACAAATCTAAATCTCATTTTCCTTAGCTAGCCAGCTCTTGTGTTCCGGAGGTCCACACACATGCAGATTTCGGCAAACTGTCCTGAATGATTTGAGATTAATAAGAGAGGGGAATTCTGCAAGATTCTCTGTTATCCATGAGTTTGATGGTTTTTAAAAATTGGATATCAAAAGAATCAAATCAGGACATCTGAGTGGGATGGATTTCAATCTTGACAGCCAATAGATTTTTTTTTTTCTCAATGGGGTATATTTAGTAAGAATAGAGTCATTTGGGGACCAAGCTCAATTTTTCCAGATCTCACTGAAACTCTATGTATAGAACTTAGTGTGAGAATGAAAAAAGGCTTTCATGCTCTCATTTCAAGGAGATGTTGTGACTTAATCACCATTTTATTAGATTATGTACTAGAGTACTCTTAATCCAAAGTGATAATAAAAGGAGTTTTACATAATTGCCCTATAAATCAGATTTACTGAGTCATACTCAAGAATAAAGTTGAAAAAATCTATAGAAATTCTCTGTTAACTTATATTAAAGAATGTGAATATGTAAAATCAATCTCTGTTGTCATTGCCATGGCTTATTTTTATATCAATAATCCTTCAATAAAAGCAATTCTTTTTTTTTTTTTAAAGATTTTATTTATTTTATTTGACAGAGATCACAAGTAGGCAGAGAGGCAGGCAGAGAGAGAGAGAGGAGGAAGCAGGCTCCCTGCCGAGCAGAAAGCCCGATGTGGGGCTCGATCCCAGGACCCTGGGATCATGACCTGAGCTGAAGGCAGAGGCTTTAATCCACTGAGCCACCCAGGTGCCCCAATAAAAGCAATTCTTAACATAAAGATTAAGAAATCAAATAAGAAAGCTTGTGATTTAGCAAAAAATGTGTATGTTAAATAAAGAAAAAATCTATTTCAGACTCTAAATGGATTAAACACTATTCTTCTCTACTGGTGTTAAGTTTAAGTACTTTGTGAAGCTCATTTAAAAAAGAAAAAAAATCAGGGTGCCTGGGTAGCTCAGTCAGTTAAGTATCCAACTCTTGATTTTGGCTCAAGTCATGATCTCAAGGTCATGAGATTGAGCCCTGCATTAGTCTCCCTCACTCAGTGTGGAATCTGCTTGTCCTTCTCCCTCTGCTCCTCCTTCCTGCTTGCTCTCTCTTTCAAATAAATAAAGAAAATCTTTAAAAATAAACAGAAAAAAAATATTTTAAAGGGAGAGCCTAAACTTAAAAAAAAAAAAAAAGCATAAAGAAAAAGAACTTGAACAGAATTTGTGTTAAATGCAAATCTCCAATGCGGCTCAAATTACTCCAGGCCAGTAGTGACACAAAGCTAATAAAGGCAAATTGTCCTGAGGAAGTAAATATAGGTGATAGATAATAGATTAGATAGATGCGTAAATACATAGAAATAAGTATGTATATATATAATTGGCATTGAAATTTTACAGTGCTGGGCAATGAATGGGATGGCAGGGGACCCAAATAAGTCAGAACTGAGATTTCATTACAAAATTTGACATCTGCAAGTATTATTCCCAACTTTCCACCCCTCCACGCCCCATGATACCTATTGATACTCTAATGACAAGAATCTCAGTCATGTCTGAAGATACAGGGATTTGCAATGGAACTTTTATTTTGATAGAGGCAGAAGGGATTCCTTGGGAGAGGATTTGTCCCAATGTTATAAGGAAATAGCAATAAAGTGAAACACTGACAACATGTCTAACGGTAACTATCTTTTTTTCTTTACTTTTCTTTTCTTTTTTTTTTTTTAAGATTTTATTTATTTATTTGACAGAGAGAGACACAGCAAGAGAGGGAGAAACAGGTTTCCCACTGAGCAGGGAACCCAATGTGGGGCTTGATCCAGGACCCTGGGATCATGCCCTGAGCTGAAGGCAGACCTTTAATGACTAAGCCACCCAGGGGTCCCAATGGTAACTCTTTCTTGATATATTCCAACTTTGATATCTTGGTGGTAAACACATGCACTTGGGAGTGAAAGAATTACAATAAACTTAGAGAATTTTGGACTTTAGAAGCTGAGCAAAGATGGTGGGCTAAATGAACATAATTTAGAGCAGTGGGAACTGCACCTATAGTCAATTCTTCCAAAAAAGTGGGGAGCACCAGAACTGGCCTAAGAAAGATGGGAGGAGCCATGAGAGAATGAGATATGGGTTGAATATATGATCGACAGTGCCACAAAACATTACAATGGGGGCATCTGGGTGGCTCAGTTGGTTAAGCACCCAACTCTCGATTTCAGCTCAGGTCATGATCTCAAGTTCATGAGATCAAGCCCCATGTTGGGCTCCACAGAGGGCATGGAGCCTGCTTGGGATTCTCTCTCCCTCTCTCTACCGCTCTCCACCCGCCTGACCCCACCCCACCAGCTCGCTCACTCTCTTTCTCTCAAATAAATAAGTAAAATTAAAAAAATAAAAGATGACAATGTCTTTAAATAGTGGAAAGCAATGCATGGCATAGGGCCCCCCCAAAATTCCAGAGATGAATCAAAGAAGCTGAAGATATTCCCAAGCATATAGAGTGGAAGAAGCTCCCAAAGAGAGTATCTGAAATATTCTCATCTTTGAGGTGGTCATTAATGGAAATAACAAAATATGCTCTGTTTATGTGACCCTATTTACTAACTGATTTGCCTTATAATTTTTACACTTTACCATCACAGTAACAAGGAAAGGTCAGAAAAAATAATTACTATGAATAAACACAGTGAATCACATAATTATAAATGTATTACTCACATTATTCAGAGTAACCTAAGTGGTTTGCAAATATAGAACCAACACTGGATAGGGAGAATGAAAATTACCTCATTTTGGTGGCCATAGAAGAAAATAAAGAAAACTTTCTGCATATTTCTAATAATTTTAAAAGACATTCAAAAATACTTAAAAATGGTGAAAGAAAAAGGTAATAATAATAACAAATATTAGTCAGCCATGTGGATGACTGCCATGGTTCTGAAATACTGTCCTTCAGACACCGTAATTCAGTAACTCCACAGAGCTGTTCTGTATCTGTGATGTGTTGGGCAGGCTGCTGTACTGGCCATACAGCAACAAACAAAACTCACAGTATCTGCCTCTGTAGAGCTTCTAGCTCAGTGTACTTGAGAATACCTTGGAGGAACAATACTAATGCATCTTCAATGAAATAAACTGCAACACTGTGAAATCCAATAAAATAAATTAAACGTATATCAAAACTAAAGATGGGGATTACATTTTGAAAAGATCTCTTATCCACACTGTCTATATTTTATCAGTTGTGAAAAACTGAAATTCCTTTTGGGTTTTAGTGGTTACCATGGGAACAATAGAATCAAAGTAAGGCTTTGTTTTTTATTGTTTGTGAACCCCACAACTCCCAAGTCAGGGCTCTTTTTTAAAACTAGGTACATGGTTTATGCTTTAGGCTTAAGCAGATCCCTATCTCCTCTCCTCACAACTTAAATTCCAATAATAAGAACCCTATTTTCAAGGATTGATGGGGCCTGGGAGAGAATGTATCCCAGAAATAAAATGGGATAGATATAAAAACCCAGAACCATTAGCATATTTAGTGGTGACTCTTTTTCACTATTGAGTATTCTGAGATATGGAGAAAAATGGTAGAGAGAGAACAGAACGTAGGCCCAGTCCAAATTAGCCAATCAATTAAGCTCAAATAGGAAAATGCAAAACCTGACTTGTTGTGTTCTAATCCAAGGAGTAGGTAGACAATCCCATGATGGGTTGTCTTTTTTTTTTAAATTTTTATTTATTTATTTGACAGAGAGAGATCACAAGCAGGCAGAGAGGCAGGCAGAGAGAGAGGAGGAAGCAGGCTCCCTGCTGAGCAGAGAGCCCGATGCGGGGCTAGATCCCAGGACCCCAAGATCATTACCTGAGCCGAAGGCAGCGGCTTAACCCACTGAGCCACCCAGGCACCCCAATGGGTTGTCTTTTATAAGGAACAGTAATCTCATTGAACATGAAAATATGGCCCAATGAATGCCCTGAGCTTTATATATATATATATATATATATATATACACACATATATATATATATAACTTTATTTTTTATTTTTTATAAACATATAATGTATTTTTATTGCCCTGAGCTTTTTAAATAAAACATGCTGCTATCTCTCCTTTGGAACTAGATTTTTCTAAAGTGGTGGGATAAGAATCCAGAAGCTTAAAGAGGGGGCAAGTGAGTCCCCAGCCCCGTAAGTCAATATTTAACAAGTACAATAGTTGTTCCCACCTTGAGAGCCAAATCATCTGGAGGGTTTTTAAACAAATACAGATGTCCAAAAGCACACCCTAGCAATACAGAATCAAAATATCAAGAGGTGAGAACTATACATCTATATTTTCATATAGTAGGGTTTCTGCTGCTACACTCAAGTTTATAAATCACTACTCTAGAGAGTTTGTGAAAAATCAGTCCTTGCTTTCAAATGTCCGTATTAACTTGACCCACAGGAGGGAGTATGAGGATGAGAACTGAATAGGGTTACCCCCTATAAAACCCTATTCAGTATAAACCCTCAAAACAAGCAAAGGAGGGACATGTCATCAGATGTCCAAGGTTTAAGTAACCTGTATGGTCCAGGCCCTGTTACAGAAGTTGATGATTCCACCACTCCTCTGTTTTACACACCGATCCATGTTTTGAGGGAGTTAAGAACCAAGTCACACAAAGAAGAGACCACAAAAGAAACCTTTAGTTTTACTAGCAGTACTCTACCCAACTGTAAGATTTAGTACCCTTAGAGATAACCCGGCTTCTAAGAATAACTGTCTTTATATGCTGACTTCGCTCCCTCAGCTCTTATTCACACTTATTGTTAAAATATTTTATTAATGCCCATCTCCCTAAGTATTGATTTTAAATCAAATCTACTCTGCATAGTGTGGTTCTATTAATTTAAAAACATAACTATATAATTATGCTCTAAGTCCTTTATTTTATAAATCAGTTTAACCAAGCCAACTTTACAAAATAGTACTATCTAATATGTACCTTGTTTTAACAGAAGGAGAAACAAACTTGAACTTAGAGAACCTAGGACTGGCCCCAATTTTTCCCTCCCAAGACTTATAAACACAAAAGAGCCATTTCACACCCGTTCATAAGTTTTCTCACGTGTAAAATGGACATGATATGCACACTATCCTGATCATTACCACTTAAAGTAATAAGGTTCAAGTGTGACATGAACTTGAAACAAGTCTGGGACTCATTACTTGGTGTAGAAATGAGTGAAAAGATAATTTCATGATGAAGATAAAGAAGACTTGTATACTTCTAAGTGTGGTTTTGACAACACCCTCTTTCATGACATGTGTGTTCTTTGTGTTAATACCATACCTTTACAAGTATCTAGTTTGCAATTAGAGCAAATGTATCTACCAACATTATATTTCCTCTCTTATGCTGGGGCTAAGGGTGGGAGCAGTAGAGACGTAGTATTTCTTGTTCAGAGGTTGCCAAGTCTCTCTCTCTCAAGATCTTTGTCTTCCCTCTTGAAGGCTAAGAAAGCAAACATCTGTCTTTTCTTTCACCCCGGCGATACAGGTTTTCCTTTCAATTGTGACGGGAATGTCTTCTCAAGAACAAAATCCCAACCTGTACACTGTTTTTTTTATTCCTATCCCATTAAAAGCCAGTAGTCAGAAATTAGTAGATTTTTACATATGCTAAAACACAATATCTTAATTTAATGTTTTTCAATTAATTGATTTCACTTTTTAAAGGAACTCTTTAATAATTCAGATTGGTGTTTACTGCCCTTGGCAACATAGCAAATTGTGCTTTTAAATCTTCTGACCTTGGGGACGCTTGGGTGGCTCAGTTGGTTAAGCAGCTGCCTTCGGCTCAGGTCATGATCCCAGCGTCCTGGGATTGAGTCCCACATCGGGCTCCTTGCTTGGCGGGGAACCTGCTTCTCCCTCTGCCTCTGCCTGCCATTCTGTCTGCCTGTGCTTGCTCGCTCTCCTCTCTCTCTGACAAATAAATAAAATCTTTAAAAAAAAAAAATCTTCTGACCTTGTCTCATCTTCCCACGTACCATTTTCCTGTTTATGCAAAATTGTCTTCCATTTAGCCTTGAAAATGCCTAAGTCACTTGAATCTTAGTTGTCTCTTTTCATTTTCCTCTTTTTTTAACTTTATCTTTTGGTTTGGATATTATAGGTTTTATTTTTAGTAATTAAAATTTCAACATACATATTTAACTGTATATATTTCTAGCAAAATCCAAAGATTTCACCAAGAAACTTATGCTTAACTACCCTTAAAATACTTCCACTGCCATCTTGCAAATCATTATTGTCTGTAAATTTAGTTCCAGCATTTTAAAAGACATTGACAAAATGAGCCACATGTTACAGTCAATAATAATCAAATATTTTATGGGTTAATTTGCTCTCCATTGCTTCTTATATTTCACTTCTCTGTGGATTTAATTTTAATGCTGGGTATATCCTGGAGCAATCCTTTCAAGCTCACAGAACTACCTCACTTTCAAATTTTAATGGATCCCCATCTGGTTTCCATACCTACTGCTTCCATACCTACCTACCTATGCCAACCTCTCCCTGGATCCCCGTTAGCAAGTCCCCATGAGTCTATGTATAAGTCTTATCTTCAATCTGCTCACTTATTTCCTTTTCCACTGTCACCTTCCTCACCTATCAACTATGGCTTTCATGGAGTCTTTCTTAGGGGTGTGTCCTGCTTCCTCTTGCCCTAAAAAATTCTACAGTCACCTCACAGACAGTAAGAATTTTTCAAAAATATGAATTGCATCCTTTGTTAAAATGGGCTATCATCACTCTCGACATAAATGTAAAATGCTTAATACTGCCATCAGGCTCTGTTTACTCTTTTCCTGGGGTTTTTAACATGTCTTCTTCTCTGTCCAAAATGCTTCCCCTCCCTTCTTGTCCTTACTAACTGCTATACTTCAGGGCTCAGGTTAAATGACTAAATGACGTTTTCTCATTCAGTTATTTATTCATCATTCAACAACTATTTTCTACCTTTCTACTATTTATAGGACCTTGTTACAGGCACAGGGATAGAGCAGTGGCCAAACAAGAAGAGAAAGGAAAGAAAAGAAATCATGTATGTAAACCTTTATCAATATACATTAAGTACTGTGAAGTAATTTTTAAGAGAAGCCTTATTTTATACCAATTAAAATTGGATTTTCCCCAACCTCCTTTCTAAAAACCTGATTTATATATATTTTTCAAGACCATGTAAGGATATATAATAGTACATTTACTGTGAAGTTTTTGCTCAGTGGATGTCTTTTGACTACCCTATAAATCCCATATGTTAGGGAATATGCTTCTTTTTGCTCTACTCTACCTTTGACCTTAAAACTGGGCCTAGCACATAATAGATGTTCAATGAATATTTGCTGAAAACTGGCTAATGTTGGCTCTTAATATTCATCTTTATTAATTTTATCCTGAATGCTCACAGAAAATATTCTGGGTTAGAGAAGATTTACTATTGCATAACGGTAAATAATAAATGCATTGACTCCTCTTCCCCTATCTTCAGGCAACAGAATGAAAGCTGATAGATTTTTTTTTTCCTACTTGACTAGCCCACAACTCCTTAGGTGAGAGACAAACTAAAAGGCTTTTTCTTGGCTTATGAAGGAGAAGGGGACAGTTCTCCCTCCCTTCCTGACAGGCTCTTCTTTGAAAAGGCCTCTAATCTTTAAGTATGTAAATAAAAATCTGTCTAAAAGCCAGACAGTCCTGGGTGTCAGGGGCTTTATTAGTACTAAAATGTTAGTACCTGGGGTGATAATGCTCCAGTCTTCTTGGCATCCTGTAGCTTAACCTAGGCACCTACTTCAGACTGTAATCATTGGCTTTCTTGAGGGAAATAGGAGAAGTTTATTATCCTTTTGAGATCAGAACCATTTACTAAACAAATAGCCCCAGATCTAATTCTCATGGTATGTGAAGAGAAAAATATTTCCATGTCTCAAATGATGATTTTTTTTTACATAAAACTAAGAATCCAGGGAAGTTTTATTTCCCCCAAACTGAATAAATGAGTGAAAATAGGAGAGTCTTATGGGGGTGACTTTGTAGATGGGGACTTATTTCAACAATTTCACCTATGATTTTCTTAACAGACAGTGCTCCACTATCTTTCATAGTCCTGTAAGTCTTAATTGGTATACCAAGAATTCAAGGCCTCGACAGCATTTTACCTGGGCCATTTTTAAGGGTTGTGTTTATAGCAAGCAACCCTGAGATATGAGGTGATGTCATCCTTTAGGAGAACTAGCAGGCTTGCTTATTGCTTGCTTTAAGTTGGTAAATTCTTTGTGCTCAGTATTTTTCTCCTGTAATGCACCTCACTGTATGTATAGCATATATCAGGGTTCTCTGCATTGGCTCCATTGGACTACTGGGAAAGGAGAACCAATGTAACCACGGTGCTCATGCTGCTATGAGGAATAAAGTCCTTTACCTCCTATCTGGGAGTCTCATGTCTTCTACTAGCATCCATGAAACAGTAACAATAGGCTAACCTATTAGGTCATAAGGATGGTGAACTCAAATCCAGGCCCTGAAAATTTTCTTTAATATGCAGTTCAGATGTAACAGCGGGTTGGAAAAGACTGTTTAATTTAACAGTATCTTGGATATTCATTATTCTGTTGTTGGTCTTACTTAGATCATTTGAATTAGCCCTAAAAAGGGCAGCAGGTGCAGTTGATACTCTATATTGTGTGATATCCATCTTTAGGAGATACTTGCCTCCATGGTTTGTTCCTGCAGTAGCTATCAAACTCATTCTACTGGTCATTTAGAAGGGTCAATGAAGTCAGCAAATAGCATTTTGAGCAAAGATCAAATATCATAAAGCTTTACTGAAATTCTCAAAATTCCCCAAATGTATCATGCTTTTTTTTTTTATTCCCCTGGGATTTTGTACATTTGTTTCTTTTGGTTTTATTCTCATTGTTTTCAACCAATTTGAATATTATACTAATTGTTTACAACTCCTTTACAAAGGCCAAATTGGTTCCTCCTCCCTACTTTGTCTATGCAGTTAGTACACATCTCTCCTATGTACTGGTTAAGCCTAAAAGACACATTTTTTGACTGAGAAAGAGGACTGATTACTAAATTATACCAAAATAAACACTTAGAAATCTTTGAAAAATCTTTTTATACTCATTGAAATATTATCTACTACATACACAATTTAAACATTAAAATAGCAGTTACCACTGAATGTCAAAATAAGCATTTGATTTCTATTTCCCTCACCTTCTTTTACAAGTTAACTTTCTACTAGTTAGGATCATTCTCTGTTAGGTTACAGAGTTGGTTGACACAGACTTAATGTTACAAGGGTAGGGAAAATAAAAACAAAGGTAGGGTAAGGTGAAATGAGTCTGGAATATTACCCACTTTACACAGTTTATCCTAGGTTATTCTTAAATAAAGCATATTCTAATATGAGTTTATAGTAAACATATTATTATATTGGTTCTGAAATTAAACTGCTGCTTGGACCATAAAAATTTAAGGAAGTGAGGACAAAATATTTGGGAGTTGGGAAAGATAAAAATAATTTTCAAGGAACAAATTACTTAAAGTGTATTTTCCTTTCAATGTTTTATTTTATGATCAGTTTCTAGCTTCTTTAACAATAAAATGAAATGAGAATGAGGAACATTTTGTTACTATAGAGAAAAACATGAACATTTGATATCTTAGCTGAAAAAATAAAATAAACACTAAATGAAACTTGTATCTATTACCAGGTTAATTAGCCTAAAAATTTGAAGCTAGTTAGGTGATTTCTTTTCAATTCATTAACTAGGAAAATATTTCATTTGACCATTTTTCATATCCTGCATTTGAAGACTTAATTCCAGTAAACAAATTATATAATGTGTTAAGTAGAAGTAATCAATGTGATTATGTATGAACCTCTGTGAATATAAAATTAAATTCTCTAATGTTGTCATGGTATTACCATTTAGTTTAAAAGAACAACAGTAGTTTTAAAGTAATTGCAAAGAAAGTATGCAGCCACTCAGTAGGTGAGTAGTTTAGTTGTTTCTTGGTTTTTGTTTTAGAGAGGGGGGGGAGACCCCCCCCATACACACAGACAGGGAGGAGGTGCAGAGGCATAAGGAGAGAGAGAATCATAAGCAGGCTCCACATCCAACAAGGAGACTGATGCAGGCTTGATCTCACAACTCTGAGATCATGACCTCAGCTGAAATCAAGAGTTGGATGCTTAACCAACTGAGCCATCCAGGCACCCCAATGAGTAGTTCAGTTTTTAAGAAAGTGTTATTAGTCTAAAAATGTAAGGAAAAATTTCTTCTAAAGTATGATAATTATTCTGGCAGCAGTCAGCAACCTTATTCAGTTTTCCATTTAGATGATAAGCTTAAGCTACTCAGTGGCAGAACTCATAGAAAAGAACTATATTTTAGTTGGTATGTTTGGAGGTGCTTGTTACAGTATTTTAAGTAATTAACTAAATAAAAGTGTATTATGCATAGACAAAGGTAAGAGTGTGTGACTATAAATAATTATTATAATTCATCACATATGAGGTTTAACACAGAATCAGAAGGGACAGAAACAAATAATTTATTCATTATTATGGAGTGAAAGTTACTATTCTTATAGTATGTATTTTAGATAGCTTATTCATTTAAATACCTGTTAGTATTTAAACATTTATAATGATAATATCTCAAAAATGTATTATATACTCCTAAGTGGAAGATAATGGCTATAATTGAATGTTCTCTTGACAAAGGATTTATATTATGACAATCAAATATTTTATTGTCTACAAACTGGCCATTGTTACTAGCCTATTATTCTCCATCAACCTTCCTAATTTTAATTTCCCATCTCTAAACTGGTGTAGACTGAGAAACCAGAAAATCCAAAATTCATATTTTTCTAAAAACAACTAAATAATTTGACAATATTTATATATGTAACTTGATATCCAAACCTATAAACTTGAGGATGTAAACTTAAGTAGTTATATTCTCAAAAGTTACAAATAAGTGTTCATGAAAAACAAGTTTGAAGGTCACTAGCCTCCAAGATGAAAAAGTCATTCCTGAGTGTCATAAACACACCAGGAATCTGTCCTCAATACCTTGCTTCAGGTCCTCCTGTTGTTCAACCACCTCCACCTTCCACGCAGAAGCCTTATCAGAGAGCTACTCTATATTACCTATATATTCCCAGTGCTCCAGTGAGTTGTAGGTGGTAAATAATTTCCTCCTCTGTTTCCTCAACAAAGTCTGCACAGTGCTTCTTCCATAGACTAAGATAATTTATAAATTCTCTTCTATCTTTGACATGCTGAATCTGATTCACTCATAAAGACTCCTTGACCTCTGTCTTCCATACATACTAATACAATGTAAAATGCAATATTACACAGTGTCAGACTAGATAATTGAGATAATAATAGGGTTATTAGTCTAGTCACAAAATTTTATCTTAATTAACAGGTTATGTTCACTTTGTATGTGTGATTATGTCCTTATGGCTGGTTGAAATTTCAGAATTAGTGTTTCATAATTAGTGAAAGAAGTGTAGGAGCTGAAGAAATCATGATTTAAAAAAACACCTCAAGGAAACAATTTAATGGTCTAAATAGGGATATTGACTAGTTTCCACATGTTTACTTTTTTTTTTTTAAGATTTTTTTTTTTTTTAATTTGACAGAGATCACAGGTAGGCAGCGAGGCAGGCAGAGAGAGAGAGGAGGAAGCGGGCTCCCTGCTGAGCAGAGAGCCCGATGTGGGGCTCGATCCCAGGACCCTGGGATCATGACCTGAGCTGAGGGCAGAGGCTTTAACCCACTGAGCCACCCAGGTGCCCCTCCACATGTTTACTTTTAAGAGAACATTATTTTTCCCTTTTCCTGGTGGGAATGTAAACTGGTACAGTCACTCTAGAAAGCAGTATGAAGGTTGTTCAAAGAGTTAAAAACAGAACTATCTTATGATAATCCCAGGAAGGATTGCTTCTATAGCTGTTCATGGTCTTCTTGACCCTTTCCCCACTTTGTCTTTGGGGAGATGGACTGATTTGTAAATTTGAGAAGAACAAACTGGGAATGATATGGACATATTCAGATCCACCTTTCACTTGGAAGAAGCCCTAGTTGTATTATTTCAGTTGAGGTGGCTCTTCCCACTGTGTACTGCCCTCATTGAGTGCCCAGCTAGCAGGCCATGTGGTTACATGCTCTTTGTTGGCCTCTCCCCAAAATGAAAGTGATATTTTGGTCTTCAATCTGGCTCACCCTTTGTTTATTTATTTCTGTTTCTAGTCATGAAAAGATTCCTCAGAGACTCCAACTTTTACTAATCTTTTTTAAAGTTTTTATTTAAATTCAGTTAATTAAATACAGTGTAATATTTTTTTCAGGAGTAGAATTTAGTGATTCATCACTTACATACAACATGCAGTGCTTGTCACAACCAGTGCCCTCCTTAACACCCATCACCCGTTTAGCTCACCCTCCTGCTCTCCTCCCCTCCAGCAATCCTCGGCTTTTTCTCTACAATTAAGAGTCTGCTTTCTGGTTTGCCTCTATTTTTTTCCCCTCCTATGTTCATTTGTGTTGTTTATTAAATTCAACATATGAACGTAATCATAGGGTATTTGTCTTTCTCTGACTGACTCATTTCATTTAGCATAATACTTCCTAGCTCCATCCACATGGTTGCAAATGGCAAGATTTCATTCTTTTCTATGGCTGGGTAATATTTCATTGTATACCACACCTTCATCACCCATTCATCAGTTGATGGACATTGGATTTTTTCCAATTTGGCTATTATTTATAATGCTGCTATAAATATCAGGGTGCATGTATCCCTTTGAACCAGCATTTTTGTATCTTTTGGGTAAATACCTAGTAGTGTAATTGCTAGATAATAGGGTAGTTCTAGTTTTAACTTTTCAAGCAACCTCCATACTATTTCCCAGAGTGGCTGTACCAGTTTGCATTCCCACCAACAGTGTAAGAGGGTTCACCTTTCTCCACATCCTCACCAGCATCTGTTGTTTCCTGTGTTAACTTTAGCCTCAGGAGACGTACCTAATAAGAAGTTGCTATAGCCTATGTCAAAGAGGTTACTCCTCTAAGATTTTAACTTTCCTGTCTTATATTTAGTTTTTTCATCCATTTTGAATTTATTTTTGTGTATGGTATAAGAAAGTGGTCCATTTTCATTCTTTTGCATGTAGCTCTCCTGTTTTCCCAACACCATTTGTTGAAGAGAATGTCTTCTTCCCATGGGATATTCCCTCCTGGTTTGTTGAATGTTAGTGGCCATATAGTTGTGGGTTCATTTCTGGGTTTTCTATTTTGTTCCACTGATCGGTGCGTCTGTTTTTGTGCCAGTACCATACTGTCTTGATCACTACAGCTTTGTCATATAACTTTAAGTCCAAAGTTGTGATGCCTCCAGCTTTGCTTTTATTTTTCAACATTGCTTTGGGTATTTGGGGTTTTTTGTGGTTCCATACAAATTTTAGGATTTTTTGTTCTAGCTCTGTGAAAAATGTTGTTGGTATTTTGATAGAGATTGCATTAAATGTGTAGATTGCTTTGTATTTTAACATTTGTTTTTCCATTCCACAAGCATGGAATCAGTTCTTTTTTTTTTTTTTTTTTTTTTTAGATTCCAAAGACTATGACATTTTGAAAATGCCTTTTTGCTTTAAAATTCAAAATTCAAGAAAACATAAAATTTTAGAAAATTATTTCAACTCTTACTTATTTGTAATTTCCTGGATTTCTAGGATTTAGCCAAACGATGCATGCATTTTTCTGATGACTACTTCCATAGTTCTTCCTTCCGGTCATTTCCCTAATTGTTGCTTAAACTTTTCTAATTATAAATATTATCTAATGTATGAATTCTGGGTATCCACATAAAATTTTGGAATCAGAATATCTGGACAAAAGGCTTGGAATTAGTAACAACTTCAAGTGATTCTTACCTTTTGCCTAGTGTGGACATCCCTGATGTCAACAACTGTGCTGGTAACTGAAGACACAATAAACCTAAGGCTGGCAAAAGCCACTGTTGCTTGAAATACAATTTGAATATACTGACTTAACAAAATTAGGTAGATTAGTAAGATTCATGGATCTTTCCAGCACCAGCCATTTAGAGTAGATGTTATTGACCAACTAGAAATTATCTTCCTGTTACCTTTGTAGCAGCATAGGAGAACATAGAGGAATTAACATAGATATTTATAACTTTAATCAAGAAACTGTGTATCTTTGTATCCTCAGAGTCTGGGTTTTCTGGTGTCTCACTATTCCAGTGTATAGATAGCTGTCTCCTTTGCCTTTGTTAATCACAATTAACCAACATGGAAACCATCTTTCACTGTCTGAAAATAGAGCATAGTGCTTTACACTAATAACAAAATGAGTTTATATGCATGTCTTTCACACAAGATAGTGAAAAAGAATGTAAAGGACCCACTCACAAATAGTTCTGAGTTCCTCCTCAAACTTTCAAGATTTCTGGAGTAAAATATCCTTAGCATTTTCATAACTACTATAGCATTTGTGAAACACACACACACATACACATGCACACATACACTTGGGACATCCTGTTTAATGACACTTAATTTCAAATAAACTAACTGCCTACCATCTATAATAACCCAGATACCTATTTAATGGCTAAATTATAAAATATTATAAATCCACACATATAGAAGCTAATATATTCACAACAAAATGTTCTCTTCCCACTCTTTTTCTCTCTCCTCTTCTCCTCCATCCCCACTTCCCTTTTTCCTATCCGTTCCTATTTCTTAAAAATCTTTCTAATCACTCTTCTGTCTTTTCACTAGCAACTGATTTTCTTTCTTTCAGTCCCATTTCATTATGACTAATGCTTACCTTTTTTTTTTTTAATAGATTTTGTTTATTTGAGAGAGAAAAAAAGAGAGAAAGAGAAGGCAGGGAGAGGAGCAGAGGGAGGGGGATAAGCAGACTCCCTGCTGGGCAGAACCCAGGGCTGGATCCCAAGACCCTGAGATCCTGACCTGAGTTGAAATCAAGAGTCCACTTAACTGACTGAGCCACCTAGGCACCCCAGTGCATACCTTCTTTTAACTCTTGCTAGTTTTATTTTCAGCTGGTCCTTGAAATTTAAAGAATGTGCTAAGTTTGAAATAAGCCAGTCAGAGAAAGACAAATACCATATGATTTCACTCATATGTGTAATTTAAGAAACGAAACAGATGAACATAGGGGAAGGGGGAAAAAAGAGAAAGGGAAGCAAACCATAAGAGACTCTTAACTATAGAGGATAAACTGAGGGTTGATGGAAGGAGATAGGTGGGCTATGGGCTAAATGAGGGATAGGCATTAAGGAAGGCACTTATGATGAGCACTGGGTATTTATAGGTAAGTGATTAATCACTAAACTCTATACCTGAAACCAATTTCACCATATATGTAAACTAACTAGAATTTAAATAAAACTTGAAAAAAAAAAAAAAAAGAATGTGCTAAGTTTACTTGAACAACAACTAATATGATTTCCCCCTTTATGGTTTAGCTCACTTGATTTCTTCAGGAAGTTTTCTTAAATTATACGTCACAATACTTCTTCTTACATTTAACTAATAACATATACTGTATTACTGATTTACTGCTGCATAACAAACTACTACCAATCTCAGTGACTTAAACAACACACATTTCTTGTTTTATAGTTCTGTAGGTCAGGAATCCAAGCCTGGCTTACTTACCTGGGTCCTCTGCTTCAGGGTCTCTCACCATCCTGTAATCAACTTCTCAGCCAGGTTGACATCTTAGGTTCAACTGAGTCAAATTCCTCTTCCAAGCTAACTCAGGATTGGTTGTTGTCCATGTTGCATTCTTTGTGGGTGGAATGATGGAGAAAATTCAGGTCTTTGCTAGTTGTTGGCTGGCTGTAAATGGCCATAAATTATTTGCCACATGGACTGCTTCAGAATGGTGGCTTTCTTCCTCAAAGTGAACAAGCTGAGAAGGCAGGAAAGAAGCCGGGGTGGGGGGTGTTTGCTGTTTGCTTAAGTGTATGACTATCATGTGGCAGGGATCATTAAAACTTTCTACCACTCAAAGGGTACCTGCATGGTTCAATCCATTGGGTGTCAGACTCTTGGTTTCCACTCGGGTCATGATCTTGGGATCATGGAGTCAGCACCACATCTAGTCCCCCCACTTGGCTCCAGCTCAGCACAGTCTGCAGGGATTCACTCCCTCCCCCTACACCCTCTCTCTCGGCTGTGCTCAAATATGCATGCTCTTTCTCTAAATACATGGATAAAATCTTAAAACAAAAATAAAAATAAAACAAACAAACAAAAAACAAGTTTCTACCATTCATCTAGCATCCACTCATTTATAACCTTGAGGATTTTTTTTTATACTTGTTGTATGCATCATCTTGTAGCCCTCACATAATTTTTTTCCTATTTTTATTTTCACTTTCCCAGCAGATGGCAAGTTCCTTGATCCTTACTGTCCTCATTCCTTTAAGATATATTGAAATTGCTATATTTTATTTTACTTAAGTCAGTTAATTCAACTTCCCTGTGTCTCCCTGGAGACAGAGAAGGGACTTAGAAAAAGCTTTCAGTTGCACTGCTCACTCAATTTTGTGCTCACTAAGGTTTCACAGAACATAAAACACTTTCTGTTCATCATCTTTAGACAGTGTGCATATAAGCTAACTAGAGCTCTATACTGTATATTTCAAAACATACAAAATGCTAGGTTTTGTTGATTATTTATATTAGAAAAATATGGATTTCCATCACAGTTAAAGCTAAACCCGCTTAACCTTTCAGCCTTATGCCATTAAAATTAAACATAATTTCTAGAGTTATAATTCTGGATTAAACGATACTGTCAGTCTCCAACAAAGTTTTATATAATGAATTTCCAGGCTATTGTTTTATAAGCTGTCAAGATCCATTTTGTACATTATATCTTGCAGAGATGGTTTGCCAACTCTTTACTCTTATTATTAAGAGTCCTTGGATTGAGCTTCTTATTTTAGCCATTTTCTTCACTAAAGATTAAAGGGATGTCTTGGTTTGACTGAAGTCACAAAAATCAAATAAGTGACAGGATAATTTGATTTAGAAATTAGCAGTGTCTTTTCTTCTGCTGTATAATCATAAAACATAAAAAAGTATTTTTTCTTGTCTTTTCCAGAAAACAACAACCTTTGCTCAGGACAGAAATGTATATGATACATTTTTTCAACACTAAGCATTAATGCAGTTGACAATCTAGTGATTTTCCAAATGTAATTATAGACTTAATTTATATTTCCCTGACTCATATAGTTGAACATCCTCTCATATGTGTATTTGTTTTTGTGATAATTGTCTTTTCATATATTTTGTCCTTTTTTTCATTGTATTTTTTATCAATTTTTAAGATTTCATACATATGGCAAATATTTTGTCAGTTTCAGTTTTATGTTTACTACAGCATCTGTTCTGTACACTTTTGTGAGGTGTTGGTAATGCAATATGTCTATCACTGACTTCATAGTCTCAAGTGTTTCTAGTTTAAAAAAGAAGTTTTATTTAATTGTTTTTTATTTTAAATTTTTAATGATACAACTTTTTATTCTATCAATAGGATAGCTGACTGTTACAATATCATTTATTAAATGAATATTTTATAAGTTTAGATACCTCTTATGTTAATATTAGATTAGCATAGATGAATTACAGCTTGCCCATTTTTTTCCCTAGGCAATGAACAAAGACTAGATCAGTCACTGAGCCACACTTTTGATTACACTGACCTTAATTTAAGCTTTAATATCTTCTAAGACCAGTCTTCATTATTCTTCATTTTTAACATTTTCTTTATTTTTATCTATACTACTTTTGATGCACTTTAAACCATTTCATATTGCTAAATACAGGCATTTGTTTGGATTTTATTTTTTTTATTTTTTAAAAAGATTTTATTTATTTATTTGACAGAGAGATCACAAGTAGGCAGAGAGGCAGGCAGAGAGAGGGAGTAGGGGGAAGCAGGCTCCCAGCTGAGCAGAGAGCCCGATGTGGGACTCGATCCTAGGACCCTGAGATCATGACCTGAGCTGAAGGCAGAGGCTTTAACTCACTGAGCCACCCAGGTGCCCCTATTTTTTATTTTTTAAAGGTTTATTTATTTATTTGAGAGAGACAGAGAGTACTCCTAGCAGGGGGGTGAGGGGAGAGGAAGATAAGAGGGAGAGGAAGAGAAGCAGACTCCTCACAGAGCATGGAGCCCAAGGAAGCCTGGATCCCACAACCCTGAAACCACCACCAGAGCTGAAATGAAGAGTTAGAGGCCCAACTGATGGTGTCCCACTTATTTGGATTTTAAGTGTGATTGTATTAATTATATTATTAATTTAGAAATTAATAGTATTTTGATTATATTGATTCTTCCTTTGCAGGAATATATTGTGTTCTTCTACTTGTTTAAGTCCCCATTTCCTTTAATAAAGTTGCATAGGTTTTAGTATTTAGTACTTTTAGATCTATCTTCTTTATTTTACACTTAAATATTCTTTATTCTTATTGTCAATAAACTAATTTTTCAATTTTCAGTTGGTTATTTTAAGTAGAGGAAAAAAATATAAATAAAACTATTGACTTTTGTGTATTAATCTTATTTCCACCTGACATCAATTTCTCTGTTAAATTTTATCAACTTTTACTAACTCTTAAAAGATTGTATAATTATATAGTCAACTTCTACTGAGAGGTAATTATTTTTTTAATGGAATAATTTTTTTACATTAATAACTTTTATAATGATCACCTTATTTTACTTTCATATTGTTTTAGTTAGAATTTCAAAATGTTGGTTAGTCATTATGCTAGTAAGTATTCCTGTCATGCTTCTTATTTAAATGGTTTGGCTATAGCATCTTGTGTTTATGATGTAATTTTCTCCTGGTTTGGGGTGTATACGTCTGCATGGGAGAATTGAATGAGGGAATACCCCCCTTTTTTAAAAAAAGAATTTATTTATTTATGAGAGAGAGAGAGAGCATGAACATGAGTGGAGTGAGAGATAGAGGGAGAGGGAAAAGGAGACTCCCTGCTGAGTGCAAAGCCTGACATGGGTCTAGTTCCCAGGACCCTGAGATCATGACCTGAGCCAGTGAGACACTTAACCAACTGAGCCTAGGCACCTCAGGAATTCTGCTTCTTTCACATCAGTAGAAAATTCACGGCCAGTTAGAATGAATATATTTTCCAATTTCCACTACTCACTTTAAGTTTGAAAACTTGAGCAATCTAAAGAGTTTGACTAAAGCTGATAAATACATACAGACCTAAAAGTATACTTAGGGGAAAGAAAGAACCAAGAGGAGGAAAAATAAGATAAATATGTGAAGTATACATTTCCACTCATATTGAGTTGTTATAAAAATGAGATAATAATTTTACTTAGTTAAAATACTCAGTATTCAGAGAGATCCAATGAAATAATAAAATATATTTTATGGGGGGACAGCAGAGACATCTAGTTTTAACTCCACTATGTAAAGACCTTAGAAGTCATATTGCCATCTTTAAAACAAGAAAACACCTAACAAACTAAATATCAATGACTTTTCTGAGACCATTAGAGAAAGGAGGTCATGGGGAAAACTGCCCAAAACCATAGTATCTGAAGAGACAGATAAATTAACAGTCACTGGTGAGATCCAGTTGTCTGAAGCCATAGTAACTGAAGCTGTTAACTAATAGGAACTTTAAATGGTAATTTTAATGAATTTCTAAAGACTAAGAGTAGACTAGGTCGACAGAAACTTTCTAAACTTATATACAAAGAAAATGGGGGGAAAAGAGAGCAAAACAAACAAGAATTTTGAGAGAATTTAAAGGCATACACATAATTGGAAAATAGAAGGAAAATCGGGGCGCCTGGGTGGCTCAGTGGGTTAAAGCCTCTGCCTTCGGCTCAGGTCATGATCCCAGGGTCCTGGGATCGAGCCCCACATCAGGCTCTCTGCTCAGCGGGAAGCCTGCTTCCTCCTCTCTCTGACTGCCTCTCTGCCTACCTGTAATCTCTGTCTGTCAAATAAATAAAAAAAAAATAATAAAAAAAAAAAGAAAATAGAAGGAAAATAAAGAGAATAGAGCAGAAGAAATATTTGAAGAAATAATGGCCAAGAACTTACCAAAACTAGACATGACCATAAATCCAGAAGGCTTAGAAAAATACCAAGTAAGATACAAAAAAATTATAAGGAACAAAAATTGATACCTGGTAATGTCATAACAAAACTAAAAAGAACATTTTTGATAAAGCCAAAGGGGGAAACTTTTTCCTATTGTGAGTTGCATTGTGTCCCCCAGAAGATTTTTTGAAGTCTTAATTCCTGGTACCTATTAATGTGACCTTATCTGGCATTAGGGTTCTTGTAGATGTAATCAAGTTAAAATGAGGTCATACTGGATTAGAATGAGACCTAATTCAATGACTGATATCTTTATAAGAATAGAAAAATTGGGGCACAAACACACAGAAGAAAGAACCACATGGATGGAGACAGAAATTGGAATGAACGTCTACAAGTCAAGGGATTTCAAAGATTGCTGGCAATCACCAGAGGCTAGAAGACAGGCACGGGATTGTTTCTATCCTCGAGTTTTCAGAAAGAATCAAGCCTGCTGATGTCTTGATTTCAGACTTTTTACCCTCCACAGTATAAGAGAAAAAATTTCTGTTGTTTTAAGCAACTTGGAGTATGGTAATTTGTTATAGCAGCCCTAGGAAACTCAGATACATCAAGGAACAAAGAGGAAATCTACCGCAGGCTGCTCATCAGAAACCACATAGGCAAGAAGAGAGTGACATAAAATATTTAAAGTGTTGAGAAAAGAAAGACATTAAGGTAAAATATATATACAGTGAATTTATCCTTCAAAGGTGATATAGAAATAGACTTTCTTGGAAAATCAAAAATTGGGAGAATTTATCATCAGACCTACTTTGCAAGAAATGTTAAAAGAAGTTCTTCAAAGAGAAGGAAAATGGTATCGATCAAAATTAGATGTTTACAAAGGACAAGTGCTGTAGAAAGAAAATGAAGGTAAAATGAAGTATTTCATTTTCTTATTCTTAACTAATCTAAATGTTAGTTGTTTGCTTAAAGTAATAATAGTATAAATGTTATTGTTAAAGTGAAATAAATTACACCAATGTCAGGAGGGATGGGAGGAAAGAATCCACAAATAGCAAATGTTGGGGACTCAGTGAAAGTAGCAGTTAGAGGGAAAGTTATAGTAGTTAAGTGCATCTTTTAGAAAAGAAGAAAGGAGTAAGATCAATAACCTGAGCTTCTACTTAGGAAATTAGAGAAGCGAGTAATTTAAGCCTAAATCAAGCAGAAAAAAAAATAAATAACAATTAAAGGAGAAATTAACAAAATGGAAAACAGAAAAAGAGAGAAAATCAGCAAAACCAATAGCATATTCTTTGAAAAGATAAATTAAAATTAACAAACATCTACCAAGGATAAACAAGAAAGAAAAAAGAAAGTGTATACAAATTAATAATATCAGAGATGAAGGAGACACCATCATCACCACTGTTGTCATATACATTAAAAAGATAATAATGATATGCCATGAACAATTCTATGCCCACAAATTTGACAACTTAGCTGAAAAGTACTAATTCCTTGAAAGATACAGGTGATCAAAACTCACACAAAGAGAAATGGATAATCTGTACAAGCCCTTATCTATTAAAACAAGTAAATTAAAAAAAATTAATAACTTTCCAGAAAGAATCAGGCCAGATGATTTCACTGGTGAATTCTATCAAAGATTTAACAAAGAAGTGATATCAATTCTCTGCAAGACCTTTCCGAAAATAAAAGCAGGAAGAACAAGTTTAATTCATTTCATGAGGCAAGAATTATCCTAATACCAAAACCAGACAGAAATTACAATAAAAGAACGTTACAGACCAACTAAATACAGAAACAAATATTCTCAACGAAATGTTAGCAAGTCAGGTTCAACAAGTTAAATAAATTAATTAAAAATACCCTTTCAATTAAGCGACATTTATTCTAGTTATGTAAGTCTGATCTAACACTTAAAAACCATTCAATATAATTGACTACATCAACAGACTAATGTAGGAAAATCATATGACCGTATCAAGAGATGCAGAAAAATTATTTGACAAACTCCAACACCTATCCATGATGAAACCTGCTGGCAAACAAGGAAAAGAAGGGAATTTCCTTAAATTGGTAAACATCTATAAAAATCCTAAAACCCGGGCGCCTGGGTGGCTCAGTTGGTTAAGCGACTGCCTTCAGCTCAGGTCATGATCCTGGAGTCCCGGGATCGAGTCCCACATTAGGCCCCAGCTCCACGGGGAGTCAGCTTCTCCCTCTGACCTTCTCCTCGCTCATGCTCTCTCTCACTGTCTCTCTCTTCTCTCAAATAAATAAATAAAATGTTAAAAAAAAATCCTAAAACCCATAGGAGAAAATCTAGACGATACTAGGTTTGGTGATTTAATACAATATCAAAAGCATAATCCATGAAATAATTGCTAAGTTGAACTTTTAATTTTATTAAAATTAATGACAATGTCAAAAGAAAGAAAATAGAAGCCACAGGCTGGGAGTAAACATTTGCAAAAAAATACATCTGATAAAGGATTGTTATCCAAAATTGTAAAGAACTCTTCAAACTTAACAATAAGAAAAAAAACTCAGTTAAAAAACAAGTCCCAGGGGCGCCTGGGTGGCTCAGTGGGTTAAGCCACTGCCTTCGGCTCGGGTCATGATCTCAGGGTCCTGGGATCGAGCCCCGCATCAGGCTCTCTGCTCAGCAGGGAGCCTGCTTCCTCCTCTCTCTCTGCTTGCCTCTCTGCCTGCTTGTGATCTCTCTCTGTCAAATAAATAAATAAAATCTTTAAAAAAAAAAAAAAAACAAGTCCCAAACAGATACCATTAAAGAAGATATACAGATGGCACAGAAGCATAAGAGAAGACATTCAAGGGATACCTGGGTGGCTCAGTGAGTTAAGCGTCTGTCTTCAGCTCAGGTCATGATTCCAGGATCCTGGGATCAAGTCCCCTGTCGGGCTACTTGCTCAGCAAGGAATCTGCTTCTCCAGCCTCTTCTGCCTGCTCTGCCTGCCGCTCTCCCTACTTGTACTTTCTCTCTTTCTCTGACAAATAAATAAAATCTTAAAAAGAGAGAGAGAGAGAGACATTCATTATCATACGTCAATAGAGAATTCCAAAATAAAACAATGAGATACCACTACACACTTATTAGAATGGCCAAAATCCAGAATACTGACAACACAGAATCCTAACCAGGGTGTCGACCGATAGGAACTCTGGCTCCTTATTGGTTGGGAATGCAAATGGTATGGTCATTTTGGAAGACATATTCACAGTTTCTTTTTCTTTTCTTTTTTTTTTTTTTTTTAAGATTTATTTATTTTTGGGCATCTGGGTGGCTCAGTGGTTTAAAGCTTCTGCCTTCGGCTCAGGTCATGATCCCAGGGTCCTCGGATCGAGCCCCACATCAGGCTCTCTGCTCAGCAGGGAGCCTGCTTCCTCTTCTCTCTCTGCTTACTTGTGATCTCTGTCAAATAAATAAATAATTTTTAAAAAAGATTTATTTATTTATTTATTTATTTGTCAGAGAGAGAGAGAGAGAGAGAGAGAGAGAGAGAATACAAGCAGGGGGAGCAGCAGGCGGAGGGAAAGTGGTCTCTGGTTGAGCAAGAAGCCCAATGTGGCACTTGATCCCAGGACCCAGGGATCATGACTTGAGCCAAAGGCAGATGCTTAACTGACTGAGCCACCCAGGTGTCCCAGTTTGACAGTTTCTTACAAAACTAAACATACTCTTAACCATAAGATCTGGGACTCACATTCCTTGGCATTTATCCAAATGAGCTAAAAAACTTATGCCTACACAAAAACTGCACCTAGATGTTTATAACAGTTTTATTCATAATTGCCTAAACTTGGAAGCAACCATCATGTCTGTCAGTTGGTGAAGGGACAAACTGATATAACCAGATAATGGAATATTATTCAGTGCTAAAAATATTATCAAGCCATGAAAAGAAATGAAGAAAACTTGCATGAATATCACTAAGTAAAAGAAAACAATCTGAAAAGGTTACATACTACACATTTCCAACTATATGACATTCTGGCAAAGGCAAAATGATGGAGACATTAAAGATATTAGTGATTTCCAGGGATTAGTGGAAAGGAATGGACAAATGAGTAGAGCATGGAGAATTTCTAGGGAACTAAAACTATTCTGCATGATAATACAATAGTGGATACATGTCATTACACATTTGTCAAAACCCATGGAATGTACAACACCAAGAGTGAACCCAAACTAAACTATGAACTTCAGGTGATGATACGTCAATGTAGTCCATCACAACAAATGTTAGTATCATCATGCGTGGGGGCTTTTGATAGTGAAAGAGGTTATGCATGTGTGAGGAGGACAAGATGTATGTGGGAAATTTTATACTTTCCGTTCAGTTTTGCTGTGTACCTAAAACTGCTCTAAAAAAATAAAAGGTATAAAAAAAAATAAAAGGTATAAAAAAAGGTATTAAAAAAAAAGAGCAGTAAAACTGCTCTAAAAAATAAAAGGTATTTAAAAAAAGAAACATCATATTAATGGTGAGAAATTGGCATTTTCCCCCTAAGATCATGAATATATCAACATTTCTTGAGGAAAGTTGAAAATTATTACCTCTCAGGTGTGTAAGATTATGAAGTCTTCTTGAACACATGGGCCTTTAGTTGATAATCAATAATAGAGACTCTTCTCTGGATATTTGGCCAACTGATTGTAGTTTAAATGCAAAATCACTTAGGAGGTCAGAAGGTTGTTTTAAGAAAATTTTAAAAACAGGGGCACCTGGGTAGCTCAGTCAGTTAAGCTGCTAATCTGGAGTCTGTTCCCTCTGCTGCTTCCCCAACTAGTGCTCTCTATCTCTCTCTCTCTCTCAAATAATTAAAATCTTAAAAAAAGAGAGAAAATTTTAGAAATAAGAATGCATTAACAACTACTTTACTAATGTCTGATATAATTCAGTATTAATGATATAAAATTGCTTTCAATGAAGCAAAAATGTATAATGCTTATTGGCAAAACATTTCTACATTTTATTCCAGTTTGAATGAACACACAACAAACACTATATAAAAAATGAAATAAATAAGAAATAAACAGGGATATTTGAGTGAGAGATTCCTTTGGAGACTTACATTTCTGAACCTGTGGGAAGAACCTTTCCCTTTATGATCCACATATATTTATAGACTTAGTTATTAAGTTACCTGGACTTTTCCATCAGCAACTTAGGTGCAATAATAATAACAACAAAAAAAGCAATACTACATAACTGCTACCAATTTGATGTTATCTTTGGCTAGAAGATACTGAGGCTAACAATATATATCTCTAACAAGCATTAGATAACCAGCAATCCCAGGCATTATAGATCATCCAGAAAAACTGATTGGCATCATTAAATTTGGTTCTAAGTGGCAGTATTGTAGATAATAAGAAAAACTAGTGCAGCCAATTATAAGCTGTAGAAAATTTTTACAGGGCAGATTTAACAATTTGAAAAATAGGTTGCCCTAAAAGTTGTCTAGTTTCTGACATGCACTAATATCTTTTAAAAAATGGAATACAACTAAGTGAAGGCAAGAGAGATCCAGTTTATAAGATTCAATACTTTTCCCAAAATAAAGGGACTGGTTAAGAAGCTCATGATTAATTTAATACTGACTATAATCCATAAAACCCAGTCCAATAAATTGAATTTTGTCAAGCTCTGGTTTTCGTTCTTTATTAACATTTTCCTGGAATAGCTTATATTACAAAATGCAACTTCTCTATCTACAAATAAAGATGTATTTAATTATTTTACTTTCCAAACTATAAAACAATTCAATTAGGTAATAATCAGAAATGTCATAGGAGGAGTAAAAGAGGAACTCTCATGCACAAAATTTACAAAGAGAATGCTTACTGAAACATGATTTATAATAAGAGAAAACTGAAGTAAAGAAAAGCTGATGTCAAACAATATGGCATAAATAAATACTGGCACAGCTATATATTGGAATTATTCTAAAAATCAGACAAAACTCTAGAATTCTATTGATCCCATAAAATGCTTACATATAGTGTTTTATAGACAATTATATCTATAAATTATAAGTATATATGTTTATACACATGGTTTTAAGCAAGCTTTAAAAAATATTTTAAGGTAATTTTAAAAATATTAACATGATTTTTAGAATAATTTCATACAAATATATATAAGTATATTATATGTATATATATATTTCATATATATAAATAAAACAAAGGGGAAAAATAATTTTAAATATCTGTGTTTGTATGTTCCACAATAGGATTCTTTTGTCTTCTATTTTCCCTGAGCTCTCTGATCTCTATATTACAAGTTGGATGATTCTCCAGGGAAGCAGAATCTCAGGTAGAGTTATGCAGGATGATAACTAGGGCCAGGGGTAAAGTGTGTTACAGTCCAGGCCCCATGGTTTCAGTCAACTCCACAGGGACCTGTGGAGCTAAATGGTCCATCAGAAATGTCCTGCATGGGCCAAAATCCTCAAGCCTTTATGCTTCTGACTCTGTTATCGATTGTGACCTGCTCTTACAACGACATGAACAAAATAGTTCCCTGTAGCTGAGGCAGCTCCAGCAGGAGCTGCTTGCACTCATACCTACTGGGACAAGAAGTCTTTTCTTTAAGGAGCATCTGGGTATCTCATCTTCCCACTACAATCTATAATTTGAACCTAGATAGGTGTACAATTATTAAACATTACTATTATATTATTATACAGATTAAACAGCATGGATAAAATTAAACTCACACTATCATATCCAAAAACACAATCCCTTACCCATACAGGATTTAAAAAGATGCATTTTTCTACAAGAAAAATACCAATAAACAATGTGTTACTTGCAAGAAACTCTCTACCACTTGTGTCATTATTCACTTAGGGAAAATATCTTGTGAACTGCAAGATATGGAAAGTTGTCTTTTATGAGTAGAATATGTTACTAGGAAGACATTTCCCCAAAGCAAAGTAAAACTGCTCTCCCACTATATCTTTTTTGCTACAGAAAAGCCATTCCTGGGTACAAAGAGTGTCATCAAGAAAAAAAGAGAAGTAAATAAATAAATAAAATCAGAAATGAGAAAAAAGTAAGAACTAATACCACAGAAATACAAAGGAGTATAAGAGAATTCTATGAAAAACTATATGTCCATACTGGACAAATTAGAATAAATGGATAAATTCCTTAATACATATAATCTCCCAAAACTGAACCAGGAAGAAATAGAAAATCTGTATTGATCAGTTACAAGTAATGAAATTGAATTGGCAAGGAAAAAAAAAAAACTACCAAAAATAAGTGCACAGTCAGATGGATTCATTAGTGAATGCTACCAGACATTTAAAGAAAAGTTAATGCCTATTCTCCTAAAACTATTCCAAAAAGTAGGAAGAACGTGGGAGGAAAGCTTCCAAATATGTTCTACAAGGCTAGCATTACCCTGATACCAAAACCAGACTAAGACACAACAACAAAAAAGAAAACCACAAGCAAATATCCCTGATCAACACAGATGTGAAAATCCTCAACAAAATATTAGCAAACTGCATCCAACAATACACTTAAAAGATCACTCACCAGTTGGGATTTATTCCTCAGGTGTAAGGATGGCTCAATATTCACCAATCAGTCAACATCATGTACCACCTCAACAAACAAATAATAAAAATTATATGATCATCTCAATAGATTCAGAAAAAGCATTTGACAAGATTTAACATCGATTCATAATAAAAACTTTCAACAAAAAATTAGATCAGAGAGAACATACCTCAACATAATAAAGGCCATATATGAAAAACCCACACTTACTATCCTTAATAGGGAAAAACTGAGGGCTTTCCTTCTCAAGGTCAACAAGACAAAGATGTCCACTCTCACCACTTTTATTCAACATAGTACTAGAAGTCCTAGCCACCGCAACCAGATAAGAAAAAGAAATAAGAGGCATCCATACTGGTAAAGAAGAAATTAAAGAATCTTGAGATTTTATTGAAAGAAGCTTGAAACTGTTGTTTTGTTATTTTTAAAGTGGCCACTAATGTATGCACATGTTTTAAAATCTTATATTTAAAAAAATCAAAGATATCACCATATAACAAATTACTGAGCCACTGGTTGCACAAACATCAGTTTGGTTATCTAGGTATTAGGAAGTAAAGACTGAGCAACTAAATAATCATGTAGGTGCACTGAATATTTTATTATGGTACTTCAGTTTGAAGTAAAGTAAGAGTAATATTTGTTTTTATTAGTAAATGACTATTTTCCACATGGGTTACACACAGACTCACACACACAATAAGGGCATAATATTGATGGGTTCCATAAAAGTATATGAGTAGAACAATATTGGAGATTCACTAACTTGTAAAAAATTAGGAAACTTCTAATATGGAATATATATTTCAAAGCTATAAACAGCAGATTTAACAAAACAATAATATTTTCATCTCTTAGTCTCAGGGCTAGTATCATGCCATAAAAGGAAGGTCACTAATAAAAAATAGAAAATCTAAGAAAAATAAGATAAGTCTTCCATGGGCTATACCAACAATTCTTTTATTTCTATTTCGCTTAATCATTTCTTTTTTAAGTTAAATTGTAAAATAGCACAAATCTTGTGAATTCATGAGCACTCTGCCAAGCAAATTTCCTCTCTTCTACTTAAAAAAATTGGTTCTAATTATCTATGAAAAAAATTTTTAAGTGTGAGTACCCACTTCCTAAAATGAGTGGGCAAATAGCAGAATATTCAATTTGACATAATTAATTTAACTAATAAACTAAAGAGATTCTTATATATTTTCATGTGTAATCATTGAATAGCATCAAAGAGAGAAATGCAATTTCCCAGGATCTTGGACTCCTTAAAAACCTGAAAAGAATAATAGATTTTATATGTGTATTGTATATTTTTCAGCAGGTAAAACACTCAAGATGGCAATATTTTTAAAAATTTCAGTCTTAGAAAAGAAGCAATATTTTAAAACACAAGACAATAGAAACTTTATTTCAAAACAGAAGGTTTTTAACAGCAGTGCTGAGGAAATACAGAATAAATCTGTCTCTAATAAAATGCACCATCCATCACCCAAAGTACACAATATTTTACTTTCTTTCATGCTAGTACATTTCCTGGGCAGTATTGTAACACAGTGATAAAAGCATGGGCATTGAGGTAAGACAGTCTTAGCACATACTAGCTGAGTCATGCTGAGCAATGCGTTTGGGTTCTCAACCTGAAATCTCTCATCAGTCAGATAGGAATAATAAGACATAAAAATAACCCATACAGACTTGTTCCCTAAATGTACTACTATATCATATGGCCTTTTCCACTCATGTTATTTGCATTTATTTCACGTAGTCATTTTTGAGGAATATGTTGTTAATGTAAAAAAAACAACAGGTACTTAGTAGTCATCAGTCTTGCTATATCATTTCCCTAAGTTATAAGGACATGTTATACCCAATCATATCACAGAATTTCATTATTCTATATTTACATCTGTCCTGCCACCGGACTAAGACTCAGGCAGAGAACAGATGTTTTGGATTTTTTTTCCTACTATGATTTCTTTCAAAGGAAAGCTATCTCTATGGAAGACAGTGAAAATATTTGAAGAATATATAATCTGTACATACAGTTTCTGATGATTAATACTAGGATTCAGGAAAGCTCTAAACAATTTTGGCAAACTTCAAGTTGTGCAACTACATTTCTCAAAGGAAATATATCTTATATAGATGAGAAAGGTAAGCCCAGATAAGTAAGTGGATTTGGTGAAGGTTAAAGAGACTTAAAGAGTACTAATCAGACATTAAAAAAGTCTCTCTCTCATAATCTAGCTGCAGAAAATGTGATGTTCACAAAATGGTATATCCAAAAGAATTACAAATAAGATAAAATTCCTAGCTGATTTACAATAATGCAAGAGTTTAAATTTGTCAGAATGTTGGACAATGTGTGTGATTTACTGTTTGGGAGCCTCCTCATACTAGAGAAGCACTCGGAGTGCTGTCTGACTTCAAAACTACACTTGTAACTTCCCACTATAAGAGCCTGGGAATTTCCCATGCTATTTTGTGTACTTGAAAATAAATTAGTATATCAAATTGTTTCTCCTTTTCCTCCACTGGATTTCTTTTAATTTTCTAACAACTATTTCCAGGAAACAAAAGATAAGGCAAATATAAACACAATATCTAAATTGATCTACATTCCAAATTATCTGCAATGACCTGATGCAATAAAAGTCTACATTAAGGGACGCCTGGGTGGCTCAGTTGGTTAAGCAGCTGCCTTCGGCTCAGGTCATGATCCCAGCGTCCTGGGATCGAGTCCCACATCGGGCTCCTTGCTCGTCAGGGAACCTGCTTCTCCCTCTGCCTCTGCCTGCCATTCTGTCTGCCTGTGCTCGCTCTCTCTCCTCTCTCTCTCTGACAAATAAATAAAATCTTAAAAAAAAAAAAAGTCTACATTAATAGATATTGGGATAATTATTTTATTATTATGAACTTGTTTCACTATTATCCATCAGAAATACTTAAAGAGCCAGCTGACAGCCGAAAACTGTTCTTTACATACAAGATGAGAGGATCAAATTTGATTATGTTAAAAAAATCCTTCTATATATAAAGTCATTTTTTCATTAAGATGGTCTGTTAAGAAGTCAATATTTATATTATTTAAAAATTCTAGTTTCTTTTTTTTATTTTATTTTATTTTTTATAAACATATATTTTTATCCCCAGGGGTACAGGTCTGCGAATCGCCAGGTTTACATACTTCACAGCACTCACCATAGCACATACCCTCCCCAATATCCATAACTCCAACCCCCCTTTCCCAACTCCCCCCCCCATCAACCCTCAGTTTGTTTTGTGAGATTAAGAGTCACTTATGGTTTGTCTCTCTCCCAATCCCATCTTGTTTCATTTACTCTTCTCCTACCCCCTTAACCCACCATGGTGCATCTTCTCTCCCTCATATCAGGGAGATCATATGATAGTTGTCTTTCTCTGATTGACTTATTTCGCTGAGCATGATACCCTCTAGTTCCATCCACGTCGTCGCAAATGGCAAGATTTCATTTCTTTTGATGGCTGCATAGTATTCCATTGTATATATATACCACATCTTCTTTATCCATTCGTCTGTTGATGGACATCTAGGTTCTTTCCGTAGTTTGGCTATTGTAGACATTGCTGCTATAAACAATCGAGTGCACGTGCTCCTTCGGATCACTACGTTTGTATCTTTAGGGTAAATACCCAGCAGTGCAATTGCTGGGTCATAGGGTAGTTCTATTTTCAACATTTTGAGGAACCTCCATGCTGTTTTCCAGAGGGGTTGCACCAGCTTGCATTCCCACCAACAGTGTAGGAGGGTTCCCCTTTCTCCGCATCCTCGCCAGCATCTGTCATTTCCTGACTTGTTCATTTTAGCCATTCTGACTGGTGTGAGGTGATAACTCATTGTGGTTTTGATTTGTATTTCCCTGATGCCAAGTGATATGGGGCACTTTTTCATATGTCTGTTGGCCATCTGGATGTCTTCTTTGCAGAAATGTCTGTTCATGTCCTCTGCCCATTTCTTGATTGGATTATTTGTTCTTTGGGTGTTGAGTTTGCTAAGTTCTTTATAGATTTTGGACACTAGCCCTTTATCTGATATGTCATTTGCAAATATCTTCTCCCATTCTGTCAGTTTGTCTTTTGGTTTTGTTAACTCTTTCCTTTGCTGTGCAAAAGCTTTTGATCTTGATGAAGTCCCAATAGTTCATTTTTGCCCTTGCTTCCCTTGCCTTTGGTGATGTTCCTAGAAAGAAGTTACTGTGGCTGAGGTCGAAGAGGTTGCTGCCTGTGTTCTCCTCAAGGATTTTGATGGATTCCTTTTTCACACTGAGGTCCTTCATCCATTTTGAGTCTATTTTTGTCTGTGGTATAAGGAAATGGTCCAATTTCATTTTTCTGCATGTGGCTGTCCAATTTTCCCAACACCATTTGTTGAAGACGCTGTCTTTTTTCCATTGGACATTCTTTCCTGCTTTGTCGAAGATGAGTTGACCATAGAGTTGAGGGTCTATTTCTGGGCTCTCTATTCTGTTCCATTGATCTATGTGTCTGTTTTTGTGCCAGTACCATGCTGTCTTGATGATGACAGCTTTGTAATAGAGCTTGAAGTCCGGAATTGTGGTGCCACCAACTTTGGCTTTCTTTTTCAATATTCCTTTGGCTATTCGAGGTCTTTTCTGGTTCCATATAAATTTTAGGATTATTTGTTCCATTTCTTTGAAAAAAATGGATGGTACTTTGATAGGAATTGCATTAAATGTGTAGATTGCTTTAGGTAGCATAGACATTTTCACAATATTTGTTCTTCCAATCCATGAGCATGGAACATTTTTCCATTTCTTTGTGTCTTCCTCAATTTCTTTCAGGAGTACCTTACAGTTTTCTGAGTATGGATTCTTTGCCTCTTTGGTTAGGTTTATTCCTAGGTATCTTATAGTTTTGGGTGCAATTGTAAAAAGGATTGACTCCTTAATTTCTCTTTCTTCTGTCTTGTTGTTGGTGTAGAGAAATGCAACTGATTTCTGTGCATTGATTTTATATCCTGACACTTTACTGAATTCCTGTACAAGTTCTAGCAGTTTTGGAGTGGAGTCTTTTGGGTTTTCCACATATAGTATCATATCATCTGCAAAGAGTGATAGTTTGACTTCTTCTTTGTCGATTTGGATGTCATTAATTTCCTTTTGTTGTCTGATTGCTGAGGCTAGGACTTCTAGTACTATGTTGAATAGCAGTGGTGATAACGGACATCCCTGCTGTGTTCCTGACCTTAGTGGAAAAGCTTTCAGTTTTTCTCCATTGAGAATGATATTTGCGGTGGGTTTTTCATAGATGGCTTTGATAATATTGAGGTATGTGCCGTCTATCCCTACACTTTGAAGAGTTTTGATCAGGAAGGGATGCTGTACTTTGTCAAATGCTTTTTCAGCATCTATGGAGAGTATCATATGGCTCTTGTTCTTTCTTTTATTAATGTGTTGTATCACATTGATTGATTTGCGGATGTTGAACCAAACTTGCAGCCCTGGAATAAATCCCACTTGGTCGTGGTGAATAATCCTTTTAATGTACTGTTGAATCCTATTGGCTAGTATTTTGGCGAGAATTTTTGCATCTGTGTTCATCAAGGATATTGGTTTGTAGTTCTCTTTTTTGATGGGATCCTTGTCTGGTTTTGGGATCAAGGTGATGCTGGCCTCATAAAATGAGTTTGGAAGTTTTCCTTCCATTTCTATTTTTTGGAACAGTTTCAGGAGAATAGGAATTAGTTCTTCTTTAAATGTTTGGTAGAATTCCCCCGGGAAGCCGTCTGGCCCTGGGCTTTTGTTTGTTTGGAGATTTTTGATGACTGTTTCAATCTCCTTACTGGTTATGGGTCTGTTGAGGCTTTCTATTTCTTCCTGGTTCTGTTGTGGTAGTTTATATGTCTCTAGGAATGCATCCATTTCTTCCAGATTGTCAAATTTGTTGGCGTAGAGTTGCTCATAGTATGTTCTTATAATTGTCTGTATTACTTTGGTGTTCATTGTGATCTCTCCTCTTTCATTCATGATTTTATTTATTTGGGTCCTTTCTCTTTTCTTTTTGATAAGTCTGGCCAGGGGTTTATCAATCTTATGAATTCTTTCAAAGAACCAGCTCCTAGTTTTGTTGATTTGTTCTATTGTTTTTTTGGTTTCTATTTAATTGATTTCTGCTCTAATCTTTATGATTTCTCTTCTCCTGCTGGGTTTTGGGTTTCTTTCTTGCTCTTTCTCCAGCTCCTTTAGGTGTAGGGTTAGGTTGTGTACCTGAGACCTTTCTTGTATCTTGAGAAAGGCTTGTACCGCTATATATTTTCCTCTCAGGACAGCCTTTGTCATGTCCCACAGATTCTGAACCGTTGTGTTTTCATTATCATTTGTTTCCATCAATTTTTTCAATTCTTCTTTAATTTCCTGGTTGACCCATTCATTCTTTAGAAGGATGCTGTTTAGTCTCCATGTATTTGGGTTCTTTCCAAATTTCCTCTTGTGATTGAGTTCTAGCTTCAGAGCATTGTGGTCTGAAAATATGCAGGGAATGATCCCAATCTTTTGATACCGGTTGAGACTTGATTTAGGACCAAGAATGTGATCTATTCTGGAGAATGATCCATGTGCACTAGAGAAGAATGTGTATTCTGTTGCTTTGGGATGAAATGTTCTGAATATATCTGTGATGTCCATCTGGTCCAGTGTGTCATTTAAGGCCTTGATGTCCTTGTTGATCTTTTGCTTGGATGATCTGTCCATTTCAGTGAGGGGAGTGTTAAAATCCCCTACTATTATTGTTTCTTGTCGATGTGTTTCTTTGATTTTGTTATTAATTGGTTCATATAGTTGGCTCCTCCCACGTTAGGGGCATAGATATTTAAAATTGTTAGATCTTCTTGTTGGACAGTCCTTTGAGTATGATAGAGTGTCCTTCCTCCTCTCTTATTATAGTCTTTGGCTTAAAATCTAATTGATCTGATATAAGGATTGCCACTCCTGCTTTCTTCTGATGTCCATTAGCATGGTAAATTCTTTTCCACCCCATCACTTTAAACCTGGAGGTGTCTTCGGGTGTAAGATGAGTTTCTTGTAGGCAACATATAGATGGGTTTTGTTTTTTTATCCATTCTGATACCCTGTGTCTTTTGATTGGGGCATTTAGCCCATTCACATTCAGGGTAAGTATTGAGAGATATGAATTTAGTGCCATTGTATTGCCTGTAAGGTGACTGTTATTGTATATTGTCTCTGTTTCTTTCTGATCTACTACTTTGAGGGTCTCTCTTTGCTTAGAGGACCCCTTTCAATATTTCCTGTAGAGCTGGTTTGGTATTTGCAAATTCTTTCAGTTTTTGTTTGTCCTGGAAGCTTTTAATCTCTCCTTCTATTTTCAATGATAGCCTAGCTGGGTATAGTATTCTTGGCTGCATGTTTTTCTCATTTAGTACTCTGAATATATCATGCCAGCTCTTTCTGGCCTGCCAGGTCTCTGTGGATAAGTCTGCTGCCAATCTAATATTTTTACCCTTGTACGTTACAGACTTCTTTTCCTGGGTTGCTTTCAGGATCTTTTCTTTGTCACTAAGACTTGTAAATTTTACTATTAGGTGACGGGGTGTGGACCTATTCAAATTGATTTTGAGGGGGGTTCTCTGAACCTCCTGGATTTTGATGCTTGTTCCCTTTGCCATATTGGGGAAATTCTCTCCAATAATTCTCTCCAATATACCTTCTGCTCCCCTCTCTGTTTCCTCTTCTTCTGGAATCCCAATTATTCTAATGTTGTTTTGTCTTATGGTGTCATTTATCTCTCTAATTCTCCCCTCGTGGTCCAGTAGCTGTTTGTCCCTCTTTTTCTCAGCTTCTTTATTCTCTGTCATTTGGTCTTCTATATCGCTAATTCTTTCTTCTGCCTCATTTATCCTAACAGTGAGAGCCTCCTTTTTTTATTGCACCTCATTAATAGCTTTTTTGATTTCCACTTGGTTAGATTTTAGTTCTTTTATTTCTCCAGAAAGGGCTTTTATATCTCCCGAGAGGGTTGCTTTAATATCTTCCATGCCTTTTTCAAGCCCGGCTAGAACCTTGAGAATCATCATTCTGAACTCTATATCAGACATGTTACCAATGTCTGTATTGATTAGGTCCCTAGCCTTTGGTACTGCTTCTTGTTCTTTTTTTTTGTTGTGAATTTTTCCACCTTGTCATTTTGTCCAGATAAGAGTATATGAAGGAGCAAGTAAAATACTAAAAGGGTGGCAACAACCCCAAGAAAATATGCTTTAGCCAAATCAGAAGAGACCCCAAATTGTGAGAGGGGAGAAAGGGGATAAAAAGGGGTTCAGAAAGAAAAAAGAAACTATTAAAAAAAGAAAGCGATAAAAAATATAAAAAGGAAAATATATATATATATTAAACTATTTAAAAAACGTTAAAAAAGAAAATGGTAAAAGTTAAAAAAATTTAGCAGAAGAAGAGAAAAAAAAATTGAAAAAGAAAAAAAATTAAATTAACTGCAAGGCTAAAGAATCATGGGAAGAAAGCCATGAGTTCCATGCTTTGCTTTCTTCTCCTCTGGAATTCCGCCGCTCTCCTTGGTATTGAAACTGCACTCCTTGGTAGGTGAACTTGGTCCTGGCTGGGTTTCTCGTTGATCTTCTGGGGTAGGGGCCTGTTGTAGTGATTCTCAAGCGTCTTTGCCCCAGGCGGAGTTGCACAGCCCTTACCCGGGGCCGGGGCCGGATGAGTAATCTGCTCGGGTTTGCTGGGTTTGCTTTCGGGAGCTTTTGTTCCCTGAGCGCTTTCCATAGAGTTCTGGAAGACCGGAATGAAGATGGCGGCCTCCCGGTCTCCGGCCTGGAGGAGCCGAGAGCCCGGGGCCCCACTCCTCAGTGTGCCCTTAGAAAACAGTGCCCAATTACTCCCGTCACCCTGGCCTCTGGCTGCGCTCCGAGCTGATCGAGCCTGCGACCGGTTCAAGGTAACCGTGAGCTTAGATCTCACTCCTCGGCTCTGTCTCTGTAGCCGGCTTCTCGTTCTAATACCGGTAAGCTCTGCGACACTCAAGACACCCCCGATCCTTCTGTGACCCTGTGGGACCTGAGGCCACGCTGACCCCGTGCCGGCTTCACCCCGGTTAATCCTCTGGAGCGATGTCCCTCAGCGGAACAGACTTTTAAAAGTCCTGATGTTGTGCTCCGTTGCTCCGCCGCTTGCCGGGAGCCAGCCCCTCCCCCCGCGGTCTATCTTCTCGTCGCTTTGGATTCACTTCTCCGCCAGTCCTACCTTTCAGATAGTGGTTGATTTTCTGTTTCTAGAATTCTGTTCTTCTTCTCTTCAATCTCCCGTTGGATTTGTAGGTGTTTGCAATCTTTAGATAAGCTATTTAGCTGATCTCCCACTACCTGAAGTAGTCTCAGCCTGCTACTTCTCCGCCATCTTGACCCTTAGTCTCTCTAGTTTCTTTTTTAAAGTATTTATTTAAATTCAGGGTAGTTAACATACAGTGTAATATTAGTTTCAGATGTACATACAATATACTGACTCAACACTTCCATATAATACCTGGTATTCATTACAAGTTCACTCCTTAATCCCTCACACCTATTTAACCCATCCTCCCACCAACCTCCCTTCTTATAAACATAGAATATTCTTATAAATGGCTTTGCTATCAATGTAATCTAAGGGAAAAAGAACAAATTGCTTGGTGCTAAATTTGTGTAGCATTCAATTTTCTTAGTGAGTAAACAGAATGTAAACAGTATATATTTGATATAAGCTGAATATGTCTTTATAAATTTCACAAATAAAAAAAATAAACCTCCAGGGCTGCCTGGTTGGCTCAGTCGTTAAGTGTCTGCCTTCAGCTCAAGTCATGGGCTCAGAGTCCTGGGATGGAGCCCAGCATCTGGCTCTCTGCTAAGCAGGAAGCCTGCTTCTCCCTCTCCCACCATCCCTGGTTCTGTTCCCTATCTCGCTGCATCTCTCTCTGTCAAATAATAAATAAAATCTTAAAAACAAAATGAAAAACCTCCAGAATTTTCTGAAGTCCATATATCTAAAGTATTTCAGTGTCTTGAGTTTCAACTAATAACACTAAGATTCCCACTTTGGACTATATTATTTCTCTAGATTTCAATCCTAATTTGCTATAGTCTGAAGGGTACAGAAATTTTATTTATTTGTACAAAGAGTATCCAATATAAGACCTCAGGTTATTATTTTGGATAAGATTCATATGTCCTTTTAGGCTCTAGAATTAACTCCATGAAAAGTGGAGTCTCATTGACCATATGGCTAAGTCTGATTGACCATATGGCTAAATCCAAGATTTCTAAAATACTTGAAGTTCATTCAGTAAGACAGTAGGATGAAATGAAGTCCACATTTCAGTGAACATTGATTCTAAGCTTAAAATAATGTAAGTTTTCAATTATTCCCATAATTACTTCCTCTGTCATAACCCTCCCCCCAAGAAACAAAGGATGGGAAGCTGAGAAATTGGCAGAATTTAGACTCTTGAAATAAATGGATATGCCCCAGATGGAGCAATTTTTTTTTTTTTTAAATCTAGGACCACACTGTTCTAAGTACTTAGAAGATAACAATAGGAACAAGATATGGTTCCTTAGCTCTTAAGCTTGAGCTTACCACCTCAAGAGGATAAGGCAATATGGAGAAATGACACACAAATTACTATAGTTAATAAACGTTCTTTGAGAGTTCAAAAAGGAGAAAAGTGTATTTTGAGTGAAAAATACTTTTGAGGGAGATAAAAAAGACAGTTTAAGGAAATACTTGAAGGTTGGCTGGGATTTTAACAGGTGTATGTGGTAGTGATAGGAAAGAACATTTCAACTAGATGAGATGGAGAGGTGGGAAAGTTCAGGGTAAAAAGCAGTAGCTGGGACAGAATGTAGGTGACAGTGGCTTTAGGTAGAAAAATACAGTGAATCTAGAGTCAAAGGGCCTTAGATGGCAGGTTAAGAAGTTCATGATTAATGGGTAAGTCATTAGGTCTCTGGGTTACTGTGCAGGAAAGTGATATTCTGAGTTCTGTTTTAGGATGATTAATCTGGAAGAAGGATAGAGGGGAAAGAAGTTGAGGGGATTAATTATTTTGGAACTCTATTACTTAAGATATAAGGTCATTAGAGGTAACCAATAATGAAAATTTGGTATAGACATAAGAGTTAAATAAAAATTAAGATATAATAAAGCATTCATTCATTCATTCATTCATTCATTCATTCATATATTCCATTTAGTAACTCTTTATTGAATGTCTGCCATGGGCAGACACTGGTATTATTAGATGCTGGAATAACAGTAAAAATCAGAATGGCAAAGCCCTTCCCCTCAGGAAAGTTACTTTCTAGCAAGGATTGACATTTTTTTTTTTTTTTTGCTGTTTTAATGTACAATCTATTGTAGAACATCTATATATAAATTGAAATTTATTTAAACTTTATAAATAAAAGATTGTCAAATTCAAGAACTTATGATACATATAAAAATTTAAGGATTGACATTTTTAATAACCTGGGAAAAGAACCTGATTCATTATTTTAAAATAATTGTTATCAATGTATTTTTCCAGGAAACCTACCAAGGATCCACTATTAAAGACCCACTCATATCTTCCTTCATCCAATTATGTAATAATGATTCTAAATGGAATCAAAATCTTCCTACTACTGCTCTATCAAATTATAACAAAATTAATAACTCATGCGCACACACATACACACACTCACAAACACACAATCATACAGTTCTGAAGGTCAAAAGTACCAAATCACTCTTACTGGGTTAAAGTCAAGATGTTGGCAAGGCCGGGCTCTTTCTGGAGACTCTAGGGGAGAATGTGTACCTTACCTTTAGTAGCTTCTAGGAGCTGCCTACATTCCTTGGCATGTGTAGTTGCATCATTCTCACCTCTGACTTTGTAGTCAAATCTCTTTCTGTGTCTTTCAGTCTAAGCAGACAGCATTCCTGCTGGTATCCCTTCAAGAACCTTGGTGGTCCCCACTGTGTCATGGGAATTCACCTTATTAGACAAAAGGCTCATCCAGAGAGTTTTCTAGACAATCCAGTCACTACTTCTAACTTCTGATGAGTTACTGAGGAGTTCATTACATGCCTAAACTTCATAAAGCTCTGTGATTAAATACTCTGTTTTTTTTCATCTCTCATAGGCACTAACAAAGGTTATCTAGTTATATCCTTGGCTTTCTATCCAGAGCATGATTTCCTAACAATGAATCCTCTAATGATAACATCTTTCGAAATGTGGATAATCTGAGAATTTTTCTAATCAAGTCTTGGTTCCATTTTGATTTATAATTTATCACTCAATTTATATCTTCCCTCTCACATTTTAGTAAAAGTAGCAAGAAGAAACCAAGCAACATCTTCAATACTTTACTTAGAAATTTCCTTAGCCAAATACTCAAATTCATCACTTAACAACTTCTGCTTTTCCCACCACCGTAAGATACAATTCAGATAAGTTTTCTGTCATTTTATAACAAGGATACCCTTTTCCTCCAGTTTCCAATACCATTTTGTTCATTCATTCCTTCTGTCTCATCAGCAGTGGCTTTAATATCCATATTTCTGCCAACAGTCCATTTATAATGATTTAAATATTCTCTAAGACAATAAAGATTTTTTCCACTACACACTCATACATTCTCTGAGCCTTCACTAACAGCCCTTTTAATGCCTTTATTTAATTTCTATTATATCTGTTCAAGGAAATCTGGCTTTTCCCTATAATGCTCCTCAAACTTCTCCTAGCTTCTACCCGTTAATGTTTTAAAGCTACTTTCACAATTTTTGGCATTTGTTATAGCAGCATCCCACTTCTGGGTACCAACATCCGGTATATATATTAGTTTCCTACTGCTGTTCTAACAAACTACCACAGAGTAAGTGCTGATAGGGAAGCACTGAGAGATGGGGGTGGGGAGAAGGATGCTAAGAGAGAGAAAACCAGATTGCCTGATATTTAACCATAAGACAGATCTCAGTGCCACTGCAGAACTTTAGGAGTTAGTAGTTATGACGCTTAAATACAGAATACACAATGAGTCACATGCATAATTTAAAAATGCATAACTAGAGGCAGGTCAGATTGGGTTTTACAAAGGAATCTCTCAGCCAGTCTCATATAGCCTTCAGTTGGTCTCAATATAAATATTAGGGAAACTTTATCACTCCTGCTGAATGTAATTCCATAAAGTAAAAGTTTCTTTTACATTTATTTCTTATATTTTAAAAACCTTACAAGACCAAACGTATATTGAATCATTGGTTAATACTAACTTGTGAAACATTCAGCAATGATATATATAAGAAACTCACTTTTGATACATTGCAGGGAAAGTCAGCAGAATTTCACAGTGAACATTAAAGCAAATTAATTAAAACATAGTAATGAAATTCTAACTTTAAAATTTAAATTAAGGAGCTAATTGGAAAAGATAGCAAAGAGGAATGTAACTGCATGCTTATTATCTAGGTTAATTCTCTTACAAAGGACAAAGGCATACAATTCAATATAGATAAAAATCTAGAAATACAATTCAGGCCTAATGTGAAAAATTCATGCTACAAAAAGATCTAGGGAAATGAGGAGATTAAGAGGTCATTACTGAAAAATTTCAATTCTCACTGAATTGTTGAAGAGTAGAGTGAGAGGCATATTTAGCAGTTAGCAATGCTAACTGACAAGAAGTCATAGATTTTAGGGTTTAGAAGCCTACATTGTCCTGAAGTTAACTATAATTTATCACTTCCAAATAATTTTTATTTTATTTATTTATTTATTTTTTATAAACATATAATTTATTATTAGCTCCAGAGGCACAGGTCTGAGAATCGCCAGGTTTACACACTTCACAGCACACACCATAGCACATACCCTCCCCAATGTCCATAACCCCACCACCTTCTCCCTACACCCCTCTCCCCCAGCAACCCTCAGTTTGTTTTGTGACATTAAGAGTCTCTTATGGTTTGTCTCCCTCCCGATCCCACCTTGTTTCATTTATTCTTTTCCTACTCCCAAACCTCCCACATTGCATCTCCACTTCCTCATATCAGGGAGATCATATGATAGTTGTCTTTCTCCAATTGACTTATTTTGCTAAGCATAATACCCTCTAGTTCCACCCACGCTGTCACAAATGGCAAGATTTCGTTTCTTTTCATGGCTGCATAGTATTCCACTATATATATATATGTGTGTGTGTGTGTGTGTGTGTGTGTGTGTATGACCTCTTCTTCATCTATTCATCTGTTGGTAGACATCAAGGTTCCTTCCATAGTTTGGCTACTGTGGACATTGCTGCTATAAACATTTGGGTGCACATGCCCCTTTGGATCATTACGTTTGTATATTTAGGGTAAATACCCAGTAGTGCAATAGCTGGGTCATAGGGTAGCTCTATTTTCAACTTTTTGAGAAACCTCCATGCTGATTTCCAGAGTGGCTGCACCAGCTTGCATTCCCACCAACAGTGTAGGAGGGTTCCCCTTTCTCCACATCCTTGCCAGCATCTGTCATTTCCTGACTTGTTAATTATAGCCATTCTGACTGGTGTGAGGTGGTATCTCATTGTGGTTTTGATTTCTACTTCGCTGATGCTGAGTGATGTGGAGCACTTTTTCATGTGTCTGTTGGCCATCTGGATGTCTTCTTTGCAGAAATGTCTGTTCATGTCCTCTGCCCATTTCTTGATTGGATTATTTGTTCTTTGGGTGTTGAGTTTGCTAAGTTCTTTATAGATTTTGGACACTAGCCCTTTATCTGATATGTCATTTGCAAATATCTTCTCCCATTCTGTCAGTTTGTCTTTTGGTTTTGTTAACTCTTTCCTTTGCTGTGCAAAAGCTTTTGATCTTGATGAAGTCCCAATAGTTCATTTTTGCCCTTGCTTCCCTTGCCTTTGGTGATGTTCCTAGAAAGAAGTTACTGTGGCTGAGGTCGAAGAGGTTGCTGCCTGTGTTCTCCTCAAGGATTTTGATGGATTCCTTTTTCACACTGAGGTCCTTCATCCATTTTGAGTCTATTTTTGTCTGTGGTATAAGGAAATGGTCCAATTTCATTTTTCTGCATGTGGCTGTCCAATTTTCCCAACACCATTTGTTGAAGACGCTGTCTTTTTTCCATTGGACATTCTTTCCTGCTTTGTCGAAGATGAGTTGACCATAGAGTTGAGGGTCTATTTCTGGGCTCTCTATTCTGTTCCATTGATCTATGTGTCTGTTTTTGTGCCAGTACCATGCTGTCTTGATGATGACAGCTTTGTAATAGAGCTTGAAGTCCGGAATTGTGGTGCCACCAACTTTGGCTTTCTTTTTCAATATTCCTTTGGCTATTCGAGGTCTTTTCTGGTTCCATATAAATTTTAGGATTATTTGTTCCATTTCTTTGAAAAAAATGGATGGTACTTTGATAGGAATTGCATTAAATGTGTAGATTGCTTTAGGTAGCATAGACATTTTCACAATATTTATTCTTCCAATCCAGGAGCATGGAACATTTTTCCATTTCTTTGTGTCTTCCTCAATTTCTTTCATGAGTACTTTATAGTTTTCTGAGTATAGATTCTTAGTCTCTTTGGTTAGGTTTATTCCTAGGTATCTTACAGTTTTGGGTGCCATTGCAAATGGGATGGACTCCTTAATTTCTCTTTCTTCTGTCTGGTTGTTGGTGTAGAGAAATGCAACTGATTTCTGTGCATTGATTTTATATCCTGACACTTTACTGAATTCCTGTACAAGTTCTAGCAGATTTGGAGTGGAGTCTTTTGGGTTTTCCACATATAGTATCATATCATCTGCAAAGAGTGATAGTTTGACTCCTTCTTTGTCGATTTGGATGCCATTAATTTCCTTTTGTTGTCTGATTGCTGAGGCTAGGACTCCTAGTGTTATCCAAAGAATTTTTAAATGATGGTGTAAGCATTTATCTAAAGTTAACTAACTTATTCTTAATATAAAAAAAATTTACATAGCAGCTAGAAGACATTTTTTAAAAACTATTTTATGTTCACCCTTCAACAAATCCTATTTTGGAGAGATGAGGCCAGCAAAATACCTTATTTGCTTTACCTTACCTCCCTGAGCATCTCTCCAGCTCTACCAATGAAGCCTAAAATCTTTGGTCAATGTTTTTGTGATTACTGTGCTAAAGGTGGGTTGGAATATGAAAATGGAGATTGGGCAAACCTTATGACATTATCACAATATCAGATTCTGTCATAAAATGCTTTATAGAGAGAAGGGGCTTGATGCTTACTAAGTGACAAATTTATCTTCTTTGTCTACAATTTTCGGTCCTTATCTACTACCTAAGGTTTAAATAGGCATTCTATAGTTTATATGAAATGAAAGAGATCTCTCCCATTCATCTTGTTCTTTGCACTCTCACACCTATTCCAACATTTCAGACCCCTGTCTTCTCTTGACTGACCATAGCAATAACTTAGTAATAATTTTCCCTGACACCAGCTGGTAATGTCCTCAATATATCCTCTACCTGTCAAAACAGCTACATTTCAAAAAACATATAGCTGGTAAAAATAGCTTCCTTGCTAAAAATATATGATGCTCCTAGAACCATGCTGAAATTTCTAATGATAACCTGACAAGGCCCTACAGCTAGCCCAACCCATTTTTTTCAGCCGCACATTTGTGTGTGTGTGTGTGTGTGTGTGTGTGTATGTGTGTAGTATCTCTGAAGACTCCTAATACAATTGGTGTGAGATGTTAAAAAAGAAGTGTTGTGAATTGCATTGTGTTCCCAAAAAGATATGTTCAAGCTCTAAGCTCTGGTACCTATGAATGTGACCTGATTTAACAATGGAGTCTTTGCAGATGTAAATCAAGTTAAGATTAGGTCATATTGGCTTAGGGTAGTCCCTAAATCCAATGACTGGAGTCCTTATAACAAAAGAGAAAATCAGACACAGATACACACAGGAAGAAAGCTATGTGATGACAGAGGCAGAGATTGGAGACATTTAGAAGCCAACAAACACCAAGGTTTGATGGCAATCATTAGCAGCTAAGTGGGAAACAGAACAGACTCTTCCTCAGAGCCCAACCACAGAAGGAACCGAACTTTCTTATACCTTGATCTCACATTTCTAGCCACAGAACTACAAAAGAACAAATTTTAGGTTTTGTTTGTTTGTCTAAAGTCACTCAGCTTGTGACAGTTTGTTATGGCTACCTAGGAACCTAATACAAAGGGTAATGACCTTAAGAAAATATTTATATTAATACTTCCTGAGTTTTCTTGAAAATAGTAATTTTTTCTTTTTAGGTTCTGTGAGATTAGTCTGCAACAAAATTACGGTAAATAAAGAGTCTAAGAGTCAGCTGAAATCTTTTGAAAACATACATTTATGTATTTTTTTTAAAGATTTTATTTGTCAGAGAGAGAGAATGTGTGTGTACAAGCGACAGAATGGCAGGCAGAGGGAGAAGCAGGCTCCCTGCTGAGCAAGGAGCCAGATGTGGGACTGGATCCCAGGACCCCGTGATCATCACTGAGCTGAAGGCAGATGCTTACCTGAGCCACCCAGGCATCCCCATATACATTTATGTATTAAACTGAGTATTTATTCTAAAGATTTATCACCCTTTGTATTTGTTACCAAAAAAGTAAAAAGGTAAGATTTACAATAATGTGTAACTCTATTTTTTGTCTTCTATTTTTTTTTAAGATTTTATTTATTTATTTGTTAGAGAGAGAGAGGGAGCGAGCATGAGCACAGGCAGACAGAGTGGTAGGCAGAGGCAGAGGGAGAAGCAGGCTCCCCGCTGAGCAAGGAGCCCGATGTGGGACTCGATCCCAGGATGCTGGGATCATGACCTGAGCCGAAGGCAGCCGCTTAACCAACTGAGCCACCCAGGCGTCCCTTGTCTTCTATTTTTGATGCAGTTAATGAATCATTTTTAATGAATCACTGGAAAAACTCACTTGGAGTAACTGGCAAAAATCCATAATATGTGATATCAAAATGCATTAATCAGGTTCCTCCTTTTCAGATCATCTCTTCTCAAACAGATTTTATTTACATTTTTGGTATTTTGATCAAAGCCTTAGGTTGACAAGAGGGATGACTGTTTTGCTACTTGAGTGTATCTTAGCAGAAGACAACAAATTTTCTATATCTACTATGATCCTCCTTAACAGTAGTCTTTCTCTATCTCTCTGTCTGCTCAAAGAGTCATTGGATTTTTTTCTGTAGCATATTTTCACATTCCTTCCAAATGTATACCAAATTCAGAATAGAAATCAGCGTAGTGATTTGGGTAAAGGTGCTCAAGTTGGCCTATGCCTGAAAATCAGGTTTGAATTAGGAAATCTAAGTGCATTATATGACATTAGTTCTCTTTCTATATTGCCAAATTCTTTCCACATTAGGACCTTGGCAGTAGTTTTGCCTGAAATGCTATTTGCCCAGGTGTCTACATATCTGATTTATTTTTGTCAGCAAGTCATACTTCAAATTTCACCTTTACCAATAAAACTTTTCAACAGTTCTGAAGATTAATAATTATACCTAAGAGGAAGTAAAATTTATATCTGAGAAATAATAATAATAAAGATTTATCTCAATCTTTGAGTATCCAGTTAAAATTTTCTCCAAGGATAATCCATGGACTTATAAATGTGTTAATATTAAAGGGAAAATGAATTAAAAAATATTATTCACGGGGCACCCCAGCGGCTCAGTGGGTTAAGCTGCTGCCTTCGGCTCAAGTCATGATCCCAGAGTCCTGGGATCGAATCCCACATCGGGCTCTCTGCTCAGTGGGAGCCTGCTTCTCGTTCTGTCTCTCCCTGCCACTCTGCCTGCTTGTGCTCTCTCTCTCTCTCTGACAAATAAATAAAGTCTTTAAAAATATATTATTCACATACTCAAATCATTGAAATTATAAAATGAGCTATAAAACCAGCCTAAAGAAACTGTAGTTAATGTTACTCAGAAGACATAGTTAGTAGGATAGAGAAGTAGATTCTTCTGACTACAATAATTAATAAAATAATTTGTAACAAGAAAGATATCTATAGAATATGAATGAGGCTTTAAAAATATTACCAAATATTATCTATATTTTACATATCTATATTTAAATACAAATACATTTTGCTAGTTGTCAAGATAAAGGAGCTATTCACAACTGTACTGCTACAAACCTGAACAAAGACAGAACCTACAGGGGGTAACTCAGAGGAAGTGCCAAAATATTACTCCTGTAACTACTATAGTGCCTGAAAAAAATTCCCATTAAACATTTATTTTTACTGAGGCTTTGCAAGTCTCTGTTAAAACTAACCAAATTTTTCTTCTCTGGTTTCTCTATGGTTTTGGTACTGTGTTCTTTCTGTAATTGCTTCTAGGATATTTTTCTTTTCCCTATCATTTCCTTCAAATTTCTCTTTCTTTGGGCCTCTCACATCTTGTCCAGATTTATGTATGTCACTTTTGAGGTTTTAACTTCTTACATGATCTACTTTATCTCTTTACTCAGGAATCGCCCATAGAAAAATCTGCTGTTTCTAGTCTATTATAGCTCCCCATCATTTAACAGCTATAAAGTTAACCTCCATTTCCAGGAATTTTTCAGGATACTATGATTCTCCAAATACAGATTATTTATCCATATTCATGTGAAGATTCAGAAAAAATTTGGACTAGGGGAAAGATTTCTTTGGGCCCCATCTCTTCCCACGTTCAGCTTCCTACACCTGATGTATCCTAATTATCTACAGGCAACCAGTACTCTAAACAAGTCTTAATTCATCTCTGAACATGTAAGGGATTTTCATCCAGCAAATTTTACTAATTGTATTAGTTGTCTACTGCTGCATAACAAATTACCACAAATGTAGCTGGTTAGAACGCGTGTATTTTTATCTCCTAGCTTTAACAGGTCAGAATTCCAGGGTGTGCCTGACCGGGTTCTTTACTCAAATATCACAAATTGATATCCAGACATCAGTGGTCTGAGTTCTCATCATGAGGCCCTGGGAAATGTCTGCTTGCTGGTTCATTCTTCAGGTTGTTAGCCAGATTCATTATTTTATGGCCGTAGGAGGTCTTTATCTTCTTGTTGGTTGTCAGAGAGGGACTGCCCTTGCCTCCGAGGCTCTGTCAGGTTTTTGCTCCATGCCTCTCCCTCTGTCACAGCAATAGAGAACCTACCTTGAATCTCTCACATCCTTTGAGACTGTCTGGTTTCTATAAACTGCCAAAGACAACCTGCCTTTAAACAGCTCAGGTGATTAAGTTAGACTCGCCTGGATAATCTCTCTTTTGATTAACTCAAAGTCAACTGATTAAAAACCTTAATTACATCTGCTAGATCCCTCTGCCATGTAATATAATATAATCAGGGGCTTAACTTGAGAGAACTAAAATCATAGGATCATCTTAGTATTCTGTCTACCATACTAATTAACTTAATTATTATAGTTTTAATTAAATGGAAAGCATAGAAATTTTGTTGTTGACATAAATATCCACAGAAAATAAACTTCACTAGCTGAAAACCAAAGGATCTAAAAGAATCAAGTTAAAGCATAATGTTCACAGACTATGAATTATGAATTTTAAAAATGTCCGTAGCAGTAATAAATGTATAATAGATATTTATCCTTTAAAACTTCGGATCTTAGAAACTATTACTATTCATCTATTTTTAATTATTTACATAGCACAATTAGGCCTCAACTTAAGTCAGTTTGAAATACAATTTCATTATTTTAAATTCTATGGTAGCTGCTTTTCTAAAACGTATTTACTTCTAATTCAATAACATGCTTGGTGACTAATACTATTTGCTTGTCCATTTCAATTTCCTCTATAAACTGTACCAATTGTTACAAAATGTAAAATCATATGTTATCTTAACATGAAGGGAGTTATTTTAATATATTTGTTCTGTGGAGCTAAAGATACCACATTAAGTCCTTAATTATGTAAAAATTCTCACCTGAGCTTATTTCATGCCAGAATAAGTCACTACTACTTTACCAGAATGCATAGTCATTTTATGAATGCATAGTTATTTTATAAAAGATGATATACTTTGTACCTAGAGTTGTAAGGAAAAACACAATTGATATTAAGCTTGCTTTCAGTAAATTAATTATTCCATTCGTACTTACATGCAATCTCAAACTTAAAATTACAACTCAAATTTGAATTAAACATGCCTAATAAAATTGCCCATCATGGAAACAGGTATAAACTTCTGTGATCATAAAAAAGGAATTTTGAGGCCAATGAAATTTAATATAGAGAAAATGAAATTTAACTTTAAGTGTCATGATATTACAGTAAAAAACAAAAGAAAGAAGGATTGAACAACAATATAGATACACTGTTTTTTATGGTCTTAGAACAATGTATTCAGTTCATATTCTAATTTATTTCATTTAATATTTACTTTCTCTTTATACACTAAACATTTCTCTGTATCTGTTTCTGTCAGTAGCTACAGTAGAATCTTGGGAGACATTACTTCATCTTTGTGTCGCCCTTGAGTTTCTTCAGCTATAAAATGATGGAAAGTCACTAAATGATTTCAACTCCAAACCTTAATGGAGGGAGATAATATCATCCTGAGTCTTAGGTTGTCTATACGATATTTTATACAATAGTTAACTTAAAACAAAACAAAACAGTCATTGTTAATGAGTCTGTACCCATTAGCAATTATGTCTTTTTTCGAGTGATGAAATTAGAGTTATACAACTCTGTGAATACAATAAAAGTCATTTAATTGTGTGCTTTAAATGGATGAATTGCATGATATGCAAACTACATCTCAATAAAGCTGCAAAAACAAAACAAAACAAAACAAAAAAACCCAGTCATATAAAGACAAAAGTTGACTGAACAGAGGAGACAAAAATAAACCATAGGAGATCCAGATCTTAATTAATGTTAGCACAGTCTATTATGACAGGATGGGAAACTTCACAGAAAACAGAGAGCTATAACAACAATTAAATGGAAATTCTATAACTTAATTAGATTGGTTTGAGTCCAGATTAGACACAGCGCAAGAGAGAATAAATAAACTGAAAAATTTGTAAAACAAAAAAAATTTTCAGATTAAAATTTTCAGAGAAAAATGAATGGGAAATGCAGAAAACTGAGTAAGAGACATAAGACATCAAGACAAGGTGTCTCAGAGAAGAGGAAGTAGAGAAAGGAACAAAAGCCATCTTCAAACAGATAAAGGCTGACAGTTTCTCAAATCCAACAAAAAATAAAAAGTATATATTCAAGAAGTACTATGAATACAAAATCTGATAAAAACAAATAAAACCCCTTTCTCCGCATCCTTGCCAACATCTGTCATTTCCCAACTTGTTAATTTTAGCCATTCTGACTGGTGTGATGTGGTATCTCATTGTGGTTTTGATTTGTATTTTCCTGATGCCAAGTGATGTGGAGCACTTTTTCATGTGTCTGTTGGCCATCTGGCATTCCCGCCAACAGTGTAGGGGGAACCCTCCTACACTATTGGTGGGAATGAAAGTTGGTGCAGCCATTCTGAAAAACAGCATGGAGGTTCCTCAAAAAGTTGAAAATAGAGCTACCCTATGAAGCAGCAATCGCACTACTGGGTATTTACCCTAAAGATACAAATGTAGTGATCTGAAGGGGCACATGCACCAAATGTTTATAGCAACAATGTCCACAATAGCCAAACTATGGAAAGAACCTAGATGTCCACCAACAGATGAATGGATAAAGCAGATGTGAGATATATACACAGATAGCTATATATATATCTATCTATATCTAGATATAGATAGATAGATATGTATATAGATATATATATAAGTAATATATATAGATATATATGTATATAGCTATATACACACACACACACACACACACACTTACATACGATGGAATACTATGCAGCCATCAAAAGAAATGAAATCTTGCCATTTGCAGTGACAAGGATGGAACTACAGGATATTATGCTGAGCAAAATAAGTCAATCAGAGAAAGACAATTATCATATGATCTCTCTGATATGAGGAATTTGAGAGGCAGGGCAGGGGATTGTGGGGGATAGGGAAGGAAAAAATAAAACAAGATGGGATTGGGAACCACAAGAGACTATTAATCTCAGAAAACAAACTGAGGGTTGCTGGGGGTAGGGGAGTAGAGAGAGGGTGGTATGAGAGGAGAGTAGAGAGAGGGGAGGGTATGGGTTGTGGTGAGTGCTGTGAAATGTATAAGCCTGATGATTCACACACCTGTACCTCTGGGGCAAATAATACATATGTTAATAAAAATAATTTTAAAAAACAAATAAATCATACCAATAGAAATGATATAAATATCATTGATATCATCATCAATGATATCATTTTATATCATTTCTATCATATAGAAATGATATAAAATAAAGACAAAAAATCAAATGCCACTAGGGAAATAAAAATAAATTACCTTTAAAATAGCAACAATAAGTCTAAGCATTGAAATATTAATGGAAAACAATGGAAGACAAAAAAATGAAAGACCTTGGTGTGCCTGGGTGGCTCAGTGGGTTAAAGCCTCTGCCTTTGGCTCAGGTCATGATCACAGTGTCCTGGGATCAAGCCCCGCACTGGGCTCTCTGCTCAGCCAGAAGACTGCTTCCCCCCTTCTCTCTGCCTGCCTCTCTGCCTACTTGTGATCTCTGTCTGTCAATTAAAAAAAAAAAAAATGAAAGACCATCAAAAAGTGCAAAAAGTAATTAACAACATAACTGCTTTATTTATGGGAAATACTGTTAAAGAAGAAAAATAAAACAACAAAAATGAACAAAATAATAACTATCAGACTCTCATTAAGAAATATGAAATGGTTTGGAAAAAGAAAAATTATACCAGGAGAAAAAAAAGAGATGCAAAAATGTATGAACAGTAATATAAAGCTCAAATGTGGGGATTTACTTAAATGTAGTGTGACTGTAGGAAATAGTGATAATAACCATTTATGCTGTCTAAAATACAGAGGAGATGAAAATACAATAATAACAGGATATTAAATGGTGTTCCATTTTTAAACATCTTTACAATGTCTAGGATGTGATAAAATACTAATTATTATTATTATTGAATAAAGCAAAGAATATTAATTTATATTATACTTGAATAAAACAAAGATAAACACTGTAATCTCTAGGACAATCTCTAAAAGAATATTGGTAGAATGTCTCGCTAATAAATTAACTGGGGTGGAAATGCAATAATGAATAGGCCTTAATATTTCAAAAGAGTGAAAACGGTTGGAGAAAGAAGCATAAAAGAAACAAAGATGAAACTCAACATTATAAAATAGAGATTTAAGTAAAAATATATTGATATAAATATAATATAAATCTTTTTAAAAATTTTTTTTTGAAGATTTTATTTATTTATTTGACAGACAGAGATCACAAGTAGGCAGAGAGGCAGGCAGAGGTGGGGGGGAAGCAGGCTCTTTGCTGAGTGGAAAGCCCAATGCGGGGCTCCATCCCAAGACCCTGAGATCATGACCTGAGCCAAAGGCAGAGACTTTAACCCACTGAGCTACCCATGCGCCCCTAAATCTTAATATTAATATTAAGCCAATTAAAAGTAAAGACTGTCAAACAAAACATTCAATAGAAAGCCAGTTATGCTGCTTAAAAATGATACACCTTGGAGGCACCTGGGTGGTTCAGTGGGTTAAGGCCTCTGACTTCTGCTCGGGTCATGATCCTGGGGTCCTGGAATCCAGCCCCGCATCGAGCTCTCTGCTCTGGGGGAAGCCTGATCCCCCCCACCCCCGCTGCCTCTCTGTCTACTTGTGATCTCTGCCTGTCAAATAAATAAATAAATCTTAAAAAAAATGATATACCTTGAATATATGGATACAGGAAAGTTGACAGTAAGAGACATGAAACACTAATCAAAAGAAAGATAGAGGAGTCAAGATAGCAGAGAAGTAGCAGGCTGAGACTACTTCAGGTAGCGGGAGATCAGCTAGATAGCTTATCTAAAGATTGCAAACACCTACAAATCCAACAGGAGATCGAAGAGAAGAAGAACAGCAACTCTAGAAACAGAAAATCAACCACTTTCTGAAAGGTAGGACTGGCGGAGAAGTGAATCCAAAGAGATGGGAAGATAGCCCGCGGGGGGAGGGGCCGGCTCCCGGCAAGCGGCGGAGCAACGGAGCACAAAATCAGGACTTTTAAAAGTCTGTTCCGCTGAGGGACATTGCTCCAGAGGCTTAACCGGGGTGAAGCCCACGCAGGGTCAGCGTGGCCTCAGGTCCCGCAGGGTCACAGAAGGATTGGGGGCGTCTGAGTGTTGCAGAGCTTACAGGTATTAGAACGGGGAAGCCGGCTACAGAGGCAGAGCCGAGGAGTAAGCTGTAAGCTCGGGGTTACCTTGAACCGGTCGCAGGCTCGGTCAGCTCGGAGCATGGCCGGAGGCCAGGGTGACAGGAGTAAATAGGCGCTGTTCTCTGAGGGCGCACTGAGGAGTGGGGCCCTGGGCTCTCGGCTCCTCCGGGCCAGAGACAGGGAGGCCGCCATCTTCATTCCCGTCCTCCGGAACTCTACGGAAAGAGTTCAGGGAACAAAAGCTCCCGAAAGCAAACCCGAGCAGATTACTCAGCCCGGCCCCTGGTAAGGGCCGTGCAACTCCGCCTGGGGCAAAGACACTTGAGAATTACTACAACAGGTCCCTCCCCTAGAAGATCAACAAGAAACCTAGCCAGGACCAAGTTCACCTACCAAGGAGCACAGTTTCAATACCAAGGAGAGCATCGGAATTCCAAAGGAGGAGAAAACAAAGCATGGAAATCATGGCTTTCTCCCCATGATTCTTTAGCCTTGCAGTTAATTTTTTTTTTCCATTTTCAATTTATTTTTCTCTTCTTCTGCTAAATTTTTTTAACATTTACCCTTTTCTTTTTTAATGTTTTTAACTAGTTTATCTAATATATATATATATTTTTTTTTCCCTTTCTATATTTTTTCTTTATTGATTTTCTTTTTGTGTTTTTTTTTTTTTTCTTTCTGAACTGCTTTTATCCCCTTTCTCCCCCCTCACGATTGGGGATCTCTTCTGATTTGGCTAAAGCATATTTTCCTGTGGTTGCTGCCACCCTTTTAGTATTTTACTTGCTCCTTCATATACTCTTATCTGGACAAAATGACAAGGCGGAAAAATTCACCACAAAAAAAAGAACAAGAGGGAGGACCGAAGGCTAGGGACCTAATCAATACAGACATTGGTAATATGTCAGATCTAGAGTTCAGAATGACAATTCTCAAGGTTCTAGCCGGGCTCGAAAAAGGCATGGATGATATTAGAGAAATCCTCTTGGAAGAGATAAAGCCCTTTCAGACGACAATGCTCTGAAGCTAGAACTCAATCACAAGAGGAAATTTGGAAAGAACCCAAATACATGGAGACTAAACAGCATCCTTCTAAAGAATGAATGGGTCAACCAGGAAATTAAAGAAGAATTGAAAAAATTGATGGAAACAAATGATAATGAAAACACAACGGTTCAGAATGTGTGGGACATGACAAAGGCTGTCCTGAGAGGAAAATATATAGCGGTACAAGCCTTTCTCAAGATACAAGAAAGGTCTCAGGTACACAACCTAACCCTACACCTAAAGGAGCTGGAGAAAGAGCAAGAAAGAAACCCTAAACCCAGCAGGAGAAGAGAAATCATAAAGATCAGAGCAGAAATCAATGAAATAGAAACAAAAAAAAACACAATAGAACAAATCAACGAAACTAGGAGCTGGTTCTTTGAAAGAATTAATAAGATCGATAAACCCCTGGCCAGACTTATCAAAAAGAAAAGAGAAAGGACCAAATAAATAAAATCATGAATGAAAGAGGAGAGATCACAACGAACACCAAAGAAATACAGACAATTATAAGAACATACTATGAGCAACTCTACGCCAACAAATTTGACAATCTGGAAGAAATGGATGCATTCCTAGAGATATATAAACTACCACAACTGAACCAGGAAGAAATGGAAAGCCTGAACAGACCCATAACCAGTAAGGAGATTGAAACAGTCATCAAAAATCTCCAAATAAACAAAAGCCCGGGGCCAGATGGCTTCCCAGGGGAATTCTACCAAACATTTAAAGAAGAACTAATTCCTATTCTCCTGAAACTGTTCCAAAAAATAGAAATGGAAGGAAAACTTCCAAACTCATTTTATGAGGCCAGCATCACCTTGATCCCAAAACCAGACAAGGATCCCATCAAAAAAGAGAACTACAGACCAATATCCTTGATGAACACAGATGCAAAAATTCTCGCCAAAATACTAGCCAATAGGATTCAACAGTACATTAAAAGGATTATTCACCACGACCAAGTGGGATTTATTCCAGGGCTGCAAGGTTGGTTCAACATCCGCAAATCAATCAATGTGATACAACACATTAATAAAAGAAAGAACAAGAACCATATGATACTCTCCATAGATGCTGAAAAAGCATTTGACAAAGTACAGCAACCCTTCCTGATCAAAACTCTTCAAAGTGTAGGGATAGACGGCACATACCTCAATATTATCAAAGCCATCTATGAAAAACCCACCGCAAATATCATTCTCAATGGAGAAAAACTGAAAGCTTTTCCACTAAGGTCAGGAACACGGCAGGGATGTCTGTTATCACCACTGCTATTCAACATAGTACTAGAAGTCCTAGCCTCAGCAATCAGACAACAAAAGGAAATTAAAGGCATCCAAATTGGCAAAAAAGAAGTCAAACTATCACTCTTTGCAGATGACATGATACTATATGTGGAAAACCCAAAAGACTCCACTCCAAAACTGCTAGAACTTGTACAGGAATTCAGTAAAGTGTCAGGATATAAAATCAATGCACAGAAATCAGTTGCATTTCTCTACACCAACAACCAGACAGAAGAAAGAGAAATTAAGGAGTCCATCCCATTTACAATGGCACCCAAAACTATAAGATACCTAGGAATAAACCTAATCAAAGAGGCAAGAATCCATACTCAGAAAACTATAAGGTACTCATGAAAGAAATTGAGGAAGACACAAAGAAATGGAAAAATGTTCCATGCTCATGGATTGGAAGAACAAATATTGTGAAATGTCTATGCTACCTAAAGCAATCTACACATTTAATGCAATTCCTATCAAAGTACCATCCATTTTTTTCAAAGAAATGGAACAAATAATCCTAAAATTTATATGGAACCAGAAAAGACCTCGAATAACCAAAGGAATATTGAAAAAGAAAGCCAAAGTTGGTGGCATCACAATTCTGGACTTCAAGCTCTATTACAAAGCTGTCATCATCAAGACAGCATGGTACTGGCACAAAAACAGACACATAGATCAATGGAACAGAATAGAGAGCCCAAAAATGGACCCTCAACTCTATGGTCAACTCATCTTCGACAAAGCAGGAAAGAATGTCCAATGGAAAAAAGACAGCCTCTTCAATAAATGGTGTTGGGAAAACTGGACAGCCACATGCAGAAAAATGAAATTGGATCATTTCCTTACACCACACATGAAAATAGATTCAAAATGGATGAAGGACCTCAATGTGAGAATGGAATCCATCAAAATCCTTGAGGAGAACACAGGCAGCAACCTCTTCGACCTCAGCCGCAGCAACTTCTTCCTAGGAACATCGCCAAAGGCAAGGGAAACAAGGGCAAAAATGAACTCTTGTGATTTTATCAAGATCAAAATCTTTTGCACAGCAAAGGAAAGAGTTAACAAAACCAAAAGACAAACTGACAGAATGGGAGAAGATATTTGCAAATGACATATCAGATAAAGGCCTAGTGTCCAAAATCTATAAAGAACTTAGCAAACTCAACACCCAAAGAACAAATAATCCAATCAAGAAATGGGCAGAGGACATGAACAGACATTTCTGCAAAGAAGACATCCAGATGGCCAACAGACACATGAAAAAGTGCCCCATATCACTTGGCATCAGGGAAATACAAATCAAAACCACAATGAGGTATCACCTCACACCAGTCAGAATGGCTAAAATGAACAAGTCAGGAAATGACAGATGCTGGCGAGGATGGGGAGAAAGGGGAACCCTCCTACACTGTTGGTGGGAATGTAAGCTGGTGCAACCACTCTGGAAAACAGCATGGAGGTTCCTCAAAATGTTGAAAATAGAACTACCCTATGACCCAGCAATTGCACTGCTGGGTATTTACCCTAAAGATACAAACGTAGTGATCCGAAGGGACACGTGCACCTGAATGTTTATAGCAGCAATGTCTACAATAGCCAAACTATGGAAAGAACCTAGATGTCCATCAACAGACGAATGGATATAGAAGATGTGGTATATATACACAATGGAATACTATGCAGCCATCAAAAGAAATGAAATCTTGCCATTTGCGACAACGTGGATGGAACTAGAGGGTATCATGCTTAGCGAAATAAGTCAATTGGAGAAAGACAACTATCATATGATCTCCCTGATATGAGGGAGAGAAGATGCACCATGGTGGGTTAAGGGGGTAGGAGAAGAGTAAATGAAACAGGGTGGGATTGGGAGGGAGACAAACCATAAGTGACTCTTAATCTTACAAAACAAACTGAGGGTTGATGGGGGCAGGGGGATTGGGGGGGTGGGGTTATGGACATTGGGGAGGGTATGTGCTATGGTGAGTGCTGTGAAGTATGTAAACTTGGCGATTCACAGACCTGTACCCCTGGGGATAAAAATAGATTATATGTTTATAAAAAACAAAATAAAAAAAAAAGAAAGATAGCTCCCTTTAATAGGATATAAGCTGATAAAAGAGCGACAGGTCCTAGTGATAAATGTTAATACAGCAGAATGTTACAACATTCTAACTTTATATGTACTTATTACAAATAGACAAAAAAAGCAACAAAGGAATATATTTGAAAAACATAAAAATCAAGTTTTACCTATTTAACATATATGTAATTCTGTAACTATAAATACAAAATACACATTCTTTACAACTGTAAGAAAAAGACTCATCAAAATTTATTCTATACTGAAATATAGCACAAATTTAAATAGATTTTTAAGAATTAGATTATACATGTTCTCAAACTACAGCTGAACAAGGCTAGAAATCAGTGAAACAGACATGATTTATTTTCTTCTCAAAATTAAAGAATGTGTTTTTAAATAACTCATGTTTTAAAAAATAATTATAATAAAAAATTTTAAATATTCTATTTCAAAATAAGGGGCACCTGGGTGGCTCAGTGGGTTAAGCCGCTGCCTTCGGCTCAGTTCATGATCTCGGGGTCCTGGGATCGAGTCCTGCATCTGGCTCTCTGCTCAGTGGGGAGCCTGCTTCCCTCTCTCTCTCTCTCTCTCTCTCTCTCTCTCTGCCTGCCTCTCTGTCTACTTGTGATCTCTCTCTGTCAAATAAATAAATAAAATCTTAAAAAAAAAGATGAAAATAAAAATAAAATGTATATATGTGTGTCATTCAGTCACAAACATGCTTAGAGGGAAATTGCTATCCTTAAGTTCACATATAGGAAAAGAAGAAAACCTGAAAATCTGATTTTAATATCCATCTCAAGAAGTTAGGAAAAAAAAAGGCAATTAAACCCAGAGGAAGATAAACAAGTGTACATCAAAGAACCAACAAAATCAGAATGGTTCTATAAAGAAACTAGTGAAATTGATACACCTCAGGCAAAATAGATCAAGGATAAAATTGAGAATATACATATTACTAAGATCTTATAATCATTACTAATACTTCAGAGATTAAAAAATTGAAATTATATTTTGCATCACTTAAATTAAATTTTAAGATTTAAATAAAATTGACAAATTCTTATAAAAACACAATCAACCTAATGCAAAAATATAGAACACATTCAGAATAATGCATTTATACACACATTTTTACATATATACACACATATATACACATATATATGTACATATATATAAGATTCATAATTAAAAACATTTCTACTTTCTACACACATGCAAACATACATCCTCAGGCCAGGATAGCTTTGCAAACACATTCTATGTATTTAAAGGAGAAATAAAAATGCTCTTTCTAGGGAATAAAAAATGGCATTATACTTCCTATCTTATTTTACGAGGACAATATAACTTAAATAACAAAATATGAAAATAGTTGCATATATTTCTGGAATGTAATTCAGCATATGAACAGAATAAAACCTCTCAACCAAAAAAGAAAAATAACTATCTCGATCAAAAAAGAAAAATAATTTTATAAAATAATATTCATAAAATTGATAAAAGCTTTTACTAAAACAGACATAAAAGATAACTTTTATAGTCTAACAAGATATATGGGCAACATCATCATTAATAGTGAAAGATCTAATCTATAGACTACCATAAATCAATGTATATACATTTTCATGGACTGGAAGAATTAATAGTATAAGGCTCTAAGGAAAAAATAAATATTTTCATTCTCTAGAAGTCTCCTTTTCCCAACCCATTTACTCCTCACCTTCTGAAAGTGTTAGACAGGTGGTCTCCTTTATGGTGGAGCCATCTGTTTCTATTTAAAGAATAGGGGGCGCCTGGGTGGCTCAGTGGGTTAAGCCGCTGCCTTCGGCTCAGGTCATGATCTCAGAGTCCTGGGATCAAGCCCCACATCGGGCTCTCTGCTCAGCAGGGAGCCTGCTTCCTCCTCTCTCTCTGCCTCCTCTCTGCCTACTTGTAATCTCTGTCTGTCAAATAAATAAATAAAATCTTTTAAAAAAATAGGAAAACTTATTATCCCCTGGGTCAAATCCTTGTATCCTGGCATGAGCCTCTCCACCTTTCTTTAACTAGATAGAATTAATCTGCACTAAAAATGTAAGGTTTCTCTTTCTCTCTCAAGAGATGAAGTAACTTGTGTCACTGTCAAGCTTCTATATAAGATCCTAGATTCATAATTTTGGGATTTCTCTTCTGCAGTACAGACCATGGTATACACATCTGACATCTGCTCCTGACACATCTCTTGAGCAGAATTAGAGGAAGGAAAATTGCTGTTACTGCTGTAAATAATAAGCTGGATCTCTTATTCAGAATCTTGTGTTCACATTCCCAGCAAAAATAAATGTCTTTCTGAAAAGATGGTAATTTTTAAAAATGGCATACTTTTTTGTTTGTTTGTTTGTTTGTTTGAGATGCCCTGATTTTTAATGTCTTATGTGGTACTTCCTATTTTATTTATTTTTAAAATATTTTCTAAAATTTTAATTCCAGTATAGTTAATGTAAAGTGTGATATTAGTTTCAGTTGTACAATATAGTGATTCAACAATTCTCTATATTAATCTGTTCATTGTGATAAGTGTACTCAATCTCCTTCACCTATTTCGATCACCACCCCCCCCCCACCTCCTCTCTGGTAACCATCAGTTTGTTCTCTATAGTCAAGAGTCTGTATTTTGGTTTGTCTCTTTCTTCTTTTTTCTTTTGGTTTGTTTCTTAAATACTACATATGAGTGAAATCCTATGGTATTTGTCTTTCTCTAACTGACTTATTTTTCTTAACTTTACGCTATCTAGATCTATCCATGTCGTTGCAAATGGCAGGATTTTAATCCCTTTTAAAATGACCTAATTTTTAAAATACATAGTACTGGTCATAATATTTAATGTACCTGAAGGGTTTTTCATTCAAAGCCTTCTGTTTCTTAAGGAAACATAGATTTCATAGTCTCTAAGTTATTTTTTATCTTAAGTAGCAATGTCAGGATTACTATAAAACTTTTTAAAAAATGCTTTACATTTTAATATTACAGAAACTCGGAGGTAATCTTCTAAAAGAAAAGTAAAATGCTGTATTTTGACTCAGATTTCCACTGAGAATGTTAGAGACTAAGTTGCAATGTGCCTTAATACCACAAGTAGTCCTGGAGTATTCATTCCTATTGCTCTAAGCTTCTAAATCATAGAAGCTTAAGTTTGGAAAATACCTCAGAATTTTTACAAGTATCTGTGACTTACTTACCCTTACAAAAAACAAACAAGCAAAACAACAACAAAAAAACTTCACGAAATGATGGAAACATGAACTCACTGCTAAATGTATGTGGAAGAATAAATGGATAATGAAAATGTTATATAAAATGTGACATTAAAATTAGGTTCTGTTGGAAGAAAGTAATGGATATAGCAGTAAAGGCAGAGTGACTAATAGTGTCTACTACACTCAGCTCAAATGTCCTTATTGAAGAAATAATACAATCCCTAATGATTTAGAGATATTCCAGCCAAAATATCTAAATAGATGGAAATAGCCATTCTTTCTTCCCTTCTTTCCTTCCTTCCTTTTTGAGTAGGTACTGGATTACACACAGATCAGTCTTTTAGTCACAGACTGAACTGGGTTTGCATGTGGTTGTCTGGTGCCCACCTTCCATTGCTTACTTCTCAGCTCTGTTTCTTACCAGATGCTACAACAATTGCATTTGACTTTAGAACTCATTTACAGTAAGATGAAGTAAATAGGTATTTCCACTTCATTTGTCAGTAGAATCGTATTTAAATTGTGTTAATAATAGATACAAGAAATCACACATATAATAATTGTTGAAATCTGTTTATAATATAGGCTAAGGGAAGCCTAAAATAACTAATCTGAGATGGGAAGTTTTTAATCTGCTTTTGGACTTTACACCTTTTACTATAACTGTGAGTAATTAGAGTTTCATGCCTCACTTTCTTCTTTTTTACCTGCAGTAGTAGGGCTAAGGACCAAGACAAAGGAGTTAAAAAACCTAGAGCTTATCTCTTCTCTAAATAGACAGTCTATCCTCTGAACTTATGACTTTACACTCTATCAAAGTAAGCACTTATTTTTTATTTTTCTTGAGTATGCTGACACATAAAAATTAATTCCATTATTTATCTGTGTGGATAATACACATACTAATTGAATACTTACTTTGTATATTCTGAAAATTAAAAAAAAATTAATCCTCCAAATGGACTGATATGGGAATACCAACATTTCCTCAAAGCTACAGTTATCTACCTACTTGAAAAGCAGTAATTTTTTCCACTTTGAATATTTTCTGAAGTGGCAACAAATTCTATACAACTCAAAAGTGATAAATCTGAAATAATATAAGAACGGTGCAGATGTGCAAAAAATGTTCTTTGGACTTTTTTGTTGTTAAGAAAAACGTAGGAAATGATCAGATGTGTACAGATGGCTTGTTTATTATATAAAGAAATCATGCCAGAAACAATACAAAATCTTGGATTCAAAAGACTACCCTTATTTATAAAACATTTTATTCCCTTTACTATCACAAACACACTCTGTAATAAAATCTTCTTTTTTCACTTTAGTTACATAAAAAACACAGTCTAGGGAAAATATAGTAGAGTTTACATGTCAATGAGTTCAAACTATGCAAAAATAAAACTAATTATACTTAGTAACTCTGACTTTTTATTGCATAGTTTACTAGTTCTAGGATCACTACATTTGTAGATAAACCTACATATGTCTGTATATTGCATATGTGTATGTATGTGTGTGTATATATATATTTCCAGATTTATAAACACTTTCCTCTAAATAAAGTATTTTCTGATTAGTCAGCAAAATCATATTCCCAGATTTAATTAAAGCCACAGAAATATTTAACTAAAATATCTATCACAATAAAATATAATAAAATAAAATTTAAAAATATAATAAATATATAAAAATAAAATAAAATAAAATAAAATAAAATAAAATAAAATAAAATATCAGTCCACATCTTTAAAGTTCCTAAGTCTATGCTCAATGTCTAGCTTTATTTCTGGCCACATTAATTTAGTTAATAATCTACTTGGTCAGGTCCCTTATTTCAGTTTTGGGCCATGGATTCACCATACTCCAGTACTGACTCTACATCCATCAGAAAGAGAAGGAAATGTGTTGAGACCACATAGTTACCCAGTCTTTATGTTTGCTGAGTCATGACTCACTGTTTTGCCTAATCTGTTGCTTCTTCAATGCTCTCCAACCTTTGCTTAACTTCTGACTTCTGTGTATATCCCAACTTTTCCTAAGAACAGATTTTCTGCTAAGCCTGATGCCAGATTCAGTTGTGCCTCTCTTTTTATGCTCTGGGCAACAACTTTATCATTATAGTCACTGTGACCTATAGTCTCCCCACAACTCACCGTGTTACTCACTGGAAGTTTGACTCATCTGTCACAATATATTTGACTCAAAACTTCTATTTCAGGCCTGTTTTTGCCTGAAAGCTCTAGACTTGTATGTCCAATTGCCATTGGACACCTTTGTTTGGATATCTAATAGGAATCATAATTTGACACTGGCAAAACAAAATTCCACTCCTGATTTCATCTTCTTCACATTATGCTCTTCCCCTCTGGCTTCACCATCTTATTGCCTATCCTGTTGCTGAAGCCAAAAGCCTAGAAGTCATTCTTTATTCCTTTCTTTCTCTGCATGAAATTCTTTAGCAATTCCTGTCAGCTCAAACTTCAAAATATGTTCTGTGTCATCTACCTTTCTCTCACTAATGCTTTCATCCTAACACAAGTCAAAAACCCTTTATCAGTCAAGCAGAGAGACTCAAGTATCATATGGTTTTACTTACTTGTGGAGCATAAGGAATAACACAGAGGACATTGGGAGATGGAGAGAAGTGAGATAGGGGAAATCAGAGGAGGAGACAAACCATGAGAGACTGGACTCTGAAAAACAAACTGAGGGTTTTGGAGGGGCGGGGGTGGGGGGTTGAGTGAGCCTGGTGGTGGGTATTATGGAGGGCACGTATTATATGGAGCACTGGGTGTGGTGCATAAGCAATGAATTTTGGAAAAATGAAAAAAATTAAATTTAATTTAATTTAACTTTAAAAAAAAACCTTTATCATGTGAGCACATAATTATTTTTCTTCTCAACTGGTTCTCTTGCTTCCTCTCTGATTCCTCTTTAATTTATTCTTCATACTGTATCAAGGATGGCCCTATTCTTTAAACCAAACTTTTATTTTCCTGGGTTATAAATTCTGAATGAAATCTAAACTTGTTGGCTTCAACTGCAAGGTCTGCTATGAGGTGACTTTTGTTTACCATTGTGCCATCTTTTCTTGCTACAACTCCATTACCATCTTCTCCTTCCCATTCCTTAAACATAAATTCTTATGAGGGCCCCCTTGATCTTTCATCTACAGTATCCCTTACCAACAATACATATTGACTCTGAATTTTCTTCTTTATTTGTGACTCCTCTTTTGCCATAACCCAAATGTATACTCCATTAAGACCAGGGTATTAGATTGCTTATTTATGGCTTTATTCCTTGTCTCTTGAATAGCCTCAGGTGATAGTAAGTGTTAAATAGCAGTATTTTAATCCCAAATTTTACTTTGAGCTTGCCATAGTCCAGTAATAAAAGTGTGGTACTTCAAACCTATGCATTTTGTCTTGACAGCAATTTTTTACCAATCCAAGTTCTTAGAGTTGGCTTTACCCTATTATCACTTGGAGATTCTACAAAACAGATGGTAGACCTCAACCCCAAGCTCTACATTTAATTGGTTTGGACCATGCATCAACATTTTGTAAAAACATCCATAGGTGACTCTACTGTTCAACTATAGATGAGAACCTATTATCTAAACACAGTTATCATTTATAAAGAGTTTAGGTTAAATGCCTAAAGTATATGGGTTTTAAAAAACCATGTAACCTAACCAATTTATCTCTACATAACTGCTTTCCTTCTGTATTCCTGCTTTCCTTCTGTATTCAAGGTCTGTACATACCATTTCTTTTTGCTTACACATATCTTTATATACTATAAGATATAGACTTAATATTTCCTAGTTGGCACTAAGAATGGCATCTCACAATTTAATTGATCATACTGGTTAGTTGAAACTCTGATTCACAATGGAATATTTTCTTTTTTTTTTTTAAGACTTTATTTATTTATTTGACAGAGATACAGTGAGAGCATGAACACAAGCAGGAAGAGTGGGAGAAGGAGAAGCAGGCTTCTTGTGGAGCAGAGAGCTTGATGTGGGGCTCAATCCCAGAACCCTGGAATTATGACCTGAGCCAAAGGCAGATGCTTAATGACTGAGACAGCCAGAAGCCCCCACAATGGAATATTTTCTTGAAAATCAATTTCAATTTTCAAAAAATCAATTTAATTAACCTCCCTGTTAATTCTTTTATATATATATCAGTCCAAAAGAAGTACAGTTTAAATATTCAACAACAGTAAGAAACTTAAATTCTCTTATAACCTTAAGAAAATTAAATTTTTAATACAAAGAAACCAATCAGACAAACAATATTATCCACAAAGAAGACTCCAGAGTAGGTGACTTCACAAGAAAATTTTACCAAACACTTGTGAATAAGTTAATATCAATCTTATTAAACTCATCCAGAGAATGGAAAAGGAAAAGTTATCAGCTTGTCTTATTACTTGTTTATTTTCTTATAGAATTGGACAAAGAAGTCATAGGAAATAATAATTACAGATCATTTTACTCAAAATCGTAGATGAAAAATCCCATTACTAAGTACTAATCAAAATTGGCAAAGGCCTAGAGCTCTACTTTTGCACCCAAAATTTCAAGTACCAACATGAATATTTTTCATCTGCTTTCTCTTAATATATTAGCTTTACATGGGTAGACCTAGACGTGGGTTTAGTGAGAAGGTTCAGAAGTCTATTTGTATCAGGTACTGTACTGACATGTGTTAACATTACATCTGTGGAGCCAAAGGAAAAAAAGAATGAAAAGGGAGAAAGAAAGTGAGGAGATGCTTCAGTGACTGAAAGCTCAGGGGCAGCAATTGTATCCAGTGCTGCAGTGCAATGATCAAGTGGCAGAGATTATCCAAGTCACATTAAATACATTACAAGCAGTGTCTAAGACCAGGAAACAGAAATTCAGATATGAAATAATGATATAGGAGGTGCAGGAAAAGCAGGGGCAGCCAACATGTGGGTCTAAAAAGCCAACATGTGGGTCCAAATAGACCCAATACGTGGGTCCAAAAAGACCAACATGTAGGCCCCAAAAGACCCAAATTCTTAAGTGTTAAGATTTTGTTAATTTTAGCCATTCTGACTGGTGTGAGGTGATATCTCATGATGGTTTTGATTTGTATTTCCCTGATGCCGAGTGATATGGAGCACTTTTTCATGTGTCTGTTGGCCATCTGGATGTCTTCTTTGCAGAAATGTCTGTTCGTGTCCTCTGCCCATTTCTTGATTGGATTATTTGTTCTTTGGGTGTTGAGTTTGCTAAGTTCTTTATAGATTTTGGACACTAGCCCTTTATCTGATATGTCATTTGCAAATATCTTCTCCCATTCTGTCAGTTGTCTTTTGGTTTTGTTCACTGTTTCCTTTGCTGTGCAAAAGCTTTTGATCTTGATAAAATCCCAAAAGTTCATTTTTGCCCTTGCTTCCCTTGCCTTTGGTGATGTTCCTAGGAAGATGTTGCTCCGGCTGAGGTCGAAGAGGTTGCTGCCTGTGTTCTCCTCGAGGATTTTGATGGATTCCTTTCTCACATTGAGATCCTTCATCCATTTTGAGTCTATTTTCGTGTGTGGTGTAAGGAAATGATCCAATTTCATTTTTCTGCATGTGGCTGTCCAATTTTCCCAACACCATTTATTGAAGAGGCTGTCTTTGTTCCATTGGACATTCTTTCCTGCTTTGTCGAAGATGAGTTGACCATAGAGTTGAGGGTCCATTTCTGGGCTCTCTATTCTGTTCCATTGATCTATGTGTCTGTTTTTGTGCCAGTACCATGCTGTCTTGATGATGACAGCTTTGTAATAGAGCTTGAAGTCCGGAATTGTGATGCCACCAACTTTGGCTTTCTTTTTCAATATTCCTTTGGCTATTCGAGGTCTTTTCTGGTTCCATATAAATTTTAGGATTATTTGTTCCATTTCTTTGAAAAAAATGGATGGTACTTTGATAGGAATTGCATTAAATGTGTAGATTGCTTTAGGTAGCATAGACATTTTCACAATATTTATTCTTCCAATCCAGGAGCATGGAACATTTTTCCATTTCTTTGTGTCTTCCTCAATTTCTTTCATGAGTACTTTATAGTTTTCTGAGTATAGATTCTTAGTCTCTTTGGTTAGGTTTATTCCTAGGTATCTTATAGTTTTGGGTGCCATTGTAAATGGGATGGACTCCTTAATTTCTCTTTCTTCTGTCTTGTTGTTGGTGTAGAGAAATGCAACTGATTTCTGTGCATTGATTTTATATCCTGACACTTTACTGAATTCCTGTACACGTTCTAGCAGTTTTGGAGTGGAGTCTTTTGGATATCATATCATCTGCGAAGAGTGATAGTTTGACTTCTTCTTTGCCGATTTGGATGCCTTTAATTTCCTTTTGTTGTCTGATTGCTGAGGCTAGGACTTCTAGTACTATGTTGAATAGCAGTGGTGATAACGGACATCCCTGCCGTGTTCCTGACCTTAGCGGAAAAGCTTTCAGTTTTTCTCCATTGAGAATGATATTTGCGGTGGGTTTTTCATAGATGGCTTTGATAATATTGAGGTATGTGCCCTCTATCCCTACACTTTGAAGAGTTTTGATCAGGAAGGGATGCTGTACTTTGTCAAACGCTTTTTCAGCACCTATGGAGAGTATCATATGGTTCTTGTTCTTTCTTTTATTAATGTGTTGTATCACATTGATTGATTTGCGGATGTTGAGCCAGCCTTGCAGCCCTCCTCACACCAGTCAGAATGGCTAAAATTAACAAGTCAGGAAATGACAGATGCTGGCGAGGATGCGGAGAAAGGGGAACCCTCCTACACTGTTGGTGGGAATGCAAGCTGGTGCAACCACTCTGGAAAACAGCATGGAGGTTCCTCAAAATGTTGAAAATAGAACTACCCTATGACCCAGCAATTGCATTGCTGGGTATTTACCCTAAAGATACAAACGTAGTGATCCGAAGGGGCACGTGCACCCGAATGTTTATAGCAGCAATGTCTACAATAGCCAAACTATGGAAAGAACCTAGATGTCCATCTACAGACGAATGGATAAAGAAGATGTGGTATATATACACAATGGAATACTATGCAGCCATCAAAAGAAATGAAATCTTGCCATTTGCGACGAAGTGGATGGAACTAGAGGGTATCATGCTTAGCGAAATAAGTCAATCGGAGAAAGACAACTATCATATGATCTCCCTGATATGAGGGAGAGGAGATGCAACATGGGGGGTTGAGGGGGTAGGAGAAGAGTAAATGAAACAAGATGGGATTGGGAGGGAGACAAACCATAAGTGACTCTTAATCTCACAAAACAAACTGAGGGTTGATGGGGGGAGGGGGTTGGGAGAGGGGATGGGGTTATGGATATTGGGGAGGGTATGTGCTATGGTGAGTGTTGTGAAGTGTGTAAACCTGGCGATTCGCAGACCTGTACCCCTGGGGATAAAAATATATGTTTCTAAAGCTGTAAAAAAAAAAAAAAAAAGAGAAAGAAAGGATGAATACCCAAGTTTTGTAGCAACATGGACGGGACTGGAAGAGATGATGCTGAGTGAAATAAGTCAAGCAGAGAGAGTCAATTATCATATGGTTTCACTTATTTGTGGAGCATAACAAATAGCATGGAGGACAAGGGGAGATGGAGAGGAGAAGGGAGTTGAGGGAAATTGGAAGGGGGGGTGAACCATGAGAGACTATGGACTCTGAAAAACGATCTGAGAATTTTGAAGGGGTGGGGGGTGGGAGGTTGGGGGCACCAGGTGGTGGGTATTGTAGAGGGCACAGATTGCATGGAGCACTGGGTGTGGTGCAAAAATAATGAATACTGTTATGCTGAAAAAATAAAAAATTAAAATTTAAAAAAAAAAAAGAATTTGGCTGGGCTGCTCTTTCTTCCATTCCTCCCATACAGGCTTTCAACCCCAGACTTAAAAGGTATTGCTATTGGTGTCCACAGGGATTGCAGGTAACAAATTCAGGGTTTAGAAACCAAACTGTTGAGCCTGGTTCTTGTGTTAGTCCTTGAATTCCTCTACATTCCATAGTCAGTGATTATGATCTCTAGCCAACCTACTAGATATAAATGATGTCGGATGGGAATGAGTGAATAGCACAGTTAAACTGCCCCCAGTTGATGGATTCAAAACCATTCAAACCGTTCAAAACAGTTCCCCTACGAAGCTTGGGTCTAGAAGAGATGAAATGACATCGTAGGCAACCTCATGATCAAAGAGAACTTGTATTATAATTTACATATTTTATTCTTATAATTTGCATAATTATTCCCTTTAAATTGAAAACTTCAATGCAGATGGAAAGTTGGACAGATATAAATCTATAAATATACTAATATGTCTCATATTAGTATATAATAATATATAATTACATATAGCACTTTCTGATGAACTATTGTCCTGAAATTGGTACTGAATTACAGTTTGAGTAACATTAAACATTAAATTGACTTTAAATTATCTTCAGAAAAAAAAAACCTGAAAATGTGTATAAATGTGCATTTTGCATTTCTCTTGGGTTTTTCACCAACTTTATGTGTTCAAAATTATTTTAACAGAAAAATTATTATCTACCTGATATCAGTATATCAAAGGTTACATAGGGAATTGCTAATCTTAAAAGTAAGTAAATAAATAAATGTTTACTAGGAGACACTATGAGTTATTTTTCATCTATATGTATTCAATTGTTTCCTGACTATTCAACAATTTTTAACATGTTTCTCTTAAACAATAACACTATGTCTCCAACTAACACAGTGAAAAAACACTGTATTTAGAAAAGAAACTAATTTCCTAGTTAAATAAATGCAAAAGCAGACCTGCTGCATTCTCACATTTATTTTATTTTTACTACTTTCCTATCACTTGGAAATAGGTGAACCAATTTAAACTAAATTTGAATTAAAAAATAAAGCACTCCTGGGCTGAATTCCCATGTGCTGAGTTTCTGTCTCAGAGTCTGTTTTATAGCTGAGTTACAAATACTGAAGGAAATTTATAATGGAATCTGGGACAGCCTCATTTTGTAATGGGAAGTAGTGATCACCAGAAATGAGGGAATATATTGTGCTTAGATGTCAACCTCTTTACCTTTCTAAAATGGTGAGTCCACAGTTTAAAAATCAATATCCATATATTTTGTTTCACATACCACTTTGTCATAACACAGTATCTTTCCTTGCTGAGGTGGAAAAGGGTCTAGTTTAGTAATAAAAAAGAGGTGGGCAGGAATTGTTAAGTAATTTATAGCTTTTCCTAAAAATAAATTGAATTCTATTACCTATAAAGTACATAGAAATAAGAGGAAAGAGAAAAGAGACCAAGAGATTGAGTGTTTGCAAACTTAAAAAGTAAGGAATGCAAAAATCCAAAGTTTTGAATCTTTATATAGGCCAAGTATATCAAAGGCAAAGTATAATTTAAATACCTTTAAATCATCAGGATATCCCAGGTGTATGTATTTTAGTCAGATTTTTAAATATGTTATCACAAAGTATATTGACATATCTATAAGAAATCATTTTTCTTGATAAAACAAAAATGCTATGATATAGGCTAAGCATAATTAAAGTAGTTTCAATATTAAAATACACAAACATTATAACATCTGTTAATGTTCATTTCATTCATCAGTTATTAAACACCTGCCAAAATACAGGCATCCTCCCAAATCTATTAATCCAAGATGTATATCTGAATCTAGATATTTTCTCTTATGATATTATCACCAAGTAACTCTTCACCTTTGGTATAACACTCAACTTCTTCATGGTAATTTTATATCTTTATAGGTTTAAATTATTGGTATAGTTGTGCCTTGGTTTTTACATTTTCTATAATCCAGTAAATTACCAACTTTTCTCCTCTTCTTAATCCTAATTATGGGAAATAAATGAAAAACTCTTCTCCAGTATTCCACAAAACAGTATTTCATAAAATTGAATTTCTAAATCCCCAAGCAATCAAAACTAATGTTATTTGACGTTGGTGGTTGAATTTATGTCTAATATGATAATAGTTGTTGCATGTTCTCATTAAGACTTGTCGTCTCATCTAATCAGGTTTAAAATATGTCTTTAACTTGACCAGGTGATTGATTTTACATGGGACAATGGCTTTCTGTGACATTAAATTTTACCTAAAAATCCATTCGAGCATTTAGTTACGTGGTGGAATAAGCTTCAATTGTATTGTGAAAAGAATCCTGGTTAATATAAAAGAGAAACACAGGGAAAAACATGCTATTTTCAAAATCTCTTTTGACTTCAGTGATCATAAAACCGAAATCATCCAGATGGATTAGCTTTTCATAGTCTTATGTATATTTACTTAATTTTTTACTCTCTGGAGGGAAAGAGAAATAATGTTCAAAACTGCCCTTCACTGGGGCACAGTTCTTTGTTTTTTCATACTGATGCATAAACTGAGTTATTTTTAGGAAGTAGTATGAGTCCCCCTAACATGAAAGCATGTATCTTTTAAAAAAAATCTTCTTAGAATATGTTAATGTGAAGAAAAGTCCTGACTGGAGTCTTCTATCAATTTGCTTGAAATAGTCGAAATGCCTTCATTTGCTTCAGTCCTTGGTGAAAATGTGAAATGAAGACTTACTGATGCAACACACATTGTATGTATGTAAGTATGTATTATGTATTTATGAGAGAGAGTGTGCTCGTGGAGGGGGAGGAGCAGAGGGAGAGAGAAAGAATCTTAAGCAGGGTCCACGCCCAGCATAGAACCCAATGTGGGGCTTCATCTCACAACCCTGAGATCATGACCTGAGCCAAAATCGAGAGTCAAACACTTAACTGACTGAGCCATGGAGGCACCCCAGATATCACACATATTTTAAAAACACTTGATTTTGTTTCATTCTTATAATGTATACCATTTCATTCGAGACATGAAAATAACTAAACTCTACAGATTAAAATTAGTATTAGAGTATACATTTATTTGCACAATTCTGATAATTCTCATTTTTCTCTTATATTCTAATATTTTTTCTTAAAATTGCAGTGTACTTGGCACACAATGTTATATTAGTTTCAGGTGTACAACATAGTGACTCAACTTCCCTATACATGATGTTATGCTCACTAACGACGTGGATGGAGCTTGAGTGTATTATGCTAAGTGAAATGTCTGTCAGAGAAGGACAAATATAATTTCACCCATATGTGGACTTTAAGAAACAAAACAGATGAATATAGGGGAGGGGAAAAAAGAGGGAGGCAAACCATAAAAGACTCTTAACTACAAAGAACAAACTGAGGGCTGCTGGAAGGGAGGTGGGCAGGGGGGTGGGCTAAATGGGTAATGGGTATTAAGGAGGGCACTTGGGATGAGCACTGGGTTTTATATGTAAGTGATGATTCACTAAATTCTACTCCTGAAACCAATATTAAACTATATGTTAACTAACGAGAATTTAAATAAAAACTTTTTTTTTTAATATTTTTTATTTATTCATTTAACAGACAGAGATCACAAGTAGGCAGAGAGGCAGGTAGAGAGAGAGGAGGAAGCAGGCTCCCCACTGAGCAGAGAACCCGATGCGGGGCTCGATCTCAGGACCCTGGGACCATGACCCGAGCCGAAGGCAGAGGCTTTAACCCACTGAGCCACTCAGGCGCCCCTAAAAACTTTTTTTTTTTTAAGATTTTATTTATTTATTTGACAGGCAGAGATCACAAGTAGGCAGAGAGGCAGGCAGAGAGAGAGGAGAAAGCAGGCTCCCTGCTGAGCAGAGAGCCCGATGTGGGGCTCAATCTCAGGACCCTGGGATCATGACCTGAGCTGAAGGCAGAGGCTTTAACTCACTGATCCACCCAGGCGCCCCAAATAAAAACTTTTTAAAAAGATTTTTTAAAGGTTTTGTTTTTAAAAGAGTATATAACAAGGACATTTATCTTTCCAGTATCTAAGTGCCTATAACCAATACCTAAGTAGAGATTGTATTTTTATATTTGATATATATGTTTAAATATTAATAAGATCTAGTTATATTTTGTGGTCTTATTTAAATTAATTGATCCATTTAACAAATATTCATTGAGCACTACCTCTTTTATTATTTTATTTTTTTCAGTGTTCCAAGATTCATTGTTTATGCAATACCTCTGGTAACAAATATTCATTGAATGCTACTTCTTTGTGTTGTACAATATATGCAGCCCATGGCTTCATGAAACTTACATGCTAATATTAGAGATGGGCATCAATTAAATAATCACATGTATAAACATAGCAGTGAATGCTTTGCAGCAGAAGAGTGAATTGACACATGCAATCCAGAAATATGACTTCATCTTGGATGCGGAAATGACATAAAAGCTGAGACTTGAATGATGCACCTACTAGATGAAGGCAGAGGGGTAAATATATAAGGTAAAGTAAAATGGCATTTGCAAATTCCCTGAGGCTAAAAGAAGCATGAAATTGTTCAGAAACTTAGAAAGGCCAGAGGCGTTATATGCCATGGTAAGACTTTTTTTCCTTGTCTCAAAAGTAATTTGAGGCACTGAGTGTAACACAATTAGTGGACGAAAGAACAGTACTAGCTTGCTCAGTGTTTTGTTTTGTTTTGACATCAGGTAAAAAGACCCCCTTAAACTAATCCCCATACTATTCACTAATTAATAGAAGATTCTGAGTATAAAATTGACGAAGTATTAGGACTAAGACTCATAACGAAGGTAAGAGTCAACAACTGAGAATATCCAGTAAAAACTGCTTGAACTTCAGCTATAGCAAATTAATCTCCTATACAAAGACACACTGTGGCTCATTTATGGATAACCTTGTCCCATTGAGAATATGCACCCTGGTCTCTCCTGATACCACTGAAATCAGCTTATGGCAAGGCTATCTTTCCCTTGACTGGAAGATGGTCTTGGGGACCATCAAACTATGAGACTACATCTTATTTTCCTTATCTTTTTAAGATAATAATACATCTCTGACAGATGAAAGAGAATGAGACCTACCCTCATCTAAAAGCAAGGTCCTTCTGACCCATTACTGACTCTCCTTTATGAGCTGAAGGATGAAGAAAGAAATAGAATAAAAAGCAAGCTTGCTTTCCTGAACTTGCATGTATGTGGGTTGTTTTGTTTTTTTGCATATATGTGTTTTTTTTATCTTCAGCACCAATCAAAAGTAAAAGAACCTAAGATTGATCAAGAAACAGCTCTAAAACTTGAGTGACAGTTTTCAGAACCAACTGCAAATCATATCTGTATTTTAAAAAAATGGCTCAGACAGCGGGAAGTGGGAAAATTGGAAGAGAGCACAAGAATATGCAGCAAGAATACTTCAGAGGCCATAGGAGTTGTCTGACAGCTTTGTAGAGAAAGAGAGAAGCAGGCAGTAAAAGTACATGTTTTATTTTGGGTATTCTGAATCTGAAATGGGTTTAAGCATATAAGTGGAAATGCCAAATAGGTAGTTGCTTGTTTGAAGTTCAGGGAATCATTTGGAACAAATGTGAATTTGCAGGTCATTAACATCCAGGTGACCCCATTTTTTCCATACCACAGATTCATTCTCAATGCAATACAAGTATTAGAATGCAGAAATTTCCCACTTTTATATGAGAAACCATAGCATAAAAACATAGACACATACACACAGAAACACAAAAAGTGTCTTAGACTCTAAGTGATCTAAAAACCCCACTAAAACAGACCTCCACTTGTCTTAATCTATACACACTGGTTGATAAACTATGGAAAAGAAGTATTTATTTTCACAGTATTCATATTAATAATAAAAAATGCTGAGAAGTACTGAGTTATTTAGAGTGTAACTGTGACTCTTAATGTAGAAGTCCTAAATACATTTCATTCACTATGCAAAGCAAGGAGAGCCTGGAAAATGCAGGCTTACTTAGACTTTTCTTTAAAAAGGTATTCATTCTACTTTTACCCAAATGTTTATCCATGTTCTACTCAGTTAATTGATTAAAGGGGAATTTTTATGCATATCAAATCAGTAAGTCTGAAATACTTTGAAAATAATTTCTATGTAATTTTCTGTCTTCTCTTATTCTTTCAGAATGAGTGACCTACTTCTGCAACACTGATTTTATCATGTAAAATAGAAGAAAAATAAAATATGACTCATGTTATTACTACTTTGACCTTAGATGAGCTAATTTAGGATAAATATAGTATACAGTATGCAGACCATCATCATTCATAGACTTTTAAAACTATAAGATTGGAGGAATCTGTGGCTAGTTTTCTCTTTAATCAATCCTCAGACTCTCTAACAATTACTATCTGCAAAAATCACCAAAGTCTTGTTTTTCCCTAGATCAGTCTTTGAGTGTCATGATACATGGACTTATTTGCAAATATGGCTAGAGGCTTCCGTATTAGCTTCTCCCAAAGGTCATTATTGCACCATTAGCTGCCTGTGACTGAAGGTTATTGCAGCTGAAATGATTACTGAATTAATGAAATAAATCACTGGTGGAATTTTTAAATTTAACACACATTTTTATATTTAACACACAAACTTTATTTCCTCAGTTTAAGTCAGGAAATCTGCAATTACTTGGGAGAAGATGTTGGATTATAAATCCAAGTATTTAATCAATTAGATCAAATAGGTACTAATATCCAGCCTTGTAAATAGTCAATGTGATCCAATCTGAAATACAGGGACAAATAACCCCTTAATCTACTTAGGACAAAGTAACTTATAAAAACTATGGCATGGAATTTATCAGATCTTATCTTTTCTATCATTTTAAATAAAATAAGTTTTCAGCTTACTTTCAGCTTTCTGTCTATTTTCCTGCCTTTTTATTAGAATATCATGCCAAATGATCTGTCTGGTCCCATGTTTGGCAAATATGGAGGATAACTGGGATGGTTCCATTTCCCGGTGCAATTGCTTCAAAAATGCCATACACCAAGGTGCCTGGCAAAGATGTATATTTGGTATTCCAGGGCAAAAACAAAAAGGATTCATTAATGGTTCACACCAATGCCACCAGATAGCTCAGCTAGATATAGATATAGATATAGATAGATATAGATATACTGCTGCTTTTAATGCATTTTCTTTTCAAATGTGGACTGGCTAAGGGAGTTCATTAAATGCATTCTCGAATCACATGTTTAGAGCTAAGGAATGTATCAAGAAAAGAAGAGTGGCAGGAGACACAAACAGGAAATAGACAAGTTTTGTCAGCATGCATTTGGGACTGTCTAGAGCAGGGAGAAATGGAACCTGGGGTTGTGACTATTAACAGACATTTAGACAGGAAAATATCCCTCACACATTTTCAATTTCATTTACTCTAAACTGTATTTATGATGACTCCTTTCTTTCTTTCTTTCTTTCTTTCTTTCTTTCTTTCTTTCTTTCTTTCTTTCTCTTTCTTTCTTTCTTTCTCTCTTTCTTTCTTTCTTTCCTTCTTTCTTTCTTTCTTGAGAGTGGGAAAGTGTGCACATATGCACAGGAGTGGGAAAGGGGCAGAGGGAAAGGGAGAATCTTAAGCATCCTCTATGTTCAGCACAGAGCCTGACACAGGGCTCAATCTCACAACCCTAAGATCAACCTGAGCCAAAATCAGGAATCTGATGCTTAAATGATTGAGTCACCCAGGTGTTTTGAAAATTATTTTAGTATTTTATTTCTTGTTTGGATCTCATGGTATCTGAAATACGGTAATTTAGATACATATCTGGCTGATGTGTATTAAGTAACTACTATATACTAGAAATTGCAAGGACTGCTGATACTACAGAAATAAAAAAGAAAATCCCTACCCTCAAGAAATCACAATCTAAAAATGAAGGTAAAGAATAACTGGAATAGGGGATCCTGGGTAGCTCAGTTAGTTTATTGGCCAACTCTGAATTTTGGGTCAGGTCATGATCTCAGGATCCTGGACAGAGCCCCATGTCAGGCTCAGCAGGGAGTCTCCTTGAGGATTATCCCTCTCCCTCTGCTCCTGCCCCTGCTCACACATTCTTTTTCTTTCTATCTCTCTCAACTCAAATAAATAAATCTTAAGAAGAAGAAGAAGAAGAAGAAGAAGAAGAAGAAGAAGAAGAAGAAGAAGAAGAAGAAGAAGAAGGAGAAAAGAGGAGGAGGAGGAGGAGAAGAAGAAGAACTGGAATAGAATTGAGATAACAATGTATAGTGTGGGACCAGGGAGCATAGGAAGCTCTGGAAGCCCCTCAGAGAGGCCTTTCCCAGAAAGGTGTCACATGAGATTAATAATGTAGTCCTGCTACTGTTATATGCATATGAAAAACATTTCCTTTAGAGCAAAATGATTTGCTCATTGTCCTCAAGCCATTTAATTAACCATTATTTATCACTGATCCTGATTTGCTATGAAGGGTGTGAAATTTGGAGACTTATTCTTTTTTTGTGTGCGTTGTATTATTTACCTAATGTTATATAAAAGATTACCCTAAAACATAGCCCCTTAAAACAACAAACAATTATCCCACACATTTTCTGTAGGTCGGGAAACTGGGAATGACTCGGTTGGTTGGTTCTGGTTTGAAATCTCTCATGAGGTTTTGGTCAAGCAAACACCTAGGGCTACAGTTACTTACTGAATAGAGAACCTCTTCTAAATGCACTATGTGTCTGTTGTCAGGGAAATTTAGTTATTACCAACCCTCTTCATAGGACTTCTCATGGTCTGGTACCTCTCTTCCTCCACACTGAGTGACCCAAGAGAGAAAATGAGAGGGCACATCGCACAATGGTAGGATAGGATGACACAAACATGACTACTGAGACGTGTAAATCATTGGGAGCCATCTTGGAAGTGGCTAACAAACCAGTCAAATTCTTTAATACCATAAAACCTCAAAGTCTAATTCAAACAGACTGTGACATAAGCATATCCTGAAAATTTTTTATTTTAAAACTATGGATTTTGAATAGATCTAGTTATCATCAGATTCCTAGGGCAGTAAGAGCAAGTAAATAAAGCCTCATATTTAATCTGAAATAGTACTGGTGTGTTTTTATCATTTACCTTCACCTTTGCTTTAGTTATTTATACTTTGCTTGCTCCAAAGGAATTCTAGTCACAAATTTATCTCAAAAAGCAACTTTTGTACTCTCACACTTGATGACCTCTTATTCTTCCAAATAACTTAATATTCTAGCTCTGAAGATAATAAATTTATTTTATAAAATGATATATTCAAGAAAAATATATTTAGATATTTCAGGAAGAATGATTTTACTATTGAAACTCAAAATAAATTCTTGCAATAAATGTAAGCCCAGTTGCAAACATAGAAAACCATCATCTGAAAGACTCAGAGTAAGTCAATTCAGTTTAATTTGTTGCACTTTATGGAATTTTTAGAGATCTCTCAAGATTTTATTGGTGTGACCCATACTATTTCTGAAGACTGACAAAAAATATTGTTAAGAAAGTACTTAAGGGAGACAGAGAATATAGACACATAATATGGTCTCACAGTTGTATTAAGTAAATCAATAATTCAACTCATTACATTTCTGAATATTTTTAAAAGAAGTAAATATCAGGAAAATTAAACTAGAACATTTTTATCATAAGCTCCATTAGAATGAGATATAATTATATTTCAAAGGACTTTACTCAAAATAATAGTGTTCTGAATTATTTCAAAATAAGCTATTAATTATAAATGTCTAGTTCTACTTGTTATTCTAAATGCTGGACAATTTTAGCAGTAGTTTTCTAGCAAAGGAAATTTACTGAAACCTCTGCTTCACTAAGTCATTTTAAAACATTACCTTTTAGAACCTATTTCCTCCTATAGCTTTTTGAGATTTGTGGTAAATGTTCAATCTTGCGTACTATTTTATAGCTGCAATCTATGAAACCAGTGATAATATGGGATTTCAAATATGGATAGCAAATGTCAGTAGGACACTATATAAAATCATGAACTAAAACGTAAAAAGTTATTTAAGTTGCATATAAAACATCACTTTAGTGTTACATTGCAAATATTACTTACATACCATGCAATGTTTAAGAATAGAAAAAAAGGTAGTGTTTTTTAAAAAGAAAAAAATATATATCTAAGCACATAAGGAAACTTTTAACTGTTGTGTTAAATTTATTTTCAGGATGCCAGGTATTTTAAATGAATATTATTTCTTAAGGAAGAAAAGCCACTCCACTCAACTGTATAAAGACACAAAGAGAAAATGTTTCCTTCCACAAAACTAGGAGAATTAGTTTTGCCCCACAAAAAAGGGGGCAGTAGTGGTTGTTATAACAACGATGGCAGGAAAGCACATAGTAAGGAGAGGACTAGTTGCCTTCTTTTGTAAACATAGACCCTGACTGTCCTGTCCAAGGTCATGGACATCTTCAGGTGTAGCATTTTTTTAAGACAGGATGCAACCATCCTTCATTTTCTCCTAATATGAAGTTGTAGTTCACCATGCCAGTCTTAAATAATGTTGAAAGCTGAATACACCAATGTGTTCTGGTTGAATTTTTTTTAATTATGCAAATCAATACACATATAATTTAAAAAATGGTAAAAAGTTGTTTATTAAGTCACTCAGTCTCTATTCAATTTTAAAACAATTTATCCTAGTAATGAATAGCTGTATTAGCAGTTTATGAAACATATCCATGTATGTATTATTTTATTTTTTCAATAGTAATTTAACATACACTGAGCAATTACTATGTGTTAGGTAGACATCGGCTCTCAGAGCTTTGTATGAGAAGGCCCTCTTAGTCCTCACATCAACCAACCCTCGATTAGAGAGGAGGAAGTATAAACACTGAGAGTGGATAACTCAGTAAGGTCACACTGCTAGTAATGGGTGAGCTGGGAGCTGGAGTTCAAACCCAGGAAGACTGACTCTGTCCATGCTCCTACCATTTCAACATATAAAATATAAGACTAACCAGCAGAAATTTTAGTTATATTGTTATTCCCACTTGAAAAATAAGGAATATGGTACTTTAATGGGTAAAATGCAATGGCTAGTAAGTAGAGGAATGCAGACTTTAATCCCAATTTCCTGCCACATTTTCCCTTCAATTATAGGAGCTCATCTTTAGGGGAAACATACACAGAAGCAACTAACTATAATGGAATACAATCAGTGATATAACAGAAGTACATACAAGGTGCCACTAGATTTAAAAGAAATGAGATTACCTCTTCTAGGAATCCGGGACATATTTTACCTATGTGGCCACTTGCAAGTTCAAGGAAAGTAGATATGTAATAAAACATGAGACAATTTGAGGGACTTTAAAAAAAAAAAAATCTTTCACTCTGTCCCATTGTGGTACTTTAAAATGCTTTTATTTTTTGAATTTTTAAAATCTATTATTTTTTAAAGATTTTGTTTATTTATTTGCCAGAGAGAGAGAGAGAGAGAGAAAGAGAGAGAGAGCACACAAGCAGGGGGAGTGGCAAGCTGAGGGAGAGATAGAAGCAGGCTCCCTGCTTGGAGGGAATCCCCCCGCCAACCCACCCATGCAGGGCTTGATCGCAGGACCCTGGGATCATGACCTGAGCTAAACGCAGAGGCTTAGCTGACTGTCACCTCGGTGTCCCTCAAAATGATTTTAAACAATCATTCTTTTAAATAGCTAACAGCAAAGACTCCATAAAGTCCATACATGACACATTTCTTGGGGAGAAGAAAAGTTGTAAAAACTTATATTTAATAATAATAACCAATATCATTAAACTCTTACTATGAACAAGGTATTATTTTATGTACTTCATAGATATTATATTTTCCTTAAGCCTCAAAACAATTTCTATTACAGCCATATAATTACCTCATTCTACAGATGAAGAAACTAAGACAAACCCTTCCCAGGGCCTGGTTGCTTTGGTAAACTGCTCCAGGCTCCTTTGAGGAAGACTAGGGAGAAATTCACTATATGTATCATAGTGTTCTGGTGAATTCTGTCCTCCAAAATAGGTAGCCTTGTCTTTATTGAAGGTTCATGGGTTGATAAATTGCCTCAAGTCTAAAAAATGACTGAAGGCCCATAATTCTCAGATCTGTTTTTGCAATCTCAGATCTGTTCTTTAATTTGCCATATGTGGAGTGTTAGGATTATGTAAATTAGGTAAGACCTTAGAAATATATTGATTTCATTCTTAAGAATCCAACAAACAAGGAGGGCCTAGGTGGCTGAGTTGGTTAAGTATCTGACTTTTGATTTTAGCTCAGGTCATGATCTCAAGGTCAGAAGACTTAGCCAGCATTGGGCTCTGGGCTCAGTGTGAAGTTTACTTGAGATTCTCTCTCTCTCCCTCTGAACCCACCCCTGCTTATGCACTCTAAATAAATACATAAATAAGTAAAATCTTTAAAAAAAAAAAAAAGAACCCAGGAACAATTAACCCTACATTGGGGTTAATTAGCCTAACTGAATTTTAATTACCTTACACCCTGTGACCTATTATAGTAGTCATTTCCATTTTTGTCACTTCCTGATTTTAGCCTCATATGAGACTTTCATGTTATCTCAGACTAGTAATCAATTCAACATTTTCTTGAAGATCTCTTGCCCACCCCAGGACCAATTTTTTTTGCAAGACACAAGCAATGGTACTTGGGCTAAAATAAGCCCGATCATGGGGGCAGTTAACAGATTCAAAGGAGGGAAAAATGACATAAAAAACATACATCAAAAAGGGGTAGCTCCAGGGTCCAAGTGGTAGGATCCAATCCGTAGTATAGTTCATACTTTGACATTGGGTGAATCATGCCAACCATTTTTGTCTTTATCACTTCCTAAGAGAATAAGTTTGATTGACCAAACTCAGGTCACAAGCTTGCTCCTTGATCAAGGGAGTACAGAGCTTCTTAAGTGACTAAGATATCAGTCAGTGAGGATTGGGGTAAGAGGGTCGATGAGATAATTGCTGCAACAAAAACTGAAATCTACAGCTAAAAGAAGGAGAGATGGAAGATGTGCAAACAAGCTAAAGATGACTTCCACTTTGAGTCAGTAAGATTGCAATAGACCTTAAATAGTAAGAAGCAATTGCTATCTCATCTCGGGTCTGTTCCTGACCAAAAGTCTCAGGGACCCAAACTTTTAATATTTTTTTTTAAAGAAAAGAAGGGGAGGGACGCCTGGGTGGCTCAGTTGGTTAAGCCGCTGCCTTCGGCTCAGGTCATGATCCCGGCGTCCTGGGATCGAGTCCCACATCGGGCCCCTTGTTCTGTGGGGAGCCTGCTTCTCCCTCTGCCTCTACCTGCCACTCTGTTTGCCTGTGCTCGCTCTCTCTTTCTCTCTCTCTGACAAATAAATAAATAAAATCTTAAAAAAAAAAAAAAAAAGAAAAGAAGGGGAAAAGTCCTTAATATACTAAATGTTAACTGCTGTTCTCTAAGTGTTCTTTCTATAGATATTTTGAATCATATGCTTACCTTTTTTTTTGGTATTTTCTAATGATTCTACAATAAATATTTACTACTTTTATAATAAGTAAAACTTTTTTTTTTTTTTAAAGATCAGGGGACTTCCATCTCTCTGCAGAACAGATAAACTGCCATTGGATTTAGCTTTCTGCCATTAGCAACCATAAAATACAGGAGGCAAATATTTTCAGGAATTGGTCAACAGGTAGTGCAGGACTGTTACTCTTTTTCTTTTTATTGAAGCACCATTGGCACACAATGTTACATTAGTCTCAGGTGTAAAACACAGTGCTCAACAACTCTATACATTCTGCTCTGTTCAGGGAACACATGAACTGAATTCCACATTTCCTCTGGTACTCTGTTTTGAAATAATTTATAAACTGCAGTGCAGGAATATTCATCGCAAGGAGAGCATGATGCTCTCACTGAGCCAAGGAAGCAGAATTGGATTTAGGGGCTACTGATGTGACTGGAATGTACAGATCAGGGTACTGGTGATTAAGGAGTTTGTACTGGGGATCCACATGGTCTTGTTGGAAGGTTGGACTATGTGACAAGGCTTTGTAAGGAGTAAGAACCATGGGTGTGAGAGCTAAAGAAAATTCCAGAAATCATTCTGTGCTTCGAGACCGTGGAGTTCTAGCCTACCAAGACTGGAGAAATGTTACTAAACGCCCTGAACAATTGGTAGAAATCTCAGAAAAATCACACCGTAGGAGTGAAGTTTAATGCTCTAGATTAAGAATCAAGCCCTAAAACTGGAAGAACAAAAACGTATCATCTAAAACCAACCCTGACAGAACCAATCAGATCCATTAGAAATTTAACTTCTTGCCAGAACAAATCTCAACACCGTTTAGGGAAAGATAGTATAGTCCAGATTACTACAAGGTAGTATCTACAACTTCACAACATACAGTAAAAATTACTAGGCATAAAAAGAAACAGCAACGGCACCTGGGTGGCTCAGTGGATTAAAGCCTCTGCCTTTAGCTCAGGTCATGATCCCAGGATCCTGGGATAGAGACCCGAGTCGGGTTCTCTGCTTTGGGGGGGAGCCTGCTTCCTCCTCCTTCTCTGCCTGCCTCTCTGCTTAGTTGTGATCTCTATCTGTCAACTAAATAAATAAAATCTTTAAAAAAAAATACTTAAAAAGGGGCGCCTGTGTGGCTCAGTGGGTTAAGCCTCTGCGTTCAGCTCAGGTCATGATCTCAGGGTCCTGAGATCGAGCCCCTCATTGGGCTCTCTGCTCAACAGGGAGCCTGCTTCCCCCCACTCTCTGCCTGCCTCTCTGTCTACTTGTGATCTCTCTCTCTGTGTCAAATAAATAAATAAAGTCTTTTAAAAAAATCCTTTAAAAAATACTTAAAAAAAAAAAGAAGCAGCAAAAATGCAGCCCATATTTAAGAAAAAACAGCCAACAGAAATAGGAAAAGACCTCAAGATGACTGAAATGTTGGAATACAGGAACTCTTTAAAACATATAAATATACTCAAGGATGTGAAGGAAAAGATGAACATAGATGGGAAACTCAGCAGAGAACTAAAAGTGATAAAAAATGATAAAAAGAAGAAACCAAAAGGAAATTCTAGAAACAGAAAAGTGAAATATTTGAGATAAGAAAATTACTAAATGGGGTTAATAGCAGCTAGGAGTTGAATGGGGAATCTAAAAACAGACAGACATTGAGAATTAATTTATTTTCTACAAAGGCATCAAATTCAATGGAGGATATGAATGTCTTCAAACAAATGCTGCTGAAACAACTTGACACATATAAGGGGAAAAATGAACCTCCACCCTTACCTCACAAAACTCCAAGACTAATTTGTAATGAATCACAGATTAGAACATCAGAACCAAAATTATAAAGCTACTAGAAGAAATTTTAGGGGGATATAGTTGGGGACTTGGGTAGGCAAAATTTCTGAGCGAGAACACCAAAAGTACTGATCATAAAGGAAAAAAATTAAATTAACTTCAAACTTAGAGTGGCCTTCACATCGAATGACACCTAAGAAAATGACAATGGTAGCCGCATTTTGGGAAAAAATAGTTGCAATATATGTATAATTCCAATTAATGATGCTTAAGAAGAAGCAAAAATAATTTATGGCAATAAAAATTAGAAAAATGATTATCTATAGAAAGTAGAAATGGGCTAGAATGGAAATGAGGGTACTCTTTGTGGCACTGAAAATGTTTTTATGTCTTAACTGAGATTTTAGCTATATTGTTATAAAATTTGTCAAAAACTTATTAAATTATATTCTTAAGATGTGCATGTCAGGGCGCCTGTGTGGCTCAGTGGGTTAAGCCTCTGTCTTAGGCTCAGGTCATGATCCCAGGGTCCTGGGATTGAGGCCCGCATCGGGCTCTCTGCTCAGCAGGGAGCCTGCTTCCCCCTCTCTGCCTGCCTCGCTGCCTACTTGTGATCTCTCTCTCTCTGTCAAATAAATAAATAAATAAATGTGCATGTTACCATACACAAATTTTACTCCAATAAAATTTTGAAAATTATTTTTAAAAATAGCTAATTTTTTTCTTTCAATAGTCCCTTTTAAAATTTTTTTATTATGTTATTTTTGAGTTGTTGATTATGTGCTATATTCTACACCAGGAGTTCTTAACTGGTGACAATTTTATCCCCCAGGAATCATTTAACAATTTGGAGAAAGATTTTATTGTCATTACCAGGTGGGGTGCTACTGGGAACCAGTGGATGGAAACCAGAGATGCTGCTGGTTTACATAGGACACACAGGACAGTTTCCACAGCAAAGAACTGTTTGGCCCAAAATGTCAGTAGTGCGGAGGCTGAGATATCCTGCTCTCCACCAAGCAATTTAAATGCATTACTTCATTCATAAAGTGTTCTTAAAAAATGATAGGTTAAGGTTAATTGGTTATTTTGGTCAATCATATGTAGATATTCTAAGAACATATCAGCACTACAATGTTGCACGGTAGGCAAGAGAGATCTAGAATACAGGAGAATGAATCATTTTTGGTTGATTCTAATCTTTGTCTCAGCATAGAACAAATCTTCCAAACTCAATGTTATTCATAAATGATCCAATAAGTAGACTTCAAAGAAAGGAGTATTCCAGGTGTAGGACTAATATTTTTTAAGTTTATTTGAGTATAGTTGACATGGAACATTACATTAATTTCAGGTGTACAACATAGTGATTCAACTCAGTTTATACATTATGCTATGTTCACCACAGTATAGTGACCAACTGTCCCCATACATCAGCATTACATATTCTTTATACTTATTCTGGTGACTTACTTACTCATTCCATAACTGGAAGCCTATTTCTCTCACTCTCCTTCACCCATTTTGCCCAACTCCCAATCCTCTGGCAACCATTAGTTTGTTCTCTGTAATTATAGGTCTGGTTCTCTTTTTTTATTATTTAAAAATAACAAATTGCTTGTTTATTCATTTGTTTTGTTTTGTTTTGTTTTAGATTCTACTTATGAGTGAAATCATAGGATAATTGTCTTTCTTAGTCTCACTTACTTCCTTTAGGTCCATCCATGTTTGTCTCAAATGGCACAAACTCATCCCTATTTTATGACTGTGTAATATTCTAGGGGTGTGTGTGTGTGTGTTTTCATGCGTGCCTGTGTGTGTACCTCATCTTCCTTATCCATTTATCTATTAATGGGTATCTCCATATCTTGCTTCCATATCTTGGCTATTGCAAATAATGCTGAAATTAAACATAGGGGTACATACATATTTTTGAATTAGTGTTTTTGTTTTCTTTGGGTAAATATCCAACAGTGGAATTTTTTAAATTTTTTAATATTTTATTTATTTATTTATTTTTCAGAGAGAGAGAGAGAGTAGAGGCAGGCAGAATGGCAGGCAGAGGCGGAGCAAGGAGCCTGATGTGGGACTCAATCCCAGGACGCTGGGATCATGGTCTGAGCCGAAGGCAGCTGCTTAACTGAGAGAGCCACCCAGGCATCCCCAATCGTGGAATTATTATTATAATATTTCTATTTTTAAATTTCTGAGGCACCTCCATATTGTCTTCCACAGTGGCTGGACCAATTACATTCCCACTAATAGTTCACAAGGGTTACTTTTCCTCCACATCCTCATCAACACTTGTTATTTCTTGTTTTTGATTTTAGCCATTCAAACAGGTGTATAAGGTGGTATCTCACTGTAGTTTGATTTGCATTTCCCTGATGAATAGTGATATTGAGCATCTATTTGTGTATCTCTTGGCCATCTAATAGATGTTGGCCATCTATATGTCTTCTTTGGAAAAATGTCTACTCAGTTCTTCTGCCCACTTTTTAATCAGATTGTCTGGGTTTTTTTTGGTGTTGAGTTTCATAAGTTCTTTATGTATTTTGTATATTAACCCCTCATCAGAGATATCATTTGCAAATATCTTCTCCCATTCAATAACTTATCTTTTTGTTTCATTGATAGTTTCCTTTGTTATACAAAAGCTTTTTTATTTTGATGTAGACCCAATAATTTATTTTTGCTTTTGTTCCCCTTGCCTCAGGCGACCTATCCAGAAAAATGTTGCCATGGTTGATTGATGTAAGAGAAATTACTGCCTGTGCTCTCTTCTAGAATTTTTGTGGTATCAGGTCTCACCTTTAGGTCTTTAATCCATTTGAGTTTATTTTTGTGTATGGCGTTAAAAGGTGGGTGTGGGACCAATTTTATACAAAAAGTTCTGGATTTCACTTATGAGTGAAATGATATACTATCTGTCTCTCTCAGTCATAATTATTTCCTCTAGGTCCATATGAAGGGTCAGCTGAGAAGAGCCAACAACACAGAGTTACCATATTCCAAAGGATGCCAACAAAACTGGGTAGCAGTATGTTCAGACAGCAAAGGAAAAATCATGGTTCAAAGCCAGAGACAGACAAGTATAGGTAATGAGTGAGACCAGTGAATTAAGGAAGGAAGAAGAGTGGGTCTGGATGCAGGGAAATATCCAACCCCAAAGCCATAAACCACTGTTAACTTTTTTTCCATAACCTGTAAAGATGGCAGTCAACACTTGAAATGTGAGAAAACCTAGAGAAGAATCTCCCAAGTGTTTGGCACAAGGAGATCATATCTTCCAGCAAAAATAATATTGCACTTGTATATGAGAGGCTGTGACATGAAGCAGTTTATTCTCACCTGGTAGTCCTAAGTCTCTTCATCTGTAAAATGAGAGAAGCAGCTGGATTTATAAGGTCTTGCCACTAATTCACCTATGATTTTTTCTTTTCTGGCTTGACAATATCATGGAGTGCAGAAGAGACACCAAAGATAAAAAAAGCAATGCCTAGAAAAATGATTTATGTAACCTCCCTGCAGCCCTTTTTATTCTCTTGCTTTACATTATTGGCATTTGTTATGTATACATACATGTATGTATGTGTACATGTCTGAATATATGCATGAATGCATGTATGTATGTATGAATGTATGAATGTCACAATAATTCTGTGTAATTAAAACTACGTGCATAGAAGACTTCCATTCACACCATATTCCTTCTATAATTACAAACAGCCTTTTTCCTTTAGAATCATGTTGTCTTTTCTAGCATCAGGACACCACAAAGACAAACTTCTCTGACTATACATATTCCTCTTATTAATCCTTCCAAATCCTTAACCTGTCAATGCACTTGCCCACTGGATTCAAAATCTGTGGTTTTAGCCATGCAAGTAAGTGAAAAATTTAATTTTTAGGTTCAACAACTCAGAAAATCTGAACTAAAAATATAGATACTTTATTCCAGTGCATTGAATCCAGCTATCATCCATGTCTCTTGATTTCATTGATGCTTTCCTTTTCATAATGTATAATCCTCCTTCCCTGCCTTTTCCTTGACCTGTTTAATAGTGGAGCATGGAACCATCATAGGGTCACTATGCATAGTCCTGGCACAAACCCTGATCAAGTATTTTCCAATAACTCAGACTCACCAGCCACAGCAGCACAAAATTAATATTGCTGTCCCAAGGCAGCTATCCAAACCAGCTGCTGTGCCTTGAGTATGTGTGTGCCAAAGGATTTGTTGTCTTGTTTCTTAATCTTCAACACATTTTCCCAGTCCATACAATAATTTTCTGTGCTGCTTTTTTTTTGAATCTTAATTTCCTGAATCTTCTGTTTTGAACTCCTGCTCCATTTACCAGTGCCCACTGCAGAGCTGAAAGTGTATTGTTCTCCCCCATAAACCTTGATTCCTTGAAGTATGAGCAAAAAGACAATCCCAAATCCTTCAGATGATCTAAAATCATGGATCTGCATTTGTATCATTATGGTGGTTCTGAACTCGCCAGTGGAAAGTGTTGTTTCTCCTGTGTCTCAAGCCCCTTCCATGCCACTTAATCTACTTAGGATATTATGAGCTTGCTTTCTTTCTTTCTTTCTTTCTTTCTTTTTTTTTTTAAATTTTATTTTTTATAAACATATATTTTTATCCCCAGGGGTACAGGTCTGCGAATCGCCAGGTTTACACACTTCACAGCACTCACCATAGCACATACCCTCCCCAATATCCATAACCCCACCCCCTCTCTCCCAACCCCCCTCCCCCTCAGTTTGTTTTGTGAGATTAAGAGTCACTTATGGTTTGTCTCCCTCCCAATCCCAACTTGTTACATTTATTCTTCTCCTACCCCCTTAACCCCCCATGTTGCATCTCCTCTCCCTCATATCAGGGAGATCATATGATAGTTGTCTTTCTCCGATTGACTTATTTCGCTAAGCATGATACCCTCTAGTTCCATCCACGTCGTTCTTTGGCTACTGATTTGGATTGTTGGTCATCACGAAAAAATAAACAATTCCTTCACCAGGTATATAAAGTATCATTCAGGATATCTGTTGAATGTTTTACTCTAAGAACCTCCCCCACTCCACAGAGTTGATCAGTTGCTTGGTTTATTCTAAGAAATCCTAAACCAAGAGTTGACATACTTTTTCTATAAAAGTCCAGTTACTAAATATTTTAGGATATGTGGGCCATATAATCTCTGTTGCAACTACTCAACTCTGTCACAGCAGCATGTAGTTGTCATATATATGTGAAAATAAGTAGGTTTGGTTGTTTTCCAATAAAACTTTATTTGTAAAAGTCAGCAGCAAAAAATTAACAGGTCAGAAAATGACAGATGCTGGCAAGGATGCAGAGAAAGGGGAACCCTCCTACACTGTTTGTGGGAATGCAAGCTGGTGCAACCACTCTGGAAAACAATATAGATGTTCCTCAAAAAGTTGAAAATAGAGCTACCCTATGACCCAGCAATTGCATTACTGGTATTTACCCTAAAGATACAAATGTAGTGATCCGAAGGGGCACGTGCACCTGAATGTTTATAGCAGCAATGTCCACAATAGCCAAACTATGGAAAGAACCTAGATGTCCACCAACAGATGAATGGATAAAGAAGAGGTGTTATATACATACAATGGAATACTATGCAGCCATCAAAAGAAATGAAATCTTGCCATTTGTGACAACATGGGTGGAACTAGAGGGTATTATGCTGAGTGAAATAAGTCAATCAGAGAAAGACAATTATATGATCTCCCTGATATGAGGAAGTTGAGAGGCGACGTGGGGGGGGTTTGGGGGGTAAGAAAGAAATAAATGAAACAAGATGGGATAGGGAGGGAGACAAACCATAAGAGACTCTTAATCTCACAAAACAAACTGAGGGTTGCCAGGGGGAGGGAGGTAGGGAAAGGGTGGTTGGATTATGGACATTGGAGACGGTATGTGCTATGGGGAGTGCTATGAAGTGTGTAAACCTGGTGATTCATAGACCTGTACCCTGGGGCTAATAATACATTATATGTTAATAAATAAAATAAAAATTATTAAAAAAAAAAGTCAGCAGCAAACTAGGTTTGGCCTATTTGCAATAGTTTTTGGACCCCTCTCCTAAGTTTTCAATTAGCAGTAGTTTGGATTCTCTTCCAGGAATTTTCAAATGGATGAGACGAAAAGATGTAATGGGGCTTTCTTTGAACTCAAAAGACAAGTCAATGTGATATCTATTATCAAAGAGCTACACAGAAAGAACTGGTCTGCTGGAGTGATAGCAGTAGAAGGACATTTTTTACTGAAGTCCTAATCCACTGTTCTCCAGCTACTTTTCACTTACCTCTGTTACACAGAAATCCCAGCATGTCTCACAACTCAGTTCACACAGAGAATGAAAATGTAGGAGTCAAGAAGTTTCAGGTTGAAATAACAAACAATTCAAACTGACTCACTCACTCAAACAAGCAAGCAAGCAAACAAACAATGGAAATATATTGACTTATAAAACTGCCCGGCTGAATCTATATTACAAATAATGTCATTGGACTCTCCATATGGGTTTTTTTGCTTGATTTCATTCTCAAATTTTCTAAATGCAGTGGTGAAAGTGCTCACTGCCAGCTCTAGGTTTACATTTAATGATTACAATGAGGAAGGCCCTCAAACCCATATCTTTCCTGGTCATTCAAGAGAGGTTCAGAGGAAGGTTCTGGTTGAATACATTTGGAATGGTAGGATCTAGTGGTAGGATATTTTGCTTTGCCACTGTATGTGCCAACACTGTCTCCAACCAAACTTTACATATGGGATTCCCCACCAGAAAGAAGGGTTCTGATAATAACAGTAACAACAACAAAAGAGAAAGGATGTCAGATCAGCAAAACTATAACTAACATATCACTACAAAACAGCAATATTTCTTCTGTAGTATCACCTAATCTTTTACATTAAATTGTTACTTTTCAATTCCTAACAAACAGCTCAAAAACAGCTTCTCTATATTGTTATCAATCAAATGAAATGTCACTGTGATACTAATTAAGCTTATACATTAGGGCTTCTTTCAAGGCCCTGAAAGAGGTCCGAGTAGTGCTTTCATGTGTACCCCTGCCGAAATCTGCAAAATAAAATACTTTAGTGCTACTGGTTAAGAACACAGTCTCTATTTACCCTAATTTTCCTTTCATTATGCTTCATCTCATATGGGATGGTATTGGAGCAGCAAAGTGCACTTTTGGGATTCAGCTTAGGGAAGCCTGAATTTGGATATATTTAATTTGAACTTAGTGGGATATAATAATGTGGTTTGAGTTCACTTCCATGTATTGTTAATTTAGTACTTGCTACTCTAGAATTTCTTACTGCCTATGGTGCCAGAATACCTTACCTTGTTAGAGTTACATATCCAAATGTCACTGTTAAAGACAGAATTATAAGATGGTCCCCCAAGATTCCTGGCCCCAGGAGCACATACTTTCTTCCACCTACTTAATCAAACACTAATATAGTACCGTTTTATAGGGATTTTCCAGATATAACTAAGATCCTGAATCAGTTGACCTTAAAACAAGGAGATTGGTTTGGCCTGAACTAGTCACATAAGTCCTTTAAAAAAAAAAAAAATCCAAATAATATATCCACCCCTCCCCAGTCACAGAAAAATAAGTCAAAAAAGGCCACATCTGGCTGGCATAGAAGAAAGCTAATGTCCATATTAGGAAGTGCCTGTGGGGATCATGAGGCAAGGCCCTCCAGGTAGCCTCTAAGAACATTACCCTGACAATAGCCAGCAGGAAAACAGGGAACTCAGTACTCACAAGAAACTGAATTCTGCCAACATCCAGAGGTGGAAGAGGACCCTAAGCCCAGATGAGAACTGCAGTCCTGGCTGACACTTCGATTTTAACTCAGGGATACACTGAGCAGATATGCCAGTTATGTCATTTCTGAATGTCTGATCTACAGAAAATATGTGATTTAAACCACAAAATTTGCAGTAAATTATTATGTAGCAATAAAAAAAATACAGTCATACATCAGTAGGAATGTGTTTTGGAGATCAGCATTAGAAGTATTTGGAGGAGAACAATGTCTGAAATATTTGGTACCCAAAAGTTTTCTATGGAGAATACTTCCAGTCATCAAAGAATTCCATTGTGCTAATTGAACATAATAATAAAAAAGAAAAAAATGAAAAAAAAAAGGCTTCAGAAACACCCACTCAAAATGCAAGTTCTGTTGTCATACTGTACCTGACCATGCAGCATATATAATTATAAATGCATGATGCTTTTTAATAAGAAGCATGAGAAATAGAATTTATCATATTCTTGTGTTTATAGAAGCTTATGCCATAAGTATGAGTTGTAAAGTGGAAATAAGATATTCCAAACACTTAATATTAAAAAAAAACAAAACAAAACTGTTCAACTTTGGTAGAGAAAAGACTGACCATTTCCATTCTCCCTGTGTAAGAGATTTCAAGAAATCATTGGTATGAGAAGAAGAACTATAAATGTAAGGGGAAAAGGTATGATTATTTTGTGTCAAATAGTTAATAAAAACATTTTTTCCTTGAGGTTGTGATGTTTATGGTATTTAATTATTTTGGATTTATAATATTTGTTTATTCTTTTGTTCAAAGTGGTCAATTATTTTTAACCTTTTTTAAAAAAAAATTAAAGACAGTGTTCATAATCCTGTAAATGTAGGACCCCACAAAGCCTGGATCTGACCTGCTGTCAATAGTAGTGGCCTGCTTAGTGAGGCAGGTTCCTGACACTATACCATAGCCCTACATAGCTGCAGAAGGACTATGCATTACTAAACCCTGTGCTTGACAATCACAATGTAGACTTAAAAGTCAATCCTACTGTACAGGATCAAAACCGCAATGAGATATCACCTCACACCTGATTAGAATGGCTATTATCAAAATACAAGAAATAACAAATGTTGGCAAGAATGTGGGGAAAAGGGAATCTTTGTGTACTGTTGGTGGGAATATAAATTGGTGTAGCCACTCTGGAAAGTAGTATGGTGATTCCTCAAAAAATTAAAAAAAGGAAGTAACATGTGATCCAGCAATTCCACTTCTAAGTATTTGTCTAGGGAAAAAGAAAATATGAATTCAAAAAGCCATATGTATCTCCATCTTCACTGCAGCATTATTTATAACAGCTAAAATATGGGAACAACCTAAATGTCCCTCAATGGATGAATAGATGAAGAAGATGTGGTACACACACACACACACACACACACACACACGGATATTATTCAGCCAAAGATGCTGCTTTCAGACTTACAAACTGAATCATGTGTGGTTCAATATTTTGCTTCTTAAAAGATCTACCTAATTAAAAAGTCTTTAAAATATTTTCTTTTTAAAAACATACATTTAGGACTTTTAAAGGGTTTGCCAATATAATAAACTACTAATAAGTTTGCTTTTCTATGATTCATTAACATTCTGACAATTAATTCTACTAAGAACAACATATTAGAAATAAAAGGCACTCCTTGGAGGTGTCTGAGGGGCTCAGTTGGTGAAGCATCCACGTCTTGATTTCAGATCAGGTCATGATCTCAGCATCATGAGATCGAGCCCCAATCAGGCTCTGAATTGAGTGTGGAGTCTGCTTAAGATTCTCTCTCTTCCTCTGCCTCTCCTCTTCCCCACCCTCAGCTTGTGCTCTCTCTCTCTCTCAAAAAAAAAAAAAAAAGCACTCCCTATGGTTGTTACATAAACCACTTTATTTAGTATATGATAGTCCAACTAATACTAGAGGAATCACACATAACTTAGTTCCTACTTATGCATATGTAAGTCTTTATATTTTCCATTGTAGATATTAAAAACATAATTATGCTAAATAATGTACTTTTGGATATTGACAAAAGGATAATGGTATTTTCATCCTTACTATGAAAAGTCTCACCAGCATTGGTTTCAGTTTTAGAGAGTTCACACTCCTCATAAGGAAACTTCCCTGGAATTAATATAGTATGCAAAGATACTCCATCTGCTTCTCTAGCACAGACCAGCTAAACTTTTGTTGACACTTAAAAAAATATATGCATTTCACAGTTTTTTTTAATATATTTCACAGTTTCACCAATGCACTTTCAAATGTGTCTCTCAAAGACATGCTTCCTAACAGGACTACTCTATTAGAAGTAAGTACTCAGGAAGAAGACAGTGTTTTACCTTGGGACCATGGTTCTTTTGCTTTCTACCTAACAACCAAATTTTGCTTGGGTGCTTGGGTTTGTCCTGTCTAAAACTCTGTGTGTATTCAATACTGTTCAGAAAAAGTGAAATAAAACTGCCATAAATATGACAACATCCAGGACTTTTATAGGTACAGCTTTCTCATGAAATGTGAGGACCAAAGCTTTGTATATATGAATTCACTTATTATTCATAATTCTCTCAGGTAGTAAAGGGAATAATAATAGTATTTACATCACAGGGTTATCATGAGGATTCAGTAAGATTATTAAGTAACTTACATTTGGGTAAGACGACCCCTAACTGCATTCTGGTAAAAAGTGACAGATAAACTATTTTGTTTATTTGCTAGGAACCAGTATAATATAAAATGTAAATGTACACAAATGCTATCAGCAGAAGTAAGCAGGCATGCTCCTGTTGTTTCATCATAGTCCTGCTGTCTCGGAGGAGCAATATTCTTGCACCTCTTTTATCTATGTTATCCTTCTGAGCATCTGACTAGGCAGATTCTAGTTTAGCCATGACTTCTGGCGATTTCAAGCTAAGCAAGGTATTTTGTACGTCAATTAGATCTTCAAGCCACAGTCCTGAAATGGGTTAGCAAACAACATATCAGTGGACAGTGAGGGAGGCTAATAACCACAAACTCACCTTAGCCATAAGAAAATATTGAGCCTAAATATGTCTTCAAAGGCGGTGATGAGTAACTAGAAAAACATGGTAATATAAAACAGATTAAGATGTGGCACACACACAAAATAAATACTTGACCCCCAAATTAAAAGAGAATAATTCTGAAAAAAAGAATTACTTCAAGAACCAGAGAAAAACTTTTTGCTTCACTTGTTTAGTGTTCTCATAAAACAAAAGAGAGTATGATCACCATGAAACAGAATAAAACAATGATATAAAAACTGGGAGAAACTTCCATTTCAAGTTATGGTAGATTAGCTTTTACAAGACAGTCTGGCCAAGAGCAATTGGAAATACTGTATACATTATAAAAAACTACTTGAAGACATCAGAAAACCACCAATTCAGTGAGAATTGAGGGGGGGGGTGCATATTGTAGAGAAAAAGAAGAGCCTAGTATAAAAATATGATATTACAAATCACAGTTATGTTCTAAAGTATTTGACAAATCTATAATAATACCCTCAGCCAAATTGCTGATAAACTGAGAAAAGGTCCTGAAAATGTCCCAGAGGCTAAGGAAACAAAAACAGATGTTCAAAGTCCACTGGGATACAACAATCCTGGCACCCACCCCAGCTTTCAACTAAGGTGCTCAAAGGGCAACAATATGGAACCAGTTTTACTAGAAGTTGATCAAACCTTATAGACCAAAAGTCAGTTTCAAATGAACCCATTTCCCATTTGGATTTATGGTCATTTGTTCTTTCCCTAATGCCATCAAGAAAGGAAAGAGGGGGCTGGAGGAAGAAAATGCCACCCTAGAGCCTCAAATTGTATCTATAATTTTTCATAAATCATCAAAAATGACCAGATGTGTACAAGACTTTAGAAACAGTAAACAATAGGTACAGGCCCAAGGGAGAAGTTTGACATCAAAGTGAAGAATTTCACATAGAATAAGAAACTATAAAATCGAATCAAATGAAAATTTTAGAACTGGGGGGAAACACAGCAAAACAACATGAGATTAAGGACTCAATGGATGCTTTTAACAACAGAATAGACACAGCTAAAGAATGAATCAATGAAACAGGTAAGAACAAAAAAACACAGATGCACACATGGAAAAACCATGGGCGGAGGGAGGGACATAAGGAGCATTTCAGAAATAGTGAAATTAGATACAGCATGATAATGACCATGAACAATAATGTACTACATACTTGGAAGTAGCTAAGAGAGTGAATTATCACTAAACACACACACACACAGTCACACACACCCACACAATTGTGATTGTGAGATGATGAATGTGTTAGCGAAACTTATTGTGGTAATCACTTCACAGTAGATAAAAATATCAAATCATCATGTTTTACACCTTAAACTTACACAATATTACATATCATCAATATCTCAATAAAACTAGAATTTTTTTCAAAAAGGTGAAGAACTAGAGTTGTGTTCCTAGAAAACTTTGTGACACTTAGAGTCCTTAGTGGAAATAATGTCCTATACTTCAAAGACATACCAGATCATCTACTTGTTAAGTACTGTATATTATTTTTAAAATACCATAAGGGCAGATATTTACATGCAGTAGTAAATAAATAGGTTGGGGTAAAGTAGGTAAGTCTGGGAAAATGTTAATTCAAAGTTGTAACACAAAACAACACATAAAATTTTAAAACCAATCAGGTACTTTTGTTGCTTTGTTTGTTTCATTTTAAAGATAAAGTAAAATAAATCAGGAAAGCAGAAACCAAAAATAATGTCCATAGTTTGATCAAAATGCTCTTATTTGTTGCTTTATCAAGCCTTTAAACTCAACTATCAACAGTACCACAACTGATACCATAAAAAATGACTTTCCTTGAAAAAAAAAAATGTTCCTATTATCCACAACCTACACCACCCAAAATGTGCAGTGCCCTCAGTATGAGGTTTTTTGTTTGTTTGTTTGTTTTTTAAAGATTTTATCTATCCATTTGACAGAAAGAGACAGAGATCACAAGTAGGGAGAGAGGCAGGCAGAGAGAGGAGGAAGCAGGCTCACCGCTGAGCAGAGAGCCAGATGCTGGGCTTGATCCCAGGACTCTGGGATCATGACCGGAGCCAAAGGCAGAGGCTTAACCCACTGAGCCACCCAGGCGCCCCCTCAGTATGAGGTTTTAAGGACAGGGGCTGAATCCATACTTTCATCTAATCATGCCTCCTTCTGCTCAGGTTCTTCTCTTATCTTAAACAAAACCCGGTCTTAGTAAGTGAAAATAGTTTCAGCATTTCAAGACTCTGATTAAGTCCATTTCTTTTTTTTTTCTTCATTTTATTTTATTTCTTTTCAGTGTTCCAGAATTCACTGTTTATGCACCACACGCAGTGCTCCATGCAATACATCTCCCTCCTTCTATAAAGCCTTACGTGATCATTCCACATAACACAGTTTGTTTTCTCTTTGCATTTCTAAACCATGTGAATTCTTAAGCATGTATTTTATGATGTGGTTGTCATCATTTAATGTGCTTCTTTCCTTTTGCTATTATTTTCCTCTAAATGTGGAGACGAGTATGTAGAACACAGTAAAAAAAATGTGGTTGTTTCTTAGAGCTGATGGAGGTTCTAATGATAAAGGACAGAAATTAAGACAAAGAACTGAATGAGGATAAATTATCTTCTAAAATATTTTTTGACAATAATATAAGGGCTTCATTAAACCCGTCTAGGAAATAATCTTTTCCTGACTTTAATGTATCAATTTATACAAAACGTTTCCAAATGGAACATGTTTTTCAAAACCTTTTTTTCCAAATGGAACATTTTTTTCAAAATCTCTCTCAGAATTTGTGCTCAAAACAAGGTCCACTACCTATTACTGAAATGATCATTGTTCTTGAAAGCCACAAGAAATTACAACTGCCTTGTGTTTCACAAAAATAAATCTTTGTGAAGAAAACACATGTAATTCTCTCCATTCCATGAAACTATGTACAACCAATGATATGGAAAATGAGGTCTAAGAAAAATCATTATATAGATTTAATATAGAAATACCCTTTAATATAGAAATACCAGCCAAATCCTACCAAATCCTCCAATTTCCAGTCAGAAATTTTCTATGCTGTTTCCCCTGAATCAAGAGATTTCTCTTTCTTTTTTTCTTCCTCAATTTCTTCATTTTTCTAAAAATTTCTGTCCTTTTATTGGACTCTTTAAAAAGTATTCTAGGATCTATTTAAAGAGAAGTAGCCAAGGCTAAATTTCCATGAATTCTAATGTCATTCAAAATCTCTTAGTGACAAAAGTGGCCTGTTCCATATTAAATGAACAAATGAGTAGCTAACAGGCAAGCAGCTCAAAGGCCAAACCTTGCGTGTCTCTTGATAGAAGACGGCTATCTAGTAGTTCATTCAGTCTTAGAGTAAAACTAAAGGGACAGAATCATATTGGGGCACCTGGGTGCCTTAGTTGGTTAAGTGTCTGACTTTTGGTTTTGGCTCAGGTCATGATCTCAGGGTCTTGAGATCAAACCTCACATAAGGTTCTGTGATGGCATGAAAACTACTTAAGATTCTCTCTCCCTCTCCCTCTGCCTCTCCTGCTCCCCACTCACATTTTCTCTTCCTCTCTCCAAATGAGAAAGAAAGAAAGAAAGAAAGAAAGAGAGAAAGAAAGAAAGAAAGAAAGAAGAGAGGGAGGAAGGAATTATAAAAAGAAAACAAGAAAAGGAATTCTGTTTTCTTTGAAAGGCTCTTTAAAAAATCATTTTGGGGAAGGAAAAAAGAAAAGAATGGAAAAGAAAGGAAAAAGAAAAAGAAAAGAAAGGAAAATAAAAGAAAGAAAAATAGAAAGAAAAGGAACCAGCTTCTAGTTTCATTGATGTCTTCTACTGTATTTCTAGTTTCTAATTCATTGATCTCTGTTCTAATCTTAATTATTCCCCTTCTTGCATGTGGGGTTGGCTTAATTTGTTGCTGATTTTCCAGTTCTTTAAGGTGTAAAGAGAATTGGTATGTTTGAGATTTTTCAATTTTTTTTGAGTGAGACTTGGATAGCTATGCATGGTCCATACATGCAATGGACTATCACGCAGCCATCAGAAAGGATGAATGTCCAACTTTTGTATCAACTGGATGGGACTGGAGGACATTATGCTGAGAGAAATAAGTCAAGCAGAGAAAGTCAATTCTCATATGGTTTCACTTACTTGTGGAGCATAAGGAATAATATGGAGGACATTAGGAGAAGGAAAGAAAAAGTGAATTGGGGTAAATTGGAGCGGGGGACGAAGCATGAGAGACTGGACTCTGAGAAACAAACTGAGGGTTTTGGAGGGGAGAGGGTGGGGAGTGGGTGAGCCTGGTGGTAGGTATTAAGGGGGGCACATATTGCATGGAGCACTGGGTGTGGTGCATAAACAATAAATGCTGGAACACTGAAAAAATGAAATAAAATTTTTTAAAAAGAAAAAGAAAAAGAGAAAAGAAAAGAAAGGAAGGGAAGAAGGAAAAAAGACAAAGGTAGATGGATGGAGGGAGGCAAATATACAACATGTATGACTTTAGATTCAGAGAGGAAATGTAAGAGGTAATTGAGTTTCATAATCCAGCTGGGAATGTGAAGCAGATCATGGCTGTCAGCTTGGGCTGCCATAACAAAATACATAGATTGGGTGGTTTAAACAACAAAAAATTCATTTTTTTCCAGTTCTGGAGACCACAAAGTCCAAGATCAGTTCTCAGTAGGGTTCAGTTTCTGGTGAGGATGCTTTTCCTGGTTTGCAGATGACCATTTGGTCTTCACGTAGCCCTTCTTCTAAGTGTGTGTTCAGAAAGAAAGGGCTCTGGTGTTCCCTCTTCTAAAAGCATCAGCCCTATCAGATTAGGGCCCTACCCCTGTGACCTCATTTGCCCTTTATTATCTCCTCACAGGACCCACTTCCAAGTACAGTTACACTGTGGTGGGGGTTGGGGGGGTGGATCAATGTATGAATTTGGAAAGGACACAAACATCTGGTTTATAAGAGGTTATGACAAATGAGTTAGTATCACAACTTAACCTACTCTTTTCTACTCCCAAGGTGCTTCCTAATTGGAAACCAGATAAAGAATGTGTATGGAAGTTTCACACAGAAAACCATGATTACTGATTGAGGGTGGTCGTGGGCCAACAAAAATTATGGGTAACTAGTATTTACCACAAAATGGTAAAATGGTTTTAACTCAAAGACTTTGATTGCTCTTTTATTTGAGATGTAAGGTGGACACAAGAAGATGAAGAAGGCTGGTACATTAAACAACAAAAAAAAGCCAGATATTGGGGGGAGGAGTCAAGATGGCGGAGAAGTAGCAGGCTGAGACTACTTCAGGTAGCGGGAGATCAGCTAAATAGCTTATCTAAAGATTGCAAACACCTACAAATCCAACGGGAGATTGAAGAGAAGAAGAACAGCAATTCTAGAAACAGAAAATCAACCACTATCTGAAAGGTAGGACTGGCGGAGAAGTGAATCCAAAGCGACGGGAAGACAGACCGCGGGGGGAGGGGCCGGCTCCCGGCGAGCGGCGGAGCAACAGAGCACAAAATCGGCACTTTTAAAAGTCTGTTCCACTGAGGGACATCGCTCCAGAGGCTTAACTGGGGTGAAGCCCGCACGGGGTCAGCGTGGCCTCAGATCCCACTGGGTCACAGAAGGATCGGGGGTGTCTGAGTGTCGCAGAGCTTACCGGTATTAGAACGGGGAAGCTGGCTACAGAGACAGAGCCGAGGAGTGAGCTCTAAGCTCAGGGTTACCTTGAACCAGTCTCAGGCTCGGTCCACTTGGAGCGTGGCCAGAGGCCAGGGTGACGGGAGTAACTGGGTGCTGTACTCTGAGGCGCACTGAGGAGTGGGGCCCCGGGCTCTCAGCTCCTCCGGGCCGGAGACAGGGAGGCCTCCATCTGCATTCCCATCTTCCAGAACTCTACGGAAAGCGCTCAGGAAAGAAAGGCTCCCGAAAGCAAACCCAGCAAACCCGAGTGGATTGCTCAGCCCGGCCCCGGGTAAGGGCGGTGCAACTCCGCCTGGGGCAAAGACGCTTGAGAATCACTACAACAAGCCCCTCCCCCAGAAGATCAATGAGAAACCCAGCCAGGACCAAGTTCACCTACCAAGGAGTGCAGTTTCAATACCAAGGAGAGCGGCGGAATTCCAGAGGAGAAGAAAGCAAAGCACGGAACTCATGGCTTTCTCCCCATGATTCTTTAGCCTTGCAGTTAATTTAATTTTTTTTTCTTTTTCAATTTTTTTTCTCTTCTTCTGCTAAATTTTTTTAACTTTTACCATTTTCTTTTTTAACGTTTTTAAAATAGTTTATCTAATATATATATATTTTTTTTTCCTTTTTATATTTTTTATTGGCTTTCTTTTTTTAATAGTTTCTTTTTTTTTCTTTTTTCTTTCTGAACCCCTTTTTATCCCCTTTCTCCCCCCCCACAATTTGGGATATCTTCTGATTTGGCTAAGGCATATTTTCCTGGGGTTGTTGCCACCGTTTTAGTATTTTACTTGCTCCTTCATATACTCTTATCTGGACAAAATGACAAGGCGGAAAAATTCACAACAAAAAAAAGAACAAAAATCAGTACCAAAGGCTAGGGACCTAATCAATACAGACATTGGTAATATGTCAGATATAGAGTACAGAATGACGATTCTCAAGGTTCTAGCAGGGCTTGAAAAAGGCATGGAAGATATTAAAGCAACCCTCTCGGGAGATATAAAAGCCCTTTCTGGAGAAATAAAAGAACTAAAATCTAACCAAGTTGAAATCAAAAAAGCTATTAATGAGGTGCAATCAAAAATGGAGGCTCTCACTGCTAGGATAAATGAGGCAGAAGAAAGAATTAGCGATATAGAAGACCAAATGACAGAGAATAAAGAAGTTGAGCAAAAGAGGGACAAACAGCTACTGGACCACGAGGGGAGAATTCGAGAGATAAGTGACACCATAAGACGAAACAACATTAGAATAATTGGGATTCCAGAAGAAGAGGAAACAGAGAGGGGAGCAGAAGGTATGTTGGAGAGAATTATTGGAGAGAATTTCCCCAATATGGCAAAGGGAACAAGCATCAAAGTCCAGGAGGTTCAGAGAACCCCCCCTCAAAATCCATAAGAATAGGTCCACACCCCGTCACCTAATAGTAAAATTTACAAGTCTTAGTGACAAAGAAAAGATCCTGAAAGCAGCCTGGGAAAAGAAGTCTGTAATGTACAAGGGTAAAAATATTAGATTGGCAGCAGACTTATCCACAAAGACCTGGCAGGCCAGAAAGAGCTGGCATGATATATTCAGAGTACTAAATGAGAAAAACATGCAGCCAAGAATACTATATCCAGCTAGGCTATCATTGAAAATAGAAGGAGAGATTAAAAGCTTCCAGGACAAACAAAAACTGAAAGAATTTGCAAATACCAAACCAGCTCTACAGGAAATATTGAAAGGGGTCCTCTAAGCAAAGAGAGACCCTCAAAGTAGTAGATCAGAAAGAAACAGAGACAATATACAATAACAGTCACCTTACAGGCAATACAATGGCACTAAATTCATATCTCTCAATACTTACCCTGAATGTGAATGGGCTAAATGCCCAAATCAAAAGACACAGGGTATCAGAATGGATAAAAAAACAAAACCCATCTATATGTTGCCTACAAGAAACTCATCTTACACCCGAAGACACCTCCAGGTTTAAAGTGAGGGGGTGGAAAAGAATTTACCATGCTAATGGACATCAGAAGAAAGCAGGAGTGGCAATCCTTATATCAGATCAATTAGATTTTAAGCCAAAGACTATAATAAGAGATGAGGAAGGACACTATATCATACTCAAAGGAACTGTCCAACAAGAAGATCTAACAATTTTAAATATCAATGCCCCTAACGTGGGAGCAGCCAACTATATAAACCAATTAATAACAAAATCAAAGAAACACATCGACAAGAATACAATAATAGTAGGGGATTTTAACACTCCCCTCCTGAAATGGACAGATCATCCAAGCAAAAGATCAACAAGGAAATCAAGGCCTTAAATGACACACTGGACCAGATGGACATCACAGATATATTCAGAACATTTCATCCCAAAGCAACAGAATACACATTCTTCTCTAGTGCACATGGAACATTCTCCAGAATAGATCACATTCTTGGTCCTAAATCAAGTCTCAACCGGTATCAAAAGATTGGGATCATTCCCTGCATATTTTCAGACCACAATGCTCTGAAGCTAGAACTCAATCACAAGATGAAATTTGGAAAGAACCCAAATACATGGAGACTAAACAGCATCCTTCTAAAAAATGAATGGGTCAACCAGGAAATTAAAGATGAATTGAAAAAATTCATGGAAACAAATGATAATGAAAACACAACGGTTCAGAATCTGTGGGACACAACAAAGGCAGTCCTGAGAGGAAAATATATAGCGGTACAAGCCTTTCTCAAGAAACAAGAAAGGTCTCAGGTACACAACCTAACCCTACACCTAAAGGAGCTGGAGAAAGAATAAGAAAGAAACCCTAAACCCAGCAGGAGATGAGAAATCATAAAGATCAGAGCAGAAATCAATGAAATAGAAACCAAAAAAAAAAAAAAACAATAGAACAAATCAACGCAACTAGGAGCTGGTTCTTTGAAAGAATTAATAAGATCGATAACCCCCTGGCCAGACTTATCAAAAAGAAAAGAGAAAGGACCCAAATAAATAAAATCATGAATGAAAGAGGAGAGATCACAATGAACACCAAAGTAATACAGACAATTATAAGAACATACTGAGCAACTCTACGCCAACAAATTTGACAATCTGGAAGAAATGGATGCATTCCTAGAGACATATAAACTACCACAACTGAACCAGGAAGAAATGGAAAGCCTGAACAGGCCCATAACCAGTAAGGAGATTGAAAAAGTCATCAAAAATCTCCAAACAAACAAAAGCCCAGGGCCAGACGGCTTCCCGGGGGAATTCTACCAAACATTTAAAGAAGAACTAATTCCTATTCTCCTGAAACTGTTCCAAAAAATAGAAATAGAAGGAAAACTTCCAAACTCATTTTATGAGGCCAGCATCACCTTGATCCCAAAACCAGACAAGGATCCCAACAAAAAAGAGAACTACAGACCAATATCCTTGATGAACACAGATGCAAAAATTCTCGCCAAAATACTAGCCAATAGGATTCAACAGTACATTAAAAGGATTATTGACCACAACCAAGTGGGATTTATTCCAGGGCTGCAAGGTTGGTTCAACATCCGCAAATCAATCAATTAATCAACACATTAATAAAAGAAAGAACAAGAACCATATGATACTCTCCATAGATGCTGAAAAAGCATTTGACAAAGTACAGCATCCCTTCCTGATCAAAACTCTTCAAAGTGTAGGGATAGACGGCACATACCTCAATATTATCAAAGCCATCTATGAAAAACCCACCACAAATATCATTCTCAATGGAGAAAAACTGAAAGCTTTTCCGCTAAGGTCAGGAACACGGCAGGGATGTCCGTTATCACCACTGCTATTCAACATAGTACTAGAAGTCCTAGCCTCAGCAATCAGACAACAAAAGGAAATTAAAGGATCCAAATCGGCAATGAAGAAGTCAAACTATCACTCTTTGCAGATGATATGATACTCTATGTGGAAAACCCAAAAGACTCCAGTCCAAAACTGCTAGAACTTGTACAGGAATTCAGTAAAGTGTCAGGATATAAAATCAATGCACAGAAATCAGTTGCATTTCTCTACACCAACAAGAAGACAGAAGAAAGAGAAATTAAGGAGTCCATCCCATTTACAATTGCACCCAAAACTATAAGATACCTAGGAATAAACCTAACCAAAGAGACTAAGAATCTATACTCAGAAAACTATAAAGTACTCATGAAAGAAATTGAGGAAGACACAAAGAAATGGAAAAATGTTCCATGCTCCTGGATTGGAAGAATAAATATTGTGAAATGTCTATGCTACCTAAAGCAATCTACACATTTAATGCAATTCTTATCAAAGTACCATCCATTTTTTTCAAAGAAATGGAACAAATAATCCTAAAATTTATATGGAACCAGAAAAGACCTCGAATAGCCAAAGGAATATTGAAAAAGAAAGCCAAAGTTGGTGGCATCACAATTCCGGACTTCAAGCTCTATTACAAAGCTGTCATCATCAAGACAGCATGGTACTGGCACAAAAACAGACACATAGATCAATGGAACAGAATAGAGAGCCCAGAAATGGACCCTCAACTCTATGGTCAACTCATCTTCGACAAAGCAGGAAAGAATGGAAAAAAGACAGCCTCTTCAATAAATGGTGTTGGGAAAATTGGACAGCCACATGCAGAAAAATGAAATTGGATCATTTCCTTACACCACACATGAAAATAGACTCAAAATGGATGAAGGATCTCAATGTGAGAAAGGAATCCATCAAAATCCTTGAGGAGAACACAGGCAGCAACCTCTTCGACCTCAGCCGCAGCAACATCTTCCTAGGAACATCACTAAAGGCAAGGGAAGCAAGGGCAAAAATGAACTATTCGGACTTCATCAAGATCAAAAGCTTTTGCACAGCAAAGGAAACAGTTAACAAAACCAAAAGACAACTGACAGAATGGGAGAAGATATTTGCAAATGACATATCAGATAAAGGCCTAGTGTCCAAAATCTATAAAGAACTTAGCAAACTCAACACCCAAAGAACAAGTAATCCAATCAAGAAATGGGCAGAGGACATGAACAGACATTACTGTAAAGAAGACATCCAGATGGCCAACAGACACATGAAAAAGTGCTCCATATCACTCGGCATCAGGGAAATACAAATCAAAACCTCCATGAGATATCACCTCACACCAGTCAGAATGGCTAAAATGAACAAGTCAGGAAATGACAGATGCTGGCTAGGATGCGGAGAAAGGGGAACCCTCCTACACTGTTGGTGGGAATGCAAGCTGGTGCAACCACTCTGGAAAACAGCATGGAGGTTCCTCAAAATGTTGAAAATAGAACTTCCTTATGACCCAGCAATTGCACTGCTGGGTATTTACCCTAAAGATACAAACGTAGTGATCCGAAGGGTCATGTGCACCCGAATGTTTATAGCAGCAATGTCTACAATAGCCAAACTATGGAAAGAACCTAGATGTCCATCAACAGACGAATGGATAAAGAAGATGTGGTATATATACACAATGGAATACTATGCAGCCATCAAAAGAAATGAAATCTTGCCATTTGCGACGAAGTGGATGGAACTAGAGGGTATCATGCTTAGCGAAATAAGTCAATTGGAGAAAGACAACTATCATATGATCTCCCTGATATGAGGCAGAGGAGATGCAACATGGGGGTTTAAGGGGGTAGGAGAAGAATAAATGTAACAAGATGGGATTGGGAGGGAAACAAAACATAAGTGACTCTTAATCTCACAAAACAAACTGAGGGTTGATGGGGGCAGGGGGGTTTGGAGAGGGGGGGTGGGGTTATGGATATTGGGGATGGTATGTGCTATGGTGAGTGCTGTGAAGTGTGTAAACTTGGCGATTCGCAGACCTGTACCCCTGGGGATAAAAATATATGTTTATAAAAAATAAAATTAAAAAAAAAAGAAAAAAAAATAAGCCAGATATTGCCACATAAGAAATAAAGTCTTAACCCCTCTCATTGAGCTTGCATGTATCATCAGCAAGCGGCCTTTCAATTGTTTCAAAAAAACTTTTTTTGCAAGAGATCCAGCAGTATAAGGGAAACATGAAAGTTTGGCCCAATTTGATTATTCCCCAGTTCTCAGGCCCAATTTGATTATTTCCCAGTTCATCTGTCTTATATACAAGTTAGCAATATACTCATTTGTTTCTCTGAAAACAAGAACTGATGACTGAGAGTGATGTGCTATTGCCAGACACTGCAACTATCCCTAAAAGCTCCAGCTGATCTATGGCAGACAGTTAAATTTTAATACAATTAGTCTTGGTTTCATGTCAATCAATGCCACACACCACCATCTAACCAGAGATTCTCTCTCCTAATTCTCAGTGTTGAAAATTACCTACAATATGTTGTTAAGATTAATTTTTTAAAAAATAAAGAAAATTCCAATTATTCTCTATAGAAGAGCATAGTATTTCTTCAAAATGAAGATGTTCCAGGACAGTATTTTTAAAAGTACTTAGAAGAGATTCTGAGTGATGATCTCTGCACATAAGTCTTGTGGGTCATCTTCACTTGCTAAAATCCCTCTGATTTTGTGTAGACTGTAATTTCCTTAGACCATGTTTTAACATTAAAAGATAAGTTCTGATAAGGCTGAAATTATACCTGATATATTTTTTTTAAGATTTTATTTATTTATTTGACAGAGAGATCACAAGCAGGCAGAGAGGCAGGCAGAGAGAGGAGGAAGCGGCTCCCCGCTGAGCAGAGAGCCCGATGCGGGGCTCGATCCCAGGACTCGGAGATCATGACCTGAGCCGAAGGCAGCGGCTTAACCCACTGAGCCACCCAGGCGCCCCTATACCTGAGATTTTAATTAACTGGCATTTTAATACTGTGGTAAATATATAAATTTTTAAAAGCCAGTAATTGGGGGCAGGTGTTATGGATCACATTTGAGACTGTATATTTTAGAGTTTAAGACAAATTTATGAAAGAACAGGTATAGAGAGAACTTTTTCTAGACAGTGAATCCATTGAGAAAAGAAGTAACATAGAGCACCTCAGCTGTTTCTATATGTAACAAAAATCACAAGATAATGTAATTAATCAAATATCAGGTAATGTATATAGTAATAATACCATCTAATGTTTGATTCTCATATTACTTAGATGAAATACCTGAATTGAGATACACTATTCTGGAATGTAGAAGTAGCTGATTACTACACATCCACATAAAAGTAAGTATAGTTTATCATTATGAACGGATTCTGTAGTTAGGGTTCTTTATTTGTGAATTCTCCTGTATATATGTATTTATAACCTGAAAATCAATACTACTGTTGTGCTTTTGCAATCATTCATGGGAATGCATGCACATAACAGACCTGTACAAAATTTGAGTTTCTGATGCATTTTCCCAGCTGAGGTTGAAGAGGCCAGTGCTAAGCCATCCTGTCACACAGATAACGAGCTCTCACACAGATGACGAGAGGGTAAAGATGGTAAGGATCAGCACAGTGTAGTGTAAAAAGCTCTGATTCTGGGGCCAGCTGCACAGGGTTTAAATCCCAAGTTTGGCACCTATCACCAGAGTGGTCACAGTTCTGACTTTTCTGTTTTGCAAAAGAAAGAAAATAGAATCTACCAGGATGAGGTGTTTTCAGGATTTAAGATTATAATTTATGTAAGATATGTATACATATTTCCCCGAGGGCCAACAGATCAATATTCACTAATTCAGTATGCACAGTGACTTTATAGAGCATACTACAAGCAAAGATAATCAACTGCATTTTTAAAAAATAATATTTAAAAGTTACTACTTTTCAGACTACAAAAATATCCCCATAAGAATCAGACTAGCAGCCTTGAGAGTTGTTTCCTAATTTTCAGAGTATGTGCGGTATGCTGTGTAGGTGATAGGATTCAAAGTTCTTTAGTTCTCTGTAACTTGATACCTTTTTTTTTTTTCATTCAATCAACAAATTTGTGTTAGGTATTGTTCTTTGGATAAAATACTGAGCAAAAAAAGACAAATGATTCATAGAGCTAATATTCCAGTTCTAGAGAGAAACAATAAGCAAAATAAATTAACCTATATAGGATAAAAGGTAGTCACAAGTGAAAAAACTCTAAATAAGGAAGACAAAGTCTCTCTATGCATTGAATATCTGAGTCATTCTCTCTTCTATATAACTATTGACTTTACCCAACTTCAGCCTCATATTCTTTGATTCAACTTATTGTAAATTATTCTGAATCAGTTTCCCATCTCCACCCTTACTATCTTTCCAATCAATCTTACATTGATTTTCCAGAGATATTTCTCTAAATGCCAACCAAAGTCTTCAATGATTCTTCCATACCATATAAAAAATAAACCCATGTCCCACAAATTTTTGTTTAACCTATCCAGATCGGATTGGCTGGTTGGCTTGTCTGAACCTGATGCTGCTATCCAAACTCAAATATCCACTGGTCCCCATATATGCCTAACAATTTTTCATCCCCATCCATCTTTTATAAGGTAAGACCTGTCCTACTAAAATGCAAATCTATCATATCACTTTCATGTATTAAACATTTCAATAATTCTTCATTTTCTAAAAGTTGTAGAGCTGGCTACTTAACATGACATGAAGCCTCATTTCCTGCCATATCCCCAGCTCATGGTATAGATATTTATATTGAACTGTATGTCTCTACTTAGAGTGGTCAGCATCTGTAGTCTTCCTAATAAACAACTCATCTTTCAGAATTTAGCTCCAACACCACTTCCTCTTTTGGACCCTATCCCTACCAGGAGTTAGGTACTCACCTAGCACTTTAAGTTCATATCTATTTAACATACTAATACTTTCTCTTATAATTTTTTCCTTCTTTCCATGTTATAAGCTTCATATTTCCATTTGTTTTGTATTTCCTGGTACACAGAAGGTATTCCATAAATGTTTGCTGCCCCTAACATAATACACTTCAAACATGAGATATTATATGCAAATCTGTTAATGAAATGACTAGAACAGAAGTTCCAGAGAGAGAACATGCTATGAAGTTAGGTGTGGTATAATTACTGAAACAGAATAAGGAATCCTTGATTGAAGGGATATGAAGATTGGTTACTGTTGGGCTTACCAGAAACAAACAAAAATGCTGGAGAGGATCTGGAGATGCATATACCAGAAGCCTGGCTAGCAGGGGACATAAAACATGAAGCCATATTTATGTGCTTCCCTCCCTTCTATTCCTTTTTGATCTGCCTTAAGCTGGCCCAGTTGTTATTAGATTAACATAATAGTGAACATATTCTTCTTTATGCTCATGTGATTCATTTCTTATTTCTGTTGTACAAACCTCTGTGTGTTTCTGTGTGTGTATGTGCATGTGTGTGTGTGTGCACTTATGTATTGTTTCTTAATGATTGAAAAAAGGTGATAGGCTTATAAAATTACTTCTAAGCTGCCTCTGACACTTTCTGGTTAGAAGAATTAATTAAAAATTAAAATCTTTATGCCAAAAAGTGGCTTCCTTCTTGACAGAGGGATATTCCTACTGAATAACTGGAAATTCGTACTGCTAAATAGCTCTGCTCATTTAGCATCATATTCTACAACTTTTCTTATAGTTTCTTAGGTAATTTGGGATATTCTGCTCTCTTAAATGAACCAATAAATTACCACCAATCAGTTTTACTTCTCTTATTTTCCCCCATAGGTCTTAACTCAGTTCTCATCATTAGGTAAGTATTTAACTGAGTTCATATAACATCATTCAGTTTGTTTAGATGTGAAGTCATGCTTAATTCTATGAGTTCACTTTAATAACCCTTCTTAAACTCAGTTAAACTAAGTATTTGAAATAAGAAAAATACTATGTAAATTGGTTAATCCATACACTTATCTAAAAATACTTTATAGGATAATAACAGTATAAATAAGGAGCTTATAATTTAATTAGAAGTAAACTACTCTGTTGGATGAATATGTAGAACTCCAAAGCATATCACATTGATTTGTAGGGCTATCTACATTCACCAAGTGAAACCATGAGATTGCTGCATGTTGTTATACAAAGCATGAAGTTAAAATGGTTTATTTTCATTATTTAGGATAGCAATTAATAATTAATATGATTTTATAGTTAAAATAAATGTATATATGTGTGTATAAATATATATATCTTTTTCAGCTTCTAACCTTGACATAAATATGAACACTAGGAAAGTCAACACAATTACTAAAATATAGTACTTTAATTCCTCCCCAGAATCATTAATTCTTTAAAGTCTGTGTGACTAAATGTGGAATTCAGGTTTATTTTTGTGGCCAACACATGCCAAAAAAAAAAAAAAAAGGAAGCTGATAATCAATAATGTATTAATGTTTATTTTATGGTAATGCTGGAAAACATGGTGGCAAGGTAAAGAAAACAGAGGAGCTTTTCTTTAAAGAAAAAGAATCTAAATATTTTCAAGGTAAAGCAAACAAACAAAACTCCCTTATTCACTCATTTTTTTTTTTTTGTTGGCATCAATAAGCACATTTTATTTATTTATTTATTTTTATTTTCAGCATAACAGTATTCATTGTTTTTGCACCACACCCAGTGCTCCATGCAATCTGTGCCCACTCTAATACCCACCACCTGGCTCCCCCAACCTTCCACCACCACCCCCTTCAAACCCCTCAGATTGTTTTTCAGAGTCCATAGTCTCTCATGGTTCATCTCCCCTTCCAATTTCCCCCAACTCCCTTCTCCTCTGTAACTCCCCTTGTCCTCCATGCTATTTGTTATGCTCCACAAATAAGTGAAACCATATGATAATTGACTCTCTCTGCTTGACTTATTTCACTTAGCATAATCTCTTCCAGTCCTGTCCATGTTGCTACAAAAGTTGGGTATTCATCCCTTCTGATGGAGGCATAATACTCCATAGTGTATATGGACCACATCTTCCTTATCCATTTGTCCGTTGAAGGGCGTCTTGGTTCTTTCCACAGTTTGGCGACCGTGGTCATTGCTGCTATAAACATTGGGGTACAGATGGCCTTTCTTTTCACTACACCTGTATCTTTGGGGTAAATACCCAGTAGTGCAATTGCAGGGTCATAGGGAAGCTCTATTTTTAATTTCTTGAGGAATTTCCACACTCTTTTCCAAAGTGGCTGCACCAACTTGCATTCCCACCAACAGTGTAAGAGGGTTCCCCTTTCTCCACATCCTCTCCAACACATGTTGTTTCCTGTCTTGCTAATTTTGGCCATTCTAACTGGTGTAAGGTGATATCTCAATATGGTTTTAATTGGAATCTCCCTGATGGCTAGTGATGATGAACATTTTTTCATGTGTCTGATAGCCATTTGTATGTCTTCATTGGAAAAGTGTCTGTTCATATCTTCTGCCCATTTTTTGATATGATTATCTGTTTTGTGTGTGTTGAGTTTGAGGAGTTCTTTATAGATCCTGGATATCAACCTTTTGTCTGTACTGTCATTTGCAAATATCTTCTCCCATTCCATGGGTTGCCTCTTTGTTATCTTGACTGTTTTCCTTTGCTGTGCAGAAGCTTTTGATTTTGATGAAGTCCCAAAAGTTTATTTTTGCTTTTATTTCCTTTGCCTTTGGAGACATATCTTGAAAGAAGTTGCTGTGGCTGATATCAAAGAAGTTACTGCCTATGTTCTCCTCTAGGATTCTGATGGATTCCTGTCTCACGTTGAGGTCTCTTATCCATTTTGAGCTTATCTTTATGTACAGTGTAAGAGAATGGTCGAGTTTCATTCTTCTACATATAGCTGTCCAGTTTTCCCAGCACCATTTATTGAAGAGACTGTCTTTTTTCCACTGTATATTTTTTCCTGTTTTGTCAAAGATTTTTGACCATAGAGTTGAGGGTCCATATCTGGGCTCTCTATTCTGTTACACTGGTCTATGTGTCTGTTTTTATGCCAGTACCATGCTGTCTTGGTGATCACAGCTTTGTAGAAAAGCTTGAAATCAGGTAACATGATGCCCCCAGTTTTATTTTTGTTTTTCAACATTTCCTTAGCAATTCAGGGTCTCTTCTGATTCCATACAAATTTTTGGATTATTTGCTCCAGCTTTTTGAAAAATACTGGTTGAATTTTGATCGGAATGGCATTAAAAGTATAGATTGCTGTAGACAGTATAGACATTTTAAGAATGTTTATTTTTCCGATCCAAGAGCATGGAATGGTCTTCCATCTTTTTGTGTCTTCTTCAATTTCCTTCATGAGTGTTCTGTAGTTCCTCGAGTGCAGAACCTTTACCTCTTTGGTTAGGTTTATTCCCAGGTATCTTATGGTTCTTGGTGCTATAGTAAATGGAATCGATTCTCTAATTTCCCTTTCTGTATTTTCATTGTTAGTGTATAAGAAAGCCACTGATTTCTGTACATTGACTTTGTATCCTGCCATGTTACTGAATTGATGTATGAGTTCTAGTAGTTTGGGGGTGGAGTCTTTTGGGTTTTCCATATAAAGAATCATGTTATCTGCGAAGAGAGAGAGTTTGACTTCTTCATTGCCAATTTGGATACCTTTTATTTCTCTTTGTTGTCTGATTGCTGTTGCTAGGACTTCTAATACTATGTTGAACAAGAGTGGTGAGAGTGGGCATCCTTGTCGTGTTCCTGATCTCAACGGGAAGGCTGCAAGCTTTTTCCCATTGAGGATGATATTTGCTATGGGTCTTTCATAGAGAGATTTTATGAAGTTCAGGAATGTTCCCTCTATCCCTATACTTTGAAGCATTTTAATCAGGAACGGATGCTGGATTTTGTCAAATGCTTTTTCTGCATCAATTAAGAGGACCATGTGGTTCTTCTCTCTTCTCATATTAATTTGTTCTATCACATTGATTGATTTGCGAATGTTGAACCATCCTTGTGGGCCAGGAATGAATCCCACCTGGTCATGATGGATAATCTTTTTAATGTGCTGTTGGATCCTGTTTGCTAGGATCTTGTTGAGAATCTTAGCATCCATATTCATCAGTGATGTTGGTCTGAAATTCTCCTTTTTGGTAGGGTCTTTGCCTGGTCTGGGGATCAGGGTAATGCTGGCTTCATAGAAAGAGTCTGGAAGTTTTCCTTCTGCTTCAATTTTTTGAAACAGCTTCAGGAGAATAGGTGTTATTTCTTCTCTGAAAGTTTGGTAGAATTCCCCAGGGAATCCATCAGGTCCTGGGCTCTTGTTTTTTGGGAGGTTTTTGATCACTGCTTCAATCTCGTTACTAGATATCGGTCTATTCAGGCTGTCAATTTCTTCCTGGTTCAATTTTGGGAGTTTGTAGTTTTCCAGGAATGCATCCATTTCATCTAGGTTGCTTAACTTATTGGCATATAACTGTTGATAATAACTTCTGATGATTGTTTCTACTTCCTTGGTGTTAGCTGTGATCTCTCCCTTTTCATTCATAATTTTATGAATTTGGGCTTTCTCTCTTTTATTTTGGATTAGTGTGGCCAATGGTTTATCGATCTTATTGATTCTTTCAAAAAACCAGCTTCTAGTTTCATTGATACGTTCTACTGTATCTCCGGTTTCTACCTCATTGATCTCAGCTCTAATCTTGATTATTTCCCTTCTTATGTGTGGAGCTGGTTTAATTTGTTGTTGATTCTCCAGTTCTTCAAGGTGTAGAGACAGCTGGTGTGTTCTGGATTTTTCAATTTTTTTTTAGGGAGGCTTGGATGGCTATGTATTTCCCCCTTCTTCACTCATTTTTATTTGATTGTTATTACCCAACAATTGGCTCAATACATCAGCTTCTGTTTGGCAAAGAAATATTTTAGGTAGTAAATGAACTGTGTTTAAGCATGAATCATTGCCTTTGGAGTAGCCAAGTCTTTGAAGACAACGGTTGAGACAATCTCAACTAATGATAATTTTAAAATCATAAATACCTATTTAAAATGTGTCTCAAATTAAGAACTGAAATACTTATTATATCAGGGTAAAGAAGCCATAATTTTTTCTAATGAAAGTTATGGTGATTTTTTTATATAACATTAGAATAATAGGTGCTATTCTTAGCTTTATTTATTTATTTATTTTTAAAGTATGGGGCTTGAACTCACAACCCTAAGATTAAGAGTCAGAAGCTTAACTGATTGAGCTACCCAGGCACCCCAGTTATTGGCTTTAAATATTGGGTATAAAGCTCTGTTAAGACCACTCCTGTCAAAGGGGATAAATGATGATTCACAAGATTTTGGCAAAGAACTCAACTTCCATTTAGTATTTTTTCACTCAGTCATCTATAACTTTTATTACAGATTTTAATTTAAAATAGGAATTGTACATTAGAAGCTGTTCTTTTTTTCTCTGCTCATCTTTAGGAGAGGTGAAAAGATATTTGGGAATTTAAAATCCTCTTGATTTTGATGGTCATGAGCCTAAGTAAACTGTTGTTTCCTAGCTGGATGGATGATTTACAATAAGGAAGAACTGGATGGTTTGAAAGGAACATAATGAACAGTGGGACATGATATTACCACATCTCTCTCAATGGGAAAAAAAATGCCATTACATATATTCCTCAGGAATTATATACTAGGCATGATTTTTATGCTGTGGTATATTCTTATGGATATAGTTGATGTAGATCTTCCCTCATTATTCTGCATATCTAAGCTAACTGAAGTTATCAAATGATGCCTGCTACTCAACACTATATATAAAAATGTAAGTATACAAAAATTCTATAAGTGTTATTTTTCTGTCCAAGAGTGATTCTGTAGTGCATTAATTTTGTTCTTTCAGTAAAAACATATGTTGGAATCAAGATATATAGCCAAACAAATATTTACATTTAGAATAGGCAGACAGATAAGAATTTTTATAAATATCACATAGACATCAATTATTGGGAATTTAGAGAAAAGGGCCTTATATTCAGAAATAGCACAAAATTCTAGATAATATTAAGCTGGAGTATCCAGTATAAACTAGCTTCACAGTAACTCAAATATCAATCAAAAAAAAAAAATCAACATTAAAACAAAATTTATGACTTAGAGTTTCCAATCTATATATAAGGAGTTTGAAGTTCCCATTCATTTTAACAAGAAATAAAAAGCTGAACAAACCTTCCAAAATAAAAAGTACCAGGCCCTGATAGGTTCACTTGTAAATTCTACCAAACATTTAAGGCAGAATTTATACCAACTGCCTACAATCTCTCCTGAGAAGAGAAGCAGAGGAAATATTTACTAATTAATCAAGGCTAGCATTACCCTAATATCAAAAACAGATGAAGACATTACAGGAAAAGAAAAATAGACAGCAATATCTCTCATGAACACAGGTGCAAAAATCCTCAACAAAATATTGGCAAATCAAATAAAAAGAAGTATAATTATACACCATAATCAAATGGGATTTATCCCAGATATGCAAGGCTGTTTCAATACTTGAAAATAAATTAATACAACCTATTACAGCAACAGACCAAAAGAGCAAAAAAAAAAAAAAAATAGGATCATATCAACAGTCAGATAAAGCTTTTGACAAAAATCTAACACTGGTTTGCATTAAAATCCCTTAGTAAACTAGAGATAGAGGGGCAACTGTCTCAACTTGACACTGTCCACAACTAACACCATATTTAATGATGAGAAATTTGAAGTGTTTCCACTAAGATCAAGTACAAGAGCAAGGATGTTTCCTCTCACCACTCTTTTTCAACACTGTCCTGGAAATTCTTACTAACGCAATCAAGTAAGAAAAGAAAAGAAAAGTTTTATAGATTGGGAATAAAGACATGAAAGTGCATTTGTTTGCAGTATATAGGATTTTATATCTGAAATAATCAACAAAAGAACTCCTGGAACTAATCAGCAATTATAACAAGGTTGCAGAACATAAGGTAAACATACAAAAGTCTGTTGCTTTCCTAAATACTAACAATGAACAAGTGGAATTTGAAATTTAAAAAATTTATTTCAGTATATCTCCCCAAAACAAAATAATTAGATAGAAATCTAACAAAATATGTACACAACCAATATGAGAAAGACTATAAAACTCTAACAAAAAAAATAGAGGAAAAAAAAAACTAAATAAAGATATCCCATGTTCATAGATAGGAAGACTTGATATTGTCAAGGTGTCAGTTCTTCCTAATTTAATCTATAGAGTCACCACACTTGCAATCAAAATCCCAGCAACTTATTTTGTGGATATTGAAGAACTGATTCTAAAGTTCACAGAAAGAGGCAAGACACTCAGAATAGCTAATACAATATAGAACAAAAAGCACCAAGTTGGAAGGCTGATGCCCCTGCATTTCATGACTTACTATAAAACTACAGTAAAAGACTGTGTGGTATTGAAAGAATACCGCAAAGTGAAAGAACAGACAAATAGCTCAATGTAACAGAAAGGAGAGCCTAGTAATTGGTCTCCATAAATATAGTGCACTCATCTTGACAAAGGAACAAAAGCAATACAATGGAGCAAAGACAGTCTTTTTAACAAAAAATGCTGGAACAACTAGACATTACATGCAAAAATAAATCTAGAAACATACTTTATACCCTTCACAAAAATTAATTCAAAATGGATCATAGACCTAAATGTAAAATGCAAAACTATGAAACTCCTAAAGATAACATAGGAGAAAACCTAGATGACCTTAGGTATAGTGATGACTTTTTAGACACAACATCAAAGATGCAATCCATTAAATAATTAATCAATTGGACTTCATTAAAATTAAAACTTCTCTGCAAAAGACACTATCAAGAGAATGAGAAAACAAACCACAGAGTGGAAAAAATATTTGCAAGACACATCTGATAAGATGACCAATCCAAAATATACAGAGAAATCTTTAACAACAAAAGAAAACAAACAACCTAAGTAAAAATTGGCCAATACTTAACGTACACATCACCAAAGATTATATATATATATATACATATATATATGCATATATATATGGCAAACAAGCATATATAATCATATCATCAAAAAATGCAAATTAAAATAACAATAAGCTACCACTACACACCTACTGGAATCTCCAAAATTTGGAACATAGACACCACCAAATGCTTGCAAGGATGTAGAGCAACAGGAACTCTGATACATTGCTGATGGGAATGTAAAATTGTTACAGCCACTGTGTAAGAGAATTTGGAAGTTTCTTACAAAAACAAAGTTACTCTTACCATACACCCAACATCACATTTCTTAGTAGTTACCAAAGGAGTTTAAAACTTACATCTATATCAAAACCCACCCACAGATTTTATAACAGCTTTATTCATAATTGCCTAAACTTAGAAGCCCTCATGATACCCTTCAGTAAGTGAATGGATTAATAAATTCTTGTACATCCAGACAATGTAATGTTACTCAGTGTTGGAAAGAATTGAGCTATCATGCCATGAAAAGGCATGGAGGAACCTTAAATGTGTATTACTAAGTGAAAGAAGCCGAGCTGAAAAGACTACATACAATGTGATTTCAATTATATGACATTTTGGAAAAGGCAAAACTCTGAAGACAATAAAAAATATTAGTAGGTGCCAGGGGTTAAATTTGGGGGAAAGGGTTGTATAGAAAGGGCAGAGAGAATTCTTAGGGCAATGAAAATATTCTCTACAACATTATAATGATGGACAAATGTCATTATACATTTGTTCAAACCTACAGAACGTACAAAACTAAAGGTAAAGCATAATGTAAGCAATAGACTCAAGTTAATTACAATGTGTCAGATTAGATTAATCAATTATAACAAATGTACCACTCTGGCAGAGGATTCTGATAATGAAGGAAGTTATACAAATGTAGGGGCAAGGGATACACAGGAACTCTCTATACCTTCCCCTCAATTTTTCTGTGAACCTAAAACTGGTTTAGTCCTAACTAAGAAAAACAAAGTTAATATCTGCAATTAGTAATCTTGCTAAAAATATTCAAATCATAAAGGCACCAAATATTTGAAGAAATTATAAGTTACATACACACATACACATCAATTGGAATAATTATGGCTGTCAGTAACAGACCTCTTGACTAACAATGACTTAGAATTAAAGGAAGAAGTCCAGAGGCAGGTAGTTATTAGCATTTATTCATCTGCTTAACATCAGGTCCTGGCTTCCTTCTGTGTCACTGTCACTAGTATACTGATATGTCTCACTCTATGCTTTTCTCTTCCTTTTAACGAGCAGGCTGGTGCAGCCTTGAATATAACATAACTCATTTAGGTTAATAAGCAAAAGGAAGAATAGTGTAAGATCCATCTATTCTCTATCAAAAAAAGCCAAAACTGTTCTAGATGCTTCTTGGAAAATTTTCCTATATCACATGATATAGAACTGAATCTCAGGGCCACCAATAACTGGGAAAGAAAATATCTCACTCGGCATCTTTAGTGAAATGTGGGAAATGGAAAAAGGAATAAGGAGCTGTCAGTGAATTATCCATTAACAGGATGGATGGATAGACACACACACACACACACAGACTATATCTCAGTTTTAATATTTTGTATGTGAGACAAAATGTTGTTTATTCCCAAATATTTTGAATTATCATTTTAAAACTGACCATTACAGCAGCACTGCTGTTTTTATAAATTGGACACTTACCCTCTATTACTTCTCTATTAAATAGATTTTAAATCTATTTCTAAATCTATTTAAAATCACATCGAAATTTAAAAAGTGGTTTATGTAATGATAAAAATATTAAATAAGGCTATTGAAATTTTGCAGTTTTTCCATTTTATTTTATTTCTTTTCAGTGTTCCAAAATTCATTGTTTATGTACCACACCCAGTGCTCCATGCAATATGTGCCCTCCATAATACCCATCACCAGGCTCACCCAACCCCCCCGCCCCCTCTCCTCCAAAACCCTCAGTTTGTTTCTCAGAGTCCACAGTCTCTCGTGAATAAATTATGTATAATTATTTAAAGAAATAATTTATAATTCTATAAAATGTATAAATAACTATATATCTAAAATTTTAAATATCACAGAACTGTCCCTAAGATTTTTTTTAAGAGAGAGAGTGAGAGCATGTGCAGAGTGGGGAGGGGCAGAGGGAGAAGGAGAGAGAGAATCTTAAGCAGGCTCTATGCCAGCATGGAGCCCAACATGGGGCTTGATCTCACATGACCTGAGCCAAAATCAAGAGTCAGACCTTTAGTCAATGGAGCCACCCAGGCATCCTTTATTAATGTTTTATGCATTATTTTCTGTGTGTGTGTGTGTGTGTGTGTGTGTGTATTCTTTGTAGGAACAAGATGGTGTAAAATAAGCACTTTCATCTAGGAGTTTTAAATGCAAATTTTAAAGTTGGTCATTTTGAAAGTATACATACAGACATGAGTACAGACACACAGACAGGTGGTAGATCCTCACTACTAAAAGGTTATCTTCAAATATTAAGGAGAATGGAATTCAGGGACAGGGTAACTTGAAATATCCAGAGGTATTATAAAGTAGAAAAATATTTGTAGCACATTAGGAAACTAGAGAAAGCTACCATACTTAGAAACGAAGAAATTTCTATAACATATAACTTAAAAGGGGATTCAAAACTTTTTCTAATTAAAAAAAAAGACTTCTTCCCAGAATATTTTATGTTATCTGTAATTTATTTTAAGCACGTATATTATAGGATGTGTATATCTGTGTGCCTTTATTTATGAATCCACTTTAATGAATGCGCTACTGATGGTTAATTCACATTTGAGGTAATCTACTCAAAAATACACACTTCAAGGGTAATGAAAAGTTCATTGAACACAATTAAGAGTCTAGGACAGTCAAAACAAACATGAACCATAAACAACTGAATAACAGAATGGTTAGTTAACAATGTTAAAAACAATCTTATTAGAGGAAATTAGAAGTGTTTAATATCAGAGGATTTCTCAGAAATATTATAAAGACACAAAGACACATACAAATATGCAATTCCAATAGTCTAAAACTCTTTAGAGTTAGAAATTCAGCAAATGTATAAGAAATTATGTAGTGACTTTTTGCTAGTAAATGTCCGTATGTATCATAGAATTCAGCCTGGGACATAATTTCATTTTTACATTGTGGACAAGACAGACTATCTCAAGTCATGAGAAGCCACCAATATCTACAAGGAAGAACGAGGTAACCATGACTGCCCAAATTAGCCCAGTTTTGAGAACTGACCCCAAATTAGGTCAGTTCTCAAAAGGACTTCTGCAAGAACCATTCACCAAAGTACATTAATATACATTGGTTCATGAGAATAAAAACTGGAAAATGTTAATAACACTAAAGCCCTTGACAAGAGTTTCATAAATTGCAATTCATCCATAGTAGCAATATGATCATTATATGTTATGTTCTTTGATATGTTAACAATTGACAGTAAATAATCACCATTAATGGGAATGTATATTGTACATTCATATGTCTTCAAGGAGAAGTCTTTGGAAATAGTTCAATGGCCCATTCACCAATTTACACATTTAATGAACAAAATTTGTTATTTTTCAACTTTGTGCCAATTGGATGACATTATGAGCAAATCACAATGGAAACTTATAAAAACCTAACATTATTTTATTAAAGTATGAATGCTATAAATTTTTATTCAATTGGCTTAGAGTTTGGGCTTTCTCCTGAGTTGCAGGGGGATTTCAAAGAATTCACAATCCTCTAAAACCATTATCTTCATCTATTATTCACAATCTTACATTACCTTCAGTAGTACAGCATTGTTTTTCTTTGTAGAATTCATATGATATTGGTGTAGAATTAAAGTGCCCTTTTCTTCTGTCAGTGTGTTTCTGAAATCTGATTGCATAACAAAACTGCATAATGAATACTATACTAAAGATGTTTGACTAGGATATAAAACTTTTTCCGGGTCACAATGAAGTTTTTCTGGGTATGCTGTTGTGTAAGGAATATCTGTTTCTTAATGATGATAAATACAATTTCAGTTTGTGTTTCCTTTCTTTGTAATTTTGAGCAAGTTCTTTAAATTCCCTCTCTCTTGGGTTTCTCATTTGCACAGGTGGTACTGATCATTTTTACCCTTCCTATGTTATACTTTAAAGATTTACAAATTCATTGTTGTTTCTCTTTCAAAGATGTTCCTAGCATAGTGAATGAGTAAAAATTTATTGAATAAATAGACCTGAAGTTGGAAAAAGGAAGGAGTAAAGACCAAGGGACACACAACATTTAGGCTAGTGGCATATAGAACTAGTGAGTACTAGTTCTTGGGGCGCTAGGGGAGATATAGATGCAGAGTCTACAGTGGACGGTAGTCGTATGAAAAGTTACATGCTTGGTAAGTAATGATTCCTAGGAATGTTATTAAGGATCTTGTCTACTGCTCTGTTTTGACTTAAAAAGCAAAACTGTCTTTCTTGAGTACTTCTTGCCATCAGTAAAGAGATAGGTTGGGCTATGACCATTTGTGTCTTATATCCACTCTGATGTGCCTTCATTCTCTCAAAAGAACCAAAAACTTTTACCTTATACACTATTTTAACATACTGTCCTGTTTGAACAGGAGATACTACCACCAGCATCTGCCTGTTTGGGAGCTAAAATATTAATTTAATTTTCTTACAGAAAACTTAAGGGTGAGGTTCAAGCATCAATTTATTAAAATGTTTAGTCTTCTTTGACAAACATAATCTGTGTTGTCAAGAGGCAAATCCAGCCATTATATCTAAAATGTATACCTCTCAGTCTGGCTCTCTAAGCTATACACATTTAACACAATAAATGATAATCAATCTGCTTTGAAGCACTATTTTTTGGAAATCCTAACATATCATGGAGACAAACATGATGGTTGTCACAACTTACAACTAAAATCTGTCTATCTCATAATGAGATGCAAAATACATGTAAAATGTAAGAAGACTGGCACTTCTGGCTAAATAATGTTATTACGTCTCAGATGGTTTATGATATTGATGTGGTTATCCATCTTTGTGAAAGAAAAATGCAAATTCACATTACCAAACATTCAAGAGAGTCCTCTGAAGTCTAATTTATATTCTAGAATGTTAACATCACACAGCACACATCAACACTTTTTACAGAATTATTCTGTGAAAATGTCTTTACCCAAATTCTTAAAGTGAGCTTTGAATATTCCAGAATAAAGTCAAAATTCAGTTGAAAGGCCTTACTATGGTCCCAAAATAAAAATGGCAAACTGACCAGCTTTAATTTTGAGGAAGCACAGCTGACTCAATGGTAGAACAGACCTTATTTAAAAACTAAATAATTAGATGTTGAAGATGTAAGTTAAAAACTAGAACAGACAGAAAGTTAGGAAGAACTATCAAGAGTTGCCTCTAGAAAAGAATCCTAGAATAATCTTACTTTTGCTGACATATCTTATTATATCTAGTCATCATGGGAAAAAGAAATCTGCATCTGTATTCTATATGGAATCTTAATTTCAATTCTGTGTTTATAATCTGTGGATTATGTGTATCTTTTTCTGAATAGATACACATCTGTGTACTTTCTTCTCCATCAGATAAGATGACAAAAAAAATAATGTGCATGTGGGAAAATATATCATAAACTGCCAAATTGACCCAGAAGTCACATATGGCAGTGGTGGGTGACTACAATAAAGCAAATGTATCTTCTGTGTGTCATATTTTTCTAAAAGCCCAAGATCAGATAATTACTTTGAAATGAATACACTATAATTAAGAAGTTTAAGGAAAATATGAATAAAAAATATATGATAGTGCCGTGTCAATATAGAGGAATATATTAGGTAATATAAATTAGAGCTAAAATTAGAGCTAAGATAAATGTACCATATAAAAATCACCTACAGTAAAATATAAGTCATTTTACATAAAATAACAGTGGACTAGCTGTTGAAAACTAGATTTTATAACCGTTTTACATCCTTCACAAGCAGGACAGTTTTGGATATACATCAAAAATTCTTTCCTTTCAGATTATTTCTTCATTTTGTATAATTGGGAATATGCCAGAGAAATGTGATATTTATGACTTTTTAAAAGGCTAGGGTTTCTAAATTCCTAATTGGTGCACTCGTTTGTCATGTAATGAGATCTTAAAATTTAGAATTATTTCCATTATAATAAAGAATTTCTATACTCCCCAAACTAAAATTATACTAAATGTTAACTAATTGGAATTTAAATAAAAACTTGAAACTACCAAAAAAAATTTCTATAGCAAAGGGCTAAAATAAGCTTACTTAACTATAATTTTTACAGGAACTTAAAACGTTCCAGTACTTCTGCTTGTCATCTTTTTTAAAGCTACTTTCCAAAACAATGGACTAAATGCACAACTATTTTTTAAAAGTAATGAAATAACCTAGGCTCTCTATTATTTAATTTTTTTTGCTGAAGACCAATGGGAGAACTAACTAAGAAAGTAGGCACAGAATCTAGTGTTGGCACCATAGTAGGCATAGCTCAAACAAAGGGCATTTGGGACAAAGGGTTTAGATTTATGTGGCAATGTTAGTGATGGGGAATATGATGGAGGGGGCTGAATAGCTCCTTGCCCATTAATGGTATCATTTTTGATGCAGCAGGTGTCATTTCCAGTTAATTAATGTCATTGCTCCAACTAATCAGTTAAGAAGAGCCACAGCTACGTTTTTTATACTCTTGAAGGACAAATAAGAAAAAAGAAAGACATTCTTGTTATTTTCAATAAATGACAGAGATATGAAGAAAAAGCCAATATATTCTAACAAAATGTTAAGAAAGTAGAAGATAATGCTGTTTATATTTTAGATGGGAGGATGAAATCCACAGAAAGAAATCAATACAAAAAGTCTCAAGAGAAATGGTTTTTAGAATTTAAAGAAATTTAATACTGTTTTACAGTGAATAAACATTATAAAGTATGTTTATATCCATGCTAAATAAAGGGTACACTTTCTCTTTTATTAGTTTTAAAAAGGCACAGAATTATAAATAATCTATAAAACAGATATATAAGTTCAACAACAACCCAATGTAAAGCCTGTAACATTTTCCTTGAGTTTCACTGACCTTACCAGTCCTCACCCTTTTGTACCCCTCAAGGGATTCCCTTCCAGCTGCTATGCAGGAACCTGAGTCCTGCCTGAGGGTTCCAACAATAGCTGTCAGAAGAGGTTGGGATGAAGCATTCCTGTTCTAAATATGGATGTTTTCTCCTTCTGAGGTGATTTACATTTTCAACTTTCTCTGTCCTTACAGGCTTTGCTTTCTCTGGGAGATATTTCAGGATAGAAGACCTTGGCAGAGCCTAGATACCACAGCAACAGCCGTATTTTCCCACTGCATAAAGACTACCCCTTCTCACAAAGACATACATAAGTCATAATATAGCTAATTTACACATTTTCCTCACATATGTCTTTTACCAATTCTGGTTTCATTTTATTAAAGTACTTGCTGGAGTTTCAATTCCTCAAGAGATTCATAAAATGAGCCAAATGAATCCATGAATTGTCTTCCTGTATTATTATTTATAGGCCTAAGAGTTAACCCACCGTAAGCGGAAACCTGCTTCCACTGGGCAGATGTTTGAGTCTCATCTCCACCACTATGCATATAAAGCTTTAGCACATTTTGGTATATATATATATATATATATATATATATATATATATACATACATATACACACAAACATACATACACATGTGTGTATGTATATATATAAATATAGTGTATATATACACACATATATATGAGTATGAATCTTGTTATGATATTTATTTTATGATTATATATGTTATCTCTTAAGTAAATTTTAAGCAACGTATCTTACACATCTTTTATAGCCAGCAGGGAAGAGTGGAGGTGCAAAGTAACATCTGTGTTTTCTGTATGTTCAATCTTGCCCTGGGTGATGTACTTATATTAGGCCACTCAATCCTCCCAGAACGCTTAAGGGGTATGATATAATCTCCATTTCACAGATAAGACTGCTAAGAGTCAAAGCATTTATAAAGATAAAACTAGAGATAGGTATATAAATATTCACATTCATTGCCATAAAGAACACAATGAGAAAAGGATAGTCTCTTCAACAAACGGTGTTGGGAAAATGGATATCAACATGCAAAAGAATGAAGTTCAGCTATTATGTCATACCATAAATCCAATAAAAATGGATTAAAAACTTAAACAAAAGATCTGAAACTATAAAACTCCTAGAAAATAGGGGAAAGGCTTCATAACATTGGACTTGGCAATGATTTTACAGAAATAACTGTAATAACTACAGAAATAGGCAACAAAAACAAAATAAACAAATGGGACTACATCAAACTAAATGACTTCTGCAGAACAAAGTAAAAAATCAACAGTGAAGAAGAAACCTGTGGAATGGGAGAAAATACTTGTTAACCATATATCTGATAAGGATTAATCTCCAAAATATATACAAAACTTCTGCAATGCAAAATTAAAAAAAAATAAATTTAAAAAACCCTCCCTAAAATCCCAATTAAAAACTAGATGGGGGATTTGAAAAGACATTTCTCCAAAGGAAACATACAAATGGCTAATGGGTATATGAAAATGTGCCTAACATCACTGATCATCAGAGAAATGCAAATCAAAACCACAATGAGACTAACACTTCACATGTATTAGGATGAATATTATCAAAAAACTAAACTAAAGACAAGTTTGGCAAAGATATGGAGAAATTGAAACACTTACATACCATTGGTGGGAATGCAAAATGGTGCAGTCACTATTGAAAACAGTATGAAATCCCTTCAAAAAAATTAAAAATAGAACTACCACATGATCCAGCAATCCTACTTCTGGGCATTTATCCAAAAGAATTGAAATCAAGATCTAAAAGCATTATTAAGCACCTCCATATTAAGCAATATTAAGCACTATTCATAATAGCTACGAAATGGAAACAACCTAAACTCCCAGTGATAGAAGAGTAGATTAAAAATGTGGTATAAATGGGGGGCCTGAGTGGCTCAGTGGGTTAAAGTATCTGCCCTTGGCTCAGGTCATGATCTCAGGGTCCTGGGATCGAGCCCCACATCAGGCTCTCTGCTCGGTGGAGAGCCTGCTTCCCCCTCTCTCTCTGCCTGCCTCTCTGCTTACCTGTGATCTCTGTCAAATAAATGAATAAAATTTTTAGAGAAAAAAATGTGGTATAAACATATAATACAAATGAATCAGCTTTTAAAAAGAAGGAAATTCTGTAATATGCAAATATGAATGAAACTCAGAGACATTGTACTATGTGAAATAAGCCAATAGCATAAAGACCAGACTGCAATTCCACTCATGTAAGTTGTCTAAAACAGTAAAAGTCACAGAATCAGAGAGTGGAAAGGTGGTTGCCAGAGGCTGGGGGCAGAGGGAGAAATGGCAAGTTACTAACTCATGGGCATAAAATTTCAGTTAAGCAAGATAAATTAGCTCTAAAGTTCTCCTGTAAAACACTGTATCTATAGTCAACAATAATGTATTGTATATTCAAAAATATGTGAAGAGGGTAGATCTCATGTTAAACGTTATTACCATAATAAAATAATTTTTAAAATATTCATGTTTGAGCTGTATAATTGCAAACCACATAAAACATCTCCCCTCCCATTAAAGTATGAATTAATTAAATAATTAATTTTATATTTGACCAAAATTATATGGTCTAGAATAAGAAAAAAGAATCTTTATCCATTTATCAATAATTCTTCATAGCACTGGGTACACAGGAATCTGACAGTAATGATGGATTCATTGTTTTGTGTCACCCTGAAGAAGCAGAATAGATCCTTATCCAAAATTTGGGTCAGATATCAAGACTGATGATGCCAAACATGTACCAAGAGTGTATGGAAAAGGTGTATTACTCACAAACCATGTTTTCTGGGGAGATACTGCAGATTCCCAGGGTGATCTGAAAATGGCTTGGGTTTTTATAGCAGTTAAGGGGTGAGACCTGGGTGAAGGTTAACAGAAGTTGTTTGAACTTACTGCTAAAACCAAGGGAGATTATCCTGGCTTTTTAATCTGCTTGCTTATATGGGGATCAGAAGGGGAATAGGGAATAAGGTAATGTTCAAAAGCTGTCATCAGTCAAGAGAAAAATGGATTCAGGCTGCTTATTATTGTTTAGTTAAAGGCAAATTTGTTCCAAAAGGATCGAATGACTGTGAGAATATAAAAATGCAATATGAAAAGCTAAGGTCAATTGAAAACAAGTATAAAATTCAAATTAGAAAATAGCAAAGTCAGTTTGTTGTAGTGAGTATAATCTGAATGAGTAGTCATGAAATATTTAAATGTTGAATTTTATTGCTTTGCTTTTATAAAGAGAAATTTATAAAAGTGATTCAAAAATGATACTTTTGAAATTCAGTCTCAAACTTTGCTTTAGTTGTAAAATTATCTTTTAATTTTAGAAAACATAATCATGAAGGGGAAGATTTTGCTTTCAATTTCCCAAGTGAATATTTCACTTAGTGAATTCATTCTATCTTACGGATACCTCTACATTTCATTATCATCTACTTTGATTTAATTAAGAAAAAAATCCAACCAAGACAGATTAAATTAAATAGAAAAAAACTGATATATCTTGGATTTACTCAATTCTCTAAAAGTTCAGTGTTGCTCTAAACTCTGTTGGAAATGGGACAAACCAATTGTATAGTCCGTACCTTTCTTCCTACCTACATCTGCTAACCTATGGGTAGAAAGAGGAGAAGCTCACCCATTAAAGTACTATATGACCCCTTCTCCATGGCATACGTGAGAAGAACTCACAAGGGAAGGATTTGCCTTCCATGCACATGGTGTTTCTCTTTGACGGACTTCTTCAGCAACACAGAAACTAGAAATAAAATAACTTCTACCCACCTCTCTGGACAGAAAGTCAGGCTAAACGTGTGTATGTCCTGTTCCATTTCATCAAGCCTCTCGATGATTAATTTCACAGGTGCAGATTTTTTAGTTTGGGGAAAATCAAGTGAACATTTAGCTGAACTGCTTTCTCCCCAGATTTATTTTTCCCAGTAAAAGATTTAAAAACTAATTAAAATTTAAAAAACCAATAAGCAAAGTTTACATGAAGCACATATAAAAGTGTGCACATAGAATATACACACACACACGTTACTGAAGCCAGTCATATGATATGCAACTGAAGAAGTGGAAAGAAAATTTGACTACAGATGAGTATACATGCTGGCTAATAAGACAAATATGTATCTCACAAATAACATGAGAATATAATCACATAGCTAGAAATAGTGCATACCAATACAATGCTAAATACATAAAAGGTAAGTTGATATTGCAATAAAAGGGGAAAATCCCAAACATTCAAATGTAAATTTGTAATTTACTGCCACTTTATTGCTTAACACCAATTAAACAAGAAAAAAAAATCATACAGCTAGAGAATTTAACTTTGAAAATGAGAATTCTGTTTATAAACATGAAATTATAAAGCTGCTCATTAATTTTGATGATTTATTTAGTTAAAAAGCACATCATGAGATGAATAAAATTAAGAGATCTATAGTTTAGGGCTAGATCCTAGAAATATTACCCTCTAAGTGCATTTTACAAAATAATGACAAAGATGAATATCATGCAGACATTTATGTCCTACTACAGAGCTAAATACACAGGTTAGGAATAGAGCATGGTGTGATTATCTTTTTATTATGATACTGAAACTTATAATTTCCCAACTTTGCTTGCTTGCCTCAATGTCTTTTCTAACACAAAGGAGAAAAACTAAATATAGTTCAGCACATTAATTTAAATATACAGAACATTAACCTCTTAATTTATTTGGCAATTTCATTCATGAATTCTTTAGAGACATAGTGAGCTTAAGAGGTGGAGGGATGATGACAATTACCTTTTATCATCTTCTTTGCAACCTTGTCCAATTGAGTGGCATTAATTCACCATGAGTTGTCTTAGATATAAAATATTTAATGATGCTCCCTGACTTCAAATTATAATACAAAGCTATAGTAATTAAAACACCAAAGTAATGGCATAAAAATAGACAACTACATAAATGAACAGAATAGGGAACCTGACAGTAATCCCATGTGTATATGATCAATTAATTTGCAACAGGAGCCAGGAATATATATACAATGGAGAAAGGACAGTTTATTCAATAAATGGCTCCTGAAAAACTAAACAGCAACACACAAGAGAATGAAACTGGACCACTATATTACAGAATACACAAAAGTTAAGTCAAAATCTAGTAAAGACTTGAACGTCAGACCTGAAACCATAAAACTACTAGAAAAAAAACAGGCTTTAAACTCTGAAATGTCTTGGCAATAATTTTTCTTAATGTGACACCCCAAGCAAAAGTAACAAAGCAAAAGCAAACATAGTGGGACTATATAAAACTAAAAGACTTCTACACAGCAAAGGAAACCATCAACAAAATGAAAGGCAATCTACTGAATAGGAGAAAATATTTGCAAATCATACATCTGAGAAGGGTTTATATCCAAATTATATAGAGAACTCGTACAATCCAACAGCAAAAGAACAAACAATTTGATTAAAAGATGAGCAGAGGATATGAATATATGTTTTCCAGAGAAGACATAGAGATGGCCAACAGGTACATAAAAAGATGCTTAACATCATTAATGATCAGGGAAACACAAATCAAAACCATAATGAGCTATTACCTCACACCTGTTGGAATGGCTACTGTCAAAAAGACAAGAAATAGTAAGTATTGGCAAGGATGTGGAGAAAAAAGAACCTTGTGCACTGTTGGTGGTAATGTAAATTGGTGGAGCCACCATGGAAAAGGGTATGGAGGTTCCTCAACAACTTAAAAACAGAACTAACATGATCTAGCAATTCCACATCTAGATAATCATCTGGGAAAAAAAAAGAAAATAACTCAAAAAGATATAACTACCCCCATGTTCTCTGCAGTATTACTAACAATAGACAAGCTATGGAAACAACCTAAGTGTCCATCAATGGATGAATGGATAAAGAAATTGTGATATATATATATATATATATATATATATATATATATATATAGTGAAATATTACTGAGCCATAAAAAAGAGTGAAATCTTTTTTTGTGTGTGATAACGTGGATGGACCTTAAGGGCATTATGCTAAGTAAAATAAATCAGACAGAGAAAGACAAATACCATATGATCCCTCTTATATGTAGAATCTAAAAAAGATACTAGTTCATTGATACAGAGATAGATTGGTGGTTGCAGGGAATAGGGATGAGAGAAATAAAAGGGAAAAAATATGACATGCTCCTGTGTAACGCTTATAATTTCTTATTGATCAATGAAATTATTACTACTGGTTAAATGAATGGAGCAGTAGGATGTGGTTTGTTGAGATAACTATAAAACAGCAGGATACTGGCCTGTCAGCATGGAGGAGTGAAGAGAACTTTTTTAACAGAGATGTTCAAGAGTACATGCTCAGTAGAATAAAAGCTACAGTTGCTAAAATTCTTATTCACAACAAATAAGTATATTATTTTGTTCTAGGTAAGAGTGCTTGATTATATTTAAAAACTTTTTCATAGCTGGATGTTCCCATGAGAATGACAAGGGACAGATACTAATTTTCTCTCAAAGGTCAAAAAGTATGTTACAAGCCTTTAAAAGAGATGAATATGTCACACTCCAGAAAATGCAGCCACCTATCGTGTAGAAATCAGAAGGCATTTTACAGAGGGTCTCAAGAATGTACCTATGAAGGGAGGAAATAAAATTCTATATTTAAGATAATTAATTGATAATCTGAGTTAGATGAGAAAATCATCTTTAATTGCAAAAAATCATTCAAACCTCCTTAGTTTATATAATGACAAATGTATGAGCCCCATTCAGGCAAAGTCACTAAGAACTTTGTTGCTTAATATTCATTAAATATAAGAATTCTTTTAAAAGAATACTATATGGTTACATTAAAAGCAATCACAAATATCCTAAAATTGTTCTCCTTTTAAACACTTAACAATCAACTGAACTGTCATCCTACTCAACATTCAAATTCTACTGCTACCAGAACTCTACTCCATCTTTGCTTTATTTCCTAAATTTAGTCATTATTTTTCATTTAAATATATATTAATATCTATAATTTACCAGAGACTGTGCTAGAATCCTGAGGGTTGTGGCAACAAAGGGAGGATAAAGTTTGAAAAGGACTTTTCTTAAATAGCTACTAATCTAGTGGGGGAGCAAAAGTAAAGTAAACATACAACTAAAACACAGCATAATGAGTATTATAATAGAGGTATGTTAAAAAATGGTAGCCGCTAAGTGATTTTAATGAACAGGAGCTTGCTTGTCTGTTGAGATGGTAAGAACAGATGGTCTATGCAAGAAGAGGAAAGACACATCAACATATATGAAATACTATGGCAAATTCAGGAGATTATGTACTACTTTGGTATGGAGTAACAGAGCTGCCAAGGAATATAGGAAATGTGGTTGAAAGAGGCATCTCAGGTCTAATTGTGAAAGATCATGCATGTGCTGAGAAGAAGTGCATTACTTAGGCACGGAGAAGCCACTGAGGGCTTACATGATCAATTGTGGGTTTTAGAAACATTTTTGATGACAGCGTGGGTGATGGACAGAAAAAGGGGAGGCTCAAACAGGAAGGCCCATTGGGAGCTAAGATGCTTACCTGCCTGAAAAGATTTGGTTGTGATCTGAGAGAGCAATAGTGACAGGGGAAAGAAAGAACTTGAGAGCTCCTTCAAGATAAGAATGAACAGGAGGAGGTAGTTTGTTGAGGAGATAAAGGAAAGGAAAACATCTCACAATACTCTGATGTTTCACCTGGAGAATGATAGATGATAATTCTATTAGAAATGGGAAACATAGGGACGCCTGGGTGGCTCAGTTGGTTAAGTGGCTGCCTTCAGCTCAGGTCATGATCCCAGCATCCTGGGATCAAGTCCCACATCGGGCTCCTTGCTTGGCAGGGAGCCTGCTTCTCCCTCTGCCTCTGCCTGCCACTCTGTCTGCCTGTGCTCACTCTCTCGCTCTCTCGCTCTCTCTGACAAATAAATAAATAAAATCTTTAAAAAAAAAAAAGAAATGGGAAACATAGGAAAGTATATTTGAAACAAAAGAAAATTTGATGTTGGATGTGTTGTATCTGAATTGCTTGTGTAGCTACATGCATAATCTGACTATATGAAGACGTTCGCTAACTTCCTTTTTCCTTCTATTATATTCTGCTCCTTGTGTTTGAGTGTATTAGAATATCTTAATGTCATATTATCACATGCTAAAAAAATCATATCCAAAACCTACATGAAATTCTCCAGTCTTAGAAACTTTCTAATTTCCACAACTGCTACCATTATATAATTGTATTTATCTTTCAAATTGAGCAAACACTGATTAGGTTTTAGACTAGACTAGGTAGAACATGGAGACTAAACCCTATGTATCTGAGTTTGGTTGCTAACCCACAAAATTCTCTTTCTAAACATAAATCTGTAAGTCCCTCAAATGGTTTCTAGTAAGAAGTTTGAGTGTAAAATACACTTCTGTATTAGAAGTATAATGCAAATAATAACAAAAAAATCCTAGCAGATTAGGGAAATCTTACTGTGATTCTCATTCATTACAAAGCCTCTAATAATGAAAATACTTCTAGTATGGCCATGAAACGTATGGGTGAGCATTCATTTCAAAGCAATTGAGCCGAACAAATGAACTCTATCTAATTCAGGGCCCACCCTAACTTCAGCTCCCATCTAGTAAGCAACCACATGCTTTATGCTCAACTTCTGAAAGAAGTCAGCTTCAGAACGACTTGCTGAGTCAGAAAGGCCCTCTAACTGGCTGGCACGTTGCCTATAATATTTCAGTTCTGATCTTTATTTTTAATTAATTAATTAATTTTGAGAGAGGGAAAAAGAAGGGGATGGGGCTGAGGGGGAGAGTGAGAGGGAGAGAGAGAATCTTAAACAGGCTCCACTCCTGGCACAGAGCCTGACCCAGGCTTTATCTCACAACCCTGAGATCATGACCTGGGCCAAAACTGAGACTTGAATGTTTTACTAAGTCACCCAGGCACCTCATGATCTTTTAATACTAAGAGAATTGATTCCCCTGAGTCAAGATACCATTTCAGAGCCTCATATAGTTTGTGAATTCAGAAAGGGAATATCTCTATATTTATAATTATTTGTGGTTACGGAGATGGGAAAAATTGATGAGGTTTACCTGACAGGTGGTCAAATGGCTGTTCAACTTAGTGTTTGGTATTTAAACTCTTGGCTCTATAATGCAAGAATGTATTATGCTCTAAATGCATTTTTATAGCTCTTCTGGTAATTATTTCCTGCCAACTAAAGTAACATGGATGACTCCAAGCACAAGGTCTTATTTACTGTTATATCTTCTTCATCCACTTTATCAAAACAGCACCAAAGGATCATTTATGTTTTAATTTACTTGATTAAAAAATCTACTTTGGGTTAATGTTTCATTTAATAAAAACGCCCCCATGCCTGTCATGCCATTAACTTAGACCAAAATCAGTTAGCAACTGAAACACAGATTTTCGCAACCACATGCACTTGCATAAAGTTATAAAACAATCATTTTTGTAAGATCAAAACCACCAATTTTATAGTTGTGTCACAGTGCTGAAACACCATGGGAGAAATTGAGTTTGGACTGGAGACCTAAAGAGCTGGGAACTTAAGGGCCCCCTGTAACCATACCATTCTTAGGAAAAGAAAGACAAAGAAACCTAGAAAACCTCTCTCTCAAAATAATCCTGAAACACAGACTTCCCAAACACATGAAGTAATCCAGTGCTAGGTACCTTAACCAAATTAATAACAGAATTACGTACTCCTGTCTGATAAAATGAATTTTATGGAACAGCTTGACAAAATTTTAAAATAAATATATTTTAGTGCTACGAGAGCTAAATGAGGGACTATCATAAGTTAAAAGTGATCAATACTATAAGTAATGGCATGAATTAATCTTATAGACACAATATTGAGTAAAAGAAATCACATTAGGGTACATAATGTATGAGTCCAATGATATAAAGTACAAAAAAAATGCAAAACTAATCTATAGTTTAAGATGTCAGTAAAATGATCACCTTTTAAATGACTACCTTGAGACCACAGAGGTCTCAAAGGGACTTTTGGGAATGTTGGGAATGGTCTATTTCATCATTTGGATGCTACTTACATGGGTGTGCTCACTTTATGAAGAGTACTTGTACCGTAGAATGATGATGCATAGTGGACTTCAATTAAAATATATGTACTTAAAATATGAACACTGAATATATTTTTAGACATTAAAAACACATTCTGCTAGGCACTGAGAGTAAAAAAATCCAGGTGTGTGGAACTGATGCATTATTAAAATAAAGTAAATAATAAAGTAAGTAATATTAAAACAGATATGAAAATTATGTTGAACATAATTTGAATATTTGTTAATACTTTAAGCTCCCTAAAAATCATAGTGTCTAATAATCATTACTAGAGTCCATAATTTAACAATTAGCTAACTCAGAAATTCAAATCATAAAACTGTTATTAAGTATCACACATATTAACTTTATAATATATTTACTTTAATATTAATATTAAAGTAAAGTAGGTTTACTTTAATATTAATATTAAAGTAAAGTAGATTCTTTACTTCATAACTAACTGTTAAAGTAAGAATTGTTAAACTTAATGTAAAAAATACACTAAAACTAAAAGAAAAATAATTAAATAGAATACTGAAATTTTATGAATCCAACAGGAATACAAACGCATGGAAAAATTTAAAAATATGTCCTTTAATTGGTATCCAAAATCAGTGCATATTGGGCTCAATTAGCCAGCTTAAATCTTCTTCTTCAGTTTCCCGTTATTCAAAATATGCCAGTTTTTGTTCACTTTTTTCTTTTTTTCCTCCCCACTTATTTGCACCTTTGCATTTGCCATTTCCTCCAAAATACTCTCACTCAAGTTTTTAATCTTGATAAATCCCTTCCTTGAAGACGAAGTTGGAATGGTTTCATGGGTATATGCATATGCTCAAACTTATCAAATTGTATACATTAAATATGTAGTTTTTGTTTATCAATTGTACCTGAATAAAGCTGTTAAAAAAAAAAAAAAAGACTGAATTGGAATGCTACCTGCTCTGGGAATTCTTATCTCAATCACACCCACAGTTAGCTGGGCATTCCAACACCCCTTATCAGATATGTGAAATCAAATCTCAGGCTGGGAGAAATACTGCCTGAGTTCATATTATCCACAATTTCCCAATTTTGTTATAGAGAAGATTCTCTTAACTTCTCAATGTCTTAGTTTTCTTCTCAGTAAAAGGGGAATAAGGTATCACCTTAAATAGATGATGGGGATTAAGAGCACTGAGTACTACAGAATTATTGAGTCACTGTATTGTATACCTGAAACTAACATAACACTGTATGTTAACCATAGTAGAATTAAAATTAAAAATGTAAATAAATCATTTCCTTCTTAGGATTCTCTTAGTGATTAAATAAATTACATAATTCATTACATAAATTATGTAATTTATGTAATTAGTAATTAGTATCAGACAAATACTAATTGTTCATAAAATCCTAATCATTATTTTTGAAGCACAGATTTTTTTGTGTGTGTTCCATAATTTGTCTACTGTCAAATTCCATAAGATTTCCAATTTTGTCTTCACTATATCCTGTAAGATTTGCACCTTGCAGAGCAGCTGGCATATATGTGGTACTTAATAACGGTTTTATGATTTGAATTTCTAAGTTAGCTAATTGTTAAATTATGAACTCTAGTTATGATTATTAGACACTAAGAGTTTTAGGGGACTTAAAGTATTAACAAATATTCAAATTATGTTCAACATAATTTTCATATCTGTTTTAATATTTCTAAGTTCTTTAAATATTATATTAAACAATAAGTACTAATTTCTCCAGAGTTCTGCTAGCCATCTGTGGGATACTTATAGGTGTAGGTTTCAAAGAATGAATTCCCATTTTACAAAAAATGACAAAAGGACAGAACCTCCCAAAAACCAGAAAAAGAAGAATTCGAGAATAAGATGCCATGTGTCTGAATGAACCAGACTCTGCCTTCAGTTTGCACCTTCCTTTAAGTTACACTCATTTTGATTTTCTCTTTACCAGGCCATTGTATAGCTTCCCTTATGAGATGTTTGCCCATGTCTATGCAAGAATGCTATAAAAGTTCAGACTTATTCAAGATCATAAAAGAGAACCCCATTTGAGCTCTCTGTAACAAAAGATGGTGGCATTTGGTGGCCAACCGTTACAATTTTTTTTTTTTAAAGGGAGGAGATACTACCAGGCTTGGGGAAAGAATTAGAATAATAGACTTTATACAAAATAGGAATCCTTCTTCCCTCTCTTGATTTTGCCCTTTTCTGATTCTTGGCTTTTTTAGTCCACACAGCAGATAGTGATTATCCATAGTTTTTACTTACAACTGCTTCATTCACAATGGAGTGGGAGTTCTTGATTCAACTTGAAATCTCTACAAGAGGTCCGCTTACTAATAGATACTAGTTGGACTCTCAAAATTAGCCAATCAGTATGGCCAAGGAGGCAGTTACACTAAAACAGCATAGCTAGGTAAACACACACACACACGCACACACACACTACTGTTGGATTTTGATGGTAACAGCAAGGAAAGAAAGTATCGCAAGTATACTGGGTTTTATCTTGTCACTCCTGAAATCCATGCCAGTCAGGAAGCTCAGAATGTGACCGTATTTGGAAATATGTTTTTTGTAGATCTAATCATGGCAAGGATTGAGATAAGAAATCAGACTGGATTAGTGTTAGCCGAAAACCCAATGATAACATCCTTCCTTATACGAGGAGACAGAAAGGACACAGGGACACAGAAGAAGGCAATATGCAGATGGAGACAGAGATTAGAGTGATGAGTTTACAAACTAAGGAGCATCAAGGATTCTATGTAATCACCGGAGGCAGGGAGAGAAACTTGATAAAGTTTCTCCCTCAGAGACTGCAAAGCAAGTTTTTTCCACTTGGAGATTCCCCTTCCATGTATCTTCCATGTTAAACAACGCACCTTATGTATTATTTTAACCAGGTAAGCTATTCACTTCCAGAGCCCAAGTTCTATCATATTAATTTATAATTGTAAAAGGATCCTAAGAAACTTAACACAGAGTAATGAAATATAGTTGACTATTACTGCTCACAAATGTAAAAAAAAAAAGTAGAAGATAGTTACTTTTTTATTTCTATTCCTTCACTGATTTAAATGCATGCCACTAAGTGGTAATGTTTCCTTGCTTTAAGAACCAAATGCACTCAACTGTTTTCACTTAAGCATTCATCACCAGGCCTCAAGGTCCCTGTATCATTTGAGGTCGATTCAGTAAAAAGGTGACTAAAATGAAGTGCTTGAGCTGGTCCTTAAATATTCCTGTAGTCATTAAATACCTTTGCAAATAGCTTTATAATGGCAAAATTGCCACATTATGATTGAATTTGTAGTGAACAAATGAAGACACATTATCATCTCAGCCAATATTTGAGTTAGCTCAGGAGAATTTCAGCCAACTTGTATTTTACATGAGTTTAGCTGCAATTCAGTGCAGGAACTATTATATATAGGTATATATAGTTACACACACACACACACACACACACACACACACATACATGACTTGAAAACAAACTTCATTTTGTATAACTGGAATAAAAACTAAAATGGAAAGATGCCAACATGTTTTTTCTACAGCAGAAAATGCACTGACCTTTCGCTCATGGTAATCATGTCTCAAGTGTCCTGTGAAGAGAAAATAAAGCAGTAACATGTCATTTAGCTGAAGGTCACTTATCTTCCAAATTCAGCAATTCAGAGCATCAATGAGAACTTGGCAATAATCAAGAAGGGCCAAAAACAAAGAGATGTTTATATGTCTTTTGATTTGATTTGATTTAACAAAATACTTGATTTGACTATCCACCAAAGAAGTGCTTGATACTTAATTCAATATTTTTTACTGTTATAGTCATAATTTTATAAAGCCCACCTATAAAGCTTTCTAACTATGAATACATTAAAATTAATCATAATTAGGAAGCCCTTGAGTTAGCCACAGTGACCACAGAAGGAAATTATAAGAACAACCAGAGAGCAATGGAGGAAACAGATAAAACTTTAAAATACAGAAAAATAAGCTCTCTAAAATTATAGTAAAAAGACTTCTGATCAATTTTGCAAACTTCATAACTCTTCAAACCTCCCAAGATGTCAGTTGGAATACATGAAAATGAAAGAACAAGTATCATCAAACCAAAATTACCATAATTTAAAAAAGAGAAAGCATCTTCCAGACTAGAAATGAAGTAATACATGTACTAAGTATTCTGGGTTAGGTCAGGTAATCAAAGGACTGGTGGGGTAGGGATTGTCAATGTAATAGAATCTGTCATTTATTTTAAGGATGCTTATAAGCATGTATAAAGGCAAACTACAACATTACAATGTTATAATTTGAGGAGAAAATGAGTTTTTGTTGCCTACAAACTCAAGCAGAATCTCTTATACACGAAGCAGAACTAGAATTATATAATGTATTTGACTAAATAAATCCAGAAATTAATTAACCACATGGAATCAGAATCTAATAGTATATGAATCATGTAAAGCCTATTTTGGGAGTCTCATATATAAAAGGCAAAGACCCATCATTTTTAAGACAGGTATGTATTTCCTGGATGTATAATAAAGGAATATCTGCCTGAAGAGGACCTTCCAACCAAGAATTACAAAGTACTAAGGAAATCAAAATGATGAAAGAGTAACACAAACTGAGCAAAATAAAGAGCTATAATTCAGACCTAGAAAAAAGTAGAACCTGAAAAGTAGAAACTGGAAAGAACTTTAAAATCGTCGATTTAATGTCTTCTACAGAAAAATAAAGTGAAAGCAACCAAAAAGGAATAAAAAGTTATGACACAGAAGCTGATGGCTATTAAACAAGAAACAGTTTAATAGATTTACTACTGAGGTGACTGGAGAGACCTGAGAAGTGAAATAGTGAGCTATAAAATCAGTGGAAGCTTCCTGGAATACAGAGCAAAGAGATGAAAAAAATATAAAATATAAAACAAAGTTAAAGTACATTAGGAATATTAGGGTAATAATATAAATAAAGTTGAAACAATAACAACAGTTGGGAGATGGAAAGTTACAGAGGAAAGTATAAGTATGCTAAAATTTTTGACCCTTCCCAAAGATAGGCCTACTCAATCCATTTGTTAGGGGGAAAAAACTTGATGCTTTTATGAATAAAAGCATAAAGAAATCCCCAAAGAAGAAGAAGATGAGGAGGAAGGAGGATGAGGAGAAAGAAAATGAGCAAGAGGAAGATACATTAAGAATTAGACTAAACTGGGGCGCCTGGGTGGCTCAGTGGGTTAAGCCGCTGCCTTCGGCTCAGGTCATGATCCCAGGTCCTGGGTTCGAGCCCCACATCGGGCTTTCTGCTCAGCAGGGAGCCTGCTTCCTCCTCTCTCTCTGCCTGCCTCCCTGCTTACTTGTGATTTCTCTCTGTCAAATAAATAAATAAAAATCTTTAAAAAAAAAAAAGAATTAGACTAAACTTACAAACTAACAGAGAAAAAAATGGAACAAAGAACAAAAACATCAAAGACATTACTTTAAAAAATGAGGACCAAAAAAAAACCCACAAAGGAAAACTTGATAAATATTAAAAAGAAAACAAAACTCCACACTAAGATGGCAGAAATAATTTAAAGTATACTCTTAATTAAAATAAGCATATTTGAGTTGAAACTATTATTAAAAAAACAAAGATTTTTTTAAATATAGCTGATATCTGTTTACATAGGGCAAAATTAAAGGACAAAAAAATTGTAACAAATGAATGCAAACATGTAATGTTTTAAAAATGAATGTTTTAAAAATGATTCAGTAAGTTAAAGGAATCAGGGCTCCTGATATTTGTGAAGATCCTCCCAGCTATAGATGGCCTAGGTTTTGGAGACAGAGAAGTAAACTTGTATTTTGCTTTTTTAAAACACAGTTATTTTTGTTTTCTGTCACTTGATGTTAAATCTTCTTATAAGCAATACGTATTATGAAATATAAACATGATTAACCTGGGAATAACGTTTCAAAGGTGCCAGGAAGATTAATCAAAAGTCTTCCAGAATCTACTATCCATTTAATTTTCTTGTGTGTGTGATGTATATATATGTAATGTCTCCTCCTAGTCTAAGGCAATATCAAAATCCATTAAGACTGAATGCATCTATTGTTATTATCATCCACTGCATACCTTGAGGCATTTAATTATTAGCACTCTTGTCTTAGAGAAGAGAATTTCACATTTCGTATGTAGAATAACATCTCACTCAAAGATGTCCACACCTTAATCTTGGGCACTTGTGAGTATGTTGTTACATGACAGAAGGAATTAGGATTGCAGATAGAATTAAAGGTGTAATTAGTTAACCTCAAGAAAAATGTTACCCTAGAATATCTGGTTGTGACAATGTAATCACAATGGTCCTTAAATTGAAGAGGGAGGCAGAAAAAGAAAATTGGTAAAAGAGTTCTGATGGCAGAAACAGGTAGGATTGCCATTTAAGATAGTCTATTGTTCTAGTTCTTTCCTCAGAACTGATAGTGTCTCCCCTTTTTTTGTTTGTAATACATGGTTATATTCTTACAATGAATCCCCCAAACCAACTTCTGTTTCAGAGTGCTCAAGTTCTGTTATATGATTGTGAATAATTCTGCACTTTTACATGATCTAAAGAAAAATATAAGAATATAAATGTGTAAATCACCAATTGGGAGAAAACATTAAGGAAAAATATATCTGACAAACAACTTGAATCAAAAATATATAAAGTACCCTTGCAACTTAACAATTAAAAAAAAACCCACAAAAATAGGCAAAGAATTAAATAGACAATTCAAAAGAAGTTATATAAATAGCCAAGAAGCACATAAAGATTCATGATATCTTTAGTTATCAGGGAAATGCAAATTAAACCACCGTGTGATACCATCACCCACCAAAAAGAAAAGTTAAATTTAAAATGACTGTCAATTCCATATGCCAGCAAAAATGTTCAGTAATTGAAACTTTGATACAATGATGGCAAGAATGTAAAGATAGTAAAACGCTTGGGCAAGAAGTTGGGCAGTTTCTTGTCATCTCAAATCTATACTTTAAATATAATCTCAAGGGGCACCTAGGTGGCTCAGTTGGTTAAGCTCCTGCCTTCGGCTTAGGTCATAACCCCATGGTCCTGGGTTAGAGCCCCACATAGGGCTCAGCGGGGAGCCTGCTTCTCCCTCTCCCTCTGCCTCACTCCCAGCTTGTGCATTCTCTCTCTTTCTCTCTCTCTCACTGTCTATCTCAAATAAATAAAATCTTTAAAAAAATAAAATAAAATAAAATATAACCTCAAAATTCCACCCTCAAAAATGATGAAAATGAAGCCTCAACAAAAGCAAACAAACTAACTTAATATCGGCATGTCCAAGGAGACATTATTCATACTAACCCAGAACTGGATATAACTCAAATATCCACCAACCAGAGAGTGGATATAAAAAAATTAAAGTATATTCCTTAAATGGAATACCATCAAAAAAATAAAAAGGGAAGAACTAGTGATAATTGCCATAACATAGACAAATATCAAATTTGTGTTGGAAAAAAACAGACAGACACAAAAGAGTGCATATTGTATGATTCCATTTTTTATGACGTTCTGGAACTGGAAAAAATAATCTATGGTGAAAGAAATTCAGAAAAATGGCAGCCCCAGGGGTAGGGAACTGTTTTTTGGTGGTAATAAAATGCTCTCTCCATGTTCATAACGGTGTGAATTACATGGGTGCTACTTGTCAAAACTCAGTGTATTGTATATTTAAAATTTGTAGATCACTAAATATATATCTTATCTCAAGAACAAGAAGAACAAGAAGGAAGTGAACTCTGTTCTTATTTATAGGCCAGAAAGTCTCCTTCTCATAAAATGGGAATTTGAGTAATCATAAAAACAAACTTTCCTACTTATGTACTACTTTTTGCAATATACATGGGGAGAGAGAGCGTGTGTGTGTGTGTGTGTGTGTGTGTGTGTGTGTACATATGCATGTGTGTACAAAACACACTTGTTTGAATATGTGTCCAACCAGGTAAAATTTGCTGTGTAACTGATGAATGTTTGAACACAGCATTTATCATGTGATCAAAGCATTACCTGCTCTTTCATGTGACTTGGAAAGAAAATATTGAGTGTTAGATAGCTCTATAGCTGCTTGTCTTCAGTTACAAAGAAGTCCCCCACATCAGTATTTTTTAAATCTCCCTAGATGATATTAATTGACAGCCAAGTTGGAAACCACTGATTTTATTCACTACCACTAAAATAAACTAAAGGAGATAAGCCCTTGAAATATATCATTTTGACAACAACATTTGACAGAAGTATAGAAAAAACAGTGAGTTTCAGAGAATTCCAAAGGAAATGAAGGAGGTCTTTGGTGCAGATACCTAAAGGACATTCTATAGTCATTTATTTTGATTGTCTGGAATTGCTTGGTATAGATTCACATACACATTATAAACTGGAGATGTAATTCTCTCCCTTTAGGGGTCTTACCCCATATGCTTGTGAGCAAGGTTAGATAGTAGTAGAGTAATTTGGCCATGGAACTAAGTCATATTCTCTGAAAGTGATAACAGAAAATCAGGTGATTTTAAAAATATATTTATTTATTTATTTATTTATTTAAGAAAGAGAGAGAACATGGGGGGGGCAGGTCAGAGGGAGATGCAGACCCCGTGCCAAGCAGGGAGCCCAATGCAGCACTCGATCCCGGGACTCTAGGGTCATGACTTGAGCCAAAGGCAGTTGCTTAACCAACTGAGCCACCTAGGCTCCCAATGAGCTGATATTTTGACTATGCTCTATTTACTGAGTAATTATCCCATACATTTTTTTAATTTTAACTCATATAAAGATGAGTTATATGGGACAAATATAAATAATGTATAAAAGCTAGGTAAACCATCATGTCCCCACTCTACTCTGCTTCCAATAGTCTGACTGTTTCAGGGTTCTCATAAAATAGGAATCATGCAGTATTTGTCCTCCTGTGTCTGACTTATTTCACTTAGCATAATGTCTTTCAGTCCATCTGTGTTGTCACAAATGGCAAGATTTCCTTCTTTTTTCAATTCTGAATAAAATTCCATTGTATGTGTATACCACATTTTCTTTATCCATTCATCTGTCAATGGATAGATTTCATTTGTTTCTATATCTTGGCTATTGAGAAAAATGCTGCAATAAACATGGGAAGGCAGATTCTCTTTGAGATCCTGATGTCAATTCTTCTGGATATATATCCAAAAGTGAGATTGTGAGATCATATGTAGTTCTACTTCTCATATTTTGAGGAAACTCCATATTGTTTTCCATAGTGGCTGCCTCAATTATTTACATTCTCACCAATAATGTATAAGGATTCTCTTTACTCACATCCTCACCAACACTTCTTTTTTCTTTTTTTAAGATTTATTTATTTTATTTTAGAGAGAAAGAGAGTGTGGGCAGAGGAAGAAGGAATTCCAAAGTATATCTCTCAATATTTATCAGTTACAAAGAGAATAACAGTACCCTTACAGTGGAGAAAATTGGCAGACATTTTAATCAAGTGTTTATGATTAACATCACAATAATAACATGTAACAACATTATATACTGCCTAAAATTACTTACTGAGAAAGACACTACATCATTTCTGTGGTATTCTCTCAAAAAATGTAGAATCTCAACTTAACCATGAGAAAATATCAGAGAATGCCAAAGTGAAAAATAATCCCAATTTATTCTACAAAATAATTAAGTAGTACTCATAAAAATGTCATGAAAAATAGGGGAAGACTGAAGAACCATCATGGATCCAGGAGACCAGGAGAACACAACAACTATATGCAATGCAGATTTCAGATCAGATCCTAGCACAGAAAAATGACATTATGGACTAAAACTACTGGTAAGCAGCTAATAAGGTCTTTAGTTAATAATATTATACCAACATTAATTTCCTGATTGTAATATTTGTACTTGGTTATGTAAGCTGTTAACATTTGGAGAAGCTGGATGAAAGGTATCTATGAATGCCATGTACAGTGTTTGCAAATTTTCTATAAATCTACAATAATTTCAAAGTAATTTTTTAAAACTAGTAACAGAACCATCTAGGATCCAGTGATCTCTCCTCTGGGGCTCATAGCATTTATGCTACAGCTTTTCTTTACAGCTTATGTTTCAACTCAGCATTTCCCTATTTTCCACTTTAAGGCTATGTAGCACAGTAGAAAGAAGAATGGTCAATCTTATTTTTCTTGGAAGCAGAAAGCTTTTATCTATTGCTCTGTAGATGATTCTACTTTGGAGGGGCAAACTGCTGCTCAGGTTAATAAACACCTGAGAGTTCCACCTCCAAAATTTGACGTGTTTGCATAGTGCTCTAATTCCCCACCCTTCACTCTCTACATACTTAAACCCCCTGCTCATTCACCCCCCCAACACAAACAGAGTGGTTGTGGAGTTGGTGGAATTTTTTATTCTCTGCAGAACAAAAACATTGTATATTACTGGTCTAAAAATAAAATTCTCAAAAGAAAGCCTAAGTCTTGCTAGATAGCCCCTGAAGTCAGATGTGTCCAACAGTTCAACAAATGAATGACTAATCAGATTCTGTATAAGTCCATGAAGATCTTCCTGAGGGAATTACTGCCTTCAATAAGAGCAGCGGTGGTCCTTGAAAATGCATCCTGTCTCTACCAATAGTTCTAAAGCAAAACCTACCCTATTTCAAGTTTTCCATCACTTCCCCAAGCCCTACCAAAAATGAGTAAAAAATTATCACAAACTCCTCTAAATTTTGTTAATACGATTTGTCTGTGATAGGTTCCAAATACTGCTTTGAAATATCATCACTTGTGGAATTATCTCCTCTGAATATCTAGAATGTAAGATTCTTGAGAACAGCCCCATATCTTAATCATTTCTGTTTCTTCATAATAACTACTGTCATACCAGAGACCACATAAGTATATGAGAAATCATTGATTTTGGTTCAACTGAAGTTATAATAAATTTGAGTTAGCTTAAAAATTCCATTCTAATTATACAGCACGAAATACAATTTTAGGTCTGTTTTGAAAATATCTTTGAGATTTTTCTCATATTGTAAGAGTTATGAAAAGCAGTCCTTCATACACTGAGGAAGAACAGAAACTCTCCACTGACATAGTTCATTGAATAAAACTGGAACACAGGTCAGTTACTCATTCTATTTCATGAAGACAGAAAGAAAGGCCAAATAGACTTTCCCAATTGGAACAAACAAAAGAAAACTGTGGATGACACATCATACAAAAATAAAGGACCACCACCTTCAGTACAGATCTGTTTCTCAGATTTGTTTATTCTGAAGGACTTGTGGTGATTTACGGGGCAGATTACATTTCCACGAAAGGAAAATTATATATATAAATCCTGAAACCAAAGAAAGGTAGAGAGTAATATCATCTTTGGGGTTAATATTTGGAAAGGAGGGGACCAGAGAAAGGGGCAATACCAAAGTCAAGAGCGACTCTCTGAAAGTCACCTCTTAATATCAAAAGCCTTGTAGTAAGTATGTGTTTTCATATCAGTAACACACACATTAAACATTAAATACACATAGAATTTTTCTAGATTTCTGTGGTGCTTTATATGCATTATTTAAATACTAATGGTGTTAATGGCTAATAAGCCAGAAGAAAAAATTCCAACACTAAAATGAGTAGTAACTAATACACAGTTAAGACTTCTTGAGATAAACTACTGAGGCTCTCTTGAGTACAGAAGCAATTTTAAAAAAGCAAATTTGTTTTTAAAAATTAATTAAAAATCCAAAAAATTAATTAAAAATCCACTGAAATGCTCTGAAAATTTTGGCAACTTTACAAAACAGATATGTGCACAGTCCTAAGCCTGAACGTTATAAGAAAATGATATCCAGTATTTTAAAAAGGAATTTCTCTGGCATAGGAGTTGTATTGTACTATTAAATGATTTTTATTTTTTTATGATTTGTGTATCTTTTAAATTATTATTTAATTATTATATATTATTATGTATTATTATTATTTATTATTCTGTTAAATTAGCCAGCATATAGTACTACCATTTGCACTGACATGGATGGAACTGGAGAGGATTATGCTAAGTGAAATAAGTCAAGCAGAGAAAGACAATTATTATGGTGTTACTCATATGTGGAACATAAGGGAATAGCACAGAGGACCACAAGGGAAAACAAGGAAAACTGAATGGGAAGAAATCAGAGAAGGAGACAAACCATGAGAGACTCTGGACTCAGGAAACCAAACTGAAGGTTACAGAAGGGAGGGGTGGGGGAATGGAGTAACTGGGTGATGGGTATTAAGGAGGGCACGTGTGGTGTTAAATGATTTTTAAACTGTTAAGTAATTGGCATGTCCTTGGTGCTAGAAAGTTCTGAAAACTATTTTGATTCCTTTTATTTTCTTTCTAATTTACACAAGGAATAAATCGAGTTTTACTAAACTGAGTTTGGAAGATATCCAATTCCAAGCAGAGGGGATGGTCCAATTTTTACTTACAGGCTGAGCTTCTTACATTTATTCAAATAAATTGCTTTCAGTTTTGGAATATTCTAAATGAAACCCATGGTAGGGTATGCTTAGAGTAAAAATTAATGAATATAACAAAAATTTATCTTACTTTTTCCAAAATTGTTATTTTTTCCATTATTACATAATACAAAAACTTTACAACAATAAATTTTAAATTATGAATTTATAATTAATTATATCATTGTCAATGTCATTGTCAGGTGCAAAATGAAAGCTTTAAAACCAAGGGGAACCTGGGAAGAGAAAGAAGATAAAATACAGCCAAGCATGATCAGGTCGGTAAATATATTGTTTCTTGATCTTTATTTTACACTATTAAAGCCACAAGTTTTAAGACAAAGAGTGTGGTGGGTGATAGATCCAAATGAAAATGTATTGACTAATAATGTAAGAAGTTATAAGCCAAATTAAATTCCTTATTCTATGGCTGTCCTTCTAAATTTGAAGAATATAGCTTAAATCGCTTCTCATGTTCTTTCTAAACATTTTTATACAGCTTTTGCTCCTTGTTGCCTTTGTTTTGTCTATCCTATTACCTGTATTTTTAATATTTGAAAATTCCTAAAATTAATTTTAAAGTTAGCATTTTCTGGGTAGTCACTTAAGGTGTTCAGAGGAAAGACCGTTTAAAAACTAGGAAATGCTGAAAGTATTGGGAAGATATTGCTTTTTCCTGCATGTCATGCCTCAAAGACAATAACTGGCCAGTTTCTTCTTGAAAAATTAGGGGAGCTTAGTATGTTTGGCCTACCACAGAAAGGTGCTTATTCTCTGATTTCTGACTTATTATGGTATCTGAAATTTCCATCATTATTTATGATTAGAGTATAGAAAGCTGAGTGCTACTTTAAAAATACTGCCAGGGTGCCTGGCTGGCTCAATCAGTAAAGTATGTGGCTTTTGATCTCGGGGTGATGAGTTCAAGCCTTATGTTGGGTGTAGAGATTACTTAAATAAACTTAAATATTGTCAAAATAAAAAGTGTGCCATCTGACAATGTTAAACAGGCAAAGAAGACTTTCTTTTCAGGTTATTACAATAGGGAAAAGAGTTTGAACTCAACTTCACTGAAACAAAAGGCAGAAGGGTTTTTAAGTGCTGTGTGAACTAGTGGAAAAGTACTTGGAGGACTAGTGAAAGGGTTGATCAATAGGATATGTTCAGCACATTGAGTTATCATTAAGTTTGCAGATGTTTTTCTCCATAATTAAGTCTTCTGAGTTTGATCATTGATACCCATATACTCATAAGAGATTGAGAAATAGGGGGGCAGTATCTTCCCTGATGATTACGTTTCAAAGGGATAACTCTCAGACTTTTGATAAAGACATTTTCTGGGTTGTAAAACTGTCCAGAAGCTGGGAGAATTTGAAAGTGGCAGAGAAAAAACAATTGCAATTTTCTGAAGTAAATGCTCTATGAAAAGGGAGATCAGGGAACAACAGTCAGGAAGATAGGTACCTATCTAAAGTTTAGCCAAGCTGATTGAAATAGTAACACCATCTTAGTCAATACAAATAAAACCTCTGTGAGGGGATAAAATGAAGCATTATTACCTAGGAGGGGGCACGCAAAAGATAATCTTTACTGCCTCTAACTATAAACATCTCCCACCCAAATTACTGCTCACTAGAAGTTCACTGGATGTCAGGGGAAGACTGAAAAGAATCTTTGGGGTTACTTGCAAGCTGAGGTGGACCTTTTGGCCTAAATGGGACTCACCAACAGAGGCTGACCTTATTGTTTTCCCTCACATGCAAACAAAGGCAGATCAGTCATAAAGCAAAGTGAAACACGGATTCAGGCACCAACTGAACTAAAGACAAACTACTATAATTGCCTTCCAGGCTGAAGAAAACCTGTCAAAGTAGGATCTTTGTAGAGGCTTCCAGCATAATTAATGTCACTGGTCTCTTCTACAAAATTCTATGTGAACATAAGATGGGATACAATGCATTTGAAAGAGAAGTGCTATGATGGTTAAATTTCTGTGTCAACTTGGCTGGGCCACAGTACCCAAATATTTGTTCAGACATTTTTCTGGATATTTTTGTGATGATGATTGGATAAGGTTTACATCAAAATTGGTGGATTTCTCATAAATCAGACTGACCTCCATAATGTTGATGGGCCTCATGCAATCAGTTGAAGGCATGAATAAAACAAAAGCCTGAACTCCCCATCAGCAAAAAGGAATTCTACAGCTTGATGGTCTTTGGACTTGAAAAGGCAGCATCAGCACTTTCCTGGGTCTCCAGGCTGGCCCACCCTACAAATTTGATTTGCCAGACTCCATAACTGTGTGAGCTAATTCCCTAAAAAATACATAAATTCCCTAAAATATGTATTTAGTATATAAAATATATATTTTGGGGAATTCTTTCTGTTTCTCTGAACAACCCCAATACTAGCACTGTCTGAAACATAGTCTTAATGTTAGGGGCCCTGTTATTCGAGGTTGAGATATGAGATGACTGACCTTCTTCATAGGACAACAGAGAAGGTTCTGTTGAGATCAGAATATAATTTTGATTAGAGATAATCATGGATTGCTATAGAGTTGGTAAAAAGAGAAAAGACATCTAGCTTCTTTTATTTTAGACAGACCATTCCTCTATGATGGTATTTTATATTGTACATTTAGCAGATGAATAGTAAATGATGATAAGTAACAAACATTTCACTGAGTTACCCCTATTGGTAGCCAATTCCAGTTCATCAACCCCAATACAATAGACATTTTGGGCCAGATAATTCTTTGTTTTGTATTATAGAATGTTTAGTGGCATCTCTGGCCCCTCCGCAATAGATACTAGTAGCATTCCCCAAATCATGATAATCAAAATGTCTTCAGATGTTGCCAAATCATCCTTGGTTGATAGCACCTGGCCTAGACCAAGCTGTCATCTTAGGCTGCTCAGCCTTCCATAAAACAGTATCCAATAATGGGTAGCTTAAACACAGAAATCATATTCTCATAGTTTAGGAGCTTGACGTCTGAGACCAGGGTGCCAGCATGGTCAGTTTCTAGTTGTTCTCAAAAGACAGAGAGAGAGAGAGGGGGAAGGAGGGAGAAAGAGTTGTAGAGGTAGGTGGATAGGTAGGTAGAGGTGGGAGAGCAGGGTTGGGGTAAAGGGAAAGAGAAAGGGAGAAAGAATTTGTTGGTATCTGTTCTAATAAGGGCAATACTCCCATCATGAGGACCATCCTAATGGCATCATCTCAACCAACTTATCTCCCAATGTCCCATCTCCAAATATGGTCACATTGAATGTGGAAGCTTCAATATATAAATCTCAGGGGGATATAATGCAGTCTTTTGAAAATTTGAAAGCATTTGGAGTCTCATATTTCATGCCAATTTTCTACTCAAATTCGTATTATGTCAATATTTCATTCTAATATACAAATAATGAGGCTTCTTTGATAAAGTAATATAAAAGAAAAAGAAAAAAGAACCATCAGATTTGTCCCAGGGATCCCTTCATATAACTATAGGAAGATGAGTCCTCAGTTCAAGAATCACAGGCAGAAGTAGACTGAACTAAAGATCAGGATCTTACTGTGCATGTTTTTTACTATTATCACCTTCAGAATTAGTACTTTGTAGAAGTGCAATTGCCAAAAAAATTTACTAAGTGGCTTCTAAAATCCCTTCCATTTCTTAAAAAAAACCTGTGAATTTCTTAAAAAAAAAAAAAGTGGGTGAAGAAACTTGGAGTGATTCATTATTTTAAGAGGCCCTTGTGAGTATCGATGGTTTAAAATATGTGAGGGGTTACTAAGTAAATGAGAGCTTATTTATTTATTTTTTTTTTTCTGCATACTTCTAGACAGCAAAGTTAGGACTAATGGGTTCAGGTTACAGAGGAGTGAGGAATACAGACTTAAACTCAATATATAATATATATTCAATGTGTAATATATTGAACTCAATGTAATATATATATAAAGCTTTCTTATTCACAAAGCAGCTAAAATAGTATGGGATGTTTGATAAGACAGTAAGTTCCAAGACATTTAAAGTGCTTGAGCTGATAAATCATTTTAGTGGGTGATATAAAAGGATTTATGCATCAGAAAAGGTGAGATTGCCTTCTTTGAAGTCTCATTCAGCCTTAATATTATATGTTTCTAAATAGAACCCTCTAAAAAATAATGTGAAATTAAAATAGTGATTTGTTTGTTTTCTAATTTGCTATATAAAAACAAACAAAAAAAAGACAATAGTTGTGCCAAATACAGTGATTTTTCTCAACTAAACCAATGCCCTTGGCAAAAGGAAGATTCTCTCTGTAGGGTCACATGTTGGAATCTTTCTTAGATGACCTTTGACCAAAAGTCATAATGGGGAGATTTTGCATCCTCCCCCACTCCTCTGGCACTGCACATTTGCTGGTTCTATGCCTACAGAGAAGAGAAAAGAGCTGCATTCACAGCTAAAGCACATAAGGTGACTCCGGAGACATCAAGTTTGACCTTACTATTTCACAAATGAACAATCAGGGAAGTCTTATCAAGTTCATCTGATCTCTAGATCAGCAGCTCACATGCAAACTCATTCACTTTCTCAGCCATTCGCCAATCCATGACACACCAAGTGCACCATTTCTAAAGGTCTACAAATTCTGCAGAAACCTCTGGCGAAGTTTTTGAACGTGAGAGTTTTAGGACTAACTAATGATACACAAGAATTCCTTGGTTGTTCGCACATCAAGATCTGTATGATAATGGTCTGAAAACTCTGGAAAGTTACCATTATCAAATGCCAAGGGAAGCATCCTCTTTCCCTGTTAAAAGATACAGTCCTGTAACGGAAGTGAAGTAGAACTTCACTTGAATTTGAAAGTTAAAGGCAAAGTCAGAATGCCTAGAAAAAAGACTGGCTCACGGCATTATTTTAAAATGGGGCAGATTCATCCTAATGTTTTCAATTCACCCTTCCATTTTCATTCAACAAATATCTATTGACTTGAACTGGATATAAAGGATTGACCTCCCAGTATTCAGAAGCTAATTTACCATCTCTCCCTCTCCAAGGATGAAAATATTATGATAGCTCTGAAACACATTGTTTAGAAACTAATCACATAAAAAGAATTAAGATGGCTACTTGCATGTTTGGAGGGTTTTTAAAAAGATACTTCCAAAAGAAATGGAAGGACCAAATATCCAAGAATAAAATTTTGGTTTGTACCACATGGACTGGGAGACTGTATTAGGTAGAGAGAGTATAAGTGTCCCTTCCGTGTCCTGCAAATAATGCAAATCACACTATGAATTATTCTATGTAAACAGGGTTAGTGTAATTCTCTCCAAACTGTTTCAAGAAAAAATATTTCAATAAGTTTTTGGTATAAGAATGAATAAATGAATTTTTAAAGAGGCAAAAAAAAAAATATATATATATATAGCCACTTTAGCAATAACTTTTTTTTTTTAAGCCATTGTTAAAATACAACTGCCTATGTCATCTCCTCAATCATCCCCAAAGCATTATGGGAGTGACTGTCTGGATGCTCTCCCAAGTTTTCTCTAAATTAAAGTACAAAATTACAAGAGGTCCCCAAATATAGGGCATTTGTATGCAGATAAAAGTATGCATCCTACAAAGAAATCTGTAGAGAGGAGGAGTAACTTAATTTCAAGGGAATTCAAAATGCAATATTGTATTTTCTGGAAGTACTTGAAGAGCAGATGGTGAAGGATAAATTTAAGTCTACAGAAAAAGCGAGTGCATCTAACAAGGGAAACCAGCTACCAGCATGCAAAATGTGTTGCCCTTTTATTTTTAGTGTGAACTATAATGTAGTTCCCTGAAATAGCAGTGCTGCTATCATAAATATCCTTGTAATTATGGGGTTTTCTCAGTGTGCGACCAAAGAAATTCTGCATAGATAGCTACATATAATCAATGAATGTTTGCTGCTTTGAAGGTCCTTTACCATTAAAAAGAAGAAAAAAAAAGAGAAAAGGAAACAAAGAAAAAGAAAAAAAATTCACTAAACTCAAAGGGTACTAAAACCATGTATCATAGTAGAGGTGGTTTATACTCACATAAAACTTGAAAAAATGAATGCATGAAGGTTGCAAGGTCTAAAAGGATAAGAGACACATTAGCTAAAAGATTACACGTTGAAATAATAAAAGGCAGGCAGATATTTCCTTAATGCATCACTGACAGGATGAGAAGCATTTTCAGGCCCTTCAGTAATAATTTTTAGTGTATGATTTCACTGAATCTCTCATTATTTTAAATGTCCTTTGTGGTTATTACATACAAGCTCACTGAAAATCGAAGTGTAAATTACTACCATACTAAAATGAACGATGTCACTTATATTCACTTTTACTAGTAGTATTGATTGCAACAATTATACCTACTTTAATCAAGAATATAAATTCTATTTAAGTAACATTTATTATATTTTTAAGCAATCAATACTGTGAAATATATATTCTTACATAAATAAACAAGGAATAGATCTACTAAGTTCTGTATAGATTCCTCAAGTGGAAGATAAAATCTTGACCTCAAACAGAAAACGGTCTGGAGTAAATTAGCTTTAACAAGTTCTGGCATACCAAGAATCTCACAATTCACAGTAGTAGAACAGTATAGAGAAACTTTTTTTTTTTTTTAAGAATTTATTTATTTGACAGAGAGTGAGAGAAGAAGAGAGAGCACAAGTGGGGGGAGCAGCAGAGGGAGAGGGGGAAGCAGGCTCCCTGCTGAGCAGAGAGCCTGATGCGGGACTCGATCCCAGGATCCTGAGATCATGACCTGAGTCGAAGGCAGAGGCTTAACCCACTGAGCCACCCAGGTGCCCCGAGAAACTTTTTTCTATATGTTACTTTCTAACAAATAGTGCAGTCCACTGAGAACTAAAATTCTTGGTACTCTAATACCGAAAAGAAGCCTTTTGCAATCTACTAAGTAAATAGTCTATATTTCTTAAACATATGTCTTAAAATCTATATAGAAAAATGAATTAAAAATAAGAAATCATCATGAGTTATTGCAGAGCATTCATAATGCTCTTGTGCTTTTACTGTTTAATATCTGCAACATGGTATATTGAAAAAGAGTGTCCTTTATCATGTTAAATAAAAGTCTTTCATATTAAATGAAATGTCACAAATGACTTCAACATTTAATGCTCTATTTTGAAACAATTCCACACATTTTTCTAAAATTGAGAGAATGTCCATTTTTATTATAATCCTGGGCATTTAAAATGGGCCTCTAAATAAGAGAGGGTAACTAGAGCTTTCCTCTGAGAGAGAGGATGGGTGGCTACTGAGAAAATAAACATATAAATAAAGCTAAGAAGGGAATAAAAACAGGGTACCTAGTCTATAACTTTTAATCTAATAAACCATCTTAAATAAACTCAGTGTTCATTATGTTACCCTAATGTCCCTCCAGAAACTCTATCAATACTTTAAAATCCATACAGATAGTTTCCTTGTAGGGAAGGGGGAAGCTCTTCTGAGCTTTTACTCCAAATGGCTAATTACAAATAGCCATGCCTCAACAAATATTTATTTTGTTCCATATGATATTAATCACATTCCCAATGACAGGAAAAGAGGAGAATAAGAGAGAAAAAGTTCCTGTTGTTTATGGGGTTTGGATTCTGTTGCAAAATTCAAGCAGTAAATAACTACATAAACAACTTAATGTAATGTTAGATATTGATCCATGTAGTGAAGAAAACAGTGTAATACATGGTGGGGTGGGGTTGAGCAGAAGTAGAGGGTTGTTAACATTTGGCTAGGAAATGTCTTCGAAGAAGGTAACATTCAAGCACAGACCTGAATGAAGAGAAGAAGCAAAAAGATAAAGCTAGATAGATAAAGAGCTAGATAAAGAGTTTACCAAGGGAGACAAGCGGTAAGAGACTCTTAATCTCACAAAACAAACTAAGGGTTGGGGAGGGGTCAGGAGAGGGTGGTGGGGTTATGGACGTTGGGGAGGGTATGTGCTATGGTGAGTGCTGTGAAGTATGTAAGCCTGACGATTCACAGACCTGTACCCCGGGACAAATAATACATTATATGTTAATTTTTTTTAAAAAGAGCTTATCAAGTAGAGGAAGCACTGAGGGAAAAAGCCGTAAGGTGAAAAATTCCAAAAGGCTGGTGATACTAGACCTCTTTAAGCAATGAAAGTGAAGGTGTTTATCAGAGAGGCTGGCAGTCCCAGAACTTGGAGGGCTTTAGGGCATGCTGTGGCATGAGGTTTTATTTTAAATTCCATAGACATAGACATTTATTAGAGGGTTTTAATACTGTGAGGAGAAGAATATTTAAGGCTATTTAATATGGCAGGTCAAATGGGCTTTTGCACCCTCTTTAATTACCCTGGCAAGTAAGGCTCTATGTTTGTGAAGGAATAACCTTTTGTTCTATTCCATAGAAAACTATTCTTGCTGTACCAGGTCATAGGAATTATTTTTCATTTTGTATCTGTCTACTTTTTCTTAGGCAAATAGTCACATTCTCCTGTGCTGTTTTCTGTTGAAACAACTTCTTTATAGACTTCTGCCAATGTAAATTAAATTCCTTCCCTTTTTCCTCTAGGACATAATTGAGGCTTCTGTAGCTGATGTTATCAATATATTTAATATATGTATCTCTATTGAATTATTAAAGCCTCTAATAATCATAACTCATTTAAAAATAACATTTAGATAACCCTACTCAATACTAGACTTATCCAAATGGTATACTCCCCTCCTCCACAAAAACCCAAATGTCTAGAAAGCATTCAGTCCATAACAACAATCTTCCAACAAGATTTTTTCCAATTCAAGAGATAGTGTTTTGGTTTGTCTTTTTTTTTTTTTTTTTACCTTTTTTACAAAATGGAAAGAGATCAGTCTGTTATTCACTTGAGACATAGTGATCATCTAGGCAGTATTGAAAATTGGACTATTGGGGCGCCCTGGGTGGCTCAGTGGGTTAAGCCGCTGCCTTCGGCTCAGGTCATGATCCCAGGTCCTGGGTTCGAGCCCCACATCGGGCTTTCTGCTCAGCAGGGAGCTTGCTTCCTCCTCTCTCTCTGCCTGCCTCTCTGCCTACTTGTGATTTCTCTCTGTCAAAAAAAAAAAAAAAAAAAAAAAAAAAAAAAAAGAAAATTGACTATTGTTTTCCCATACTATTTTTTGGAGGCTTTCAAAAATATGCTTGATAACTCCAAGCTTATCTGCATACCTCAAAAATGGCCAAGGCATCTCAGTTTACTCATAATCAAACAGACAATTATCAGGTACTATGATGGAGGAACGACCCTAAGCCATTTTCCTACCTCTAGTGTCTCACATCTAACAATGCAGTCTGAAATTCTGAAAATTAATTCAAGGATTACAATAGAGTATGATGCCTATTCAGACATGGTGCTTAATGAACACATACCAGAATTCTACTTGAAGCAATTCTAGTGCTAGGATCAGGCAGTCTCTTACCCATTAGTACCCATTTGTGTAAACAAATGTCTAGGTCAGGCCCTCTGATTAAGTTGGGTTCCAGCTACTCCTTTCGTAGTCCAGATCGAACTGATTTTTGCTCCATGTGATTTGTTCTCTGTATCAAGGTTCTGAAACTTACATGACTCCCAGAGATCAGGCAAGGTTGGACAAATGAGTAAAGTAGGTTGGACGATAGTGGAAACAGTGAAGACTAAGGAAAACTAGAGAGGTTGGAGCTCACCAAAAGGCCTGTGGTTTCAACTACAAACAACTAGAATGCTGGCCAAACAAAACATACTTTGGCCTGAGTTCTACCAACTGTCTCTACTACTGGCTGGCTACTTCTGCGCCTGTGCTATAAGGAAAGCTTCTTAAGATTCTACAGTGGTTTTGAAACAAATATAACATGGGGGATAATTTAGAACTCTTTTCATTTTGATTCAAGCAATACGGGGATTAAAGTCAATAAATATTTCTATCTCCCTTTCCAAGTGGTGGGACACAAGAAACAAGTGGTCACAGTTCTCTTCTTTCTGCTTTCTAATGACTTTCACCTGCACAGATCAGCACATTACCTTTAATTCTCATTTTCACTCTCACTCATGCTTCACTCTTTTTTCTTCCTTATTCCACATGTCTCTTCCTGATTTCACAAAACATTTTTCTTTCCTATATGAACACAGATTTACTTTAAAAACAAAGACACCTAGATGGTTATCTAATGTATATTGCTAGAAATAACCATTCTGATAGTGGCTCTTAGAAATTATTATCCTTCTCTTCAAAAGTGAGAAAAAGGAATTCCAGCTTGAACTTTTTTGAGAAATGTATGTATGGATGTAACTGAAACATTTGTGAAAGGTAAAGCATGATTAACATAGCAGATGGAAGGTAACTTTTAAAAAAATTCTAGCAGTCGTTTGCTTCAACTTCTTTTTTTTTTTAAGTAAGGGAAATTCTAATTATATAGTTGAAAATGGGTATTTAAAACAAACAAACAAACACTAAATTCCTAACAGGAAGTTAGTGATATAATTTAGTTTTTTCTAATCCTCTTGTTTTATTATTGCAAACTATTTCAAACTATAGAGTAATAACAAGACAAATGGATACACATTTTCCTCCCTCAGAATTCACATATAGCTCTCACAAGCTATCTTCAACCAAAACACTACAAAGGAAGATAATGCTTATTTATAGTTCTAAGAGTCACATTTGGGAATATAACATACAAATGACACAGAAGGAATGGCAATTTCTGGATGTGCTTATGTTTCTCATAATATTTATTTTCTTCCAAGATACCTGGAGTGCTAACCCATATTGAATCTACAATGTCAAGTTATATTATTTTTCCTTTCATCAATCTTCACCATTTCTATTTCATTTGTTGTCTAAAATCTTTAAGAAATGTAGGGTTTCAGAAGGCAACACATTCTATTTTTTACCATATGTGTACATGTACAAAATTTTTGTTCCTATCAGTATAATTTGCCTCATAAAACTTCCAATTGTAATAGTTCTGCCCTCTGGTTAACAAGTTCAGTTATCTTATAGACTTCTAAATTGACTGAAGAGAGTCAAAATTTCTACCTCTACCTTCCAAGTCTTCTCTTGACCATACTTTTTACAGAAGCCCTTCTAATGCCCATCAGGTGACACAGTATTCCATTCTACTCAGACAATTTCTGAGCTTGGAACTCTCGGATCATGTGCCAGTTTGTCAATGATCTTCTTAAAGTATGTTATTAAGAACAAAACACAGTATTTCAGCAGTGTTCTAGTTAGACTGAAATACAATGGGATTCTTATCTTTTATTCTAGAAACAGTGCTTCTCCTTCAACATCATGAAAACACTCAGAAATTAACTTGAGAAGTCAATAGAACACACTGTTTTCTCATGATCTACCCAAATTTTAGAGCTCCCTTTACAAGATGCAAAAGTTACAATCATGAAATCATGGTGAACATCCCTGATAGAGATAATTTTTCCTGATGGGGTACTCACATTCATATATAAGATTAAGAGGGCCTGCACAGTTTTAAATATACCTGAAACACTATTAATTATTATTGTTATACTATTAACAATAAAATAACAACTATTTTAGCCTGGGCTTTGATTGTAATTTGAGGGGTGAAGTGTCATGTAGAATTGAGTGTGCTATTTTTCTCATCTTTCACTAACTAAATCAAAACTGGGAAGTAATAAGGAATATAAATTCTACATTAAGCTTCAGACCTAATATTTACTTTTATCAACTTCTTTTGAAATAATTTTTTTTTCTTCACACTTTAAAATGTGGATTTTCATCTTACTGCTTGGATTCCAACAAGATATATTATAGATGGATATCATTTTTTTTTAACAGCAAAGCATGTTGATACAGTTTTTCTGTTACAACAGGGATCTAGGGATTTGTCAACACATTTGTACTCAAACTATATTTTTTGCTAAAAAAAAAAAAAATCATGCCTAGAAGCATCAACAAATAAAACTGATAGAAGCAAACTTGCTCTGGTAAAATAGTATGATGATCACCACGTCTCTCTTTTACAGCAGGTGCTCATCATTGTGGGACCTATACAGAATTCCTACTGCTCTTCAAGGCACAGTTTTAAGACCATTGTCTTAAAGCAGTAGAGAGAAATAAATTATGTAGTAGCAACCTGTTAGAGACTGAAAACTGAGGAGGAGAGGCAAAGAGTGGGAAATTTAAAGACTCCTGAGAGACTTTCTACCTAAACTCAGAATATTCTTCTTTTAAAAAAAATTTTTTTATTTATTTATTTGACACTGAAAGAGAGATCACAAGTAGGCAGAGAGGCAGGCATAGATAGAGGAGGAAGCAGGGTCCCTGCCGAGCAGAGAGCCCGATGTGGGGCTCGATCCCAAGACCCTGAGATCATGACCTGAGCTGAAGGGAGAGGCTTAACCCACTGATCCACCCAGGTGCCCCAGAATATTCTTCTCAAACCATGAAGTACACATCCATCTTACATACAAATTCTTTTGATTGTCTTCTCTTAACATTTCCTGAGAATTTTTCAAAATATACTTCAAACACAGGTGTTTTTCTGTTAGAGGTAAAACATTTTTGTGTAAGTTTTAGCAATTCCGATTTTTCACTTAGCTCCTGTAGAAAACATCCCATTCAGCTTCACTAAAATTTTCCAAAACACAAGTCTGTCTTCCTTGTCACATTTCTTTTCTTTTCTTTTTCTTTTTTCTTTTTTTAGATTTTATTTATTTATTTGACAGACAGAAATCACAAGCAGGCAGAGAGGCAGGGGAGGCAGGGAGGGAGGCAGGCTCCCTGCTGAGCAGAAAGCCCAATGGGGGGCTCCATCCCAGGACTCTGGGATCAAGACCTGAGCTGAAGGCAGAGGCTTTAACCCACTGAGCCACCCAGGCACCGCTCCTTGTCACATTTCATCTGTGGTTTCCATTGGGAGAAGAAATTGCCTCCAAACTGGGAGATGTTCATTAGACCATTACTTAAAAAGCACTAACATGGAGCCATATCTTCCTTTCTCTTTCACTCTCCATCATGAGATTCCTTGATAGTCTTGAGATTTGTACTTGTAAATCTTCCAAAGGAGGCCACCCAGTAAGGCCCCAAATCTCTCGTGACCCTCATGTTTTTTCCTAAGTGACAAATAAGGATTTAAGTGATACTCTTAATGACCAGATAGCCAGTAATTCAGAAGCCACTGGAAAAATTCAGTGGTCAGGGTGTTGTATTCTATTTCAAAAGATAACTAGAACTCACAAGGCTGAGTTAGAGTCAATCACACAGGAAACCTCTGTTTTCCCATCTTCCCTGCAAATGCACCACTACTTAACAGTACATGATGTATTCTGCTACTGAGGAGAAAGGAAAGGGAATGGAATGGAACTGGAAGACACCCCCCCCCCCATGAAAATCTGCAAGAACTGACTATGTACAATCATCAAATACATGTCTGGATTCCTTCACCTACTGAGGTCACCCTGCTCCATAATATTTAGATTCCTTACTAACTACACTTAGACTACATACTCAGGTATATATTCATAAGCAAACCAAAATACATAGAGACTCTCTGGTTGATTTTGTCCTACCAAATTGTGTGTGTGTGTGTGTGTGTGTGTCTGTCTGTCTGTCTATCTATGGTCTGAGCTCTTTTTTCTACACCCTGAAGAGCTAATATTTACATTATGATTTCTTTCTAACACTAGGACAAACGAAGAGATTCTACTTTCACCACTTATATTCAACATAGTACTGGAAATTCTAGCCATTCCAATAAGGCAAAAAGAAGAAATAAAATTTACAATAGCCAAATAATGGAAACAGCCCAAGTGTCTATGTTCAAGTATCCATTGATTGACAAATAGATAAAGAAAATGTGATATATATATACAATGAATATATTCAGCTACAAAAAGGAATGAATGTTGCCATTTGCAACAAAATGGATAGAGCTAGAGATTATAATGCTAAGTAAAAAAGTCAGTCAAAGAAAGATAAATACCATATGATTTCACTCATATATAGAATTTAAGAAACAGAACAAGCAAAGGAAAAAAAAGAATGAGACAAACCAAGAAACAGACTCTTAACTATACAGAGCAAACTGATGGTTACCAGACGGGAAGTGGGTGGAGGGATAGGTGAAATAGGTGATGGGAATTAAAGAGTACACTTGTCCTGATGAGCACGGGTGATGTATAGAATTGCTGAATCACTATATTGTAAACCTGTAACTAATGTAACACTCTATGTTAATTATACTGGAATTAAATAAAACGTATACATATACATATATATTACATATATATAGTATATATATATAAGAACTGGCTGTAGACAGGGGAAATTGTGGGCTGAAAGTAGGCAACTATGATAATGTGAGGAGAGGAAGGCAGGGAAGACAAAGAGGCCGAGAAGAGAGGACAATAAAACCTTTTACTACTCAAAATTAAACAGACACCAAGATTCCAAAATAAATTCCAAAGTCAAGCATAAATAATAGTTAAATTCCAAAAGAAAGAAAGCCAACAACAAATCAATAATCTGAATTTAAATTTGCCCCAGATCAGATTAGTTTGAGGAGATAGTATGTTTATAAATGAAGAAATAATTTCCAATTTAAAACAAAAAATGTAATACGGGGTGCATGGGTGGCACAGTCAGTTAAGCATCCTGACTCTTACTTTTGGGGTCAGTTCGAGATCTGAGGGTTGTGGAATGGAACCCATGTCGGGCTCCACGCTCACCAAGGAGTCTGCTTAAGACTCTCTCTTCCTCTCCTTCTGCTCCTCCCCACTGCATATTCTCTTCTCTCTCTAAAATAATAAATAATCTTTAAAAAAAAAGAAAGTTAATAAAAATAAGATAATCAATATATTAGTCACAGTTGAGAATGAATAAATTAGAAGATAAATATTTAGTACATCATCCAAAGGGAAGACCATAAATAAAGGTATGAATATGAAAGAGTAGTTATGAGACATGCTAATGAGAGTGAAGGAGATCAAAATGGATACACACACACATAAAGAACAGTATTTGAGCAATAGTGTGGAGCTCAAATTAGATTAATATAAATACTAAATCAGACAGTGCCAATTCAAGAAAGTAAATTATATATGAATTCCATTTATAAGCATGAATGTAAGCATTTTAAGTAAACTACTTGTAAATTGAATTCAGCAATATGAAAAAATTCACATCAGAAATGCAGGGAGTGGGGGCACCTGGGTGCCTCAGTGGGTTAAAGCCTCTGCCTTCGGCTCAGGTCATGATCCAGGGTCCCGGGATCAAGCCCCACATTGGGCTCTCTGCTCCGCAGGGAGCCTGCTTCCCCCTCTCTCTCTGTCTGCCTCTCTGCTTACTTGTGATCTCTGTCTGTCAAATAAATAAAAAATTAAAAAAAAATGCAGGAGTACTCGACATCAGAAAATTTATTTATGAAATTGACAATTATTATTGGGTAATTCACAGAAATGGAAATGTGAATGAACAATAAACATTGGAAATGGCAGTCAACCCTCACTAGAAATCAGGGAAATGCCAAATTAAAAAAATAATAACATTTTAAATCATTAGATGGCCAAAATTAAATTGAACTTAAGTGTTTTAACAATGGAGAGAAATGGGGACTCACATATATTTATAGTGGGGAAATGAAAAAAACCTTTGATGTTTAAAGGTAAAAAAGAAGTTAGGGAGGAAAACATAATTGCCTGATAAATTTGTTCAAAGTTTGTAAACTTCAAATATAGTATAGTATATTGCACACAGATGCCTTATAATGTAATAGAATAAAACCTACATGGGAAAGAAGCAGAAGAATGGGACTACAGGCAAGCTTCAGCCGTGTTTATAATGATTTATTTCTTTAAAAATGATGAAAAGCCCGTGTGTAGCAATACCAAGATTTGATAATGTTCAGTTATCACATTGTCTTCTGACTTCTCTGTATGCTTGTATTTTTTTCATTTATTTATTTATTTATTTATTTATTTATTTATTTATTTATTTATTTTTTATTTGTCAGAGAGAGAGGAGAGAGAGCGAGCACAGGGCAGACAGAATGGCAGGCAGAGGCAGAGGGGAAGAAGCAGGCTCCCGCCAAGCAAGGAGCCCGATGTGGGACTCGATCCCAGGACGCTGGGATCATGACCTGAGCTGAAGGCAGCTGCTTAACCAACTGAGCCATTCCAGGCGTCCCTTTTTCATTTATTTTTATGGTCAGGTATAGAAGTTGGGACAAAAATCAGATTTTTAATGAAAAATGAATAAAATAAATAAAATAAAATGTAAAAATAAATGAAGACAGGAGTATCAGTTACTACCAAGTTAGGGTAGTGTCCATTCTTTTCTTCTACCCTTTTATAGCTAAATTTCTTCTTTTTTAAAATCATTTTTATTTTAAGTACAATAGTTAACATACAGGTTATATTAGTTGCAGGTGTAAAATATAGTGATTCGACACTCTATGCATTAGTCATAATGTACTCTTAATCCCCATCACTTATTTTACACATTGCCCCACCCAACTCCCCTCCGATAACTATCAGTTTATTCTCTATAATTAAGAGTCTGTTTCTTGCTTTTTCTCTCTTTTTTATCCTTTGCTCATTTGTTTTATTTCTTAAATTCCAAATATGAGTGACATCGTTATGGTATTTGTCTTTCTCTGATGGACTTATTTCACTAGTATTAATTCTCTAACCCATCTATGTTGTTGCAAATGGCAAGATTTCTTCCCTTTTTCTGGCTGGAGTAATATTCAATTAGGTTACATATCACTTCTTTATCCATTCATCTATCACTGCCACACTTGGGTTAGTTCCATAATTTGCTATTGTAAAAACTGCTGCAGTCAACATAGGAGTACATATATCTTTTCAATAAGTGTTCTCATATTTTGGTGTAAACACCCAGTAGCAGAATTATTGGATCATTTGATAATTCTATTTTAGTTCCTTGAGGAACTGCCACAGTTTTCCACAGTGGCTATACCAATTGCATTTCCCACCAACAGTCCCTTTTTATACGAATCCTTGCCAACATTATTGTTTCTTGTGTTTTGATTTTAGCCATTCTGACTGGTGTGAGGTGATATTCATTGTAGTTTCATTTTGCATTTCCCTGATGATCAGTGGATATTGAGCATCTTTTCATGTGTCTGTTGGCCATTTGCGTGTCTACTTTGGAAAAATGTCTCTTCATGTCTTCTGCCCATTTTTTACCCAGCTTACTTGTTTTTTTGGTGTCGAGTAGTATAAGTTCTTTATATAGTTTCAGATGCAAATATTTATCACACATGTCATTTGCAAATATCTTCCCCACTTAGGTTGTCTTTTAATTTTTTTGGTTGTTGGTTTTTTTTTTTTTTTTTCTGTGTAGAAGCTCTTATTTGATGAATTCCCAATAGTTTATTTTTTTTAAAAGATTTTATTTATTTATTTGACTGACAGATCACAGGTAGGCAGAGAGAGAGAGGAGGAAGCAGGCTCCCTGCAGAGCAGACAGCCCATGTGGGGCCTCAATCCCAGGACTCTGAGATCATGACCTGAGCCGAAGCACTAAGCCACCCAGGCGCCCCCCCCAATAGTTATTTTTACTTTTGTTTCCCTTGCCTCAGGAGACATATCTAGAAAGATGCTGCTATAGCTAATGTCGGATCAATTACTTCTGGTGATCTTGGCTAGAATTTTTTACGGTTTTCAAGCTTCACATTGGGTCCTTAATCCACTTTGCACTTATTTTTGTGTGTGGTGTAAGAAAGTGGTCCACTTTCATTCTTTTGCATTTGGCCCTCCAGTTTTCTCAGCACCATTTGTTTAATAAAGAGACTGTCTTTCTCCCATTGCACATTTTGCCTCCTCTAACAAAGATTAACTATTAAATCATGTGTTTATCTCTGGGTTCTCTATTCTATTCTATTCTATTCTATTCTATTCTATTCTATTCTATTCTATTCTATTCATCTAGTGTCTATTTTTGAGCTAGTAGTATACTGTTTGAGCACTATAGCTTGGTAGTATCTCTTGAAATCTGGAATATAATACCTCCAGTTTGTTCTTTTTCAGGATTGCTTTTGCTATTAAAGGTTTTTTGTGGTTCCATACAAATTTTAGGATTATTTCTTCTAGTTCTGTGAAAAATATTGTTGGTATTTTGATAGGGATTGCATTGAATCTGTAGATTGCTTTGGGTATTATACACATGTTATTTATTCTTCCAATCCATGAGTGTGAATGATCTTTCCACTTGTTTGTGTCATCTTCAGTTTCTTTCATCAGTGTTTTATAGTTTTCAGAGTATAGGTTTTTCACCTCCTTAGTCAAGTTTCTAGGTTTTAATTTTGTTTTGATGCACTTGAAAATGGGATTGTTTCTGAATTCTTTTTCTGTTGTTATTCATTTTTTTGTATATGAATGTAATAGATATCTGTATATTGATTTTGTTTCCTGAAACATTATTAAATTCATTTACAGTTCTAGCAGTTTTTTGATGAAGTCTTTAGTTTTCTATATATAGTATTATATTACCTACAAATACTGAGAATTTTACTTCTTCCTTACCAATTTGGATGCCTTTTATTTCTTTTCCTTATCTGCTCACTGTGGCTCGAACTTAAAATTCTATGTTGAATAAAGAGTGGACATCCTTATCGTGTTCCTTATCTTAGGGAAAAAGCTGTTTTCTCAGTGTTTCAAGCTGAGTATGATGTTAGTTGTGGGTTTTTCATCTATGGACTTCAAATTTTGAGGTACGTTCCCTCTAAAACTACTTTGTGAGGGCTTTCTTTTTATCATAATGGATGTATATTTTATCATGTTTTTTCTACATCTATTAAAACAATCATATGTTTTTAATCTTTTCTCTTGTTGATTTGATGTATTATATTGATTGATTTGCAAATACTGAAATACCCTATATCCCAGGAATAAATTCTACTTGATTGTGGTGAATGATTTTTGTAAATGTATTGTTGGACTCAGTTTGCTAATATTTTGTTGAGGATTTTTACATCTATGTTCATCAGAGATGTTGGCCTGTAGTTGTCTTCTTTTTTTTCTCCTCCTTCTCCTCCTTCTCCTTCCTCCTCCTCCCTCCTCCTCCTCCCTCCTCCTTCCTCCCTTTTCCTCCTCCTCCTCCCTCCTCCCTTCTCCTTTCTCCTTCTCCTTCTTTTTTTGATAGTGTCTTTATCTGGTTTTGGTATCAAGGTAATGCCGGTGTCATAGAATTAACTTGGAGGCTTTCCATCTTCTATTTTTTGAAAGAGTTTGAGAAGAATAGGTATTAACTTTTCTTTAAATGTTTGATAGAATTAATCTGTGAAAGCATCTGGTCCTGGATTTCTGTTTGTCGGGAGTTTTTTTATTACTGATTCAATTTCAATGCTGCTAATTGGTCTGTTCAAATCTTCTATTTCTTCCTGATTCAGATTTGGGATTTATATGTTTCCAAGAATTTATCCATTTCTTCTAGGTTTCCAAATTTTTAGCATATAATTTTTCATAATAATCTCTTATAATCCTTTATATTTCTGTGGTGTTGGCAATTATTTCTCCTGTTTAATTTGATTTTGTTTGAGCCCTTTCTTTTTCTCTCTCTGTTATTTTGTTCTGTTTTGGTTTGTTTTTGGTTTGTTTTAGTTTGGTTTGGTTTGGTTTTGGTTTTGATGAGTATGGCTTTTCTCTTTTCAAAGAACCAGATCCTGGTTTCATTAATCAGTTCTATTGTTTTGTTGTTGTTGTTTATATTTCATTTGTTTCTGCTCTAATCTTTATTATTTTGTTCCTTCTACTGGTTTGGGATGTTGTTTGCTCTTCTTTTTCTACCTCCTTTAGGTATAAGGCATAAGGTTACCTCCTTTAGGTATAAGGTTATTTGAGACTTTTCTTGCTTTTGAAGTAAATCTGTATTGCTATTAAGTTTCCTCTTATAACAGGTCTTGCTTCATCCTAAGATTATTGGACTATTGTATTTTCAATTCGATTTGTCTCTATGCATTTTTTAAATTTCCTCTTTGATTTCTTCGTTGACTCATTCATTGTTTAGTAGCACTTGATTTAATCATGTATTTGTGTTCTTCCAGATTTTTCTTATGGCTGATTTCTAGTTTTCTAGTATTATGGTCAGGAAAGATGTATGGTATGACTTAAATAATTTCAAATTTGTCAAGACTTGTTTTGTGGCCTAATACGTGGATCAACTCTGGAGAATGTTCCATGTGTACTTGAAAAGAATGTATATTCTGTTATTTTAGGATGGAATGTTCTGAATAGATCTGTTAAATCCATCTATGTGTCATTTGTAGCCATTGGTTGCTTGTTGACTTTCTGTTGGTATGATCTACCCCTTGATGTAAGTGGAGTGTTCAAATCCCTACTACCAGTGTTTTATTATTCAAAGTAATTATTGATAGGCATGTACTTATTGCCATTTTGTTCTTGTTTTACAATTGTTTTTATTCTCTCTCTGTTCCTTTCTTTTTGTTCTTTCTGTTCCTTTCTTCTTTTGCTTTCTTCTCATGCTTTGCTGGCTTTCTTTAGTAATATACTTGGATTCCTTTCTCTTTATTTTTTGCATATCTACTATCAGTTTGTACTTGTAGTTACCATTAGTTTGGATATAACATCTGCATATGTAAGTTTATATTAAGTTGAAAATAGCTTAAATTTGAAGCCATTCTAAAAGCACAACATTTTTAATCCTCTCTCCCCCATGTTTTACATATATGGTATCACACTTTACATCCTTCTATTTTATGAATACCTTGACTATTTTTTTAAAAATTGATTTATCTTAGAGGGAAAGAGCACAAGCAGGGGAAGGGCAGAGGGAGAGAGAGAAAGGAAGCAGACTCCTTTTTGCGTTGCAGAGCCAGACAAGGGACTAAATCCCAGGACCCCAAGATCATGACCTGAGCTAAAACCAAGAGTCAATGCTTAACCAACTGAGCCACCCAGGTGCCCCTCCCTCCACTGACTGATTTTTGTTGATATTCTTAATTTTACTGCTATTGTGTTTCCTACTTTTCTTGCTCATATTAATGTTCTTTCTCTCATTCAAAGAGTCCCCTTTAACATTTCTTGTAGGACTGTTAGTGGTGATGAATTCCTTTAACTTTTGTTTGTGAAATTCTTCATCTCCCCTATTCTGAATGACAGAATGTCTATGCTGGACAGAATGTTCTTGGCTGAACTTTTTTTTCTTTCAGCACTTTGAATACATCATTGCAATCCCTTCTGGGCCTATAAAGTTTCTGCTGAAAAATCACCTCCTGACCTTATGAGATTTCTCTTGTATATAACAATTTTCTTTTCTCTTTAAATTTCTTTTTTCTCTTTAAAATTCTCTTTATCACAACCTCTTGCCATTTTTTAAAAGATTTTATTTATTTATTTATTTATTTGACAGAGAGAGAGAGAGATCACAAGTAGGCAAAGAGGCAAGCAGAGTGGAGGAAGCAGGATCCCTGCTGAGCAGAGATCCCAATGTGGGCCTTGATCCCAAGACCCTGGGATCATGATCTGGGCCAAAGGCAGAGGCTTAACCCACTGAGCCACCCAGGTGCCCACCTTTTGCGATTTTAATTACTAAGTACCTTGGTGTGGACTTCCATGGATTGATATTTTTGGGGGCTCTCTGTGCCTCTTAAATCTGGATTTCTGTTTCCTTCTATAGATTCAGGAAGTTTTCAGCTATTATTTGTTTAAATATATTTTCTGCCCCCTTTTCTCTCTTTTCATTCTGGAATCTTTATAATGCAAATATTTTATATTTGATGATGTTGCTGAGTCCCTAAGTCTATTTTCATTTTGCATTATTTTTTTTCTCTGTCTTCTTCAGCTTGATTGCTTTTCATTACTCTCTCCTCCACATTGTTGATCTTTTCTTTGGCTTCCTCAATTATACTATTTATCCCACCTCATGTATTTTAATTTCAGTTATTCAGTTCTTCATCTCAGATTGGTTCTTGTTAAGGGTCTCACTGAGATCGTCCACTCATTTCTTAAGTCCAATGCATATCTTTATGACCACTGCTTTATATTCTCTAGCAGGCATATTACTTACCTCTGTTTTGTTTAGGACTCTTGCTATGATTTTGTCCTCTTTTTTTATTTAGGACGTATTCCTCTGCCTCCTCATTTTGTCTAACTCTGTGTCTGTTTCCATTTGTTAGGAAAGTCAGCTATATCTCCTATTCTTTGAAGTAGTGACTTTATGAAAAAAGGCCCTGTAGTGGTCTATAGTGCAGTGTCCCTGTTACTAGAAACTGGCATTTCAAGTGTGCCTCCTATGTCTGTTGCATATGCCCTACTTGTGGCTTAACTGCTTTTGCCATCAGTTCTTCATTTTGCCATCCAGTTCTTCATCTATAGTGGTTCTCTTTGAGTGTTGTGAGTAGAGTTTGATTCCTTTCTTGTTAGTGCTCCAATCTTGGGCCACCTGCAGTTTGGGTTGAGTTAGAGCAGGTGTTTTCCAGGGATGCAGTATTACTCATCTCTAGGGCACTCTTACTGTGTTGTGCCCTGAGAAGCTTTTGTTGGTGGCCTGCTGCTGGGGCTGCAGTTAAATCAGTATATGTGGTTATCTTCCCCTCTCTCCAGAGCAGAAATCACTTTGGAGTGGTGCTGGCCCCTCTCAGAGCCGTTTGCACACCATCAGGCCTATGAAAAAGTTTTGGATGGATCCCAGCCAAGTGTGAATTGGAGGGGGCAAGTCTGCTGGAGAATGTAGAATGGGATGTGTAGTGTTACCAAGGTTGGCACAGTTCTGATATGGGAGGCAACATGGAGCTGCCTTAGAAAACTGATGCCATAGAGCTAAAGGGGGTGAATCCACAGGAGAACATGGAGATGGGGTGTGTGGTGCCTGGAAGATCTGTGCAAATTCACTGTAGGAGAGGACTGCAGCCACCCAAATATCCTTCTGAGGCTGGCTGGGCTGGACGAGGCAGAACTGCAGAAGAGTGTCAGGGTAGGGTATGGATTGTATGTAATTCGGTGTAAAGTGTTGGTGCTGTGCCAGCTCCCACAGATATCTGGGTATCTAGGCTTGGGGGCAGGACAGAGAAATGGAGCATGCCAGCTCTTTTACTCTTGGAAAGTCTCCCAACAATACTTGCCCTTCCAGCCTATGGCACGAGAGTATTAAAAAATCTCCTTCCTGTATACACCATGTGTTTTTCAAATAGTTATTTCTGTGCTGTATCTCTGCAAGACTGTTTGCTATGCTGTCTCTTTAAGGGCAGGGATTCAGTTTCTTTTTTGCCTCCTGGCTCTCCCAGAGCAGAGCCCACTGATTTTTTAAGTTCTAGGTTAAGTCCCACTAACTGTAAGAACTCACAAAATTAGCCCCCTCTGGTTTTCAAAACCAAATATTATGGAGATTCATCTTCTCCATATGGTTTACCTGTGCCTAGGTTGCATGTGAGGGACTTTTTCTTTCCCCTCACCACTCCTACTGCATATATCCCTCCTGCCAACTGCCCCACAGGTCCATGGGTTCCTTTAGCACCAGACCACATCTCCATCCTTCTTATCTTTTTCAATTGTGGCATCTTCTCTATATTTAACTGTGGAAAGTCTGTTCTGCCAGTCTTGGGTTACTTTCTGGGTTTGTTACACTGGCACAGGTGTTATTCAGTTGTATCTGTGGAATGAGGTGAGCTTAGAATCCTCCTACTCTGCCATGTTCCCCAGAAGCCTATAACCAGTTCTTACTATGGAATTCCAAAGCCTGTCCCCTGTTGCTTCATGGGAGAAATCATAGGTCAATTTGCTGAGTCAAAGAATGACTTGATTTTATTTCTGATCACCAGAAGATCACTTTTCTCTTCCTTAGACTCACTGCTTACTTTAACACTGTAGATTCAGGATATTAGGTGAAAAATAATACTTTATCATTTTTAAGGTTCATGCATTTGGGGAATCTATCTCAGCTCTGGATGCAAACAATCAGCATGTCAGATCCTATGTCAGACCTGACATGAGGAAAAAGCTCATGCCCAGTTGAGTACAGATTCAACACCATCCACTGTTTAGTTTCTCTTTTCTATTTCTGAACTCTAGAGAAGTTTAACCTTGTTTTGGGCTCAGCTCTGTCTCCTTAATTTTCCCTAAAATTCTGATCAAGGTTGCTTTGTGTTTTTATAAAAGAACATCGAACATGAACTTACTATGCCACCCCAAATAGCCTCCATTAACAACACCCTATATTTGTTCTTCATAACTGAATTTAATGGCACATGATATTTAAAATTAATCCAATGCAGGAGTATCAAAGGCTTTTGCCCCATTCTGGCTCTGCAGTGCTTTTAAGAACACCTGCACCATGTATGTCATATAAAGCTTAATAACTGTATGTTGCATTTTTAAAAAATCATTTTTAAATCATATTTTGTATTTCACATAGACACACATAAATTCTGGAAGTTCTGCTTCTATGTGGGACATGTGTAAATAAGAATCAGTTTTGAGAAATAGTGCTGTGCTTTCTTTTAAAGCCATCATTAAAAAGTTGTCAATGTTTTCCTCTGAGAATTGTGCCTTTTAATCCACTGGTCCATGAGACTTCCTTTCAAGCTCAGTCTAATTCATCTTTTGAGATAAAATTCAAATACCAATGCTCAAGTCACCCAGTTTTAAATGTTTAAATTAATTTTCTCCTACTTTCTGTAGCATGTTAATTTCTAGACATTTTGTTTTAAACAAATTCTAATGATCTTTTTTTTTTAAGATTTTATTTATTTATTTGACAGAGAGAGACACAGAGAGAGAGGGATCACAAGCAGGGAGAGTGGGAGAGGGAGAAGCAGGCTTCCCACTGAGCAAGGATCCAGATGGGAGGCTGGATCCCAGGACCCTGGAATCATGACCTGAGCTGAAGGCAGATGCTTAAGGACTGAGCTACACAGACACCCCTCTAATTATCTTTCTCATGCTAATTAAGTAGGGGGAAAATCCTACAATGTAGCCACTTGAGCTTTTCTGAAGGAAAAGCTGGATGATGGAGTGGGACTACAATAGTTAACATATAAATGTTACCCAAAGATGAAAACCAGTGGTGCACATTAAGAAGCCTAAAACGTGTCTTTACATGCTGGGAAACAGATTATGGGGAAGTCATGAGTGTATAGCTCACAGTTTATGACTGGAACCTGGGTCAGTGATGATGCCATTATTTCAGGATTCAGTATTTTGAAGGGCAAAGAAAGATAGACTCTTCTTCCTCAAAGGAGTGATTGTAAGCAAAGGATGTGGAATGGTATCAGTCCCTTATCTGTGCTGCTGAGAGGACTTCTACCCTACCCTTTGGTGGCTGGACTATGCAGTATCCAGATGAAGATGAACTGTTTCCATGACATGGAAGCCATGGGTGTACTTAATAAAAATAATTTTGGCAGACACCTTGGGTCACAGCCAGGTTGGGGTATAGGTAGATAATATTTTTAGGAATCCCTGAAGTAAAGCATACCATTAATCCTTTCTTTTAAGAAGACAACCTACACGGTTTAAGGCAGACTGATGGCAAGCAGTATTATTTATATTTTAAAGGGAAAAGCAAAGTTGACACAAGAAATCAAGTAACTGGTCTCAGAGATTATATGCTCAAAGTGGAAAAGACCACTAGTTAAATATTCACTAACAAAAGTATGACTTTGGACAATAAAAAACAAGAGCATCATATGAGTTATGAGCCACATAAGAATTTTAAGTTATATTTTCAGTGAGAATTCAGTGAGACATGTTTTAATTATTTAAGATTTCTATCCCATTGTATACAAACTGTCTCTGCTAGTGGAATCAATGGTAACTCCTTTCCTTTATTCTGTAGGTGTCTGATGAGATAAAACATGATAATGGAATGGGGCAGTATACATTTGGAAAAAAATTAATGTGCATTTATATTTTTAAAAAATGCTCTATGAGAAAGGTAAGTTTTGTAGTCCCCGTAATAATCATTTTTTAAAAAAATGAAATTAAATAGAATTTTATTCTTGCTCCAAATCAAAATGCAATTGGTATAAGCAATGTATTATTTCTCACCAAATAGCTCTATTATACAGTACTTTATCTATTTCTTAACACATTGTTATAGAAAATAAGATGGTAAATATATTACCCTGATAATAAATACACCAGCACTCACAAACTCACAAGCAATACACACCTGACATCAACTTACTCTCTACACAACTCACTTAATGTTGAAAACAAATTGCCTGATGTAAAGTAGACATTCAACACTTCTAAATGGTTGAATGAATTAAAACATGTTTTTGAAGGAGTACAGGAAAAGGAAGTGTGAAAATGAAGTCATTATATGAAAGTTTCATTCAGCTCAGGAAGAGCTTCCATAGTTATAGCATCACAGATGTCTGCCTGACAAATTTGCTTCTTAATCCCAAATCTGGAAAAAAGGATGTTAATATTTTTTATTTATCTTCCCCTAGAGAAACTCAAAACCTTTCATGTGTTGAATACCTGTTCTGTACAATGTGCTAGAAAGAAGTACTTTTGAGCACAGAAAGTGTTGCTGAGTGCAAGATGGCCTGGAGTACTGGAGGTAATAAAAGGAGCACTGTCCACAGTGGGGAACAGGGATCAAAGTTCATGACCCTTAGTCTTTCATTCTAATAACTGGCACAAAGGCTTTTTGAAGAGTTTATCTCCTCATGTTCTTGGCTGGGCTTCATTCTGTGGGGGTGGAGGGTTTTTTTTTTTTTTTTTTTAATTACAAGAAATGTTTAGTTGAAAATAAAGTTTATATTCCTCCCTCTTACAGGAATACTCCAGAAGGCTAGTGCAAGTAATTTCCAGTAATGTTATCTGATGGACTCTGTAACGTTATCTGATGGATTTCTTTTTTTTTTTATATATATTTTATTTATTTATTTGAGAGACAGAGATCACAAGTAGGCAGAGAGGCAGGCAGAGATAGAGGAGGAAGCAGGCTCTCCACCGAGCAGAGAGCCCGATGCGGGGCTCGATCCCAGGACCCCAGGACCATGACCTGAGCCGAAGGCAGAGGCCCAACCCACTGAGCCACCCAGGCGCCCCATGGATTTCTTTATATAATGCTTACTCCCTTCCCTTCGCTATTACACTTTCCCTTTTCTCTATCTCGTATCACTTTGTAATTTTTTTCTTACAAAGATCATTTGCATAGAACTTGAGTCAGTCTGGATCTCTAGTGAGACTTTCAGGACAAGTGATCGATAAGTCTGCAATATTTAAGCACTGTACAAGTAATAATTAAACACTATTGTCATAGTCTTCTAATTTTAGTATATTTTTAGAAATTAAAAAATATCTATCAACAAAAATATATCAGATTTTAACATATTATTGTGTCAGAGTATTCTATGTTTTCATAAGTAATACAACCAAAACCCATGATAAAATGTTCATTATATTGTTTTAAGAATAAAGAAAAATTAATACATTCTAAAATGTAGTAAGTACATAGAATAAAAGCTTCATAAAGAACATGGTTCACTAATGTAAGTCCCATTTTTTAAATTAAAAAATACAAACCAGAGCATGTAACACTTGTGTTTTCACTACTACAATGATATACACTTGCTCTTAAATAAAATACAAACTTAACATAGCTACAGAACCCTATAGGTTCTGGCTTATTTTTCCAAATTCATCTTTCATAACTCTCTTAAGTCTCCCTTGTTCTTTAATTATATAGCCATACTGACCTTCTGTATTGCTAAACATATAATCTTTTCTGTCCAGAAATTTGCATTAAGATGTTTGCACATGCTGCTTTCTCTGCCTAGAATGTTTGGGCCGTAGGTAGCTGGAAACTTTTTCTTCCAGTTCCCAAATAAATGCAATGCTTTGGATAGGTATTCAACAGGATGCTGTACCCATACCCAGCTATCCATTCTTTCATACTGCATTATTTTATTTACCCACAGATTTTACTTTTACCTGAAATCATCGTTCTTTTTTCATTTAACTGATTTAACCATTTATTGATGGCTCTTGTCACTAGAAATGAAAGTTTCATAAGAGCAGGGGCATATTTTTGTCTTATTCACCACTCTATTCTCAGAGTCTAGAATAAAAAATGACTTAAAATTGGTACATGTTCAATAATTAACACATCCTTCCACAGGAAAGTCATGTTACAGATGTGATAAAAAGAAAAAAAATGCAGTCTCTTGGCTTTTTATCAGACCACACTCAGATTTCTTTCCCTTGAAGAAGTTAACTAAACTATCCGAAGATTAAATGTTTTAAGTATTCATTACCACTATTTCACAGCCCAGAAAGTTAGTAAAACATGAAGACAAGTCAGGAAAATAAAGTCTTTTGCCTTCAAACTGATAAAGAAGGTAGATGTTCTGCTCTCTCTAAATCCATTTACTACTACATCTTAGCACAATAGTCACTTGCAGAAGATGTGGAAACTAGAAAATAATGAATGTGAAAGACTGAAAAAGAAACATTCAGGTAATAGAAGGAGTGAAGCAGAACCCTAGAATGACAGTTATTTTCAAGACTTTTCGATGTCTGACCCTGAGTCGTTTAAAGAATAAAATCTACAATTAAAAATGGCACAGAAGAAATGGAATGGATTCAGTAAAATGGCTAGCCAAGAAAATCTGGTCTTTAGCAACACTTCTTTCAAATTATTTCTAACTATCAGTGCTAGACACTATGTATAGGTCCTCAACACCAACCCCTGTGTTCTATGTTCTCCCCTACATAACAGGAAATAGACACCATTTTCCAGGCTCCTTTGCCTAAAAGGTTCTAGTTAAGAAATTTGCAAGGGGAAAAGAAGCCATTATACTCTTCCAAAAGGTAGATGTGGGAATAGATACAGAATGATAGAGTTTCAATGGTAGCCCTGTGAGCTCTTGCAAATGCTGTAATTTGCTGATATAGGAAGCTGAAATCTCCAGCATTGTTTGTTTGTATTTCTCGTGTTTCTGAAAGCCAGCAATAGTTCTCCCTGATCTAACTTTATTAGTGGAAATGCAGGAAAGAAAATAAGGCAAGGGCTGGAAAGGCTGAGAAAGCCACTAGACCATGATGCAAGTATGACCCAGAGTTACGGAGAGAGAAGGAAAAGTAAGTGGACATGTCCTAGACTGTCTGGTAGTCCAGGGAAGACTAAATAGCTATGGAGGAGTCCTCAAATCAATGTAAGCTATTTGGAAGTTACCTAGTCTCAAGTTACCTAGGAATGAGCCTTCCTTAACATTCCTATGATGGATTTCAGAGAAAACAGGTCAGGCAAAAACATTTGCAAAATGTTTGAAATTAAAATGAGACAAAGTTAGTATAATGGGAGAATTATTGACTCTTACAACTAAATAATAATAAGGGCTTCTGGGACTTTGAAGGCAACTGGTCTTTGAAACCCAAAAGCTACTGGGCTTCATTGAGTCACTCTATCTGTTCTATAGCATTTACTCTCTTACACCAATTTTTGTTTAAAGACTGGAATCACAGCTATTACCAACTCTTAGTTTACATTTTGCAATCTTTGACACTAGAAAGCAATGTTCCCTTTCTCTTAGCACCAGCTAAAAATAAACTTTATTAAAAAATACTCTTGACTTCTGTTTGTGGCTTTGTGCTAACTATCTGAACAAATCAGGAAGAGCGGTTGTAATTATTGCCTCAGTTTGGGTGAGGGGATAAATAACACGGAATGATGAGGAGGTGGGATCACTGAACATGATAAGGCCTCCTGAGGTATTTCATTGAGATGGAAACAGATCTCCAAAAGAAGGTGAGAGAGGAAGGGCAAGGGTGCTACTTCTAGAAGAAAGAGTTGTGCCAATGTTTTTCACTATAATCAAGTGCAAGGGTTTTTTCCCACATTTTTTATCTAGTTGTTTCTGTGCTAATTAGAGACAGCTATGAATAAATGACTTATGAATGCCTAAATAGCACATCTATTACATATTAGGTCCAGCAATAATGAGAAACTGGAGAATATGTAACATAACTGGGTATGCTAGAAATTAATAAAGAGAGATGGGTCTAGTAATAATGGGAGAATATAGAACATACAGACAGGGTACATTAGAAATTTCATTCAAGTACTAATAACAGAAGTGTCTAAAACAATGACTTAAATAAGGTAGTTTTTCACATAAAAAATTGCCAGGCATAGACAAAATAGGATCAGCATGGCAGCCCCATCTTTCTCAGGAAACTAAGTTCCTATACTCTTTCCTGTTCCACCATTCTAGCTTTTCTGAAGTCCCACGCAACGACTTCTGCTTAAGTCATTTGCTAGAATCTGGTCACATCATTACACCTAGCTGCAAAGAAACCTGGGAAAAGATTTTTTTTTTAAACTGGACACAGTGCTGTACTAAAATAGATAATCAAACTGTTACTAAGAAATAGTTGATGAGGGGCACTTGGGTGGCTCAGTAGGTTAAGCCGCTGCCTTCGGCTCAGGTCATGATCTCAGGGTCCTGGGATCGAGTCCCACATCAGGCTCTCTGCTCAGCAGGGAGTCTGCTTCCCTCTCTCTCTCTCTGCCTGCATCTCTGCCTACTTGTGATCTCTGTCAAATAAATAAATAAAATCTTTAAAAAAAAAAAAGAAATAGTTAATGGAAACTGGCCAATCTCCAACTCAATGAGTATGTTGTTTCAAAGCACTTAAAATTTACAACAGATCTGGAATGTATTAAAATATCATTGTTATAAAGCTAGTCTGCCTTTTAAAGGAAAATCAAGTATATCTATATCTCTTTCTATAGCCATATTTGATAAAGATACAAATATATCGTAGGCCCTTGGAGTTAGAAGCAGATTTTTTCTAACATTGATACTCATTTGCTAAGTAATAAGTGTGTGTGAAACAGTTGGAATAATCTTTTGTTTTTCTATTTTACAAAGAAAATTAGCAACTACTTTTCTATCTCATTTAGCTGTTAGAACTATGGATAGCATCTTGAATAACACTTAAAATAAGTTCCTAAGTAATTTTAATGATATAATCTCAAAGTTAAAAGGAAAAGCTAAACACTGAATTAGACTTTTAATGTGTCATCCTTTCCATATAGTAAAATAAATTAATGACAATATCTTCTAAAGAGGGGTAATTGAAAACTACCAAATGCTTTCCAATTATTCAAGATCATATGTATTTGTAATGCTTCGTTCAAATTCACTCTCATATCTCTTTAATGTGTTTAGAGATTTTCCTGGAGATAGTGATAATATTATATCTACTGTTCAATTTATTTAATGAAAATAAATAACAGTTTATAAACCCAGTGTAAGATAAATAAGTTGAGTTACCAGGCAGAAGCTTATTCCTTTATCATGTCCCAATGGGCAAATTAATTAGATTGTATTCTTTTTTTTTTTTTAAAGATTTTATTTATTTATTTGACAGACAGAGATCACAAGTAGGCAGAGAGGCAGTCAGAGAGAGAGGAGGAAGCAGGCTCCCCGCTGAGCAGAGAGCCTGATGCAGGCCTCGATCCCAGGACTCTGGGACCATGACCCGAGCCGAAGGCAGAGGCTCCAACCCACTGAGCCACCCAGGCGCCCTAGATTGTATTCTTAATTTTTAAAGTATTCCTAGAATAAGTTACTAGTGTTTTTATACACTTTGCTACAGGATATCTTGAAATGCATTATGCTCCTCAGCCAAGTTGACAGATGCATTAGGGGAAAGGAAAAATTAATTCAATATAAATTTCAGTTTGGTTAATCCCCCTTGCTAATATATTGCAAGTTGTACTATTTTCACCCCATGGAAACACATCAGGCGGCTTAATCAAGCTATATTAATTGAATATAACAATATCTCTGTGTTATTAGAGTTAATTCTATGATTTTACCCTTCATGAAAATTTAAATTCTCTTACCTCATTAGGGTTTTTGTTCTTTCTCCATTCTAACATAGAAGCAAATTTCCTTCCAGTCTGCTTTTTCTCCTAGAAATTATACTTACAGTTATAATCACTTCATTTTCACTGACTATACATTCACACATTGCATGAATATAGCATATGCATTTCAAAATGTCCCTATTGTTGGACATTTACATTACTTCTGACATTTCACTATTAAAAATAATGTGAGTTGAATGTTGGTTACTCATGGATTATTTCCTTGTGATAGATTTGCCAACACGCCATTAATAAATCAAAGAACAGGGGGCATCTTTAAGGCTTTTAACCCCTGTTGCCAAAATATTCAATCAGTACTAAATGAAAATATCTAACTCACTGGCCCAAAGAATGTTGACTCAAAAATATTTATCACCTTCAATGTACAGTATACTATGCTATAAATTGAGGATATATTTTCCTGCAGACTCATGACTACCAAGGAGGAGAGAGGAGAGATTCAATAGGCACTGAGAGACATGAGCTTTTGTTAGTATTTTTGTTCTCGGTTTTTTAGGTTGTGAGAGACTGACACTTTAAATATGTAACTTGGAATAAAATTTAATGGAGAGGTAGAAGATAAACAGTGATGTGCTCATAAATGTCTAACATCCATCTCTCTGAAAGTTTTTTAAAGCACATGTTTATATAGCATTTGGTGATTTACATGGGGTATATATTCTGACCATGGCCAATGGTCATGACCATGACCTACCAAACTGATATCAACTAATTTTCAAAATTCCTTAAAATTCACTCATGAGTTCTTGCAAGGCACTACAAACTGGTTTCAGCAAACTAAGTAGATATCACCATAGAGTCAGGGCTGCTGAGAAGACATAAAGAAGAAAGGATGGAGATATAGAGGAGTTAGCTTTGGATAAGAAAAGGGAAACCTCTTTAATTTTATTAGTGGGAAGTACATGATGGGCACAAATATAATTTAGTTTATGGATTTAGGACCTAAAAGTCAAGAACTTGTCATCTGGTAATACCTTTTTCCTTTGTGAAGTAAAAAAGGAATCTGATTAGGAAAAGGTGGAAGAAGAGAGATGTTAAGAAAAATGTGAAGGGGCACCTGGGTGGCTCAGTGGGTTAAGCCTCTGCCTTCAGCTTGGGTCATGGTGCCAGGGTCCTGGGATCGAGCCCTGCATTGGGCTCTCTGCTCAGTGGGGAGCCTGCTTCCCCTCCTCTCTCTCTCTGCCTGCCTCTCTGCCTACTTGTGATCTCTGTCTAATAAATAAATAAAATCTTAAAAAAAAAAGAAAAATGTGAAAGGTAGATATGAGGATGCAAACTGATGGGACACACAGAAAGATAGCAGAGTAGTATTGGGAACCTAGCTGAGGTTAATGACTAGGAATTAATAGCAATTCTAAACAGATAGGTGTTATCCTTGTCAGAGCTAGAATCCTGCATTTGGAATGGAGAAAGCAATGAACTAGTTTCATCCATATTTGGGCATTTGCCAAAGAAATAGAATATGGAAAGGAAATACAGAAAGAATTTAAGACATTGGGGAAATGTGGTTAAAATGATGCAATAAGGAAATGAATCTGGATAATGAGGGAAGTAAATGTAACAGAAGACTAGTAGAGAGGGATAAAATAGAGGGATCAATAAGAAGGAAGTCCTGGGGAGATTTTTCTAACAGAGATGTTGGTGTAAATAATAAAAATAATACACACCTGCAAAATGACAGAGTAGGAAGCTCTAAACACAGGGGAAAAGGAAAAAAGAAAGTCATCTGAACCAACTTTACCAAAACTGTTAACAGTTAAAACTTTACAGCAATCAAACAGATGATAATCCCAAGAAAAAATCTAACTTAAAAATAGTAGGAAATCTTTGGGATATTTTGTCTGTGCTTTCCCTAAACCCTTCCCAGCTTTGTTGCAGTCCTGAAGATGGTAACCCATGTTCCCAGTCTCAGACTCTGGTCCTTGGATCTGGAGGGAGCAGAGCAAATCTTATTTGGAAATTATTGGGTTTTTTGTTTGTTTGTTTGTTTGTTTTTTAAGCTGTCTGGGTACCTGAAGGACTGATGCAAATCACTTGTCTCTTGTTTTGTCTATCTCAGAACCTGCTTAGGGACATTGTGGGTATCTCTTGAAAATATTGCAAGGCGTCAAAAACTCTACATTTGTTTGGGCAAAAGATTATACTTGAGAGAGACAAGAGGCCTCTAAGGCCTGGGGGGAAGAACCTAAAACAGAGTTTCTTTGGCTAATTAGCAAGGACATTCAAAGTACTTGAATGTACTGGTAAATAAAGAGAGCAACAATGCATACTCAGAATAGGGCACATGCTTAGAAAAGAACTGAAAAGACTCAAGATTTCACCACTGGCTGATGTATACTCTCAGTGAAAGGCTGAGGCAGAATTATAAATAGCCTGGCTACGTGTTAAGAGTGTGTTAGCCCACAGCCAATGCACAAAACATAAAAGAAGTGGCTTAGTTGTTGCTGTTCTTGTTAAGACTTCTGGTATTCAAGGAAGTCTCAGTCAAAACACTGGCAAACCCAAGTAAAACATGCAGCAGTCAAGAAAAGCAAAAGCCCTGAGGAAGGGGAGAATCTAACTTTCCAAAATTATCACGCTATATTATTTGAATGTCTGATTTTCAACAAAAATTACACAGCACACAAAAAAGCAAAGTATGGTCAATTAAAGGAAAGGAATAAACCAACTGACAGAAGCCATCCCTATAGCAGCAGACTTTGGACTTACTTTACAAAGACTCTAAATCAGTGGTTTTAAATATGTAATATGCCAAAGAGCTGAAGGAAACCACAGATAAAGAACTAAAATAAACCAGGAAACAAATACACAAACCAAATGAGACTGTTAATAAATAGAATTATAAAAAGAAACCAAGAAAATTTCTCCAGTTGAATAGTACAATAATTGAAATGAGATATTCACTGGAGGGGTTCAATAGCATATTTGAGCAGGCAATTATATAACTGTATGCCAACAAATTAGATAAACTAGATGGATTAAACAGAATCCTCAAAACATTCAGGACATCTGCTGACTCAAGGAGAAATAGAAACACTCAACAGACTTAGAACAAGTAAAGAGTTTGGGTGAGTAATCAAAAACCTCCCAACAAAGAAATACTCAGGACTGCCTAGCTTAACTGGTGAATTTTACCAAATGTTTAAAAAGTAATTAACACCAGTGCTTCTCAAACTCCTGCAAAAAAAGAGAGGGAACACCATTCTATTACGGCAGCATTACATTGATACCAATGCCAACGAAGGACTTTACAGCACCAGAAAACCCCAAACCAATATCCTTTATGAATATAGATGCAAAATTCCTCAACAAAATACTAGCAAGGCAAATCCAACAGTGTATTTAAAGACAAACACCAAAATAGCACTGTATACAAGAACTGTATACACTTCTTGTCTCCAAATAGTGAAAATGTGAACATTTGCTATGAGCCCGAACCACTCTGTTCGCACTGACTGATCCCCAACTTTTTCAATACTGATGAGTGAAGACAAATCACAACCTTTCTGGATGTAATATACATGTGAAAAAACAAATAGCAAAAACAAAAAACAACCTGCAATGCTTCCATTGTGTAGACTCATATAAAGTTGACATCCCCTGTATTAGCATTTTCCCTTCATTTATACAATGGTATTTGTATTTAGTGACCCAGTCCTAAATTTGACTCCCTCATACTCTTCAGGTAAATTTAAATTTTCTTTTTACTTTCTTTCTTTCTTTTTTTTTTTTTTTTTTGGTCAAAAAGTATAGGAATTAGTTGTAAGGAAGTGTATCTGATACATACAAACCTTATCTTAATTCTGGAGTCTCATTTGATTTTTCTCAGATAGCAATATAACATAATCTGCATTTTATAGATGGACAAGAGATTGAAGAACTGTAGGCATCTTAGTGATGGGTAAATGAATCCTGCTCCTAGTTTAGTGATTAAACTATACTGTGATATGTCGGATTGATGGGTGCCTGCACCTATCTCTGTGCAATATACACATATTTTACTTTTTACTACTTACACTTCAAGGCTCTGGGTCACACCTTATCCAAATGAAGACTGCAATTTTTACCATCTATACAGACTCATTCAGTATTTTTTTTCATTCAGTATTTTTACCCAGTATCTAAAAGAATATGACCATACCACACAGGTGATCAGGATTTACTTGTGCCTACATGCTTTAAATGTGGCCAACAGAATACACTCCATATAAGTAAATAAGCTCTACTGGAAATAGATGCTTTATTATAGTGATGATGAGTATCCTTTAACTACTAGTTAAAACTAGTGTTCTTTAATTCAGTACTCCTGAATGATACTTCAAATTGTTTATACTGAGTAGGAAGAAGCTAGCCTCCTCTTTGGGAAAAAAGAAAACAAAACGCCCCCTTCTTGTGTGGCAATTCACGTAAAAAGAAGTTGTTCTATGTGAGCTCTCAGGGCTCATTTCATAGCTGGGATATATCCATGAAGCAGCAGAGCATAATTAGCTACAAGCTAGTCTGAAGTCAGCACAACCTGGATTCACATTCCAGTTCTGGTACTTAGCGGTCTCTTCAGTGTAAACAAATTACCTAAAATCATCTGTAAAATTGTTATTTTTTTAAAAAGACTCTATTTATTAATTGGAGAGAGCACATGTGCATGCGAGAGAGAGAGAGAGAGAGAGAGAGAGAGAAAACAGAAGGAAAGAGAGAGGGAGAAGCAGACTCTCTACCAAACAGGGAGCCCAACACAGGGCCAGTCCCAGGACCCTGAGATCAGGACCTGAACCAAAGGCAGACACTTAACAGACTGAGTCACCCAGGTGCCCCAAAATCATCTGTAAAATTATATTACCTTTCTCATAACATTATACTGAAGATTACTTAAGTTAATAATAGCAAATTACCTAACATGTGTCCTAAGTATAATTGCTAAATAAACTGAAATTAGTTATTCAATTTTCTGTCTCTCTCTCTCTAAATTATGACAGTGTGCAGCCAAAGATTCCATCTCAGAGTTTGGCACATAATTGCCTTGCTCACCTGGTGCTTTTATGGAAATTAATTGAATGACAGGGTCCAGAGTAATATACCTTTCTACACAGATAGGTTCTGGGTCATCAGGGATGACTTAATAGTTTAAACTTGGTCTTAACTTTGGAAAACAATATCTGGTCTTATGTTTAGACCTTTTTTAAAGCCATTCACCTCTAATGTGTGGCACTATATTGTTCTGTAATTTCATAATATCAATGGGATGATGTTAAACTCAATGTGGCATTGAAATAGTGACAGAACACATATATACTATGTTTGAAGAAAGATTATACACCATGGAGGCATGATCTTTTAAAAAGAAGTCACAAATAGGAATTTTCTTAATCTGCTTCATTTTTATATTATGTATACATATATATTGCATAAAGCACCAGTACTCTATATATCTTACCATTGTGTTTATAGAGAAAAGAGTTAATGCAATTATTACTTTGGGAATGACACACATTTTCTATGTATGCCTTCTATATATGAAAAGAAGGATTTATACTATTTGTTAGATTTAGGGCAATATACACACATACTGATTTGTGTAACAGATAACTTACCCAGGACGTAGGTAGATTATTGCTTGATAAGAATAAAGAAGACTACTATCCAGATAATTCAGGTCAATATAGTACCTTGGCCTCAAGTATCCAAATAAAAATATTTTTAATCACATGAATAATTTTATAAGCTCTCCACTATTCTCAGAATAAGTATTTTTTTATAAATCATTGGGGAGAATCATGCTTTAATGAGCATTTTGTTGGAGATCTATTGGGAAAATCATTGTAAAACCTAAATAAAGCATTTGGGGCTCCCGGGTGATTCAGTTGGTTAAGCCTCTGCCTTTGGCTCAGGTCATGATCCCAGGGTCCTGAGATTGAGCCCAGCATCAGTCTCTTCACTCAGCAGAAAGCCTGCTGCTCCTTCTCCCTCTGCCTGTTGCTCCCCTGCTTGTGCTCTCTCTCTTTCTCTCTGTCATATAAAATAAATAAAATCTTTTTTAAAAAGCCACTTAAATAATGTATTTAAAATAATTAAAGGTGGGGCACCTGGGTGGCTCAGTGGGTTAAAGCCTCTGCCTTTGACTCAGGTCATGATCCCAGGGTCCTGGGATCGAGCCCCACATTGGGCTCTCTGCTCAGCGGGGAGCCTGCTTCCCTCTCTCTGCCTGCCTCTCTGCCTACTTGTGATCTCTATCAAATAAATAAACAAAATCTTCAAAATAAATAAATAAATAAAATAATTAAAGGTTATAATTTCTAATGTGTTGAAAAGGAAATGTACCCTCAATAACTGAATCATAGACTTCACATCTAAAAAAGTGAAACTTTAAAAACAAAAAAATGCTTTCTTAACTGGATGACTAATGCATAAATATGTATATTTTTCTTCAAGAGGGAAGTAATTGATGAAATCAATTGTTCAGTATTTGACATGCAGTTAAAGTTTGCTGAGAGAGAAATGCCTTTGATCAATGAATAATGGTATTTTTCAGCTATCTGAGTAGAACTGACTGTCTCAACTGTACATGAATTTAAAAGATCACCAGATTTATAATCACTAGATTTATGAAGACAAAAAAAAACCCCCACAAAAACACCCACAACTCTTACACTACCTAAGATTTACTTAGCATCTGATTTTTTTAAGTTACCAAATTAACAGAATAATAGTGCTGCTAATTTTCAGATTATCTCTAAATTTATCTTTTATTTCTCCTACCGAAGAGCATGGCATCATCAACTTACATTCTATTCACTCTACAACTCTTTCTTGGAGACAAAATGATTAGTAGGTAACTATTAACAAGTTAATTTTATTTGCCTGCCTGAAAATTATTAAGTATTTTATAATGTTCTTGGGGTCGTTGGTGCAAATAACTAGCTTACCATATATCAAGAACTCATGGATCTTTTTAAGAGCCTGGGAATATGCTGCTTTAGGAAATAATAATGTCTATATCTGGTTTCTGTCTCATCAAAAGGTACTTACTGGAAGAATAATTTTCCTTACATTAACAAAATAGTTGGAATGTTCAAAAGCAGTTGAAGAAAGATGTTTCTTGTTTGAAAACAATTTTTGGCAGGTAGAATATTTTATTAACTTCAAAATTTTATGAAGGTAACTTACAGAACTTTTACATGAGCATGTTTGTGGTTTTTTTTAAAGATTTTATTTATTTATTTGTCAGACAGAGATCACAAATAGACAGAGAGGCAGGCATGGCAGGGGTGGAGGGGGAGCAGGCTCCCTGTTGAGCAGAGAGCCTGATGCGGGGCTCCATCCCAGGACCCTGAGATCACGACCTGAGCCGAAGGCAGAGGCTTAACCCACTGAGCCACCCAGGCATCCCATACATGAGCATGTTTTATTTGTAACAAAATCAATTACCAATGTTTCAAACTTTTCAATAAAACCTGTGAAGATTAAAATATAACAGTGATTGAAATATGTATATTTAAATTGATTATATTTAATACTGTCTAGACTTACAGATTCTGAAATTTTACTTTTAAATAATAATATCTGACAAGAAACTTCTTGGGGAAATGTGTACCTTTCTATTTTCCTGAATTGTTGGGCCAAGATATGCATGAAATTTAAATTCAAAGAAAGTCCTTTATCAGATATTTTTTCTAATTTATAAATTTTTACTTAGGTGAAGTCCTTTAAAGAGTACAGTCTTTCATTTTTTAAAGATAGGTTTTAAAATATAAATGTCAGGGCACTTAGGTGGCTAAGGTGTTGATCCCAGGGTCCTGGGATCAAGCCTCAAGTTGGGCTCCTGGGATCAAGCCTCAAGTTGGGCTCCCTGCTTGGCACGGAGTCTTTTTCTCCCTCTCCCTCTGCCCCTAGCCCAATGCTCATTCCCTCTCTCTCTCTCTCTCTCAAATAAATAAAATCTTTAAAATAAATAAATAAATAAAATATAAATGTCAATGGTAAAACCACTATGTTAGCGCTATATATATATATATTTTTTTTTTTTAAACTAGGAAGTACTTTAATCATTTTTCTTAGGGGGAAAAAAAAATCCAGACACTAACAGTCCACAACATTTCCACAACAAAGTACTGGTTGAGAGAGGTTTCCAAAGAACTGGGTTCTTTGAAGTCTTAGGGAGAAAAGTTGGTATGCTGCTTCACTATAGATGGATGGCATAGGTCATAAATGGGAGACTTCTGGCTACTGAGCCAATCAAAACCCAGTGGAATGACTCTTCCTTCTGTAGAGTTTATTTTCCTTCCTGTCTCCCCATCCCTCAGAAATGTCACCATATAAAACCCAGTAGCTTAGGTTAGCTTAGGTTGCAGTCTTCCCTTTGGAAAAGAAAAGGGGTGAAGAGAAAGCAAGGTCACTCCTGAGTCTCCACGCTTTCCTCCTCTTCTCTCTGAGTCGGTTCTTCTGTATTTTCCTCCTCTTCCTCCCCTCCCTTCTTCTCTGGTCGTTTCTCATCAGCCTTTTCTGAAGGTGTCACTATTACTCCATTCCAGGTAGATATTTCAGAAGCAAGATGGTTGGCATCACTCTCCTAGCCAAGAATCTTCTGAAAACCACCATGTGAGACAATTTGGACCAGAGCCTGAGCTGTGTAAAACATCATGTCCTATTGTTCCAGAGTCAAGACTGTGTGTACTCTGAAGTTGCCACTCCTACAGGGGTCAGTGATACCCACTGACCCCGGCAGGAACAGTCTTGCAGCCAGAATCTGTTAAGCAATACCTGTATGCCATGTTTAGGGCCAAAGGCTGTCTGGTCGGACTGTTCATCAGAGCATAGTGCCCGAGTGTGTGTGAGGGGCTCAAAGCCAGGAAAACGAATTCTCGGCTCTTTTAGCAGTCTGATAAGAACTTTAACTGTGGACTGAGAAGCGTTTTCCTCAAATCAACAGGCATGTCTGATGGCTGCTAAGTCACTCTGCAACACCTTGATATCCAAATGGAGTCCTGGGTTCAGTTTTCAGAGACTAGGTGGCACTGTTGCAATGAAAATATTTGCCATAGCATCAGAAGAATTGATCTCAAAGCCAGTTTCATTGGTCAGCTTGGTCAAAACTTCGGAAGGATCTTGTGCTCTTGGGCTTTCCCTAGGGCAGCACCAGCTTCCAATGTTGGCAGAATCTTTAGGATTTACCACCAAGTCACCCACAATGTGTCCTGTAGTCATTGTTCCCTTTTTATATGATCACCCCTGCCTGACTTCTTCAATTTGTACTCTAAATGTCCTTGAAGCCACAATCAAATTGTCAATCACATTGTTTACTTTCATTACCAGAGAAAGGATGGAGGCCTGTTGAGCAGAATTAGGAGCAGGGTCCTGATTCCTCTTCAGCAATATCTCACTGAAAGAAGTTTCAGCAAGCATTGGCTTGGCCCGGGAAAGGCCACTTCACACAAATAGAAATAAAATAGAACATGTGGCACAAAGAGCCTGAACCTTCTCCTGGGTCTCCTCAGGAACCAAAGCTCCTGCTGTGACCATGGCCTCTGTCACCCTTAAAACCCAAACAATGGAGGCCACAACAACCGCCCCTCTCCTCAGAGGAGCCTACACTCAAAACCACCATGTTATCTTAAACTCAACTAAGGAATGCATAACTAATAGTGTGTCCTTATCTCAAAGATGGTTTGGCTAGAAAAGGCTTCCTAGGTAGTAGGGTCTTAATTGTTGTTGGAAGAGTTAAAGAAGGGAATTACATAAAAACAACCCTGATACTTTCATTTTGTGGATGGCTAGGTCTTAAGTGACTTAAAGGAGGAAGCCTCAGACTGTATAAACAATTATGGACCAATTTCTGTAGAGAAATAAAATGCAAATAACAGTATCTTTAGAAAGCAAGAAAAGGCTTTATCTGGTTTCAATTTTATTTTACTAAACTTACTAAACTTTCTGCCTCTCAAGTGGAACATATCTGGGAGAAAATAAGTCATTGTCCTACTTACTATACAACTCCTTATCTAATCAAAGTCATAATATGTTTGACAAAGGATGCTGACAAGGCTTTTGAACATTCTGTGTTCTGTTCCCTTAATAGAGAGTCAATAAATATCTGTTAAAAATCAAGTTGTTCAGGTAAATGAAATTTGCTTATTTTTCTTGTAAAGATTATTTACAAAGATCTTCTGAGACAAACACAGATCATTAGTCTCTTCAAAGTTGATTCAGAAAAGTTTTCTATATTTGTCATTAAAAACTTAAAGGACATCAAGAATAAATGAACTCACTGAAAATAGCAGTCTTATCTCTGGCTGCTTACTGTCTTGCCTTCAAGTATCTAGGAACTGCAGGATATTCTTCCCATTTACTACATAGTTTATTATATTTATTTATATTACATATTAAAAGTATAATATGTGTTGTCATATAATACTTAATTTTATAGCTCCCTAGATGAATTTGCTCCTTTTACACTGGATCACCATTAAAACCAAGGATCTATGAGGCACTAAGTCTACTGTTCTCCAGAAGTCAAGGAGGAGTACTTGAACAGCGGTGCCATAGTAGAGAGAAAATGAAAAATGTTGGAATTACATTACTGGGAATTATAGTCAAGGGATACAGTAACACCATGTAACAATTTGTGTTGTTTATAAAGTGCTTCTGATGTATGCAAAATTAAACTGTATTAGTGCTTCCCAATTTTATTTTATGTCATGGCACACAAAAAGTGATAATATTCTGATGGCACACTGATGTAAACTGAAGGGAATTTGAAGGCATCTAATGGTCCCCAGTGCGAAAAAAAAAATAGTATTTTCTTATAGACATACACACACACACACACAATTTAATATGTATGAAGGAAGATTAAATTTGGCTGTTGTTGCGATCTGTACCTGCCAGGAGCTCTATCCACTCACTCACTGCCGCCTTCCCTGGGAGCCTTCCCCTACCCTAAACACAGTGCTTTCTGGATTCCCTGACTGTTCTTCCCACATCTCACCAGGCCCATTGGACACACTGGGCAGTTAACCCTATGTAGCTGCAGCTATGGCAGGTATTCAGATGGGAGAGTCTCTCTTTGGCCTTGCTAATTATAAAGGAGGGTGGCAAATCCATTCATATTGCTTGTCTCTGTAGACCATGGGTTTTGTTTTTAGACTTCTTTGATCATGCTCTCTTTGGAAGAGATTTCAGTGAAGTATTTTCAGGTAGCAATAGAAGGCCAGACACTGGACTCTACTTTGTCTCTAAGGGGAACGAAGGGATCACAAGGTCTTCGAGCACAGCTTAAACCATAAGAAAGTTCTGAATCATTTAATGCCAGAAATTACATTATGTCCTGAATCAACCATTGTTCCGGAGTTCATGGATTATAACAATGAAGAAGGCTTTGGAGATAATTAAAATATATGATACCTCATAAGATGTCCTCAAACACCTACGCCCCAGTTAAAATGCAGCTGTTACAGTGGGACGACAAAGTTAACAAATTACATGAAGCATGGTTACCTAGAGTCAAACACACCCTCATCCATCCAGATATTCCAAAAAATAATAATAATAATTACAGTTTACATATGGGAATATGACAGAGCAAAACAAAATGAAATAGACTAATAAGCAATGTCAAATTTACTAATGACAAAGTATATATCCTATATTCTGATTTACTGTGATATCCCTTTTAGTCAGTGGTCTTAGAGCTTGTTTTAGCTTTCACTGCACATTGCAATCATTTGGGTAGACATTTTAAAAGACTAATTACAGGGACTCAACTGAGAAATTGTAACTTAATTGGTCTTAGGTAGGACTTGAAAATAGATATTATTATTATTTAAAGATTTTTTAAAAATTTTTTGAAAGAGAGTGAGAGAAATCACAGAGGGAGAGGAAGAAGTAGACTCCTTGCTGAGCACAGAGACTGCCATGGGGCTTAGTCCCAGGACCCTGATATCGGGACCTGAGCTGACAGTAGATGCTAATGAGTTGAGTAACCCAGGCACCCTCAAAATCGATATTATTGTAAAGCTTGCCAGGTGATGCTAACAAGAAACCATTATTTGGGAACCACTGCTTTAAACTTTCTGTTTTCTCCTTTCCCCTCTACCAGGAAGTAACTGGATATTCTTACATTTTTTTTTTCCTTCAATGTCCACCCACTCTGCCTCTGGGATCCTTTCCTTTCTGTATTCTCATGATAAGCTTCTGAACTGTACATTAGGGTGGAATTTCTTTTTCTCAATACCTTAGGTATTAGCAGACACATAATCCCTGGAAACCAAGTAGCTTATCAGGATACTGTTGTGTGTTATATCCTATCAAAGGAAGCTCCTTGTCTACTCCACCCATCTTGTCCCAGATAATATTTCAAGTCTGAATTCTTGGCACAGCTAACAAAATAAAGTTGCATCACTGAGCTTTTATTCTTGCTCTTTCCTTAACTTGACCTCGAGCTGAACTGGTTGCTCAGCTCCTGAGGCACTGGTAACAGTAAGACACCATTGATTCTGTAATAATTTAGGTGTTCTTTTCTTTTCCTTCAAATGTACACACATAAATCTTTAATGATATACCCATGGAGCTTTTTCATACACAACTGCTAAGTGGTTCTATAATAAATAGACCAGATCTAGAATAGAAACACTGTTGCCACACTTTGAAGATACCAGTTGCAGAAACCATGAATTTAATGTCTGGCTTCACAGACATTTCACAATTCAAGTTCCACATAGAAGGACAGAAGAAAGGAAGGAAAGAAGAAAGGAAGAAAGGAATGAAGAAAAGAAGGGAGAAAGGGAGGGAGGAAGGGCAGAAGAAAGCAGGAAGGAAAGAAGGGGAAAATAAAGAAAAGAGAAAAAAGATTTTATAGATTTTAAATTATCAAAACGGTTGTTGTACAACAACTTGCTAAACCAAATCCTGTTAAACATTAAGAGTATAGTTCTTGGCAATTCGAGTCAAATAAATATTGTACATAACCATAAAAATAGCAATTGCATTTTTCTAGATTATGGTAAATCTACACTGGTAGTTTTATGTAGCCATGGAAACCAAGCTTAACTTCATAAAATTATTTTCACATAATTATTTTACGGTTTATAAAAACAATTTTACTAGTTATAAAGGGGAAAATGAATCTGTCATTTAGAGTAGAAGAAATAAAAGCAAATGTAGTACTTTGTACATATATATGAGTGTTACATATTATAGCTACAAAATGCATTCCCCATGATAAAATGATGAAAAAAATGGGGATACTAATGATCTACTTATAAGGTTTATGTGATTTTACCTTTTTCAATTAGGACAACAGTTTCTGAGGAGAGCAACTAATTTAAGAAAACTAAATTACTGTGCCTAAAAGAACTATGTGTTCTGAATAAAATTTTATGACACTATTTTTTTGTGTGTGTTTTATGATTTGGGAGAAATATCAAGATACAAAATACCATCTGTACATAGACATTAAAAAGACTGACCCGTTATTTGTTCTACTTGATAGAGTGTAAAATCATCTTTGCTTTAAAAAGCAAATTAGTGAACAGCAATTTTTCATTAGGTAAACAGCATGATTACCAAACAGAGTTGGAGAGGGCTTCTTTACCTACCATACTTTAGCATATATGTTTATTTTATTGCCAATACTTTGTGAACCTTTGATTAATTGAAAATGTTACCTTTGTAGCAATATTAATTCTCGTGATTTATCCTATAAATTAAATTGGAAAGTAGAAGAACAATGTGATTATAATGAATTATTTCTAGGGGCACCAGAGTAGCTCAGTCAGTTAATTGGCAGGCTCTTGATTTTGGCTCAGGTCATTATCCAGAATCAGGCTCTGTGCGCAGTGGGGAGTCTGCTTGAGATTCTCTCTCCTGCTCTTTCTCCCTCTGCCCTTCCCCTTGTTCATGGGCTCTCTCTCTCTCTCTCAAATAAATAAATAAATCTTTAAAAAATGAATTATTTCTGGTACAGGTTTCCCCTGCTGTCTTAAAGTAGAGTGTTCTTAGGAAAGTTTTCCTAAGCTGAAATGATGTAAAGCAAAGAAACAATTACCAGTTATTGATATGGAAAATTTTCTGAGCATTCCCAGCTCCCCCAAATCACCTCTCTTAAGCTTTTCTGGTATCTTGAGGCACCTGGGTGGCTCAGTGGGTTAAAGCTTTTCTGATACCTTAGGACACATCTTGATAATGCATACACAGAATAAATCAAGATAAGGCACTGATGCTCACAGACATAGTTCAAAGATATAGTAGCTTGATGCTGAGATGCTGAGCGTGGTTCCTGGGAAAAAAGATCTGAGGTGCCACTTTGCTCTAGGCATGTGCTGCCTCTGTAATGGCCTGTTGTAAAACAAATGCTGAATGCTATTTTTGTCTTTTTTTCATAAAAGCAAAATTTCTCTCCAAATTTTTTCAGCTAGTGAAAACAGGTACTAACATAGGTCTTTCGTAGAAGCAAAGGGATGAACATGAACTTTGGAAAAGCAGGAGATTTACCTGTATTTGTCACAATTGTCTGGCAAGAATTACTCTTGCTAACTTTTAATTTATATAGTCCCAGATGTTTGCTTTGAATAAAATGTCTGATTCTTCTGATACAGTAATGTATTTGCAATACAATTGATAATTATAGAGAATTACTTTTCATTGGATGGAAAATAAATTCTTCAGTAATAACAATCCCACTATGGCATAAGTCTTTCTGTAGCCATTCAGAATTGTATTGTCATTTTTTAAGGAAGAGAGAAAAATGCCACTTTGAGAAGTAATTCTTTGAAATTCACTACAGGGAAAACAAAATCATGTTCAATTTATTTTGTGTCATTGCTTCTGTATATGTAGGTACTTCTTTTAAGTTGTCATTGTTAGCTTTTGCCATTCACTGTTATATATTATGAAGACATTCTTTTATTTTTCTGATACTGGAAACCTGCCTGAGAAATGTTACAGTATTAAATTAAGTTTGATCTGAAGAGGTAGCTAATTAAAGATCACTGGAAATACCCGAGTTTCCCTGATTCTGTCCATATCTATGTGAGGTAGGAAGGCAGGGAATCTGTCTCTATCAGGCCAAGGTACTTAACTAAATGCTTTGAGAACACCGAGCAGTGGTATTAGAAGGATTCTAGAGAATAGTTACATTGTCCAACCTGTGAAACATTCTTGAACTTCTATTTCCTTCTTGGCATGATTAGAGTTTTGATTAGATTATCTTCAAGGCCCTTTGCAACCACAATACTATTTTTTTATGTTAATAAATAAATAAATAAATAAAGCTTCAATCCTAACAAGCTTCAAATGATATCGTCCTAGATCTACATTCTTTCTGCAAGCCTGAGGCACAGATAGTCCTCTTTTACCACAATGTTGAATTTCAAAGAGAATCACGGGGGTACCTGGGTGGTTCAGTCAGTAGTTAAGTGTCAGAGTCTTCATTTTATCTCAGGTTATGATCTCATAATCATGCGATCAAGCCCCATGTCAGGCTCATGCACTGGACATGGAGACTGCTTAAAATTCTCTCTGTCCCTCTTTCTCTACATCTTCCCACCTGCTCTCACAATCTCTCAAAATTAATTAATTAATTAATTAATTAATTTTGAAAAAAGAATCATAAAGGCATTCTACAGCCAACATTTGAGGTCATCTTTATTTTATTTTATTTAATTGAGAGAGAGAGAGAGCACAAGGGAGAGCATGAGCACAAGGGAGAGCATAAGCAAAAGCCTACAGGGAGAGGGAGATGGAGAAGTGGACTCCCTACTGAGCAGGGAGCCTGATGCAGAGCTTGATCCTGGGATTCCCAGATCATGACCTGAGCTAAAGGCAGGCACTTAAACGACTGAGCCATCCAGTACCCCATTTGAGGTCATTTAAATGTGTTAATTATAGAAACTCAGGAAGGCAAATGTCTGACTAGAGAAAGTCCTAGATGGAAAGCAGAAGCTAATTATCACCTGATTCAAAACACCAGAATACTTTGCTGAATCTTTCTTGAAAAGAACAAAGTAGAAAACAGAATACGGTTACATGATTTACCAATTAGAAAGAATAAAGACATTTATATTAGAGTTGATAAAGGATAATTTGCAGATACAAGAAAACAGCCACAGTGATAATTCCATAGATGATGACAGAGGGAGAATTTTGGGTAAGAAGATGCCTTGAATGGTAATGAAGAGGCTAAGAGAGTAAATGGCAGATTCTAATAGTATTTCACTAACCTCCTTTCTCTAGACATGGTAATATTTTTCCCAATAATATAATGGGCAGAGGAATGAGAAAGCCTAGAATAGTAGAAAAAGGGGATGAATTCGAATATAACCTGATTGGAGGCTGTTAGCATGGGGAAAGTATAAACGGGCTAAGTAGAAGTGAGGCATCCTACATGATAGGTTAGAGGTACATACTTAGCTTTCTCTGGTTCATCATAGTTGAAAGCTGGTATAAAAGTTAGAGAAGCTGTCAGTTGTTAATCAGGTCTGGATCTTGAGGTCAGTCATTACAGGATTATTGTCTGGCTTTCTGGATTGTTGCTAGAGGTGGTGGTCTGAATCCCTGCAGGTCTGATTTATAGATTACTAAATTGGCTTCCTGGGGTGGTTACTGTACAAAGGTGAGTTTCCTGGGCTGCTTGTAGCAGATTGTGGACCAGAGTAATTATATTTCTTTTCTTTTTTTGTCCAAAGATTTATATTTATTTTAGAGAAAGAACTGGTAGAGGAACAGAGAAGGAGAGAAATCCTCAAGTAGACTCCCCACTGAGCACAGAGCCCAATGCAAAGCTCGGGCTTGAGCTCGATCCTAGGACCTTGGATCCTAGGACCTTGAGATCACAACCAGAGCCAAAATGAAAAGTCACATACTTAATCAACTGAGCCACATAGGCACTCCCCAGAGTTGTACTTCTGTATATGTTTAGCCATTTTCCATTTGTATATTAAGTCTCTCAACATTTTCACATGTATTACCTTGTTACCTGTCTATAATTACAAATTCACTAGACAATTACTTAATGCTAAACTAGATAGAGATGAAGCAATTGCCTACTCACTACTTCTAAAAATCAAAATACTAAAATAAAAATAAATCCTTTATTTTCCAATTTTATTTTCCTGAAAATCTGAACAGACTTTATTATGGCTTTAATTAATTCTGATAATTTAAAATATTTTCTTTGATTTTTTTTCATGTGTGTGGAATTTTTCTTTTTGAGTACAATAGTATTGCTACTCCTCCACAACTCATAAAATACTCCAGATATGTTATTTGGCAGAGTATTATAATGTAAACTTGTTTGTTAACAGTTATATAGTAACATATAGGTTTGAATTATTTTAAAAAATTATGTGTATGCCTGAATTCACAGCATATTGCTTTCTTTATTATTATTGTCCATGTGGGTACTAGAGATGTTTAATGGAGTAGGATAGTTATCATTACAGTATAATTTTGCTTGCTTATATTTTTATTATTTTTTGAATCTTTCTTGAAAAGAATTGCATTGAATATTTTCTTTTAACAATTGCAATGCACACACTTAAACAAGATTTCCCTGGAGATATTTTTACCTGATGTATTTAATTAGGTGTCCCAGTTAATGGTGAGTATGGGATATACAGAGGCAGTGATAAATTTTTAAATACATTTTACATATATAAACAATAAAATAGTATTTTATTTTGAGGGTATATTGATCAAATGGTGAAGATATACCACTGATAATTTTATAGCCACCTACACATTTTAAGAAACCATGGACAACCTTTTAAGGGATTAAATTCTAAGATGGCACACTTTGAAAAAAAAATTGTGGGGGCACCTGGGTGGCTCAATTGGTTAACAGTCTGCCTTAGGCTTAAGTCATGATCCTGGAGTCCCAGGATCAAGCCCTTCATCTGGCTCTTTGCTCATGGGGGAGTATGCTTCTCCCCTTCCTCTGCCCCTCCCCATGCTCCTTATATCTCTCACTCACTCTCTCTCTCAAATAAATAAAATCTTTTGAAAAAAATACATGCACAACATATTATTTTGTGATGCTTATGAGAGATTAGCACATCTAGTTGTAAAATCTGCCCTTTGTGGTTTGGTGGAAAAATAACTGACAGTTACAAAGAAGGACAGTGGCAATTTTTCTAAACAAAATTTTAACCTCTGTGTTGGTTTTGAAATCTTTAAATCTCTCCATTTAAAAAAAAATATTTCTTTATTTATTTGTCCATCCATTGCTTTTTTAATCTCTATCTCACATCTATGCTCTAAAGAAACTAGAAGTAAAAAGATTGTTTTATAATGTGTAAAGTTATGCTATTACTCATTTTTTCCAATTCGGTTATGTTTTAGAAGTCATAAAATATTTCAAGTAAGAAAAAATAAAGGAACTAGAGAGAGAAGAACAAATCCCAAAGTTAGTAGAAGGAAATAAATAACAAAGATCAGAGGAGAAATAAATGAAATAGAGACTAAAAAGAAATAAAATAGATGAAACTACATTTTTTTAAGATAATCAAAATAGAAAAGCTTTTTTATATTCACCAAGGGAAAAAAAGAGGACTTAAACAACTAAAATTAGAAATGAAAGTAGAAACATTACAAGATAGTAGAGCAATTAAAAATTATCATAAGAGACTACTATGATCAATCATACACCCCAAAATTGGACAACTGAGACTAAATGGACTAATTCTTGCGAACATACAAACTACCAAAACTCAATCATAAAAAAAATAGACAATTCTGAAGAAATCAATTATTGGTGAGGAGACTGAATCAGAAATTAAAACTTCCTAACAAATAAAAGTGACCAGATGGCTTCACAAGCAAATTCTACTAAACATTTAAAGACAAAGTAATACTAGTCCTTCTCTAACTCTTCCAAAAACTAGGAAGCACACTTACATATTCATTTTACAAGGCCAGCATTACCTTGATAACAAAACCAGACAGGAATACTGCAAGAAAGATTACAGGCCAATATCCCTAATGAACAGAGACATAAAAGTCCTCAACAAAACATTAGCAAACTGGATTCAACAGTACCTTAGAAGAATCAGAAGTGCCTGGGTGGCTCAGTTGGTTAAGCAGCAACTTAATTTTGGCTCAGGTCATGATTCTCCAGTCCTGGGATTAAGCCCCGTGTTGGGCTCTGTGCTCAATTGGGAGTCTGCTGGAGGATCTCTCCCTTTCCTTTTGCCAACCCCCCCCCCCCACTTAAACATGCACGCTCTCTCTCTCTCTCTAAAATAAATAAATAAATCTTAAAAAAAAAAAAAAAAAAGAATCATACACCATGATCATGTGGAATCTACTCCAAAGATGAAAGGACTGTTCAACATCTACAAGTCAATTAATGTAATATATCACATTAACAAAATGAAGGATAAAAAACATATGATAATCTCAATAGATGCAGAAGAAGCATTTAACAAAATTCAACATTCACTTATGATAAAAACCCTCAACAAAGTGGGTGTAGAGGGAATGTACTTTAACATAATAAAGGCTCTACAGGATAGGCCCGCACCTAACATACTAAGAGGTGAAAAGCTGAAGGATTTCCTCTAAGATCAGGAACAAGAAAAGTACACGCATAATTTATCACTTTTATTCCACAGTACTAGAAGTTCTCACCAGAGCAATCAGGCAAGAAGAAGACAAAAGGCATGATGCTATATATATAAAATCTTAAAATCTCCACCAAAACCTGTTAAACTAATAAACAAATTTGGTAAATTTTCAAAATGTAAAATGTAAAATCAATATATAAAATTCAGTTGTATTTCTATATCTGTGCCTAAAAGGAACTGTCAGAAAGAAAAATGAAGAGATTAATCTCATTTACATTAGCAACAAAAAATAAAATAAAATACTTAGGAATAAATTTAACCAGGTGGGTGAAAGATCTATACATGGAACACTAACTATTAAACATCAATGAAAGAAATTTAAGACACAAACAGATGTAAAGTATTCTGTACTCCTGGATTGGAAAAATAAATATTGTTAAAACATTCATATTCCACAAAGCAATCTGCAGATTCAGATTCAATCCCTATCAAAATCCCCATGCGATTTTTCACAAAAATAGATAAAAACAATCCTAAAAACAAACCTACAAAAGATGTAGAAGAACCAAAGCAATTTTGAGAGAGAAGCACAAAACTGGAGGCATTACACTTCTTGATTGCAAACTATATTGCAAAACTATAATAATCAAAACAGCATAGTATTATCATAGACTGACACATAACAATGAAAAAAAAAATAGAGAGCCCAGAAAGAAACTTTTGCATATATGTTCAATCAACTGATGAAAAGGAACCAAGAATATACAACACAGAAAGGATAGTTTCTTCAATAATTAAGTTGGGAAAACAGGACAGGCATGGGCAAATAATGAAACTAGACCCTATTTTATACAGTACACAAAAACCAACTCAAAGTGAATTAAAGACTTAAATGTAAGAACTAAAACAATAAAATTCCTAGAAGAAAACAGGTGTAATCTCCTTGACATTGGTCTTGTCAATGGTTTTTTGGATTTGAGACCAAAAGCAAAGACAAAAGCAAAATCAACAAGTGGAACTATTCAAACTAAAAAAGCTTCTGCATAGCAAAGGAAACCTACAAAGTGAGACAAATATTTGCAAATCATATGCCTGATAAGAGATTAATATCTAAAATATATAAAGAATCCTACAACTCAATAGCAAAATAACAATCTGATTAAAAAAATGGACAGAGAAACTGAATTGATATTTTTCTAAATAAGACATACAGATGGCTAATAGGTACATGAAAAGGTGCTCAACATCACTAATCACCAGGAAAATGCAAATCAAAACCACAATGATGTATTACTTTATATCTGTCAGAATGGCTATCATCAAAAAAAAAAAAAAAAAACCCCACAAAAACAGATAACAAGTGTTGGCAAGGATATGGAGAAAAATGACCCCTTGTGCACTATTGGTGGGAATGTAAAATGGTGCAGCCACTGCGAAAGATAGCGTGGAAGTTTCGCACACAAAAATACAAATAGAACTACCATATGATCTCACTTCTGGGTGTACATACAAAAGAAATGAAAATGGGATATTGAAGACATAGCTGCACTCTCACACCACAACCATTTACAATAATGAAGATATATAAGCAACTGAAGTGTCCGTCAACCAATAAATAAGGAAGATGTAATATATTTACAAAATGGAATATTATTCGGCCATGAGAAAGAAGGAAATCCTGCCATTTGTGGTAACACAGATAAAGGTTGGGAGCATCATGACAACTGAAATAAAAGTCAGAGAGAAAGATAAATACTGTATGTTATCACTTATTTGTGGAATCTAAGAAAGCTGAACACATGGAAACAGAATGGACAGTGGTTACCCTGTTCTGGAAGGTGGGGAGTTGGGAAGATATTTATCAAAGGGTGCAAATCTGCAATTATAAGATTAGTAAGTTCTGGAGATAATGTAGAACATAGTGGTTACAGTCAACAATACTGTATTATATACTTCAAATTACTGAGTATAGATCTTAAATGTTCTCACCAAAACAAACAAACAAAAGACAAATATATAGGTAATGGACATGTCTATTAACTGAATGAGAGGAATCTTTTCACAATGTATATCAAATCACCATGATGTATACTTTATTCATCTGACAATTTTATAGATCAATTATACCTCAATAAAGCTGAAATCTTAAAAAAGACATAATTAAATGTATTATATAAACTATGATTAGATCCTGATTATAAAAATGTTATAAAGGACTTTGGAATAGCTGGGGCAATCTAAACATGTGGAGATCATTAAAATAAAATATCTTAAATTCTTGCGCTCTAATAATGGTATTGCAATTCTGTAAGAAAAGTTATTTTTAAAGATTTATGTATTTATGTATTTATTTATTTATTTATTTAAGAGAGAGCACAAGCAGGGGGAGAGGCAGAGGGACAAGCAGACTCTCTGCTGAGTAAGCCTAACTTGGGACTGGATGGACACCAGCCATTATCCAATGATGCTGAGATCATGACCTGAGCCAAATTCAGATGCTTAACTGACTGAGATATCCAGGCACTCCAGAAAATGTGTTTTTTTGTTTGTTTGTTTGTTTGTTTGTTTGTTTTGAAGAGAAGCATGTTACATTGTATTGTGAAGGACCATGATGACTGCAACTACCTTTAAATGATTTGTAAATAATAAAAATGTAATATCCACTTACAATCACCTATGAAGCAAATATGGTAAAATATTAATTCTTACACTTAAGTAGAGGATATGTGGGTGTTCACTGTATTATGTTATGTAATGGAAAATTTTTGAAACATAACAAAAACTAGAAAGACAAAGACAAAAAAAGGGAACAAAATAAGCTCCATGTCTGATATGATGGCACTAGGTTGTGGCATCTTTGCGCAACTGATCCTGTCCTGGGAGCGTGGATGGGAGATGAAGGTGGTAGAGTACACTAGAAAGTCTGAATACTATTCCAAGACCATCCATCCTTCTCAAGTGAGCCTTGACTTAGTCTATGAAATGTCCTGTCCAATGACCAGGATGAGAATGTAAGGATAGAAGGTCACTCCTCCTCTTCTGCTGAATACAATTTTAAAAAAATAGTGAAATTATAATAGTCAAATATAATTTAAAGAGCATGGAAATCTGCGATAAAGTATTCAAAGCAGCCCAAGGTGCATTTCTAAAAGACACGATCATCCTGCTCAATCCATAAAATGTTTGTTTTTTTTTTTTTCCATTATATCTATGTAATTGTTTCCTAGTTCTCTGTACAGATCTAAGAGAAATACTGGAAAAATCTGGCATCTTTTACAGTCAAATTTGGAGATCATTTTAGAAAAGGTGGAAGGAGAATTATTATCTATGGAAATGCACCCTTTATAACCAAATGATTCTTATTGGCCTAGGACTTAATATTCTACTTGTATTTTGTATCTTAGTCTCTCCTTACTTGAATCATGAATGTCTCTAAACTTTCAAGACAATTAATCATATGATGTTAAAAGTTAAAGAAGTAAAATATAGTTCCTGACGATAGTATTAGAAAATCTCTTGATAATTTATTTTCATTTAATAACAGTGTCAAAATAAATAAGATCATTTTAACTGGGTAATTTTATGTGGTCAAATTAAGAGCTAAAATCAAATCAAGTATTCTGTGAACAAATGCCACTGCAAGCAACTCATATCTTTAAAATTAATCTTATTACTTGGGAAAATTTTTCCATGTAGAATTAAAAAGAAAAAAAAAGTCATAGAAAACTACTTCTACAATTCCCTTCTTCATGAAGACTAGCCAAAATGTAATTTTCTACCCATTTCATTCTAATGCTTTCCCCTCAGCTTCAATCCTTCACTCCACTGCCCATCTCTCACAACTCCTCTGAATACATAACCACAGAGTCCTCACTTGCTGACCATCTTGTAAGAGACTTTTCATACAGAACTGGTGGCCTCAAAATATTGAATTCTTCTTTAGAAAACTCAATATATCAGAAATTTCTCTGAGAATTCTTAATTTTTATCTTATTTATTATTTTATTTATTTCTAAATAATTATAATTCTTTTATAATTATATATAATTTTTATAAAATTATTTTATTATTTTCATATTTTTTCTGAGAATTCTTAATCTATTTTAAAGAAGCTCCTTTTTTGGGGCACCTGGGTGGCTTAGTGGGTTAAAGCCTCTGCCTTCAGCTCAGTTCATGATCCCGGAGTCCTGGAATCAAGCCCCGCATTGGGCTCTCTGCTCAGTGGTCAGCCTGCTTCCCTGCCATCTCTCTGCCTGCTTGTGATCTGTCTGTCAAATAAATAAATAAAAAATAAAAAAAAATGCAGCTCCTTTTTCAATCAGATGAGTGAAACTTTAGAAAAAAAAATAGTGGAAGAATAAACTACACACCTTTTTCTAAAATTCATTAAAATACATTCTTGATTATGCATAATTGGAGTTTTTGCCATAGAGTTTATTCTTCTACAACAAAATAAGCAGTTTTATGTTCCCTTTATACCTTCTAAGAAGCAGTATTTCTCTAAAATTTCTCAGCCAATCATGGCATACTTCAGGGAGAAAAAAAAATTCTTTTCATATTTTCCAACTAAGAGGTTTAAAACTTCCCCTTAACTAGAACCTGAACTAAGGATTATGAAATAAAAAAGGGCAAGAAGGATATGCAAAATTTCTGCTTTGGAGTTCTTATAAAGGTTCAAATATCTGTTTTTCTCTCCTTTCCAGAAACCAAAGTACTTGTAAGTTCACATCATTTTTCTGGTCTAGTAAGTTCCCTCACTGTCATAAAATGCAGGTCTCACAAAATGTTATCTGTGATGATAAACTGACTCAGAGACAGTTCAAGGCAAAGAAGTCCAAATAATTCCTATTTCATACCCACATATACAGATATCTGATACTCTTCTGCTATTTCTGGGACTTCGTTAATTACTGCAGACCAATCTATCAATAAATCAGGATTTTGCCCTATTTCATGATTCTATTATGTGTCTAGTAGAGTTTAATTTGAAATTTATTTCCTTTTGGACCAATCCACACAGGCACTGTTCTTTCTTTTAATTATTTTAAATTATATTTTTGTAAGTAATTAGATATCAAGGAATTAAATTAAATTAAATTAAATTAAATTTCAAAATTAATTTTACATCTCAAAATTCAGCCAGGATTCCAGTCCACAAACTTTTGAGATTAACTAGTCATTGCTGATATTATCAATGTCTGTTTCTTTTGCATCAGCTAACTTAGTAAGCTCTCTTCAAAACCATCTTATTTTTTCAGATGATCTTATAGATTTTCTAGGTAGATGATGACATAATGTGCTTGCCCAGAGATGACCTATTCTTTTACCTAGTGATGTGCTTACTTTGCTCCTGATATTATTGTGAATGCCTCTAACATGTTCTATTTAACATTATGGCTGGTTGTTTTTATTCTAGATAAATATGATTAATCATTTTAATAAACTTACTTTTACTGAGAATAAATGCTGAATTTTAAGCATCTAAATGGATGAAAAAGCTTTATTTTGTGTTTTTAAAAAATTTTAGGGCTGCTTGATTTAGATACAATTAATACACTGTATCATTTTTATTTTTTTTATATAAAGCAGAATTTGGGTGACATTTTATTTAAGGTTTTACATCTCTCTTTGTGAGACTGATCTCTACTGTTGTTTTGTTTTTATTCTTTTTATTAACTCTTTTGGTTTTCACTATGAATGCTATAAAACAATTTTTAGAAGAATTGGGGTGTTTTCCATCAGTTTATATTGGTAACGGAGTATATGAAATGTAAATCACCTGATCCTTAAAAAAAGAAATATACGAAGTATGTTTCATGGCAGAGGGTAGTATCAGTTTTTTTCCCTGACATTTAAAATTACTATGTCCCACATCTAGTTGTATATTACTGAATACATGAAAGGATAGCACTAATGGGAATGTTCTGCAAATGTAAATTTTTATAAGATATAAAAATATTTGAGATAAATAATGGGAAAGAATTCCCACTCTTAGATCCAGTTGTCTTTTCTTAGGGGTAAAGGATAATGTCTTTTACATTACTATGTAGTAGCTATAACTCTGCTAGGTTTCGTACTTTATCCTGAATTACATTTGTTTCAATAAATATATTTGAGCTTGAATTTACAAATGTTATAGTCATTTTTCTTACATTTTTTATTTTTATTAAAATATATACATATATACATATAAATGACATATCATTTTAGCACATATATTAATAACCACTGTATCTGTACTATGTTCTTTTTCATTATTATTTAGTGTTTTCATTACATTATTTACATCTTCTTTTTTACTCTATTCCCCAAATAACCTCATAATCATTCATCTTATAGGTTAAATTAGGTTTCCTCCAAAAGACATGTTGAAATCTTAAACCTCAGTAACTTAGAATGTGACCTAATACGGAAACAGAGTCTTTACAACAGAGGTGCATTAAGTTAAAATGAAGTCCTTAGAGTGGGTCCTAATCCAACTTAACTACCGTCCTTATGAAATGAGGGAAATATGGACACAGTGGCAGACACAGGCAGAGAGAAGACAGCATGAAAAGAAAGGGGAGATTGGAGCAATGTACCCACAAACAAGGAATACCAAGGATTACCAGAAGGTCACCAGAAGCTAGAAGGAAGACATAAACAGATTTTTTTCACAGCTCAGAAAAGAACCAACCATGCTGACACTTTGGTTTTAGACTTCTACCTTCCAAATCTGTGAGAAAATAAATTTCTATTATTATAGCTACCCAGTTTGTTTTGCTTTATTGTTGTAGCCCTAGGAAACTGATATTATTCATGTAATCCAATATTCCTATTATATAATTTATATTTTTCCTATTTCATAATTTAAAATATAATTTTATATAAAAATATATTTGCTAATTATTTTCCTTCTATTCTTCACAAATTTGTTTTCTTGATCTTATTACTTAATGAGTTGAAACTGTTTTTCTTAACATAGGAATATGTAAATCTAAGTAAATATCTGGAATATAGTTTGGCTATATTCTATAATTCTAATGTATCAATTTCATTTTCATTTTCTTAGTATTAAATTGCTAGTATACAAATTCTGTTTTGATTTCTTTACTGATATTGGAGACATTTATTATTTTTCTAGTATTGTAGTCAGAATGTCTTCTCTAAACTATACTATTTTCACTATTCTTACAGAAGTTTTATGTCTCTGACATTTTCCTTTTGGAATGTATCATGGTTTGTATTTTGGTCTAAGTATTATTATGTATTTAACAATACATGTAAAAAATTATATAAATAATATAACTACTTTAAAAGCCAATACGACAGAAGTACATAAGATAGGAACTAAATATTTCCTCCTTGTTTCCAAGTACCACTCTCTAAATACAACAACTTTGTAAAATGACCAGTATTATAACTATTCCTCAAAGAAAAAGTTACATGACTTTTTACAAACCAACATGATTATATACATAAACACATATATCAAGAGATATTTGAATACTTTTATTATATATATAACTGATATACTTTATATTTTTCATAAATTTTGCCTAATCTGCTAAAGTGTACGAAATACTAAACTTGCTAGTACTATGTTCCTCTCCATTCATTGTTCTATGTCTAACAGACTTCTTTGAGCAATTTGGTGTGTAGTTTACGTACTCTTCTTTTTCTACCTATAAGAACTGATGTAATCATAATTTAAATGCTTACTGGTTACTTTACTTTAAAAATGCAGTTAAATTTATACTTATTGAATTCAAAAATATACTTTTTGAATTTATGACTGATATAGTAAGTAATTTAGCCTAGTTATATGTGATAAATTAACTCAGATTATAAGATAGTTTGTTATTATTGAATTTTTTAAACTAGTATTTTCTCCATAAGAAACATTTTAGAATATTTACTAAAATGTGTCTCAGTATTTAATATAAAATCGGTTTAATTATACATGTTTGATTTGATCCAATATTGGCCATTACATTTTTTTAATTTTTATTTTTAGGGGTTTTTTTTAGATTTTATTTATTTATTTTACAGAGAGAGACATAGTGAGAGAAGGAACACAGGCAAGGGGAGTAGAAAGAGAGAGAAGCAGGCTTCCTGCTGAGCAAGGAGCACAATTGGGGGCTCAATCCCAGGACCCTGGGATCATGACCTGAACCAAAGGCAGCTGCTTGACAACTAAGCCACCCAGGTGCCTCAACATTTTTTTTTTTTTTTGAGAAAGAGAGGGAGAGAGAGAGAGAGAGAGAGAAAGTGTGTGTGTGTGTGTTTGAGGAGTGGGGAGGAGCAGAAGGAGAGGGAGAGAAAGAATCTTTGACTGGGTATGGCAGGAGGGACAGGAGTACTCAATCTCATAACCCTGAGATCATGACCTAAGCCAAAATCAAGAATCACTTACCCAACTGAGCCACCCAGCCACTCCTTAGTATTTTAATTCAACTGACCTTTATTTCAACACAACTTTTTCTTGAAATTATGAGTCATGTATCTTAAAAAGTTATGTTATAGGTTTTTCAGATCTTTGCTATATCTGAGAAGTATTTCCTAGCCTGTCTCCAATAATATGCTAATCATTTGGTTGAAAATATAAGACTTGGGTCAAACATCAACCACCACAACTCTGTTTGTGCTACTCTATTGTCACTTGGTACGAAGTTAAGTGAAATGGCAGATTCAGAAAAACCCTTAATTAAGTATATAAGATTTTACTTTGCTTTTGAAATTTGAAAGTGTAACCAAGATTTGACTAAACATTAGTTCTCTTTGTATTGATTAAGCCTGGAAGCAGTGAAAATTTTGAACCTGAAGAATTTGCTTTTCACTTCAGAAAGTTTTTTACTTCTTTTTTGTTTTTAAACCATAAATTAGGGGCACCTGGGTGGCTCAGTGGGTTAAAGCCTCTGCCTTCGGCTCAGGTCATGATCCCAGGGTCCTAGGATCGAGCCCTGCATCGGGCTCTCTGCTCAGCAGGGAGCCTGCTTCCTTCTCTCTCTCTCTCTGCCTGCCTCTCTGCTTACTTGTAATCTCTGTCTGTCAAATAAATAAATAAAAAAAATCTTTAAACCATAAATTATCACTACATTCAACTTGTCCAGGCTTCTTCTTTGGAAATAACCTCTAATAAAATGAATCTCTACAGTGTTCTTTATATCATTCACCTCTCTCCATGACTTCCAAGTGTTCTCCCTTGATTTTTACCATTAATTTCCATGTTCATTCTCTTTACCATGGATTTCATTCTCAGTAGTCAGTCAGTTCAGGCTGCTATAACAAATATGTCATCACTGAGTGCCTTAAATGACAAATATTTATTTCTCAGAGTTCTGAAGGCTGGGAATTCTAGGGTCAGGGTGCAGATAGGTCCCATGTCTGGTAAGAGTCTTCTTCCTGGCTTGCAGATGTCTGTATTCTCACTGTATCCTCACATGGCAAAGAACAGAGAAAGAGGAAGAAAGTTCTTTGTGCTTCCTTAAAAAAAAAATTGAAGTATACTTCTTATAATGGCATTAATCCCTTTCATAAGGGCTTCATCCTCATTCCCTAATTAACTCTTAAAGGCCCCATGCCCAAATACCCTCACTTTGGGGATTAGGATTTCAACATATAATTTTTGGGGGAACACAAGTGTTTAGTCCACAGCAAGTAGTATCCATGTTGCTGTTTTTTCCTTTTACTATAGTTTTAAATTCTTCTATTTTGTATTTTTGGGGGGAGTTTATTTGGTAGTCTTTTCTTCTTTTACTGAGTTTCCATTACATATCAGCCTGAATTCTCATATTTTTGTCCCCTTAATTTAATTTTTCCCCTTATTTTTAAAATGAGGCAAGGGCACCTGGGTTGCTCAGTCAGTTGGATGACTGACTCTTGATTTCAGCTCAGGTCATAATTGCAGGGTTGTGAGTTGAGCCCCATGTAGGGTTCAGCACTCAGTGGGGAATCTGCTTGAGATTCTCTCTCCCTCTCTCCCTCTGCCCTTACCCTTGCTCACGTGCTTGCTCTCTCTCAAATAAATAAATCTTTAAAATAAAATAAAATGAGTCATACTTTGTATACAGTAAAGTGCATAAGTCTTAGCATACAGCAAGATAAACGTCTACATTTTTATCCACTTAAGTAAACCTCCCTTATTTCACAGAGACAAGAATTTGTTTATATCATGACATGACCATTCTAAAATTTTCTTTTAGGCTCACTGACAAATCCCATGCTTTGTTTGCATAATAAACCCCTATTGTTTGTTATCAACATTTCTTTTTAGATTTAGTCATTTATAAATGCCAACCCAATTCCTATGATTTCAGTCATCATTTACTTTAATAAAGATGTATCCTCTTCAGATACAACTCCAGTGTAAGAGTTGATCTGCATATACATTTGCTCAATTTCTCATTTTTTGTACTAGCAATCATTTACATACTGATAATCTGACATTTATTTAAGATTTTCCAACTTCTCCATATCTCACACTGTCGAGGAATTGGAACTATAACCCACTAATAAAGTGTTCTCAAAATTAGTCTCAGACCAAGGAGACAGCAACAAATTCTAGGCTTATCTATGTGTTCCTTCTTCTTTTTTTTTAAGATTTTATTTATTTATTTGACAGACAGAGATCACAAGTAGGCAGAGAGGTAGGGAGAGGCGGTGGGGGGGGTGGGTGAGTAGGCTCCTGGTTGAGCAGAGAGCCCGATGCGGGGTTTGATCCCAGGACTCCCGGATCATGACCTGAGCTGAAGGCAGAGGCTTTAACCCACTGAGCCACCCAGGTGCCCCTATCTGTGTATTTCTTGAGTACAAAAGCTGGTGGAAAACTCAGATCTTTGAATATTTCCTTAGTCACTTTCAACCATTTCACTCAACTATTACACACTATTCACTCCTTTTTTTTAGGCACATAGCATCTGTCTCTACTATTCCATATGGAATATATTCTATATTCTTGCCTGCCTTATCTACAGACTTCTTGGGTACTCAACCCACTTAGCACAGCTTTAAAAAATTCATCACAGTGGCTCCCCACAATCCCAAATGTCATTGTCTCCTGATAATTTCAACAGGACCATTCTACATTGGATCCAGTTGATTTCAGGGACTGTCATCCGTTGTCTATTTGAGGAACCATGATCAGTCTTTTGAACTAGTCGTCATCTGAGATAGCCTCACATCTAAAAATCCCAGGTACAAGAGTTGTACATTCTACTATAATCTCCTGTCCCTTCAGCTGTTTCATTCTCTTGGTTCCTCTATACATACTCTCTTAATTGACTGATATGGAGTTCATGACCAATCCCTCTTCTCTGATTCTATCACTTCTCTCCTGGGTTTACTTCTGTGTCTATACCCTAGAATTTTGTGATTCTTCTCAAAAGCTATTCCAAATATTTTGTTCTTTTCAACCTTCTAACTCCTGTTATGTAATTTATTCTTAGAAGAGTTTTATTTCACAAGGAAATGAGGGCCATAAAAATAAAACTATTTTTTTCCCTTTCTACTTAGAGATTTAGCTGAATTAACAGCTCACTCAACCCGTCTTTACATGATTGCAGAGAGGTAGGTGTTTTTACACCAAAGATGAACACTTCTAACTGTTCTTAGTATCTTAGCCACTGCCATTACCTCTGGAATCTGAGTCTATCCATTATCTTTTATTTTGCCAGAGTCATATAATATTCCATTTCTGAAGTTTCCTTTCTTTCTGCATACAATCTTCATAAGTTGAATCACAATTAGGAAAAAACAGTCTTTTAACTACCACTTTCTCTTTGTCTCCTCACAGATAAAATTTTGAAATCAGCCAACATATGCCATATTGAATTCCTCACTTGAATTCCTTACTTAAACCTCTTAAAGTCAGATTCTAAGACTAATTCTCAATTACTGTTGTCACCCATTCTTTAAGTTTGCAAATCAGAACACTGTTTTTTATTACTTAAATTACAGTGCCCCTGCTTCATTTGAAAATACTGACTGTTCAGGAGTGCCTGCATGGCTCAGTTCATTGAACCACTTTTGGTTCAGGTTATCTCAGGGTCCTGGGATCAAACCCCACATTGTGCTCCATGCTCAGCAGGGAGGCTGCTTAAGGATTTTCTCCTACTTCCTCTGCCTCTCCTCCTTCTCTCTCTCTCTCCCCTTCTCTCAAAAAATAAATAAATAAATAAATAATAAATAAATGAATAAATAAATCTTCAAAAAAAGGAAAGTATTGACTGTTTAAATAGGTATACTGGGATTGAGGCTAGAAACTAGGATAAAGTGTAGATTCAATGTGATCTGAAAAGGGAAAGCCAGAAAATACAATGCCCAGATGAATCCAAAGGGAGACAAGACTGCATGCCAGAGAAACCACTTTCAAATACCACAGGCCAGAGAAACCAATTTCAAGGGTTTAAAGGATAAAATAAAGGATTCCAAGTCAAATTATAGAACCAAAAGTTCAGCATCATATCTACATCAGATTAGAAATAATCAAGTATCTGTCCCGAAAATTACCTTAGAAAAGCTATCACATGATTATAGGATCTTACCCATTCATGACCATTCACCAATAATTTTCCCTCTTACTTTGGTGGTTTTTTTTTTCTTTTGGTCTTTCTCTGTCTCTGTCACTCATCCCTCTTTTGTCTCATTCGCCTCTCAATGATAGAGAGATAGATAGATAATAGTAAGAAAAAAAAGAAAAGAAGAGAAGAAAAAAGGAGAGAGGAAGGGAGGAGAGCAGGAGAGGAGGAGGGAGGGAAGGGTGTTGGTCAGGGTTCTCCAGAGAAAGGAACAAATAGTATAGATCTCTAGCTCTAGCTCTACCTCTACATCTACATTTATATACTTTAGCGTAAGGCCACAGAATTGTATACCATCTTTCTCCTGCTTAACTATTTGTTATTCTCTCCTAAGAATCCTGTACTCAAACCATAACAAAATCAGAATATACCATGTTCTCTAACTAAAGTCTCTAAGTTGTCTCTAAAGTCTCTAATTAAGAATGTGAATTCTACAAAGTCTTATTTCAATCAGTGCTTCCTCTGTGAAGTCTTTCTGGAATTTCCCAGGAAGATTTAGGTTCCCTTACCCTAGTTCTCCATTTGATTTTGTGTATGTTTCCAACTATCATATGATTTTCTATTTTTTTATTATTTGTTTACTTTCCTATCAGCCACACAAATGACAAGCTTTAATTAGGTCTTATAGTTAGGGTCAGGGTTGCAGCCTGGTATCCAGTACAGGGCTTGGTTGAGTGTGTGCCATATTTGTTGATTAAAGACTGATAGAAAATGAGAGACTCGTATTTTCTGTTTAGAACAAACTTGCATTACAAACAACATAGTGTCAAATGTTTGCCTGTAAAATTATTCAAAACACTGAAGTTTTGTTCATGTGTGAAATTAAAATTCCTACACCTAGTATATTAAGATAGTTAACAATTGTAATTCCATAACATTTTTACCTTTAACATTTCTAAGCCATAATATGTACAGTAATGAATAATAAGACCTTTTAAATTTATTTACCACCCTAATGTTTCTGTTTATTATGCATATTAAATATAAGTTTTGGTCCTTTTAAGCTTAATTACCATACAAATAACAATGATACTTAAATTGAATGATTTTTCTTTACTAAACAGTGCTGCAAACTGCTACATTAAAATATAAGAATATATAGTATCTAATTCTCATAGCAGCAATGACAAATAATACTACTGATTTTTATCAATGCTTTATATTTCTACCTAAGCTAATTATAAAAATAACTTTATTGATTTTTCCAACCTGAGAAAAGCAACAAATATTCCACTTCTTTCTATATTCTAAAATTAGAATATCATTACTACATTATTTCTGAATGGTCAAAACCAAAATGCTTGTGTATAAGGCATACACAAGAAGGCATAGCTCACTTGGTATGAGACCAAAAAATTATCCATGCTTTATTAAACATGTTATAATATAGGTTTAACTCTTGTAACATTAAAACTATGGAATTAGAACAGAAATATCCATGTTAGAAAGACTAACAGTGATTGAGTATTTAATACATGCAAGCACTTTTCCTGGGTACTTTCTAGCTTTATTCAAAACCTTTCAAAACTGGGGCCCCTGAGTAGCTCAATCAATTAAATATCTACCTTTTGCTCAGGTCATGATCCCAGGGTCCTGGGAGGAGTCCCTCATCAGGCTCCTTCCTAAGCAAAGATCTGCTTCTCCCTCGCCCACTGCCCCCTCCCTCTAGCTCGTGTTCTCTCTCTCTCACTCTCTCAAATAAAAAATGAAAACACACACATGAAAAAAAAAAAAAACTTTCAAAACAAATTTCAAAACAAATTTTGAGAAAAGAATACCCTCTTTTTAGAGGTGAATAAGCAGGGGTACATCATGACACTAACCAACTTCTTCAAAGGTCCGTGGAATAAAAATTCAAGTCCTTACTAAAAACAACACCTAAGTCCTTTCCTTCTTATCATTAGGCAAGAGATAGAAAGGAGCTACAAATTCTGGCAGCCAAAACTACTGTGTGATGAGAGCCTAATTTCAATGATGACTGGGACATACCATAGGTGTTCAATGCCACCATCACAGAAAACAAAAAATGGTTTCACATATAAGGTCCAAATCATTTATACTCAAAGTCTGATCTTATTCAAGTCAATGTCTGAAACTTGCCAGTAACCACTCTTACTGAACTCTAAAATGGAAAGGTAAGAAAATAGATGTTTTCTGTTCCAATGAAAGCCATGTAGAAACCAATTATCAGGTTCCCAGGGTCACTGGCATTCCCTCTAATTGAGCAAGATTCAGAAACCATACTTTTTAAAATTGCCCTAAAACACAACCTTTTCAAGCCATCTCACAATCTTCCTATTCTCAACATACACATTCTCTTAACTATACACATTTAAGTTGTGAAATAAAGATGGATCTTAATAGACGCATTTATTTTTATAGTCCACGATGTATCTTTTTAAAAGATCTCTGATGCTTGATGTTTACATACCAAGGTGAGATTGTAGTCTACAGGCAAGAAAAGCATGGGGTTGCCTGCTATATCACTATATGCTGCAAATAAGAAAGGACAATATTGCCCAGACCAAACCCCCACACCCCTGAGCTAAGATTTTGGAACTATAATGCACTAAATATCCACTGTCCTTTCAAAGGCTGTCAAAATACTTTCAATTAAGCCTAATGTCCTTATTCTCCGTTAATCTACAGAACATCAAGCTATCCTGCTAAACTGTATTTTTGCATGTTCCTTCCCTCACTTTCTGGCTTTGTCCCTATTTTTCCTTTCTTTTCTTTCTCAAAACTTTCACTCTGATTTCTGGAACTTTTATCTTGTAAACTGTATATGTCTTCATACTTGGGTCTCAAAAACTCTCTTTTACTCTTGCCTCAAATGAATAAGGTTCACTGTTTTATTCCTGACAGCGCTCTCAATGAAATTATTTTTCCCTCCCATCATAAAATATCTCAAGTTCAGGAGGTATTGTGGTATTCTCCTTGCTCCCTTTTGCTTATGCCAGATGTTTTCTCCACCTGCCCTCTGGAAAAAAATGTACTTCTCTTTGCTTTTAAAATTATTTAGCTATCTCAACTGCTCTTCTTGCTATTACCAGTTTATTTTTGGGTTAATTCTCATTTATTAAAGACTTGACTTCTGGTTTGCAGATTACCTTCTTAATATTTTGCTATTTTCCTTGTTGACATCAGCATCTAAAATAGATGACTCATCTAATAATCTAGCCACTAAATTTCTTGACCTTATCATCTTTAACAAAATATTTTTTCTTCTCTACCTCAGACAGGCAATTCCATTGCCAATTCCAATGCCACATATTAGAATTTTTAATGGCCTTTTAGATCATCTATTCAGTCACCTTCCTCTGAACACAACCGATCCATCTTTCTGGTCCTAATTCAGTTATTAGGAGTATGATTTAACCTTCCTAAAATTCTAATCAATTAGATTTTGGATACTAACCCTTTATCAGATATGTGATTTGCAAATATATTCTCCCATTCTATAGGCTGTCTTTTAATTTGGTTGATTCTTTCCTCTGCTGTGCAGAAGATTTGTATCCATAATCTACAAAGAATTTATCAAACTCAACAGACAAAAAACAAATAACACAGTTAAGAAATGGACAGAAGACATGAAAGACATTTTCCAAAACAGGTATCTAGATGGCTAACAGATACACAAAAAGATGCTCAACATCACTCTTCATCAGGAAAATACAAATCAAAACCACAATGAGATACCATATCATACCTGTCAGGATGGCTAAAATGAACAATATAAGAAACAAGGGTGTCGGCAAGGATGTGGAGAAAAGGGAACACTCTTGCACTGTTGGTGGGGATGTAAACTGGTACAGCCACTCTGGAAAACAGTATGGAGGTTCCTCAAAATGTTAAAAATAGAACAACTATCCTATGATCCAGGAATTGCATTATTACACATTATCCAAAGAATACAAAAATACAGATATAAAGGGGTATACACAACCGAATGTTTATAGTAGCATTATCAACAATAACCAAACTATGGAGAGAGAGCCCAAGGTCCATTGAGTGATGAGTGGATAAGATGTGGGGGGGTGTGATGGAATATTACTCAGGCATCAAAAGAATGAAATCTTGTCATTTGCAATGACATGGATGGAACTAGAGTGTATTATGTTAAGTTAAATAAGTCAACAAGAGAAAGACAAATACCATATAATCTCTCTCATATGCAGAATTAAAGAAGGAAAACAGATAAACATATGGGAAGGGGGAAAAGAAGGAAATAAGAGAGGGAAACAAGCCATAAGAGACTCTTAACAATTGAGAACAAACTAGAGGTTGACAGAGGGAAGGGGGTGGGGGATGGACTAGATGGATGATAGTATTATAGAGGACATTTGTTATGATGAGCACTGGGTGATATATTCAAGTGATGAATCACTGAATTCTACTCTGAAAACCAATACTGCACTGAATGTTAACTACCTAAAATTTAGGTTAAAAAATAATAAAAATTGGGGCGCCTGGGTGGCTCAGTGGATTAAGCCGCTGCCTTCGGCTCAGGTCATGATCTCAGGGTCCTGGGATCGAGTCCCGCATCAGGCTCTCTGCTTAGCGGGGTGCCTGCTTCCCTCTCTCTCTCTCTCTCTGCCTGCCTCTCCGTCGACTTGTGATCTCTCTCTGTCAAATAAATAAATAAAATCTTTAAAAAAATAATAATAATAATAAAAATTTAAAAAAGATATTGAGTCAATTAACATCTCCACTTTTTCCCAATAAACTAGCCTCTAATTTTTCACATTTTTCCTAAAATACATGGTCCATTAATTAAGAAATTATGTTGTCAATGATATATAATCCTTGGCCCTTTTGGCTTTTTTGCCTATTCTACATGGAAAAATTCCAACTTTAGATGAGCAAAACTGTTTTGAGTATTCTATACCTATATACCTATCTTACAACAGATTAAAAGTTCTGAAAACTTCCACTCAAGAGGCCAAAATAGTTTCCAATAATTATAAATCCTAAATGTATACAAAAGTATTATTAAAATTATACAAAATATATGACTATCAACTATTGGGTACCATTCTTACTTTCAGCAAATGAGCTAAGCTTTTATTTCACCCTCTGACTGTATTTTTGTTTTTCTGCTACCAAATTACAAAATTACTCACATCTGTACTCATTTTAATTTCTTCCACTCTCATGAATAGAAAAGCTCCCCATCTGTAATCTAAGGGTAATCTTTTTACCTTTATTTAAGGTTCTGTTTTTGCCTATTTTTTTTTTTTTAGAAATTCTATACTAATTCTCTCAGATGAACTACCTCTAACACACAAAAGGATGTCTCTTATAACTTTTAAATGTATTTAAGTTCAACTTCCTATCTTCTCAAAAACATTAACAGACTAAAGTAAATAAACCAATAACAATTTGATGCCACATTCTCTAAGCTATGATGTAACTTCTTGACTTTCATAAGAAAATATCTTGCAAGAATAAATCTCCACCTTGTTTCTTTACCTCCCTGGTTCCTAGCTTAGACTCACTCAGAAGCGTACTTCAAAGTGGCTTCAGCCCCTGTCATTCCTCCAGTATAGCTCTTGCTGATGTCCCCAATTATTTCTACAGAAATAAATTCAGTAGATATTTTTATCCTAATTTTTCTTGAACTCTCAGCAGCATTTGACTCCATTGACACTTCTGCCCTGAAATACTCATCTCTAAGGTTTCCCAGGAATGCAAGGTGGCTATGCTTCCTCCAGATTTGGTTTATGGCTCACCATTCATGTCTCCCACAGACTCAGCTGCCTTTGCACCTGTTTTCATCTGCTTGGAATTTCTTAGCCAATACATTCCTCCACCATCGATTCTTTTTCTAGTTAGCAGTCATTCTTCTTTAAAGTCTTAAATTTTTTCAGGAATATTTTTGCTGACATTTGATCAGGTAACTTTAATATTCCTCTCAGCCTAACTAACCTTCACACCGGTCTCCTCCTGATTATCAGCCTCTGATGTACCTTTTCTTAAAGCATTTACTTTAGAAAACTTAAATTGTGAATTCTTTCTTTAGTCCTTTGAAATGTAAATCATCTCGCAGACACTTGTCAATTTTCAAACCCAGGAATGTCTGTCTCAAGGACCTTGGAGCCATTCTTTTGAAATGTAATCATCAAGAAATAATGCCCCTATGTTCCAGTCTCTGTGAAAGTGTAGGGGCATTACTTATGGTAAGTGCCAAATAGCACCCCTAAAATCCTCCAGTATATTTCAACTAGTTCACTTCAGTGCTTTTTTAAAAACTCTTCCTGCTTTGGTTTCAAAGGAGCGGAGTTCTCCCCTGTTGCAATAGCCTTGAATAAAGTCTTCCTTGCCTGTCTAATTCTATCCAGTACAATTTTTTCTTTGACACTCCCTATGTGGATCAAATTCCCTCACTATAATCTTATAAGATTATAAAATCCTTCTTCAAAGGGTTTAACTTAGTTGTGTTGTTTTTTTGTTTGTTTGTTTTTTTGTTTTCTTTGATTAGTGTGTTCATATCCTTCTCGGATTGCTATCTGCTCAAACCTCAAGTCCCAAAGTCAATCTTTTTTTTCTCTTCACCCTATTTTCTGAGTGTCTGACCCATAATAAAAAAGCAATAAATATTAGTTGAATTAATGAAGGATATTCATATTTCTCAGTATCTGTCCACTTTATCTTGTTTTCCTTTATATCTGATGAGGGAGAAGAAGGCTGGCTGAGGATAAAGCAAAAGGCTGATACCTCACCATCTCCCCCTCACCCCCACTCCTGGGTGGGACAAATGTGACATTCTTTAAGAATGTCCCAACTATCTTAGTGTAATGGCTTGCTAAAAGGGAAAGACAACCTTGACACAGGCAAGACCTCGGTATCAAGTACCTTGTAGATCCTCTTTAGCATATGAAAGTTCTATTGAAACCTCCCTTTCCCTTACCTGCCTCCAACCGCATAGTACATAACCTCCCATCCCTCACAACCTGGGGCAGCTCTTCCTGCCCACAGGTCCTGTCCCAGTGCTTTAATAAGCCACCATTTTGCACCAAAGATGTCTCAAGAATTCTCTCTCGGTTATCGCCTCCAGACCTTGCCTCACCGAACCTCACCTAGATTCTAGAACTTCATCATATCCATCTTAAATTTAATGGTATGCCTTACAAATATCCTTAACATTTTGGGTCTTCTCTCCTTTCATTACACTTAGCTAGCCAAACACTGAGCCTAGTTGATCCCAACCATTTTTCTTTTCTTTTCTTTTTTTTTTTTTTAAAGATTTTATTTATTTATTTGACAGAGAGATCACAAGTAGATGGAGAGGCAGGCAGAGAGACAGAGAGAGAGAGGGAAGCAGGCTCCCTGCTGAGCAGAGAGCCCGATGCGGGACTCAATCCCAGGACCCTGAGATCATGACCTGAGCCGAAGGCAGCGGCTTAACCCACTGAGCCACCCAGGCGCCCCCCATTTTTCTATCTGTATAAAAATCTGAGCACATAAACAGTAATGATATAAATCATGGAACTATAACTTTATTGTAAAAAGTAATCACAAAATTTAATACTGTGTAGTTGTTAATGGTTTGTAATTACCTGTAAATACTGGGATTTTCGGACTTATTTTTGGAGTTTTTTTTAAATGTCATATATATTCTTAGGCTCTCAAATGAAGATCAAATAATTATTCACCTAGTTTTCATATTTCTTTGATTTTTAGTTGTTTGTTGGTTTGTTTTTTTGCTTTTAACAATTTAATTTCTACAATACATATTTTATTACAATTTTGATACATGATTTATTTTATTCCAACAGTTCAAACTACTGCCCTATCATGAATTAGTAATATTGGTTACTAATCACTATGTTGAGATTTAAAATTTACTTGCATACAGATAAACACAGTTTTTCACTGTAACTCATTTTACTTCTTCTTTTATTATAATGTCTACATTTTCAATTTTATGTCATAGATATTTTTTCTTGTTTCCTCTATAGAATTGGCCATATAATGTCAAAATTGTTATGATCTTGAAAAATTCACTTCTTGGATTTACTTATTAACTCCATTGTTTTTTCTACTTTAATACTTTACATCTTCTTTGTTAATCATAATCCCCTCCCCATGTAACTTAGAGATTTTCTTTGCTTTCTATTTTATAATATCTTGCTTTAAAAACTTCATTTCATAATTTTTATTCTTTATTTTTCTATAAGAATTTAAAAGTATTAAATTTCCTTACAGTATCTACTAATTTAAAAATTAGAAAAGTTTTAATCCATGTGCCTCCTTTTGAAAAATGTAAAAAGTCACAATCCCATTTAAAAGTATTTCAAAATTAATTAAATATTGTGACGAAATACAAATAAAAATTATACAGTGAAATCATCATTTTTACATTGCCAGGTTATTTTCTTTAAGTATCCATCACATGATAATAATATGAGTCTTGATACCACTGTGGTCCAAGTCTTCTCCCCTAGTTGCTTATTAAATGGGGTCAATTTCTGTGTTACCTTTGTAGCTCTACTTTGTCTTCAAAGTGAAAAAGCCATAAAATGCAGTTTTGTTAGTTCTTACTAATATAAAGGAGGTATAAGGGGGAATAGTAGCCAAAATAAACAAACAAAAACCATGTGCATTTATTGGGGATAAATAATATATTTTATGGTGTGAAGTGTTAAACTTTGAAAATTATGTCTGACATAAGTTCCCTAAGTTTCTCTTGATGATCTTTTGACAAATGCCACCCAAAACAGAAAAATTTCTTTCAAGCTTCCAAGGATATTTTCAAATATGAGGTCAAGAAAATAAAGCCTGAATTCATATTCTACACAAGAAAATGAAAATTGATTTGCCATTTGAAATCTGTTATAATAAAATACTTTTCTTTAAAACCCTCACCAGGGGCACCTGGGTGGCTCAGTGGGTTAAAGCCTCTGCCTTCGGCTCAGGTCATGATCTCAGGGTCCTGGGATCAAGCCCCGCATCGGGCTCTCTGCTCAGCAGGGAGCCTGCTTCTCCCCCTCTCTCTCTGCCTGCCTCTCTGCCTGCTTGTGATCTCTCTCTCTCTCCATCAAATAAAAAAAAAATGTTTAAAAAAAATAAAAATAAAAAAATAAAACCCTCACCAAATAAAGATAAGATAACTTATTTTTTAACACCAATTCACAGTATCTATTACAAAAATTTCCTCAAACTAATTAGATAAAAAATATCAGAAACTATCCTTTGAAACCTTGATCTTACTCAGATGGTCAAATTTATCCACTGGATACAGTGGGTTATGAATAAAGTTAAGATTCCTTTTTTTTTACAGTATTTTCTATTTCTATAAAGCAACAGTAGTTTTCAGCTTATAAATTTGATGAGGCATTTTTTTCTTAGTAAAACCATCAAATTTTGGCAAAATAAGATCCACTGTCTCATGTCAAAAGACACTTTTCTGTATAACTACTTGGGCAGCATCATCCTAGTCAAATATTCAAAATACTTAAATAAACATTTTTTTAAACCTAAAAAACAATACAGAACTAAAGAAAAAGGCAAAAGACATATGAGAAGAAAGACACAATGACTCAGAACTTGTAAAAATAACAGACAACAAAAACATACCTAGGCCTTTAGATACTGAAATTACTAGACACAGACTATAAAATAACAGAACCTCACTGTTGTTCCCCAAGTCCTGAGATAACTGTTTCCTCACTGCCTGCCCCCGCTGCCCCAATATATTCTGGACAGGGCACTACAGAGGTCTCTGATATAGAACAGCCAATAGGAATAGATAAAAGAAACCTCCATGAAAAGCTTGTCAAAAACAATCAAAAGAACTGAGAAAAGAATGTCTAATAACAGAGTAAGTTTTTTGGAAATACCATCTATACTCCATTGAAACACCAATGGAAAAACTGCATGTGCATGCGTGCACACACACACACACACACACACACACACTCTGTTATAGTTCATGATTTCATTGGGTCCAATCAGAGAGTCAACTGCTAGGTGGTGTCTATCAGGACAGCACATGAAGTTATACTGGTCCATGAATTTTTCAAAATGTACCATATTAACATATGATATTAATAAAAGGGGAAACTAGCTATGGAACATATGGGATCTCCTGGTGCTATTTTCACAATTTTTCTGTAAATCTAAGTCTATTCTAAAATGTAAAGTAGTTATTTCTTTAAAATTAACCAAATTGGAAGTAGAGAACTGAAAAACACAATAATTTTAATAAAAAACTCACTAATTGGTTAAATAGTGGAATAGAAATGAGGGAGGATAAACTCAGTAAACTTGAGGACAGATAAGAATATAATTTTCCCTATTTGGAAAACAGACAAATAACAGAATGGGGAAAAAATGAACAGAACTCCATGGACAAGTTTAATCCTCTATTAAACATAGTGGATAGGAAAGTGGTAAACTGAGAATAGATCAGAAACTATTCACAATGAGTATGAAGAAATTAAAGGTTAAAACAGAAAAGAAAGAATAGGTGACAGAGAATGAAATAGGACTATCAAACATCTCTTTAATTGAAGATGAGAGAAGAAATGAAGCAAATGGAATGCTCGAAGAGATAATACCTAAGGAATTCCCAAAACAAATAAAATACATCAATTCAAAGATTCAACATTCAAATAAGCTTAATTTTTAAAAAATCTAACTCTACAAACATCATGGGAAAGCTATTTTTTAAAAGAAGAAAGAAAAGAGAATCTAAAAAGAGTGAAAGATGACAGCAGGCTTCTTAACTGTAATATTGGAATCCTACAGATAATGGAATGGCATTGTAAATGGCTTGAAAGAAAGTAACTGTCAAGTCATAATTCTGTAATCCTCAAAATACTTTTAAGGAATGGAGATAAATAATGTCACAAAAAGTAGAAGAATTTCAGATCAGCAGACATGAGCTAAAGAAAATTCTAAAATATGTACTTTAGGCTGAAGGTAACATGATACCAGAGAAAAGCTTAAAGAAGCAAGAAGGAAAGATGAGAAAATCAATGGTAAATATATATACATTTAGATGTATGAATTACAAAAACCAAAGCACATGTCAGCGGGAGGTTAAATATAATTAAATCTTCTAAGTCCCTTGTATTTTCCATAAAAAGAAGTAAGGTACCAATAATCATATGTCATTAGATCTGACAAAGAACCATTTATGTTGTAAAGCTCCTGTGGTGTAAACACTAGAGGTAAAGAAACAGTTCATGACTTCCAAACTAGTAAAGGGAGGGGGAGAAAAATCAATAAAAAATAAATCACAACCAATTCAAACAAAGGCAAAAATGATGAAAATAAATATGCAAGTAGGGCAAAAAGAAGCACAATAAATGGTACAATAAATATAAAAAAATGAAATGGAGTAAATGTCATATTTAAAATTTTAGAGCATTATCTATCACATAAAGATACAGAATGTTTGAACGTAAAGAGATGGAAAAAAGATATACTAGGAAACAGTAACTGAAAATTACCTTGATGGAAAGATAGAAGTATGACTACATTAACATCAGACAAAATAGATACAAGGGAAAAAGTCATTGCTAAAGATAAAAGAAGGTAATTTAAAATGATGAACACTTTAATTCACCAAAAATAGACCGAGAAGTACAATTGTATGTATTTAAAGATTTGGTCTCAAAATATACAAAGCAAAATTGACAGCAAAGCAAGGAAAATTAAGAATTGAAAAATAATACAAATATTATATACTAAAATGGTGGGGGTACAACTATAATAATAATTCAAGTAATTATTTTTATTTTTATAAATATTTGTATACATATGTATACAAGTATTTGAATACAAAAACAAAGTACAATTTTATATTTTGTTACAACTATAATAATTATTCAAATAATTCCTATTAAAGATAAAATACTGAAGAATCAATCATCTGAGCATCTAAATAATAAATAACCCAATTATAAAAAGTGGGGTAAGGACTTGAATAGACATTTCTCCAAAGATATACAAATGATCACAGAAAGGCAAATGCAGCATAATTCCACTTGTATGGGGTATTTAAAATAGTCAAATTTAAATAGTCAAAGACTCAAAAAGTAGAATGCTGTTTGTCAGGGGCTCAGGGTAAGGGTAAATGGAGAATTACTAATTAATGGACATGAAGTTTCAGTTCAGCAATATGAGTAGGTTTTAGAGATGTGCTGTAGCACATTGTATCTATATTCAACATTACTGTATTATACACTTAAAAATTTATTAAGAGGGCGCCTGGGTGGCTCAGTGGGTTAAGCCGCTGCCTTCAGCTCAGGTCATGATCTCAGGGTCCTGGGATCGAGTCCCACATCGGGCTCTCTGCTCAGCAAGAAGCCTGCTTCACTCTCTCTCTCTGCCTGCCTCTCCGTCTACTTGTGATCTCTCTCTGTCAAATAAATAAATAAAATCTTTAAAAAAAAATTTATTAAGAGAACAGATTTCATATTGTCTTCTTACCATAATAAAATAAATTTAGAAAGGTAATAGAAAACCTGAGTAGTTCTACATTCACTAGAATTACTGAAAATGTAGTTAAAACATCTTATCCTAAAGAAAACTCCAGTCCTAAACAGTGAATTTTAACAACCATGCATAAAGGCAGTGATTCTAATCTTAAACATTTGATACAACTGTTACAACTTGACCACAAACCCACTGAAGGACAATATGGGAAATTAAAATTAGAGAACACTCCTATCTCCGTTATAAAATTAAATCCACTTTTCTGGGTTTTTTTCTAAAATAGGTAACACAATATGACCAAATTAACTTTATGACAGGTAAGCAACTTTTTACTTACATTAGAATATTGATTACTGTAAATCACCACATAAAACCATTAAAAGTACAATTAACATATGACTATGTCAATATATGTAGAAACGCATTGGTCAAAATTCAATATTCATTCATAATAAAACTCCTAGCAAATTAGAAATAATATGGAACTTAGCCTGATTTAAGTAGTTATAGTATATCATAGTTAGTGACAAAGTGGTGAAAGTAATTCTGTATAGGGCAGGAACAAGACAAGGTGACACAGTATAAATATTTTTTCAATATCATAACAGAAACACTACCATTTTACTATAATAATAATTAAAAGGTGTAAAGATTATAAAGAAAAAAAACCAAAATTTTGTGGCTCTTTTGGGAGAAGATGGATATGACTCTACATCACAGGTTAGCAAACATGTTATGTAAAGAACAAGATAGTAAATATTTTGCTGTATGTGTGATCAGTGCTACAGCTATTTAAATTTATATCGTGGGGATGCCTGGGTGGCTCAGTGGGTTAAGCCTCTGCCTTCGGCTCAGGTCTGGATCTCAGGGTCCTGGGAATGAGCCCCGCGCATCGGGCTCTCTGCTCAGCAGGGAGCCTGCTCCCCCCACCAAACTCTGTCATGCCTGCCTCTCTGCCTACTTGTGATCTCTGTCTGTCAAATAAATAAATAAAATCTTTAAAAAAATAAATTTATATCATGGAGGGAGCCATACATAATACATAAACAAATGAGTATGGTTGTGTATCAATAAAAAATTATTTACAAAACAAAGAGAGGCCAGATTTGGTCCACAGAATGCATTTTGTAACCTCTGCTCTTCATAGTTGCTCCCTAAAATTTTACAGATATATTGCTAGTATTAGTAAGAGAGATTAACAAGTTTTGAATACAAAAACAAAATACAAACTTAATTATATTTCTCTACACTAGGAACAGATAAAAATATAACTTTAGCAGCTAAAATATAAATAAAACATATAATATATAAACAATATGCAAATAATAAAATACAAATCTATTTTCAGAAATAAATCTGGGAAAAAAACCCACAAGGACTTTATAGACCAAATGTTTGCATTTTATTGAAAACTACTGAAGAACACCTAAATCAATACCTACATGTATTTTATTTGTGGATGAGACTTAAAATCACAAAGGCTCCACTTCCTCAAAAATTGACCTACAAATTCATGATAATTCTCAACTTTTAAAAAATCACTTTTGGGGGAGTAATTTAAGAAGCTGGTTGTATAACTTATGCAGGAAATCCAAGTCCCTAAAAGAACCAGTATATTTAAGAGGAAGAAAAACAAGTGGGGTCCTTGTCCTATGAGATAAGAATTATTATCATGCTACATTAACTTAGTAGAATACAGATGCAAGGAATGACCTGTAGAACAGAAAAAAAAAAGGTCCAAAAGCAAGCCCATGGTTATGCAGAAAACATAACTTAATAACTTACCTAACACTTTATGTGAAAGATTCAATGAAGCAATATTACTATATAGCAGTATTTGGATTTAACATTAACAAAGGACAGTAGTAAAACAGTGCTTCTCCTCTATTTCTTTCAAGATCCGTATTTATGGGAAAATCCATAAAACTGGGTCTGAACTAAAAACAAATGATGAATTATGGGGAAAATTAGACTTTTCATAGAAAAACATGTCTGTTGTGATAGGCATCATCAGTGACATTTGCTGAGTATATTGATAATATATCCAAAATTAAGATGGATCATTTGTGAAAAACACCAAATGTGCTCTAAAATCAATCAACCATACATCATATCTCATTAATTAAATGGTGTCTCTCCTGTCATGGACTCTTGGCCACATACTTTGAGCTTTATCATCCTCTTCAAAATGCTTAAAGAGAAAAGCTATGTACTGAAATAACAGACACTTCCATAAGTCTAAGTCTCACATCCCTGTAGGATCTCATCCCATCTCAATGACAGGATTTTTTGTTTTACTTTATACACTTCTCTGTTCAGAGAAATTAATCACAATATATTAAAACATCTAGTAGACAACCAGGGCCATACTATTAGAAAGGGACTGATTAGTAGTCACCCAAGGATGACAAACAACATTAGTTAGAATCATCCCTTCCGGGGCGCCTGGGTGGCTCGGTGGGTTAAGCCGCTGCCTTCGGCTCAGGTCATGATCTCGGGGTCCTGGGATCGAGTCCCGCATCGGGCTCTCTGCTCAGCGGGGAGCCTGCTTCCCTCTCTCTCTCTCTCTCTCTGCCTCTCCATCTACTTGTGATCTCTCTGTCAAATAAATAGGTAAAATCTTTAAAAAAAAAAAAGAATCATCCCTTCCCTAATCCATCACTAAAATCATTCACAAATCATTTGCAACTGGTGGACAACTAATTCCTGGAGGCCTAACACACACAGAGTGATTACAGACAACAAAACTGTATTATAAACATTAAATTAATAAGGCACTAGAATCTTAATCTTAATCTTAATCATTCCCAACACTAGAAGAAATAATTATGTGATAATAGATGTGCTGGCTAATGCTACAATGACAATCATAGTACAATATAAATGTATTAAATCAATATGCTATATGCTTTGAACTTATACAATGTTGCATGTGAAATATATCTCAATAAAATTTTTTAAATGTAAAATTATTCACAAATCAAACATAGCCAATATACTTTGCAACTGCATTATTACATTTTAGTGACATATTTAAATGTTATTACTCAATTGTAAATACTTTAAAAATTTTAATGTTAGAACTACCATTCCTATTTTCATTACTATTACTATAATAAATTTCTATAGACCTTTCTGCTTCTTGAATTTTATCTCTTCAGTTTCATCTCTTCAAAATATTTTTGTTACTGTTTTAATCATTGATGAATATGTATGGATTTTTAAAATTTTAACTATAAAATTTGAGAGCCTCTGTTAGATCAGAAGAGAACCTGTAAGAATCCTAATTAGATTTACAACCTAAAACTTGTCTGTCACGGTTACTTTATTTATATGTATCATCACTTCTATCATCAAGGATTCAGTATGGCTACATATGAAAGAAAATTTGAATAACACCATATTAACAAATAGAAATATATTTCTCTCTTACATAAAAGTTCAAAGATGAGTATTCTGGAATTAGAGGTAGCTAGACAAAGTTTTCAGGGTTCCAGTATTCTTCCAGGTCATTACTTTCCTAATATTTCAAGTTCTTGAAATTCAAGTGAAGAAAAAAGAGCAAAGGACTGAGTTAAACACTGGACACACAATAAATGTTCAGTGTTTGCAGAGATACTGAAGATACCCCATGAAATTAGAGAGATGCTGTTAGTACAATGCTCCTCTCCCTCTTCTTCCTCTCCCTCTCTCTCTGTTTTTTTTTCTGGAAAAGTGAAACTCCACAGGTGCCCACACTTGTCACCAGAACTGCACTTAAACAATGAACCAGTAACTCAACAAGTGGCTTTATCCTCATGACACAAATGATAAAGCTATCTCTTCTTCCCATTGACTCTTGACTCAGTAAGTTGTTTTGACATTATGATTTATATTCAAGGAGATATTTATGCTCCCTTTGCCCACTGACTTTGAAGTCACATTTGCTGCTAGTAGTCAGTAGCATCATTTCTGAACATAAAGAATCATGCCAGACAATTCTTGGGGGAGTAATTTCAACTAGTGTTTTCATAGGAATTATTTATATACCAACAGAGACAGAGATATAAATTTTGTACCTTTTTCCCCATTGGCTGACTAAATAAGCTAAAGCAATGTCCCATTTTCAAGCTGGAATTGACCATACTGATGATCAAACTCAGTGGCTCCCAATTAAGAGAGATACATCGAAATCACCTAAGGTGTGTCTAAAGCATATATACCACCTACACATTCAGCTCCTATAAACACAGACCCAAAAGAATGGTGTGAGTCCAGTAGACTGCAGTAATAAAATATAAGTCTGCCAAGTGTACTTTGATAAAAATCCCAAATTGTGCTTAAATTCTCTTGATTCCCCCAATTTAAGAACCATTATCAGGTCAAATTCTTCTTTTGAGAAAAATAAGTATAATAGAAAAATGGCCTACTACATTAAGGACTATAAGCACTAAAAGGTAAGACATATTTCATTTAAGATAATATCTCTAGCATCGAGCACTTTCCTAAAGTAGATAGTCAATGAATAAAAAGTGTGTTAGAGGAATATGTGCAAATGGCCAGGAGAATCAGAGATTTGTCTCATAACTTTGGGTCAAGGCAGAATGAAGCTCCTCTGAGCAGGAAACAAACCAGGTTACTTCTCAAATGTTTAAATGTATTAACCACTATTTGAAATTATATTACTCATTCGTTTTCTTATTGTTTGTTCATTATCTAGTTCCTGTACTAGAATATTAGCCTCTTACACTGGATGCAGTTGCAACACCCAGAATACCTCCTGATAACAGAGTGGTCAGGCACTCAAAATTTGTTAAATGATAGTTAAGGGAATATATTCAAAGGTACCATCTGTAAATGCAGATTAGAAAGATGTGACTTTAAAAAATAAAAGTAGCTCAACAAAACAAAAAGACAACTGACAGAATGGGAGAAGATACTCACAAATACATCAGATAAAGGGCTAGTATCCAAAATCTATAAAGGACTTATCAAACTCAACACCTAAAGAACAAATAATCCAATCAAGAAATGGGCAGAGGACATGAACAGACATTTCTGCAAAGAAGACATCCAAATGGCCAACAGACACATGAAAAAGTGCTCCACATCACTCAGCATCAGGGAAATACAAATCAAAACCACAATGAGATACCATCTCACACCAGTCAGAATGGCTAAAATTAACAAATCAGGAAACGATAGATGTTGGCAAGGATGTGGAGAAAGGGGAACCCTCCTACACTGCTAATGGGAATGCAAACTGATGCAGACCCTCTGGAAAACAGCATGGAGGTTCCTCAAAAAGTTGAAAATAGAGCTACCCTATGACCCAGCAATTGCACTACTGGGTATTTACCCTAACAATACAAATGTAGTGACCTGAAGGGGCACATGCATCTCAATGTTTATAGCAGCAATGTCCACAATAGCCAAACTATGGGAAGAACCTAGATGTCCATCAATAGATGAATAGATAAAGAAGAGGCGGTATATATATACAATGGAATACTATGCAGCCATCAAAAAAATGAAACCTTGCCATTTGCAACAACATGGATGGAACTAGAGGGTATTATGCTGAGCGAAATAAGTCAATCAGAGAAAGACAATTATTATATGATCTCTCTGATATGAGGAATTTGAAAGGCAGGGTGGGGGGATGTGGGGCATAGGGAAGGAAAAAATGAAGCAAAATGGGATCGGGAGGGAGACAAACCATAAAAGACTCTTAATCTCACAAAACAAACTGAGAGTTGCTGGAGGATTGGAGGTAGGGATAAGATGGTAGGGTTGTGAACGTTTGGGAGGCTATGGGCTACGGTGAGTGCTATGAAATGTGTAAGCCTGATGATTCACAGACTTGTATCCTGGGGCAAATAATACATTATACATCAATAAAAATAAATAAATAAATAAATAAATAAATAAATAAATAAATAAAAGTAGTTTTTCATGAGAAAGATACTACATGCTCCTTAAAAATAAAATAAAAATAAAATGATATATGGAAATAATTACAAATATCACCTGATATTCCATTAAAACTACTTTTTTTTATTGGTATAACAAAATATTTATTTAATCCTTTTAAATCTTTAATCTAAGTCAGCTATTCAGTTACTTATATCCTCATCAACTTGGATCGCCGGCAAAATTTAAGGATACATACAGACTTTTGATAAGAGAAAAGGCAAATGTGGACTCTAGTAGGGATCTGTTGTTTTTACCTGCCCACCATCCACTATTCTTACAATGGCACCTGAGTTTCCTGTGGTGAACTGCCTCTCCCCTACTATGGGTCCACGAGGTACACATCTAGTAATTCAGATTAGTACTTTTCTGTCCTGGTTCATAAATGTGTAATCCCAGGCAGACCAATGACAATGAGGTCCTGGACTTAGCCAGTACTATTATGCAAGAGGCTTTTATTCTTGGGGGATCGGAAAGCTGGCAAAACATCAGTCTGGAGCTCCTGGTGGCCATCATTTTGCCTGAGAATGAAGCCAACTGAACCCTTTAAAAACACGTTTTAGAGAGTAGCTTAAAATTACAACTGGGGCACTAGATCTTAAGTCTCAAAACAACAGGGTCTTATCATTGTCAGATTATGATGTTATAATGAATGCCATCTTTGAAAATAAATACACACTCATCCCGAGTCTCTGAAATTATTTTAGAATCTAACCTCTTTCTAGGAAGTAGCAAAATGAAAGAGTGTTTTTAGCAGTCGGACAAAAACTGTTCATTATTCTCAACATTAAAAATTGAATGCAAAAAAAAATTAAAAATTAAAAAAAATTGAATGCAATGATTTAAAGAAAAGTAACACATTATTGTTTGCATAATATGTACAGAATCATGCAGTTTCTAGTGATTAAAATGTTGTCATACTTGGAAAGGAAAAGACAGTGGCTGAGAAGCACATCCCCTCATAAAAGATACCTAAACAGTATGCTTGGGATGACTAATATTAAGGATTTGAACATAATACAGTTTTCCTCAGAGGAAACAATCCTAGTTTCTAAAGAACATTCACTTCTGACATCTCAATTTCTGATTTCAGTGACTGCACACTGTGTACCTCTGTGCCACACTTAGGACAAGTAAAGTACACATCAAATAAAAAACTACTTTTGACACAGTAGTAACAGAAGATGTGCTCACATCTTATGGTGTGAGGCATGGTTGGCCCACTCTCCACACAAAGAAAACTGTTTGCCACTGGCTGGCTGATAATGTATTGTCACTACTAGGAGCACCAGTAAGAGGAATACACCATGAAGACAACTTAGCTTTCAATTTCTGGATATTAATAAGTGGTAAGAGAAAAATCAGAAACTCAGCAAAACCATGCCAGAGAAGTTCCCTATTCATATACTCAAAGCCAACTTCACGTACATTTTGGGGCTTGCAAAATACAGAATGAATGCATAGGAGACATTCTGTCAAAGTTGCAAACTTGCCCCTCTGAAGGAAAATCAGGAAATTAATCAGCCCACATAATTTAAAAAGTCCAACCATGATATTCATACACTGCCTGGCTTTCCCAAATGATACCAAACGACAGTTTCGAAACAGGTCATAGCAGCGCTCTTCCAGCCACGTCCTGCCAATTGTACACACAGCATACCACAGCTTCTGATTCTTACTTGGTGGCTGGTACCTCAGCTTTGTGGAAAAATCATTTTTATACTGAATATTCAAAATGGATTATCCCACAGTGGCATTTTGAGAATAGATGGTGAATCGCCACAAGAAAAGCCACAGCAATGCTTTTACCTCTGGTTCAAAGTGGGCTAACAGCCCTGGCTTAAATCCATGAAAGCACTGAGGAAACTGGGACCAAACTAGCTGCTCCAGGAGCTTGTTCAGTTCAAGTGCATCCAACTGACTTATTCTTAGCACTCTGTTTGTCCTTTTCGTGTTCTCTTCTCTGGAAGCCAGGTCTTCTTAGAAGTCTCTTATTCACAGGCAGTTAAGAAGGGAGAGGTCTTAGGAGTCTGCAAAACACCCCTGTTCCACATAACTTTCTCTGAGACATTCTCTGGGAAGCTTGGATTCTCCTAGCAAAACCTGGATTACCCCAAAACTACTTTTTATAATTTGGTGCACAACTTTCCAATCTTTTCTATGTGCATGTGTCTTTATGTGTATAATTCTATAGAGAAAGGATGATACCTAAATGGTCTTTTGTTCACTCACTGCTTTACCAAGAAATATGCCATGCACATTTTACTTCTCAAGGTCATTTTGAATAATACATTATAAAATATCAACAGTATAAGTAGGTATATAATAAAAAAGGAAACTGCTTCCAACTTTAGACACCTTATATTATTCAAATTAAAATTATTTCTAGAAACAACAAAAACCCTATACAAAAAAACAGCATACAGATTTACGTCACTGTTTTGATGTTTGTAAGGTATACTAGTAAATAATGCATCATAATTTATGTAAGCACAAAGTATGAGAAAGCATAATCATATTGATGGATACTTGAGTTGTGTTGAGTGTTTTGTAATTATAATTAATATCTGTCATATATTTATTCACATATATTCATATATATACATATATTCTTAGAAGACTGTTGTTTAAAAAATACATGCATTTCATACTATAATGGATATTACCAAATTATCTTCAAATGAGGTCTTAATAATAAGTTTCTACCAAGAGGGAATGGGAAAGTTTATGGACATTCACACCTTGGCCAACATAATCTATTACCAAAGTTTTAAACTTTGTCAGTCTCTTGGATATAAGAGGAAATATCCCATTATCTTCTTTTAAAGATTTTTATTTATTTATTTGACAGACAGAGATCACAAGTAGGCAGAGAGGCAGGCAGAGAGAGAGGAAAGGAAAGAGGCTTCCCGCTGAGCAGAGAGCCCAATGTGGGGCTCAATCCCAGGACCCTGGGATCATGAACTGAGCCGAAGGCAGAGGTTTTAACCCACTGAGCCACCCAGGTGCCCTGAAGTATCTCATTATCTTAATAAGCATTATTTTAATTATAAATGAAGTCAAAGATTATTAATGAGATTTATGTTTGTAAGACTATTATATCCCTGTTTGAATGAATTATATTTTCTTATTTTTTACACATTTTTTTTCTTTTGAGTAATTAATCTTTGAGTGCTGTAAGAACCCTTTACAGATTACAAAAGTATGTAATTTGTTACATGCCTGTTTTCATAGATTGTATTCATGCCCCCAGTTCTTCACACTTTATCCATGCCCTTCATCCTATAATTCAGTCATTCCTATATTAACCTCCTCATTCTGAGACTTTATGACTTGTTTTGGCTAATAGTAAGTAGTAGAAGTTACAATATACCAATTCAGAGTCTTGGCTCAAAAGGATTCCGTGTTTCTATTGTTTTATTGTACATTGTCATTGCCACAAACCCACTGAGAAGGAATATCGGGTAAAACAGGACCAATGAACTCATTTGCCTCAGATGAGGTCCGTCTAAATAATCCTAGAACCAGGCAACGCAACTGAGATTACTCCATCATCATGACTCAAGAGCCATAGTAAATGATTGTGGTTTTAAGCCTTTAAATTTCAGGGTAGTTTGTTATGCAGCAATAGGAAATGGAAATCCTTCAGTGCTGTATCTCCCTTTTGTTTCCTTTTCTCCCTCCTTCCCTCCTTCATTCCTCTTTTTTTTCCTTCCTTTCTACTGTGCTTTCCTATATTTATTTGTGGCAGTTTTAACACCCTCTAATTATTATTCATTTTCCAATTTTTTATCTTACCTTATATTTTTATTGACACTTTTTATTGGAAATCACATTAAATTTATTCATCAATGTAGATAAAAAAATTTAGCATTTTTCTGTTCTAATAAATATTGAATTTATATTATCATTTAGCTATAAATAATACTTTATTATATAGGTCATTTTCATTCCTTCATACTTATAAGCTATGCCTGTTGAATATCTTTCCTATGTTTTTCACACTCGTCCAATAATTATTTCAGCACAAATCTTTGGAAGAGGAACTGGTGGGTACATATATTTTAAGGCCTTTGTATGTATTAAAATTATTCCCAGAAAATGTTGTATAATGTTGTAGTCACACTAACAATTTATAATACTGCATATTTTCAACATCCCCAGAACACTCTGAATATTAACAATATTTTATATATTTGTCCATAACGGTAAGGAAGTAACAATAGAGGTGGGTAGTTTAAATTCACTGTGTGACATGCACTTAGCATCTACAAAGAAAAAAGTCATGTCATATGTGATTAACTATACTCCAGGGAATGTGTGCTTTTCTGAACTTTCATGTAATTACTATGAATGTTACTACTTAAGGAAATGTCTGTGATCTCCATGGTAAGAGCACATTAATGGTCATAAATGTTTTGCTCCCCAAACCCCCAGCCCATCCCATTTTGTCTTCCAGAAGACACACTTTCCTTTCACATCTCATCCCTTCTTCTTCATGTGTGGCAGAATCTTAAATAGGATAAACTCCACAATTTTAGAAGTTTTTCATAAACTTTAATTTGGTTTTAAATGCCACTGAAGGTTTGTTTCCAGCACACCCACAATATGAAAGTTTAAAAGTGCATGAAAATTTTAAAAACTTTATAGTTTCAAGGCAAGAAAAAAGTAATTCCAAAAATATGATGAGAATCTATACCATTTTAAAACTAGGACATTTCCTTTTCAATGATCAAAATTCTCTTTGCTCCTCCCTCTCTTAAGCTCTGAGGAACAAGAACATATGATCTTAAAAATTTCCAATGTTTCACTTAAGGCCTGACTTCCATTAAAATTTCCGTCACCTTATTAAGAGGAAAGATGTACATTTGTGGTATTATGTTATTCTTTAATCTGAAAAACTATGCAAACTGTGTACCTTTCAAACTAGTAAAGGTTAGTGAATACCAGATTCATTCTGGGGCTCTATCCCATTTAGGATTTATAGTAAAATGACTTTCAACATTATGCGCAGAAGTCTAGCAATGATATTATAAGAATAGAATGCATCAGATTCAGGACTTGTTGGAAAAATAAGCACTTGTTAGATAACAGGTGTGCTTTCTTGACCTTCCACCATCTCCTCTTTTACCATGAAAGACCCAATTACCCAGAACTCAGGGTGACTCAATTACTCTTCATAACAGTTACCACTTTATGGATGAATAATAAATCTAAGCCTAAATTCACGGCAGTTTCTTAATTTGGTCCACATAGCCCTTATTATGTTTGAGTGAAAAAGACCCCCTTTTTCATCCAGTGAATATAAACACAAAATCATGTTGCCCACAAATTAGCAGTAGTCATCTTGCTACTTTGAGAGAAGTCCCCCCCAGGACAAAGCCAGCACTCCTCAGAGGAAAGAACCCAGAGAAATGGGGACTCAGCTGTGCAAACACATTGGCTAATTGAAATTAAGTTAAATTTAAAGAAGCTAAATCTGATGTTTTATCTCTGGATGGTTCAGTAATATGAGCCAATAAAATAACTACTGTTTATGCCACCATGAATAGAGTGTTTTGTTATTTATAATATAAAGAGTCATATTTATATAGAATATTTTTCAGAAGGATAGTGAATCAAATTCTTGATACTTGGTACAACCAAGGAAGTTCATCTGGTGTCATGGATGCAGGAAAGATTCTAATATATTGTGATACAAGATGACAGTCACTCACTCTAGAGGATAATATGTTTCCTAAAGCTCTTGGTTGGTGGGTTATTCATGCTCTAACCCAAAACACAGTGTGGGTGAAGCAAATTTTCTAATCTCTGTGCTTGATATTATATTTGCTGAATGAAACACCTTTTTATCTTTTACTTTGAAGGTTTTAAAAACATTGCTGAGTATTCAGGTTGCAGTTATCCTGTCAAATAAAATATTTCAATGAGTTATGAATGATTTTAAAGAAAGATCCCTTCATAACAAAAAAACAATTGGAAACATTTTCACCATACTAATGGCCAGGATAAAGACAAAATGTCAGCTAGTATCCAAGTAGGAAACAAATATTTCATGAATTACATTCTGTTTACACTTCAAACACAAATTAAAATTGTTTATTTAGCTAACAGGCTCAGCCTTGATTACATGTCATTAGTGTCCATTATAATTTCAACTGTGCTTGAATTTTATAAGCCTGCTAGAAAATTACATTCTTATATTTCAGAAATGGAAATAAAATTAAAGTGGTGTTTTGGCTATTAATACCTATAATCAGGTTAATCATTGCTTGAAGGATATAAATTTTTAATTTTCTACAAATAAAACAAAAATTAAAAGCAATTCTTCAAATCACCAATCAGTTCTCAACTTGGCATCAGTATTAGCCAGCTCCACACCAACTGACTACAACTTTCCTAAAACATAATTATAATTTTCCTTTCCTATCTGTAAAGTGTCGGCCTTGACTACTATAGGATCGATGCATTTACTTCAGAACTTACTTCCTTCTTCAATGTTTGAAGCACCTTATGGCACTTAAGTGAACACCTACATCCATTTATTTCTACAATCATTTCCTAGTTAAATATTAATAGAACTATATTGATGTCTTATTCATACCATTTGTTGTAAAATATGCAAAAAGGTTTATTTAGGAGTGAATAGAAAAGGGATACTAAAAGATTTACATGGTCAGAAAGTCCACAGAAGCCCAATCTAAACAGAATTTAACTTTTGGATCAAGAGAATAAATGTGTTACACTCATAGGAGAAAAAAGATTCCTATTCATCAAAAGTGATTAATTTCATTCACTGGAGACTTCAGAGAAGGTTCACATGATTTTCTTTATCCTGTCACACTGGTAGAAAATCTACATAATTACTGCTGCAGAGTCCGTGGCTTCACATAAAATGGTAAGTGGAGGCACCCCAGTCATTTGTATTGGGAATGGGACTGGGGCGAGTATGCCCCCTGCTCAGGACCCCTTTCCTATTTTCCTAGTTAACTCTCACTTATTCTTTGGCTCTCCAAAATCATCTAAGATTTGGATAAATCCTCTTATAATATATTGCACAGCCTTCAGTAACTTCCTTCATAATATGTATCTGCTTTTAGAAGTACCTCCTTTTATAGCTTCAATATATGCCCCCACTGTGCCCCATTAACTAAGGTATAAGTTCCAAGAGGGCAAGGGCCATGTCCATTTTGACCACTCTTTATGTACACACACACACACACACACACACACACAGACATACACCTTCAGCCTTAATGCTTAGTACATAGTAGACATCAAACATATTTTTTAAGGGGCACCTGGGTGGCTCAGTTGGTTAAGCCTCTGCCTTCAGCTCGGGTCATGATTCCAGGGTCTTGGGATCTAGCCCTGCATTGGGCTCTCTGCTCTGCAGGGAGCCTGCTTCCTCTTCTCTCTCTCTGCCTGCCTCTCTGCCTACTTGTGATCTCTGTCTGTCAAATAAATAAATAAATAAATTTTTAAAAGACATATTTTTTTTTAAAACTCAGTGAATAAGTGAAAAAGAGACAACACTGATGGATAGACCTATCACTTTCCCTAGACAGAGATGAAAGAAGATCCCTGAATACTTCCAAAGCTCAGTCTTGAAGTGCATTCCAGGGAATTGTAGGAGACCAAACATAAGTGCAATTTCTCCCCACCACTGCTCAGATCCTGTAAGAAATGAAGTATCAGTTAACAGGGGATATGAGAGAAGAAAATTGAGTATATGGATTTTTTTTTAACAGATGAAAAGCCCAAGATTTCTCCATGCCCTACATACACCCTAGAAAACTTCTTTTTTTTTTAAATCATTTTATTTTATTTTTTCCAGTGTTCCAAAACTCTTTTCATGCACCACACCCAGTACCCAACATTTCTTAAATTGAATGTATGTACAAGGCCTGTTACTTCAGGATCAATTTTGTTCAACACATCTCCTTTTTAATTTTTTTATTTTTTCAGCATAACAGTATTCATTTGCACCACACCCGGTGCTCCATGCAATCCGTGCCCTCTACAATACCCACCACCTGGTGCCCCCAACCTCCCACCCCCCCACCCCTTCAAAATTCTCAGATCGTTTTTCAGAGTCCATAGTCTCTCATGGTTCACCTCACCTTCCAATTTCCCTCAACTCCCTTCTCCTCTCCATCTCCCCTTGTCCTCCATGCTATTTGGAAAACTTCTTTTTTGATCTGCATTTTAGGTTTACTTTCTGTTAATCAGACCTCTCAAATTAACAAGGGGGCAAAAGTACTTGTGGCAAAGACAACTTTTTTTATTCATAGAATCATTCTATTTTTCTACTGGGAACACAGATAATATACACTTTCCAACCCCTGTTCCTTTATGTCAGGGCCATACAATTATAGTCCAACAAGTGATACATGGATGAAAATTAGCACCATAAAAATATTTTTTGCATCATCCTTTCTCCTCAGTTAGTTTTACAGATCAGGTATAGACCATAACACCACAAACAGAAGGATACTGAGATTTTGAGTGATTGAAGCAGTGTCTCCCATGCTCCTCTTTCCCCACAATCCACTCTAACTTGCTTTGCACGGATTTGGATTACATTGTGTTAAGCCGCAAGAATTGGGAGTTAGTTAGTCACTGACTAATTGAGTACTGTATGTTGTCACTGTCAGTGAAACTGAAAAAGAGAGGTGAGATGGATTCCTTAACAACATTTTGGGAAACAATCAATAGGAAATTATCAAAGGCAGCTGGGCATCACTGGTAGAACAGGTAGCTATTTACTGATATTTCATTTCTCCTTCTATTTTTGTAAGTATCTTGAAGATAGGCCACCATTGTCTTCATTTGTGATTCCCCAAAATTACCCAACATGATGTTAAGCTTTTGGGGAATAATTAATGTTTAACAAATAAATAAATTGTTTGCCTTTTTACTCCAATTACATTAAAGTACAATTAAAAGGTGTGCTATTGAGAAAAAAGCATGAATTCTGAAAGCAAAAAAAAATGCTAGCCATAAGGATTCATCTACCACAGCTGTCCAAAAAGTAGTGTTTCTACATAGCTACATAGAAAGGGAAATTTATTGAATAACTCTTGTCTTTAGTTTTCTAGTCTTCAAAGGAATATTATAACTACTCAACATAGGGTTAAATGGGCTAATATACATATATTTCAAAGCCTAGTAACTCATACAAGCAGGTGGTTCAAGTGTGTTTAATTGATATTTAAGTGGAAGATGTATTATTCTTCTCAGGTCATTTCCAAGCTAAAAAAGAAATTACCCAAAGTGATCTTTTCATTCATTCTTGTTTTGTAATGTTTCTATAAGACATAAGTAGAAAGAGACTATCTTTATGCATGAATACAAATATACAGTTATAGAATTCTTTCCTTCAGATTACTTTTATTTCATTTTCCTTCTCTCAAACATGTTCTAGCACTATATACATATTCCATTGGCAAAGTCTAGAACTAAGCATTCATTAAGGTAATATATTGGAGCAAGAGTAAAATACATACATTAATTGGGTATTTAAATGCTCCAATGTTTATTCTGTATCAAGTTATAATAAAAGAAAAGTATAACACAAAACATTTACTGGGTAGTCAGGATATTTAACCCATTTTTTAAGAAGAGGTAAAGTTCTTTTCTTGGAATTTTTAAAATCTATCAACAAAAACAAAATGCTTACTTAAAATATTTGCTCTTAAGGTAGTGATTAAATTCCTATTTTCCTTCCAACTAAAACCTTTAAGGGCTAAATCCTGATTTAAATTGTAAGTTTTTTTGTTTGTTTGTTTGTTTGTTTTTTTGAAATGAGCATATGCATTTTTATTAAAATTTAAGGAAATTTAGAGAAAGGGAGGGATAGAATTTAAGAAAAGGAAGCGTTCTATTCTAGGAATACAAGGTTAAAACTTTCCCTTTTCCTCCCCCATATTCCTAATAAGCAGTGTGCTTTTTATAAACATATATTTTTATCCCCAGGGGTACAGGTCTGCGAATCGCCAGGTTTACACACTTCACAGCACTCACCATAGCACATACCCTCCCCAATATCCATAACCCCACCCCCCCTCTCCCAACCCCCCTCCCCCCATCAACCCTCAGTTTGTTTTGTGAGATTAAGAGTCACTTATGGTTTGTCTCCCTCCCAATCCCATCTTGTTACATTTATTCTTCTCCTACCCCCTTAACCCCCCATGTTGCATCTCCTCTCTCTCATATTAGGGAGATCATATGATAGTTGTCTTTCTCCAATTGACTTATTTTACAAAGCTGTCATCATCAAGACAGCATGGTACTGGCGCAAATACAGACACATAGATCAATGGAACAGAATAGAGAGCCCAGAAATAGACCCTCAACTCTATGGTCAACTCATCTTCGACAAAGCAGGAAAGAATGTCCAATGGAAAAAAGACAGCCTCTTCAATAAATGGTGTTGGGAAAATTGGACAGCCACATGCAGAAAAATGAAATTGGATCATTTCCTTACACCACACACGAAAATAGACTCAAAATGGATGAAGGATCTCAATGTGAGAAAGGAATCCATCAAAATCCTCGAGGAGAACACAGGCAGCAACCTCTTCGACGTCAGCCGCAGCAACATCTTCCTAGGAACATCACCAAAGGCAAGGGAAGCAAGGGCAAAAATGAACTATTGGGATTTTATCAAGATCAAAAGCTTTTGCACAGCAAAGGAAACAGTGAACAAAACCAAAAGACAACTGACAGAATGGGAGAAGATATTTGCAAATGACATATCAGATAAAGGGCTAGTGTCCAAAATCTATAAAGAACTTAGCAAACTCAACACCCAAAGAACAAATAGTCCAATCAAGAAATGGGCAGAAGACATGAACAGACATTTCTGCAAAGAAGACATCCAGATGGCCAACAGACACATGAAAAAGTGCTCCATATCACTCGGCATCAGGGAAATACAAATCAAAACCACAATGAGATATCACCTCACACCAGTCAGAATGGCTAAAATGAACAAGTCAGGAAATGACAGATGCTGGCGAGGATGCGGAGAAAGGGGAACCCTCCTACGCTGTTGGTGGGAATGCAAGCTGGTGCAACCACTCTGGAAAACAGCATGGAGGTTCCTCAAAATGTTGAAAATAGAACTACCCTATGACCCAGCAATTGCACTGCTGGGTAAATTGTAAGTTTTATACACACACACACACACACACACACACACACACACAAGCTCTCAAGTGTTCACTATTATATTTCACAGTGAAATAATCTCAGTAGAGTGAATGAGTAAAAAAAACTAAGAGTTGCCCGGAGTCACGAGCCAAAAGACAATACCTTCATTTGAAAGTTGAGCTGAGGGACGCCTGGGTGGCTCAGTTGGTTAAGCAGCTGCCTTCGGCTCAGGTCATGATCCCAGCGTCCTGGGATCGAGTCCCACATCAGGCTCCTTGCTTGGCGGGGAGCCTGCTTCTCCCTCTGCCTCTGCCTGCCATTCTGTCCTCCTGTGCTCGCTCTCTCTTCCTCTCTCTCTGACAAATAAATTAAAAAAAAAAAAAATGAAAGTTGAGCTGATGAATTTGCAAAACCAGTGTCCTTTATGACTATGAGACTCCCAGGAATTTTGGTGGTAACTTTGCCATGTTTTTCTCCCTTTTTTTTCATTATGTTTGACATTTATAAGGCAGAGTCTCATTACAGACAAGCAATCTATGGCAACAGACTGGGGAAATAAGACAGTGTAGATACGGAGAGAGGAAGAAGGGAACAAAAATGAGCACCAAATTAGAATAAGGGCTTTGGAGGTCCATCATCACTGTATAATAGGCCTGTGTGAAATATTAGAGACTTCCAGAGAATGTTCTGAAGATACAAGGGCAAACTAATTTGCTTTGATTTGTTACTCAAGATCAATAGTCTGGCCCTATGGCTAATACAAGTAGGAAATGGCAAAACTTTTTACTGTATTCTACAGTCCTCTGGGGCTTATGTACCAGACACACACACACACACAAAAAGGCAAAAGATCAAACTTTGCTTAACCAACAGCTAGAAAAATCTATATAATAATAACAATAAACTGTCCAAATTATAAAAATAACTTTTCTAATTACTGTTCGTTTTTCTTTCAGTTTCTTTGTCCCATTCTGCTTTTGTAGGGAATCCAAGCAGATAGGGGATATCTAGGACAGGGCGGCAGACTGTGAGAAAGGGTGAGAAAACTGAAATCTCTCCTCACCTTCAGGACTCATCAGGAGAAAATGCAATGCCTAAGTCCAGAGAAGCCCACAAGGTGTCATTTTCTGGATGAATCTGTTATCGCACAGGATTAGGCTCTCTGGTTTTGCAGGGTCCATTGTTGATGGACCTAGGCTTGATGGATCAGGTTAGTCGAGTTTATTAATTTGTAATGGTAAGACCACTTTCACTTAACTACAGTGCTCATGTGACAACCAGGACAAAATGTTTCCTTTTATCTGACAATTAAGTATAGGATATTGAATTAGTAAACTAAAAGCTTGGCTACAGAGGTGAATACTGTGGCAACTCAACTGATTATTCCTGATCCACACAGATTATAATTTTCTTGTGACTATATCCATATTGACTAGATTCATGGTCTCTCCTCCAGTTACCGATAGATCAGTGCTGCTTACTTCTGGCTCTTTGGGCTTTCACAGCTTTACATCATTGACTTTAAATGCAGGTTCACAAAAAAAAAAAAAAAAGGCAGTGGATGGCTGCATATGGAACTGTTGAGAATCTGATTAAAATTACAAATTTGGGACCGCATCATAGACCTACTAAAACAGTATCACCAAATGTGGAGCACTAGCATTTGTATATTTTCATAATTTTCCCCTGGAAAATCTAGTAAGTGGTTCATTTTGCCTCTGTTCAGACTAAAAAACCTAATTGCAAACATACCATTTTTCCTAGCAAGTACAATTTAATTGGATAGATTTCCACATAATGAATTTAAATCATATACCAATGTGTCTTCACTGAGTTTAGAATTAGGATCACTTCACTTTGGTATTGGTGGTAATAAAAGGTATTGATAGTTTCTAGGCACTTTGATCATTTATTTAAATATTCTTATTTCCCCTCTCACATATGATACTTGATTACATCACTTGTAGGATAGATTTTAATAACTTAACTTCAGAATCCCTTTTCTGAAGTTTATAATGGGAAACATTAGAGTTTCCCATAATAGTATTAATAACACATCAGTAGGGCACCTGGATGGCTCAGTTCGTTGAACATCTGACTCGTGATTTCTGCTGGGGTCATGATCTCAGGGCTGTCGGATGGAACCCCGCTGTGGTCTCTATGCTCAGCAGGGAGTCTGCTTGAGATTATTTCCCTCTACCTTTGCCCCCACCTTCATTTATACTCCCTCCCTCTTTCTAAAAATAAACAAATCTTAAAAGAAAATGCATCTGCTATTCTTCCAGGTACAAATTATAATATACATTTTTCAAGCTTTTAGGATATTGGTGAAGACACTAAAATACTCCTTTTATAGAACAGGGCAAACCAATTGTGGTAAATTGTACATCATTTCTGAAACTTAATAGCTTCTTCTTGAGAGAATACTAGTAACCTTCCACCTTCTGTGAGTTTATGTTTTGTCAGTTAAGAATGCCAACTCTTGTGCAGATTTCTGGAAATTTTAAGGTATAGCGTATGTTATGTTTCATAAGCCAGGTTCCTATTATGATTCATGATTTACAGAGGTTCAGAAAAAATCAGTAAGAAAGTGATTTGGGAACTTTTCTACCTGTATTAAGATTTTAAAAAAGAAAATTTCCCTGAGGTTTTGCTATTCAGAATTACAGATGATAACTGTCAAAGATAATCCATTATAATTTAGAAATGGTGAAACATTTAAGTGTCATCTGCATTAATTACCTGAATATTCTAGATCAACAGTTCCCAAAGTGTTTCCCATGGCACACTAATCCAGCAAAATATTCTTCCAAAGAGAAAATGGCTCCATGGCAAAATATACTACACTACTTTGGCTTAGAGATTCACTTTACACATTAGCAAATTAAAAGATCACAAAAATACTGCAAAAAAGAAAACTTACTTTGTTCAGCATTTCCTAGATATATTTGATAAAATATTTCTATATAATATCTATTAATATCTGAGGCCCAGAGAATACATAACAGGTTAGGAATAATGTAACATAATGTTTATTCTTTGCCCATAAATGTATTTACAAATGAGAAAACAGCCCTTTGATAAGGTATAGGTCTAGATAATCATTTCTTTCTGTTTTTTTTTAAGATTTTATTTATTTGACAGAGAGAGAGATCACAAGTAGGCAGGGGGGGAGGAGTGGAAGCAGGCTCCCCGCTAAGCAGAGAGCCCGATGCAGGGCTGGATCCCAAGACCTTGAGATCATGACCCTAGCCAAAGGCAAAGGCCCAACCCACTGAGCCACCTAAGCGCCCCTAGATAATCATTTCTAAAAATATGATCACTGTAACTATGCTAGTCTTCCCAGGTATAGCAATATGAACTGGTTATATTTTATTATTTCTTTTAAATAGGTTGCATTTTTCAGAGCAGTTTTAGATTGCCAGAAAAACTGATCAAAAAGTACAAAGAGGGGGCGCCTGGGTGGCTCAGTGGGTTAAGCCGCTGCCTTCGGCTCAGGTCATGATCCCAGGTCCTGGGTTCGAGCCCCACATCGGGCTTTCTGCTCAGCAGGGAGCCTGCTTCCTCCTCTCTCTCTCTGCCTGCCTCTCTGCCTACTTGTGATTTCTCTCTGTCAAATAAATAAATAAAATCTTAAAAAAAAAAAAAAAGTACAAAGAGTTCCCATATGCCTCCAGACTGCAAACATGCACAGCCTCCTTCACTATCAGTACACCCCATAAGAATAATACATCTGTTAAAATTGATAAGCCTACATTGATACATCATTATCACTCAATAATCCATGTTTACATTAAGGTTCACTCTGAATCCACCATTACAGTAACATAAAAAGTAGCTGCCCTGCTCTAAAAATCCTCAGTACTCCTCCTACTTATTTCTCCCTCCTTCCTGAACTCTGGCAACCCTTGAGCTTTTTACTGTCTCCTTAGTTTTGCCTTTCTCAAACTGTCCTATAATTGGAATCACACAGTATGTAGCCTGTTAAGATTGGCTGCTTTCACTTAAAAATATACACTTGAAATTCTTACATGTCTTTTCATGTATGCTGGCCTCAACTATTTTCTCTTTTGATTAGCTCTGATGTTCACTCTTATTTTTACTCTCATTCTAAATTCATGAAATCTTTTCCTCTTTCAAGTTATTGGTAAACTATGCACAATATGAGGTGATGAAAATGATGTTTTTTTTAACTATAAAGTTTGTTTCTTCTGGGAGACATGTATGGTGGCTACCAGTTCTTTGATTAGTACTTTAGGTAATTGGGAAAGAGGAGCATGACTACTGAAATCCACTTGATGAAGAGTATAGCAGGATTCTGGCAGGGAAAGAATATTGAGCTGCAGAAAATGAAAAAAGAGAAACTAGACTAAGAGATAGCAAAACTGAAATAAAGAGCCAGGCAGATAACCAAACCTATGCCTCAATCTGAAATGGAAATGAATGGCAAGGAGCTTTCATCTTATATGCCAATGCCTATCAGTTGCTGGAAGCTGCTTGGACTGTGGTGAAGAATGTGAGGTTATAGCCAAGTTTAAGGAGATATAGTGCTATGATTCATTAGTTCTCATTCTTCTGGATATAAGAAGAGAGAGCCATGACAAATGTGCCAAGTGTTTGTTATCTCTCGCCTATATATGGAGAGAAGATGTGGACCAAGGTACCTACAGCTTTCTGTATGGGTGGGCCTAAATTAAAACCAGAGAGAGCCTCAACGTGGTTGCAGAGCATCTCACTGAGAAGCCATGGACGTGAGATTTTACCCATTAGCTTACCCTTGAAACTACCTCTTTTCATATTGGAAATAATTTCTAAAAAGGCAATAGTTCCCAGTGTAGTAAAGGGTTGATGAGGTATCAACTCAGGGGGAGAGTAGGAATATCTAAACCTATTTGCTTAAGTTTTCTAAATGGAGGCACAGTAAGAAATAACAAGTAAGTCTTGCTATAGAAACTCCATGCTGTTACCCAAGGCCCTCTCAACATCAAATGTCCAACTGGTATACTTCTAGTCATTAAGCACTGATAATGAACTCAGAATGTCAAAACCAGGATGACTAGGGGTTGAAGTCAGATATCTGATGTTCTGAACACATATCGTAATAGAAGGTTTAATGATAAACAGAATGGCAGAATTTGGTCACAGAAGATAAAATGTGCCATATTCACTAGGGTGCTAAGCCATCATCAGGACAGTCTTGCCAATATTTGAGCAGAGTAACTTGGATATCAGATCTGGATGAATGATATTCCAGGAACATGTCAAGGATGGAAAGATGGGCAGCAGCCTCTTAAGTTACCTGATGCGATGACCAAGGAATAACTATCATACATGTTGGTGTACTGTCACCAGTAATCTCTGCAAGTGGTCTTCAATGTTCTGAAAATGTTGTAATAGACAACTGAAATACTTTGATAAAAGCTTTTCCAAGTGGGCTCTTTCTTTATATGTCATCTTAGAGAAGGCCTCCTTAGCTCTTCATGATGCACAGAATCATACAGTGGGCTAAAAACCTGAGCTCTGAAGTCAGACAATCCTTGGTCAGATAGCAGTTTCCATCAGGTAGAACCTAGATGAACTTTTAACTCCTTACATAACCCTTCTAAGCCTGAATCTCCTCATATGCAAAGAAGACAAGGTAAACAAAGCAACTCAGCTGTAAAGAGTAAACATGATAACACATGCAAAATCAGTAAGATTGGACTTGGCACAGTAAGTGCTCTGTTAAATATGAGATTTAAAACAAATGAACAAAGAAGATTTGCCCTCAGGGACTCTGAATTTTTAGTTCCTATAATTATGAGCACTGAGGTACCTCCAACTATATGGAGTTGCTTCTACTGGCTTTAGCTTAGGCAGCAAGGTCTGATGTGAGCTGAACTTTTAGCTCACAAACTCTAGGCAAGATCACAGTCTCATGGGGGATTTAACTCTTCTGGAGGTAGCATCTCCAAAATTAAAGACAGATGTGATGGTAAGAGTTCCCTTTCTTACTGTAGCTTCCAAAGCCAGCTTCCAAGAAGTAGGCATGAGTTTGAGGACCACTCGGTCCCCACTTGAACAGGAATACCCTAAAAATCCTTTCCCCTAACTCTAGGGCCAAACTGGATAAGGTGAGATAGGGTAAGTGAACAAGGACTTTGGCAGCTAGAAAAGAGCAGCTACCTACAAAAATTTTAAAAATATTTATCTCCTTTAAAGTGAATGTTTATTGGGAGAGTCAAATGTGGGAATGTATAATGATCTGCCATTAAATAATAATGAAGCTTAAAATCCCCAGAAGTCATGTTTACCTTTTCACCTCACACCTTAGTCATCACTTTCAGGAAGCCTAAAAAGACTCTGAAAAGTGGTTCATCTCACTGTGTTTCACACCAGTAGGGCCAGGAACACAACCTGAAGTTCCTGGTAGAGCTCCACCTAAAGAAGAAACATCCCAAGATCAAATGTTATGCCTTCATTTATTGAGCTTTAGCCATTAACTCAAGATAAGCAAAAGATCCAAAATCTGTAGGGGTCAAATTGTGTCCAATTCCTCCTTCAAGACCAATAGGAATCTGAAGTCACGGAGTTCTAGCCCGCAGATTCCAGGAGCTACAGGGCAAGAAACTAATTCAGAGTAAATAGATCAGCAAAATTAAAAAGGTGAGGTCCAATACCTAAATAAATCACCAGTCCAAAGAAGCCTGACAGAAGGCACGAATTCATGTGTGATTTAATGGGTGGAAATCAAAAGACTGAAAATTCCACAGCACGATGAAGAAAGTTGTTAAAAGACTAGGCAGCATGAACACCATGGTTCAGAAATCATGAAATTGAATGAGAACTTCAGTCCCAGTGTGACATAACATAGCCAGGAAATATGACTTTAATGTAAGTGATCAGAGACTTAGGTATATGATATTATGTTATACAATTACATGAAAAATCCCTTCTAATGAGGGAATTCAACTTTTCTTCATGTCCATGCTGACTTTATTTCAGTGTGAAGGTCTAACAAGTCCCCACTTCTGCCAAATGCTTCCCTTTTCCAAAAGTCCCCTGTTTCTCCTTATCATGCATGACAACTTTGAATTGCAAAAAATAATTTCCATTAGCATTACATTATAAAAAATACAACTAGCAATGAACTATTGCAAAATGTCACAAGATGTGTGAGAAAACCACATGGTTGGGAACTTGACACCGTATCATCATTCCTGGTAATGAACCAATTCATTTTTTTTTTATTTTAAATTTATTTATTTACTTTTTATTTATTTCTTTTCAGTGTAACAGAATTCACAGAATTATGCACCACACAAACCAATTCATTTTTGTCATTGTAGTATACCAGGTAAGCTCATTCCATGTAACTCCTATCAATCTACAATATGGAGTACACTCACAGCACGCCATCAAGGGAAGGGAGTGGAGTAGATAAAATTCCAACTTAGATGGAGTGACAAGTACTGATTCAGCACAAAAGAAATTTCTCTACAATCAATTCAAGAACAAAAAGAAGTACTCACAATGTAATCACTAGTCCATTAAACTATAATTTGTAATGCTGGATAAAGCTGCATCAGAATGGTTCTACTACTGGATTGACTTAAACAACAAAATCATCCACTCAAACAAATGCAAATTTCCCTAGTCCTGTAAGTGAAGGGTAACTGAAAGCTTCAAACCATTCTTCACAGCCAACATTGAGTATTTAAAGAAAGTTCTTTGTTGAGGTTCAAAACAAGATAAAATATTAGAAGCATTCAAAAGCATTCTATCTTTGAAACATCAGTCTTCAGAACAAAAAGTCACTAAATTCCTAAAATATCCTTCAACAGGAAAATGGACCAGAATTTGAAATACATATTAAAATGCTTTAAATAAGTAATCTAACACTCACCATCAGTGGAACTACACCTAATCAAAACCAGAATGTATTTTTTGGGTATTTTATATGAAAGGATATTTATTTCATAACTAGAAGTACATTTCTATAGTTAAAGAAACTAAAGTACATTTCTATAGTTAAAGAAACACAGACTGTGCACAGTGGACAGGCCATTTCTGACTTAGATGCCTCTAATTTAAGGAACTTAACATAAACGATGAGCTATTTTTAGAAAAGAGATTGGCCATCCATTCCAGTGATACCTGATGTCCATCTAATGGAAGACAAGCAGGCTCAGCAAACACTTCAAGGAGAAAAGCAACAGAGAAACAAATTTGCTGAAAACATTTCTCAAATGTTAATGTTCATTTGAAACATTTGAAGATCATGTTAAAATGCAGATTCTAACTTGGTAAGTCTGAGATTCTATATTTCTAACATGTTCCCAGCTGATGTCGATGCTGCCACAGGAACACTCCATGAATAGCAGTTACAAAGAAATAAAGTCAATCACCATCATACAGAGGAGCTTGCTGTTTTTAGATTTCTCTTAAGTCTCACTTAGTCTGAATCGTCCTACATAAATGATTTTTAACTTGGCTGCACAGTAGAATCACCTGAGGAGTTTTCAAAACTCCTACTGCCCAGGTCACATCCCAAATCAATGAAATCAGAATTTTGAGGTTGTAGTTCCTGGCATCAATAGTTCTTGAAGGTCCCTAGGTGATCCCAAAGTGTAGCCAAGAGTGAGAACCGCTGGCCTAGATTGCCTTTTAATGGCTTAACAAACAAAATTTAAGCCTACCTCTTCTTAACTTCAGTTTAGTATCCAAGTACTTAAATAGATGTCATGATCACTAAAAACATCAGCATGGGAAAAATCAAGCAAAACCCTTCGCTGTTTAGATTATCTTCTACTGGGGTTCTTTAGGCAACTTTGAGGTGACTTTACAAATGTGGTTCATAATTGCCCTCTCGTGTTTTCTATCATTGGATGCACATTTTGCTGGCCCTATTTCACTATAGTCTTCAGGAAAGAAAAATGGCTTTCTGAACATACCCTGCCATTAACTGACATATGCACATAATGATAGATAATCCATAATGAATCTCAACTTCAGTTTCATATTGAATATGGAAACAGCTTCAATCTTCCCATTATTACAGAAAAGCAACACTTTATGTAATATCCATATCTGCAAAGAAACATATGCTAATAGTAGGCCAGAAAAGTTAAAAAAAAAAAAAAGAGAGAGAGAGAGAGATTGAGTTATAATACTGGTTGTCAATATCTTGATCTGCAAATAATGCAGTACTATAGAACTATCTTCAGTGTTCAGTTAGGCTGATATTTTCCACACTAATGATTATTCTCACTATAAAAACTCATTGTGGATCTGAAACATTTTACATACTAATCATGTTTCTCTATTAGTATGAGGATAATTAAAAAGCAAAGATAATTTTGTCCATTGGTGTCTCCCACACAAATTTTTAAATGTTTACATGGCAAAGGGAAGTCAAAATTCATTCTCTCAAAATTTCTTCCAAGACTAATTATACCAAAATAAATTTTCCTATATCCTAAGTATCTTGTCTCTTATTGCCTTCAAATTAAATTATCATTTACTTCCTTATTCTTTCATTCAATACCTCTTTATTCAATTGACTAATTAAATGCTTACTATATTAGGTACTATGCTATACTCTGGGAATAGACTGGAGAGAAAACCAGATATAGTCTCTGCCTTGTTAGAGTTTACAACAGAGGGATAGACAGATACATGGGAGTTTACAATATAGAAGGATAGACAGATACATGTGAAATAACTATAGTATCAAACATAAAATTATAAAACTGTAGCTGTGACAAATGCTTAAAAACAAAACAAAACAAAACAAAAAAACTAAAACAAGAAACACTATGATATAAGACTCTAAAATGGGGAATTTGACCTCGTCAGGGAGCTCAGAAAAGACTGTCCTGCAGAAGCAACTCTAGAACTACAATCTTGAGGATATGAGGTTTTTTTCCTTTTTAAAACAGACTTACTGAGGTATAATTGATATATAAAGAACTGTATAAATTTAACATGTATAATTGATGAGTTCAGACATAGGCAAACATTTATGATACCATCACCACCATCAAGGTAATAGATATCTTTAACACTTTGCGGAATTTCCTTATGTCCTTTTGTTTTATTTCATTTTGTTTTGTGGTAAGAGTACTTAACATAAGATCTACTCTCAACAAATTTTGAAGTTCACAATATGGTATTAACTATAGGCACTATGTTGTACAGGACATTTTTAGAACTTAACTAACATAATTAAACTTTATTCCCTTTGAATAACAATCCCCAATTTCCCACCTTCAAATCTCTGGCAACCACCATTATATTCTCTGCTTCCATGAATTTGACTATTTTAAATAACTCATCTAAGTGAAATCATACTGTATTTGTCTTTCTGTTGACTGGCTTATTTCACTTAGCTTAATATCCTCAAGGTTTATCCATGTTGTCGCAGAGACAGTATTTCCTTTTTTTTTTTTTTTAAGATTTTATTTATTTATTTATTTGACAGAGCGAGATCACAAGTAGGCAGAGAGGCAGGCAGAGAGAGAGGAGGAAGCAGGCTCCCTGCCAAGCAGAGAGCAGAACTCAATCCCAGGACCCCTAGATCATGACCTGAGCCGAAGGCAGAGGCTTAACCCACTGAGCCACCCAGGCGCCCAGTATTTCCTTTTTTAAGGCCCGATATTATTCCAGTGTATGTGTGTGTGTGTATTATCACTTTTTCTTTACTCATCCATCCGTAGATAGACTCTTGACAAAAAGTAAATAGAAGAAAATTCCAAGAATAGGAAAGAGCAAGGAAATAAAAGATATATAGCTGAAGGAAGCACAGCAGGTAGAAGGAACAAGATGGGATTATTGAGGCACTGGTTGAAGCAGAGACGGAAGGGAGTATGGTGTGCAACTAAGCTGTTGTTCTGTAAGGTGCCATTAACTGCATCTTAGATTGGGGAAATACTTCTCAAGAAGATTATGTGTACTTTGATTAGGGAAGTCAAAGTTACAAAGTACAATTAAAATAGTCAAACACCATGGGCTATATAGAAGTATATAGTATATACAGCCTCTTCCAATTCATAGATCCTCCTTCCTTCTCAGACTTTTACATCAATAAATAAATTAGAATACTGTGAGAGTATTAGAATAATTAGAATACTGTGAGAGCTAAAAATTACCCTAGAGATTAGACCAATATAATCATTTTTAATGGCAACTCTATGTTCTACATTTTCCTACATTTTCTTTGCACTACTTTAAGTTCTATGACACATCTATAATTAGATAATAGCAGTGATATTGATAAGCCCTGTAAACTAAATGTAGCACGTTTGCATTTACCTAAATATATTTAAACATAAATGGAGAATATTAAAAACAATTTTAAAATAAGAAGAGTTTGGCTCTAGAGTAAGCAAACTATAGCCCGTGGGCCAAATCCAGCCCAAGGCCTATTTTTGTAAATAAAGTTTTCTCAGAACACAGGCATGTGCATTAACTTATACATTGGCTGCTTTCATGCTATAATGGTAGAACCGAGTAGTTGACAATGAAAACCACATGACCCTCAGGGCCCTTTATACAAAAAGTTGATACTGTATGTGATTACATCTGGATAGAGTTAGTCTGACTCTATGATAAAACATCCTTTATACCATATTTTCCCAAAGATTTTAGCATCTCCTTTTGGGGAAAGTTTTTAAGAAAGTAAATAATTTCTCCAGTGGGGTGACCAACTGTTCCTGTTGGTCTGGGACTCCTGGTTTTACTACTCAAAGTCCATGTCCTAAAAATCCGTTAGTCCTAAGGAAATCATCTGGTCACTCACAACAGCCCTCCTAGAATTCAGACTAGGCAGACACTTAAACTGACAGTACAGTTTGTGAGCAAGAGACTGTGCTTTATGCATGCTTTTACTTGCATCCCCACATCCACCTCTAGTACAGATTACTAATAATCAGGAGCGCTCAAACAATGCCATCATTATATTAATAACAAAACGAGATACCATTTAGAGATCATGCCTAAATCTAAGTCCACACTGAACAGGGATCTTCAGCCTATGAGGTTCATATCTCTAAACGTAAAAGTGGTTTATCTAACAGCATATTTCTCCTTCTAAACCACCTGCCTGGAAGAACACTCATTTACAAAGAACACTTAGCAGCTTTGTTAGAGGGGAGGTGATATGAGATAAAGATTAAAGCAGCAACATCTGCTTTCCCAACTCCCTTAAAAAACAAACAAACAAAAACACTACTTGGGTTTAAAGAGAAACTGTAGGTCTATATGAGGTACAGACCAGTGAGCCATCTCAGGTCCCTGTGCCCAAGTTGGGCAGCCAACAATTACTGGAAGCAACATCCCTGGAAGCACCCTATATAAAACGGATGAATCCCATACTCCCCGTACAAAGGTACAAAGGCAGGATGATGGAAAATTAGGAGGGATTAGGAGAGAACAGCTTCTTAATAAACAGTGCATGTGTCTAAGGGTGGGGATTGAAAAGGGCAGAAGTGCCCGGAGCATTTCTGAGTGTAAGGATCATTGAAGATTCATGATCCAATTTCCATGGACTTAAGTTTGGGAGAACCAAGAGTTGCTTAAGGGTGACAGCCTCAAAGTGAATACTTATCATTTTAAGTATACCCAAGTATTTGTTCCTTTGTTTGTCAGGGCAATTTCGGTTTTCATTTTTCAGTGGTAGAAGCTGGAAAACTATCTCTGTTTAAACTGTGGGTACAGTTGCCAATAAATATTTTTTTCATCAGTGTGTTTGCTTCTAAATAATTAATTTACACACACAGTGGTGCTTATTAAAAACTGTTTTGAGTACTGTACCCTAAAATAGGTATCTGCCTAGAATCATTTTTTTCTATAAAGCTGTCCAGACATAGGTTCTCACATAAAGCCAGAAGCAATACTTCACAAAAGATGGAGTGTTGAGTCCTAAATCTGTTTAAGCACTCCGCTGACAATTTTCCAACAGATCTGGGAGCTTCTCATTATGGGTAAGCTGGTATTTTAAAGCTGTCAAAGTGTACATTAACCAACTACTGCTCAGGGCATGGAGAAATCATCATAAAGGTCAATAACTCTTTTGTATTTTTCTTTGCTGAATGGGGGAGAGCCCTTTTATAGGCATTTTGATTATTTCATGATAAAGGAATTTTTTTTCACAATGGACATTCAAATAACCAAATAATAATTGTTTGTAATAATGTGAGAGCTTGACTTCATTGTGATCACGAGTACATTATTGTAGGGATTATTATAAGGTTTGGAGGGGAAAGTGTTTCCTCCTCTTTGGGAAAACTAAGAGGTGAGGAGTCTGGATTTGGGTAAAAGAAAGAGCTATGGGAGTTTCTGTACAACTGAGAGGGATTCCCAGCTCTGAGCTATGGAGAATGAGAAAGAAGAGCATCCAAACAGAGAAGCGTGGCAAAAGTATACTTAAATTTATATATCTATATATTTAATCAAGTTTAAAAAGTTGTCTCTAAGTAAAAAGGGACAGGGGCATCCCAAACAGAGAAGCATGGTCCATGATTAAGTGAAATAAAACCCTGGTTAAAGTTTGTTTCTCTGCCAGTTTAATAATTCTTTACACACAAGTTCTCAACACACAGTTTTTGCTTTTTCTTAAATTGTTATATGTGTATATATTATAAGTATGCAACTCAATGAATTTTCAGAACCAAACAAACCTATGTGGCCAACACTCAGATAAGGAAACAATATTACCTTGCTGTCACTGCTTCTCATAAACCACTATCCTAACTTGCTTTGTATACCTTTGTTAAATATCACTATTTGGTGTTAGCTATATTTTTGAAACTTAAGTCTGGGGTTCATGCCTCCTAGGAGTGAAATCAAGGGGCAACTGCATAGTTCTGGAGAAGGTGGTGAGTGGACAACATCAGAGGCATAGCAGGGGGACCTGGATCCATAGTATAGAGCACAGATCAGCAAACTTGTTAGATATCTACCTCTATCTATCTTAAGGGCCAGAGAGTCAACATTCTTGACTTGGCGGGCCATAATGTCTTTGTCAAAACTCTAAATGAGTGTCAGTGGCTGTATTCTAATAAAATATTATTTATAAAAACGGGCATTGGGTTGTATTCTGTTGACCCTTGATATAAAGCAAGCAGTATGCAGTGCAATATGATATATTACATGAAGAACATCAGGAGGGGAACTTTGTAAAACCCTGGACCTCACCCTAAATAACTCAGACATTGGTTATCTGGACTTCTCAAAGCAGAGGCTGAACTTTCTAGTTTATATTTGCTTACTTCTATCCTTGGTCTAGTTTCTAACTTTCAAAATAATGCAGTAGTCAGCAGCAAAAGACTGGAAATGTCTAGAAGCAAGACTATTTCTGTTATATTTAGCAACATTGCTTAAGGAAATCACTCTGAATTTCATACAATTTTCTAAATCTCAAATTCATTAAAAGCAAAGTTCTGCTTCAATAAAATATTACATGAACAATGGAGTTTGTATAAATCTTGAGGGTTTCTAAATATTTGACAATTTAACCACTAGTTAAAAAGTCCATTATATTATGAATTTAAAGGAGAGACACAGTTCCACCTAAAAGCACATTTCTTCCACTTTTAAAAACTACTGGTCATTTTAACATGCTTTGATTCAATTCTGTTTCCAGAAAGCTAATTTGTTTCAGGACATGATGAAAAGATTTGCATCATCTTGCATTCAATGTGTTAGAGCCTTTATGTTCTTGGCAGAGGATGTTCTAATATCTACTACAGAAATACCAATTGTGAGAGAGAAAAGCAGAATTTCTACAAAGTTCATACTTAATCAAAGAATGCTTAATCTGCTTTCAATTATTCCTTCAGAAAACTATGAAAAGCTATAGGGAAATATGAAAATTAATGTGATTTGATAAAAATCAAACAACCATTGGACATCACCTGACATTTATCAAGTACCCATGGAATTAATTTTTCTTATCTTTTAAAAATGTGGAATTGCCCAATTATTTTCTTTGTCCACAGAATACACTAAGCATCAATGTTTTGTTTTTTACCATAACACTAAAAATTATAAGTCACCCTACCAACATATAGGCCATCTTTGACCTCTTCATTTTCTCTTTTCCTGTATGCAAGATATACTATTCTATGTATTCCTCTCACTAACCCCACTACCTACTTGCTAGTCCAAAAAAATCATTATTTCTCTTATTGCAATAGCCTCCTACCAGTCATCTTGCTTCCACAATTACCCCCACCACAGTCTACATTTCACACAGCAGCTAGAGTGACACCTTGAAAACACAGACTAGATGTTATTAATCAGTTCAAAGCCCTCCCACAGCCTTTATCCCCTCCCTTATTTTATCTACATGTTCATATATATTTGTTATATATTTTAATTGTCTTTTCTACCAACTAGAAGAAGCTTAATAGGAGTAAGAGGAGTTGGAGTGAAAGGAAGGAAAGGAAAGGTAGAGAAATTGCCTTGAATTTATTAAATACATATACAAAAGACCACAAAGCAGAATTTCTCTGTTTTTGCAACAATAAATTACAGGAAAATATTTTAATATGCCTCAAATACAACCCAAATACTGTGGATGAAAATATTAAGGTGATTTAATAGAGAAAATAAAAATAAATGATGTATACAGTTTTTCTGTGATCCTTTTGAGGTTAATTGTTATCAATCAATATTGAACTTTAGTGGAAAACACATTTTTCTTTTCACTGCAGGAGCTGTATCACACTTACTTAAGTAGATTATGATCATTGTCAGAAGAAAGAAGAAAAACGAGACTATATATTTCCTGTGTATGCTACAGAAAACTATGGAAGGCAATTCACTGTTTGGATTATAAAATATCACTAGCATTTGAAATTTATGCCATTCTTTTGATAAACATGAAATATAAAAGAAAAAAGTACCAATTTATTGCCTCCTTAGAAACTGTCATTATTTTTATTATCAATCTTCACTGGAATTCTTCATAAAAACTTCTTTCTTATTATCATAAAAGAGTTGGACCTGGGATTGTATTTTGTCCAGAGGTTGCTGAAACCCTTCTTCTAAATGTGTGCCTCTATTATTTGACAGTTTGCATTATTAAAATGTAATCTGCACCCCTTTATCATACTGTAAAAGAAATGAGTCTCCTTATACCTTGAATTTGAAAGGGTAAAAATAGGGTTCTAAGGAGAAATGTCCGAAAAATGATATATTTCTTTCTTTGGGGGGATAATTCCTAACGACAAGAAAATATTCAGCCTTCCCACCACACAGACATATTCACATAACTTGTTCTCCAGGTAAACTTCTGCCCCGTCTTCAAATTCACTGATATTTTTAAATTATAAGAAGACTATAAGATTTCTCTTTCCCATTGCCAAATTCAGATTCACTGTCACATTACATAGAGCACTTGGAGTAAATCCATTCCGTAACAGGCACAGTCTAGAAAAATAAATTCACTGTAGTTGTCTTAGTTCAGGCTACTAAAAAAATACCAATGACTGTGTGGCTTAAGCATAGTAACTTTTTATAGTTCTGGAGGCCAGGAATTCCAAGATCAAAGTGTCAGCTGATTTGCCTCCTGATGAGCTCTCTTTCTGGTTACGGACTCACATGGTAGAGAGAGAAAGAAAACGAGGAAGCAAAATCTCCAGTGTCTCTTCTTAGAAGAGCACTAATCCAACTGTGAGGGCTCCATCTTTATGACCCAGGTACCTCCCAAAGGTCTCATATTCAAATATGATCACATTGGGGATTAGGGTTTCAATATTCCACAAGGACACAAATATGTACTCCATAACAGTAGTCCACAGAGGATCCCTGGTAATGAGATAAAGCAAAAAGTATTTACTCAAACATTTCCAAAAAATTATTAGTCCCTAAATTCAATGCGTTCATTAAAAAACAAAACAAAAACAAAACAAAACAAAAAACAAGCAAAATAATATAAGACTGTATTCAAGGCTTTAACTTTTGACTCAAAATAAGCAGTTGACTCTTATTTTGACTCAAAATAAGAGTTGTATATAAAATCAAAAGCAGTGGTCACCTTCACATCTACTAGAATGGCTCTAATCAAAATGACGGATAATGGAACATGTTGCCTGGGGAAGAAATAGAGAAATCGGAACCTTTATACTCTGCTGGTAGGCATGTAAAATGGTGCAGACACTTTGGAAGACCGTCTGATGGTTCCTCAAAAAATTAAACAAAGAGCTACCAAATGACCCATCAGTGCCATTCTTAGGTGTATATTAAAGAGAAATTAAAATATATGTCCATGTACAAACATATGTGAATGTTCATAACAGTATCTTTCATTATAGCCAATAAATAGGAAAAACCTAAATGTCCATCGTGTGATAACTAAAATATGGTATATCCATACTATAGAATAGTATTCAGATAAAGGAAAGAAATAGTAATAAATGCTACAACATGAATGAACTTTGAAAACATTATGCCAAGTGTTAGAAGTCAGTCATAAAAGACCAAGACCACACAGTGTATGATTCTATTTATACAAAATATCTAGAACAGGAAAATATATTGGATATATACAAGATTAGTGTTTGCCAGGGTTTAGGAGTCTGAAGAGGTGAGGGCAGAGGAAACAATTAAGAGGTACATGGTTTCTTTTGAAGAAATGAAATGTTTTAAAGTTGATTGTGGTAATGGATGCTCAATTCTGTGCTTTAAGCTGCATACTTTATATTTTTAAGTTTTTATTTAAATTCCCGTTAGTTAACACACAGTGTAATATTAGTTTCAGGTGTACAATATAGTGATTCAACACTTCCATCCAACACCCCTTGTTCATCTCAGCCAGTGCACTCCTTAATCCCCACCACATATTTTTTTCATCCACCCACTCACCTCCTCTCTGGTAACCATAAGTTTGTTCTCTATAGTTTAGAGTCTGTTTCTTGGTTTGCCTCCCTCTCTCTCTTTTTCCCCCTTTGTTCACTTGTTTTGTTTCTTAAATTCCACATATGAGTAAAATCATATGGTATTTATCTTTTTCTAACAGAATTTGACTGACTTATTTCATTTAACATAATACTCTCTAGCTCTATCCATGTCATTGCAAAATGGCAAGATTTCATTCTTTTCAATAGCTGAGTAATATTCCATTATGTGTGTGTATACACACTTACCACATCTTCTTTATCCATTCATCAATGAACACTGGGCTGTTTCAATGATTGGCTATTGTGTTTTATTTTTCTCAATTAAAGATCTGATTTATTCAAGTCTCTGAAATCATTCTACAATGTAAACTGTTATTAGATGTTGCTTGTACTGTGCTATGGACCACCTACATACTGTCACACTGTTTTCAGAAGACTTGAAATGCCGCTGACAGCTAAAAAATGTAAACCCAGTGGAGAAGCAAAAAGACAATTTAATGTTTCCACTGGATCCAGAGGTGTCTCTAATTTGGCTATTGTTGATAGTGCTGCTATAAATGTCAAGGTGCATGTATCACTTTGGTTCAGTATTTTTATATTCTCTAGATAAATATTCAGCAGGGTAATTGCTTGATCATAGGTCAGTTCTATTTTTGACTTTTTGAGGAACCTCCATACTGTTTTCCAGAGTGGCTGCACCAGTTTGCATTCCTACCATCAGTGCAATAAGTTTCCTCATTCTCCACATCCTCCCAGCACTTGTTTTTTGTGTTGTTGATTTTAGTCATTCTGACTGATGTGAGGTGATAACTCATTGTAGTCCTGATTTGCATTTCTCTGATGATCAGTGATATTGAGCCCCTTTTTATGTGTCTGTTGGCCATTCTCCTTTGGAAAATATCTATTCATGTCTTCTGCCCATTTTTTAAATGGATTATTTGTTTTTTGGGTGTTGAATTTGGTAAGTTCTTTATTTTGGATACTGCCCCTTTATCAGATATGTCATTTGCAAATATCTTCTCCCATTCCGTAGGTTGCCTTTTAGTTGAATGCTTCCTTCACTGTGCAGAAGCTTATTTTGATGAAATCCCAATAGTTTAGTTTTGCTTTTGTTTCCCTTGCCTCAGGAGACATAATTAGAAAAAGTTGCTACAGCCAATGTTGAAGAGGGTACTGCCTGTGTTCTCCTCCAGGACTTTTATGGTTTCAAGTCTCACATTTATGTCTTTAATTGATTTTGAATTTATTTTTGTGTTTGGTATAAGAAAGTGGCCCAGTTTTATTCTTTTGCATGTTGCTGTCCATTTTTCCCAACACCATTTGTTGATGAGACTGTCTTTTTCCCATTGGGAAATGTTGATTTTTTTTTTTTCACCTCAAATGGACCACTCAACTTAGAACAATCTATAAATATATAGATATATATAAACCATATCAATAAATCTGATAAAAATATTGCTTACCAGGGACTATTCTACCTCTGAGGAAACCATTATCTTTGTTCCTATGGAGCTTATGTTGGGGGAAGGTGAAGACCAGTAACAAATAAATATGAATATAACATAACAAAATATATTTTTAAACAGTGAATATGCTAGAGAGCAAATGGATCAGCATCAAGATAGAGAGTACAATGGGTGATGAATGAATATTTTAGAACAAAGGAGGCCCCGATAAAGGTCACATTCGAGTTAAGACCTGAGTAATATGAAGGAGTAAAATGAAGGAAGACACAGAAGATGTATAAAATATACCTATACGAATACAAAGGCCCTGAATAGAACATGAGCTTGGCATGTTCAAACAGCCACAGTAAACTACTGTGGGTAAAAGGAAGGAATGAAGCCACTGGCATCACAAGCTGAGGCAAGCAGAGTAACCATGCCTTGCTAATCTCAAATATTTTTATTATATATACCCAGGAGTGAAAAGTTATAGTAAATGTTTAATAGCATCATTTCGAATATGGTAGTTCAACTGAATACCATGTATTGTTTGCTTCTTTAATATGAAAATTGTCAAAGAGCTTTGATTTTAGATGCCATTAGGGAACTGGTTTTTATAAAAACATGACTCTCTATTTGGAACAAAAATTACAATTCCGTAAGTATTAAAATAACAGTTAAATTAATCAACATGATTTGGCAATGTCCAGAACATTTTCTATTTTCAGAATTTATTTCACTGAGATTAGTATATCAGATAAGACACCAGCATGATAGACAAGGCACATCAGACTGGATAATTTAAGAAACATTTAATAAAGAAACTGTTTGTAGAAGTGTGGACATGGTTAAGGGAGACCTCAAGAGACTGCAGGTCCTCAACCTATTAACATCAGGGAGTTGGGCATCATCACCATTTTTGGGCCCAATGAGAGGGGATTGGAAATGAGTTACTGGAACCTGGGAGCAGAGCGTGGGAACAGCAGGAGGTAGGAGTGAAAAAGAAGGGAGGGATGGAAAGAAAGAGAAAAAAAAGAGAGAGAGAGAAAGCACTTTGTGTAGATGGTCACCTGACAGAGCTATGATCTTCACTTAAGGATTCAGCCAGACAATGACAGAGCTACCAAAATGAGCTGGGGTAATAAATGTCCTAACCTCACCCTCCTCCCTTCCTCTCTCAGATGTCCTGCCAGAATTCCCCATAGACCAGAGCTGATGTACTCCATATAGATCAATTCAAGAGCATAGCACAGAGAAGAGAAAGATAGAAACTGAATTTGGAAGAACAAATGTAATAGTTGTATCATACGTAGCCAATCGAACAGAATTTGCATTATTAGTCTATGATATTAAGCAAATAAATGAGTACCAAAACATTGTTCACTTACTCAAATGGGCTTGCAAAATGCATCCATTCCATAAGCCACTGAAAACTCAAAGTATAGTCCTTACTTTCAATTTACTTAGAGTAACAAAATCTTTAACAGAAGATTTATATACAATGTGATTAGTAATGAAAGTGCTATGATAAAAGAAATGTTGATTTTTCTATTTTACCTGTGACACATACATACATATGCACATGTTTATTAAAATCTATTTTATCTGTGTGTGTTTCTCTCTCTCTCTCTCTCTCTCTCTCTCTCTCTATATATATATATATATATATATATATATATTTATATATATAATTTTAGAATCACCATTCCACACCCTTTATCAATAATTCTACAATTTTTTACACTGATACACGCACATATGATGTTATCATATGCACCATATTTTCTCACATACCTACCCAGGATTATCATCTTTTGTTTGTGATGCTATTCCAAGATTGTATTTCCCACTCAAAAACTAATATCTGAATGTAAGGGAAAATGCATAATTAGAATGATGATCTGATAGGTTATCCCAATTTGATTTTATTGTGCAACTTTTAGTAATCTGTATAAGTAACTTATTTCTTGTAATACAGTTGTGACACACTGAGTCTCAACTCTATTACTAAAAACAGCTAACTTACACTACACTATGACCTACACTATACTAAGTCATAACCAGCAGAACAGACACAGATTGTCAATCTTCCAGACATGAAAATAACAAAAGTCCCCTGCTACTCTTTTGCTTTCCAAATCTCTACCTAGGTGCCAGAATTAAAGTCCATGTTAACAAGATTATTACAGAATATAAAAAACATAAAGCTTCCTATGAAGTGCTGGATCCAGGAAGAAGAAAAGCCAAGCAAAACATTAAAATAATGGTTTGCCAGTCATTTCAAAATATCTCCCTGATAGAAAATCTATCTATGGAGAATATGTGCACAAATAGTATTTGATGGAAGAGGACAGTAACCATCTCATCCACCCTGTCAAGAGCCTTACTTTAATGTTCCATAATGTAAATAGATTAAAATTAATATCATTACACTGCTTTGGGGATCAGGGCATGTAAATTTCATTAAGCCATAATTTCAGTGATTCATGATATGACTCTCATTCTGTTTTGCTTAGTTATAAACCATGAAATAACATAAAGAAAACATATAAGATGTACAGGATACTCCCTTCTCGCTTCAATTCTTGTTAGTCCCAGGGTTCTAATAATTTGTTTATTCTGTACACAAAAAGGTATAGAAAAAATTCTTCTGTTACTGTGACCAAAGTGGTGGTAGAATAAAGCTCAAAGAGTTTATAGCACATGTATATAGTGTGTGTGTGTGTGTGTGTGTGTGTGTGTGTGTTTAGTGGGGGAAGAGATTGGGAGATACTTTACAACCAAAAACTTTCACCCCATCACTACTGTCATTACCAAGAAAGTTTTCATATGTATGTTAATAGCATAATTTGAAACAGTGTAACATAATGAAATGAGACAGTTGCCATCTTCATAGTCTTTCAGAATTGTAAAAATCTCTCCCTTGTAGGATTTTCAAAATATTACCATCTTTCATGAGTCAAGTGTTCAGTTCTCCCTGCAACTTAGAGCATTGTTGTCCCAAGTGGAATCCATTAGCTTAAAATAGAAACCTTACACATTATTGCTCACTTCTCTGAGCAAGCAATCCCTCTTTGTTTTATCATAAATGCTTGAGAAGAAGTTAAATACCTGCAAGTTCAGATCATGCCCAGAACAAATGATCCACAATAATCAGTAGCTCAGGGCACAGATAAATCTGAACCTGTATTATCTTTCCTGGAAATTGACATAAGGTAATCAAATCAAACCCTCAACTGTACTAAATATTTAATGAATAACTAGGCTTTAATCCATTTTCAGTTTTGTGATGCATTAATGGCTTGTGATTTCTAAAGGTTGCAAATTCAGCTTATATTTTTCTTGAGACCTAAAATTAAATTGAGTCATTTTCATTTCAAATGGAACATTTGACTTAGAAGGAATTATGGAAGATCTCAAGAGGGCAGTTTTTAAATCTATAAATTAACAAAGTCAAGACCCTTACAGTTAGTTTGTTCCTAGAAATCAAAACCAAATCAATTTAAAACTTGGTCAAAATTACTGGCACGTGAATAGTGACAGCAAACTATCTGCCACTTCACGGTGTACATAACAGCATACATGACTAAACAGATCCATGCTAGGTTTCAGTGCCACCTTATAGGCTTGCATGAATAATTTGCATGCAGAAACTTAACCAACTGAGCCACCCAGGCATCCCTCAAAATATTGTTAAGGTCACTTTAGGAAAACCATCTCCACTTTGTCAGTCAAAATATTACATTGGGATTTTTTTTTTTCTTCAGTGTTGAGTAGTATGTGTGAAGATTAAAATCAATTAAAATCAACTTTCATAAATGAAAAGTTTGCTATGTTTATGTTTTCAGTTTAATGATTCATCAATTATGTCTATTGTCTTCAGTAAGAAAAATAAATTTCTAAGAGTGTGCGGAGCTTCACAAAGTCATATATTTTACTTCTGACTGTTACTTGATATTTAAAGCTGTGTAAGCTAGCTCTATGTGTCCTCCACCAAGACATAACAGGGTTATGTTAGTTTATACTTAAAACTCATGATGTTCTTCCATTCAAAAATTGATTCCAATTTATATAGTGAAAATTATTCTTCACTTAGATTTAGTTTTATTATATATACAATTTTTCCTTGTTTGCAAAAGGACTTTTAAAAGCTTTGACTGAAACTATGACAAGAAATTTGACCAAATTTTAATAGGCTCCCAAACAAAACTGCAGGCTTCCTAATATGACACATAAGAATAGTAAGACAAATGGCCATAATTGTACTGACCTATTCACCTGGCAGAACCATTTCCACTTGGTTGCCATGGAAAACCCTGCTGAGAAGGAAACAGCAGGAGAAATCTAATTTAGTGCTAGTGCCAGTCAGTACCTCCAAGGCTAGAATCTAGTCTCTTTTCCTTGGAATTGTTTCCTAGGGTCATCAGTTGTACCCTCACATTTGCTCCCCCAAATAATGACACTTCTAAATGTTCTGCACGCAAATATACATTTCCTCTCTTTAGCATTAAACATCTGTGAAATAAAGCGCCCTAACTCTTTGACATGAATAACATCATTTTGTCTGTCTGACAAATTTAACTGAATATACATAGTAGCAGAAACTGTCATTTTGTAGTCTTTATTTTTCTTGACTTCTCAGTAAGATTCAATACTGTTAGCCACTGTCATTTATAAGATTCTCTTTCTTTGAGGTAGGTGATACCATATACTTCTTTATCATTTTTAGGCTTGTCCCCTTGTCATCTCTGGGTTAACTCTAAACTTGGAAGTAGCCCTCTTCTTTCACCATCAAAACTTTTTTCTCCATGGAATCTCATCCCCACTGAAGGCTTTGATTCCCACCAATACACTAATGATTTGACAAAATTGTACCCCCAGGTTAGACCATTCTTTAGAATTCCAGGACCATATTCCAACATAACCTCCCACTGGGATAGCATAAAGACCCATATCCAAAATAAACCTTTTCCTTCTCAGCATTCTCCACCTCAATGAATATTAACAACTTCCATCCAATTATACAAGCGAGAAATCCAGGAAGTATTCTAGAGTCCTTCTTTCCCCTTAAGTCAAATCCAATAGTCCAAAGCCACCATAATTATAATTCCCTTTCCTACACCACTACAACAGCCTCTTAACAGGCCTCCTTGTATCTACTCTTAACCCCTAAAAATTATGAACCTAATTTTATGAGACTATTCTCCACCTTCCTTATTAAAATAATCCATTGGCTTCTTCTGAGTTTATGCTAAAGACCAAAATTCTTCCCATGGTCTTCCAATTCCTCTATGGTCTTGCTCCTATCATGCCTCACCCTTAACATTATGGTCCTCTCAGTTCTCTGCATTCTAGCCACATGGCTTCTTCAAGGTTTTGAAGAATTTATGTCTCTTACACCACAGATTCTTTGCAAAGGCTCTTGCCTTTGTTTTTCCTGGAATTCTCCCCCACTCCATGTCTTTCCTTCATGTACCTTCATCTATTAGCTCATCAATAATCTTATCAGGGAAAAATTTATTTTCATAAAAGACAAACACTATCAAATTCTTTTCTGAAACAAAGGTGAAAAATAAAGATTACAATACTCATAAGTTATAAAACTCATAATGTTGCCATTATGAGTTTAGTTTTTCCAGCCTCAAAAAATTAAGTTTAGGAAGTGTTTATTCTTGCACATGACTGCACATCTTATTAGATACAAAAATTTGCTTTGACTCTAGCAGTTGGTTAATAAGTATTTTAATATAAATGAGAAGATTACATTTGTAATATGTAAACTAGATATGTATGAGTCATGTATCTTTTTTCTAAGCAGGACTTAGTATGAAAATGACAAAATAGAAAAGATCTTTATAAATCTTGGTATTTCACTTAAAATAAGGAATATAAATTGAATAATATGGCACATATATAAACATCTATTAAATACTGAACATACTGGGACAGCAATTCCTTTCCCCTTACTTATCCACGTAAAAACTTAAAGCCTCGTGGCAGGCATGCATGACTGACTCAAAAGGACACAGCTGTTTGAAGCAATATTATTATAACCAAAATTATTCCTAGACACCCTGTCTCTGTACCACATCCCTGTCTAACTGTAATTCTCTGCTTCCTTTTCAGTCTCCCATCTTCAGTTTAAAAATCTTGGTTTACATGTATTTCCAGCTAAAAAACTTGATTCTTTTCTCATTTCATGACCACTTTTCTGACTTACATTAATGTACCCTATCTGCTCACAACTTAGATTCTTGTCTAAGGCTTGAATTGTATCATCCTCATAGGATCCTTCATGGTCATGCTGTTAGATTCACAGAATCTAACCCACTTCTCCTCATCTTTGGCTCTAGGGCATCAGGGTTGGAGAAGGGAAAATCTTTTTACCTCTTACCATGATTACAAGCAGCACCTTTAAAAAACTTTGCTCTTTCTCCCACCGAATTTTTTACAAACAATACACCTTCAGTGTCAACATAGCCTGATAGGAAATACTTACTTTCTACTTATTTATCCAGTACTATGCTGAACAGTACAAAAGTTATACATTAGCATAATTCTTTTCTCATGCTAGAAATTGTTAATTTAGTGAAAGGCAAGTCAGTGGTCAAATTTAAGATGCTTATAATAGATATGAGCTTGGATTCCAGGAGTCTTGAAGGAATTGATATTTTCCCATTCACAATATGTATTCTCCAACTACTGGAATTTAATCTCTCCGACATGAGGAACCTGGTCTCTTTTATTTGCTACTATACCTTCCAAAAACAAGAAAAATGCCTAAGACATAGTAAGTATTCAATAAATATTTGTTGAATGAATAAACACCATTGCATTATGTTTCTTAAAGAAGTCAAGAAAGTGCTGCCATTGTGTAGATAATCTGATAGAGACTCAAGATACATTAACACAGTTATTTTATTAGTTTATAGAAGGAAATTGTAAGCTGTTACATAATACCAATTAAATACTATACACAGTGTCATCAGCCCATCTGTCATGCAATAAGGGTACTGAGAAGCAAGAGGATAATGTTATTCATCCTAACTTTTAATAAAATGACACCTAAGAAAGTAAAGAAACACTTGATGTATGACTTCAGTCCAACTAAAACTACATACATACAGATACATACATAAACTAAACACATAGAGACACAGTTAAAACACACACACACACATACACACACATAACTCAAAGTTCACACACAGTCTGACAATATTCTTATTTAATACATTAGGGGGAAAAAGATGCTTGAGAGGTTAAATAATTTCCCAAGGCTAGAAAATAGCTAAGATAATACCCAAATCCATTCCTAACTTTAATTCCAGTATTTATGTTTTGTACTTTAAACTTGAACTTGGAAATATCAAATAATAAAAATTCAGAAAGAAATCAAGAAAGACATGATAAAATTAACACCTAATGGCCAGACAAGTTTGTTAAATTCTATCATAAATGGTATTTGTCTTAAGGATTTAACACATTCCATGTGTTTTCCTCAAGAAAAATGTTCCCAAAATTTCTTAAATAAAATAATGATTTGTATGAAGTGAAGTTTATGCCAATAGCTTTCAAAACTTCATGATCACCAAAATATCTAAGACTACAAGAAACATCTTCCCCCCAGAGCGTATACAGAAATTCTGACTTATTATACCTGAGTTTAATACCAGAATTAATTATTTTAATTATCAGCCAGGTATGGAAAACATTGGTCAAGAACAGTACTTATTGTACTGTTAGATTAAAAGGAAGTATATTAATGTATGAACGCTATTTATGAAAATGCAATGGATTATGGATTATGGAAGGTACCAAGGAGCACCTATATTTCATGATGCAAAGCTGAATTTTTGAAATTATCCTTACAATTTCCTTCAGCTCTAACTTTGCCAGTGATTTATCTCTTTAATACTATATTTTGAGCAAACTCTGCCCATTTTCCAACCACTACATTTATTGCTCACTTTTCCAAAGATACATATTTCTCAAAATATTCTAGCATATAGACTGGTAACAATTCTATTTTAATCAATGTAAAAGGGCAGTATAAAAAAGAACTGGTTTTTAAAGACATTATATTTGCCTAGGCTTACTTATTTCTAACAACCCATTAGACAACTGTTTATTTCTCCTTGTACACTGCCCCTTCCTGCCATCTTTTCTCTGTAAATGTTTTTCTTTTTTAATCAATTACTTCCAAACATTATATATTCTTGCTCCTCAGTATCAACAAATACTTAGCTGCAAACAATACATGTCATTCTAAATAACTTAAGTAGAAATTAAACATATTAATGATATTTAGTAATTCTCAGAATCTCTGACTAGAGAATTAGGTTTAGAAGACTTAGAGAATTATGGGACAAAATTTCATTAGGAATTTCCCTAAATTAATACCGCAATATAATGACATCATATGGCCACTGGAGTGGCTAACATGAAAAAGACTGACAACACTACATGTTGCTAAAGATTTAGAGAAACCAGAAAGCTCATACACTGCAGACGGAATAGTAGGTCTGGGAAGAAATAGGTTAGGGGCTCCTTGAGCACTTCCAATGTTCATTTTATTGCTCATAGTGATGATCACACAGGTATTTTCACATGTTAGTATATTGAGCTGCACAGATACTGTGTACTTTAATGTATTATAGCCAATTAAAAAAAATTAGGGTGGTCAAAGAGCATGACAGATGCTATAACACTACCTCTCCATCTTTAATTTAGAAAGCTTTCATGGGAGTGTGGGATGGGGCGACCTCTATAGACTTGACTGCATTCTACAAGTACGACAAGAATATAAAGGCACACTGCTGATCTGGTCAAGCAATTTAAGAAACCAGTTGCATCTTTGCCATTGACAAACTTACATCAACATAATGAGGCTATTACTATACATTATTCGGTTATAATATTTCACTTCTCTGTATGATCAGTATGACTTAAAATGACCTCTAAATGAACAAGAAGAATAAACTATTACTCAAAAGCTGGTCAAGAAAAAAAAATGGAAAAGAAAATAAGCAGCCTTGGGGGCGCCTGGGTGGCTCAGTCATTGAGCACTTCCCTTCGGCTTGGGTCAAGATCCCAGGGTCCTGGCATGGAGGCTGGCATCAGGCTCCCTGCTCAGCAGGAAATCTGCTTCTCCCCCTCTACTCCCCTACCTGTTCCCTATCTGCGCCCCCCCTCTCTGTGTCAAATAAATAAATAAAATCTTAAAAAAAAAAGCAGCCCTAATTCAGAGCCACTTTCATGAAGATGCATTAATCATATTATAAAAATAGATGCAGATATGAATCTCTAGAAAAAGTACTTCAGATTGACTATAACCCAAAGATATCTGTTTTCACAGTCTAATGTCTATATTCTCTTTAAATGTTTAAAAATAAAATGACTTTTGAACTTCAATCCTGAAACTGCATTTTAATTTTTATTATTCAAATAGATATTAAGTATACTATATTATTATTGATATAATTAGCCATGATATGCCATATCATTAGCACATAAATTCAAAAGCACTGGAGATAATATGCTCTGTGAACCAGATTTAAGGTCATCTTTGTTTCTTAAATTACATTGCAAATTTTAACTTTGCAACTCCCTGTTTGGCTGAATGAGAATTTTTAATTTCAAATCTTATAGTTTTCACCTTCCAAAAAACTCCAAAACATTGCTGGAGCATTGTTTTTTCACATATAGGGCCTACTATGGTAAAGATGGTTGGGAAAAATCACCTTGAACTGAAGTCCTTGATCTTGGCACTTTCTAACAATGTTAAACTGAGGTTAAAAGCATCACTACCATTTTCAAGCTCAGAACCTGGCAACAGCACAGGAACTCAACCCTATGAATTTTCCCCAAGATACATAATAAACTAAAAAAAAGTTGCATCTGTAGTTACAATACATATATCCATAATCACTTATACCTTAAATCATCAGCTATAAAGACTCTTTGTAGGGTATACAGTCCAGTGACCCAAGATTGAGTCATTCTGGTAGTTAGCTCATATTGTTTGAACACTCTGCTACTAAAGATAAGTGGTAGGTGAGAGCAGTTGGATTTTCTCTATTTCATAACTATAGAGTTCATTGGAGCTACAGCCAGCCCCTTTTCAAGTGTATATCAAGTAGAAAGAGCAAGGTTTCAAGAACACATTAGCTGAAGTCCATATTTCAACACAAAGTCTGTGTTTCAATATATGTGAGCATCAGTTTCAGATAGAAAGATGAACATGATGAATATTCTTTTTTTTATATGATTTCTATGGTTCTCCTGGGTTTACTCAGTGTCTTACACTCTGTCAGAAAGCAGTATTTCTTTCTTTTCTTTTTTAAAAGATTTTATTTATTTGTCAGAGAGAGAAAAAGAGAGAGAGAGAGAGCACAAATAGGGGGAGCAGCAGGCAGAGGGAGAAGCAGGATCCCCACCAAGCAAGGATCCCAGGACTCTGGGATCATGATCTGAGCCAAAGGCAGATGCTTAACTGACCAAAGCACTCAGGCATCCCCAGAAAGTAGTATTTCATGGTCCCGTCATTGTAGATTTGGTTTTCTCACTGGCCATTGATCTTATCACACGTATTTTTCCAAGTGAACTTCCCTATCAGATGATTTTGACACATTGGCCATAGTTGCTAAACCTTGCTTTAAGAAAATCAAGATTTTTTTTAATATAGTAATAAAGACACTATAATATTGTTAAAAAGACAAATGGAACAAGATAGGAAGCCTATATATATGAATGGTTAATTTATGAAAAAAAAAGATACAGAAAACACATGACAAAGTTGATTCTAGGCAACTGAATACAAAAATAGGGAAAAATAGAGCATGACTACACAACATACCAAAAATTCTAATTCAAGACAAAGATATTAATGTGAAGTCAAAACAGTAACATTTCTAGATAACAACACAGAATAACTTCGTAGAAGAATCTGAACTATAAAAAGAGTTCTTAGATATGCTAAAAAAAACACTAATACACAGACAAAATAGATATACAGGACTACACTGAAAGTCCACAAAAATATACCATCAGAGAAGTGAAGAGGCAAGACACATATTGTCAGAAGATATTGGCAATTTGACAAAAGTTTATGCCCAGAATACATATCATTTTTTTAAAGATTTTATTTATTTATTTGACAGATAGAGATCACAAGCAGACAGACAGGCAGACAGAGAGAGGAGGAAGCAGGCTCCCTGCGGAGCAGAGAGCACAATGTGGGGCTCGATCCCAGGACCCTGGGACCATGACCTGAGGTGAAGGCAGAGGCTTTAACCCACTGAGCCACCCAGGCACCCCAGAATACATATCATTTTAAGAGATTCTTACAAATCAATTAGGAAAATACATAAAACCTAATGGAAGAATGGGCTAAAGACTTAAATATACACTTCCCAAAACATATATCAAAATGGTCAATAAAAATATGGAAAACAAGCTCAAAGTCATTACTCATGGGAATGTGAGTTAAAAGTATGTGAAGTATTACTATCACTCACAAGAATTATTAAAACTGGAAAAATGACCAACAAGTGGTTCAATATATATAATTAAACAATCATGTTGGCAGTATAAATTGACACAATCACTTTGGAAAGCAAATTTTCATTTTTTTTTGTAAAATTGAATTTTTACATAACTTCTGAAATAGCAATTCTACTCCTGTACTCTAGAGAAACATTTTCATATGTGCACCAGGATACATGTACAAGGATGCTCACAGCAACACAGTTCATAATAAAAAGAAAACATATACACACAGATTAGAGAACAGATCAATAATTGAGAGAATTTCAATTTTACTATTCTAGGATATGGTAGAGTAAGAGGATCCTAGCTCCCCTCATCCCAGAGATACACCTAGATAATACCTACATCTCTGTAATAACCTGGAAAACAACTCTTCACAGCTAAATGTAGAGAAGAGGCCACACTGAAAAGGGTATAAAATGCAGAGACACATTCAGGAACCAAAATGACCTGTGAGAATGTCTGAGGGAGGAGGGGACACCATAGGCAACAAGAAAGAAGAGGGGTAGACCTCATACCAAGCACCCCAGTGCAACAGCACTGAGAAGACAAATCCCCATAACATTTACCAGTGAAAACAGAGGGGCTTAACTTTATAAGTTCTTATAATCAGTGGGGCTTAACATCTGAAATTTTAAAAAATCAGTAGACAGCACTGGGAAAGCCAAAGGACTATAGGAATTTAGGTCGCCACCCTTAACATACAAAAACAGCCCCAGTGACATATAGCATAAAAGCCACAGTTTGAAAAAATGCTTCCAGTATATCAGAGGGAGATTTATTTACTAATCTCAAATAATATGTTGGTGGACCAGGGATCTTTAGAAGACTTTGCAAAGAAGAAAAAAGCTGGCAAGCAACAAGTCACTCCAGCCTAGATACAGCAACACTAGGCAGAACCAGGATAACACAAATACTCTCTGCCTAGCTTGACAGCAGCATGCTTCTCCCACATTCTCCTGCAGACCAACCTCCTCCAACTCCAAGAAGTTCTCCCAAAGAGCTCCAGATCCCCCCTCACAGACCAGAGCAAACCCTGCTAACACCATGCAACCTGCCTCTTTGGTCTTCTGCAGATCCCCCTTGGCAGGATTTCTCCAAAGGGACCCCAGGTCTACTCCCACAAGCAGACCAGTACAATCCTTGCTGACACACAACACACACACTCACATTCTCCCACAGACCAACCCCCTTCAACACACCCTCAGCAGGAATCCATCCAAAGCTACAAATGGAATAAAGCCTGCCCACAACAGGCAAAGGAATACATTGCAGTTCACTAGACTGAAAGCAAAAGCAGCTCAGCCAGAACAGCAGGATGCACACACAACACATCTGTTCTGGTGAACAGAAGACCCTGCCCCGCAGTATAAGACTTCTTCTTCATAAGGTCACTATTTTTAAGAGCAGGAGACATAAATGACTTTCCTAACACAGAGAAATAGACACAGAGAGTTAGACAAATTGAGGAGGCAGGGGAATATGTCCCAAATGAAAGAATAGGAGAAAATCATAGCAAAAGAGCTAAACAATATGGAGATAAGTAAAGTGCCTGATAAAGAACTGAAAGTAATGATCATAAATATATTCACTGGACTTAAGAAAACAGTGGAAGATCTCAGTGAGATCCTTAAGAGATAGAAAACAAAGCAAAACAAAATCAGAGATGAAGAACTCAATAATTGAAATTAAAAATACACAAAAGAAATAAATAGTAAACTAAAGGAAGCAGAATAATGAATCAGCAACCTGGAGGACAGAGTAACTGAAAACAAACAAGCTGAAGAGGAGAAATTTAAAAAAAAAAAGAAGAAAGAAAAAAGGGAACTCAGTGACACTATCAAGTGTAATGACATTCATATAATAAGGAGCCCCCCAAAAGAAATACCTGGAAACAAATGAAAACGAAAACACAATGGTCCAAAATCTCTGGGATACTATAAAAGTTATTCTAAGGGGGAAGTTTATTGCAATTCAGGCCTAATTCAAGAAGCAAGGAAAATCTCAAATAAATAACCTAACCTTACATATAAAGAAGCTAGAAAAAGAAGAATAAACAACCCCAAAGCAGTGAAAGGATGGAAATAATATGTTTAGAGCAGAAATACACAAAATAGGGGCACCTGGGTGGCTCATTGGGTTGAGCCTCTGACTTCGGCTAGGGTCATGATCTCAGGGTCTTGGGATCAAGCTCTGCATTGGGCTCTCTGCTCAGCGGGGAGCCTGCTTCCCCCCTCTCTCTGCCTGCCTCTCTGCCTACTTGTGATCTCTCTCTCTGTCAAATAAATAAATAAAATATTTTTTAAAAAAGAAATACACAAAATAGAAAATAAAAAACTTAGGAAAGCTCAATGAAACCAGGAGGTGTTTCTTTGAAAAGATCAACAAAATTGATAAACCTTTAGCTAGACTCATCAAACAAAACAACAAAAGAGAGAGAGAGAGAGAAGTCAAATAAACAAAATCAGAAATGAAAGAGAGAAATAACAACTGATACACTGAAGTACAAAGGATTATAAAAGAATGTTATGAAAAACTATAAGCCAACAAACTGGACAACTTCGAAGAAATGAATAAATTTCTAGAAACATATAACCTCCCAAAACTGAATCAAGAAGAAAAAAAACTTTGAACAGACTACTTATCAGCAATGAAATAGAATCAGTAATCAAAAGACTCCCAACAAATAAAAGTCCAGAATCAGATAGCTTAATAGGTGAATTCTATCCAACATTTAAAGAAGAGTTAATATCTATTCTTCTCAAGCTATTTCAAAAAATAGATGAATGAAATCTTCCAAATTTATTCTAGAGACCAACATTAACCTGATATTGAAACCAGATAAAGACATTATTAAAAGAGAGAGAGAAAGAAAGAAAGAGAACTACAGAGAAACAAAAATGCAAATATCCTCTACAAAATATTAGCAAACCAAATTCAACAATACATTAAAAAACCATCACCACAGTCAAGGAGGATTTTTTTGGGATGCAAGGGTGATTCAATATTTGCAAATTAATCAATGCAAGAGGAGATTGGCAGATGATGGGTCAAATAGATGAAGGCGATTAAGAGTTCACTTACCATCATGAGCACTGAGTAATGCACAGAATTTTTGAATCACTATATTGTACACTTGAAACTAATATAACATTTTGCATTAGCTATATTGAAATTAAAACACAAAAGATGAAAAAAACACAAAAAATAGTTGTAGTTATCAGAAATTCAAATTAAAAAAACAAATGAGAGACCATTTTCTTCCCACTAGATAGGCAAAAATTAAAATGTGTAACAACTAAGTGTTAACAATGAAATGGAAAATGTGTACACTCTGTATATTGATAGAACCAATTTGAAAACATGTGGGCCTTAGTTTCTAATACAAAGTATGAACATACATTGCAACACAGTAGTTCCATTCCATAGTATGTAGTGTTTTCAAACTTTCATGAACACAATCCACATTATATTACCTTTTACATTGTGACCCCACTACAATGATGCATATATAATTATATATGTGTATAGGTACATAGAAATAACAGAAACCATTTTTCTGAAACATTACTATTCTGTTCTTTTTAAAAACATGGAAAACTGTTGCAAGTAACTACACTGATTGCATTAGGATGTGATCCACAGTATGAAAAGCCTCACCCTGCAGAAATTCTTACATATATATATATCAGTGGGGATCAAAAATTTTCAAGAAAATTTGCTGAAACAAATGTTACAAAACAATTTTTTGGAAACAATTATGTTTATTGACAGGAGAATAGATATATTGTTGTATATCATAGTGAAATAAATTCATCAGTAAAAATGAATGAACTACTCTTAAATATAATAAACTGTATGAATCTTAGAAATATATTGTGTGAAATGAGTGATTTCCAATTACTACCTATAGTAATACTACTTCTGTTAACTGAAAAAAAAATTAAAATATAATAAATATACAAATAAATAAATAAAAGAATATATGGTTTATGGTTAAATACATTGAAGGCAAAATCTCTTAAAAAATGGATACTGATTGCCTCTGGTGGACATGAGGCTGTGGTAGTGTACATGGACTGAATCTGTCAGGAGTACACAAGAGTTTCAATAGCATTTTTAATATTCTAGCTAGTAAGCTATGTAATGGGTTCACCAATGTTTATACCATACTATATGACACATATATGCATGGATGTATATTTTATATGTATTAATATTATATAATACAAATTTAACACATACACACAAAATATGTCATGTTGTCCATGGAGATCACAGATAAGCCCTAAAGAAAATGTAAATTAAAAGCTTTTTATCCCTTTTCAGTTGTTGATTTAATTGTATAATGGTCATAGTGAGCCATCTAACTAAAAAGACACAGGCTGATACTCCCACAGGAATGACATATATCTATATGAAAATATGGTCTTGATATTTTCCTGCTTTACAAGACTTTTAATAAAATGTCAAGAAAAAAGAAAAAAGAAAAAAATCTCATCTCTCAAGCACTCTGAAGTTCTCCACATTTTACAATTAAAACAATATTGGTTTTCAGTAACTCTTGGGGGGAACTATTAGGCAGTTGGCAGATATTCTGTTAAGAGCAACCTTTACTTGCTTCTTAGCTATAGCTGAATTGAGAACCTCTAGGTTATTAATTATTAGTAAAGATTTTGCATTCCATTGGGTTCATCCTGTTCCTAAAAACCTTTTTCTTCAGGAAATCAATTGTTGTCCCTTTTGAACTCTAATGTTGGTATGATTAGATAGGTTTTGTGAATATCTGTGATGTATTTCATCTTCATAACCAACTGTGATATTCTGAGAGCTAATGCTGTTAAGTGTGACATTTAAGGCTAATTCTCTTCTTCTTCAATAAGTGGTTATTTGGTATAAATTAGTAATGTAGTTCCACCTAAGCTGCAGTAACTAAAGATGAGAGTTAGCAATTTTCTAACTAATTCAATCTATGTAGACTATCTATAAAATAAAATGAATCCTTACTTTCCTTGTAGAAATTCACTTTTGTGTAACCTTGGGTGTTCTCCAAACAGTTGTTACTTGAAATCAATATGGATGATGTATAAAGCAGTAAGTGTATGGATTATTTAGAAATTGAAACAGCAAAGTTATCTTAAATGTATGTGCCATTTCAAACTTTCCAAAGTGCTTTTTTTCTTTATCCCATGTTACTTGAAGGTACAAATAATGCTAAAATTATATGTTAGTTTCCAGTATTACCCTTATAAAAACAAGTTACAATGGAAGCACTTTGTAAGGAAGTTTTACCCTTATGAATAGTATACCATGATTTAAGACTATTATTTGGAATGATGTGAAACTCACCCATATTAAAAGATAATTAGCTTTTGCTTTATAGTTTTAATGGGGAACTACAGCATGAGTTTTGTTTCTGTCTTAGTAAGAATGTAATTGGCTACTGTGAGAAATGGAAATTTTCCCCTTGTGCCACATTTTTACTCCTAGAGATGATGAAAACTGGGCACAACTTTAATACATTAGGGTACATACTTTTTACTCTTAAGATATTTCTAAAGATAAGTAAATAAAAATCTTTTTAAAAGGGGGGGGGTGCACCTGGAAAGTTCAGTTGGTTAAGCAATTGCCTTTGGCTCAGGTCATGATCCCAGGGTCCTGGGATGGAGCCCCACACAGGACTCCCTGCTCTGTGGGGAGCCTGCTTCTCCCTCCCCTTCTGCTGCTCTGCCTGCTGTGTTCTCTTGGTCTCTCTGTCAAATAATTAAATAAAAATCTTAAAAAAAAAAAAAAAAGATTTTCTAAAGAGACCTAAACCATGGTTTGTAATGAGTTGGCTGTAGAATATTCTAAAATAGGTAATACTTGTTTATTCTTTCATCTTGCCTCTTGAAACTATCCTTCAATTTTACTATTTTGGATAGGAAAACATCACATTTGTTTAATGGTTGTTTAAGTAGAGGGTAGGTACAGCTTAGGATATATGATACAGGATAATAATGGAAAACATTAAACAAAAAGTCCAAGAAGCTCAGAGAGCTTTGTACAGGATAAATACTAAAATAAAAGCAAACAAATACACACACACATACACATAAACCCACAACCAGACACATCATAGTCAAACTGCTGAAGACCAACACAGAGAAAATCTTGAAGGTATCCAGGCAAAAGTTACATTGCATAGAAAAGAACAAAGGCAGCAATAGAAATGATAAAAAATAAAATACATGGAAAGAGATGAGTAAAGGACAGACAGAGCTAGGTAGGGAGAGATAGGTAGGGGATCATGGGATCAGGCTCACAAAATTAAAAAATGTGGGAGACGAAAGGAAACCAGAGAAAAAGGAACAAACCAGACTATCCTGTCCTACGTGTCTGAGGTGGGGTCTTGTTATAATAGCTACTTATGACCAACAAAATTACCTGGCCTCAAAAAGGAAGTAAGCCATTAAAGATGTTATCACTAATCCTTGCTCAAAGGTGCTATCAATAGAGATGTTAAAAGGATTTATATTCCCTGGTTAGCTTTCTATAAAAAGACCATCTCTAAAAGTCTCCAGGGGCAACCCTTGTCAAGAGGCTTTCACTCCTGAGAGTTTTTTCTGTATCCTCACTTAATAAACTCTATCCATTTACTCAGTCTCCTTTGTCCGTGAGATTCTTTCTTGGATTCCACAAGATAAGAACCTTGCTTTCCTGCTTCAGAGATGACTGAGAAAAAGTGATAAAAGCATCAGTGAGTTGTGGAAGAAATTAAAAGAACATAAAAATGTATAACTGAAGCCCCAAAAGAGGGTGGGTAACAGGAAGGAGGACAGAAATTATTTAAAAAATAATGACTAGATTTTTCTTCTAAATTTGATCAAAATTATAAAAGCATATATTCAAGATGTTCAATGAGCTACAAACACTAGAAACATGAAAAAAAAAATCATTCATAATTAAATTGATTAAAACCAGTTATAAAGGGGTGCCTGGGTGGCTCAGTGGGTTAAGCCACTGCCTTCGGCTCAGGTCATGATCTCAGGGTCCTGGGATCGAGCCCCGCATCGGGCTCTCTGCTCAGCAGGGAGTCTGCTTCCCTCTCTCTCTCTGCCTGCCTCTCTGCCTACTTGTGATCTCTCTCTGTCAAATAAATAAATAAAATCTTAAAAAAAAAAACAGTTATAAAGAGATCTTAAAATAAACCAGAGGGGGTAAAAGAGTCATAACAAATAAACTGAGATGTGAATGATTGCAGACTTCTCACTGGTAACGGGGGAAGGAAAAGGACAACATCTTATGTACCAAAAGGAAAAAAAAAAAAATACTGTCCTGGTTGTATATTCAGTATTACTCTCAAAACTGAAGTGACTGATGTCATTAGGAATGCCAGCATATTTTTGGACTTCCAAAAATCCACCTCTCGTAAAAGTAATGACAACAGTGGCAAAATTTGTTAAAATCTACTTTTTCAGATCTCTGGAAATTAACCTAAGTTTTCAACAATCTTAGGAGTGTCTATTCAAGAAAAATAACTAAACTTTGGTAAATACAGTGTGATTTCTGGTATTTAAACCTATCCCATTACCATATCCCTCTCTTAACTCCAAAGCATTTTTGAAAATTAATAGTCCCTCACTTATGGACAACAGCAGAAGCTTAGCAGCCACTGGACAAAGAGTATTTTTGGAGCTCCCAGATCACCTTTCTTAGAGAAGTGGCATTATTTGAACTGTTTAGAGTTTCTCTGGAAATACTCAGGTAGACGATCTGTCTTTATTTGACCTTAATTAGACTTATACAGGGTAAATGCTCTTTTTCCTGGGGTCACTATTTAGTGGCAGTTGTTTAACATCTCAGTTGCCTGAAGTGGTGATAATAGTTGTGGCAAACAATACCTCAAAGGGGGGTAAAAAACTTTAAAGGAAAACCTAGGCAATGAGATATTTATAAGGAGCTTTGAAAATCTCAGATATGTTCAAGGGTATCCAGAGGAACACAAATATACACAGGGTGGCACACATGGCCAGGAATATATGCATGCTTAGAGAAGATTGGAGAAGACCCTAAGGTCTCCTCTCTGGTAGGTCTGGAGATACCTTGCACAAGCAGAAAGTGAAATCTAAAGCAGAGTCACAAACTGCTTGCCTAAGCCCTAGAGTTGTATTCCAGGATACATACAGTCCATTGGCAAAGGCTGTGAGACTTACTGATTTCAGTCATTTAAAAAATTTGCAATGATTAGCTGACCACTGAGCTAAGCTAGCAAAGATCTTACTAGCTATACAGTAACAAAAAATACATACTACAGAGCTGATTTTAAAAAGTAAATAGCAGCAAAACCAATGAAACCCACAGCAACAACAAAAAACACTAGTGGTGATGGGAGGCAATCTGTTCAATAGTTGCCACGTTGTATGCATGCGTCCAGTTTTCAGCAAGGATTAGGGATCATACAGAGGCAGAGGTATTATACACTATTAACAGGAAAAAATATATAGTCAATGGAAACTGTCCTTAAGGAAGCCCAGAAATTAAAATTACTATAGAAATCTTTTAAATTAGCTATTCTAAATGTGATTAAGGATATAAAGGAAGCCATATTTAAAAATTAAAGTATGAGAATGATGTCTTACCAAATAGAGACTATCAAGAGATAAAATTTACCAAAAAACTAAGCAAATAAAAATTCTGGATTATAAAGCTATAATAACTGAAATGAAAAATTTACTAGAAGGACTCAACATTTGAGCTACCAGAAAAAAAACAATCAGAAAACTTTGAATTGGGCCAAGGAGATTAGCCAATCTGAGAAACAAAAAGAACAAAGAAAGACATGCAGGACACCATTTAAATGTACCAGCATAATGGAGTGTATGTTTACAAGAAGAAAAGGAAAGATATGGACAAAAGGAATATTTGAAGAAATAATGCTTGCAAAATTTTCAGCATCACTGAAAATGCTAATACACACATCCAAGAAGTTTAACAAACTCTACCCTGGAAAAATTCAAGTAAATTTACACTAGAGATATCAAAATAAAACTTTTACAGAGGATCTTGAAAGCAGCAAGAGATAAGTGACTCAACATGTCTAAGAGATTTCCAGTAAGATTAACAGATAATTTCTCATCATGGAAGACCAAAACCAGTTGATGTCATGTTCAAAGTTCTGAAAGAAAAAGAATGTCAATCAAAGATGCTGTAGGCAGCAAGCTGTCCTTCAAATATGAAGGAGAAATTAACACCTTTCCAAATAAACAACTGGGAGAATTTGATACTAGAAGACCTGACTTACAAGAAATACTATATTAAAAATTTTTGTGCTTCAAAGGACACCATCAAAAAGTAAAAAGATGGGGATGCCCAGATCTGGATGGCTCAGTTCATTAAGCATCCAAGTCTTGATTTCAGTTCAGGTCATATTCTCAGGATCATGAAACTGAGTAAAGCCCTGCCTTGGGCTCTGTGCTGGGTGTGGTGCCTGCTTGGGAGTTTCTCTCTCCCTCCGCCCCTCCCCCATCCCCCCCCCAACTTCACATGCACAACATGTGCACGCTCTCTCTCTCTCTCAAGAAAAAAAAAAAAAGAAAAGAAAGGAAAAAGATGACCCATAGAATAGAGGAAAATACTTAGAAAAAATTATAAGAGACTAGTCTCAAAAATATTTAACAGACTCTTAAAAGACAGCAATAAAAATGCAAATAACCCAACTTAAAAATGGGCAAAGGGTTTGAGGAGATATTTCTCCAAGTTAGATACACAAATGTCTAGTAAGCACACAAAATAATGCTAAATATCATATTTCATTAGGGAAATGCAAATCAAAAACCACAGTGAGATAATACTTCACACCTACTAGGATGGTTACAATAAAGAAGATAAAAAATAACATGTGTTAGTGAGGATTTAGAGTAACTGGACCTTTATACATTGCTGATGGAAATATAAAATGACACAACTGCTTTGAATAACAGTTAAGCAGTTCTCCAAAATATTATATTTAGAGTTAGCATATAACCCACCAGTTCCATTCCTGGTTATATTTTCAAAAGAATTAAAAACATATGTCCACACAAATACGTTTACAGGCATGTCCATAACAGCATTATTCATAATAGCCAAAAAGTGGAGATTACTCAAATTCCCATTAACTGATGATTGGATAAACCATATGTGGTATATCTATACAGTGGAATAATACTTATAAATAAAAATTAATGATAAATGCTCCAGGATGGATGAAACCTACAACTATTATGCTGAGTGAAGAAGTCAAACAGAAGATGCTATATATGGTATGATTCTACTTGTATGAAATGTCTAAAATAGACAAAACCCTGGTGATACAGTAAGTTAGTAGTTATCAGGACTGGGAGTAAAGAATGAGGAATAGTTACTGTAAGGTTTTATAGGTGAGATAAACACGACACCAGGTGAGGTAGGCGCAAGGCGAGATTTATTAAAGGCACTCACCGGCGAAGTTTCAGGGCTCAGGAGAAGGGGTGCCAGGAAAGTCGTGCCAGGAGGAGGTGGGCACCCTGGGGCGAGGTTCCTCAACTCTGGAAAGGGGACTGGGGGAAGTCACACTGGGAGGGAGTTGGCGGGGGCGGAGGGTCTTTTATCAGGCCAAGGTAGGGCATGGGCTCACATCTATATTTGGTGATCGGAAGGTATGGGGTGAGGGCTCCTGATACTCCTGTTTCCTGCATAGGTATCGGGTTACCTATGGAGATGTGAGCTGGGCTACACACTTTTGGTGGGAGAGTCTAGGGTTAAGGAAGTGGGGGGGGGGCGACTGGAAGATGGTGGCCCCTGCAGTCATTTCTATTGTTCCTCCTGCATTCCTGGAACCGCCAACCCAACAACTACCAATGAATATGAGGATCTTTTGGAGGCAATGAAAATATTCTGGAATTAGATAGTGGTGATGATTGTACAACTTTGTGGATATACTAAGAACCATTCAGCTTTACACCTTAAGATATAAATTTTATGGTATGTGAATTATATCTCTATAAAAAGACCACAGCCAAAATAATTTTTTTTTTAAAGATCTACAAAAACTGAAAGAATTGGAGCACCTGGGTGTCTCAGTGGGCTAAAGCCTCTGCCTTTGGCTCAGGTGATGATTCCAGGGTCCTGGGATAGAGCCCCGCATCGGGCTCTCTGCTCAGCAGGAAGCATGTTTCCTTCTCTCTCTGCCTGCTTCTCTGTGATCTCTGTCTGTCAGATAAATAAAATCTTTAAAAAAAAAAAAAAAAACTGAAAGGATTTATTCTTAGTAAACATTCACTTTGGGAAATTTTAAAGGCATTTCTTCAGGGAGAAAGAATATGATAACATATATAAACCTGTATTCAAACACTAGAAGAGCACCCAAAAAATGGTTACTACATGAGTAACTATATTAGAATTTTTCTTTTTATCATTACATCTAGTTAAAAGATAGTTGAGAGGAAATTTCCATTGTCTGCCGAAATGGAGTAACAGCCTTCCTACCCAAGACAACCGAAAAAAAAAAAAAAAAAGGCAGGCAATGGGGTTAAAATGTAACAAACAGTAGTTGTCCAAAGACTTGACTTTAGGTGAAAAAGACAGTATTCCCTAAGAGACAGGGAATGATGTAGATCACTACATCATTACCCTTTGGTTGCCCCAATTTACTCCTTAAGAAAACATCCTGGCTGGGACAGGAGGAACCCATGTGTACCTTGGCAAACTCCCTAAGTAGGTAAAATTGAGAATTTGAGGACATCCAAGACTAGATTTCACAGGACAGAGTGCTAGAGAAGAGAGATCTTGACAAAGGGATAACTTTATATATAGACAGGGGATTCCTGTTGAGTATTCAGCTGAGTACTGATTAGCACATGTGTGAATAATGTACCTAAGGGGACAGGGGTTAAAAAAAAATGACCTTGTGCTAATGCAAGCATAATGTCTGTTTCCCCAAGCCAGACTAGAAAGAATTCTTAATTCAAAAGGTATTCGGTACTTGGAAGGTTTTTCTTTGTTACTGGTGACTGATCTGCCAAGCATCAAGATTGATCTGATCAAGAAGAGAGATGGGCCTGTGTTGATAGTTAATTTTCTGTGTCAATTTGGCTGTATCACAGTGTGCCCAGTTGTTAGGGTAAACATTGTTTTGGCTGTGTCTGTGAAGGTATTTCTGGATGAAATTAGCATTTAAATCAGTGACCCACTAAAGCAATCTGCCCTTCCCACCATGGGTAAGATTATAGTCCAATCCACTGAGGAACAAAAGGAGTAGGAAGGAAGAGGAACAAAAGGGTAGAGGAAGATTTTGGCCTTTCCTTCCTGATTGCAAGTGTCCTCCTTCATGCCCATCCTGCAATTAATGATCCCATCCTCCCCCACCTCCCCACCAGTCACCATATTTTTGTTTCCTGTAGTGAAGAGTCTCTCAAGGTTTGCCTCCCTCTCTGTGTTAACTTTCTTTTATGTTTCCTTTTTTTCCCTGAGTTTATCTAGATGGGTGTTTCATTTCCTTCCTGATTGCTAAAACTATGACATTGATATTCTGTCCCTGATGTTCCTGGTTCTCAGGCCTTCAGTCTCCTACTGAATGATACCACCAATTCTCCTCGGCCTCCAGCTTGCAGAAGGAAGACTGTGGGACTTTTCAGTTTCTATGACTGCATGAGCCAATTCCTTCTAATAAATCTCTTCCCCCCCCCCCACTCTGTTTATATATGTATAGTATTGATTCTCTTTCTCTGGAAAACCCTGGCTAATATGGCCTGCTTAACAGACCTAAAAAGTAAGACTACAAATAATCAAACTCTTTCCAAATAACTTTAGTGCATTTCAGATTAAAACACAAGAATATTTATGGGAGTACAAATACATCCAGCAATTAACGAGATAGATTCCATAATGCTGTCATACAAAGAAGTTGCCAGCATGAAAAGAAGCAGCAAATATGACCAGAAATGAGGAGAAAAATCATTGAAAAACAATCTGACATTGACACTAATATTAGAATTAGGAGACAAAGGCACCAAAACAATTACTGCAAATATATTTTAAAAGTAAAGATACGAAACATTAAAAAGATCCAAATGAAATGTCTAAAGATAAGAAATAGAATGTATGAAATATATAATACACTAAGTGGGACTAATGAAAGATTACTCAGGAAAAAGATGTGTAATTTGATTCCTCTGATGGAAGGGGGTGGGGCAAAAGAAGAAATAATAGGTAATAATTTTCCAAATCTGATGACAATTCCAAACCCAGAGATCTAAGGTCAAGAAGTTTCAACAACAATAAACATGAAGAAAACTACCCCAAGGCAAATGTAATGATTAAGGGAAAATCTTAGATGCAGCTAGAAGAAAAGGACATAATATATAGAGATAAAGAAAAAAAACATATATGCACATATATATCGTCAGAAACTGTAAAGGAGAATGGCTAACATCTTGACATTACTGAAAGAAAGCTCTCAAACTAGAATTTTATTCCTGTAAAAATATCTTTCATTAAGAAAGGTGAAATAGTGGCTTTTTTAGACATATATAAACTGACAAAATTAATCATTAGCAGAACTATACTAAGAGAAATACTATAGAAATATTATACTATGCCCATATATAGGCATAAGGAAAATGCTAACAAAATAGAAAAACAAACTATATATTAAAAGAAAATATTTACATATCATATGTCTACTAAAGGCCTTGTATACAGATTATATAAACTCTGAAAACTCAATTTTTAAAAATCAGTTAAAAAAACGGCCAAAGAATATGAAAAAGATACTTTACTCAAGAAACTATATGGAAGGCAAATAGGCACGTGAAATTATTCTCAACATTGGTAGTCATTAAATAAATATAAATTAACATAACAATGAGATATATATCTATTAGAATGGCTTTTAAAAACTGACAATGTGAAGTGTTGAGGAGAATAGAACTCCGATACATTGCTGGTAAAATGAAAAATGTTTCAACTACTTTGAAAATCAGTTTTGTTTCTTTTATAGTGAAACACATACTTACCTTTCAACCCAGCCACCCTACACCTAAGTATTTGCCCAAGCGAATTGAAAACTTAGTATATAAAAAGTTCTAAATATGAAAAATCAGTATATGAATGCATGACTTTATTTATAATAGCCCCAAACTTGAAACAACCCAAATTTCCTTCAACAGGTGAATGGATAATCAAAATGTAGTACATCCATATGACTGAATATTACTTAACAATAAAAAGGAATTAATTATTCATAAATGTAAAACATCAATGAATCTACAATACACATCTGGTAAGTGAAAAATGCCACACCCAAAAGCTACATGTTTATACCTCATTTTTATAACATTCTATAAAATAAAAGGCAAAACTAAAGGGAAAGAAAACATATCAGTGGATATCAGGGGTTGATGGTGGTGGAAGGTGCTATCTACAATGAAGAACAAGGCATTTTTAGGTGGTTGAAGAAGATATTCTATACCTTATGTTTTGTTGGTGGTGTTATAGGACTATATGTGTTTGTCAAACTCACAGAGTTATATACCAAAAAGTGTGCTTTTTAATGTATATAAATTATGCTTGAATAAAATTCTGATTAAAAAATGAGATAATTTTGGAGAACAGATGGAACACTGGACTGGACAGAATCTTTAAAATACTCATATATTCAGGCAACAGATCATTTATATGTGCTTGTGGTTTGAAGGGATGGTTAAATATAGTGAGCCAATACAGACAGAAAGGTAATAAGGCTATGGGCCAACTATTGGGGATACCAAAATAAATACATTTCCATCCTTAAGAAGCTCATAGTTTACTGAGGGGAACAATCCCTTTAACTGTTATAACTAGGAAATAATGTTATTTGGTGCCATAAAAGAGCTAAAATAATAAAGTATTCCTGAATCCTACAAGTGGGATAAATGACCAGACATAGGGGATAGGGCAGAAGACAGCCTGGAAGGGACGTAAGAAAGGATATAAAAAGAAATAAGGTTTTCATGAAGGGAAGAGGCTAATAAATAAGTTTTCATTTACCTAAAAAGTTTTTAAAAAGCTAACATAGGCATATTGGAACACATGCTTATGATACCAAATTCAAAATACCATGTAGATTTTTATTCATAAGTGTCATCTTTTATCAGTATTTGTAGATATTTATAGATACATTCTTTAAATCTATAAGCAAGTATATATGGATTTTTTTAAAGCAGCAGCATAGCATATTATACACTTTAAATCTTATGTTTTCAATTAAAATGCATCATGGAGATTATTGCTTATCAGTATAAAACTAACCATAATAAAATCATTATAGTTATCATCTGCATTTTATCTTCTTACTGATAATTTTAAGGTTTGTAATTATTATTCTGCTTATCTTCATCATTACTTTTGAATAAAATATATCAATATTTCTATTTCTTTTGATAGTGGGAGTCTCGGTATGAATAATGAGGCATACATCCATTTATTCTCACCTCCATTCCCTTCCTTTAAAATCTAACTTTAATAACTTATATTTTTTTATTTTGTTTTTAAATTATTTATTTACTTATTTATTTAAGAACAAGAGAGAGGGCACAAGCACAAGGAGAAGTAGGCTCCCCACTGAACAGGGAGCCCAATGCAGGGTTGGATCCCAGGACCCTAGGTTCATGACCTGAACAAAAGGCAGACACCTTACTGACTGCCACCCAGGTGCCCCATATATTTTTTTAATTTTCTTGTTTGCCTTTTATCCCTCTCCTATTTATTTAACACTTTAATTGCTGGATACAACAGTGAACAGAGCAACAATAACAATAACAAATCATCATAGAGTTTACATTCTAGTGTGAGGATACAGGCAATTAATAAATGTAATATATATTATGCCATAAGATCTATGAGGAGGGGGAAAAAAACAAGTTGGAGTAACAGAATGTGCTAGAAGGAAGAGGGTAAGTTGCAATTTTAATTAGATTCATCAAAGCAGGACTAACAAATTAGATACCATTTCAGAAAAGGCAGTGGAAAGTAAGGGATTGAGCTTTTCTAGTGTGCATTTCTCAGGGAACAGTATCCCTATAGTCTAGTTCTTTGGCTTTTTTCATTTTCTGATGGGTTAACTTCTCACCCTTTAATTCCCAAAATTTCTTTAGATTTCTTCTACCATAATTTCTAAGAATTCTTTTTTATTTTCTTAGTGTTCCATTTACATAAAATTCTGTTCTCATTTTATATGCATATCTTCTCCTCTCTGGGGATATTATATTTTTTAATGATTTCTTGTATTCCATATATTTCAAGATATTTCATATCTTGCATGTGTATTTAAGTCTAAAATGAGTCTCTTATAACAGTTTCTTATAATTCCCCTTTCCTTTGTTATGCCTGAGTTTTCACGTCCGAGAGACCACCAAGGAGCCAACACCGATGCAATCAAACGAGGATTTATTTAACAAGCTTAAGCTTGGGCCCAAGTATACCCGACACAGCTGAGTAGGGACCTGGACCCCGAACCAGATTACAGTCAGAGTGTTTTTAAAGGCAGAGTAGGGGAGGACTCAGTGGTGGGTGAGGACAAAGGGGATTATGGATGATGTAAGTCTCTAAGGAATTTTGGAAGCAAGGTCTCCAGGACCTTGAGGGACTAGTTATTGTTGGGAGAAAGGTTATTTATTACTAGTAATAAAAATCTTCTCGTGAGACCCTTTAGATGTATATCAGTGGGCCATATGTTTGGGAATGATTCTTGACACTATCTTGGAGGTTTAGAGTTAAAGTTTCACATTTCTCCTATCAAGTGTCCTTGTTAGTGAGATTTAGGTTTAGAAGAAATTTAACTTTATTTCCATTTCCTTCCACCTCAGCCTCCTTTAGTTTTCTGGTGAGGAGGGCGACATTAGGGCTTGGGGAACTGACTAGAAATTGGGCTATTGTTAAGATAGCTTCTTTGTTGTAAATCTCTAGGACATTTGTAAACCAAGGGAGCCTCCTGTCTTGCAGGACTGTGATCTCTGCAAGTTAACTATTTGTTTTTCTTTTAGAGCAGCCCAGGGTGGCTGAGGAATGTCACACATACTACCGAGGGGAGGGGAGCGGGTGGAGAGGGGGTGCAAGGTGCCAGCTTTTGCTTTGTCAAGATGGCTGTACTTATGTCAGGGCTAGACTCGAGGTGGGCACAGCCTTGTTTTTCTTGGCCTCCACACCTTTTGTCTCTCATTTTGCAATGTCTTCTCAAAGGTTATGTATTCATATTTCAGACTAAAGCATTAAAAACTTAATGGTAAGCTACATCAACTGATGGATTATTTGTGCAGATTGATCAGATGACAATCAGGGCTTTTCACTGGGGCAGTTACAGATACTTGCATTTACAAGCAATTTTTTTCTATGACTTCTTTGTTTGATACACAGATTTGTACTTAATCCCATTGTTTTTAATAGAGCATATCTTCCTCACGCTCCCCGTTTCCTGCTCTGCCTGAGTCTGGGGCTTTTAGATCAGTTTCTCCAAAGAATGCATCTATAGTCTATTAAGGATAATCACCTTGCTTGGAGATGTGGAAGAAAGGGTCCGGCTGGCTTACCTTCTCCATGAATGAGCTTTATACCCCTTGTTTAACCTGAAAAGATCATCCTCAAGAGACGCTGCAGCCAGGTGCAGCTTACTTCTTACTGGATTCTCACTCAATAAGTATTTTTATTTTCTCAGTTCTGCTAAAGATTCCATCCACCTTTTCTTCTTTTTTATTTGTATTTCTTTATCTGCAAAACGTGAGGAAAAACAACCAGCTAGAAGCCTTCCCAGGATGATTATGAACATGAAGTAAAATAATGGACTTGAAGGCTTCTTTTAACCTCTGCAACTGACTTTGGTCTCCTCTCTCTGCTCATGGTTGTCCAGTTGCCTTCTTTTAATTCCTTTAACACTTCATAGGGCTTCTTGGATTTGGGCCTGTCTCACATGTTCTTCCATCTATCTGGAAAGGTATTTCTTCAATCTTTTCTTGTCTTTTTTTGGTATAACATCTAATACATTCACAATTACAAAATTGTAGAGAATTGTAATTTTGTGAGTATTAAACCAACACCCAACCCAGAAAATAAAATTTTACTTAATTTACTTTCATTTAAATTCATTAGCTTTACCTCTAAATTTACCTCTGTGACTATCTTCTAAGCCAATCCCTTTCAAAAGTAATCCTTATCCCACATTCTAAAATTTATTCCCTATCTATTTAAAATTATTCTATCACATATTTGTATATAAGTTAACATTATATTTAGTATATTTTATTAGGGTTTTATAAATAGTATTATACTGTATGCAGTGATCTGGATCACGCTTTTCTCTCTCAATATCATGCTTTCATGCTTCATTCATGTTATTCAATAGTTCATTTATTTTCATTGCTGTAAGATATGTTATTATACTCAAATTCTGTAATTTTCTATATATTTTCTAATGACTTTATTTTTTTTATTCTAGTATAATTAACATATAGTATTACATTAGCTTCAGGTTACAATATAGTGATTCGACAATTCTATACATTACTTAGTGCTCATCATGCTAAGTGTACTCTTAATCTCCTCCACCTATTTCACCCATTCTCCCCACCCCCACCTCCCTTGTGGTAACCATCAGATTGTTTCTATATTTAAGAATCTGTTTTTTGGGATGCTGGGTGACTCAGCTGGTTGAGTATCCAACTCTTGATTTCAGCTCAGGTCATGATCTCAGGGTTGTGAGACTGAGTCCCATACTGGGCTCTGCACTTATCAAGGAGCCTTCTTGAGGTACCTCTATTGCTAAAACTTCCCTCTTAGAACAGCTTTTGCTGAATCACAAAGTTGTTGACCATTTGTGTTTTCAATTTCATTTGTCTTCATGTATTTTTTAATTTCTTTTTGATTTCTTGGTTGACTCATTTATTGTTTTGCATGTTATTTAACCTCCACATATTTGTATTCTTTCCAGATGTTTTTTGTGGTTGATTTCTAATTTCATAGCATTGTGCTAAGAACAGTTGCATGGTATGACCTCAGTCTGAATTTATTGAGATTTGCTTTGTGGCCTAAAGTGTGATCTATTCTAGAGAGTGTTCCATGTGCAATTGAAGAGAATGTGTATTCTACTGTTTGGGGATGAAATGTTCTGAATAACTCTGTTAGATCCATCAGATCCAACGTGTCATTCAAAACCACTGTTTCCTTGTTGATTTTCTGTTTGGATGATCTATCCATTGATGTGAGTGGTGTGTTAAAGTCCCCTACCATCACTATATTACTATTAATTACTTGTTTGTTAACAGCTGCTTTATATATTTGGGTGCTCCCATGATGGGTGTATAAATATTTATAGTTATTCTATCTTCTTATTGAGTTGTTCTCTTTATGATTATATAGTATCCTTCTTTGTCTCTTGCTGCAGTCTTTGTTATAAAGTCTATTTATTGATATAAGTTTTGCCATCCCAGCTTTCTTTTCATTTCCATTTACAAGATAAATACTTTTCCATCCCTTCACTTTCAGTCTGCATGTGTATTTAAGTCTAAAATGAGTCCCTTATAACAGCATATGGATGTGTCTTGCTTCTTTATCCATTCTGTCACCCCATGTCTTTTGATTGGAATGTTTAGAAAGTTTACATTCAATGTAATTATTGACAAGTATGTACTTATTGACATTTTGTTACTTGCTTAATGATTGTTTTTATAGTTTCCCTGCTCTTCCTTTTTTTTTTTTTCCTTCTGTCTTCTATCATGGTTTGCTGGCTTTCTTTAGTGATATACTAAAGTGATAGTGTGTGTGTGGTTACCATTAGATTTGTATGTAATATATTCTGTATACAGCAGTTGACATTAAGATGATGGCTACTTAAGTTTGAATCCATTCTAAGAGCACTACATTTTTACTCCTTTTCCCCAAACTTTAGGTATATGGTATCACACTTTAAATTCTTTCATTTTGTGAATCCCTTGACTGATTTTCATAGATTTACTTAATTTTACTGCTTTTGAGCTTCCTACTTTTCTAACTCCTACTTATGGTGTTTCCCTTCCACTCAAAGGGTCCCCTTTACCATTCTTATAGGGCTGGTTTAGTGGTGATGAATTGCTTTAACTTTTGTTTGGGAAACTCTTTATCTTCTTTTATTCTGAATGATAGCCTTGCTAGTTAGAGTATTCTTGGTTGCAGATTTTTTCCTTCTAGTACTTTGAATATATAATGCTACTTCCTCTGGGCCTGCAAAATTTCTGCTGAAAATCCGCTGATAGCCATAGGGGGTTTCCTTTGTATGTACCTGCTTTCTTTTCTCTTGGTGCTTTTGAAATTCTCTATCACTACCTTTCGCCATTTTAATTACTAAGTGTCTTGGTGTGGACCTCCTTGTGTTGATTTTGCTAGGGTCTCTCTCTGCCTCTTGGGTCTGAATTTCTGTGTCCTCCCCCAAATTTTCAGTTTTCAACTATTATTTCTTCAAATAAATTTTCTGTCCCCTTCTCTCTCTCTTCTCTTCTGGGATCCCTATACTGCAAGGTTATGATGATGATGTTCCTGAGTTCCTTAGTTTATTTTTATTTTTTATTATTTTTCTCTCTTCCATTCAGCTTGATTACTTTCCATTACTCTGCCCTCCAGCTCACGGATCCTTTCTTCTACTTCTTCTAGTCTACTACTTAAAGAAGAAATATATCTTTAAGTATATTTTTAATTTCAATTATTGAATTATTCTTCTCTGATTCTTTTTTATGTTTCCTATCTCTCTTTGAGTGTCCTGTGAAGCCCTCCACTCTTTTCTCAAGTCCAGTGAATATATTTATGAACATTACTTTCAATTCTCTATCATGCATCTTATTTATCTCCATTTCATTTAGCTCTCTTGCTGTGATTTTGTCCTCTTCTCTCATTTGGAATATATTCCTCTATCTCATCATTTTGTTATGTCTGTTTCTATCTGTTAGGAAAGTCAGGTATGTCTCCTACTCTTGAAAATAGTGGCCTTATGAAGAGGTCTTATAGTGCCCATCAGTATAATGTTCCCTCTTCACCAGAACCTGGAGCTTCAGGGATGTGTCATGTGTGTCTAAGCCATTTTTGCCTTCAGCTTAGTGTCTGAAGTATATCTCTTTGCTTGTTGTGAAAAGGGTTTGGTCCCTGTGTTGTTAGTGGGCCAGTCTGGGACCACCTTGGGCTTGAGTTGGGTCAGACTAAGGGTTTGCCAGAGCTGTGGTCCCGAGTGGTGATGTCATTTTTGGGGGCTGTTTGCACTCCACCAGGCTTGTGGTGCTTTTTGGAAAATTCCTGTGGAGGAAGAGTTGGAGGGAATGGGTTCACAGAAGACTGTATGGGCAGGGCACACTGTTAACAAGCTAGGTGGAGAGTTTTCATATTGTGCTGGTTCCTCCAGGATCTGTGTGTTTAGCCTGATCAGCAGGGTAGCGAAGTAGCAACCTTCAGCTCTTTTGTTCTTAAACCCATCGCCCCAAAATCCCTACCCTTCTAGCACATGTTCTGAGATTAATAAATAAATCTCCTTCCAGTATACCCCAGGTGTTTTTTCAAACTACTGCTTCTATACTGTATCTCAGCAGGACTGTTTGTTGTGCTTAAGGGCAGACACTCAGTTTCCTATTGCCTTCCACCATTCCCAGAGCTGCCTGCTGATTTTTAAAGTTCCATGTATTAAGCCCCAGTGATTGTTAGGCCTCTTTGGTTTTCAAAGCCAAATATTACGGAGATTCATCTTCCATGTGTGGATGCCCCATGCCTGGGGTGGGGGTCTGGTCGTCTCCCTTCTACATGACTGCTGCATTCATCTCCTGATGACAGTCCTGTGAATCAGTCTGGCTCCACACCAAGTCTCTGCTCTTCCGACCCCATTTTGATGTGGCTTCTTCTCCACGTTTAGCTGTGAAGAGTCCATTCTGTCAGTCTTTGGGGAATTTCTTTACACTGATGTGAATGTACTCTAGTTATAATGGTGGGAGGAGGGAAGCTTAAGGTCCTCCTATTCCACCATCTTTCCTGGAAGTCTGTCTTATGTTTATTCATTCATTAGTTGATGGACATTTGGGTTGTTTTTACTTTTTGGCTATTATAAATGCTGCTATGAATATCTGTTTACATGTTTTGGCATAAACAAATATTTTCATTCCTCTTAAGAAATGAAAGGGTGGAATTACTGCATTATATGGTAATTCTGTTTTACTTTTTGAGAACCACTAAACTGTTTTCCACAGTAGTTGTGCCAATTTATATTCCCATCACCAATATATGTCTCTATTATACTTTAAACTCAATGAGGAGAAGAACTCTTATCTGTTTTGTTCACCATTATATACCCAGTACCTAGGGTATAAAGCCTAATACATAGAACATTCTTTTTTTTTTTTTAAAGATTTTATTTATTTATTTGTCAGAGAGAGAGAGAGAGAGAGAGCGAGCACAGGCAGACAGAGCGGCAGGCAGAGGCAGAGGGAGAAGCAGGCTCCCCACAGAACAAGGAGCCCGATGTGGGACTCGATCCCAGGACTCTGGGATCATGACCTGAGCCGAAGGCAGCGGCTTAACCAACTGAGCCACCCAGGCGTCCCTACATAGAACATTCTTGACATAGATATATAGATTAAATAAATGAAATGGTATAGATATTTTTCAAAACTATATTCCTAGCACATATAGAAAGTGTTCAGTAAATGTTAAAATAATACTATTATTACCTCTTGAATTTACACTTTCTTGAGCCTGTGTCTATATCACAGAGTTAAAATTCAGCCAAAATTAGTCTGAATTATGTAAGTGTCTGATGATTTCAGGAAAGAATGCCTGATAAAATTGATCTGAATCTTACTGGCAACTACTCTGCCTGCAATAAGAAATATTGGAATATTGAATAATTTGCCAATCCCGCAAACTACTTACAGCTATACAAGAAGAGCAGCAGCATAAAATTGTGACTCAGGGAAAATAGCACTAGACCCTCAACTTCCTCTCGGATGAACAGTTGAAGTGATCTCAAAGTGTGGAAAACAGTTTAGTGATCTCAAAGCTCCCATCCAATCAGGTGATAAGGAAATTTAAAAGTGTGTTAGATAGCAAAATATTATACCTACTCCAACAGCCTGCTAGTTAGTGTCATTCCCCAATCCATTTTCTATCTACTAGCCCAAATTATCTTTTATCATGAACCATAATTATCCCACTTTGCTATTAACACCTCACTGCTTTTAGTATTATGCTTAAACACTAATATATTCTACACATACTATATAAAGGCATTCATGACTAACAGTTATAGACATAGCTAAATGGCCCAGATTCAATTTTTGGTTTTACTCTTTCCTAGCTGGATGAATTGAGGAGTTGTTAAGTTACCTAAGCCTCAGATATTTCATCTGGAAACTGGAATAATAGTAGTAATATTTGCTTTATGGATTTGTTTTATTAAGTACATCTATATCTATACCTATATAAATATAGATAGGTTCATATATGGAGATATTCATATGTATAGACATACCTATAGATATAGATGATATAGATATAGATATGGATATATCATAATAACTTAGAAGAGAACTTGGCACACATTAAGTACTCTCTAAGTGCTAATTGCTATCATTTTAATTGTTTTCCTTATGTAGTTATTGGCCCTTGTACACCTTTCCAGTCTTTTCAAATGCTATGGGCTTATCCCTTGCTATGGCCCAGACACACCAGACTTCTCTTTGCTCCTCAGATATGCCATGGCTTTCCTGTTTCCTTTGCCTGAGGCACATACTCCATCTTATAGGTAGTTAATATGTCATCTTCAGTTTCATCTTCCATGGTTCTTACTCATGGGGTCTTCTAGGTTCTTTTCCTTTATACAAGCTTTCAAAATTATGTTCAACTGCCTAAATTCTATTATGCATAATTTTTTTAATTTCTGTGTCTCACCCACTTGACTGAAAACTCCCTTACAAATGGTACTGTATTCCCTCTGCTAAAGGGATGAATAATTGATGGAAGTCATCACATGGATATATTTTGAATAAGTAAATAAGATAACAGAGAAACTTATAAAAATGACTACTTTAAAAGAGAAAAGCAGAGGCTAAGTAAAGAGGGATATAAGCTCTTAAAATATCAAGCTTTGCCTATGGTATTATCACTCATCTCAGAACACATCATGGGTCCCCAAAAATCATTCTTGCCTTGACCCTCCCTGCCCCTCATCTTTGTCTCCTAGTCCTGGACTTCTTTAACCCAGATCTTCTCATGTGCTTACCCATTTGCTTTAGATCACTCGCTCTGACTTCCGCAACTTAAAACCATTGTTCATCCTATTCCTTTAGTAAACCCTTTTGGGCAACAGTTTTGCTCTAAAACAACTTGGTTGTTTACACCCTTGCCAAATCTCACACTGTGCTTTAGATTTCATTTCCCATGTCCACATCTAAACTCCTTCCCTAGGGAAATCAGTTCCAGATGTACCAAGATGTATCCTGACAGCAAAAGGGACCATGGGAACAAAATCAGAATTAGCAATCACAACACAGCTACCAGATCTAAGACAGGTGACATAATCCTAAACCCCAGAGGGCCAGCTTTGATTGACATTAGTTCGGAAATCAGGTCTGAACAAGGGCTCCCAGTTGCTCCCATATAAGCAGAGTAAAAAAAAATTTGGAGGGGCTCAAGTAGGTCAGGCCATACCCCAGTAAATTTGACCTAATTTTATATAAAAACACAGCCTTTTCCTCCTTTACAAATTGGTCTACAGCTGATCCAAAATACTCCAACTTCAAGCATAATAAAAGTAGAGAATCCATCTCTCATTGTGTAAAGCATAATTCAAATTTAGAAGTATTTATAGCATATGCATACAATCTGTAACAAGAGACTATTCCTAAAATGTTTCAATTTCTGGATATTTCTCATACTCAGGTTGCCTGAGGAATGTTGGGAGGCTGAGGTCTCATAAACCATCTTGACAAGCTTTACAAAAATGACTGCGCTTTTGTTTTTGTTTTTTTGTACTAAAATCTTCAGTGGATTTTAATCTTAAGCTTTAGCGGGACAAAATTCCTAAACAAAATATGTGTTCAAAACTCTGTCCCAGACACTTTATGACCTTGGCAGGTCACTTCATTTTTTTTCTTTAGTCCTAGTTTGTTTCCCCTTTAAAAAAAAATAATAGTAAAGGTAATTAACTTACTGTATCATTGTGATGATTTATTAAATTAATAAAAATATATATTTACAATTTCTGATGCAGCACCTGCAACACTAACCATAAAGGTAAGATAAAGGGCGTTAGGTATCTTCAAGTAAATACATATTTGAACACAGACTAGGAATATTATCTGGTAGATGATAATGGCTATTGAGCTATAAATTCTGCCCTATGGACCTTCTAGTGCAGTGAGAGATGTAAGAAACATATAAAAATGGTAGCAGTACTAACAATAGTATTTCTACTTAAGGGTAGTACTGAACCTTCAAAAATATAGGTGTCATTTCTCCCTAGGATGGTTGGAAAAGGTGGGATTTGAACATGGCCTATAATTATGGGAATAGGAAAAGCAAAGGCTGATAAACTGGGGGAAATAGCTTAAACAATAGGTTAAATACACACTGAATAGAATACCAGTTTGTAGAGATGACCAATTCATCTAGGGAACAATTGAGTTAAGGCTAAGAAGGTTAGGGCCATATTGTAGAGATGTGGGAGGCCAGGCTGATGTTTGGATTTGATATGTAGGCAGTGGGTATCAGTGATGGGTGTTGAGTAGTAAAACAGCATGTTTAGACATTGTTTTAAAAAAAACTAGACTTGTTATTGGAAGGAAAAGTTGGAGGAGGAAATCATAGAGAGGCAACTGTTACAAAGCCTGGAGGCACTGAAACCATCTAAACCATTAATACCTATACCACAACTGAGATAACAAAATGGGTGATAGTAAAGTTGTCTATGTTTCCTCTCTCATCTGTCTTAAGTCAGGATACCAAAGCACATGAGTAACCTTACATTCTAGTCCAAAAAACCCAAGAGGAAAATGGTTAGGCTAAGAGCAAGAACCTCTGTATCAATAATAAGGGGCATCAGAGCTCTGAAAGGAGAATGCTATTGTCAGCAAATGACCCCGGTGAAGTGCTGTTTTGAATGACTTTACCTTTTAAGAGTCTTGTGCTATTGCCCTATTATGTATTCTAGAGACAACATTTTAGATACTTGCACTTTATTGAGCATAATGACAAGTTTCAAGAAATTCAGTTTTCCTCTTCTGTTAGCAAAAAGAGCATGGGTGCTTGATAACATACTCCCAAAAACTTTTCTGCCAGTTTATGATACTGTCCCCAAGAACTCCAAGAATATTAACTTTTAAGATGAGCACTGAAATTTAGGAAGAGAAAATGCCAGTATAGAGTTGGAGTGTCTCTCTCTTACTGGCTTCAAAATACTTTGCAAAGATAATCTCAAAGGTCTTTACAAGAAAGCAGATAGGTGATAACTACTGTCATTCTATTGAGTAAAAGTGGGTGATCAGGTGTAGACAGGTGAAAGTGAAGGTCACCTTCATAAATTCAATGACAGAGTCATTTCAACACTTTGTCAATACACGGTAAGAATTAAGAGCTGCTGCTGAGTTACACTTTAAAGATTAGAGGGAGAAACCTTTTGCAATAATCAACCCATGCCTTGGCTGCTCAGTGATGTTTCCTGCTTCTACTTTTTTTTTTTTGAAAGATAGTAAAAATTGGTAGATGCAAAGGTAACTAAGAATTTGACTTTCCCAACATCTTCTTAGGAATAAGGTCTTAAATGACTTGATCAGCCAATTTATTGGCTCTCTACAATATACAATGATAGCTACAGATTAGTCTAGGCTGTCTTGGTTTGAAAGCAACAAGATTACTCATTGAATGAATATCAGGTACCAAGCTAGGGAGATGCAAAGATGAGTTATAATTAGTGTTATAAATAACATGCTACAGGGAGCAAAAGAGAAGAGAAAAGCATTTCCACTGGCCTGAGACAAGGGACTGGTTCTTTATAGAAGTAGTATGTATTAGATAATAAGTTGTGGGTGCTGCAGAATTTGAGTTAGAAATGAAACTCGACAGCATCTAATCAATTTGCACTCTTAATAGAATGCAATCATAAATATATACCAATGTATTTTGAAAACATGCAAAATCTTTTCAAGTGTATAGCGTTTATTTGTTTGTTTTTGTCATTTTGTGCAAAAGTCCAGTTATGTCAGAACTATCATGAACTCCATTTTATAGTTGGGAAAACAAAGACCCAAAGAGGGTCATATCACAATAATGAAATTAAATAGCCAAATATAAGTACTAATATGCATATTTTGAACTCACTCCAATAAAGAATTTGAATATGAATATTAAAGAGATGAATTCTAAAGCAAGTCTTTCACAACTTATATTTCCATTCTACATTATTTTCTTTATAGCCTCATATCTAATTTCTTTATTTTCACACCCTAACAACTTAAAACAAAAATGCATAAGGTGACTATTCCAAACAATGATTTACAAGGTTGTAGGTATTAAAATGCAGAGTGAAGAGGTTATGATTTTTATTTGCACATAAGTTTCTTCAGTTTGCTAGCACTGTACTAAACATCCTTGAAGTGACCCACCCACTAACTCGTTTTTGTTGTTGGCAAATATTATGAAGCAATGACAACTAAACTGTTGAATTATACAGGCTGATTACAGGTCCTATTCTAGCATTTGGGGAAGTCCAGGCAGGGACATCAAGAAGGATGGAATAAAACCACTTTAATTTCTCACTGATTAAAACAAGTTCTCCACAGAATGCTATCAGTGAGAAAACTGAATCTCTGTCTAGAGTTTTTTTTTTTTTTAAAGATTTTATTTATTTATTTGTCAGAGAGAGAGAGAGGGAGAGAGAGCAAGCACAGGCAGACAGAATGGCAGGCAGAGGCAGAGGGAGAAGCAGGCTCCCTGCTGAGCAAGGAGCCCGATGTGAGACTCGATCCCAGGACGCTGGGATCATGACCCGAGCCGAAGGCAGCTGCTTAACCAACTGAGCCACCCGAGCCGAAGGCAGCTGCTTAACCAACTGAGCCACCCAGGCGTCCCTCTGTCTAGAGTTCTTAAGAGAGGTATAAAAAATGAGGTTTGTTGGATCATTTCTGTATATGAAAAGGAAAATGTATTTTCTACAAGTAATTAAAATGAAAGGACCTAATATTGGTATCTGATGATTCCATAATGGTGTATTAATTACATTCATTGTGAATCTGCATTAGATAGATGAGTTGACATTGAGCTATCACAGTTTCTCAGACTTGTAATCCTCATGTAATTAGATTTCTAAGAAAAGTCTTCTCGACCAAATACCTTTTCAAATACATTTTGCATCATATGGTGAAAAAGAAAGAGCAAGAGATGTGGTTATTATGACTCATTTGACCAATAACTACCTTTATTACCTTGGACCTTCACCTTTACATCTTTGAGTCTCACTTTTATAATCCGTAATACTATGAGTAGAATAAATGATCTCTAGGTTATTCTAGCTCCATTATCCTATGATGTTTAGACATGACTACTCTAACTTTAGAGAAGAGTATATTTTCATAAGCTCAGCAGATATTTTAAAAAATCTCTGTTTTTTCACCTTTACAGTTTGAGGGAATACTGTATTGCTGTTAAGGCTTCAGAATCTCAAATATTCCCAGGTGAATATTTGAGCTTTAAAAAACCATAGCTTCCTTTAACGCACTAGTTAGCAGGAGAAACATACAAATAAATACACAATACACATATCCAGAGAGACTCTGGAACTAGCTATTTCTTAAAATAAGTTTAGTAAGCTAGAACTACAAACTTCTGAGCCCATGTATGGAGACAAGCCAAAACAATGGACATCATATTTACTTTAAGGAGAAAAATCTGTTTACTCTTCAATAATTACCTGACTTGTGTTCACTTAAAATACAATTTTCCAATGGAAAATTAGATATTGCTGTATTGTCTTTGAGAAAAGTCTTACATATGGTCTAAAGAAAATATTTGGAGATGGAAAGTATCCCTTCAAACTGACTCTAAGGAAGACAAATTCATTTCTAGATTTTTTTTCTTTCTATCTTCCATATGCACTGATTAGCCTTGAATAGAAGTGATATTTTTTCTTTAACTTTAGAGATAGACACAATCTTTTTGAAACTTAGAGACCTTGTAATCATTTCATCTCAATGTTACCTAATGTATCTGTACCAAACATACTTAAGAAAAGGCAGCCAATATATTAATGTAAAATATATTTGGAAAGGATAATGAAGTTATATGAGGTTAATAATGGATTTTTTTTAAAAACTCCCTATGAGGGCAATAAATATGTTTCTATGTCTATAATGCCTTGGGACTTCCTAAGAAATAGTAAAAAAAAAAATCAAATTAGAGAATATACCTACACTTCATCCATGCATTGCTAGCTCCACATCTCTCACTAGGCTGGCTGTTTCTTGGAATACTTGGGGTCTATCCTTGCAAAAAATGAACATTTGGAAGAACATGTATGGTATCCTAGCTAAAATAGCCAAGATGTTTATCTGTACCTCATTATTATTCTATTTTTCTTATTATTAGAGTTGAAATTTCCCATTGCAGGGGTTTTATGGCCTCCAAGGCCAAGTAACTATTCAAAAAGAGGAAAATTAAGGCATTGAACTACTTTCCTTGTCTACTATACATTAAGCAGTATTCCATAGTTCAAGGATTGTTAATTGTCATTATCCACATTTGACTGACTACAGAACCAATATGGCCTCTCTCTTCCAAAATATATTGCTTAAATTAAAATAACACATTTTAGCTTGAAAAGTCAATAATTCCAAGACATCCCTAGGAAAACACACCCCTTATCATGTAACTTTTATGGAATTATTTTCAATGCCATCTCCTAAGATGAAACTACTAAATAAAATATAAGAGATAGAAGTTATAAAATTATTAAATTTCAAGTTTGGAGCCAAAAGCTACATGTTACCTGATTACTGTTAAGAGGCTGAAGGGAGAAAAGCTGTAGTAAAAGCAAAAGTACTCATACAGAGGAAGAATGGGAATCGAGGCATAGAGTCAAGAACTAAGGGTAAAGAAGGAAGGAATTCTGGTATAGATATTCAAAATCTCAGCTCTTATTTTCACATTGCCTCATTTCATAGACTTTTTAATATAGAGACTTTTGACTCTTTGGTTTGAAAAGCTTACAAATCTCTATAGATGCCTTCTCACACACACACTGAAATGAACCAGATAAACATCAGAACCCTGGTAATTTAATACTAAGCTTGGAAGGAAGCTGAACTGAATGTTTCATGAATATCACAGCCCACAGTTTTCAGAGCACTGAACCTAGAGGTCATTCCTTCTCCTAAAACTACCATAGAGCAAGATCTGTAACCTGAAATGTCTGTCTCAATTGCACAGAGAAATGATTATTTTCTAGGGCAGCCATAGCCTTTTGCCAAACATATCCTAGAGGAGAGAAACTCTTCAATTTCTAGATTTCTCACACCTGTAAAAAAAGAAAATTAGACAAAATAGTAGGTAGAACCACAGGAATATAGTTGAGAAACTTCAGAAAGACAATGAATGCAATCTGCAATAGCTTTCTCAACTTAACCTCTATCAGGGTGAAACTCAAAAAACTTATTTGAGATGATACCATATCAGGCTATTAAAAAGTCAAACAAACAGAATCATGAGAGAAACATTTCTCTGGACCTGATGCAGCTAAGAGTACTACCAATTCCTTAGTAAGGAAGGATTGAAAATATTTTCCAAACAACTATGTTTACTAAATAAAATTCTTATCCTATCTATCTATCCATCCACACACAGAGAAGTTGACTGTTTAGAAAACATCTAAGTTCAGCCATCAAGTTATTCATTTGTTGGAGTGATGATTCTAAATAAAAAGAATTCTTCCAGGGCTGCTCTCTGTATAAGTCCATATTCTTTGACTATACCAAGATCAAATGAAAATGTTTTGGGTCTAAAAACTGTACTTAAGCTCGATATAAGTGGTGAGAGTTGCAAGCCTAGCCAATGAATTAGTATACAGCATTTTAAGTTGATAATTAAAGATTCACAAATCTTTCTTCCAAACAAATAAATAAAAGAAAATCCTAACCAAAACCAAAGTAGTATAAACATTTCTACAAAATCTTTATGACTTGATTTTGCTCATATAACTATCTAATAAATCAAAGCACAACTAGAAATTTTGAATTCACCACTACAAAAATCTTTATGAGGATGGAAGGCATAAATCAAATGCTAAAAACAAAATGCTAAAGCATTTGCTATTGTTTTCACACAACTCTCACTCACAATATATCCTCATTTAACTCTATTACTCAGCAATCAACTGCAAAGGAAAGAGAATATAAATTTATTTTTTTAATTAAACACCTAATGAGAAGGTAATTATCATTCTGAAGGAGATTTTTGCTTCTTTTGCTCGATAGACTAAGTTGTTATAGTTAAAACATACCTGTGAATGAACTAGAGATTAGAGGAAACACCAACAGGCTTTAAGATGATAGATACTTCTGTAGGTCCTATTACCTTTAGAAACTATACATCTTTTCCTAGATTGAACCCTCATAATAGTGTGGGAAAGCTATTCCTAAATTTATGTTTGCCAGAACAGTGGGATGAACTGACCAGTCTGAGCAAGTGAAACATTAACAAATAATGTTAGGTTTATGTCATTAGGCATTTAGTACTCTGCCATATTTGTTTGCTTGCTTGTTTTTTTCTGTTTTGGCTCTGATTCCCTAGTTTGCTGGGGTTTTTTCTTTTGTCTTTACTACACTTGGAACTAATGTCTAAGATAGAAGAACAACTAAAATATGGGGAGAGTAACAGCAAAAAAATAGCAGCACAAGAATTTCTTATAGCTTGTCTTCTCCTCCAGAAACATCAATTTGAATAACTAGCCACATGTAAAAATTACTTCACAAGAGACAAGGACTCCAGGTGAGGGATTGCAGCACCTAGGTGAAGCAAAGAAATTAGAAAAGAATCATCAACAAGAACAGGAAACATTGATTTACACTATTCTCATCATCTCTTCCGCAAGCCAGAGTAGTCCAGCACACAGAGATACACCCTCCCCATGGAAGGAGAGTAAACTGAGTACCCAGCGCACCACAGACCACAGAACCAGCCCATCCCATCACAGGCTAACTCCATGGCCTTAGGTAATTTCCATTAGGCTCCTATAAAGCCAGGCCCCTGGCACCTGCCAGCTCCAGCAGGCCCAGGGATCTCTCTAAGAAGCTCCTGTAGCCTCAGGTTCCCATAAGCCTAGGCCCCCAAGTAGGCCCAGCACCAGGCTGACTACATACACTCAGACCTCCAGCACACCCAACTACCAGCCAAGTCCTCCTAGACCTAGACTCCAGACAAGACCCTGTGGACCCAAACTCCCAGACCACTCCAGTGACAGTCTAGTCTCTATAGACTCAACCACTAAGCCAGCCCCCTAAGTCAGGTTACAGGCCAACTCCCATGGCCCTAAGTTCTAAGCTCATTCCAGGGCCAGGCCAGACCCACAACCCCAGGTTCCCAGCCTGTCCTACTACTGGATGAGTCTCTGCAGATCAAGATGCCAAGCTATCCCAGTCATGCCCAGGGCCTGGCTGGCCCTGTGAACCATGGTCCACGCAGATCCAGGTCCCAGGCCTACTACAGCATAATCAAGTGCCAGGCCCATCCACATGGATCAAGAAACTAGGATTGTCCCTTTGTACACAAAGGACTGCCCACTTTCTGACTCAAGCACCAGACCCGCCCACCCAAGAACATCAGCAATAAGCCCACCTGCAGACACAACCAGATGGCTACCCAGAATCTCTGGACAGGTTGACTTGTGAATGGCTTTGCCTACCAAATCCAATCAGTAAAGACTGGAATAGGTACCTACCTCCTCAAATACATAAGCACAAATGCAAGGATTATAGGATCATGAATAATCAAAGAAACATGACTCCACCAAAAGAAACTAATACAACTCTAAGGAATCACCCTAAGGAAATAAAAATCTATGAAGTGTCTGAAAATAATCCAGTGTAATCCTCTTAAAGAAATTCAATGAACAACAAGAAAACACAGACAGGACAACTAAATGAAAACAATGCATTAACAAAAGAGAAGCTCAACAAAGAAAGAGAAAACAAAAAAAAAAAAAAAAAGGAAAAAAGAAAGAAAAATTCTAGAGTTGAAAATACACTGATTGAACTGAAGAATTCAACAGACAGTTTCAACAGAATACTCAACCAAGCAGAAGAATTAATGAAGTAGAAGACAGGTCATTTGAAATCATTTAGTCAGAGGATCAAAAAGTAAATAAAATAAAATTAAAAAGAAGTAAGAAAGGCTACTTGAATTATAGAATACCATTAAAAGAAACAATCTACCCATTACTGGAGTCACAGTATGAGAAGACAGGGAGAAAGGAGCAGAAATCTTATTTAAAGAAAAAATGACTAGGAATTCTGAAATTCCAGGAGAGATTTGGACTTTTAATTTCAGGAAGCTAATAGATCACCCCCAAATTTCAACTCAAAACAATCTTCTCCAAACACATTATAATAAAACGTCCAAAATCAAAGACAAAATTTTAAAGGGGCGCCTGGGTGGCTCAGTGGGTTAAGCTTCTGCCTTCAGCTCAGGTCATGATCTCAGTGTTTTGGGATCCAGCTCCATGTTGGGCTCTCTGCTCAGCAGGGAGCCTGCTTCCCTCTTCTCTCTGTCTGCTTCTCTGCTTACTTGAGAGCTCTCTCTGTGTCGAATAAATAAAATTAAAAAAAAATTTTAAAACAGCAAGAGAAAAAAGTTTTCACATATAAGGGAATTCCAATAAGGCTATCAATAGATTTCTCAGCAGAAACCTAGAAGACCAGGAGAGAGTAAGAAGATATATTCAAACTGTTAAAAGAAAAAACTGCCAAAGAATATTTTACTCACCAAAGTTGGTCTTTCAGTAATGAAACAGAGATACTTTCCAGAACAAAAGCTGACCAAGTCATCACCATTAGTCCTGCCTTACAAGATGCTGGAAGGTATTCTTCAAGCTAAAATGAAAGGATACTGATTAATAACATGAAAAAATAAAAGAGTCAAGCATAATCATAGAGGTAAATATATAGTCAAATTCAGAATACTCTAATACTTTAGTACAGTGGTATTTTAATGAATTAACTCTAGTAAAAAGGTTTAAAGAATGAAAGTATTAGAAATAAATGTAGCTGCAATAATTTGTTAATGGATGAACAATATAAAAAGAATTAAACAGGACATCAAAAATGTAAAATAAGGAGAGAGAGTAAAAGGGTAACATTTTCATATGTGATTGAAGGTCAGTTGTTATCATCTTAAAACATACTGTTATATTTACAAGATGTTTTATATAAGCCTTATGGTAAGCACAAACCAAAAACCTTGGTTGACAGCCAAAAGTTGACAGGAAAAGGAAAAAGAGAAGGGGATCAAAGTATTTGATTACAGAAATCATCAATTCACAAAGAAAAACAGCAAAAAAGGAAGAATGGAACAAGGAAACTACAAAAGCCAGAAAATGAGATGACAGTAATAAGTCCTTGCCTATGAACAATTACTTATATGTTAATATATTAATTAACCCAGCCAAAAAGGCTTTGAGCAGCTGAATAGATTAAAAAATGAGAAGACAAGATCCAACTATATGCTGTCTATACTTCACCATTAAGGACACGCACAGGCTCAGAATGAAGGGATAAAAAAAGATACTCCATGCAAATGGAAAACAAAAGTGAGCAGGGGAAGCTAAAACAAAACAAAACAAAACAAAACACAAAACAGACTTTAATAAAAAACTGTCACAAAAGGCAAATAAAGTCATTATAAAATGATAAAGGGGCCAATTCATCAAGAAGATAGAACAAATGTAAACATATATACACCCAACCAATATCAGAGCACCTGAATATATAAAGCAAATAATAGATCTAAAGGGAGAGAGAGACAGCAATACAATAATTGTAGGAGGCTTCAATACTCCACATTCAACAGTAGATCAATCATGTAAAAAGAAAATCAATAAGGTAATCCTGAACTCAAACATCAGCTTAAACCAAATAGATCTAATAGACATGCACAGAACATTGTACCCAAGAGCCACAGAAGAGTCTTTTCTAAAAATCAGAACATTCTCTAGGGCAGATCATATGTTATGTCACAAAACAAGCCTCACCAAATCTGAAAGTCTGAAATTATATCAAGTATCTTTTCCAAACAAAACAGTATAAAACTAAAAATCAGTAACAGGAGAAAACTTGAAAATTTACATATGTGTGGAAATTAAACAACATGCTTCCAAACAACCAACAAATCAAAGAAGAAATCAAAAGTGAAATTTAAACATATCTTGAATCATAGGTGAAAATGAAATCACAACACATGAAAAGTTATGGCATAAAACAAAAGCAGTCTAAAGAGAGTTCATAGAGAGAAATGCCTACATTTAAAAAGAGAGAGAAATTTCAAATAAGTGATATAACTTTACACCTCAAGGAACTAGAAAAAGAATAAACTAAGCATGAAATTAGCACAATCTAGGAAATAACAAAGATCAGAGCAAAAGTAAACAAAATAGAGACCAGAAAAAAGTAGAAAAGATCAACAAAACTAAACTGAGTTTTGAAAGATATACAAACTGACAAACTTTTAGCTACACTAATCAAGAAAAAACACGAGAATCAAATCAGAAATGAAAGTGGAGACATTAGAAACAATACCAAAGAAATACAAAGGACCACAATATACTAATATGAGCAATTACATGCCAATAAATTGAATATCCTGCAAGAAATAGATGAATTCCTAGAAACATACAATCTACCAAGACTGCATCAAGAAGAGTTAGAAATTCGAGCTGACAAATAATGAAAAAACCAGCCAACATAAACAGACCAGGAGCAGATGAATTCTAAACATTTGAAGATGAACTGACACCAATCCTTGTCAAACTTTTAACAAAAAAAAACTGAAGAGGAAAGAATACTCCGAAACCCATTTTACAAGACTAGCATTATTACCATGAATACCAATGCCAGAAAGGGACATACAAGAAAAGAAGACTATATGCCAATATTCCTGATAAATGTAGCTGCAAAAATTCTCAACAAAATACTAGCAAACTGAATTCAACAGTACCTTAATGGATCATACACCATGAATCAAGTACAAGTCACCCCTGGGATGCAAAAAATAGTTCAATGTACAAAAACCAATAAATGTGATATATGAGTGAGATAAAAATTATGTGATCATCTCAACAGATACAGAAAAAGTATTTGACAAAATTCAATATCCATTTATGATAAAATTCTCGACAAACTGGGTATATCAAAACAATAGAGACCATATACGACAAGCCCAGAGCAAACATCATATTCAATGGTGAAAACTTGAAAGCTTTTCCTCTAAGATCAGGAACAATTACCCACTCCAACCATTTCAATTCAACACAGTACTGGAAGTCCTAGACAGGACAATTATTCAAGGGAGAGGACAGGAGAGGAGAGGAGAGGAGAGGAGAGGAGAGGTATTATAGTCAGAAAGAAATTAAAAAGTCTATATGCAGATGATATGATCTTATATATAGAAAACCCTAAAAATAACACTGAAAAACAAAATTAATTAAAAAATTCAGTACGAGGCGTCAAGATAGTGGAGAAGTAGCAGGCTGAGATGACATCAGGTAGCAGGAGATCACCTAGTTTATCAAACCATTCTGAACACCTACAAATCCAACAGGAGATCAAAGAGAAGAAGAGCAGCAATTCCAGAAACAGAAAAGCGACCACTTTCTGAAAGGTAGGACCTGCAGAGAAGTGAATCCAAAGTGACAAGAAGATAGACCGCGGCTGGAGGGGCTGGCGACCGGCAAGCGGCAGGGCAAGCAGCAGAGCAACAGATCACAAAAACAGAACGTTTAAAAGTCAGCTCCACTGAGGGACATCATTCCAGAGGCTAAGCTGGGGTGAAGCCCATGTGGAGAAGCATGGTCTCAGGTCCCGTGTGGTCACAGAGGGATTGGGGGTGTCTGAGTGTTGCAGAGCTCACAAGTGTTAGAGTGGGGAGCCACTCCAATACCTGTGGGGACCCTGCTCTTTGAGCAGGGACCCCACAAGAGCCAGGGAGACCCCCAGAAGAGCACAGGGATCTGCTGGGTTTGGAAACTCCAGGCAGGGTTGTGTGCCAGATTCAGAGACACTTGGTCACAGGCTAGGTGAGCTTGGAATGTGGCCAGAGGCCAGGGAGATGGGAGTAACTGAGTGCTTTTCTCTGAGAGCGCACTGAGGAGTGGGGCCCCAAGCTTGCAACTCCTCCAGGCAGAGATTGGGAGGCCGCCATTTTCATTCCCTTCCTCCAGAACTCTACAGAAAATGATCAGGGAACAAAAGCTCCCAAAAACGAACCCGAGCAGATTACTTACCCCAGCCCCTGGCAAGAATGGCACAATTCTGCCTCGAGCAAAGACACTTGAGAATCACTACAACATCCCATCCCCCAGAAGATCAGCAAGAAATCCAGCCAAGACCAAGTTCACTTACCAATGAGAACAGCAGAATTCCAGAGGAGGAGAAAGCAAAGCATGGAATTCATGGCTTTCTCCCCATGATTCTTCAGTCTTGCAAAGTTAATTAATTTTTTTTAATTTTATTTTTTTCTTATGCTAAAATTTTTTAACTTTTACTCTTTCCTCTTTTAATGTTTTAAACTAGTTTATCTTAACAATACCTTTCATAAAAAATATTTTTTGAACTTTCATTATTATAGTCATGTTTTATCCTTCATTGTATCTAACTTTATTTTTTGTATGCACACTGGGTTTTTTCTTCTAAAACAATTTGGGATACAATTTCTAATAGATCAAAATATACCCTAAATCTAGCACAGGGCTTTGTTCTAGTCTCCAGTCTGAGCAAATTCTCTCCACTTTCTTTTTCTTTATTCTCCCAACCAATTTATCAACTCCTTTTTTAGAAATTAAAAAAAATTTCATCTTTATAGTCATATTCCATCCCTTCATCGTGTTTACCCTAATTTTGTGTGTGTGTGTGTATTTTTTTTCCCCCTGTTCTTTAAAATTTTGGGAGGTAGTTTCTTCTAAGAGACCAAAATACTCCCAAAATTAAGTGGGTGACTCTGTTCTATTCACCAGTCTAATATATATATTTTCTTTTTTATATTTTTTCTTTTTTTCTTTTTTTTCTAAACCTCTTTTTACCCCCTTTCTTCCCCCCACGATTTGGGGTCTCTTCTGATTTGGTTAAAGCATATTTTCCTGGGGTCTTTGCCACCCTCTAGTATTTTATTTGCTCCTTCATATATTCTTATCTGGATAAAATGACAAGGTGGAAAAACTCACCACAAAAAAAAAAGAACAAGAGGCAGTACCAAAGGCTAGGGACCTAATCAATATGGACATTGGTAATATGTCAGATCTAGAGTTCAGAATGACAATTCTCAAGGTGCTAGCTGGGGGCTTGAAAAAGGCATGGAAGATATTAGAGAAACCCTGTCTGGGGAAATAAAAGCCCTTTCTGGAGAAATAAAAGAACTAAAATCTAACCAAGCTGAAATCAAAAAGCTGTTAATGAGGTGTAATAAAAAATGGAGGCTCTTACTACTAGGTTAAATGAGGCAGAAGAAAGAATTAGTGATATAGAAGACCAAATGACAAAGAATAAAGAAGCTGAGCAAAAGACAGACAAACAACTACTGGACCACGAGGGAAGAAATCGAGAGATAAGTGATACCATAAGATGAAACAACATTAGAATAATTGGGATTCCAGAAGAAGAAAGAGAAAGGGGAACATAAGGTATATTGGAGAGAATTATTGTAGAGAATTTCCCTAATATGGCAAAGGGAACAAGCATCAAAATGCAGGAGGTGCAGAGAGCCCCCATCAAAATCACTAAGAATAGGTCCACACCCCATCCTCTAATAGTAAAATTTACAAGTCTTAGTGACAAAGAGAAAATCCTGAAAGCAGCCAGGGAAAAGAAGTCTGTAACATACAATAGTAAAAATATTAGACTGGCAGCAGACTTAACCACAGAGACCTGGCAGGCCAGAAAGAACTGGAATGATATATTCAGAGCACTAAAAGAGAAAAACATGCAGCCAAGAATACTATATCCAGCTAGGCTATCATTGAAAATAGAAGGAGAGATAAAAAGCTTCCAGGACAAACAAAAACTAAAAGAATTTGTAAACACAAACCAGCTCTACAGGAAATATTGAAATTGTTCTCTAAGCAAAGAGAGAGCCTGAAAGTAGTAGACCAGAAAGGAATAGAGACAATATACAGTAATAGTCACCTTACAGGCAATACAATGGAACTAAATTCATATGTCTCAATAGTTACCCTGAATGTAAATGGGCTAAATGCCCCAATCAAAAGACACAGTGTATCAGAATGGATAAAAAAACAAAACCCATCAATATGCTATCTACAAGGAACTCATTTTAGACACAAAGACACCTCCAGATTTAAAGTGAGGGGGTGGAAAACAATTTACCATGCTAATGGACATCAAAGGAAAGGTGGAGTGGCAATCCTTATATCAGATCAATTAGATTTTAAGCCAAAGACTATAATAAGAGATGAGGAAGGACACTATATCATACTCAAAGGATCTGTCCAACAAGAAGGTCTAACAATTTTAAACATCTATGCCCCTAACATGGGAGCAGCCAATTATATAAACCAATTAATAACAAAATCAAAGAAAGACATCAACAATAATAAAATAGTAGGGGACTTTAACACTCCCCTCCCTGAAATGGACAGATCACCCAAGCAAAAGATCAACAAGGAAATAAAGGTCTTAAATGACACACTGGACCAGATGGACATCACACATATATTCAGAACATTCCATCCCAAAGCAAAAGAATACACATTCTCCTCTAGTGCACATAGAACATTCTCTACAATAGATCACATCCTGGGTCATAAATCAGGTCTCAAACAGTATCAAAACATTGGGATCATTCCCTGTGTATTTTCAGACCACAATGCTCTGAAGCTAGAACTCAATCACAAGAGGAAATTTGGAAAGAACCCAAATACATGGAGGCTAAAGACCATCCTTCTCAAGAATGAATGGGTCAACCAGGAAATTAAAGGAGAACTGAAAAAATTCATGGAAACAAATGATAATGAAAACACAATGGTTCAAAATCTGTGGGACACAGCAAAGGCAGTCCTGAGAGGAAAATATATAGTGATACAAGCCTTTCTCAAGAAACAAGAAAGTTTCAAATACATAACCTAACCCTACACCTAAAGGAGCTGGAGAAAGAACAACAAAGAAAGCCTAAACCCAGCAGGAGAAGAGAAATCATAAAGATCAGAGCAGAAATCAATGAAATAGAAACAAAAAAAAAAAAATAGTACAAATCAACGAAACTAGGAGCTGGTTCTTTGAAAGAATTAATAAGATTGATAACCCCCTGGCCAGACTTATCAAAAAGAAAAGGGAAAAGACCCAAATAAATAAAATCATGAATGAAAGAGGAGAGATCACGGCCAAGACCAAAGAAATACAAATAATTATAAGAACAAATTATGAGTAACTATACACCAGCAAATTTGACAATCTGGAAGAAATGGATGCATTGCTAGAGACATATAAACTACCAAAATTGAACCAGAAAGAAACAGAAAAGCTGAACAGACCCATAACCAGTAAGGAGACTGAAGCAGTCATCCAAAATGTCCAAACAAACAAGAGCCCAGGGCCAGACTGCTTCCAAGGGGAATTCTACCAAACATTTAAAGAAGAATTAATACCTATTCTGAAACTGTTCCCAAAAATAGAAATGGAAGGAAAACTTCCAAACTCATTTTATGAGGCCAGCATTACCTTGATCCCAAAACCAGACAAAGATCCCATCAAAAAAGAGAATTACAGACCAATATCCTTGATCAAAACAGATGCGAAAATTCTCACCAAAATACTAGCCAATAGGATCCAACAGTATATTAAAAGGATTATTCACCACAACCAAGTGGGATTTATTCCAGGGCACAAGGTTGGTTCAACATCAACAAATCAATCAATGTGATAAATACATTAATAAAAGAAAGAACAGGAACCATATGATACTCTAAATAGATGCTGAAAAAGTATTTGACAAAGTACCGCATCCTTTCCTGATCAAAGCTCTTCAAAGTGTAGGGATACAGGGTATATACCTCAATATCATCAAAGCCATCTATGAAAAACCCACCATGAATATCATTCTCAATGGAGAAAAACTGAGAGCTTTTCCACTAAGGTCAGGAACACAGCAGGGATGTCCATTATCACCACTGCTATTCAACATAGTACTAGAAGTCCTAGCCTCAGCAATTAGACAACAAAAAGAAATTGAAGGCATCCAAATTGGCAAAGAAGAAGTCAAACTATCACTCTTTGCAGATGATATGATACTATATGTGGAAAACCCAAAAGACTCCACTCCAAATCTGCTAGAACGTGTACAGGAATTCAGTAAAGTGTCAGGATATAAAATCAATGCACAGAAATCAGTTGCATATCTTTACACCAACAACAAGACAGAAGAAAGAGAAATTAAGGAGTCAATTCCATTTACAATTGCATCCAAAACCATAAGATACCTAGGAATAAACCTATAACCAAAGAGGCAAATATTCTATACTCAGAGTACTATAAAGCACTCATGGAAGTCACAAAGAAATGGAAAAATGTTCCATGCTCATGGATTGGAAGAATAAATATTGTGAAAATGTCTATGCTACCTAAAGCAATCTACACATTTAAAGCAATTCCTATCAAAGTACCATCCATTTTTTCCAAAGAAATGGAACAAATAATCCTAAAATTTATATGGAACCAGAAAAGACCTCGAATAGCCAGAGGAATATTGAAAAAGAAAACCAAAGTTGGTGGCATCACAATTCCAGACTTCAAGCTCTATTACTAAGCTGTCATCATCAAGACAGCATGGTACTGGCACAAAAACAGACACATAGATCAATGGAACTGAATAGAGAGTACAGAAATAGACCCTCAACTCTATGGTCAACTAATCTTTGGCAAAGCAGGAAAGAATGTCCAATGGAAAAAAGACAGCCTCTTCAATAAATGGTGTTGGGAAAATTGGACAGCCACATGCAGAAAAATGAAATTGGACTATTTCCTTATACCACACATGAAAATGGACTTAAATGGATGAAGGACCTCAATGTGAGAAAGGAATCCATCAAAATCCTTGAGGAGAACACAGGCAGCAACCTCTCCAACCTCAGCCGTAGTAACTTCTTCATAGGAACATCGCCAAAGCAAGGAAAGCAAGGCAAAAATGAACTATTGGGACTTCATCAAGATCAAAAGCTTTTGCACAGCAAAGGAAACAATTAACAAAACCAAAAGACAACTGACAGAATGGGAGAAGATATTTGCAAATGACATATCAGATAAAGGGCTAGTGTCCAAAATCTATAAAGAATTTATCAAACTCAGCACCAAAGAACAAATAATCCAATCAAGAAATGGGCAGAGGACATGAACAGACATTTCTGCAAAGAAGACATCCATATGGCCAACAGACACATGAAAAAGTACTCCACATCTCTCGGCATCAGGGAAGTAGAAATCAAAACCACAATGAGTTACCACCTCACACCAGTCAGAATGGCTAAAATTAACAAGTCAGGAAATGACAGATGATGGCAAGGATGTGGAGAAAGGGGAACCCTCCTACTGTTGCTGGGAATGCAAGCTGGTGCAACCACTCTGGAAAACAGCATGGAGTTTCCTCCAAGAGTTGAAAATAGAGCTACCCTATAACCCAGCAATTGCACTACTGGGTATTTACCCTAAAGATAAAAATGTTGTGATCTGAAGGGGCACGTGCACCTGAATGTTTATAGCAGCAATGTCTACAATAGTCAAACTATGGAAAGAACCTAGATGTCCATCAACAGATGAATGGATAAAGAAGAAGTGGTATATATATACAATGGAATACTATGCAGCCATCAAAAGAAATGAAATCTTGCCATTTGTGATGACATGGATGGAACTAAAGGGTATTATGCTTAATGAAATAAGTCAATCAGAGAAAGACAATTACTATATGATCTCCCTGATATGAGAAAGTTGAGAGGCAACGTAGGGGTTTTGGGGGTAGGAAAAGAATAAATGAAACAAGAGGGAATCGAGAGGGAGACAAACCATAAGAGACTCTTAATCTCACAAAATAAACTGAGGGTTGTTGAGGGGAGGGGTTTAGGGAGAGGATGGTGGGGTTATGGATATTGGGGAAGGTATGTGCTATGGTGAGTGCTGTGAAGTGTGTGAGCCTGGCGATTCACAGACCTGTAACTCTGGGGCTAAAAATACATTATATGTTAATTAAAAAATTTAAAAAAAATTCAGTAAAGTTGCAGGATACAAAACCAACATCTGAAAATCAGCTGCATCTCTATATACGAACAAGGAACTATCTAAAAAAAAATCCTTTTTACATTAATATCAAAAACTGCAAAATATCTAGTAATAAGTTTAACCAAGGAGATGAAAGTTCTGTTAATTGAAAACTATAAGGCACTATTGAACGAAATTGAAGAAGACATAAATAAATGGAAAGATATCTCATGCTCATGAATCAGAAGAATTAATACTGTTAAAATGACCATACCACCAAATGCCATCTATGGATTCAATGCAATTCCCATTAAAATTCCAATGGCATCTTTCACAGAAATAGAAAAAATAATCTTAAAATATGTATAGAAAAACAAAAGACCCAAATATAGTCAATGTAATCATGAAAAAGAACAACGCTGAAGGCATCAAAACTCCTGTTTTCAAAATTTTATTAGAAAGCTATAGCACTGGGGCGCCTGGTGGCTCAGTGGGTTAAGCCTCTGCCTTCAGCTCCGGTCATGATCTCAGGGTCCTGGGATCGAGCCCCGCATTGGGCTCTCTGCTCAGTGCCTGCCTTTCTGCCTACTTGTGATTTCTGTCAAGTAAATAAATAAAATCTTAAAAAAAAAAAAAAAAAGAAAGAAAGTTATAGTACTCAAAACAGTATTGTATTGGCAATCAAAAAACAAACACATAGATCAATGGAACACAATGGAGAGACCAGAAATAAACACATACCTATACAGTGAACTAATATTTAATAATAGAGTCAAGAATACTAAGTGAAGAAAAGATAATCTCTTCCATAAATGTTGTTGGGAAAACTGAATTGTTCCAAATCAATGAAATTGGACCCCTAACTTATAGCAGTCACAAAAATTAACTCAATATTGACTAAAGGCTTAAATAGAAGACCCAAACTATAAAACTCCTAGAAGAAAACAGAGAAAAATCTTGAAACTTTTGGATGGGACACCAAAAGTGCAAGCAAGAAAAACAAAGATAAACAAATGGGAAGACACCAAACTAAAATCTTCTGCCTAAAACAAAACAACAACAACAACAACAACAACAACAAAACAATAATAAAAAATCAGCAAAATGAAAAGGCCATCTATGGAAGGGGAGAAAATATTTGCAATCTCAAAATGTGTTAATATCAAAAATATATACAAGGAACTCATACAACTCAACAGCAAAAAACCAAAGAATCCAATTTTTAAATGGCCAAGGCACTTAAATAGACATTTTTTCAAAGACATACAAATGGTCAACAAGTACATGAAAAGCTGTTCAATGTCTCCAACCACCAGGGAAATGCAAATCAAACACACAATGAGAAAGCACTTAACATTGGTTATAATAGCTTTTATCAAAAAGACAAAAGATAACAAGAGGTTGGCAAGAATGTGAGAAGAGGGAATCTTTGTGCACTGTTGGTGGGAATGTAACTTGGTGAGGCTACTATGGAAAACAGTATAGAGTTTCCTAAAAATTAAAAATAGGACTACCATAGGATACAGCAATCCCACTTTCATACATATATGCTGAAGGAATGAAATCACTATCTTAAAGAGATATCTGCATTCCAATATCCACTGCAGCATTATTTAAAATAGCCAAGACATGGAAACAACCCATGTCTACCAAAGATGAATGGATAAAGAAAATGAGTATATACATACAATATAATATTATTGAGCCATGAAAATAGAAGGGAAACCTGCTACTTGTGACAACATGGATGAACCTTGAGAGGATTATACTAAGTGAAATAAGTCAGACAAAGACAAACACTGTATGTACTTATTTATACATGGAATTTGGAAAAAGCTGGTACTCCCAGAAATAGAAAGTGTAATGGTGGTTGGCAGGAGCTGGAGGGGTGGGGGAAATGGGGAGGTGTTGGTGTAGATGTACACACTTCCAGCTATAAGATGAATACGTTCTGGGGATCTAATGAATTGTGATTCTGATTAAAGTTACTGCATTATATATTTTAAAGTTTTTAACACAGTAGATTCTAAATGTTATCACCAGGGGGGAAAAGGTAATTATGTGAAGAAGTGTATATGTTAAGTAAACTTATTGTGATAACTATTTCACAACATATATGTATATGAAATCATAACATTATGCTGCTTAAACTTACATACATGCTAATAATATCTCAAAAAAGCTGCAAAAATAAAGAGCAAACATTTCATGGTAGTGTACACTTTGCCATTAGCAAAACAGCAGAAACTTTGTAACAGTATTAGATCTTCATTAACCAAAGTTAGTATGTTCATTTGTGAAGCAATATGAAAAAAAATTAAAATTACAGGAAAATTTTCATTATGAACCAATTCTTAAATTCCGCTCTGGGAAACAGACTTTAAGGTAGTCCCATAATCTCTGCCTTCTGGTAGTCATATGCTTATAAAAGTTCCCTCCCATTGACTCTAGCAGGACCTGTGCTTTGCTTCTAACCAATAGCAATAGGCTTTCACTCTTATGATTTTGTTACATAAGACTCAATCTTGCTAACCGATTTCTTACTCTTTGCTGGCTTTGAAAAAACAAGCTTCCATGAAACTTAAAATTACAAGAAAATAAATGGTGTCAACAACCATGAAAAAAGTGGAGGGAAATATGGTGGCTCAGTTGGCTGAGTGTCTAACTCTTGGTTTTGGCTCAGGTCATGATTTCGGTGTCATAAGATTGAGCCTCACATAGAGCTCCATGCTCAGTGTAGAGTCTACCTGAGAATCTCTCCCTCATCCTCTACCCCTCTCATGTGCTTGATCTCACTCTTTCTCTCAAATAAATAAATAAAATATTTTTTTAAAAGTAGGGGGGCGTGGATATTTTCCTAGCTGAGTCTCTAGCTAAGAACCCAGACCTGGACAACACCTAGATCACAGCCTATGATATTCTAAGCAGAGAACCCAGTTAAGCTGTGCCCAGACTTCTCTGAGATAACAGGTATTATTTTAAGTTGCTAAATCTGTGGTAATTTGCTATATACATTAATATAATTCCACAATCAAAAAGTTGATTTAAAATGTAAATGCCCATAAAAAGTATGCAATTCTGAATTACCTTTGTGAGAAATTACATATAAAGTATGAGAGAACTAGCAGAAACTGGCATTAATTGCTCAAAAGATAAAGAATTATCATTTTAAATTTAACAAAATTTTAAAACTATTGTACTATGAGACTCAAATGTCCAAAGCTTCAGTCAATCTGAGTATCCCTACAAGAAGTGCCATCCTTCTATACCATTACATCACTTTTCTCCTACCTGTTCTTAAGGCTCCAGGTTCTCCTGGAAACTTCCTTTTATCACCAAATTCTGGTCACTTTATCTCTATGGACTTATAACATCTGACCTCTCCTCCTATGAATTCCACTCTGAGTCCTCATTATTCCAGTTCTATATAATAGTGTATCAACTAGTCTTCATGCCTTATTTATTAAATAAGAACTTAGGAAATACATTCCTTGTGGTAGAACATTCAGTAAAGCCTTATATAAAATGCTGTCAGAGTATCTTTCTAAATAACCGTCATGATCAGGTAAAAGATCTATCAAAGGCACCCCATTATCAGAGACTGCCTGACTTCATATTTCAGTTAACTTTCAATCAATCAACAAATCCCTTAGAATTTGTCTAGAAGAGCTAAATACATTACTTAGCCAATTAAGAAAAATAAAAACTATTTCCATAAAAACAAAATATATTTTATCATAGAAAGTAAACTTTTATTTATTTATTTATTTATTTTTAAAGATTTTATTCATTTGAGAGAGAGGCAGTGAGAGAGAGCATGAGCGAGGAGAAGGTCAGAGAGAGAAGCAGACTCCCCATGGAGCTGGGAGCCCGATGCGGGACTCGATCCTGGGACTCCCAGGATCATGCCCTGAGCCGAAGGCAGTCGTCCAACCAACTGAGCCACCCAGGCGTCCTGAAAGTAAACTTTTAGATACAATATATTAAACTTTATGACACAGATCTAATAGTACTTACTGATAGGGTTATTGTGAGAATAAAGGGAAAAATAGGCATTAAGCCCTGGAACCATCACATGAGACATCTTTAACCATTCAATAAATTGGAGTAATTATTTTTTCATATTCCTATTTAAATTTTCACCATAATCAAGTATTATTTTTCAAATGGACAATTAAATAATTTAGTTACAACAAGAACATATCTTTCAAGAAATGACAGTTGATAATTTTATACTTCTATACATATGCACAGAAATTATTTAGGAGATGACTGCTATAATTCAGGAACAGAAATTAAGCCCTAATACATGAGAATGAAAACTCAGTTTTAAGACATATTGAAGAAAGGTCTGAAAGAACTTGATGATTATATGGATGAAAAGGTAAAGATAGAAGCTCCCAGAAAGACCTTTGTACTTCAGGCTTGAAAAGATATGGTGGTTCACCACTAACATTAAACAAAGTGAGAATTAAATTTAGTTTGAGACATGTTGAATTTAAGGCGATATAGAAATTTCTGATAGTGATCACCAGTAGACAACAGAAGAATGCCTCTACCTCAGCACTGAACAACTTAAGAGGAGGAACCTTGTTTTACTCATTTAGTCACGTTTCTTCAAGTACAGATGCTTGCACTAGAAAGTATTCAACAAAACATTTAATTCAGTTGAGTGTTCTATTTTGGAAAGATCAGAAGGCCCAAGAGAAAGGACATCATCAGTATCAAAACGCCTATTCTCTTTTCAATCAAAACTCAGCAGGAACCAGAAATATCCATAAATGTTTACAGTCTCAGCAATCCAGAACAGAAACAATATATCTGGAAAAGAATAGGGTTAACTCAAAGCCCTATAGTTTTGCCAAAGTTTTGGAAAAAGTTTTTTTTTTTAAATAATGCAATATAATTTTATTTCAATAAAAAATCCTTAATATCAAATATTTAGCTTGCACCCATTCATCTGTCACTTAAAATAAACTGAAATACCCAGTATTTTCAAACCCTTCCAAATGAAATCTCTAAGGACTGTTAGGTCCTGCCCCTGCTGAATAGATCGCTTTGTGCAATTCACATATATCTATGAAATCCAATTTCTGCATAAAGCCTGTGATCAGACTCTATAATCTATTTTCCACATTAGCCAGGCTCTTTAATATGGCTTTCAGTCAGAATTATTTGATCTCTTTAACTTAAAGCTTCTGAAGACAGGCAGAGGGATCCAACCCAACTTTCTTAAGCTGTCAATTGTCATTTAAATTTAAGAACTTTTTTTTAGTAGTCATTATCAAACCTTGCATACAAAAAAATTCTCTGAGCTACTTTCCCACCTGACAAAGCCTACTTACATTTCTCAGACCACTTCTAAAAAGAACCTTCCCAAATACATAGTCAGGTTCCATACAAAAATGGGGGAGGGGGATAGATTATGTTCAGGGAAAACATCTAAACCAAAAAAAAAAAAAATCGCCTCAAATAAAATCTCCCCTATATACGTAACATCAAACAAATTTAATCAATATAACCTATTTTTAACTGTACTTTTTCTTAAGAGAATAATCTAAACTATGTTCTATTCTACACTACCAAAAAAAAAAAAAAAAAAACAAAAAACAAACAACAACAAAAACCTTTAGTTCTCTCGGAATAAACCTATTTATGAGATCACAAAAGGTTATCAATCTAGTTGCCTAAATTAACCTAGTTACTACAATTCATTGGCATTCCTCATAGGGTGTTCATTTCCAAATACTGAAAAATAAAGGTCTATAGCAATTTTAAGTGATATACTGAATCAAATGCCTTGTTCTGCCTTAAACCATTCCCCACTTTCTTTCTCTCTCCCTCAGTGCCTCAAAATGGCAAAAAATGGTACAGATTTGGACAAGACATTCTACATACTTCTCCAGCTAGTCTAATTTCCCAGCTGGGGGAAGGAGGCTGATTTATCACATTTTCTTACTCACTGACATCATCTGAGCATTCAACATTGATTAAATCCCATGCCAAGCACTAAGAACAGATACAACAAAAGAAGGGAATTGTCATGCCAGATGGACTTCATCCAAACTAAGGGTGCTGAGACAGTCTTTTGAGATAGAGGACCCCTCACAGAGTCTCTCTTACCAACAAAATCCTCATCTTAGGTAAGACTGGGTAATCTCGGGGTCTGTTCTTGTTGCTCAGAACTTGGTTGGAAGAGCTTGAAGTTATCTTTTGTGAAATATCCTTGAAGAATTGTTTCCACTGAGTTTCTTTGTGGTTCCCCTTTTCTCTTTTCATATATCCTCAAATGGCTTTGTCTCTCTTATCATTTAATATTGAATAAAAAATATTCAGAGGTATTGACCAAACTATTCCTCAAAATGCCATACATTCCATGTTAAAGCCTTTGCATAAGCTAACAGTGCTGCCTGGAATAGTATCTTACTCCATCTATAATCTGCTGGTAGCTTTTAAAAATTTACACTTCAGACTGCTGCTGACTACCCAATCTATTGTAACCACCCAGGCTCCCATTCTATTTTAATGTAATAAATAGTCCTCATAACTGTTGTGTTCCTTGTTTATTTGCTTATCTGGAGATCCTATTATGAGAATGTGACTGAGAGCAAAGAGCTTGTCCGTCTGCCTTACTTGCCCATCCCTATACTCATGGTACCTAGAACACTGCCTGACATGTCCTGGAGGCTCAATAAATATTTGGTTGACAAAAACAATAAAGTATATCATTGCAAAAATAGTTCACAATGCAGCCTGCTGCAGTAATATATCCTTATAATTAAATGATGGGTCCCTGGGGCCTGGGTGGTGCAGTCAGTTGCCTCTTCATTTCGGCTCAGGCTGTGATCTCCAGGTCCTGTGCTCAGGACTCTGTCAGGCTCTGTGCTCAGCATGGAGTCTGCTTGGGATTCTCTCTCCCTCTCCCTGCCCTTCCCACTGTGCTCTCCTTCTCTCTCAAATAAATAGATGTATCTTTAAAAAAAAAAAATGATGCATCCCTACCTTGACTTCAATCTGGTCACAATTCAAACTATGTCTTGTGGTTGGCAAGGCTTAGTAAACAGTGAAACAACAACATGTATGCCACAAGGTACCTGGTACTTTGCCACTGTGAGCAACAGCAATTGCTCAGCCTTCAGAAAGAGAAAAAATTTCTTCCAGTTGGCATGTAACTTTAAAAAAAACCATCAACTCAATAGCTGGAAAGTGTACCCTGAACTGAAAAGAACATCACAGCATAAAATTCTGCCCCTGCAGCTGGAATGGCCTGGCTGTTGCCTCACTGGCAGCTGATGGCAGAGAACCCTTCACTCTACAGATAGACAGCCAGCTGGGGAAGCTGGGATTGTTGTAAAAACTACATAAAGTATAAAAGATAAAAGGATTCGGTGTTCTGTTTGAAAAGAGGGAGGGGATTTAACCATATTTCTGGAATATCTGGACTTCTGGGGACTAAATAGGGAAGAAATTAGTTGGAGATGCTTAGATTTCAAAGCAGAAAAAAGAAGGACAGTGGAGAGCAACTGACTATGCCATTATGAAAATCCTTTATCTATACCTCTCATGGCTTCCCAGGTGCCCCGCCAGTTCAGGGTGATCCCATCAATATTTATAGCACACTGTACTAGGGTGCCCATGTTCCTCAACAGGGGCGATTAATATGTGATATCAACACCTATGACAAGACACATTTTATTTCTGTCAACAAACAAAGAGGTTTCTACTTTCTCTGTCAGCTGAATACCCAAGGCTTTTATTTTGCACAACAAACCATCTATAGCTGGAGCTGAAAGATAGATGTGGAACTGCAGTCAATTCTTTAAATAGGTTTCTTCAAATAGAAGGTGGTCTATTTGTGGCCTGTGTCAAATACAAGGAATTCTACTTTTGCCAAGCATGATTGGGAGGGGTCCAAGGGAAGATTTGCATGTTATGGTTTTCATACCATGTATTTAGTCCTGAGCTGTACACAATAGGGAAAAAGGCAGGGCTTCTGTCCTCAAGGAATTTTCAAGTAAGTCTAATATAAATTAACACAGTAGAAATGCAAAACAATTTTTCTTTCAACAGTGCTTTCTTTTTAAGACTCGGAGATACCATACCAGTGTTAATTTCTAGAATTATGATGAGGTGACAAAATGGAATCCCTGACTTCCATTTATGATTTTTTTTTAAAAAGCTTTTATTATGTCTTCCTCAAAAAATAGAAATTAAGGGAGTTCTTGGGTGGATCAATTGGTTAAGCATCTGACTCTTGATTTCAGCCAGGTCATGATCTCAGGGTCATGGGATCAAGCCCCACATTGGGCTCCATGCTCAGCATGGAGTCTGCTTAAGATTCTCTCTCTCCCTCTCCCTCTCTGCTTAAGATTCTCTCTCTCCCTCTCCCTCTCTGCTTAAGATTCTCTCTCTCCTTCTCCCTCTCTGCTCCTGCCCCCACTCACACATTTGTTCTCTCTCTCTCATATAAATAAAATTTAAAAATAAAAATTAAAATTAAAAATAAGGATTTGCTTTTAGAAAGAGAAGAATATAGTTCTATTTTTTTGTACTGTGAGAATGAGTTTATTTAAGAACCCAGTTCTACAGCTCATGCCAGCTCAGCCCACTTTAGTCCCTTGCTCGCTATGTCCAAAAATGAATATGCTTGAGATTTGTATGACTGCTGTAATCTATGCAATGCATCCTCAATATCTACTAAGTTTTTATCACTGATGTTAGTGAAGAAATAATCCATTAAAGCTGTCAACATCATTAAAACAATCATTGAGTTAACAGTAAAGCTAGTTACCAATACACACTCCAATCTTAAAATGAGCTCTTATTCTTGATTATTAGGCAAACTGACTCCTTAGTAAAAAGGTAAAATATTATAAGCCATGTGATTTCTGAAATTTGATTAGAAAATGATGATGCTAGCTAGCATATTTATTAAGAGCATGTTATATTCTCTGTGTTTTACCTATGTTAATCAGTGAATTATCATAATCATTCAATTAGGTAATTCTTCTTTTATTATGCCCATTTTACAGATGAAAAAACAAAGTTAAATAAAGCCATTTTCCCAAGATCTCACAAATAGTAAGCAATGTTGCAGTGACTTCAATCAGGTTTTTATAACTCTGAAGAATTTTTGTCTTTGATACATAAAATTGGTATCCCAAAGATTAAATTTATGATACATAAGATTGGTATCCCAAAGACCAAACTTATATTAACCATAATTTATTCTGAGCATCTACTATTTTCTCAGCACTATCCCATGTGCTCTGGAAGATACAGTGCCCTGGCAATGTCTGACTCCTAAGAAACAATGCAAATAAACATGAATAAAGCAATTAAAGAATAATTCAAAAGGAAGTAAATTCTGCAAAATGAAACCAAGTTCCAGCCTGGTATCACATACAGAGCCCTAGATTTGAAATCAGAAACATGGACTTAAACATAGTTCTGTCACTTCCATGTCTTTAGGCAAATGACTTATCCCAATCTCCTCACAGGTTAATATTCTGTGATGGGAATTTGTCTCCTGTCTCTACTGGATTCGTCTCTGAGTCCTGTGAAGTCTATAAATAAAAACAAACAGGGATTTCACACAACACCTCTTTCAAATATAAGAGCACATGCAGTACTGCCTGGGTTCAGTTCTGAGAGACGATAACACTGAAAACAAACCTGGAGCAAGTGTGCTTCCCAAAGAGTCTTCATACTAGGAGAATTTTAGCACCTCCTGAGAGGAATAGCAGAAAAGGCCCTGGTGCAAGAGAAGCAGTGACAGAGTAGCCCCTAAGGAATAGCAGTGTGGAGCTGCTGGGGAGAGGCAGTGGCACAGCACATGGGAAGCAGCCATCGGGGGCAAGAGACTTGGGGGCAAGAGAATAAATGGAGTCAACATAATACATATCTAAATATATATCTAAATATTTAAAAGTGAGACTACCAAGTAAAATCTCCCCTAGCCTCCTACCTTCATATGATCCTCAGTTTGATAGCATTGGGAGCTGTGATCATCCCTGCTGGTGGCAGGCAGTTCTTGCCTTATACTTCCTAACTGGGCTCCGGCCAGCCTCTCAATGGTTTCTCAGATGCAGTGTGGACCCCCTAGCCTATGTGCCCACACACCTTCTACAACTTCCACCAACAATTCCACTTGGCTATTGCTCAGACCTAGGAGTGTGCACTCTGAGCAGTTGATCCACCTTTAGAGGGACAGAATCGGATACATAAGAACTGGAAGGATCCTACAGGGAGAGTTAAGTTATGACTTGTAAAAACTAAGAAAGCTAGCTCCTTGAAGAAATCTTTCCAGAATCAAAAGAAAGGTAAAAAGTCGTCAGAAGTAAATACTAATTATGTCATGGACACTAGAACTTTGGTACTTGGCACAAACATTTTTGAAGAAACAATTCCTACAAAGTCCCTCTCACCTAGTCCAAAATTGTGATTGCAACCTTATACCTAATTCCAGACATGATACGTAACAACAAATAAGCTTTTGTTAAATAAATGCCCACACATCAAAGATATGTGCTAAAGCCAAAAGCCATGTGAATCCAGGCAGAATTCTTTTAATCAAATCAGAATAAATGAATGAATGAATAAAATATTATTCAAAGGAAAATCAGGGTATCATCACTATCATTACTATATTGTGAGTGACTAAATAAACAATCTCAAGTCAAGATTCAAAACACTATGGTTCAGGAGTGCCTCAGTGGCTCGGATGTTCAGTTGAACCACCAACTCTTGGTTTCCACTTGGGTCATCATCTTGTGGTCCTGGGATCAAGGCCCACATCAGGCTTCACACTCAGTGGGGAGTCTGTTTGTCCCATTTCCTCCCTTTTTTCCTCTCCCTCTCTGCAACCCCCCACCCCTCTCTACACTCACACTCTCACTATCATTCTCACTCTCTCTCTAAAATAAATAAATAAAATCAAAACACATGGTTCAAAACAAAAATTTAAAAATAAAAAATATAAATCTCCTAGTCCCATGGCATTTGGGATAAATTCTTTGAAATATGGGTTGTTCAGGTCATTGTCTCTTATGCAGGCAAAGCCTAAGAAACAGCATATACAAGATCTTTATTAGATTTTCAAGTACTGAGGCAACTAACAACAGATAGCATTAATTTTTATGTAAATAACATAAACCTATAAATGTTATAGTCAATTAGACATTAGACTTATTAGTTTTTCCCATCCTTAGTAAGATGAAAGCCCTTTGATATTTGAAAAATCTAAGCAATCCTTTCTTTTATCACATTAAAAAAAAGATAAAATAGGCCAGTCTCTTATTAAATAATCTCAGGTTACTCTTCTCAGGAATAATGCTGGAAAGAATTCATTGTAAGAAGGGGTTCTGAGAAAATCTGGGACAAGGAACTCACGCATTTTCAACAAGTTGCCCTCTCAACTAAGCACTTCACCTTAGCAGCTTGAGTCTGGAAACAGATATCCTTTGCTCCTATCAGTTTAAGATAACATTTTATTGAGATTCCCTCTCACTGGGGTTTCAAAGGAGACACTTAAGGAAACCACAGGATTCTTTCATATCCCAAAATTACTTCACGTGGAAGCATTCTTTGCCATCAAGGAGACTAACTCCAGACAGCCATGATGAATGGGTGCCATTAGATGATGCAAAAAGAGCAAATGGGGGTTAATTCCTTGACATTCTTTTTCATGTTCAAAACAAACCACCCATGCTTTAGTCCTGTGATATTTCCTCTACATAAATACTTCTTGAAACTGTGGCTTACTCTATCCTGAATAATTTTGTATTACTTTACCATTCATGAGTTAGATTTCTTGCCTTTCCTTTGCCTACTCCATGTCTAGGTAGACTTTGCACCTTCCATTCCTTATCAAAACGTAACTGAATTGATAATGTTGGTTTATCAAGAACTTTCCCATTTATCTTCTCCCAGTGCCTACAAAATCAATTTAAAAACATGTCATCTTTGTCACTTACCACTAGATGGAGGTACAAATTTTGAAGTGCTTAATAAATGTTCCCGGTTTGCATGTTCTGAAGGGTAATGGTACAAAGCAACACATACTATTGTGTTCTACTTACAGGTCGAGAAATCCTACTGCCTTGGATAATATTGAATCCATGTATTATTTTAACGCATGTTAAGAAAAAAATGGAATGACAAGTCTAAAAATGCATGCATTTCTATATTCTGTAATACATACATACATTATATATTGAAAGATTGTTAATAATGAAGTAAATAGATCTCTGGCTTGACCAAAGTCAGAGAAAATTTACTACGTAGCATTTTATTTGGAATACCTTCAATACTTGACAAAATTTCCTAATTTTGGGTCAAATTGAGACTGATACAAGGAATATGTCTAGGCAAAAGTAGATAATGCTTATATTGAGAGCAAGAATGTCCCCTTTCTGCTCCTCTCTGTGCCTACTACAGGGCCCTCATGTTTTCTTGCCCCCTGTCCCTTAAGAAATCTGCTTTCAAAATGCATCTGGCAGCCTTATTCACAATGAGATGTAAATGATGTTAACTTCACACACAGAAAATGTTTTAAAACATGGCTTATAACATTCAATCTCTAACAAAGGAATTTCAAAAATTAGTAAATCGGTGGAGAGGACCTTTATAGTTTTCTCTTGATCCCTGAAATGTCTCACAAAGGAAGAATGCCAGCCCATACTGAAATACAGGAAGATTCTCATTGATTTTCTTTTTCCTCACAATGGCATTTGGCGCAATGCAGAAAGATTGTCTCTGGGCTTGTGAGGACATGAAGAAGGGTAGTTATCTGCATGATTTCTCAGCATGAGATGGCAGCTGGCAAGAGAAACTGCAGCGACTGCAGTCCTTCAAGAAGAGAAAGAGATGAGTCCTTGGGGCCAGGACATTTTTGTTCCATGAAGGGAGAAACTGAAATGGGGTGAGGACTGTGAATGGATGAAATGAGGATTACAACCTGAAGAAAAACAGAGAGCTTTTATGGATCCCTAGAAACACCTTTCTCACTCAAATCTATGTCCCCCAAAGTGTTAGATTATAAAGAAACTGAAATCCACATTATATGGAGTTTGGGATGGAAAAAGAATGAAGCATTATCAAGAGGAGTTCCCACTGGGTACTCAATCTCCAAATATTTAGGGTGATTAAACATTTTTTTCCTCTCCGTCTAATACACACCACTCCTTTAGGAAATGTTATTATATTCCCAAAAAGAGAATCCCACAGCAAATAAAAACTTGCAGTTTTGTCAAATTCACCACCTAAAAATTTCTGGCACCCTGATTTAAGAAGCCTTTGGCTGTTAATGTCTCTGCTTAGAAATTCTTTGGAGAAAAGGAAAGGGGAAAATGTAAATGCCCACTCACTGAGTTTGACGCAGCACCAGTCCCACATTTACCATGCAGTTGCTCCCACTTTGTATAATGTGTTATTTATCAATTATAGAAAATTTGTTTCATAAGTTTCTGCCTTTCTTATACCAAATGTTTCCTAAAATAGACAGACTTCTGGAAAACAAGTAAAACCATTCACCTGAGACTTAGAGGTCCATGTAGAAGTGGCATAATTATCACATGAAAGGGTGTGAGTTTAAATAAGCACAGAAAATAGCATGCAGTATATGTAGTCATATGTGTCATAGGCTTTCCCAGGGGGAAAGGATAACAGTGAAATTTACTGGGTTAACTTTATTTTGTTCACATATTCAACAAAAGCACTTGTGAAGGGCAAGTGTTAATCACAAACTATTCAGAGCCTTCCTAGAGACTACAGTCCGGTTTAGAGATAGCCAAAGACAATGTAAGGTAAATTACTTATAATATGGGTGAGCACAATTAAGGAAAACTAAAGCATATTATGAGAAGTTATGGCAGGGGGAACTGATGTAGTTTTGGAGAGTCATTTAAGACATCTCTTAGAAGTTGGCATATAAAGCGAAACTTTTAAAAGGACTAAGAGATAGAAAGATGATAGACAAAAAGATAATAGATAGATAGATGATAGATAGATAGATAGATAGATAGGCAGGCCAACCATGAGTTAGCCAAACAGGTGGAAGGAAGAGTCTTCGATAGGGATAATAGTATGTGTGGGGGCTCTGGAGCAAGAAGTATGTCATAGTTGATAAACTAAACCATTGCTCAATGGGGAGATGATGCCTCCTCTCTCCTTTCAGACCTTGTCTACAGATATTTCACTGCTGTTTCAGTAGAGTGCAAACAGGAAACAAATGTCATAGTCAAATTAAAGTAATTCAGAGGGGTTAAAATTTATAAACACAAAGTATTTATAATATATTTTTAATATAATGTATTTATATTTAATATATATTCAATATATATTTTTATATATTGAATATAATGTATTTATAAATACAAAGGATTCTGCAGTTAACCTGGGGTTTGCAACCATGGACCTATTACTACCCTCAAACCCAAGGGGACAAGGCAAGAGCATGTATCAGAAGACAGTAGTGGAGTATGATACAGAAAAGGACACTTTGAAGAGTGCCTGGGTGATTCAGTTGGTTAAGCATCCTATTCTTTTTTTTTAATTTTTTAAATTTTTTAATTAACATATAATGTATTATTAGCCCCAGGGGAACAGGTCATCTGTGAATCACCAGGTTAACACACTTCACAGCACTCACCATAGCACATACCCTCCCCAATATCCATAACCCCACCACCCTCTCCCTACCCCCCTTCCCCCGGCAACCCTCAGTTTGTTTTGTGACATTAAGACTCTCTTATGGTTTGTCTTCCTCCCAATCCCATCTTGTTTCATTTATTCTTTTCCTACCCCCAACCCCCCAACATTGCATCTACACTTCCTCATATCAGGGAGATCATATGATAGTTGTCTTTCTCCGATTGACTTATTTCACTAAGCATAATACCTCTAGTTTCATCCACGTCATTGCAAATGGCAAGATTTCATTTCTTTTGATGGCTGCATAGTATTCCATGATATATATATATATATATATATATATATATATATATATATATATATATATCACATCTTCTTTATCCATTCATCTGTTGATGGACATCTAGGTTCTTTCCATAGTTTGGCTATTGTGGACATTGCAAGCATTCTATTCTTGATTTTGGCTCAGGTCATGATCTCAGGGTCATGAAATCAAGCCCCCAATTGGGCTCTGTACTCAGAGGGGAGTCTGCTTGAGATTCTTGCTCTCCCTCTGTTCCCCACCCTCTCTCTCTCCCCAGAAAGAAGGAAGGAAGGAAGGAAGGAAAGGAAGGAGGGAGGGAAGGAGGGAGGGAAGGAAAGAAAAGACCTCTTTGAGCAGAGCAGTGATTTTTAGCCAGAGTTTGTTCCATAGTGAAGGAGATTCACCCTCCTACCTCCATCTGATCTCCTGCCACTTCAACTAGAAACCACTGGGCAGGGAAGTCTTGGGGATGCAGTCCACCCAGAGAATAGGATAGGCGGAAAGGGATGGAGAATGGATCTGAAAGAGCAAACAGAAAATGCCTGGCATACTTGATCATTTCCAAGATGAAGAAAGGATGCCAAGAAGGCCCTTAATCAATCATATGCTGATAAAGCAGAAAAAAAAAAAACTAGCAGCAGTCCATGCCAGCTTCCATTCTTCTAATGAGTTTCCAAATTTCTATTATTTCTCTGCCCACCTGAATGAATCTGCTTCTTATTAGCAAGATGGTTTCCATATGTGCTTTCATTTATATACTCTGGGATTACAGAAACCTGATACTGCTCCATTTCTCTATAGGAATCTCTACACCCTGCTTGTCTGCTCCTATAAATCTACACTCCTAGTATAACTGTGAATATTTTCACCCATGACTTAACGTGGGATTCTCATCTACAGGGTGCATGAAATTCACCTGGGGAGCTTGCTGAAAGACAGAATACTGTCCTCACAGGTCCTGAATCAGTAGGTCTGGCCTAGGACTCTGGAATGTCTATAGAAAACAAGCATCCTGAGTAATTCTGATGCATGCGTAACACACGTTTAGAGACTCGGATATAGTTACCGCTGCAAAAAGAACATATAACGTCTTGGTACATTTCTGAAAACACTAATGAATATACCAATATTATAAAAAATAGAAATTCTGGAAAAAAATGTAGTGCAAATATAGAAACAGAACTACTACTTAATTTACAAGTAAAGCTAAAAAGGAATGCAATCATTACAATTCATCCTGAATTGCTAGTGATGTCATTTGCAAAGGTTTTACCTTCTCTTATGATTACTCTTCTGTAAATAATGGTTTATTGTGCTTTCACTTTTCATTTTTCTAAGCACCAACCCTCAAGGCCACCTAATGATTTTTAAACCAACACTGAAATGCACGAAGGCACCTCATACCTTAAAAGAACCTTGCAAGTTCTTTTATATTGTGTTATATATATATATATATATATATATATATATATATATATATATTTAATGTGTGCAAGCATTCTCCATACTATCAGTTCTGTACACTAAGATCTCTCTATCTGGTCTTTCTTCAGAGCAGAAATTCACAAATATTTTTTGTAAATGTCTAAATAGTAAATATTCTAGGCTGCACTGGTCTATGGTCTCTATCACCATTCCTCAACCCTGCCATACAGTGTGAAGGCAGCTACAGACCATACATAAACAAATGAGTATACTTGTGTTCCAATAAAACTTCATTTGTGGTCATTAAACTTTGCATTTCATGAAATATCATTCTTTTTCTTCAGCCATTTAAAAATGAAAAAAAAAACCAAAAACATCCTTACTTCACAGGCCATGCAGAAACAGATAGTGGTTAAGAATTTACCCCTAATTTTGAGCAATCTTGCAGATTATGGTAACTAGAACATATAGATTTCTTTTCTTATCCTCACATATAAGGCACAAAAGAATGTATGTCTTTAAGCAATCCACGATAACTATACTTTACAATTGTGTCTTAAAGGAAAGGTAAGGGAAAAGATCGATCACAGACCTGTGTTGAGTCTCTGCTGTTAGCTTCACCTCCACTATGTCAGCTTAGGCTAAAGACTTACCCTCCATAAGTCTCACTTTCCTCACCTTTTAAATGGGATTGACTATTCCCACTTCATATGAAAATGAAAAGGGTAATATTAAGCAACTCAGCACCTTGCCTGGTACCTGGAAGATGTCCCTTAAAGATGAGTCTGTTTCCCTTTGGTTAAAATAAAAGTAAAAGCTGCACTTTCCAATTACTGATTATAATACTAATTTTCAAAATCCTGATACTCACTTACAGATCCAATTCTTAACATTTAGCTTAACATTTAACATTTATGTTGGGATCTCTTGGGAAGATTTTTAAACTTTTTATGATAGGACCACAACCTAGACCAATTGAATCAGGATTGCTAGGAGGATAGAACCCAAGCCTCAATGTCTTCGAAGCTTCCCAATGTGTAGCCAAGATTGAAAACCACCACATTTAACCTTGCTATTTTTAAAACTGAAACATTGGTACTTTTCTTGTGGCCATGCAAATGTTTGAGACATAGGTCAGCAACTTAGTTGGACATTTTTTTCTCAGTCTCTAACACCCTCCATTTCCACTTCTTATGCCACCCCTTTTCCTGACATACTCACTACAAGCCATTCCTACTACTCTTTGTCACTGACCTCCTGCCATATTTGTTATCCTTCCCCCAATCCTATTGCAAAAAAAAAAAAAAAAAAAAAAAAAAAAATCCACACAAAAAAACCTGGGATGGACCTAGCTCAAGGAGTTCATTTTACAGACACATGCCTCAGTGGGGAATAAGGAGGAGACTAGGGACATGACCACTTCTCTGAAGATGGCAAGCAAACAAATCAAAACTGGTGAAAGCAGACCCTCTGGACAGAGCAGGCAAGATACCCAGAGGCAACAGTGGTGATAACTCCACTTAGAGGAACTAAATGACAGGAAGATACTGAAGGTCACTGGACTGACCACACCAAAGTATACAGCTCCAAGTGATCTCACTGACACCAAGATGGACGGCAATGGAGTCGAAGCAAATAGCAGAGCCCAGAAATGTCACCTAGTGGCTAGTCATTTAAATATCTTGTTTAACTTTTATATTTTTTCATAACTTTGCACTGGATACATTTTGTTCAGATGTTAGTATTTGAAAAGCATTAATTAATTAGATTTGATAGTTTTGTTAAATTAATTATGTTCATTTTTTTTTTCATAAAATGGCCATACCAATATTGCAGTATCATTCAAAAAAAAAATTCTGTCATTTTCCCCAGCATTGTCATCACTACTTTTATCCCCCTCCAGTGCATGTGCTGCTTTAGAGGACCTTTATCTGACTACTTTTAGCAAATAACCAAGACCTAGAATCTCCATGACTCAGAACTCTCAATCAGCACTAATGCTCCAACAAACTGACCCCTCTAAACTCCTCCTCCCTCACTTGTCATGACTTCACACACATTCACCAATGTTAACAGTGTCCTCTCTTCCAGGGCCTACAGTCAGTTAGGTGAGGCAGGGACTCAGAAAATAAAGCATCTATGACTGACACTAGATCAATAAATCTTGAATTTAGCAGCTCTGAAGCCAAGATGAAGAAACAGACTCTGATAAACGTAAAATCAGTAGTGGCAGAGCACCACCATGAAATGAAAGTTAATATTGCCTCAGAATCCTGACAGCCATCTGATACATGTCACAATTTTTAATATTATATAAGATCCTGGCACCTTTCATGTACTTAAGGGAAGCCACCTTCTTTCTTTTTCTTTTTTTTTTTTTTAATTTCTTCTAAGACAAAAGCATTGACTATATAGAAGAATCTCTCATTTCTTTTTCATTTTATTTCTCCCCATCCAATCTTTCAGAGCTCAATACTTTCCCTATTTCCCAAGTTGTTTTTTTCACATTTCTAAAAGAATTGGCAAAACTTTGTTTTTAATAATCCATGGATTTAAAAATTCATAGTTTAGTATGTCTCTAGTCACAGCAAGCCAAATAACAAATTTGAAATGAATATGCAACTTCCTTTAGCTTACATGGAAAGCAAGAACGATGGTGCAAAGGCAACATTTGGTTGAATAGGAATTCTCTGTCTGTTCCTGAGAGCAAGGCTTGCTATAAACATGTAAAAACTTAACAAATGAAGATATATTTGCCCAAACCCAACCTCTACAGGGGTCCCACAATTCTGCTGTTCCTATTACATTTTCTTGAAAATAAAAAATTACTTTAAAAGCTATGGATAAATCCTCATCTTAGGAAAACTACTTGATTTCTGCTCTCCATATTCCACAGAAATACTGCATTCCTAAAATGATTATGAAAATGTTAGTAACTATATTTTTAAATGTACTGGGTTGTTAAGAGATGTCACTTAGAAAAAGTTCAAGCATTTACGGTATCGCTATTTTTGAGATGTTATCAAGCTTGATATACACCTTTTGATGCTCTTACCTGCCAAGATAAGCAAAACTGCCCCCCCCACAAAACTCTAAAAAACTATTTGAAACAACCACAAATATAGAAAACTCAAAAGTAAAACTCTTCTGAAATCAAGAAAAAGACTAAGATCTGCTCTCTCCACTAAGCCTGGAGTGATGCTATCTCATGAAAAAGAAAAATAAAAATGCTTTCTTACTTTGCCGGGTACCCTTGCAACCACAGGACACTGAGAAATGTAATATGCACCCAATTCTTCAATATGCATACTTCCACCCACCTCAGTTTCTCTGGGAGAGCCTGAGGGAACACCATCTGATTAGTCACAGCTGTGGGTTCCTTGGCCTTGTACCAACACAAAATGTGCTGTCTCACAGGGACATAAGTGAATTGGGAGGCCCTGCAAGTGAACTGGTAGGACTGCCAGGCTCCCCAGCTTATCACAGTACAATCAGCATCTCAGAGACTCAGAGCTCACAGGCTTGTGCCCCATCAGGGCTTAGGGAGAGCCATATAGCTAAAATCACAATAGCTGTCTATGAAAACCAAAGCTGATGGAAAATAAAGATATTACCTTATATTTGGGCAGAACATCACTAATTCTTGGTTGCTCAGAGGGAAACTTAAAGGACTGCAAATTCCAGTGTTGTAGATAACCAACAGTGAAAAGAAAAAAAATCACCAAACTAATTTCTTACCATCTTACTAGGGAAAGAAAAGCTGAAGTTGGCACATTGCTCATTTGAATATCAAAGTGGAAAGAAAATTGACTTTTCGGTCTTCTCCTAGCAAATTTTATTAGAACCTTTGTACCTGGTCTAGGAGAGTAGCCATTTCAAATTCTGATAGCACTGTAACTTCACACAGAAAGATTGCAAAGCAGTGAACAGGCCCACCTCATTTAGTAAAATCACCTTAATCACCTTCTCACACAGTTGTTCTTTCAGGGCATGGATCAATTCATGTATTTTTTTTTTAAGATTTTGTTTATTTGACAGAGATCACAAGTAGGCAGAGAGGCAGGCAGAGAGAGAGGGGGAAGCAGGCTCCCTGCTGAGCACAGAGCCAGATGGGGGGCTTGATCCCAGGATCCTGGGATCATGACCTGAGCCGAAGGCAGAGGCTTTAACCCGCTGAACCACCCAGGTGCCCCTCAATGCATGTATTTCTAAAGGAGTAGATGATGTTTAAAAATACATAAGCTCCATACATGTAAATTAAAGAGAAAATATTGAGATTTCAAGTTACTTGCCCAATGCCATATTCAAATATCAAAACCGGATTCAAATCAACACTGCCTTGATACTGAAGCTCATTCTCTTACTTTCTATAAAGTATTTCTCCACATCCAATCTATACATCCCCACCTTGCAGTGACAGTAAGTGAAATTTTTATAACTAGAAAAGAAAAGTGAGATGTTTTATTCTGGATTAGACCAGAATTACATTAACCTTCGCAAGGCAGAATTGTCATAGCACTTACTATTTACACAACTTTAAATCTGTCTCCTGGTCCATGGTATTCAAGAGCATCCAAATAACAAATGTTGTAGAATAAATGTCAAGCTACTTTCTGACTATTGTCAAAATATATTAGAAACTGGAAGTTCTTAAAGTGTTTATAAAATTTTTAGACCCTATAAAAATAAACAAATACAAAGATAAATGAAGAAATTACAATGAAAATCATAACATACTTAGAATTTAAAGACCTATGCAGAGTTGAAAGTATTATATAACAAAATAGCTAAAGTCTTAATCAGAGGTAAGGTAAAATCTTAAATGCTGTCATTATATAATAAGAGTAAAACAAGTTAAGCATTCAATTCAGAGAGTTTAAACAAGAATGAACAGAAGACAGAGAAATGGAAATACTAAATGTAAAGACAGATTAATGAAAACACAGAAAAAAATTAGAGAAAATTAATAAAACCAAAAGGTGATTCTTTGAAGCTATTAATATTTATAAAATACAGATATTTCTTTAAAATTAGAAAAGATACAAATAACTGAAAATGGTTCAAAAACAAGAACTATCAACAGGCAGAGTGAAGGAAAAATGAAAATAATGTGAATAATCTCTACCAATAAACCTAACAACCAAGATGAAATGAGCAATTAAGAATACAAAAGCATCTGTAAAACTAACTTCAGAAGAATTTTGAATAACAAAAATAAGCCAACACTTATTCAAGTAATTTAAAAGTTAAAATCTCATTTCCCTAGTTCATTACTGATGGTTCATCTATATCCACCACCCAACCCACTACACACACACACACACACACACACACACACACACACACACACACATAACCTTCCAAAAGGCATAGGCCACATAATTTTAAGAGAACATTTTTCAAAACTAAACTTCTAAGAAAACAGATAAAGCTTATAGCATACAAATTCTTTCAGACTATAAAACAAAGGAAAGGTATCCAACTCACTTGACCATAAATATATAATCAAGAATTAAAACTGTGTAAAGACATACACTAAACATAATGAAATAGCAACAAAATTCCTAAATAGAAGCAAGTCAAATTTATTATAGTAAAAAAAAAAAAAAAAACCTCATGACCACAGAGTTATAACCTATAAATAGAAAAATGATTGGCCCATTCATGATAAGTATTGTTTTTCTTTTGAATTTTATTTTTTTAATTTTAATATATTTTACTTAACCCAACATACATGTTATTTTACATTTTTTCATACCAAGACTTTTTTTTTTAATTTTTTTTTTATTTTTTATAAACATATATTTTTATCCCCAGGGGTACAGGTCTGTGAATCGCCAGTTTTACACACTTCACAGCACTCACAATAGCACATACCATCCCCAATGTCCATAACTCCACCACCCCTCACCCAACACCCTCCCCCCATCAACCCTCAGTTTGTTTTGTGAGATTAAGAGTCACTTACGGTTTGTCTCCCTCCCAATCCCATCTTGTTTCATTTACTCTTCTCCTACCCCATTAACCCCCCATGTTGCATCTCCTCTCCCTCATATCAGGGAGATCATATGATAGTTGTCTTTCTCCGATTGACTTATTTCGCTAAGCATGATACCCTCTAGTTCCATCCACTTCATTGCAAATGGCAAGATTTCATTTTTTCGATGGCTGCATAGTATTCCATTGTGTATATATACCACATCTTCTTTATCCATTCATCTGTTGATGGACATCTAGGTTCTTTCCATAGTTTGGCTATTGTAGACATTGCTGCTATAAACATTCGGGTGCACGTGCCCCTTCGGAACACTACATTTGTATCTTTAGGGTAAATACCCAGTAGTGCAATTGCTGGGTTATAGGGTAGCTCTATTTTCAACTCTTTGAGGAAACTCCATGCTGTTTTCCAGAGTGGTTGCACCAGCTTGCATTCCCACCAACAGTGTAGGAGGGTTCCCCTTTCTCCACATCCTCGCCAACATCTGTCATTTCCTGACTTGTTAATTTTAGCCATTCTGACTGGTGTGAGGTGGTATCTCATTGTGGTTTTGATTTGTATTTCCCTGATGCCGAGCAGCAGGGATATGGAGCACTTTTTCATGTGTCTGTTGGCTATCTAGATGTCTCCTTTGCAGAAATGTCTGTTCATGTCTTCTGCCCATTTCTTGATTGGATTATTTGTTCTTTGGGTGTTGAGTTCGCTAAATTCTTTATAGATTTTGGACACTAGCCCTTTATCTGATATGTCGTTTGCAAATATCTTCTCCCATTCTGTCAGTTGTCTTTTGGTTTTGTTAACTGTTTCCTTTGCTGTGCAAAAGCTTTTGATCATGATGAAATCCCAATAGTTCATTTTTGCCCTTGCTTCCCTTGCCTTTGGTGATGTTCCTAGGAAGATGTTGCTGCGGCTGACGTCGAAGAGGTTGCTGTCTGTGTTCTCCTCAAGGATTTTGATGGATTCCTTTCTCACATTGAGGTCCTTCATCCATTTTGAGTCTATTTTCGTGTGTGGTATAAGGAGATGATCCAATTTCATTTTTCTGCATGTGGCTGTCCAATTTTCCCAACACCATTTATTGAAGAGGCTGTCTTTGTTCCATTGGACATTCTTTCCTGCTTTGTCGAAGATTAGTTGACCATAGAGTTGAGGTTCTATTTCTGGGCTCTCTATTCTGTTCCATTGATCTATGTGTCTGTTTTTGTGCCAGTACCATGCTGTCTTGATGATGACAGCTTTGTAATAGAGCTTGAAGTCCAGAATTGTGATGCCACCAACTTTGGCTTTCTTTTTCAATATTCCTTTGGCTATTCGAGGTCTTTTCTGGTTCCGTATAAATTTTAGGATTATTTGTTCCATTTCTTTGAAAAAAATGGATGGTACTTTGATAGGAATTGCTTTAAATGTGTAGATTGCTTTAGGTAGCATAGACATTTTCACAATATTTATTCTTCCAATCCAGGAGCATGGAACATTTTTCCATTTGTTTGTGTCTTCCTCAATTTCTTTCATGAGTACTTTATAGTTTTCTGTGTATAGATTCTTAGCCTCTTTGGTTAGGTTTATTCCTAGGTATCTTATAGATTTGGGTACAATTGTAAATGGGATTGACTCCTTAATTTCTCTTTCTTCTGTCTTGTTGTTGGTGTAGAGAAATGCAACTGATTTCTGTGCATTGACTTTATATCCTGACACTTTACTGAATTCCTGTACAAGTTCTAGCAGATTTGGAGTGGAGTCTTTGGATTTTCCACATATAGTATCATGTCATCTGCGAAGAGAGATAGTTTGACTTCTTCTTTGCTGATTTGGATGCCTTTAATTTCCTTTTGTTGTCTGATTGCTGAGGCTAGGACTTCTAGTACTATGTTGAATAGCAGTGGTGATAATGGACATCCCTGTCGTGTTCCTGACCTTAGAGGAAAAGCTTTCAGTTTTTCTCCATTGAGAATGATATTTGCAGTGGGCTTTTCATAGATGGCTTTGATAATATTGAGGTATGTGCCCTCTATCCCCACACTTTGAAGAGTTTTGATCAGGAAGGGATGCTGTACTTTGTCAAATGCTTTTTCAGCATCTATGGAGAGTATCATATGGTTCTTGTTCTTTCTTTTATTAATGTGTTGTATCACATTGATTGATTTGCGGATGTTGAACCAACCTTGCAGCCCTGGAATAAATCCCACTTGGTCGTGGTGAATACTCCTTTTTATGTACTGTTGAATCCTATTGGCTAGTATTTTGGTGAGAAATTTTGCATCTACATATATTTTCCTCTCAGGACTGCCTTTGTTGTGTCCCACAGATTCTGAACCATTGTGTTTTCATTATCATTTGTTTCCATCAATTTTTTCAATTCTTCTTTAATTTCCTGGTTGACCCATTCATTCTTTAGAAGGATGCTGTTTAGTCTCCATGTATTTGGGTTCTTTCCAAATTTCCTCTTGTGATTGAGTTCTAGCTTCAGAGCATTGTGATCTGAAAATATGCAGGGAATGATCCCAATCTTTTGATACCAGTTGAGACCTGATTTAGGACCAAGGATGTGATCTATTCTGAGAATGTTCCATGTGCACTAGAAAAGAATGTGCATTCTGTTGCTTTGGGATGAAATGTTCTGAATATATGTGTGATGTCCATCTGGTCCAGTGTGTCATTTAAAGCCTTTATTTCCTTGTTAATCCTTTGCTTGGATGATCTGTTCATTTCAGTGAGGGGAGTGTGAAAGTCCTCTACGATTATTGTATGATTGTTGATGTGTTTCTTTGATTTTGTTATTAGTTGGTTTATATAGTTGGCTGCTCCCACGTTAGGGGCATAGATATTTAAAATTGTTAGATCTTCTTGTTGGACAGTTCCTTTGAGTATGATATAGTGTCCTTCCTCATCTCTTATTATAGTCTTTGGCTTAAAATCTACTTGATCTGATATAAGGATTCCCACTCCTGCTTTCTTCTGATGTCCATTAGCGTGGTAAATTCTTTTCCACCCCCTCACCTTAAATCTGGAGGTGTCTTCGGGTTTAAAATGAGTTTCTTGTAGGCAACATATTGATGGGTTTTGTTTTTTAATCCATTCTGATACCCTGTGTCTTTTGATTGGGGCATTTAGCCCATTAACATTCAGGGTAAGTATTGAGAGATATGAATTTAATGCCATTGTATTGCCTGTAAGGTGACTGTTATTGTATATTGTCTCTGTTCCTTTCTGATCTACTACTTTAGGGTCTCTCTTTGCTTAGAGGACCCCTTTCAATATTTCCTGTAGAGCTGGTTTGGTGTTTGCAAATTCTTTCAGTTTTTGTTTGTCCTGGAAGCTTTTAATCTCTCCTTCTATTTTCAATGATAGCCTAGCTGGATATAGTATTTTTGGCTGCATGTTTTTCTCATTTAGTGCTCTGAATATATCATGCCAGCTCTTTCTGGCCTGCCAGGTCTCTGTGGATAAGTCTGCTGCCAATCTAATATTTTTACCATTGTATGTTACAGACTTCTTTTCCCGGGCTGCTTTCAGGATTTTCTCTTTGTCACTAAGACTTATAAATTTTACTATTAGGTGATGGGGTATGGACCTATTCTTATTGATTTTGAGGGGGGTTCTCTTAACCTCCTGGATTTTGATGCTTGTTCCCTTTGCCATATTGGGGAAATTCTCTACAATAATTCTCTCCAATATACCTTCTGTTCCCCTCTATCTTTCTTCTTCTTCTGGAATCCCAATTATTCTAATGTTGTTTCGTCTTATGGTGTCACTTATCTCTCGAATTCTCCCCTCGTGGTCCAGTAGCTGTTTGTCCCTCTTTTGCTCAGCTTCTTTATTCTCTGTCATTTGGTCTTCTATATCGCTAATTCTATCTTCTGCCTCATTTATCCTAGCAGTGAGAGTCTCCATTTTTGATTGCACCTCATTAATAGCTTTTTAAATTTTTTTTGTGGTGAATTTTTTTTTTATTTCAACTTGGTTAGATTTTAGTTCTTTTATTTCTCCAGAAAGGGCTTTTATATCTCCTGAGAGGGTTTCTCTAATATCTTCCATGCCTTTTTCGAGCCCAGCTAGAACCTTGAGAATCCTCACTCTGAACTCTAGATCTGACATATTACCAATGTCTGTATTGATTAGGTCCCTAGCCTTTGGTACTGCCTCTTGTTCTGGCATACTCAAATGGCTATCATTTAAGATGTTTATTATAAAACAGTGAGAATGGTTTTCATCAGATTTATTGTCACTTTTGTTGTTTTCACCAAATAAATATAATAGCTCTTAAAAATAAATCACCTCTGGTGACATTCTCCACAACCAATGTTTACTGAGTTAGCCTCCCAAGTACCCTGATATATGCAGATATTATCCTAGAGAGTAAACATATAAGTATGTATTCTATGAGAAGTAAAGTTCACTGCCTGTTGTAAGTCCCTTGATTGGGCTGGTTTACATGTTAGTTTCCTCTAGCTTTGTTCAGCTTCTATCGATCGCCCTAACTGTGACCAAACCGTGAACCCTGACAAAACCGAAATTCAGGGACAGTGAAACTGAGAATAAGATTCTCTTCTGTGTTCCAATTCTGAGGTTCTGCCAAGAGGCAGACTTGCCCCCGGCATCAGTTTTTTCACTCTCTAATACCAATAATGCCAACTTGAGAGAAAATTATAAAGCTTTGTTTAATGTGATCCTTAACTTTTTGGGATATGCTTGAACACAGTGAAATGGGTTCCATATGTTAATTCAGCAGCCCCTACACCCTTTTCCCTCCATAGTCATGTTATAATTCATTCCTATTCTGAAGAACTTTTCCAATTCCCAAGGTTTTTATTTTTGTTTTATTAATTTTTCGTCTAAACCTTGTATGTGTTTGAGAAGAAAGGCATGAAGCTAAAGTCCTTAAGTTTCTTGACCAATCTAGCAATGATGATTAGTATTATATCTCTAGTTTTTGCTTTTCTCAATCTTGAGTTCTCATAGCAATTGTTGATAAATGTAAACTGCCACCCAGAAAATTGTTAGAAATGTCATGGGAGCTGTTGGACTGTATTGGTAAGAACTCACTTGAAGGGTTAGAATTCCCATAAGAATAGGCAGTCTCTCTGTACGCAAGTACTCCATCCCGTGAATCTTCTTTTTTTTTCTATTTCTTGAAGGGTTATGGCAGAAGTTGGCTATAAAATTCCAAATGGCTTTCTGAATAAATACTAGTGATAAAGAAGGCTATTATCTTGCTTATTCCCTTGCTTGAAATCATCTAATACTGATTCATCATCTCACTTCTCTCTAGAGTAATTTCTTTCTCGAATAGCAATAAGATCCAAATGTTCAAATAAGTAAACCAGTCATGTGAGAATAAGTGGTCCCAAACAGGAATCCTTTCTGGGTCCAAAAAAGGGAATGTACTGAAAGATGTTCAGCTACCTTGGAGGTGAGTTAATTCATACAGAACTCTACCATCTTAAAATAGTCACATGATGAACAGACTAAGGTTAATCATAAAATGACAAATATACCTCCAGGAATACAGAATGTGTTTGCAAGTTTTCAATGTAACAGTTATTTACTTCTCTGGCAGTGCCTGGAGGAAAGGAGAAAGCTAAAGATAATCAATTCTCTCACGTCATCCACTTCTGCTGTACCACCAACCAGTTCTGAAGGTATGTCAATGTTTCATGTCTCTCTTGAGGAATCAATATTTATAAACTCCTGCCCCTTTACTCTCTCTATTCATTTTGCTTATTCAACAGGATCTGTTATGTTAACCAAAGACTTTTTGCTAGGATATAATGCACATGGATATTTATAACATATATATTTGCAGTTCAGTGTCATATGCCTTTAGCCACACAAGGCTAACTTAAATAGGGGCTATAGTGTATTTTGTAAACAAAGGTCCAGTAACTATTAAACAAAGAATTATAATTTATTGATTGTGTAAAAAAAATACTGTATTGAATTTACTTAACATAGAAGGTAAAATTAAGAGTCAAGTGTTGAACAGAGTATAAATTAAAGAAGAGCTCACAGCAATACAGACTCACCCACTATATTTTGTAGGAAAGATCTGAAGGAAAAGGAACAAACACTAAACAGTAATACAACAAAATCTCAAGTTTCTTTCTTTTTTAATTTAATTTTATGTTTTCATAGACCAGTGGAAGAGAGTAGAGAGTCCAGATATGGACCCGCAACTCTGTGGTCAAATAATCCTCAACAAAGTAGGAAAAATATCCAGAGGAAAAAAGATAGTATCTTCAATAAATGGTGCTAGGAAAATTGGACTACAGGACACTCATGAAAAAAACTGAAGAAGACACAAAAAGATGGAAAAGCATTCCATGCTCACGGATCAGAATCATAAACATTATTTAAAAAGTCTATAGCCCAGAGCAATCTATACTTTCAATGTCATCCCAATCAAAATTCCACTGGTATTTTTCAAAGTGCTAGAACAAACAATTCTAAAATTTGTATGGAACCAGAGGAGACCCCAAATTACTAAGGAAATGTTGTAAAAGGAAAACAAAACTGGGGCCATCACGTTGTCTGATTTCAAACTTTTACTACAAAGCTGTGATCACCAAGAGAGCATGGTACTGACACAAAAACAGACACATAGACCAGTGGAACAGAATAGAGAGCCCAGATATGGGTCTGCAACTCTATGGTCAAATAATCTTCGAAAAAGCAGGAAAAAATATACAGGGAAAAAAGACAGTCTCTTCAATAAGTGGTGCTGGGAAAATTGGACAGCTATATGTACAAGAATGAAACTTGACCATTCTCTTACACCATACACAAGAAACTTGAAATGGATAAAAGACCTCAACGTGAGGCAGAAATCTATCAAAATCCTAGAGGAGAACATAGGCAGTAACGTCTTCAACATCTGCCGCAGCAACTTCTTTCAAAATATGTCTCCAAAGGCAAAGGAAACAAAAGGGAAAATGAATTTTTGGGACTTCATCAAGATCAAAAGCTTCTGCACAGCAAAATCACAAGTTTCTATTACCATTAAATTCCTGTCTGTGAAAGTTGTCATAAAATTTCAACCTACAACAGGATGGACCATAGTAGGAAAAAAGTTAAGTTTAAAGATTGATGTAGACTGGAATGACCACTTATGATACTGAACAGCAGTTGTTAGGACAAAATATCCCACCCAGTCCCAATATCCCACTATCATTCCTTATTAGTGTATGCTGGAAATCATGATAAAATATTAGAGTTAACCAGAATATTAGTGACAAAATTTAAAAGAACTTTGAATATGCAAGTATCAGAAAAATCTGTCTACTGTAATCATACATAAGTACTTATATTATACAAATATATCTAAAACCAAGAAAATAGTTTAGATCCATACCTCCCCTTATAAAGGGTAGAAAAGCTATCTAACCTTTTAGATGTTTTAATTCTGTCAGCCAAATATTTATTTCAAGTCTAATATGACAAACTGTGTTGGATGTTAGCCAGACACAAGTATACAAAAGTACACTTTTACTAAAGTATACTATTTTTTAAAAGATTTTATTTATTTATTTGAGAGCGAGAGAGAGAATGAGAGACATCAAGATGAGAAGGGAAAGGTCAGAGGGAGAAGCAGACCCCCTGCTGAGCAGAGAGCCTAATGCGGGACTCGACCCAGACTCCAGGATCATGACCTGAGCTGAAGGCAGTTGCTCAATCAACTGAGCCACCCAGGTGCATTAACAAAAGTATAAAATATTATGTGAGTTGTAAAGTAGAGGAAATTATTTATTCATAAGGAATTTAGTAGATTAAAGAAACTAAAAATGGAAGGGCCAAGTATGAGTAAAAAATGGCACATAAACTAAGAAGCCCAGAATATGGTGGCAGTCATGACTGGTATAGAAAGCAGGAGCCCAGGATATTACAAGGAAATATCAAAGGGAATAATACAAGATAAGACTGGAGAAGGAAGATGGAACTGTGTGAAACTTCTAATCCCTCAAGTAGAAACTGTATTCTTAACTCAGTGAAAGAGTCATTGATGGTTTTTAAATCAGAGAATGCCATATAGTAAAGATACTATAAGAATAGTACCAATAGCAACAGGATATTACCAAGGAAAGTAGCAATAATAGTTTCAGTGTTGTCTCACCTATTTGTAATAACAATATAGACATTAAAATTATTGTTGGAATAAATCCCATAATAAAACATTAAATCTCTCAAAAAGTTTATAACCTCCCCTGAGGTCTAAGCACATTTCTAATCTTATCTGACCATCCATTTATTCCTCCTTTTCCAGATTACAATAGAATACCATGTGTTAGGACTGAGCTGAAAAAATTCTCCAGGCCTCAAGCAAGTATTTAACTTGAACAGTACATATTGGAAAGGGCAGAAAAGCTCAAAGAATAAGAGCAAGATGAGCAATTAGTATTAATTAGTGTCAATTGCTATTTTTCTTGAAAAACAGCTCATGCTGAGGAAGCAATTGTATGGTGTAGGCTGAATGTATGCCAACAGCTTTCTTGAATTTCACCAATCTTATTTTTTTTTTAAATTGAACATCATTTTATTTTATTCAAGAAGATTGATCAGGAGGAAACAGCTTTGCTTAATGAGATAATATTGCATTTGATTGTTGGCTTTCGTGTGGCTGTCTGGATTTGGAAGAGGCAGTTTTCACTTGGCTCCATTTTCTGACATGAAATGAGCTTTGAAGATTAACCAGCCATGTGGTATGTGCACCCCCAATATCATATGTTGTCTTATACTTACTGTCAACAGGAGTCTCTTTTTTGTCTATTCTTATCATTTGTTTCATATCCATATTGGAATTTTGCAAAATTGCAGCAATTGATTATGAAACAAGGTCCTCTATATCTGAAATACTTCCCATTGGCCAGTTTAATACCTGTCCCTGCAATGCTGTCACAGCTAATGCATTGGACAGCCTTTCACATCCAAAATAATATATCTCTTTCCCTGGGGCAAAGTCCAAAAACAGCATGAAATTCAGGAATGTGCCACAGGCCAGCAGTAAATTTTCAGTTGTGGTTGTTTTTTGTTTTTTGTTTTTTTTTCCAATTTAACTTGATAAAATTACATCCACATCATTAGCTCTTTTTAGAGTTACAGAAAAAAATGTATATGCTATCAAAACACTGTTAGGATGTTTTCTTTTTTTCATTGCTATTATTATTATTACCACGTTATTATTATTAGTCTTTGATTTTTCACAAAAATCAAATAATTCCACCAACATTGGTCTGTTTGTAAATTATTCAAAAAATATTTATTCTTAGAGCTGCTGTGTATAGCTATTCTACCTACATCCTACCTTTAATGCACTTATAAAAAGTTTCATCTTAAGTAGGATGTGATTTTATTCTTAATCATGTAGTCTCTGACAACTTTCAGTCTCAGAAAGACCACTGATACATGTGCACTAAGGTATGTTTCAGCTCAGAGTACCAAGCATGACCTCCGTAGTTTCATGGTTGCTGCTTATGATTGTGTCAGTTTAATTTTAATCACTAACCCCATGTCTCTTCCTCCTGTCTTGTCAAACAGAACTTTAGCTAAGTCAACCATTTAAGTATTTTTATGTTTTCTCCAAGGACAATGCAGAAAATTAACAAAAATGTGCTGGAAGAAGCAGCTATGTTGCTCTGATATTTATGTGCTTATATAAAAATGTAAAGTGTGAAGAACAGTCTATTCTCAATTATTGGTTTACATGAATTTAGTAAGCTTGACTGTCTGTGCTCGACTTGGAAATCACCTAAAAAAGATCATTTTAAACACAATTATTTGGAATTCTACATGTGGTCCTGCCACCAAACAACTCCATTTCAAGGACAGCTTAATTCATTGGAGACAAAGGTAATGAAAAAGTGAGGCTTGAGATTACTACCAGAGCCCTCAACAGTTTTGGGGAGGTCACGCAGGAAGATGGAAACTCACAGATTTATATACAGACTTATGGAACAATGGATTCAATGCATGAATGACAGCAGGAGCATGTCGCTGGCAGAAGGGATGTAGGGGGTCAGGCATTCAGGGGTGCAATGGAGGCAACATATTCAATAGTTGGGAGTTCTTTGTGAGAATCAGCCAACTTTGTGTGTTACCCAAAAAAAGAATGTAAACTATGGATTTTTTTAAATTAAGCTACCCATCAGAACACTCTTTTTCTACCATTAGAGGCACTTAGCTTGCAAATTTAATATTTTGATGTTAGCCTAAAAAAGGTACATCTTAAAATTTAAACCAATATCAATTTTAAACCATTTTATGCCAACTCTAATTTTGAATTTTCCTTGTGCTCTCTTTCTCATGGTAGAATGATATTGCTGTGTACTTACACAGTATTTTGTTCATTTCAAAGCACTTCACGCCTACTATCTAATATGTTCTTGGCCTTATAACAACTTTAAAGATACAGAGATAAATAGAATTCTGAGTTTGCCCTCAAAATTCTCATTAAATGTACAGAGATACTGAAGTGTAAAGAAATACTATAACCCAGTGTGAAGTATGATAATAATTAAATATAGAAGTTAGTAATTAATAAAAATAGTAATAGCAATTGTAGTTATATTTATTGAGCACATACTATATAAAAAGTGCTCCTCTGTCTTACTTTTTATTTATTCTGATAACTACCCAATGATGGAGACATTATTATTCTTTTAAGTAAGAGGCCTCAGGTGAAGCACAGGGAAAGGAAACAACTTACCCAAAGGAACATGGCTACTAAAAAATGGTGTTAGGATTTGATCCCAGTTAGTCTTACTTTAGAACACCAAGTAAGAGGCAACCACTATTCAGAAGAGAGACTGATTAATCTCTTCTTTGGGAAGGTTTTACAAGGTGAATAGAAGTCAGCTATGTCAGTGAGGGTATGAGACCAAATTGCTGGGGGAAAGTGGTTCAGGAAGAGGGAGTAACCTGAGAAAAAGCCCAGATACAGGATAGAACTTTGAAGCTATAAACAGTTCAAAAATGCTACATTTCAGTCTGAGGGAATAAACAGAAATATGTAACTGCAGAGATAAGCTGGAAAATGAAGCTTTGGAGACTTGAAGGGCATTCTGAGGAACACTGACTGAAGACTGAGGACTGCAGGGAGACAGGGAGGCCTGTGTGGGCTGGAGTGAAGTGCTTACATTTGAGTTTTAGAAAAATCACCGTGGTCCTAATATGGGAAATAAATGGGAGTGTGGGAAGAGCCAAGACAAAAAGAATGTTAGGTCTGTTGAACCATCTAGCCAAGAGAGGGGCATTGAAAGCATGGGTACAGTGATGATAGAAGGAAGGGGACAGACATGAGAAATCTGAGGAGATAAAGAGATCTGGGTAGTAGTTTGAGAGTGAGACAGCTAAGCAAAATATACTAACTTGAGGAGTTCCCTTGGGGGGCTCTGCAGCTTGTGGTACAATTGTAAATAATTAACTGCGGGTGAAATGGCTTTCATTGAAGACATGAAAATTGGAGGTTTCTTTTGAAAGCAGAACAAAAATAATGAACTGTTTTAAGTTCTTTTGCAAGTCAAATCAAATGCAACTTTTCTGACACAGTTATCTACCAGCTAAGAAACTTAAAAAACTGCAAGGGAAAAACACATCATCACTGTGCCAAAATAACTCCTTTTACATGGCATTAGTCATCATTACATAAGAGCTTTTTTCCCCTCCTTTTAAGAGCTTACATTAAATAACACCAATTCTTAGTTTCTATAGCCACAAAGTAAAGACATAGTGTCTATACTACCACAGTCATCTACTGCAGAGTTTTGCAACCTTGGTGCTAGAAGTGATTCCTTTTTCTGTCTGTGGAAACACAATTTCTACTTAAGATGGGGGCAGTTTCAGATAAAACACCCAGCATGTTCATATCAGCGTTCAAGGAGCCCTTCGATGGAGGTTTGTGGAGCACAATTTAAAAATTAGTACTCCATGAAACTCAGGAATTTTCCATGGGATTCTGTTAAATGCTTTTTGATCAAAGTTAATTTCAGTTCATTTGCTTCTGAAAAAAATCTGGGATGAATGCTTATTAAATCCTGAGAAGAATCAATCATAAGAAAACTTACATCTTATACCTTATTCAGAAAAAGGATAAGCAATGATTCTCTATTTGCTTAACTAATTTTATGGGTATGGGTCCTGAAGAGACACAAAAGTTTAATAAGAATCGTCTTGCAGGGTGCCTGGGTGGCTCAGTAGGTTAAGCATCAGACTCTTGATTTCAGCTCAGGTCATGATCTCAGGGTCCTAAGATGGAGCCCCATGTCAGCCTCTACACTCTGTGGGGAGCTGGCTTGAGGATTCTCTCTTTCCCTCTCCCTCTGCCTCTCCCCACACACACTCTCTCTAAAACAAATAAATAAATCTCTTTAAAAAAAATTAGTCTTACAATGATCCCAGAGAATGGTAAAAATGTGGATGGCAGAGGGGAAAGAAGAGAAGGGGATAAATCCTAAAAACACACACCAAAAGAGAACACCATTCACACTGTACTTAAAAGATGAGGAATATCTTAACTTCTTCCTAACAAATTTCTAATCTGCATGCTTTCACAAGTTTCCAAAGCACTAATACTGATACTAATCCTAGTCCACCATCTAAAGAGTTAGAAAATTTCCAGACTTAAAAGACTGGTCTAGCCCTTTATCTGATATGTCATTTGCAAATATCTTCTCCCATTTTGTCAGTTGTCTTTTGGTTTTGTTCACTGTTTCCTTTGCTGTGCAAAAGCTTTTGATCTTGATAAAATCCCAAAAGTTCATTTTTGCCCTTGCTTCCCTTGCCTTTGGTGATGTTCCTAGGAAGATGTTGCTGCGGCTGACGTCGAAGAGGTTGCTGCCTGTGTTCTCCTCGAGGATTTTGATGGATTCCTTTCTCACATTGAGATCCTTCATCCATTTTGAGTCTATTTTCGTGTGTGGTGTAAGGAAATGATCCAATTTCATTTTTCTGCATGTGGCTGTCCAATTTTCCCAACACCACTTATTGAAGAGGCTGTCTTTGTTCCATTGGACATTCTTTCCTGCTTTGTCGAAGATGAGTTGACCATAGAGTTGAGGGTCCATTTCTGGGCTCTCTATTCTGTTCCATTGATCTATGTGTCTGTTTTTGTGCCAGTACCATGCTGTCTTGATGATGACAGCTTTGTAATAGAGCTTGAAGTCCGGAATTGTGATGCCACCAACTTTGGCTTTCTTTTCAATATTCCTTTGGCTATTCGAGGTCTTTTCTGGTTCCATATAAATTTTAGGATGATTTGTTCCATTTCTTTGAAAAAAATGGATGGTACTTTGATAGGAATTGCATTAAATGTGTAGATTGCTTTAGGTAGCATAGACATTTTCACAATATTTATTCTTCCAATCCAGGAGCATGGAACATTTTTCCATTTCTTTGTGTCTTCCTCAATTTCTTTCATGAGTACTTTATAGTTTTCTGAGTATAGATTCTTAGTCTCTTTGGTTAGGTTTATTCCTAGGTATCTTATAGTTTTGGGTGCAATTGTAAATGGGATGGACTCCTTAATTTCTCTTTCTTCTGTCTTGTTGTTGGTGTAGAGAAATGCAACTGATTTCTGTGCATTGATTTTATATCCTGACACTTTACTGAATTCCTGTACAAGTTCTAGCAGTTTTGGAGTGGAGTCTTTTGGGTTTTCCACATAGAGTATCATATCATCTGCGAAGAGTGATAGTTTGACTTCTTCTTTGCCGATTTGGATGCCTTTAATTTCCTTTTGTTGTCTGATTGCTGAGGCTAGGACTTCTAGTACTATGTTGAAGAGCAGTGGTGATAACGGACATCCCTGCCGTGTTCCTGACCTTAGCGGAAAAGCTTTCAGTTTTTCTCCATTGAGAATGATATTTGCGGTGGGTTTTTCATAGATGGCTTTGATAATATTGAGGTATGTGCCGTCTATCCCTACACTTTGAAGAGTTTTGATCAGGAAGGGATGCTGTACTTTGTCAAATGCTTTTTCAGCATCTATGGAGAGTATCAAAGGGCTAGTGTCCAAAATCTATAAAGAACTTAGCAAACTCAACACCCAAAGAACAAATAATCCAATCAAGAAATGGGCAGAGGACATGAACAGACATTTCTGCAAAGAAGACATCCAGATGGCCAACAGACACATGAAAAAGTGCTCCATATCACTCAGCATCAGGGAAATACAAATCAAAACCACCATGAGATATCACCTCACACCAGTCAGAATGGCTAAAATTAACAAGTCAGGAAATGACAGATGCTGGCGAGGATGCGGAGAAAGGGGAACCCTCCTACACTGTTGGTGGGAATGCAAGCTGGTGCAAACCACTCTGGAAAACAGCATGGAGGTTCCTCAAAATGTTGAAAATAGAACTACCCTATGACCCTGCAATTGCACTGCTGGGTATTTACCCTAAAGATACAAACATAGTGATCCGAAGGGGCACATGCACCCGAATGTTTATAGCAGCAATGTCTACAATAGCCAAACTATGGAAAGAACCTAGATGTCCATCTACAGACGAATGGATAAAGAAGATGTGGTATATATACACAATGGAATACTATGCAGCCATCAAAAGAAATGAAATCTTGCCATTTGCGACGACGTGGATGGAACTAGAGGGTATCATGCTTAGTGAAATAAGTCAATCGGAGAAAGACAACTATCATATGATCTCCCTGATATGAGGGAGAGGAGATGCAACATGGGGGGTCGAGGGGGTAGGAGAAGAGTAAATGAAACAAGATGGGATTGGGAGGGAGACAACCATAAGTGACTCTTAATCTCACAAAACAAACTGAGGGTTGATGGGGGGAGGGGGTTGGGAGAGGGGGTGGGGTTATGGATATCGGGGAGGGTATGTGCTATGGTGAGTGTTGTGAAGTGTGTAAACCTGGCGATTCGCAGACCTGTACCCCTGGGGATAAAAATATATGTTTATAAAGCTGTAAAAAAAAAAAAAAAAAAAAAAGACTGGTCTAAGCAAGCCAGCATCTCATTATTTCAAATAATGTCTCTCAGTACAGTGATCAGCACAGAATAGGTATTCATAGCCATAAACCCAAAGTGATATAGCCCAAACCATTACTATAACAAATTGAGGTCTAGTGATTTATGTGTATACTGTATATATGTATAATGTACACTGTAAAGGAGGCAACCTCAACAGCATAGCTAAGAAGTCCAGGAGCCTCTTTCTAACTTCGGTTCAGAAAAGTGAATCCTTAGCAGTCACTGCCAGCTGGGCTTGGTCAAAGAAAGAAAAAGAAAGAAAGAAAGAAAGAGAGAGAGAGATAAAGAAAGAAAGAAAGAAAGAAAGAAAGAAAGAAAGAAAGAAAAGAAAGAAAGAAAGAAAGAAAGAAAGAAAGAAAGAAAGAAAGAAAAGGAAGGAAGGAAGAAAGAAAAGAAAGAGAGAGAGAGAGAGGAAGAAAGAAAGAAAGAAAGAAAGAAAGAAAGAAAGAAAGGAAGAAAGGAAGGAAGGAAAGAAGGAAGGGGCATGTACATTTAATTTGTAAATTGAAAGCTGCTCTTCTACTGTTCCAGGGTAAAGAATAGCAATATATAATCTACTTGATAATTCTAAAGGACTAGATACCACTAAAAGAGATGAAAACTAGATTCTAGACTTCTGTGGAAGTACAAAATATTTTGTTACATGTAAGAGAACATGAGGGGATTGAGTTTTTTAAAATTTTTATAAGAAATGAAGAATTTTTAGACTGTTAAGTCTCTGTGAGTATATTTATGATATTTATATATGGCACATATAATTTTGAGCAAACAATAAGCACACAGGAAGAAAAATCTTTTTATTTCCAAAATAATTTGTTGGATTAAAAGCTTTACATATCTTAAAAATATTTCCATTCTAATTTCCTCAAGTGAAATTTCATTTACATATGTAATACAACATCTAGCAATATAAAAATAAGTCCAACTCCCACAGAATCATTTGTGAAGAGGAAATCTTAAATGCATTCAAAAGACAATGAACCAGTTGTACCACCCAGCAGTTATATATCTTGATATAAGACTAAAATTTCCCAAACCCTTAACTGAGCCAAAATGAGTCAGTTGTAGGAAAGAGAGGATATTATCTATGGCAATGGCACAAAGGAGGTTCAAATCTCTCTCCTCTAAGGAGGGGCCTCTAAAGAGTTCTTAGATTTTGGATCTTAAACATGGCCTTTGCTTATCTCTCCATGTTCAGGTCAGGTCTTCCTTTACCTAAATGCTTCTCTATCATTAATTGCCTGGACAATGATATTATTTTACCTCATTTCTCTACCCTCACCCCAACTTTTTATTAACATTGAGGAGAAAATAATCTAGGCATCTGGGAGGTGTCAGTCTGTCACTGCCACAGTAACAGAGCAGCTGTAAATGTTGGCAGGGATGTGACTTGCCTTGCAATAAGGATCCATCTCCTGCAAGGCACACAGCAATATACAAGTTCTACAGCTAGCCCGAGTTGTCAACAATGAATTGCAAAAGGCTGATTTATGTGCATCTAAGGACATTTACCTTTATCAAATGGTTTTGCTTGTTTCCTACGGGAAACAGATTTTAAAAGATCTAGAACTGGTAACTTGTATTGATAACTTTGGGAGTTTGGGGGTATTTTTCTGATAACTTTGTTTCTAATTTATCAATTGTGCTTTCCAGAGAAAAATCCAAAAGGTCAAGACTCTGGATTCCTGAGAAGCTGAGACCCAAACATTTTTTCCGAGAAGACGGCCTGTGAATCAGCATAGTAAGGAGGTGACTTCCATGCTCTGATATCATCTTAGAAACAACCATTCTACACATTTATATTTTTCATATTAAAATTTACAATGAATTTTAATGTACATTATCTCCTGCAATCTTTGAAAATAGAAAGACAGTGTACAGGAGAAAAGCACTGAACAGAGCATCAAGATACCCAGATTCCAGGAATGGTCATGTCACCTCAGGTGGAAATCTGGGATCCTGGAAAAGTCACCTTGCCTTTTTAGGCCTGCTTCACTTCTATAAAAAGAGGATTAGATAGAAAATATCTAAAGTAGTTATAGTTCCAACATTCTGATATTCAAGGTAGGACAGACATAACTCTCAGTGTGTGAATTTCTTTTCTCCACACTAACGAGAACAGAAGACTAAGAGAGTTTAAGTGATGTGGCCAAAAGCATATGTCTAATAAGTGTTGACCCCAGCCTGATTCTAGAAATTTGCATGGAGCCTCTAGTAAGCTACCCCACAATTTCACAGAACCAGTAAGAAGGTTAGCAGGCAGTATCAATGGCTCTTAACTCGTGTGGCCAGATTTAGCAAATAAAATTATAGGATGCCTAGTTAAATTTGAATTTTAGATAAACAACACATTTTTTGGTATAAGCATGTATCATACAGTATTTTAGATATATTTTAAAAGTATTTGTTATTTATCTGAAACTCAAATTTAACTGGTTACACTGCATTTTGTCTGGCAATCTTATCTTTACTCCATGAAGGTAGAGGATAGAGGTTTCAAGGTACCTGCTGCACCCACTCACTTCTAAAATCCATGTGGGCATCTTATGCCAGAGTCTCTTAGACACTGAAACTTCCCTACTCCATAGTATCTCTTCCCTCCAGAATACTGGTGCTCTGGAAAGTAGCAACACTTCTCTATTCCTTAGCTGCCTTAAAAGGTCTATTCATCTATTTTCTCTCTGTCAGTCTTATTTCTAAAGATATAAAGCAAGTTTCTGGCATATTTTTCTATGACAAAGTCCTTTACATGATTCATCCCCTGTCTGAGATTACAATTGCCTCTATGCTGCATTCTAAACAACTCACCTACTTTCCATTCCTCCAGGAAGGATCTCTAATTCTGAATTCTTACCATATGTTTTGGAAATAGATAGATTCTGGAGATCTCAGTGAGAACTTAATCTGTATCCCTGGTATGGGAACTCTACTTAGGGTTACCTTCTTGCTACCTTCCACCACCAAAACTTTTCAAACTTCCAAATATTACCCCTTACTTTCAGTTGGCTGCTCTGTCACTCTCAGCTTGGTTCAGAGATCACATCACAGAGAGCAGCCAACCCGAATAAATTCCATTTATTTTATGGAATAAAAATTAGTCTAGAACCTTTCTTTCTTTTTTTTTTAATTATAGGAAACTTAGGGTAGTTTAATATCTGATGGAATTACCTCTCCCCTTTAAATATTTATTTTATAAATTTCTTTTCGGTGTACCAGAATTCATTGTTTATGTACCACACCCAGTGCTCTCCATAATACCCACCACCAGGCTCACCCAACTTCCCACCCCCCACCCCTTCAAAACCCTCAGATTGTTTTTCAGAGTCCATAGTCTCTCATGGTTCATCATCCCCTCCAATTTCCCCCAACTCCCTTCTCCTCTCCATCTCCCCATGTCCTCCGTGTTATTTCTTATGCTCCACAAATAAGTGAAGCCATATGATAATTCACTCTCTCTGCTTGACTTATTTCGCTCAGCATAATCTCTTCCAGTCCTGTCCATGTTGATACAAAAGTTGGGTATTCACTCTTTCTGATGGAGGCATAATACTCCATAGTGTATACGGACCACATCTTCCTTATCCATTCATCCGTTGAAGGGCATCTTGTAGAACCTTTCTTTTTATATAAAATGATCTTTATCATCACAGTTGGCCAGATTGTGCCTTACAGTATGGTAGCCACCAGCCACCAATGGCTATTGAACTTTAAATTAACTGAAATTAAATAAAACTAAAAATTTGGTTCTTCAGTTACACTAGCCACATTTCAAGTACTCAGTAGTCACATGTAACTCCTAACCACAGCACTGATCAGTACAGGTATAAAATTTTCCCATTGTCATACAAAGTTTGAAGAGGATTACTCTAGATAAGGATCAATGACCTTGTTCTCTTAAGACCCAGATGATACATATTTGGGGCTCTGAGCCATACTATCTCTATTTCATATTCCTTTTTATATTTTATAATGCTTTAAAAATTAAAAATTAAAATTCTTAACCATTATTAAGTTATATAAATTAGCATCACACTAAATGAAATAAGTCAAATGAAGACAAATACCATATTATTTCACTTATATGTGAAATCTAAAAAGCAAAACAAAAACACAGAAATGGATTCATACATACAGAGAACAAACTGATAGTCAACAGAGGGGATGGGGGGCAGGTAAAATAGGTGAAGAGAATTAAGAGGTACAAACTTCCAGTTATAAAATAAGTCACAGAGGTAAAAAGTACAGCATAGACACTAAAAAGAAATAAAATAAAATAAAATAAATTGAAAAAAAAGTACAGCATAGAGAATATAGTCAAAAATTGTAATCATGCTGTATGGTGACAGATGGTAACTACATTTATCATGGTTGAACACTAAGTAAATGCATGGAATTGTTGAATCATTATGTTGTACAACTGAAACTAACATAACATTGTATGTCAACTCTATTTCAATAACAAAAATTGTATAAATACATACACACATGTATAAAAGTATTCTTAAATAGCAGTCAGACCAAAACTGTCCACATGCCAGATTTAGCCCACAAATCATAATTTGCCCACCCCTCTTTAGACCATTCCCCTCACTGAAAAAAACAATTATGTCAACCTTCTGATTTTTCCTTTTATCAACAAGTTTTTCTCCCCCATGACCCCTCAGTTAACTTTTCTGGCTCTAATCTCCCTACCTCAAGTCCTCAAGTTGCCTCAAGTTTTATTTTATTCATTTGCACTTAGAAATCACACAGAATAATCTTTCATATAGTTTTCCCCCATGAAAAGATCAAAGGATTTATAATGATATTTATCTTAGTAAGTTTTATCTCTCAAAAACCAGATAACAAGTTATAAGAAGGCCCTCCCTGTGTCTTCTTTTCTACTTGTCTCAATCCTCTGGATTACCCAACTTTATCTTGAAGCCATAAGACAAAGTATATGCTGAGTTAACAAGTATTTATCTTACATTTCACAATATTATGGAATGTGAAAAAAATATAAAAACCTCATAAAGTCTTTTTGTGCATCTAATTCAATATGAATTATATATCATTTTTATATAATCTATAATCTATGATCTATATAATACATAATCATTAGACTTACTGCCATACTAAAATAGAAAACTGGAGGGTAAATATTCTGTTCTTTCACACTCCTTAAGGTTTTTCTTACTTTCTGTTTTCCCCACATAGAAAAGAAAATTGGAGAAAGAGGAGAGAAGTAGGGGATATGAAGTTAAAACCTATTCTTTCAGAGTGCAATAGGCAATGTAGGTTTAATAGAAGAAGATAGCATTCAGTATTTGAAAAGTTATATGTGACTCCTGTCAACCCATCAACTATAGCCAAAGGTAGCTAATTAAAGTGTAATAATTGCTTCAGATATGACTTAGTCAAACTTCATTTTTCTTTCCTGGTTGAAGAAATGAGTGAGAAATCTAACTGCATTGAACTCTAGACCAAGACAGATATTCTTTTAAAGCAAAGACAAGCAACTAACTGCTAGACAAAAACCATATTTTAAAAATCCGCATTTTTCTCTTCCATTTTTGAACTTGTACTAAAAATATTTTAGTTTTTAAGGCACTTGAGAAAGATAAGATTGTTGCATCCTAATATGACTGTTCCATAGATAATTCAGTTTATTTCTCCATGATCTGTCTATATATGCAAGTCTCTTAACATTTCTTCCTTCATGTGGAAAGATACACCCACCTTCATTCAAGGATTTAATTTACTTTGAAAATCGATTTCATTTAACATGCAGCATGATCTCAATATTTAACAGCTATGTTAACAGGAATTGATATACTGAACAGTTCTGCTAAAAGCTAGAAATCTGATACCCTGTCTCTACAAAATGTGAGAGAGTACAAAAATATACTGAGTTATACAGTGTAATGGAGCTGAAAAGTAAAAACTTAAAAATCAATTAGCTGGCATCTAACGTCTGAAAGAATGCTCAAGATAAATTTTGAATTTCTTTTTTACAAATCTTACTTCCGTCATTTGGTACAATATCTCAGTGGAATGATAGAGACTAACAATTCAGTCAGTACAACAGGGTACCATGTTTTTCATAGTACAAAAAGATTAAAGTGGATATATGACTAATACCTAGACTATTTTTATTAATTGGACTTCATTGTGTGAATTGTGATACCAGAATTTGTACTAGTTTACTAACCGACTAAAATACCCAGGACTTGGCAACCTCATTTTCTAAAAGTCAATCAAGAGAGGGAGAACACTGGGTAAGTCATGAATTCCCCACATGTGAGCAAAGTGGCCCAATTCAGCAACTTCTCCTCAGGCAGGGACCCAGCCCACTGTAGCAGCAGGACACAAGATACTGCATTGACAGCCTGGGGCCGTGCTGCTAAAAGAGAGTGACAAGGAGTAGCTATTAGATTTCCACATGAGTAAGGCCACTCTCCAATCCTTTTGCAAAGAGCTGACATATCTGATTATAGCAAAAGACTGCCCATCCACAAGGAGAAATTGATGTGCACAAGGAAATTGCTATAATTTTTGGAGCCCCACTATAAACAGGGAATGCTGATTTTTGCCACACAGGGGTGGAGACAAGATTGCCAAAGGTTGTCAGGGCAGGTAAGACTGATCTTTATTTAGAGAATTTGGTTAAGTTTCTCTATCTGAAGACTGTTTAAAAAAAGAAAACCACTGAAATCCATTTCAGACAATCCTTGGGTAGAATTTCAAAAGAAAGAATTTCGGAAGTAAAATAGAATTTCAAAAGTGAGAGCTGTTTATTTATGTCAGGTGACACTTTATGTTGTAGATAAACAATGTGGTCAGTTGCCAAAAGGTTTTACACCTCCCTACCCAATGCTATAAACCTCCAAACCTAAATACTGGTTTACAGAAGGCCTTGGATATATAAATTAGCAGAAATTCACCATCTTTGTAAGAATTAACTGTCACTATTTTAAACTGTGATTTAGGCTGATGAGATTAAGGTAGCTCCCTGCGTACACACAAGCCAGTAAAATCAAGAATTAAAGCAATGAGGAATAATCTGTCAACTTGAAAATTTTGTGGTTATAAAAGTATATTGGAATGGAAAAGAATGATATAACATCATATACACATAGAAGGCTGATAGTTTGCATCAAATCTAAAATAGGAAATAGGAATGGGAGAACGGGATTTATAAATATTGTTCTATAATATCCAGGAGAAATGGTGCTCTGACTTTAATCAACTGGTACTGATTTGCTGGGCAGAAAAAAGTTTATAGTGTGGAAAATTAACTATGGTTCCCAATGTTGCCTAAACTGTATTCCCTGGAGCCTGAGTCATTTCATTAAAACAAAAAAACAACAGAAAAATCCATCATCTAGTAACTTTAAAAAACACTGTATGGTATATACTCTACTTATGGACTGATAACGGAAATTAGTTATTATGAGCTCTAGGAGAATTTCTGGCTAAGAAAACTTGTTAACTTTGTTAACCAAAATTTTTCAAACTTACTCAGCCATGTGGATGCACTGACTCCCAAAACCAAACAGCTTTTAGTGTTCCATGAAACTATTATCTGTGACAGATTAAGATATTATTTATAAACTCTAACTGCATGCTTAGGAAATTCCTCTGATCATAATGTGGGATTAGGTATGAATCTACCTACCTGGAAAGCAAGGCCTATGCAGAAGGCCTGTTCCATATTTTAGGTTAGATATATGTCCTACTCCTTTCTCAGGGCCTTTTGATCATCAGCTAAATTGCTAATGTGTACTCTGAAAACAACAGCTGAGATCCTGAAGCAGAGTTCTTAATTTATTTTTAGATTTACTCTGTCTTTGTACAATCCTTTCTCTGTTTCCCTGAAAACAAAACAAAAAAAAAAACAACAAAAAAAAACTAGATACATTCAGAAAGGGGTAAAGACAGAGGGAGAAATTTTACCAATCAATATTAATAATTTTAAAAATACACGCACCCTATTAAGACTTATAAGGGAGGAGGAAATGGGCAAGAGGAACAATAAAAGCCATAAATTGCCTATTTTCACTCTCTAGACTCGATAGTGTATCTTAGTATAGCTAACAGTGAGCTATGCCCAATTATGTAACTCATAATAAAATGCAGGAGTGAATGTGAATTATTGTCTTATATAATTAGACTCCCTGCTGTTGGCACACATTTTTTTAAAGGGCCAGACAGTAAATATTATAGGCTTCATGGGGCTGAGGCAAAATTGAGGATATCATGTAGGTACTGATTTAACCATTTAGAACATGGTCAATTTAAAAATGTAAAACCTATTCTTAGTTCATGAGCAGTAAAAAACAAAAACAAAAACAGATAGCTGGCCAAATTTAGCCCACAGGCCTTGTTTTCCATCCCTGGTTTAGAGCATGGGCTCTGGAGTCAGAAAGCTGGGTTCCTGGCATCACCTATCTTTAGCTTTCAAATAGACTTTGGAAAGTAATCTTTCTCTTTCTCAGTTTCTTCATCTATAAAATGAAGATGCTAATAATATCCCCTCCCCCAATTGATAGTTGTGAGAATGACTTAGTTAATACGTGTGGCGCATTAGGATCCTGCCTGACAATGAGTGCTCAAAAACTATTTTCTATCATTTTTAAATAAATAAATTCATGAGTCCACCAAAAATTAATAGACCTGAGAGGCACCTAGGTCTCTAAATAATGAAACCAGAGTACAGTTTGTGTTTGGGGCACCAGGAAGCACGATGAATGTGGTGAATATGTGAGCTTACTCCTTCATGTGTGTTGCTCTGCAAAAGCAGAAGAAGGCCTATAGATTAGGATACTTCAGTTCTAATTACAGTCCTATCTTGGTTCCCATGAATGCAAGAGGACTAGATTCTTTATCTGTGTAGTCAGCCACAACATATAGTGAGCAATACTTTACAGTTCAGGAACTATGTGGGTAAAATACCCACATTATTATTAAGTGTAAAAGTATTATGGTAGGGGCACCTGGGTGGCTCAGTGGGTTAAAGCCTCTGCCTTTGGCTCAGGTCATGATCCCAGGGTCCTGGGATCGAGCCCCACATCGGGCTCTCTGCTAGGCAGGGAGCCTGCTCTCCTTCCTCTCTCTGCCTCTCTCTGCCTACTTGTGATCTCTCTCTCTGTCAAATAAATAAATAAAATCTTAAAAAAAAGTATTATGGTAAAGAAATGCTAGGTTCCAGACTATAATACAGTATTTAATTCACATGGATACTTCCCTGTTTATCCCAGGAGAGCTACTGAGCTTTGTAGATTAAGAAGGAAATTCCTAGGAGAGAGATTATCCTTGATAGTGCTGGGTGCAAATCCTCAATCATGGATCTGAACAGGCTGGAAAATCTCACTGAGCATTCAGCCTGTTGTCTTGGAATTTTTAGTGGTCTGCATATTGAAATGATTCCAAATATCTATATTGTCTCAAACTTAACAATCTCTTTAAAATGAAAAAAAAAACTATAAAAATAAAGGTCCTGTAATATCACAGGGTAACAAAAACAAAAACCAATGTCATTCATATCTTTGAAATTTAAAAAAATTCCTTAAGGAGAGAAGGCAAATGAAACTAATAGAAAAAAGGCAGAGGAAAAAATAGACCTAAAATATCAGATGTCCAATAAAGTATTTCACTTCACTTGGTTCATCCTTCATCATTCTGCAAAGCAAATGAGAGTAGTGTCTACTGCCCCCATACTGCTGCCCTGAGAGCTATTTCCTGGAAGCTCATGGATCATCTGTCCAGAGAGGGTTCACAGTATAAATGGTGATGAAAGACAGGAGCAGTCTCTCAAATGACAGAAAAGCAAAAAGAACTGCCTGCCTATAGGACTGTTCTGTGAAGTATCAGTTCAGGTCTGGGAGAAGGGCCAGATACCAAAGAAGTAGCACAGTTCTGGAGGCACCAAGAGCTCTCACACAAGTTGGGCAAATCACTTCCAAGCACCCACTGAACTCCATACCACCTCCCTCCACATGATAAGCAAAGACAGGCCCCATGAAAAGATAAATAGGACAAAAAAGCTGAGACACAAAGAGGTTAGATCCAGAAGTTTTGAGGCCCATCAATGATGAGTTTCAGAATGAAAATATAGAAAGAACAGAAAGGAAGGAATAATAAAAAATAAAGTCAAAACCTATAAAGGAATAAAAACCCAAGTCTCGTGATTGAATATAGCATTAGTGCAAAAGAAACCCACACTGAGGTGAAGTTTTAAGAAGCCAAATAGAAGAGAAAAAGTCTGCAGTTTCCCTAGAGAAAGAACAAAAATTTATCTACCGGCATGGAAAAATCAAACTGGCATCAAAACTTTTATCAGTAACACTAGTTTTCAGAGAATTATTAATCACATCTTCAATGTTCTGAGAAAAATAAACTTAAAACTAGTATTTGAATATAAGAACAAAATGAAGATATACGTAAGGATGAATAAGACTAAGAATACTCTAGACATTTTATGATAGAAATACCAAAGGGCACTCCTGTAAAGCAAAAACAACAACAAAACTTCAGAGAGGAAAACATGAGGATTTTAAAAAAATTTTAATTGTCTTCAGACAATAAAAGGGAAAGGGGGTAGGAACTGCTAGCTAAGCCTAAAACTTACTATTGCATGATATATGAGGAAAAATTCAAAATATGGAATAAAATCACAAATGATTTTAGTATGGGAGCTGGTAATGATGGAAGGGGTAGGACTACTTAAAAAAAGATCACTGTTATAATTCCATCTCAGTTTAAATAAATCATCATTCAAATTTCTATGATCCAGTGAATATAAAACTCACCATCCTGAGCCATTGTTCATATGCTTCATGAAAGTGTCTAAAGGTCAGTGAGATGGTAACTTCAGAGCCCACACCATCATTTAAAGCATGAGATGAGATACATCCTCCCAAAATCTTGACTGGAATTGCAAGAGACATGTTTAATAGTCCCACACTTATTGCGAGCTAGGATGGAACAAATGGAAATGAGATGACTTTTCTTGGTAAGCTACAGACAACAAAGAAACTTACATTTAAATTAGGAGTAACTAAGACTAGAGAGAAGGATCTCCTTGTATATTCTCTCAGAGATTGCCTTTATTTTTGTTTTAAAAACCCAACAATGGAATATGGATGAAGAAGAGAGACAGCCCACCTTCATTATTAACTCACTCACCTTTATCATCAGAGATTTAATGGTATATAGGACCACTGTGTAGAGTACAAGCTGTTAAAAAAAATCATTACAACATATTCCATAATAACCTTTTAACTTGAACTTTTTCGTACCTATGGGGTTTTTTTTCCTATTTCTTTTAATATACGTATAGATATAAGCTTCAAGCTAATCCTCTTTCCCTAATCAATACTATCTCTCTATATAAACCAGCTTTAATCTCCCTTTATCTCTGGAAAGTTGACTCCTTTAACAAAGATAACAAGATACATCCTGGAAGAATCAAAACAAGCTTCCTTACCCACATTCAGGATTTATAACCACCCTCCCATCTTTTTTTCTGTCAGTGTTTCTGTGTATTAGTTTTCGTTTTGGTATTACATAAAACTTTTACTTGGGGTTCATTTTGGCTGGCTTTTTTTTTTTTTCCTTGTCATTTACTTCTGTTGGTCTTTTGGTTTGACTGTTTTTGTTTGTATACCTTATAAATCTTACCTTTGGACCCCATTCTGGCTGGGTCTTCTCTCTTTTATTTATTTTTTTCCTGTCTCTTTCTCTCTCTCTTTTTTTCTTTTTTCTTTCTTTTTGGTGGTGACATCCAATTGTTCTGAAACTTCCCAGGGTGCACCTTGCCTAGGGAGTGGCTGATATATTCAGCTATACATCCCTCAACCACCTCTCCCCAAAATGACTAGGAGGAGGAACACCGAACAGAGGAAAAATCAGATTGTGCCCTCTGTCACAGAACTATTGAATATGGACATAAATTGTATGTTGGAAAGGGAATTCAGGGTAATAATTATCCAAATAATGGCTGGGTTGGAGAAGACCATTAGTGGCAACATAGAAACTCTAAAGGCATAAGTGAGGGCTGATCTGGCAGTACTAAAAAATGCTATCAGATCCAATGAGATCCAATCTAACTTAAATACACTAATAGCTAGGGTAACCAAGGCAGAAGATAAAACTAGTGATCCAGAGGACAAGCTGATAGAGAAAAAGGATCAGGAGGAGGCCTGGAACAAACAGCTTAGAAGCCATGAAAACAGAATTAGAGAAATAAATAATGCCATGAAACATTCCAACATCATAATTATTGGGATCCCTAAGGGGGAGGAGAAAGAAAGAAGTCTAGAAGACATACTTGAACAAATTCTCCATGAAAATTTTCCCAATCTGGGGAATGGAACCAGGGTTTGTGTCCTAGAGGTAGAAAAACCATACCCCAAGATCAACAAATCTAGAAAGACCTCCAGACACTTGATTGTAAAACTGATGAATCATAATTTTAGACAAGAGCTCTTGAGCGCAGCTAGGGGGAAGAGATTCCTTACATACAGAGGAAGGTGCATCAGAGTAATGTCAGACCTGTCCACAGAAACCTGGCAAGCCAGAAAGGGCTGGAAAGACATATTCAGGGCACTAAATGAGAAGAACATGCAGTCAAGAATACTTTACCCAGCAAGGCTGACATTCATAATGGATGGAGAGATAAAGAGCTTTCAAGACTGACAAGGTTTAAAAGAGTATGTGACCATCAAACCAGCACTACAAGAAATATTAAGGGGGGTTCTACAAAAGAAGAAAGAACCCAAGAGTGTCACAGAACAGATATTTACAGAGATAATCTATAGAAACAAGGACTTCACAGGCAACATGATGTCAATAAAAACAGATCTTTCAATAATCACTCTCAACATGAATGACCTAAACACTCCCATAAAATGGCACAGGGTTGCAGATTGGATAAAATGACAGGACCCGTGCATATGTTGTCTATGAGAGACCCATTTGGGACCTAAGGATACAATCAGACTGAAAGTGAAGGGCTGGAGAAGCATCTTTCATGTCAATGGGCCTCAAAAGAAAGCTGGGGTAGCGATTTTCATATCAGATAAATTAGATTTAAACTAAAGACTGTAGTCAGAGTTAAAGGACACTACATCATTCTTAAAGGGTCTATCCACCAAGAAGATCTAACAATTGTAAATATTTATGCCCCCAATACAGAAGCATCCAATTACATAAGACAACTGTTAATCAAGATAAAGAGTCATATTGATATGAATACAATGGTAGGGGATCATAACATGCCACTCTCAGTAACAGACAGATCATCCAAGCAGAAGATCAATAAAGAAAAAAGAGTACTGAACGACACATTGGACCAGATGGAACTCATAGATCTAAACAGAATAGTCCACCCTAAAGCAACAGAATACTCATTCTTCTTGAGTGCACATGGAACTTTCTCCAGAATAGACCACATACAGGATCACAAATCAGGGCTCAACTGATACCAAAGGACTGAGACTATTCCCTGCATATTCTCAGACCACAATGCTTTGAAACTGGAACTCAACCACAAGAAAAAGTTTGGAAGGAATTCAAACACTTGGAAGCTAAAGTCCACCCTGCTTAAGAATGTTTGGATCAACAAGGAAATCAAAGAAGAACTTAAACAATTCATGGAAACCAATGAGAATGAAGACATCAGTACAAAACTTATGGGATATGGCAAAGGTGGTCCTAAGGGGGAAATACATAGCCATCCAAGCCTCACTCAAAAAAATTGAAAAATTTAGCATACACCACCTCTCTTTACACCTCAAAGAACAGGAGAATCAACAACAAACAAGAAGGGAAATAAGCAAGATTAAAGCAGAGATCAATGAGGTAGAAACTAAAGATAAAGTAGAACACATCAACGAAACTAGAAGCTCGTTTTTTGAAAGAATCAATAAGATTGATAAACCATTGGCCAAACTAATCCAAAAGAGAAGAGAGAGGACCCAAAATAATAAAATTATGAATGAAAAGGGAGAGATCACGACTAACACCAAGGAAATAGAAACAATCATCAGAAATTATTACCAACAGTTATATGCCAATAAGTTAAGCAACCTAGATGAAATGAGTGCATTCCTGGAAACCTATAAACCTCCAAAACTGAATCAGGAAGAAACTGACAACCTGAAGAGACTAATAACTAGTAACAAGGTTAAAGCAGTGATCAAAAACTTCTCAAAAAACAAGAGCCCAGGACCTGACAGATTCCCTGGGGAATTCTACCAAACGTTCAAAGAAGAAATAATACCTATTCTCCTGAAGCGGTTTCAAAAAATAGAAACAGAAGGAAAACTTCCAGACTCTCTTTATGAAGCCAGCATTACCCTGACCCACAAACCAGGCAAAGACCCCATCAAAAAGGAAATTTCAGACCAATATCCCTGATGAATATGGATGTTGAGATTTTCAACAAGATACTAGCTATTAGGATCTAACAGCTCATTAAAAAGATTATCCACCATGACCAGGTGGGATTTATCTATGGGATGAAAGGGTGGTTCAACATTGGCAAATCAATCAATATGATAGAGCTAATCAATAAGAGAAGAGAGAAGAACCACATGGTCCTCTCAATTGATGCAGAAAAAGCATTTGACAAGATACACCACCTGTTGCTAAATAAAATGATTCAAAGTATAGGGATAGAGGGAACATTCCTCACCTTCATAAAATCTATCTATGAAAAACCCACAGCAAATATCATCCTCAATGGGGGAAAGCTGACAGCCTTCCCTTTGAGATCAGGAACACGACAAGAATGCCCACTCTCACCACTCTTGTTCAATATAGTACCAGAAGTCCTAGCAACAGCACAACAAAAAGACAACAAAAAGAAATAAAAGACAAAAAAAAAAAAGAAATAAAAGGTATTCATATTGACAATGAAGAAGTCAAACTCTCTCTCTTTGCAGATGACATGATACTTCATATGGAAAACCCAAACGACTCTACCCCCAAACAACTAGAACTCAGACAGCAATTCAGTAATGTGGCAAGATACAAAATCAATGTACAGAGATCAGTTGTTTTCTTATACACTAACAGTGAAAATATAAAAAGGGAAATGAGAAAATCGATTCAATTTACTGCAGCACCAAGAACCATAAGATACCTGGGAATAAACCTATCCAAAGAGGTAAAGGATCTGTACTCGAGGAACTACAGAACACTCATGAAGGAAATTGAAGAAGACACAAAAAGATGGAAGACCATTCCATGCTCATGAATCAGAAGAATAAACATTGTTAAAATGTCTATACAGCCTAGAGCAATTTATACTTTCAATGCCATCCTGATCAAAATTCCACTGGCATTTTTCAAAGTGCTGGAACAAACAATCCTAAAATTTGTATGGAACCAGAAGAGACCCTGAATTGCTAAGGAAATGTTGAAAAAGAAAAACAAAACTGGGGCCATCAAGTTGCCTGATTTCAAGCTTTTACTACAAAGCTGTGATCACCAAGACAGCATGGTACTGGCACAAAAACAGACATATAGGCCAGTGGAACAGAGTAGATATGGACCCACAACTCTATGGCCAAATAATCTTCAACAAATCAGAAAAAAAATACAGTGGAAAAAGGAAAGTATCTTCAATAAATGGTGCTGGGAAAATTGGACAGCTACATGTAGAAGAATAAAACCTGACCATGGTCTTACACCATACACAAAGATAAACTCAAAATGGATAAAAGGCCTCAATGTGAGGCAGGAATCTATCAAAATCCTAGAGAAAACACAGGCAGTAACATCTTTAACATTGGCCACAGCAACTTCTTTCAAGATATGTCTCCAAAGGCAAAGGAAACAAAAAGGAAAATGAAGTTTGGGGACTTCATCAAGATCAAAATCTTCTGCACAGCAAAGGAAATAGTCAACAAAACAAAGAGGCAACCCAAGGAATAGGAGAAGATATTTGCAAATGACACTACAAAGGGCTGATATCCAAGATCTATAAAGAACTCCTCAAACTCAACACACACAAGACAAATAAAAAATGGGCAGAAGACATGAACAGACACTTCTCCAAAGAAGACATACAAGTGGCTAACAGACACATGAAAAAAGTGTTCATCATCATTAGCAATCAGGAAAATTCGAATCAAAACCACATTGAGATACCTCCTTATACCAGTTAGAATGGCCAAAATTATCAGGACAGTAAACAACATGTGTTGGAGAGGATGTGGAGAAAGGGGAACCCTCTTACACTGTTGGTGGGAATGCAAGTTGGTACAGCCACTTTGGAAAACAGTGTGGAGATTCCTTAAGGAATTAAAAATAGAGCTTCCCTATGACCCTGCAATTGCACTGCTGGGTATTTACCCCAAAGATACAGATGTAGTGACAAGAAGGGTTATCTGTACCCTGATATTCATAGCAGAAATGGCCACAGTCGCCAAACTGTGGAAAGAACCAAGATGCCCTTAATGGACGAATGGATAAAGAAGATATAGCCCTTGTATACAATGGAGTATTATGCCTCCATCAGAAAGGATGAATACCCAACTTTTATATCAACATGGACAGTACTGGAAGAGATTATGCTGACTGAAATAAGTCAAACAGAGAGAGTCAATTATCATATGGTTTCACTTACTTGTGGAGCATAAGGAATAACACAGAGACACTGGGAGATGGAGAGGAGAAGTGAGTTGGGGGAAATCGGAGGTGGAGACAAACCCTGAGAGACTGTGGACTCTGAGAAACAAACTGAGGGTTTTGGAGGGAAGGCGGTAGTGGGTTGGGTGAGACTGGTGGTGGGTATTATGGAGGGCACATATTGCATGGAGCACTGGGTGTGCTGCATTAACAATGAATGCTGGAACACTGAAAAGAAATAAAATAAAATGAAAAATAAATAAATATAGGTATTCTATCTCAAAAAAAAAAATCATTACATTTATTTATCTTTACTAGCCTTAGCATTAACCAGAAGATTTGGATTTTTAAAATCAATCCAGTTGCAGCAGTAAAATCAATAAAAACCATAACTTTCTGGAAATAAGAGGAGTCCAGCAATGAGTTCTTAATAATATCAAATGCTTCTCCCAAAGGTCTTTGAGAAATAAATACCAAGAGAGGACAAAATTATTCTTTAAAGAATCAGAAATTATTAGAAAAGAGTTTTCTCATGAGGAAAGAATTATTCAGGCATCCATAAGGAGTTAAGTTCAAAGGTGTCTGGGATCCAAAGCTGAGGATGGCAGGTATCTTCCCACTTTAACTCCCATTCTTATAAAATATTTCCTTGGCATGGGTCAGATCCCCATTTTACCGACTTGCAAAACAGTGAGATACCCAATCCTGTGTAGCCAGATGAGATCATCAACTATTTCATCTCTGTATTCTTCCCATTTCCACTGTTAGACAGAATAGAGCTCTCTTCCTTTTAACCCCTGCATCCCTCTCCATCCTCACCCCTATTCTGAAGAGGTTTTATATCACCTGGTGAGCAAAAGTTATGCTATGAGATATCATCCCTTCATTAAGACAGATACTTCCTTTTTTATGACCTTATTATGCTTTTACTATATATTGAAGAATAAGAACAATCGGGAGAAATTCAACTTGCTGATGATGTAGATTCAAAAGAGCAGCATGAAATTCAATTTGTCAGGTTAAGCATAAGTGTAAGATAAAGTAGTACTCATGAGAAGGAACAGGAAAAGAAAAAAAAAAATCCAAGGGAGAAATGATATCATTTCCTGGTAGCACCAACTTCTGGATGCCAGAAATACTCCTCACTCTCGATGGGAAATATTTGGTTCTTGTTGGTGATTTACTGTGCCCTATTCTTTTCCCAGATTTTAATCAGAATGCTAGACTGCATGAGTATGGTTCATACTGATCAAAAAATTCTCACATTTTCCAGATATTTTACCATTGAAATATAATTATGAGCTAAATTGGTACAATAGCATTTTCCCTATAAACATTTTATAATCTTTATCCACTTCTTCATTTTCATTTCTATTTCTTCAAGACTCAGAACAAATGGTTTTCTATACTATAGAGAATCCATAGGAAATCTCTGGGAGGTAGTCCAAGATGGCAACACAGTAAAACTCACCCTCTTCTATGGATACACCAAATACATACAGCTACATGTGTAATAAATCCCACTGAAAAAGAACTGAAATCTAGCTGAATAGCTCCTCCACATAAAGGGATAAAAGTCACATTGAGATGGACAGGAGAGGCAGAAACTGGGTCTCACCAAAAACCCCACTCTTAGTGCAGCAACCCACAATTGAGAGGGATCTGAAAGCTCCAGAACCTCATGCTTAGGAGTGCGAGGTTTGTACCTCACATCAGGCAGCTCAACCTTGGTACCTGCACTGGAGAGACAAGGTCTAAAAAATGTCTAGCTTTGGAAATGAATAGGGCTTTATATCCATGGTATCCAGGGGACTGTGGAGATGTGAGATATTCCTTTTAAGAGGCTCACACTCAGGTGCACTTATCCCAGGACCCAGTGCAAAGGCAGCAATTTGAGAGATGTCTGGAATATATGTGAAGGAGATTCATTTAAAGCCTCTTGCAGAGGGACAAGGACCAGATGGGACTTTTAGGGGGGACAGTGAAACTGGCAATAGCCATTTACACACTCTCTCCTACCTTGCTAGCACAGGCAAGCACATGTAGACATAGCCTTGATAAAGATGCAGGCATGTCCCACCCCTAGTGCTCTTCCCTGGCCTAGCTAAAGCTTCAGATGTGTCCCACCCCAAATGCTCTTTCACTAAAGCCAAGGACGTACCCTGCCCTCAGCTCTCTGCGGTAGTCTCACTAAAGCAGTAGTGAAACACAGAACACACAGACAACAGCCCTTGATCACCTGGCCCTGGTAGCTAGAGATGTTTGTGTTTCCTGGGCCCTGTGGGACTTTTAACAACTGAAAGAAAGTTCTCAACTGGTTATCACACCCAGAGTACTGTGAAGACAGTAGACTAGAATACACCCCTCAGCCTGCCTATGAAAAAAATGCCCATCTACTTGTCCTGGAGCTCCAACCTAAAGAACAGGCTTCTCCTGGGTTTGCCACACTCTGTAGAGGCTACAGAGGCATTCTCAGGGAACACAGTAGCAAGACATCATCTTTGAGATCGCCCCTGTCCTCATCACAGCTCACTGGTACCTCTCAAAATGGAGCTTATAAATTTATCCCTAAGTAATTATTTTTGCAACTATCACCCAGGGGACACCTCCAGATTCCTGGTCTGAGGGTCAGCATGATTATAAGTGTGTTCCCACAGAACTGTATACATTTGCATACTTTAAAAGCTGCTGTCTGAAGATCTGGCTCCCGATCCTCCTGAAACAAGGTTTTGACTTAGACCACTCCCTTTGAAACATGGCACTCCTTGGCAAACCCTTAACAACTGGGATCAATCAAGAATAAATTAGGTTACTCAGACAATCAGGAAGGTTTGAGAGACAACAAAGACCTAATGCAATACTTAACATAAAGTTCATCTCCTATGCAAGGCCACTCTTTCAGGAATGGGAGGAAAAGCTGTTTTTCCTAACACAGAGAAAAAAACACAGAAAGTCAAACAAAATGAGGAGACAGAGGAATGTATTCCAAATGAAAGGACAAGATAAAACCTCAGAAAAAGATTAAATGAAACAAAGATAAGCAATCTACCCAATTGAGTTAAAGTAATAATCATAAAGATGGTCACTGAACTCAGAAGAATAGATAAACAAAGTGAAGACTTCAATAAAGAGGAAAAAAAATAAATCAAAGTACTGAACAGAAGTCACACAGCAGAAAAATACAACTGAAATGAAAACTACACTACAGGGGTTCAACAGCAGACTAGATGAAGCAGAAGAAAAGGCCAGTGACCTGGAAGACAGGACAGTGTAAGAGCAACAACAGAGCAACAAAAAGAAAAAAGAATTTAAAGAAGTAAAGATAGCTTAAAGGACCACAACAAGACAACATCATGTGGAATGACACTAGCATCACAGGCGTCCCAGAAGGAGAAGAGAGAAAGAAAAATGCAGAAAACTTATTTGAAGAAATAATGGCTGAAAATATCTCTAAGCTGGGGAAGGAAATAAACATCAAGGTTCAGGAAGCAAAGAGAGTTCCAAATGTGATGAACTCAAAGAGATCCACACCAAAACATATTATAATTAAAATGCAGAAAGTCAAAGACAAAGGGAGAATCTTAAAAAAAAAAAAAAAAAAAAAAAGTCTGTTATGGACAAGGGAATCTCCATAAGACTATGAGCTGAGTTTTCAGCAGAAACTTTGAGGCCAAAAGAGAACAGCATGGTATATTCAAAGTGCTAAAAGGAAAAAAAACTTGCAACTAAGACTACAGTGCTCAGCAAGGTTGTCATTCAGAACAGAGAGAGAGAGAAAAAAGTTTTTTAGACAACCCAAAGCTAAGATTTCACCATCACTAAACGGCCTTATAAGAAATATTAGAGACCTTTTTAAACTGAAAAGAAAAGACAAGAAAATAAATGAGGATAATAAAAAATCTCAGTGGTAAAGGCAAATATAGAAAAGGTAGTGGATTAACCACTTATAAAGCTACTAGGAGGATAAAAGACAAAAGCAGTAAAATTAGCTATAATTACAGTCACTATTTTGGGATACAGAAAACAAAAAAGATATAAAACATGACATAAAAAAACAAAATATGTGGGGTGGATGTAGTTTTTAGAATGTGTTCACATTTAAGTTATCAACTTAAACTGTTATATGCATAGGCTTCTGCTTCATCTAGTCTTGCTGTTGAACCCCTGTAGTGTACTTTTCATTTCTGTTGTTGTATTCTTCTGCTGCATGACTTCTGTTCAGTACTTTGATATATTTTTTATCTCTTTATTGAAGTCTTCACTTTGTTTATCTATTCTTCTGAGTTCAGTGACCATGCATATAACAGTGCATGGTTCATATGTGAACCTCATGATAACCACAGTGCAAAAGTCTATAATAGATACACAAAAGATAATGAAAAAAAGCTAAACATAACACTAAAGAAAGGCATCAAACCATGCGGAAAGAAAGCAAGAGAAGAAAGCTATGGAGAGGAACTAAAAAAAAAAAAAAAACCAGAGAAATAATAAAATGGCAAGTACATGCCTATCAATAAATACTTTAAATGTAAATGGACTAAATTCTTCAGTCAAAAGACAGGGAGTGGCTGAACAGATTTAAAACCAACAAAAAAGACAAGCCTCAGTTATATGTTTCCTACAAGAGACTCACTTTGGACTAATGACACAGACAACCCAAAAGTGAAAGTGCAAAAAGTGAAGTCCATAAAGATATTCCATACAAGGGGTGCCTGGGTGGCTCGGTCAGCTGGCCATCTGCCTTAGGCTCAGGTCATGATCTCAGGGTCCCAGGATAAGCCCTACATTGGGCTCCCTGCTCAGCAGGGAGTCTTCTTCTCCATCTCCCTCTGCCCCAACCCCTGCTCATGTTCCCTCTCTCTCACTCACTCTCTCTCTCTCAAATAAATAAGATCTTTTAAAAAAAGAAAAAGAAAAAGATATTCCATATAAATAGAAATGAAAAGAAAGCTGGTATAGCTATACTTATATGCAACAAAATATACTTTAAAACAAAGATCACAGCAAGAGACAAACAAGGTTATTACACAATGTAAAATGGGCCAATCCAACAAGAGGATATAACACCTACAGTATACACCTTGCATAGGGGCACCTAAATATATAAAACACAAATTAACAGACCTAAAAGGAAAAACTGACAGCAATACAATAATAGTAGAAACTTTGATACCTCACTTACACCAATGGATAGATCATCCTGACAGAAAATCAATAAAGAAACAGCAGCCTTAAATGACACATTAGATCAGATGGACTTAATACATATATACACAGAACATCGCATTCAAAAGCAGCAGAAAATATATTCTTCTCAAGTGCATACGGAACATTTTCTGGGATAGATCATATGTAAGGCCACAAAAGAATCTCAATAAATTTAAACAGACTGAGATCACATCAAGGAACTTCTCTGACCAAAATGGTATAAAACTAGAAATCAGGGGCACCTGGGTGGCTCAGTGGGTTGAGCTTCTGCCTTCAGCTCAGGTCATGATCCCAGGGTCCTGGGATCAAGCCCCACATCGGGCTCTCTGCTCAGTGGGGAGCCTGCTTATCTCCCTCTCTCTCTCAGAGAGCCTGCCTCTCTGCCTACTTGTGATCTCTCTCTCTGTCAAATAAATAAATAAAATCTTAAAAAAAAAAAAAAACTAGAAATCAATTACAAAGCAAACAAACAAAAACTGGAAAAATCACAAATACATAGAGATTAAACAACATGCTACTGAACAACCATTGTGTCAGCAAAGAAATCAAATAATACCTTGAAATAAATGAAGATGTCAATACAACAATACAAAATCTATCAGATGCAGGAAAAGCCATGCATAGCAATACAGGCCTACCTCAAGAAACAAAGACTAAAATAAATAATCTAACTTTATACCCAAAGGAATAAGAAAAAGAAGAAAAAATAAAGCTCAAAGTTAGCAGAAGAAAGGACATAAGATCAAAGCAAAAAGAAACTAAATGAGGCCTAAAAAAAAAAAAAAAAAAACAGAAAAGATCAATGAAACTTAAGATTTTGTTCTTTGAAAATGAACAAATCTGACAAAGTTTTATTTATGCTAACCAAGAAATAAAAGGCCAAATAAATAAAATGAGGAATGAAAGAAAAATTAAACTGATACCAACCACAGAAATAAAAAGAATCATAAAGAACTACTATGAACAATTGTACGTCAACAAAAAGGACAACTTAGAAGATACAGACTCATTTCTAGAAACATACAGACTTCTAATATTAAATTTTAAAGAAATAAAAAATTTGAATAGACTGATTACTAAGGAGGAGGTTGAATCACTAATCAAAAAGCTCTGAATAATAAAAATCCAGGACCAGATGGCTTCAGTGGTGAATCTTACCAAACATTCAAAGATTTAATACCTATCCTTCTCAAACTATTCCAAAAATCTGAAGAAGAGATAATGCTTCCAAACTAATTTTATGAGGTCAGCATTATCCTAATACCAAAACCAGACTAAAGCACCTCACAAAAAAAAGAAAATTAGAGGCCAATATCCCTCATGAAGATACATACAAAAACCTTTAACAAAATAGTAGCAAACCAAATTCAATAATACATTAAAATGCTCACACAACATGATCAAGGGAAACTAATTCAGGGATGCTAAGATGGTTCAACATTCACTTATCAATCAACATGGTACATCATAGTCACAAAATATAAGATAAAAATAATATAATCATCTCAACATATACAGAAAAACCATTCACCAAAATTCAACATCAATTTATAATAAAAACTCTCAAAAATGTAAATATAGAGGGAATGTACCTCAATAAAGGCCACATGTGACAAATCCACTGCTAACATCATAGACACTGGTGAAAAACTAATAGCTTTTCCTTTAAGATAAGGAAAAAGACAAAGATCCTCACTCTAATCGCTTTCATTCAATACAATATTGGAAATCTTAGCCATAGCAATTAGGCAAAAAAAAAAAAAAAAAAACAAAACTTCAAAATTGCAAGGAAGAAGTAAAACTGCCACTGTATGCAGATAACATGTTCCTGTATAAAAGACCTCACCAAAATACTAATAAATGAATTTAGTACAAAATTAATATATGGAATCTATTTCATTTCTATACACTAATAACAAGCTATCAAAAAGAGAAATTAAGAAAGTAATCCCATTTACAACTGCATCAAAAAGAATAAAATACCTAGAAATAAATTTAACCAAGGAGGTAAAAGACCTATATTCTGAAAACTATATGACACTGTTCTAAATTGTAAAGAAAAATTACTCACCTTAAAATTGGAGGCATTTAATTTGAAGGGGCTGGCATTAAGGTAAGTGGGCTAAATGGAGAGAATTGCAGATACAGAACCAAAAGCCAGAACCCAAAATTTGGGATGTGTTGGAAGGTAGGAAGGAATGAGAAGGAATGCACAGGAACAGCCAAAATGCATGAGAGGGGGTGTGTCTACAAGGGCAGACCCTCCCCATCCTGCAAGACCTAAAGCCAAATGAGAATTGGGCAAAACAAGGGAAATGGATCAGAGGCTCAAATTTAAAACTGCAGTGACATGCAAGTAAAGGAAGTCATGATAGTAGCTGACCTTGCATCCATAAGCAACATGGTGAACATGAACAAAACTCAAATACTAAAAAATGGCTATGCTGCTATCAACCATCATTTCACCAAAGTAATTATGCTGGTTGAAGTGATTCATTTCTTTTCACTTTCACATTCAATAAAATATAATATTTAGGCAAAACGAAGAACCTCACCAAAAGCTCTACTACATTTCATCTCTACCTTCCTCCCTCCTAATTTAATACGGCTTTTCTCCAAGTACTAAAATAGATTAGTCAGGTTCCAAAATAGTTTCCTGGAGTGTACTGCATAAAGTCTTAATGCCCTGAGTCATTTTGTGTCTTTGTGGAAAAAAACAAAAGATATTCTGCTATTAAATAAATTTGGACAATGTTGAAAATTATGTCCTTCTTTTCCACATGTAGACTCACAAATGTGTATTAGCAATAATAAATGTCCTGAGAAATCTAGAAGTAAAAACAGTACCAAGAAAACTACTTTTAGTCTCCAAAATACACATTGGAAATGCTTAAACAAAGGTGGTCTATGAAGTCAACTTCAGCTGAATAGAAATGCTACACTCTATGACATTGCAAGGGCACAGGCAAGCACTTCCCCACCACGAAACATCTCCCTCTTACTCAGTTTTATATATATATATATATGTGTATATGTATACACATATATATATGTGTATATGTATACATATACATATACACATACATACACACATATATATATACACATTACAATGGGTTTTTATAAATTAATGTCTGAGGAAAGAGTCATATTTGAAGGAAAGTGAGATAATGGTACACTAGATATGTGGCATGATGAATAGTGTATGAGTCATAAAACTATGTGGACCCTAATTCTTGGCTCAAAGATAAAATGAGGATTGAATGAGATATGAATCTGAGTCATCAATATCATCTTCAAATATGAAAGAAGACACTGTCAACTAAAATAGTTATTTAAGTTGTCTTTACTAGAAATGCCTTTATTATTTATTTACTTTTTTACTAGAAATGCCTCTAAAATTGAGATATCACCCCAGAAGAAATTTCCTGATTCAAAATTTAATACTGGTGTGCTTCTTACTTAATATACATTCCTGACCTTAGACCTTTGATATGTAAATTACTCATACTCCCTATGAGTATCCTTACGAATGATCATGCCAGAACAACCCATATATAGACACATCACCTGTCAGGTCCTGCAAAGCTTCTCTTAGACAGGTACGAGTGTTCTGGACATATGGTCTTTTTCACAAACAAATGATTCACCATTGCACTCTGGGTCTTAAAGATTCCTGAGTCAAGAATAGCAGGAAGTCAGTTACAAAGCGATGGATGCAGAGAGAAGGTCTAACTCTGAAAATCTATAGATAATAATCATGATTATTAGCTCTTCAGCAAATGGTGTTAGGAAAATTGGAGAGCCACATGCAGAAGAATGAAACTGGACCATTTCCTTACATCACACACAAAAATAGACTCAAAATGGATGAAAGACCTCAATGTGAGACAGGAATCCATCAAAATCCTTGAGGAGAACACAGGCAGCAACCTCTTCGACCTCAGCAGCAACAACTTCTTTCTAGAAACGCCAAAGGCAAGGGAAGCAAAGGCAAAATGAACTATAGGGTCTTCATCAAGATCAAAAGCTTTTGCACAGCAAAGGAAACAGTCAACAAAACCAAAAGACAACTAACAGAATGGGAGAAGATATTCACAAACAACATACAGATAAAGGGCTAGTATCCAAAATCTATAAAGAACTTACCAAATTCAACACCTAAAGAACAAATGATCCTGTGAAGAAATGGGCAGAGACATGAACAGACATTTCTGCAAAGAAGACATCCAGATGGCCAAGAGACACATGAAAAAGTGCTCAACATCACCTAGCATCAGGGAAATACAAATCGAAACCACAATGAGATACCACCTCACACCAGTCAAAATGGCTAAAATTAACAAGTCAGAAAATGACAGATGTTGGAGAGGATGCAGAGAAAGGGGAACCCTCCTACACTGTTGGTGGGAATGGAAGCTGGTACAGCCACTCTGGAAAACAGCATGGAGGTTCCTCAAAAAGTTGAAAATAGAGCTACCCTATGACCCATCAATTGCACTACTAGTTATTTACCCTAAAGATACAAATGTAGTGATCTGAAGGGGCAGGTGCACCCGAACGTTTATAGTAGCAATGTCCACAATAGCCAAACTATGGAAAGAACCTAGATGTCCATCAACAGATGAATGAATAAAGTGAAGTGGTATATATACACAATGGAATACTATGCAGCCATCAAAAGAAATGAAATCTTGCCATTAGCGAACATGTGGATGGAACTAAAGGGTATTATGCTTAGCGAAATAAGTCAATCAGAGAAAGACAATTATCATATGCTCTCCCTGATATGAGAAATTTGAGAGGCAGAGTAGGGGGTTTGGGAGATAGGGAAGGAAAAAATGAAAGAAGATGGGATCGGGAGGGAGACAAACCTTAAGAGACTCTTAATCTCACAAACTGAGGGTTGCTAGGGGGAGGGAAGGTATGGAGAGGGTGGTTGGGTTATGGACATTGGGGAGGGTATGTGATATGGTGAGTGCTGTGAAGTGTGTAAGCTTGAAAATTCACAAACCTTTACCCCTGGGGTAAATAATACATTGTATGTTAATAAAAATAATCAATAAAAAAAATCATGGTTAGAAAAGCCACAGAAAATATATTTATAAATCCTAGCCAATTCAAATGCTTATATTGAGGGCCTTCCCCCGTGATCATGAGCTAAAATTAGTGGATGCAATGCCTGCTTTAAAAATATGCAAGAGTTACCTTAGTGATTCAAGAGGATTCTATGAGAATTAAATTAGATAGTTATACTACCTCACTATAGTATGTCAAATATAGGGATCCAAAAAGTGATAATTATTATGTCATGGGTACCAAGAAAGATAGCTCTCTCTAAAAAGCTCTTATTTCTGACTTCCTAATGCTTGAAGAAATATGAAATGATTTAATTAGGAGAGGTAAGAGTTAACATCCGTATGTTCCACAGAAATTTAATAAAAGTTAATATCACATTCATCAAATAATTATATGACAGGCCCTCAAAAAGATTAATTCCTTCAATCATTACAAAGTTCACGAGTCATTCAGTTTACGGAATTTAAGAGTAAACTAAGGACTGAGAGGTTAATCCACTTGCCCAGGATATACTCAGGTAAGTGGCAGAATCAGGATGTGATCTCAAACTGTCTTTCTCCAAAACCCACACTCTTAACCACTACTCTATATAACCTCTTCTATGTTTTATTTTTTGAGAGCAAAGTTTAATATATTAGTTTCAACCAAAAGGGAAGGTTTCTGAAAACAATATGAAGATATAAAAATAGGGAGGGGCCCCTGGCTGGCTCCATCGGCAGAGCAAATGACCCTTGATCTCAGGGCTGTCAGTTAAAGCCCCACATTGGGTTTAGAGATTACTTTAAAAATAAAATCTTTAAAAAAAAAATAGGGGAAGCCAAGAAGTGAGCGTGAAAAACAGGCCTAGAATGCTCTGGGCCACCAAGACAGCTTCTTTTCATATAATTATCTTCACTATGTGGTTGGGTCTTCCCAGGTTCTTAGTTTCCTTTGACACTTTTAGATTAGCCACATTGAGCCATGTCTAAGATGGCTTCTATAATGGAGTTAAGATGAGTGAATTATTGCTTACTACTAATAAATTCTTTTGATCAGACCAGATCTGCCAGAGCCCTCAACAATGATTTCTGGTTCTTTGTTTGCTTGTTTATTAGAGAGGGACAGAGAGGGAGGCAGGGTGCAGAAGGAGAGGGAGAGAGAGTCTCAAGCAGGAGCATGGAGCCCAATACAGGGCTCAATTTTACAGCCCTGAGATCACAACCTGAGCCAAAATCAGGGGTCGGACACCTAACCACTCAGGCACCCCAACGATTATTTCTTTTTTAAATGTAGGTAACCATGTGAAAATTATGCTTTTATTCAGAGTTGTTTATAAAGTGATTGAATTTAACCTAATAAATAAGATTTCAAGTAACCAGAAAAGGTAGATCATCTAAGTATTCATTGAACATTGAAACTCTTGAGTATGAGTATCACTTATATGTAAATCTAAAAAAAACCAAAAAGTCAAACTCATAAAACAGAGAGTAGAGAAGTGGTTGCTAGGGGCTGGTAGCTGCAGGAAATGGAAAGATCAGTTTAAAAGGGCACAAACTCTCAGCTGTAAGATGAATAAGGTCTGAGGATATAATGTGTAACATAGCGACTATAGTTGAAAACAATGTACTGTATAATTAAAATTTGCTAGGAGTCGAATTAAAATGTTTTCCAAAAACAAAAAAGATGTGATGGATGTTTTTTTAACTAGATGGGAGGAATCCTTCCACAGTGTATAAGTATACCAAATTACCACAATGTACACTTTAAATACCTTATAATTCCATTTGTCAGTTATGCAAGAGGCCCATTGTTTTAAAGAGAAACATATCTGCTGACTGCAATGGCCAACAGTACAAATGCTACCCTCGATAGGTAATTTGCTTGATGGCCCAGCAATCCTAAATCTTTAGGAAATCTTAGGGAATCTTAGATTATGAACTTATGCTACTAGAGAAAAATTAACAGGTACTTTACTGAATAAATAAAGTGCTTTATTTATTCAAAAACATGACCCACTCAGGGGTGCCTGGGTGGCTAAGTGGGGAAGCCTCTGCCTTCGGCTCAGGTCATGATCCCAGGGTCCTGGGATTGAGCCCCGCATCAGGCTCTCTGCTCAGTGGGAAGACTGCTTCCTTCTCTCTCTCTCTCTCTGCGTGCCTCTCTGACTACTTGTGATCTTCTGTCAAATAAATAAATAAAATCTTAAAAAAAACAAAAACAAAAAGCACGACCCACTCTGATAAGATATGCTTTGGAATAAATGATCATGATGAAAGCTGCTTACTGTGATTTTCCAAAGAGTTGAGGAATGAAATCATTAAATCTGGGGGAAACACCATATGCGATTCTAATGCAAACTCTCTGATTTGAAAAATGTATGTGGAAAATGGAGATTATTTTTATTAATATGCTTCCTCTGACAGAAAGCAAAAATAGTGTCACCTATCTGAAAGGGAACACTTTAAACTGATATTTCATGACCTCATTTTAAACAGCTTCTATTATCATCTTTCCATGTTGGAACGCTGACTTCTAACAATACATCTGTTATACTTATTTATGTCAATGTGACCCTGTAGCTGGAAGAGTTCATATGGCACACACAGAAACAATATTAGTTGTGAGTTGAACACAGAATGATAATCAAGATTTGAAAAAAAAAAAAAGAAAAGAAAAGAAAAAAAGAAATGTAACTCATTCTAGGTATACTGAAAAAGTGAATTACATTTGTTCAAATTCTCCAGGTTTATATAGGGCAAAATTGGGGAAAAGAAGAGTTTAAGGTTTTATTTCTCAGATCATAAAGAGAAATGAACTAAAAATCAAATAGAAATATCAATGACCAACTGGTCATTCAGAGTCCACATGACATTGTAACCTTAGGGCCAGGACTATGCTGTGGAATAGAAGATAAGATATAAAATATGGAATAGAAAAGAAGACTTAAACCCATTAAAGGGCAGAAAACATACAGATCTTGTGTCCAAATCCAAAATGCTTGGGTAAACAAACATGAAAATAAGAGTACCATAAACTCAGATTTAAATTGTGTGTTAAACTGTGTGAAACACACAATTAAAGTTATATATAAATATATATGAGTATGTATATTACATTACATATTATATACATTATATGTGTTTATATACACATATATAAAATATTGAATGTCTCTTATGTTAGTAGCAAGAATGCAAGAATTTATATATAAGCTTATCAAAATATTGACTTACCTCAAAGAATCAGAAAGAGGTTTGTTAGTTTGGAAGAGATCACAGACACACTTTGTTTAGCACCACAGGAGAGAAGGTAATTATATACATCCAAACTGCTTTGAGAACAAATGATATTTTTCCAATTTTTAATGGGATTGCAGTGTTGATTTTATATTTACTTCACAGAGGCATATATGCATTTGCTACATGCTGAACGAATGAGAGACAGAGAAGAAACGGAGAAAGGAAGAAAGAAACTCAACCAATCATACAGATAATAAAACCAGGGAGTTTCAGGGTAGGAAGAAGCAACAAAGTGATCATTCTACTCAATGATACTATTGCAGAGACCAGAAAAGATATCACGTATCTTAAATCATACTTCGTTTTGTTGACCTCACTTTAAAAATGCACAATCAAACATAACATGTTGTGATGTCTGCCCAGTTTTGTTTGTATAATAATAACAAGAGATGAAATTGCAAGATCATCAGGTCTAGCCTTTTATCTCAGAGGCTAACTGTACCTGTGATTTCAGTTCTGCCCCTCAGACACACAGCATCTTAATAGGATATACTGATCTAACAAAAAACATACTGAATTGGCTTTATAAAGTCTAATCATTTTTTTTTCAATTTCATACGAATTTTTTACACTAAAATTTGTGTTTGAATTACAAATATAACACGTGACTTTGGAGGAATCTCTCTTTTTTGTATGAAATATTTTGAACTCCTGGAAAAAGATGTTGCATCAACAGAAATTAAAACAAGATTTTACAGGAAGACTAATTTATATTTCTAAATCCATATATTCCCAGAAGTATTTTTTTTTCTTTTTTACTTGGTGTGGCTGGGGGGTATTATTTTTATATGGGTCTAAATCAGGATGTTTAGGGGGAAGAAGTAGGGTCCCATTAATGCTAATGTAAGTAAAGTGGGCTTATAATTGACTGAAGGTTAGTGTAGAAAGAGAGTGAGGTTAGACTTAGGGACTGCTTTCTAACAGCTGGGTTCCTGGGAGCCCGACTATTATCTAGGAAGTCCCATCTCTGTCTCTGTTTTGCTCACAAGTTCTGTGATCTTAGAGGCTTCACATCTTCTTTATCTCCTTTCTCAACACAGCACTCTGCAAGTTTCTGTCTGTTTCAAATCATCAGCCACATGACTGGGTTGCCGGAAACCCAAGTCTAGCACTAACTACAGAGTTAGCACTCAGTCTATCTAATCATAGTTTCCATGTTTTAGGTCCTTGCAATCCAAAGTATGGTCCATGGATCAAAAATATTAACATCCCCTGAGAGCCTGTTAGAAAAAGCAGAATCTCTGGCCCTACCCTAATTTACTGACTTGGTGAATCTGTATTTTAACAAGACCCCCAGGTAATTCATATGCACATTAAAGTTTGAGAATCATTGCCTTACCACAAATTATAAAGAGGAAAAACTGAGTTAGTACAAAGCAGGTGTGTTTATTTTTTGTACAATTAACTGCACCCAAAAGGTCACTTGCTAAATAAATAATAGTAAATGACTACTAAATGCTATATGTATCTTGGATTGGTCCTGGAACAGAAAAAGAACTTTAATGGAAAAATTGGTGAAATCAGAATAAAGTCTTGTGCCCACAGTTGTTATGTAGCATACTCTGCATGATTTGAATATATTTTTTAAAGATTTTTATTCATTTATTTAGCAGAGAGAGAGAGAGAGAGATATCACAAGTAGGCAGAGAGGCAGGCAGAGAGAGAGGGGGAAGAAGGCTCCCTGCTGAGCAGAGAGCCTGATGCGGGGCTCGATCCCAGGACCCTGAGATCATGACCTGAGCTGAAGGCAGAGGCTTAATTCACTGAGCCACGCAGGCACCCCATGATTTGAATATTTTTAACTAGAGACATGCATCATGACCATAATATAATCTATCTTGGTTAAAGTTATGTGAATTTGAAAAGAATGTGTATTTTGATATTATTGAGTAGGAGGTTCTAAAAATATTTACTAGATAAAGTTTATTTATAGTTTTGTTCAAAGATTTCCATATCCCTACTTATTTTTGTCTTCTATCAAGTATGAAGTCTTTCGCTTTAATTGGAAATTTGTCCATTTCTTCTTTCAATTTTATTCGTTTCTTTTCATTTATCAATAAACTGTTGTGTTATATACACAAACATTTAGGATTGTTATATCCTCTAAAACTAGTGTACCTTATCACTGGCAATATTCTTTAAATTTATTTCATCTTATATTAACATAGCCCCTCCATGTATTTTTCCCATCATTTGAGGTTTAAACAGTTGTGTCTTTATGTTTGAAGGGGGTTTACTGTATACCACATACTTTTGTATCTTGTTTATTTATCCAATCTGGCACATGTGCCATTTAATGGGGTATAATGTAAATTATGTTTAATATGATTTATTAATATTTTCAGGTTTAGTTCTCCCATATTGCTTATGATTTTTTAATTTTCCCTTCTGATCTTTATATCTTTTTTCTTATTTACCTTCTTCTTTTGGAATAACTGATGATTATTTTAGTTCACTGTATCTAAAGTAACTATTCATATACAGATTCACTGTATCTTAGTAACTGTTCATCTTTCTTAGTGGTTGCTTTATCATTATTATCATTAACTTATATGTTAATTTTTATATGTTAATTTTTCTCAATCTAACTCTAAATAATGTTGTAGCACTTAAAGGATAATAGAAAAATCTTGTGACATTATTATTCCATTTCCTCTCTACTAGAATTTGTCCTGTCATTGTCACACATTTTTCTTTTCCATATGGTATAAATGTTACAATATAACATTAGTATTTTTGCTTTATTTTTTTTTTAAGATTTTATTTATTTATTTAACAGAGAGAAATCACAAGTAGGCAGAGAGGCAGGCAGAGAGAGAGGAGGAAGCAGGCTCCCTGCTGAGCAGAAAGCCCAATGTGGGGCTTGAACCCAGGACCTGGGATCATGACCTGATGAAGGCAGCAGCTTAACCCACTGAGCCACCCAGGCGCCCCAGTATTTTTGCTTTAAACCGGGGATTTTCTTCTGTAAAGTGCCAGCCAGTAAATATTTTATTTTATTTTTTTCAGACAGTAAATATTTTAGACACTACAGGTCACAGGAGATCTCTGTTACATATTTCTTTTGTTTTTTTATGCTTTTGCTTATGTCTTATTACCGCTAAAAATGTAAAAACTATTCTTGGCTCACAGGCCATAAAAAGCAGGTTGTAGGGGCTGATTAGGTCCACAGTCCTTATTTTGCCAACTCCTGCCTTAAATATTCCATTACCTTTCAAAGAGAATTTAAAGTAAGAAAAAAGCCTCTTATAGTTACTCACATAATTGTCTTTTCTGGTATTATTCTATCGTGCCAGTACTGATTCCTTTATATTTGCCTTCTGATGAAATGATTTTCTTTAACATTACTTGTAGTACTAGTCTACTGGTGGTAAGTTTTTCTAGTTTTTATATGCTTGAAAAGTCCTTGTTTGGCTTTGATACTGAAAATCTTTCTGCTAACTATCCACCTGTAAGTGGACAGATTTTTTCTTTAATATGTTATAACTGTCCTAAAAATGTCTTTTTCATTACACTGTTTCTCACAAGAAGTCAGCTGTCAATCTTGTCTTTTTTTCTTCTGTGTATAAAATTATTTTCTTCTGGCGAGTTTTGGTTTTGTTTTTGGTCTAGCTGACACACAACATAGTGTGCAACACTATTTATTGTACATATGTTGTACATAGTATATACATGTTGTATATAGTGTACAACATAGTGATTCAACTTGTCTATATGTTATATTATTTCTAGTTTTAAGATTAAAATCTAGTTTTAAGATTTTCTCTTTATCACTGGGTAAGCAAGTTGACTATAATGTGCCTTGTCATAGTTTCTAACATCTTTTGTTTATCTGCTTGGGATTTATTGAGATTCCTGGCTCTGTGGGTTTACTATCTTCATCAAGTTTAGAAAAAATTCACCCATTATATCTTCAAATGCTTCCCTCCATGTACTCTTTCCTAAGACTTCAAGCACATGTATATTAGACCTCATATGTTATACCACTGTTCATCTTAATTCGGTCCATTTTCTCTCCGTTTCATTCAGAATAATATCTATCACTTTGATTTTACAAATCTGGCTTTCTGTAGTGTCTAATCTACTATTAATCCTGGTAAGTGCATTTTTCATTTTAAACATTGTACTTTTCACTTTTGAAGTTCTATTGGGTCTTTTCTTTAATCTTAATTGTCTCTTATGCTTTCTTCTGCTCTCTTGAACATGTGGAGTGCACATATAATCATTTGCCTAGCCTATCATTTCTGTCATTGTTATTCTGTTTTTACTGACATTTCTCCTAATTACGGATTGTAAATTTTTACTTTTTTTAGCTTTTTTCTCTTAATTAGCAAAAATCTGATCCTTTCAAAGATTGGTTTTAAGATTTGATCGATCCCAAACAGCTGTTATGGGTCAAGATTTAATTTGATCTCACTACTCTGGCTATGCTCTTCTGAAGACTATTCAATTTCCCTATTCAGAGATTTTTTTTTTTTTTTTTCTCTACATGGTAAGAACAAGAACTATTCTCAACCCTATGTTACTTCTGAGGATCATTCCACCTGCTTTTTCATGGTGGTTCTTTGTCTGGCCTCCCACAGTACACAATATACTGATGTCTACCCAAAGACTCAAGAACATCCCTCACAATGTGCTTCTCTTTCTCTCTCTTGTTCTCTATGTGTGTTTGTGTATGTGTGTGTGCAGCTTTCTTCTCTTGCATTCTCTTCCATGAATTTTAGCCACCTTTCCCTCCCTAAACTCTCAACTCTCTCTCCTCACCTCAGACTGCTAAACTCTATTTGGATATCCCTATTGTGAGCTGCAACTTGGAAATTCTCTTCAGGTAATAAGCTGGAGTGTACAGGGCTCACTTTATGTATTTCTCCTCTCGCAGGGATCATTGTTCTGTGCTGCCTTTTGTCTAATAGCAGAAATCCATTGTTTCATACGTTTAGGACAGGTTTTAGTTGTTTTAATGCAGGGAAGGGAATCTAATTCTTGTTACTCCATCATGGATGGAGACTTTTTCTATACAAGTTGCTTTTGAAATTCATATGTGAAAAGAATAAGCAAAGACATCTGGGAACAAATAGGCAAAACCAGAATGTGGGACATTCTGGAAAATCACTGATCAACAGCCTCTTCACAAGATTATAGCATTAAAAAAAATTCCATGTGGGGATGTCTGTGTGGCTCACTCGGTTAGGCATTTGCCTTTGGCTCAAGTCATGATCCTGGACCATGGTCCTGGGATCAAGCTCTGCATTGGGCTCCTGGCTCAAAGGGGAGTCTGTTCTCCCTCTCCTCCCAGCTCACTATCTCTCTCCCTCTCAACAAATACATAAGTAAAATCCTTTAAAAAAAATTCTGCACATGTGTGTGAGCTTTAAGGGACATCACAGCAAAATGCAATATGTAGATTCTAAATACTGATTCAATAAACAACAATAAACTAAAGACATTTGAGGTACAATCCAATACATTTCAATATGAGCTAAATGTTAGATAACGGAAAATAGTTGGAATTATTTTTAATGTTGGCACTATAATGTATATGTGAGAAATTTTCTCTCTTTAAATGTATATGCTAAAGCATTTAATATGAATTTTATGTATAATAGAAGGTTATAAAACACCAGGAGGAAAAATAAGAGTAATGAGAGTGAACAATATTTACGCAGTATTAAAACATACCATTAGTCCTCAATAACTGAAACACTATCATTTAAATTTTTAAGATTGTTTAAGCACTAAAACAGAACAAGGGTCATTTTGAGAATAATAACATATAGTGTTAGTGTAAAGTTGAGCTAAGTTATCTTGGCTATCAGAAAAATGAAATTGATTCCTCAATCCATCACTGAAGAGATAAAACAATATTGAACATTATAGGTCAGATCTTACTGTGGAGGAGTGCGAAGTCCTGGCCTGCTGATGGCTATTCAGAAGTTTAGCTTTGACTCTAATTTTGTTTGTATTAGTGCCTCCTGCCAACATCTAGGCAAAACTCCATTTTCCTTGCCTCAAAGAGCAAGTCAGATGACAGTGAGGCTTGTGCTCTGAAGTTTGATAATGGGTAGCACAGTCTGGTTCCACATAATAGCAATATTAAAATCCCAAGGCAAGGTCAAACAGAGTCAATAGGTAGTCTAATGTTTGGGATTCCATCCATAAATATTTCCAACACAAAATAATTGATACTATATACAAAGTGACATATCATTGAATTATTCAACAATTTTGGAGGCACTTAAATTTATTTCTGCTATTTAGACCACAGACAAAAACCTGAATTAAAACCCAGTTCCCTTCAAATACAAATGGAACATAGGGAGCACAAAAGACACATAATCTTTTATATCTTTAGTCTTCAAATTCAAATAAATTGGTCTTCTAGAAGATATCTCACAAAATCATACAGTTCTGGCTAAGGTGCACATATGACAGCAGTGAAATCATGGCTCACAGAGTCTATCAGGCATAAATAATAAATTTATTTCCAATACTATGATCATCCAAGGTCATTAATTAATGGAATTCATAAAATAAAGACATTTCAAAAGATATACCCATTACACTGATGTTCTGGATTATCATGTAATTTATAGAATTTAAATTAGTGTTTATAATTTAGTGTTTATAATTTTTATAGTGTTTCCTCTTATTTACTCAGATTTCAACATCTGCAAAATCAATTATTACAACCTAGACCACTTTTTATGGCCCTCTAGACATTTGTCAAAAACTAGATTCACCATTTTCAGTCACAGAGCTCTTCCTTTTTTTCCTTTCTTCTAAGCTCTATACAGAGATGACATTATCTCCCTGTCACTCAGATAGAAACCCAAAAAACTTATGCAAACTTCCCTTTCCTTCACTCCTTACTCCTAATAGCACCAAACTGGGTTGTTTTTACCTCATTTATATCTCAATAATCTGTCCTCTCCTGTTACTCCTTTTCATTAAAGTCAGGTTTTCATAATCCCAGAATGCAGTAGTCTCCTTACTGGTTACCTGTATCCTACTGCCCTCACACTCATTCTTGTGCAACATCACCCTGTCACCCCCTGACTACAGGGGGAAGCTATTTAAAATTTCTCCTTGTTGTCTCATCTCCCAAACACCTTACACATAGATCCTAAACTCCAGGGGACAAAGCCATGAGCTCCTTGAATGTCCATCACCTCTCTAATCCACCTGGCATATAGTAATTTTTCTTTATTACTCAGTTCCAGTATCATCTTCCTCATGAAAGTCTTTCCAAACATTCCTTCTCTCTAGTTTCTCTAGCTGGGAACTGGGAAGGGGGCCCCATTATTGTGAGCTTATGGCACCCTGATGCTACTTCAGTGCTGATGCTAAATTTTTGTTTCAAACATTTGTTTTCTTCCTTCAAATGTGACCTATTCTCCATGCAGTGTTGGATTTTATGTTTGTCTTTAAATCCATATTGCCTAACACAGAATTTGCTTTATAATAAGATTCAAAATTGTTACTGAATAAATTTAATTGGGTATGAAACTGAGAGTAAAAAGTAATTGTGAGATTAAAATTTACCAAAAATTGAAATGTTTTCCCTATAGTATACATTTCTTTTTTGCAAGTCATATGCCAGTTACTTTGGAAAGGAAAATATTTTATAGAAATAGACATCAAATAGGGACACCTGGGTGGCTCAGTTAGTTAAGTATCTGAATCTTGATTTTGGCTCAGGTCATGATCTCAGAGTCATGAAATTGAGCCCCATACACGGGTCCCTGCTCAGCCTGCAGAGTCTGCCTGTTCCTCTTCCTCCCCCTCTGCCACTCTCCACACTCCTGCACTCTAATAAATAAATAAATCTTTTTTTAAAAAGGAAAGAAATATACACCAGTAGTGTCATCAAAACTTGCATATGAAAAGTAAAAATTTCACTTCAAGAGCCAGATGTTTAATCTATTCTATGCCAAACATCTGGATGTTTATATAATCAGCAATGATTGGTTAATTTTAATTTTTCATTTATATGTTCAGCATCACATAGAAACAACTTATATTTCTAATATAATCTAATGTGTTTCACATATATACAAAAGAAAAATGTGCTTGTGTTTAGTAAAATATCAGCTGGTCCCATTTTCCTTTTGTATTTTTACTTCTATAATTTTTACTTTCAAGATGTTATGCATAGAAGATATCCACACCTTCACCACATACCTAGAATTTGGGCATTCTCATACACAGCATATAAATGGGGAGGTTAGGTATGTTGTCTCAGAACATTTAAATTTTGAAGAGCTATGACTTGAAATCAGGTCTTTCTGACTTAAACATCCAAGGTTTTAACATCCACATCATACGGAATTTTGGACTGAAGACTGCAGCCCATCTCAACACAGACCACTTTTTAACACAGAATTTACCAACAAAGGATGCACTGAAAGTCTCTTGGCATCATCTCATGATGATCTCCACGTTCTCCCTTTATATTTTTAAATGCTTTATTCATACATTTCCTAAATAAAATCTCCATTGAGACATTGTGGCAGATCTGAAAAGCTATTAGAATGGCCCTTTAGAATAAAAGCCCAGATAGCAAAAGCCCAGATAATGAAAGCCCAGATAGGGAAAAAAAAAAAAAAAAAAAGGTGAAAGCGATTCCTAAGGGGGGAAAAATCATTTTTATATTAAAACACAATGTTTTCACATCAGTTATTTCTTGGATATGAATTCCAAGTGACGTAAAAAAATATGCCCAGAAAGAGTATTAAATCAAATAAGTTTCCCAAATCCAGGATTTGGCAAAGCTAAAGTTAAATTAGCAAAGGATTTCGTCAAGCTTTTAATATGCTGAAATATGTTGTAAATCTGCATGGGGCATAGTATCATATGCAGCATTTCCCAAATGTTTATGATCATGAAACCCCCTTTTCAAGGCATATCCTTTGTGACCCATGCCAACAGAATGCACTTTTTTCAAAGAACATTTGGATCATTAACAACTGCCAACTAAATTCTGCAACCACTTTCCCTGGCACCTAAATAGACTAAGGGTTTTGGCTACTAAAGCCTTGGAGCAGCACGAAGGACTTATAACAAAGTTCTGTCATGAACATTTATGGATGATGTCACATATACTGTAAAAGAGCAAAAGGTTCTTGCACAGAGGGAGAGAACTCAATCAAAACTATGTTCATATTCACCTATAGACTCTTCGGAACACTGTGCTAGGTCTCCTATATACTGATGGTCTCAGGGCAGTGAGATTGTTTTATAGACTAATATAAAGGTTTTTAGAAAACTAACCCAGTAATGTAGTAACATACCAGATATTTTCAGCAAAGTAAGAACCTTAAAAAAAGAAAAAAAGTATATGGAAAGAATTTTTAGTTTGAAACTGAAGGTATTTTACTTAATCACCCATCAGATCCTACACTATTCTTCGTCTCATATTTGTCTATGCAAATTCCAGGTCCCCTAAAAAAATTTTTAGAGCATATATGCTGGTTTTAATCCATGCTCCACAACCCCATATTTCTTTCTTCCAATTTGTGGCTAACTCTAATATTTCTGTTAATACAACAGACTAGATGAGATTAAACGGTTTTTCAAGTATTTTAATTAATTGCATTTTCCCTAAAGCATTTTCCTATTCATTCACACTATTTTGAGTCTCTACAGAAAAATTACTATTAATTTTTCTGTAAATTATTCTTCACAAAATATTCAAGAGTAAAGCTCTACAGTCACACAGAAGAGGGGCTGGATTCTGTTCCTACCAGTAGTACTTGTTGAGACCTTGGGAAAGTTCTTCAGTTTTCTAGGCTTTTTCTTTTTACCTATAATAGTTTATATAATCCTAATTTATAAGACTGTTGTGAAGATTAAAGAAAATAAAGCATGGAAAGCACAGTGCCCTGCAGAGTAAATTCTCAATAAATCCCAGCTTTCTGATGCTGATGATAGTGATGATGATGTAACTAAGTTAATTCAACTTTCCTAGAAGGAATATTTGATTAGAATCAGTGATTTACAAACCTTAGTATGTATTGAAAAGTCATTTGGTGTGCTTGTACCCTGGACCTACAACTCCATGGAGCCTGACTCATTAGGGGCAAGTGGTGGCTCTGCCAGGCAGGCCTGAGACAATAATTTCAGAAACACCGGACTACTATAAATTCTAACCCTCTTGCATATCTGCCCCATTGTGATTCTGAATGTTTTTACCCTCCTGTGTGTTTACATAACCCCTATCCCTTCCACAACTTGCTTTTGCTCTCATGGCCTGGCAGACAGGGGACTTGCAGCTTCAGAGTGGAAAGTAGAAGAGCCAGTATCTCTAATGTCTGCCCTGGGACCTGGGGTTCTCAAAGCAGCACTCCTTGTCGCCCTCATTTTTTTGCATGGATTTATCTTATCTGTAATCAGAGTGGCTCTGGTTGCTTATTAAAGAATATATTCCTTTGTGCCTGCCTTACAAAAGGAGTATAACAAAGAAATGAACAAGAACTACATTCCAACTGGTAACAGAGCAGTTGCAAATAATGTGATAGGAGAAACCCAAACTGGAAGTGAGTTAAAATAGCAGCTCATTTTAATTATTCAAAAGGCCAAAATTAAATTATTGATCTAAATGGAAATAAAGTAGGTATAGATAAATAATCATGGCCATATATATATATATATACATATATATATATATGTATATATATATATATAGGAATACATTTTAGGAATACATTTTAGAAATACATTTTAGAAAAACAAAATAGTTTATGTATGTGTTATGAAATTCTAATTGATATAACTGCCTCTAGTATTTAAAGAATTGTTTGAATTCTCCATTTTTGATTTAGGTATGCTGTACCAGTTAAAAACAAAACAAAACAGCACTTCAAAATTTTCCTGGAAAGAGAAACCCAAAGTAGTTTTTCACTTTACAAATAAACTCTTATCCTCTGTTCCCCCCTTTTTTTTTCTTTTTTGACAAACTACTCTTCCTGAAAACTACCTTTGAATTTTGATGAACTCATACAGAACCAACTGTATTTTTCCCTCCTATGTATTCAGCAGAGGTAAAATGTAGAGTTTGACAAAATGGCTGCCTCAGGCAAAGGCCGGTTCATGGAGTGCAAGACCTGGTTGTTGTTTACCTCTTGCAATTTGTTCTGTGAATCTCAAGCTGGTGTCCAACTGTGAAAAGAATGGCAGAAAATATGGCCTTGCTTCTAACAGCTATAAGCCAAAAGAATGCAAGGCTAAGAGAGCTCATAGTCCCTACCAGTCCTTATCTCTTCATATTAGTTCTCCAGCCTGGAGGAGGTTAGAGCTTAGACTGGGAAGAAACTATCACTTTGCCAAGGAGAAACCCAAAGCCTATGGGGGAAAAATCATCTTTAAAATATATCCCCCTGGGGCGCCTGGGTGGCTCAGGGGGCTAAAGCCTCTGCCTTCAGCTCAGGTCATGATCTCAGGGTCCTGGGATCGAGCCCCGCATCGGGCTCTCTGCTCAGCAGGGAGCCTGCTTCCTCCTCTCTCTGCCTGCCTCTCTGCATACTCGCGATCTCTGTCTGTCAAATAAATAAAAAACAAAATCTTTAAAAAAAATATATATATATACATATATATATCCCCCTGAAGAATGAATAATGATATCTTAATATTAACATTTGTTATTGTAAGTTATGATTTTTTAATGCTTAGTCTCAGGATCTGCTGTAAGTAGTTCTGGGGGATTAAATGCCTTGTACAAGAAAACACTAATTGAACAGATCTTGAAGGCCCAGTTATTTCACTGATAATTCCAAGGGGATGAGCTATCATGGCTGCACAAACATGGAACATAGGAGGCTTATCAAATATTTTTTTGTGTGGTAGAAATTATTTTTTTATCAAAGCCAGCTCCCAGAATAAAGTCAAATTATACAGCTGCTCCTATGGATTATGTAAAGCAGCCTGGCAATGAGAGCTAGAGGGTCTCTGTACTAATATTAGCTCAAATTGGGCCCATGTTTGACTCTAAAAGCTGGTTGCAACTAATGTTTAAGAATTTCAGTACTAATGGTGTTTTTCTCCTAAATGAAACAGCTGTCAAGCTCTGCCCCCAGTGAATACATACATCAAAGAAAGTAAGTCTTTCTGGTACAGTGGTTACTTTCTTCAATAGATCATCATTGTGTGGCAAAACAATGTTTCCCTTTGCACTTACAGAAATCATATTTTTCACATTCACATACTAACTTTAAATCTGTCAGATCTCAATGTTCACTGCTGAGGTGTCAAATAAAAATGATTTCTTGGCAGAAACCCTTTCTTTCTAAGTTTATTAAATTTCAGGCACATATTCTGAGAGATTGCTCAGTATACTCACAACATCCCAGATTGTCCCTATGACTTAAATCAAGAGGTCTATATCTAGGATTAAGTAAAAAAGTGGATTTTATAATCACTGCAAAACACATTTTAATTAATACTTTAAAAAGGACTTTGCTTTTATTTTACTCTGCATCTTAGCTAAATATTTTCAGACTACTCCACATTTTGAACAATAAGCAAAGCCTATTTTTACTAGTAAAAAAAAAAAAATCTATTTCCCTAATTGACTATGTGGTTTGAGGCTTGGTCAAAGCATATTTCAAAACACTATCCAGGGCTGAGGCAGACTGCTGATGTGCTTAAAGAAATATTTTTAAACAAGGAAGGCTACTATACACTCCTTATTGCAGACTTTTATTTTTTTTATTTAATTTAATTTAATTTTCAGTGTTCCAAAATTCATTGTTTATGCAACTCACCCAGTGTTCCACGCAATACGTGCCCTCCTTAATACCCAACACCAGGCTTACCCAACCCCCCATCCCCCTTCCTTCCAAAACCCTCAGTTTGTTTCTCAGAGTCCACAGTCTCTCATGGTTTGTCTTCCCCACCGATGCAGACTTTTAAGAGTCTCACGCTCTACTGATTGAGCTAGCCGGGCGCCCTCAATGCAGACTTTTAAATGAACTCAGAAAACTCTGCTATATCTAATGGGCACATTTTATATAGAATATCTGAAAATTAAAGCCTTCTAATTAAGAAAAGAACTTAAGCAGGGAGCCCAGGACTCCTTTCAGTCTTTTTCTTTGAACACAGGTGTTAATTCAAAATGACAGCATTCTTTCAGGAAGAGACCTAAAAAGATATTATGCTTCTACTCCACATGACAAATTTTCCTCTCAAGATACTCTTTACACTTCCATCAACCATTACCTTGGGACGAAGTTATAAGTGAACGCAACAGCTTATCTGATATTCCTCAGTGACCAATAGAAGGACAAAAGCAGTGGGAGGAATGGGGCTTCAAGAACTAACAGCACAAGGCACATGGAGAACACTGAATGATGACCTCCTCAATCAGTAAGCAGAGTTCATATGCAGAAACTCCAGTAAGAAACAAGTGGAGACTGCCTGAATGATCTTGGCAGCCTCTACCTGAGGGAAGAGAAAGAAATTATAGTTTTTTACAGTTTTTCAAATACAATAAACTTTTCCTAGATAAATCTTGACCTTCATTGGAAAGAACATCCTTGGAAACATACAAGAGTGTCAGAGACAATCCTGAATTTTGAAATGCATTTACTGGGCAGACATATCTGAGGTAAAGAGAAGTCAATAAATATTAATCCATCTCTAATGAAAAGTTGAGATCCACTTTAGTAAGGCCATTTTTTTCTCTTCATGATGTTGACATTTGGATGTCATTTTGTAAGAGAGAACAAAGTCATAGCATTTTTTAAAAGAAGGTAATTCCAACTCGAACCATGAGAAAATCTTTTGGAAAACTTCACAGACAATAGTTTATTTTTAAAAATTCAGCTAGAGATAAAGTTAATGCAACCATATTTTAGAATGATGTCAGGTATTCTTTCTTTTTTTTTTTTTTTAACCTAAAGGAAATGCCTGGGTCTACACTTATATGGTTAATAATTTAGACTGTGCAATGTCAATAGCTGCTACCCAATTTCTCAGTGCTTTCAACACTTAAAGAAATGGGTCCTTATTTTGTTACTGTGAAAGTCACTGACATTCATAAAAGAGCCTATGTCATTGACAGCCTTAATTATTTTCTGAAGGTGTGCTATTATAATGAATTCAAACTGATGATAATTCAAAAACACATTTTTGACCAACACTGAGAATTTTTTGATGCCTGAAGGAAAAAACAGATCTTTTATGGCTGATGAAATTGAGCGAGAGATAAACTGACTTACCCAAGAACCCACAATCAGTGAGTAAAAAAAATAGAATTAAAATGCATGTGTCTTAGCATTTTTAACTTAAAAAAAATGCATGTGTCTTGATTATCAGGCCCAGATAGTGATAGACATCCAATTCAAGATGAACAAGAAATTTTTTAAGTATAAAAGAATTTGATATCTGCCAAGCAATTATTCTGTTGCAGAAGTGTGTCAAAAATTTCTATTTGTACTTAAAGATTCTGTCTGCTAAGATGGCTCTAAAAGATTGTATAAGCTACATTATAAATTATTTGAAATATCACAAATGAAACATTTAAAAAATAGAAATATGTTCAGGGGCACCTGGGTGGCTCACCTCTGCCTTCAGCTCAGGTCATGATCCCAGGGTCCTGGAATCGAGCCCCGCATCAGGCTCTCTGCTCAGCAGGGAGCCTGCTTCCTCTTCTCTCTCTGCCTGCTTCTCTGCCTACTTGTGATCTCTGTCTGTCAAATAAATAAATTTAAAAAAATCTTTAAAAAAATGAATATGTTCATAAAAATATAAACATTGATTAAGTAATGGTAAATGATGGGTTTATTTCTTGATGAATGTATCTGCAAAAATAATGGATTTTGTTTTAACTGTCTTGATCTTTCCAAGTTTTCTCTCAGATCATTCCTGCCTCTTATATGCTACCCATCTAGGTTATTAAGCAGCACTTGCTGAGTGATCCAAGCAAATTCAGTTTATCTTACATGTTTTACCATCCCAAGCTATAAAAATAAAGGGCTACACTACAGGATTTCTGAAAGCCCTTTAGTTTCATATAAATGTGAATAGGTCAATCAGTGGACTAAGTACTTTATAAGCATTATCTCATGTAATTCACAAAAGAATTCCATGCTGTAAGACTAGATATTATCTACTTTTTATCTAATGGAAAACGAAGGCCTAGGGAGGCTTAACAATTAAGTCACAGCTAAATGACAGTAAAAGCGGGACATCAAATTCAGGTCACCTGACACCAGAGCCCATGTTCTTACTCATTATACTTCACCATCACTATTGTAAATATTAGGGTTTTGAAATAGAAAGAACAAATATCTTAGTATAATAGCTACATAAATAATAGCTATGACATGACATAACAGACTAATGCCTTAGTACTAGAAGTACAGTCTTCAGACCAGCAACATCAGCATTACATGGGTGCTTACTAGAAATGCAGAATCCAGGCTCTACCCCAGATCTACTATTAGATTCTGCATTTTAACAAGATGTATACATGATTAACATGCACATTAAAATTTGGAAAACTTCCAGACATGCAGGAAGAAAATGGCCACATTTTACCTGATTTTAAGAAATGAACAATGTTATTCTTTAATTTTTTTCCTTAGGCCTTTAACCTAATTATATACTGGGCAAACAATAAAACTGCCAAATGTGTGTACAAATAAAATGAAAGCAGCCTTCAAAACTTGAAGCATATAATCAGGACTACTGTCAAATTAGACTATTTATCTCAGTGCCTGGGACTTATTGTTATCTTTAAGCTGTATGTGCTATTCAAATCATTGAAAATAGGGCCAACTTTTTATAAGTTTCTATCCCTGTTCTTATAGTATCCAATATAGAAAAAGGTGAAAGTAAAAGCAGTAATTGCCAATGAATATGTTTTTTGTTAATACACCACTTAGGTAGTATTCTTCCCTTCCCATATTCAAATACTGTGGTTCCTAAGAACATAAAAAGGAATATGTCATTAAGTATAGAAAGTCTGGAATATCTATTAGTTTCTTTTTCATATGTCATGGAAAATCTAGCCAGGGAAACTATATAGATATTTCTAAATGTTGCAATGTTTAGAAACAGACTCATAAATACAGAAGAAAAAAACTTGTGGTTGCCTAACTGGTAGGGGAATGGGCAAAATATATGAAGGATTATTTATAACATAGATGAGTCATGGGGATATAAAGTATACCGTATACAGGAATATAGTCAATAATATTGTCATAACTTTGCATGGTGACAAATGGTAATTATACTTACCATGGTGATCATTTCATAATGTATATAAATGTCAAATCACTATGTTGAACACCTTAAAATAGTATGATAGTGTATGTCAACTAGACCTCAATAAAAATATGTTGCAATGTTTAGTAGTAGCACTACTAGTGTTAATCTAATGAAACACAGATTAAACACAGGTTAAAACAGCCATATTTATTTTATATTCATTAAAACACCTAGAAGCCAAGTACATTTTTATATCATTATCTGGAAAAAGGTCAATCAGATGCAATAAAAATAAAGTGTCTCAAGTAATACATTCATCTGCCAGTTCATCCATTTTTCCTTTCTTTGAGAGTAACTGATTTAAACTAAATTAATTCTTATGAAATTTAGAAATCCTTGCACCTTAGACATGTTTTGGTTTGTGTTTTTAAGGAATCTCCCTAGTTCTCACGCTGCTGGCTTTCAACCGAATAGCAAAAGTGCAGTTTTCAGTCAGCTTCAATCCTGCAATTCTCCCTGATCAATACTCCTCAAGCTGGTTTATTTGTGGCCTTGGCTGTTAAAACTCACTCTTTAATAGGAATCAACCCTGCAAAATACAGTTCTTCTTAGTTCAGGTAATGTGAGTTTTTTGTGCTTGGCATAAATAATACACTTCATATTCTTAAAGGTCAGTGAAGAAAAAAATCAGACCAAAATGCCAAAAACAGACCACTTATCTTTTCTTTCCTTATTACCAGAGTAGGGTATTTACATGACAATGGAATCATGTGAGATAATATAATGAATAGCAAAGTAGCTCATACGATTTCATCACCTGTTATAAATATATATGAGTCTGCTGTAATTCTTGGCCAAGATAAGAAACCTGAACAATCAGCAGAAGTATTAATTTACAACTAAATCATTGTTCTCACAATTTATTGGACCACTGTTAAGATTTGTGTTCCAAATTCAGGTTCTTCTCAATTGCTTTAAAATGTCACAAACCATAAAAATTAGTTTGATTTGCACTACAGTTATTGATTCTATATGAAGGTACTTCTCTAACCATTGGCTACATGCACAATGCATGTATTTTCCATCCAGTCTGAAAGCAAAATATAGGTCTTGGGTATATCTGGGAATGTAAAGATTAGACTAGAAACTGGTTAACTTGGGCAGCAGCTTAACTCTTTAACTCATAAAGCTTAATGGAAGTTAGGATGGAAAATTGTTTAAGGTAAAAGAATGATTTACATATCAATTTTGCTCCAGAAAACAGTAATGTCAAGGATAGTTACAACCAGAAGAACAATATTTAAGACCAATATTTGTTCAAGAATAGGTATATTGAACCTTCAATGCAGAAAGGTCAGAAAGGTCAATATCAGAACCATGGATAGCTCCCTCAAGAGCCTTGTATTCAAAAATCACCGCCTAATTCATTGGCTATATGTTCTCTCTTACAAAATTTCATCCTCCTTATAGTTTAACTATTGTTACTGAGGCCTTTATACTTTATGGTACACATCACAGAGGAATTCCTTTTATATAGCCTGACAGGAGTCTCCATAAACATGTCCAAACGCTCATGGGGTTTACAAGATTACCACTCAGTCTCTCAGCCTTTTTGTTTCCAGGTAAATCGGAATCCTTGTATCTACTGGACAGTATACCAATATCTGACTCAATCACCAATATCACACCCTGACTTGTAATTGGTAGTGCAATATAAACATAATACCTTGGAGTTACCTAGAATGAAGAATTTTTCAAATAAAGATATAAACATAAGTCTTATTTTTATTCCCTGTAAGGAAGTTAAGAGAAATGGCTTTATACCTATTTTACACATGCAGAACAAGCATGCTGGGAAATTCAATGACTTCCACAAATTACAAGCCAGTAAAAGCAGAGTCAAAATCAAAAATCAGACCTTTCTTCTTCTAAACCCACTATATTGTATAAATTTGGCTTAAATGAATCTATAACCTAGTAAATATTTAAATTTCTCAAATATTTAAATTTCTTAAAAACACTTTAAATTAGTGTTATTTTGTTATTTTTGTTATTTTGTTACTTTATTTTATAAAGTATATAGGTTTCTGAGATTTCTTTTCCTTCTGTTCAAAGTAAATACCTTAAAATATCTTCTGTTCACTGGCACCTCAGCTTAGTTACTCTCCCAAACCTCTCCAGCAGTCCAAATTCAAAGGGTACTTGGGGTAGAAAAAACTATTCCAAATTTATGCATCAAATAAAAGAAAGTGACACCCCATTTCTAACCCCCAAAGACACATTTTGATTTTTTTCTTTAGGGGTAATCATTGCTTGGAAATGGCTGCCTTTAACTTAGGACCAGGTTTCCTAGTTTATGTTAATCATGTGATGCCAAAGTCTACGCTTCTCAATGAAATGTAAACAGATCCAATATACATATCAATTCCTATCCAAAGTAATTAAGCATTGGGCAGATTTTTTTCCCATTCTCTTTTTCTATCTGCTGGATGGGGAGGACTTAAAGCCCCTTAAAGAAGGGAGATCTATGAAACACAGTGTTTTATGTTCCTTAATTATATTACAGAAGGCCATCTGACCAGGAATAACTGCACATAACTATAAAGTGAGGAAAAAATAAACTTACTGTGTCAAGCAACCAAGATTTGAGAAGAATAACTAGTATAACATATTTTAATGCAGAATCTATAATTCTTCTTTTAGTACAGTCGTTCTTAACAAGAGAGATTCTGTCCCCTAAGGGACATTTGGTAAGGTCAAGAGACATTTTTTGGTTGTCACAACAGGTGAAGGACAGTTGTGTTACTGCAATCTGGTAAATAAAAATCAGAGATGTTGCTAAATAGTTAATAAGGCAAAAGACAGTTCAGCTCAGCCTCTACTCCCCCAGAAAAGAATAAATCTACACCCAAATGTCAACAGTGCTACTTTTGAGAAGTCCATTTTCATATAAAGGTAGAAATGGCAGAACAGGGAGTGTAGGGGATATACTAAAGAAAAGGATTTTAAAAAGTCCATAAATAAGCACATTAAATATTGATGTGTTTGAATTGGTTTCATTTATCTGTGACATGGGTGAGGTGGTCCATATTAAACCTAAGATCAGAAGTAGCATGTTCTTCTTAGGGATGTGTGCTTCTTCTCTTTTTTCAATGAATTTTACCAACTCAACCCCCAAGTCCTCTTCCTCTCATTCCACCACTAGTATCAGATTTGAGCATAAGAGCACTGATGCTTAGAAGCAAGCCAACCAATTCCAAAGCTTTTTTCACTGTTTGTCATGCACTTCCCTTCTGAAGACTAATCTGTCCTAGAAGCCCAAAGAAGCCTTGTATCTACAAAACAATGTAAAAATAGGATAATATTAGGTCATGTTTGGTAAGTAGATTATTTTAACAAACAATTTTTATTCACCAACGTCAAGTGTGTTATTGTTTTGGCATTTGAGAGCATGAGAAATGCAGACCAAAAAATCTGCAAGACTATATGTAACTATGACATTTGTCTTCCTAAATTCATACAGCCCCTTTTAAAATTGTTTTAATGAATAAAGTGATCATATTCATTAATTTTCGGTCTCATCTATTTATATTTCCTTTGTTTAAAGTATAACGATTGAATAGAAACTTCCAAGTGACAAATCAGCTTAAAAGTCTGAAGTAAATAGCTATAATTTCATAAAAAATGAAGATTACTTCTCTTTGACAATATGGAGACTGCCCACACTCTCCTAGAGTTGTTTTATGACATTTTATATCAAGCTGAGAAAAAGAAATAGGTACCTTGACAGGAACTGAGAAATCTCTTAAAGGCATGATAAAGAAAGAATATAATAGAGACTTCAAGATCTTTAATCCACTCCAAATAAATGTTTTGGACAAACAGAGTGCAGATATATTCCAGGATGCATTATCTCAAAGTGCAGTCCTTTAAAAAAGAACTAAATTAAGCAATCTGGATAAATCACAGAGGTAAACTGAACAAACAAGGAATGATTTTCTCCCTTTATTCTCACCCATAAATAATATACTCAGGTCAGGCATAATTTCAATAGGGAATAATTACATGCTAATGGTGTATTTTCAATTGGATACAAAATTATCATTGTATACTTTCTGGACACTTATAACAATATAATAAGTGGTAACTGTTTTCTGGAACACAGAAACCTAAGTTCTTGTACCTTTGAAGCATCCAAGACTTGATGCCTTTTTTGGTGATTTTGGAGGCAAAAGCCTGAGGGCTAAGTTTGAAAGTAAGCTGAGTGATGAGAAGCAAAATACACCAATAACTGAGAAAGCTCTGGATGTGGGCAGACATTTTTCTCACTCTGGGAATTATATAATGATTGGTCTTGGACTAGCAAGTAGCCTGTGGCATAGAAATGAGAGGTGACACCTACAAATCAGAACAATAGCAATTATACTAGGTTATTATGGAGGTTTGAAGCAGATAGGTATGTTAGAGAGATTATCTGCAAATAAATTAATACATTGCTCAGGAATCCAGGATTGACTTGAAGTTCTAAGTCTTTCAGCTGTAAATGAAATTTCTTTATTTTCATCTCAATTACTGGGGAAAATGCTGCCATTTCTCAAACTTGTTATATCTAGTTTAAGCACTGCAGTGAGACCATTATAACAACAAAATCTCCGTCAGAACCAAAACACACTGGACCCAAACAAAGAAGCAATGTAGGCTTACTTTCTAGCTAAAGTAATAAAAGTTATCTCTCCAAAGATTATAGTGCTTTGACTGTGAACAAGTAGCCTCATGTTCTATTGGTTTATCAATGACACTTGCTTGTTTTCTTTCTCATCCTCAAATGGATATTACACATTGACCATAGGTAGGCAATTGGTAGGAGACAAATAGCTAGACAGATAAAATGGAAAGGTAAATAAAAATTTTTGGATGCTTAATATATGTATATAATTATATAACAAGTGCTAATGTAGTATAAATCTTCAATTCTTAAGACATTTCCTTGCAGTCCCACAAACCAATAAACTAAAACATGGTCCTAATACTACATTTCAATTAACTCATTAATTTATCATATACTACGTTCAAAAGACCATTCATATATTGGGAATCCAAAGAAGCATAAGACATGGCTCTCAAGGAGTTCATGGCTTAATCAGTAATACAAACCACTGTAGAACATTATGATAAATACAATAATAGATACATGTGCTAGGAAATTCACAGTAACACAGTAGAGAATTAATCATTATTAATTCTGCTTGAGTGGATCAAACTTTATAGTAAAGTTTATATACTATAAACTTTATAGTTTATTTTATAAACTAAAATTTGAAGAATGATCAGGAGTTTCCCACCAAGATATGGAAAAACAAAAAATCAGCACAGATATAAGAAGTAGATACATATCTCTGGGGTATGTAGTATACTGGCTTAATATTTCTAAAAACAAAGCTTATGGCAAAAATTTATATGTTAATACTTTAATGATGAGAGAAATACCAGGGAAGCAGGAGGGAAGAAAGTGAAGAATGAGGTATTAAAAGAAAGAGAATAAATAGGAAAGAAAGTTTTATAGAACTGATCATTGCTTGAAATCCAGCACAACTGATTTTGCTTGATCTAGCAGATCATCTACTAAGAGGGCATATTTAGCTCTGCATTTTAATAGAGTCTGTCTACGTGGAAACAGATTAAGAATATAAATACCATCTCCTACTTCTCATTAGTCAAAAGTTCAGCTTCAGGGTTGCACATGCAGAGGTGCCAAGTGTATCCTACAACATCTCATACATCAATGGAAACCAGGACACCCCAGGAAATAGGCGAGCTATGCAGGGTACAGGTAAGAGACAAGATGCTATTATGTGAAGCTAGTCATCACAGTATGTGAGGTAAAAAGCAGCCATGGACCAGGGGCAAGTGAGGTCAAAAGCAGTTGAAGTGATACTTAGAAGGTGTATGAAAGGACTCATTCTTTGCATCATTCACATCCACTCATACCCTTCCATTTTACCCAGCTCCCATGCAGCAAAATGACCCTGCATTTTTGTGAGAATACGATGTCCTCACTACTCCAAAGGATGAAGTAAAAGTCACAAAAACACAGTATCTGAAAAGACTTTAGGCAAGGGAGTTAATGAAACAAACTATGGTACTCACTACAACAACTGGTCCACCATAAGCCCTGTAACTGGAAGACTATGGTGCTGTTTCTGATATCTTGCATCAATGTTAGTTCAGACTCCACACTGAAAAGTTTCTCAGGGCACCATCATCCTGGCAAAGACACAGATCTTCTTGGGAACAAAACAATGGACCATTTACCATAGATATTTGTGATGATGTTGAGGACTTTGGATCCCCTTCAATCAATGGACCCTGAGTCTGTAAGAGAATTTAGATCTAGAAATTGGCAGGACATGATTTTCCATGTCCTGATATCACTTTCTTTATTCTGATATCACTTTCTTTATTCCTACAAAACAAGAAATGTTTTAATCTATTGTCAATCTGTTTCACACCTATGATTACCATGATCTCATAGCCTTTATAATGGATCCTTATGGTCTGGGCATCCTAACTGCCATTCTGGCCTTCAATGCCTATCATGGCAGTTACATCTATCCTACAGCTGATAAGGTGTACTGTCAGCTAGTCTTGCAATTCTGGAATTCATCAGCCCCATTTATATTAAAGAATCTAGTTTCAAAAAGGACAGAAAGGGAATCTAATTTCACAAGAGTCTTTCCCACCATTCTGGCCTTTGGCCTATAGATAATAACCGCACTAAACCTTCTCAAAGATTCCACTATCTCCCCTACCTACTACCGACCAGTGTATTTCCTATTATCTTAGAGGAAGAAGTGTGTCCTTTAGGAACTTCTGGAAGCCTATAAGATGGTAGTTTCTCTGATCTTTCTAAGTAATTCCACTCTGACTTTATTCACTTCTCTGAATCATCTGAATCTCCCTCAGCAATATATCTAATTTATTTTAGATAATCAATAGGCTTAAGCCTCGAAGAGTCAAACCAGTAAGGCCACCTTCTTGCCAGGACATTTAAAATAAGCCAGAGGGGAGAGCCACCATGTAAATAAGTTGTATTTTCCAGTGTAACATCCTGCTTGCCAGGTGTAACATCCTCAAGAATTACTTCTACACCTGTTCTGTATGGTTCCTGACAATGGACATGGCTAGATCCTGCAATTCCTTTGATTGATATGATACTTCCTCAAAGAGCAGCTATCTTTTTTCTCTTCTGAGCACCTACTAGAAACCTGTCCCAAAAGGCTCCCTGCTCAGCAGGGAGTCTGCTTCTCCCTCTCCCTCTGCCCCTCCCCCCTATTCCCCCATCTCCCTGTTCCCATGCTCACTCACTCTCCTCCTGTTAATTCCTCTCATTCTCAAATAAATAAAATCTTAAAAAAAGAAAGAAGAAAGAAAAACCAAACTAGTAAACAGTTATAGTAAAATATATTCCATTCTCTTGCCCTGATAAATATATGTTCCAATACCCAGCTAACCCATGTATAAGTTTAAAATTATTGGGGCGCCTGGGTGGCTCAGTGGGTTAAGCCGCTGCCTTCGGCTCAGGTCATGATCCCAGGTCCTGGGTTCAAGCCCCACATTGGGCTTTCTGCTCAGCAGGGAGCCTGCTTCCTCCTCTATCTCTGCCTGCCTCTCTGCCTACTTGTGATTTCTCTCTGTCAAATAAATAAATAAAATCTTTAAAAAAATAAAAATAAAATAAAATATTAAATAATTGAACTCCTCACTCTATCAAAAATGGTAGCAGGAGAGACCCAGCCTCTAAAACCTTGCCTGCTTCATTCTCTTCACAGTCATAGCTCTGTTCCACAGAGGAAGAGCCCTGGCATGCATGCATGCATGCATACATACAAAAATCTGAGCCTGTTCAGTCAGGTTCTGTCCACAACACCCATTAACAGCTGCTCCTTAATCATCTATCAGTCTTGGAGTTGTTCATACCATCTATCCTAAAGGGAACATACTCGGGAAAGAGACCCATCCAGACCCTGAACTGGGGAAGCAAATTCCAGGATTCCAGTTAACAAGAGAATGGGCAAGAAAGGGAAGTATAAGCCATGGAGAGGAGAATGGCTAGAGGAAATCAAGAAGAGTGTCCTCAAGAGCATAGAGACCATGGCAGAGAGTCTCTCTTGCTTGGACCTAAGGATATTACAGTTTGAGAGCAAAATATTATTTATATAACTTTATATCCATGGATGCTGAACAAGGTGATTTAGCACTCCAATGTGTATTTTTTTAAAAGCATGACGATAAGAAATAACCACAAGAATATTAGAATATAGGAAAAGAGAGACTGAGTACAGATTTGAACTCTTAACACAGGTATTCATATTATTCTGATTCTTTTGCTAAATTAATTTGAGCCACCACAGCCTTCCAAATTTCTAAGGTCCATTCTGGTTCTAAAATTCCACAGCTTGTTTCTACTCTTCTCTACCATTTAAAAAGCAACTCAAAGTAATACTGTATATATCCTTGTCTTTTTATATAAAAGGTGATAATAATACAAAGCCCATGAAAATAGATGCCCAAACTCATAATCAAATATTTTTATTGGGTTTGGGTAGATATGGTCCCTAAAAAAGTGTCACGTTTCATCTGAAATTATAAACTGAAAGACCTTCAATAATGGTATATAAATTTTAAAAAACTATAAATTTCTTCCTGGTCAGAAACTAAGGCTTCAAATATGTTAAGAACAGAGAGGCCCACAGTAAAACCAGCATAGGGAACAAAGGCTAGAAACCATGATGATGAGTGTGGACAGTGTTGACCACAGAAGCACTCTAGAACATGTCCTATTAATAAAATAGTCATCCTTCCATGTGCTAGTCTTATGAAAGGCCATTCCCATTAATCACAGAGATCCCAAAACTGTAGGACAAGGCAGACATTCCTAATATACTCAGTATGCTAGATAGAGCTAAAGCCACACAAATATGCTAATAGTCAAAGTTTCTATTTAAATTTTTGTTTTGGACAGACTAGAATTGTCAATTTTGTATTTTGCTATGTAAAAACACTTTTAAAAGCTCTTTCATTTAACTTTATAATCATCTCATATGGGATAGATCACTTAGCATCCAATATTTAAGAAGGACACAACTGCAGAGTAAAGTTCAGTCCTTTAATAAATTTGGCCTATGGAAAAATTAATAAATCATTAAGTTCTCATTTTCTTCATTTATACATTAGTATTTGGAAATATTTTTTAGCACCCTACAAAGGAATTATGTTTAAAAAGCATTTCCATAGATGTTATTATTTTTTTAGAGACTAACATACTCTCCAGTCTAGTCTTCTCAAAGATTTTCATGAGGGCCTTAGGATGTCTATCAATTTAAACTGCAAACTGAAATTCTTTTATTTCCATGACTGGCCTCATAGCTGGGGGAAAGCAAGGCAGACAATGTATTCAACACCTTTGCCAATGACATAGGTGACTTAAGCTTCTAAATCTTTTAAAATGTATTTCCTTTTTTTAAGATTTTATTTATTTATGAGAGAGAGAGAGGGAGAGGGAGAAGCAGACACCCCACCAAGCAGGGAGCCTGACGTGGGGCTCAATCCCAGGAATACAGGATCATGATCTGAGACGAAGGCAGACATTCAACCAACTGAGCCACTTAGGCATCGCTAAAATGTATTTTTAGATATTAAAATAATGATTTTTAAATGATACCATAAACCAACCAAAGACTGACTCAGGAACAAACCTAATGTCTTATCAAAAATGTCAGAAACTTTTATCCTATCAGCAGAGTATATAAGGAAGGGTTCTAATTTTTCCACATATTCTCCAACCTTGTTTCTTTTTTGCATAGTAGCCATCCTAATAGTTATTTTGGGTTTTTTTTTTTTTAACATTTATTTGTGAGAGAAAGGAGAAAGGGGGGGGCAGAGGGAAAGGGAAAAGCAGACTCTCCACTAAGCAGGGAGCCCAACATGGGGCTCAGGCTCAATTTCACGATCCCAAGATCATGACCTGAGCCAAAGGCAGACATTTAACTGATTGAGCCACCCAGGTGCCACCATCTTAATAGTTGTAAGGTGATATTACATTGTAGTTTTGATTTATATTTCCCTGATAGTGATTTTGAACATACACATATACTTGTTGGTCATTTGTATGTTCTTTTTAGAGAATTGTCTGTTTACATCTGTTGCCCACTTTTTTTTTCTTTAAAGATTTTATTTATTTGACAGAGATCACAAGTAGGCAGAGAGGCAGGCAGAGAGAGAGAGGAAAGGAAGCAGGCTCCCCGCTGAGCATAGAGCCCAATGTGGGGCTTGATCCCAGGACCCTGAGATCATGACCTGAGCCGAAGGCAGAGGCTTTAACCCACTGAGCCACACAGGTGCCCCTGTTGTCCACTCTTTAAAGATTTTTTTTTAATTGTTGTTGTTGTTTTGGTTGGGTTGTTTAGGTTTGGGTTGGGTTTGGGTATTTTTTTTTATTGTTTTCTTTTGTTTTGTTATTAACTTTTATAAGTTCCTTCTGTATTTTGGAAATTAACTCCTTAACAGATATATGGCTTATAAATATTTCTCCCATTCTGGAGGTTACCTTTTAAGTCTAATGATTGTTTGATTTGCTATACAGAAGCTTGTTTTTTGTCTTATGGAATCTCACTTGCCTATTTTTGCTCTTGGTTTTATACCCAAGAAAATCATTACCACGACCATGATCAAGAAGCTTTTCCCCTATTTTATCTTCTAGGAGTTTTACAGTTTTAGGTCTGACATTTAACTCTAGTCCATTTTAAGGTAATTTTTGTGTGTGGTATAAGACTTTGCTTTGTTTTGTTTTTTGGGTTATAGCATAGTTTTTTGTTGTTGTTGTCATTGGTTCGTTTTGTTCTTGCATATTGATATGCAGTATTCCCAACATCATTTCTTGAATTTCCCCATTGTGGGGGCACCTAGGTGGCTCAGTCAGTTAAGCATCTGCCTTTGGCTCAGGTAGTGATCTCAGGGTCATGGGATTGAGTCCTGTGTCGAGTCCTGTGTCAGGTTCCCTGTTCAGCAGGGAGCCTGCTTCTCCCTCTGCCTCTGCCTCTCCCTCATGTGTGTTCGTTCTCTCTCTCTCTCTTTCTCTCAAATATATAATAAAATCTTTAGGGAGCCTGAGTGGCTCAGTTGGTTGAGTGATTGCCTTTGGCTCAGGTCATGATCCTGAAGTCCCACGATGGGGTCCCACATCGGGCTCCCTGCTTGGTGAGGAGTCTGCTTCTCCCTCTGACCCTCTCCCCTCTCATGCTCTCACTCTCTCTCATTCTCTCTCAGATAAATAAATAAATTCTTTAAAAAAAATAATTTCCCCCTTGTGTGTACTTAGCACTCTTGATGAAAATCAAGAGTGTGTTTATTTCTAAGCTATTTTATTCCATTGGTCTACATGACTGTATTTATGTGAGTACTATACAGTTTTAATTACTGCAGCTTTGTAATATATTTTGAAATCAAGAAATATGAAGCCTCCAAGTTTGTTCTTCTTTTTCAAGATCATTTGGGCTATTCTGCATCTTCTGTGGTTCCCTATGAATTTTAGGATTGTTTTTTCTATTTCTGCAAAAAAATGCCATTGGAATTTTGATGGGGATAACAATGAGTCTGCAGACTGCTTTGGGTAGTATGGACATTTTAAAAGATGAAGTCTTCCAATCCATAAACACAGGATGTCTTTCTATTTATTTGTGTCTCCTTTCATTTCTTTCATCAATGTTTTACATTTTGAGTGTATACATCTTTTACCTTTCTGGTAAAGTTTATTCCTAAATATTTTATTCTTTTTGATGTTATTGTACATGGGATTTTTTTTCCTCAATGTTCTTTTCAGATATTAGTGTATAGAAACACAACTGATTTACATATTGATTTTATATCCTGCAACTTTAATTTGTATATTAGTCCTAAAAGGAATGTAAAATGGTATAGCAGTTATGGAAAATAGTATGGAGGTCCATAAATACTGAAAATAGTACTACCATATGATCCAGCAATCCCACTTCCGGGTATAAATCCAAAATAAATGAAATCAGAATCTCGAAGAAATATCTGTACTCCCATGTTCATTGCCGTATTATTCACAATAGCCAGGAAGTGGAAACAACCCAAATGCCCATTGACAGATGAATGAATTTTAAAATGTGGTACAACACACAGTGGAATATTATTCAGCTTTAAAAAAAAGAAGGAAATTCTGCATTTGTAACAACATGGATAAACCTTGAGGGCATTATGCTAAGTGAAATAAGTCCGTCACAGAAGGACAGATACTGAATAATTCATTTATATGAAGTATCTAATACAACAGTGGTTGCCAGGGATGGCAGGTAGGGGAAATGGGGAGGTATTTTTCAATGGGAAAAGTTTCAGTTATCCTAGATAAATGAGTTCTAGATATCTGCTGACAAAATCCTGTCTATAGCTAATAATACAGTATTATGCACTTCAAAATTTGTTGCAAGGGTAGGTTTCATATTAAACGTTCTTTAAAAAAAATTTATTTATTAATCTATTTGAGAGAAAGAGAAAGAGAGAACCTGCAGAGAGGAAGAAGCAGACCACTGAGTACAGAGTCCTACACAAGGCTCAATCCCAGAACCCTGAGATCATTACCTGAGCAGAAGGCAGATGCTTAACCAACTGAGCCACCCAGGTGCCCTTCATATTAAATGTTCTTAACACCAAAAAAGTGGGGGGAGGGGAAATGAAGGGACACAAGGAAACTTTAGTAAGTGTTGGAAATGTGTATTCCCTTATTGTCATGATAATATTATGGGTGTTTGCAAATATGCATAGTCATTAAACTGTGCAGTTTTTGTATATCAATTATACCTCAATAAAGCTTTAAAAAAAAAGGCACCAGAGAATAATATCTATGGAGGATCTTATTTTCTAGGTTCTTATTTTTTACTCCCCTCTAAGTCTCACTTTCTAAGTATCCACTTCTTTCTTGAAATCCATCCCAGATACTACATGTCAAATTTGATGTCCTTGATTGACCATATGACTCACACTCTCCACTAAGTGCCACATTGAGGCCAGTTTGTTTACCAGCCAACCCTCCCTCCAAGTACCACTTGTACTTCATTTGAACCAAAAAGATAAAAAGAGCTTCAACAACTACTTGATTGAAATTTGACTTTCTAATTTTTGCTTTATATGATTTCCTTTAATGACTACTCATACAAAGTTTTCATTGTCCACTTGTATTTTTAGTTAAATACAACATACTGCCCAATTTTACTATTTCTCTCCAGATTATGTTTTAAAATTAAGGTTTCCACTAAGAATATTTTTTAGCAGGGGCACCTGGGTGGCTCAGTGGGTTAAGCCCCTGCCTTGGGCTCAGGTCATGATCTCAGGGTCCTGAGATCGAGCCCCGCATCGGGCTCTCTGCTCAGCAGCGCGCCTGCTTCCCTCTCTCTCTCTCTGCCTCTCTGCCTACCTGTGATCTTTGTCAAGTAAATAAATAAAATCTTTTAAAAAAAAAAAAGAATTTTTTTAGCAAGGACTATAGCTAAACATACTCTCATCCTCTGTTCAGTGAAAAAATTTTTTTCAAGACATATTTAATTAATTTAAGATTGTTTTCTGTTTGATGTGATCAGTTCTAAACACAGTAATGATAGAATGGAAAGGTAAATGTTCTGGTGGGGTAAGACAAAGTGAAAATGAGTTAGGTTAGAAGAAGCAGTAAACAAGGAATTGCCTGAATGACAGGAGCAAACAGTTAAAGCCACTGCAAAATTTCTAGAAAAAGCTGATGCAAGCACATCAATTCCAATATGGTAATAAACATATTGTCTTCTGGTATTTTCCCTTAACATAATAATATATTAAAATATAATATGTTAAATATAATACATTAATATGTTAAATATAATAAAAAATATGTACTCCTTATACATCACTATATTTTATAGATGTTAAGTTTGCTGAAACTTTTTCTTCTTCCCAAGAGAAGACAACCATGATTTTTAAATATTCTATAGGAGATAGGAAATATAAAACAACATCATCTGATATTAGTCTTTGCCAAGTGAGATTAACTTCTATAGAATTTACTTTTTAATGCATATTTGCAACATTTCAATTTATAACTTGATTTTCTTTCTGCATGTCCAGAACTATGGTGCAATGGACTGTTGGTGATGGTCCCCCACCAACTAACCCCTGTAGAGGAGCCGCCAAGGCCTCCAGAGGCACCAGGGAGGCAAGCTGGCCTGGGCAGATGGTAGAGGATATCCAAAAACAAAACAAATTTAGTTAAGCATCCTGCTCAAGAATTATGGAAAAGTGACTTTGGAACTTAAAAGACTCTATGAGAAAATAAAAGGAGAGTTCACATTAAAGAAACACACTTAATTAGCTAGTTTATGAAAGTATAGATCATACATTGAATTACACATGTTCACTGATAGCAGAGATTTTAGCAACCAACCACCATATCTCAAAAGCAATAATTGAAATAACTGAAACTACCTCAATTACCACATAATTACCCAACACTGGAGTGAAAGCCACAAGACTGAAGGTCCCAGTTTAAAAGTCAATTTAGTTTTCTTAACTGTTAAGAAGTACTTTTTTTTCTTTTTTAAGGAATATTTATTGGATGTATGTGGAGAATGTTAACTTATAAGGATGCAAAGAGGATACTTCATTCATTTATCCAATTGAGAAATATTGATTGATCACTGAATTTGCATTTACATTTGCATTGTAATGCAATGATATGATTATCATAAATTTGGCAGGCTTAATACACACACATTTGTTATCTCACAATTAGCTCAGGAATCCCAGTATGACTTAGGTGGATCCTCTGCTTCACAAAGTTGCAGTCAAGATCTAGTGTTGGAGTCTCATCTGAAGCTTGACTGGGGAAGGATCTGCTTGCTAGCTCATGTGGTCATCAACAGAAATAAAGTCCTTAAACTGTCTGATGAAGGCCTTAGCAATGTGTTAACTATCACTCAGAGATCACCCTTATTTCCTTGTCAGATCGATCTATCCATATGGCAACGTGATTCATCAAAACCAGCAAAGAAATCAATAGCCAGAGCCAGCCAGCAAGATGAAAGTTATAACCTTCTATAATATAATCATGGAAACATCATCATATCACCTTTACCATATTCTGTTGATTAGAAGCAAATCACAGGTGATTTTTCCTTGTGATTTTTCCAGTGATTATATTATTTTTCCTTTTATATTTGTTATAAATGTTACAAACTATGATTTTCAAACTGTTTCAAATTTAGCTCTTTTGAGTTAAGAGGACTTTAAATTTTAAGGGAAAAGATAATAAAGATACCAATTTTAAGTGTCATAGCACTTTTCAACATTGGGATTCTCTCTCTCCCTCTTCTTGTACCCCCTCCCTCACTCTCTCTCTATATATAAAGTAAATAATCTTTAAAAAAATAAAAATAAATAAATAATAAAATTAAAAAATATTTAGACAGCCAAAGCAAACATGCACTTAATTATCTTGATGATTCAGGAAAATTTTTAATTTTTTCTGGGTTTTTTTTTTGTTGTTGTTCTTGTTATCTAGAATATTTTCGTACATAAGGACTCAGCCTAAGATGAGTTAGTAGGATTCGGAAACCAACAATAAGGGAGTTAGCAGGAAGTCTTTGGGCTCACAAGTGGTAATATTTTTCCTTTTATTTTTCTAACTTTGCTGTTACAATTTGCTTTAATTTTTCCTTTGAGATATTTTGAAGCTACAGCATATTGTAACAGACAGATGATTTCTACAGAGCACCAGTTACCAGTGGCCACAACTGTAGCTCAAACTCCTAGTACCTGGCTAAAGGAGACTTATAGCCAGATCCAAGAGGAGTATATAGACCAAAGTGGAGCTCAAGCAAAGCTGAACCAGCTGGGGAGAGAGGGAAAACTGGGAGGGAGAGAGAACTCTGAGTTACATCAGCTGTGCCCTCCAACTACAAGTATAAGCCTACCCACCCAGCAAGCTAAAACCAGGGAGGAAAGAAGACTGTGCCTGAGAGCAGGGAAAAGATCATATTATCCTCAAGTTCTCTACGTCTTTTTGGCCTCCAGGACATCATGTAAGTCATATTTCTACCCCCCAAAACTCAGCCACCAACTTGGGAGAGAACCTGCAGTTGTAAGGAAGAACTAAAATCCCAAAGCCTGAGCATTCTTTCCTAGGAGTGCTGAACAAAATCAAAATCTGTAGGGACCGTATGTCTAAATTGTAGGAAGAGATGATATGTGAAACAGAAAATGATTATAAGACCCGCCTCAGCCCCCACCAGCTTCCAACTAAATAATGGGTTGAGAGAGAAAGTAAAGTAGTTATTGATACAGAAAAGAAGCTACAGTTTTTCCAAACACCTTAACTCTGGTATAAGTCAACTTTGGAGATCTAAGTATATGGGTTTTAGCCACCAAAATAAAGCGTGTCAAGAGGTTGTCTATTTCTTCTCAGTCCAGATACATTTTAAGATAGTAAAGGAAAGAAAAATTGGCTTTCTGAATCTTTCACTAGCAGAACAGAGCTTAACCCAAACTGAAATTTAAGGTCACAGCTGGTTTGGTTTGAAGAGCCTCAGAAAGTTCCTTCCACTTTTCTTTCTTTTCCTTCTCTTTCCCTTGAGCCAAATTTGTACCTACTTTTTTCAGTTACAGGGACAAATTCCATGCCTAGCTTCATGTCTTGGATTAAAGGGAAGAGAAATGAAATAAGAATTATAGTGATTTTAATGTATTCTAAGCTCTGTTCTGGGTGATTAAAATAGAAGAGCACAGCATCTTGGGTTATTTATGGAGCCCTTACTTGGTGCTGTACATCATGTATGGTATATACATTATCTCATTTAATCTTCATATTTCACACCAACCCAGAAGGTATTTATCTCCATTTTACAGATGAAGACACTCAGGATTAGAGAAGATAAAAGACTTACCAAAAACCACAAGTATATTAAGTGGTAAAGCAGAAATAAAAATCCATGTCTCTCATTCCAAAACTAATGTCCTTCCCATCAATCCAATTAATCTTACAGAAACACTTAAATTGCAAATACTCTTAAAACGTATTTCTCCCTAATTTCTTACCAATAATAACTTAGAAAATTCTGGATGAACACAACAAAATCAGAATTCCTGAAGAAAGCCATCTGAGGAAAGGTACCTGTGAAGGGAGAACCGAGCACTAAAGAAGAACCGTTGTTATTACAAAATTTCCTATAGCACAAGCTCAATTGATATTGCCTACAACAGTGCCAGGAATATAGTGAATGCTGAATAAATTCTTGTTAATTAAATGGTTGTCATTTCTCTGATGTTCTTGTTCTCACTTGCTCAACACCACATCTTCCACACAATTAACCTAACTAGACTTCAAACATGGTGCTGCTCTCTTCCCAGGAATGATTTTAAGGGAACTGACACCAGTGCCAACACCAATTTATATAAATGAAAATGGGTTCTGGAATTTACATTTCACTTCCAACTCTTGGACCCTTGACTACCTGTATTTTACTAGGTGTGTATCTCCTGGGAGATAGAACTCTCATCTACCCTCCGTTGCTATGATAAAAATTAGGATAATTAGATACATGTTCACCTTGAACAGACACTGAAAATTCTTCCCTTGGAAGAGCTTAACTTCAAACAATTTTATTCTGTTGAAAAATGCACATGTAAACGTTTGTGCAGGATACCTACAAGACTGCAAGGCAAGTTCAAATGCTAGCCTCAGGCAACTAAACTGATAAAAAGAGGCACAGAAACTGGAAACAGTTAAAAGAATAAAGGAAATGTAAAGGAAGAAATTATACTAAACCTGTAACAAGAGCCTGTAAGTTTTCTTGGTGGAAGAATTCGATTGGACATAGGCAGGAGAGGAGTTATTCTATAAGTAATGAAGTGCCAGTGGCTTGTGTTGGATTTTTCTAGTTCCCTTTACCATGACTCTCTCCCTCACTGAGCCAAATGCATACTCATAATCACACATCCTTAGTTACTTTGCCTTATCTCACTGTCCCAGGGCACAGCTCAAACATTATCCTCCTATACTCTTGGCCAAGATAGGCTTAAGGGGTTAGCCTCTCAGGAACAACTGCTTACTGAAGAGTTTATTTCAAGAGAGTCTAGTGTTTTAGTGATCAAAATGGGTGTATCAGTCTTAGTAGGATTCTTAAATTCTAATAGAAATTCTAAACTTAGTAAAATTCTTAAATTCAGAAAAAGATATCATGAAGAAAATGGTACAAATCAATGGAAAGTCAGGCAGCACTGGGTAAGAAATACTAGAGCACAGGCTAAACAAAATGGTGATTAAACCTTGTCCCAAGCACTTACTGACTGCACAGCTTTGGGCAACATCAATAAATGAGCAAAAATCATCAGGCACAAAGTTGGCAATTATACATTGCAGTTACAGTTATTATCCCTTGTCCTTAAACAATATCATTAAGATATACAGCAGTGTCTGGCAGGCTGTTCTTGTTCAGTAAATGTTAGTTTAGTCAGAATCTGCATTCCACAGAACCAACTCATAAGAGCATCCCTGGTGCCTGATTTTTTAGAATGAGAAGATATACCATTCGTGCAACATAACAGAGTAAGATGTTGTTCTTTTTCCTCTGTGAAAGAAATCTGATTAAATTTTTCATAACTTGCCCCTTTTAGTGTTACAGTGATGGAATTTTTTGTGAAACTCAAGTCTGGGAAAAGATGAATATCAAAACTCAACCACTGAACCCTCTTCTATTATTTTAGAAAAGTGTCAACATAAGAAACTAAAAACATTAATTTTGCATAACCATATAAGTAGGCAGGTGGAGTGAAGGAAAACAGAGCATTTTTCCCCTAGTTCTGATTTCACTAAATCCAGTGACTTTTTATCTTTTAAAGATAGAGTAGTGCCTTGGGAGTCATATCATTTATTCTGCCAATTTGTGAAGAGAAAGCTTGTATTCTTGGTAGTGGGAACAGCCGATAAATCTGTTACAGATCTTGATATCTCTACCAATTCTGAAGAAATAAAGATGTGAAAAGAGGATAGGAAACACATTCAATAAAAAGGACTTCTTTACCACATTATAGTAGCTTAGAGGTAAAGATAATAACAACCCACAATATTACATTGGGGTAGATAACTAAATATGTTTCAGGTAAATTTAGATCGATGCTAGCAGAGCTGTTAGTTTTAGACTGGGGGTGGAAAGACTGTAGTGTTTGAAAAAAATGACTATAAATAATACCTGGAGTCCAACAGAGGAGAGGGATGACCCTGAGAGAGAAAAAGAGGCACCACAGTTCCTGTAGATGCAATGGAAGCCAACAAGGCTGAAGCCAAGAACAAATGATTTCATAATTCAACCTTAGACTGCCTGTCTTTGTGCTGGGATAAAGACACATATACACAAGATTGCTGCAGGGCCTCTATATCCCAGAGACATGGCCTGAATGTTTCTATATATGTATCCGTGAGGTGTGCATATGTGTGTGTGCGTGTGTGTGTGGTGTGTATGTATGTGTGAAAGAAAGAGAGAAAAGAGAGAAGGAGGAGAGCATCAGTCTATCAGGCTAGAGATAATCCTCTGTGTACCTTTAGTGACCTACTAGTTACATTCCAAATTATAGTCTGTATTCCAATTTGACAATGATAACCTGACTTCTTTGTCTTCAAGATTCTCAGTCTTCACACCTAACAGGACTGCTATTGTTCTTGGAGCTCTTGGGGCTTCCTTGTCTTTCTCATCCACATAAGTAAGATTTGCCATTTCAAGTACCTTTTTTTTAATTAATGAGTTGGTGAAATTCTTAAAAAAATATATTCTCTACCACTCTAGTCTCTTAAATATAATATACTTAAATATAAATATAATATACGCTTAAATATAATATATAAATCTAGTCTCTTAAATAAATATATAATATAATATACTCTTAAATATAATATACTTAAATATAGTATAACATAATCTAAGTCTTTTCTTATGACTGAGTCATTATAATGAGCATTCATTATACTGCAGATTGCTGAGGGATGTAGAGCTATTAGTCCCTGCATTAAATGGCTCCTGTCTGTTGCACACTGCTTTTTTTGGTATCTCTTTTATAACTGCCTTTTCTTGTCAATATTAGGCTATAACTTGTCATTGTATCACCCGAGTCATTTCAACTAGTTACTTAAATGCCTTGTAACCTGAGAAAAAAGACAAACTTTCTAAAAGTGTATGTTGAAAAGAGGCAATAAAATCTAATGAGAATCTGAAGACCTCTTCTTACAATCAGTGCCAGAAATTTCATGTATAAATTTTGTGGCATGATGGATAAAGTGTGATACAACTTAAATCTGACATAATGCTTAAGGTTGAAGAAATGCTAAGAAAATAAATTTGACATTAGTTCAACAATATATTGATCAAATCAATCTGTTTAAATATAGCAGGAAAAAAGCCCCAAGTTTTCACAAAGATGTGATTATTACAGTGTGATCCACAGATGCTTTTTACTCTTATTCCTTTTAGAATACTTTAATTTGATAGAGGGGTGGCAGAATCTAGAGACCACTTGGGATTGGGGTGGGAGTGACCAAGTCAATTCCATGGTTTTGCTCCTCCTAGGGTAGTGGTAATCAGCAGTAGTGAATTTGATTCACTCAGGAAGAATGGTTATCTTGAACATTACCAAGATTAGCACAAACACTGAAAGTGGATATGGCAGTAGAAAGCAAAGTTAAGCAATGTCCAGGGGAAGGACCCAGTAGCAAGAATACTAATTAATTAATTAAATGAAATGTTTATGTAAAACCTAATATGTACTGGGCATTCTCCTAGATGCTGGAAATATAGTGGAAAACAAACTAGACAAATATCCCTTCCCTCGTGGAAATTACAGTTGAACAGACAATGTTCAAGATAAACTGGTTAAATCCCATCTGTCTTACAGGAGGATCCTACTTAACAGTTGGAGGTAGAATGAAAAGGGTCTAGCACCCTTGAAATCCAGATTGGATGTCCAAGTGACAACCCACACATACATACACAAAGTTTCCCAGGGCTCTCATAACAAAGTAGCACAAATTTGACAGCATAAACAACCTAAATATATTAGCTCACAATTCTGGAAGCCAGAAGTCTGAAAACAAAGTGTGGGCAGGGCCATGTCCTTTCCAAATGTTCTAGTAAGAATCCATCCTTGCCTTTTCCAGCTGCTGGTGGCTCCAGGCATTTCTTGACTTGGGGCTACATAACACTAATCCCTTTGTCCATTTTCAAATTACTTCCTCTTGTCTCCCTATATCTCTCCTCTGGGTATCTTTTATAAGGACACTTGCCATTGGATCTAGGGTCCAACCTAAATCCAGGATAATCCCACCTCAAAATCCTTAATTTAATTACATGCAAACATACTATTTCCATAAAAAGTCATATTCACAGGTTCCAGGTGGACTTATCTTTTGAGGAGACTACCATGCAACATACTGTATCATATTAATGAAACTTCCTGAGACCACAAAACTCTTTATCAATACCTGATTTTCTCATTGCATTATTACTATTTCTATTTTTATCATCTTCATTAGTCTCAGTTCCTGAAAGGCAAATATGATATCCATTTCCACCTTTTCATCCCCAAATCCTCCTCAGTCTTTCACACATATAGAAACTTAGTTTATTATAAATATATCAATTAATTAGTGAGTTTTCCACATAAACTCTTTATTAGAGTTAAAGGTTTTGGGATATAAGCAAACAAAATTGAGTCTAGTTAATAGGAAACAGAGAAAATAACAACAAATTGGACAGGGATTGGACAGGAATAGTTCCCAGAGTCAAAGGAATAGTTAAAGAACCAGGCTTAAAAAGAGAAAGAGCCAAGGCAGCCCTGGGAATCCAGATAGTACATGCCAGTGCACAATTTCCTCAGGGAACTCTGCTACCACTATGCTGTCCAAAACGGGAAATACTACAAAAAGTTGGCTATTTAAATTTTCATTAATTAAAATTAAATAAAACTAAGACTCAGTTATTTGGTTATAGTAGCCACACTTCAAGTGCTCAGCCAGTAGTCTCATGTGACTAGCAGCTATTATGTTTGATAGCACAGATCTATAATATTTCCATGACTGCAGAAATATCTGTTGGAAAGCACTGTGCTAGAAAGAGTCAGCCTCTCACATGAATCAGCTCCATCCATTTTTGCATCCCATGTCATGCCACTGAAAATTAAAATTTTGGAGAGAGATTCTTTGGCTGAGCCTGAGTTATGCATCGACAATTTTATGAGGCTTGTACAGAACACATCAATGGAGAACAATAACCAGACTACACATGATATAGAAGACATAATTTCTCCAAAGGGAACTGCAGCTCTAATATTAGAAGAAGCAGGAATGGAATCTGGATGGACAAGGAAATAAAAATGTGTACTATAAATACCTATTCTTGCATGTTCATATATTCACTGTAATTTTAATATGAGAATGATGATGGCATTGCCAGATATTCTTCATTTGTCAATCAGCTAATTACCACAGAAGGCAACCTCTTTAAAATACCCATTCCCTAAACAGGCATCTGGGTTGGGGTACGCAGATCTATTTGATGCCATGCCAAAAATCCTGGCAGGTAGGGCAGAAACAGAAAGAGCTCTGGAACTATTTGCCTGGTCTCTTTATGTATGAATTACACTTTCCTTTAAGACCAGTCTGGTGATAAAGGAATTGAATATTGTTATCAAGTTTGGGAATGCTGGCTTCCAAGGGTCACTTTTTATTATGCAACAGCCTTCAGCTTCAGTAGGGAAGGAGGAGGGAAAAAGAGGTTTTTTTTCTATCAGTACATAGCACTACCAATACATTCATTTTCACTACACAAACTGCCTTTGTTCAATATTTCTAGCTTGATTTATGATTGCAGATCATATCTCATGGTTCCTTGTGGTCTGATGGTCACATGCAAGCTGGAAACAATATCTAAAGTGTAAACCGGTTGCAGCATGAATTTCACAGCCAATCTACCAAGAATTCAGTACATCTCTCTCTACCAAGGTTTGGACAAGAAAAAAACAGTCATCTAAGGCATGAAAATACTAATCAGAAATCGGGCTGGTAACCAAGAGCCTGGACTTTGGGAATAAATGAAACAATAAATGACTGGCTATTTTTCACTGTCATGAAGGTCACCAAGTTAGATGCTACCTCTCAGTTTTTGCTTTCTATACTAGTTTTGGAGCCTTTCTGTTGAGGAGAGGTTCACATTTGCTGGCTGTTTCCAACTATTATGATGTACTCTATCAATGTTACAGAGTGGAAATAATGTCTATTCTATATTTGGCTCTATGAACCTTCAGCTCCAAGGGATGGGCCTAAAATTAGCATTGGACAATCACCCCTGGATTCAGTAGAACTGATGAAGATGTCTGTTTTTAGGGAATACCACAGCTAGAGGAAAGCTTTCTTATGTAAAGAAATAAATAGCAGTCCACTGCTGAGTATAACTTAAGGACAAAATCAAAAAGTCAAAGAAAAAGGGACTCACATCTACTGAGCCACAGAAAACCTGAGCCACAGCCTACTCTGAAAACCAGAGTAGGATGCTTCTGAAAAGAAATCATTACTCTTCCCAGTCCCCCACACACCACAATCTCACATTATCCCACTTCAGGATGAGGGAGTTTTACAGAAAATTATTTAGCATAGATTTACTGCACAAAGGACTATAAGGTCCAAAATCCCCGGTCAGGTTTGCAGAGGAGTGATTTGCAACTCAGTCCTTAAATGGGCTGCACTACCAGTCTCCTTCTTCATGGTCTCTAAGACCCAGGTATGGCATAAAGAGAACACGGGCATATTTCTTACATCTCAGAATAAACCGTTTATGGGCCACATCTGGGAATACAGAATTGATTCCAGAACAAGACAGGTTTTCAGCCCCAGCCCTCCTGGGAAGTTGTACAGTAGAAAAGCTTTTACTTTCTAACATTTTCATTATCTTGTATTTATTCTTATTATTTTGATTCTGCATCATTACACCGATTGTGGTGGCTGCCTTTGTCTATTATGACTGTTATCTAGCTCAACTTTCCCAAAGACTCATAAAGAGCCTCTTCTTCATTATATATACCCCAAAGGTAAATCCACTTAAAAATGAGTTTTAACAAGCAATCCTTACCCTGACAAATAGTTCTCTCCTCTTGTTACTGGGAAAGATAGAATAGAGTAGAGCAAATCTAAATAGGAAGTTAAAATGGGATGTTTCTGATTGCCTGCTCTGGGGACCTGCTCAAGGTACATTTTAAAAATGTGCCTTCATCATGAAAAGTGGCAGTCAGTATTGCTGACGAAGGTCCTTTAGCTTTCACTCTCTGACACATGCTAATTCCTGGGATCATGACTTTCAGACTGTTGGTCAGTGCTCTCTATTTCTAACACACCCCACAAAAAGTTACTAACACAATTATAGGTGTGGTAGTTTATTCCATCAGAATTTTGCTGGCTATCTTTAAGAAACAACCAAATAAAATATTTTAGTTTAAAAAATAAGAACCAATGGCAAATCATTTCCATTCATTTATTTTCCCAATATATAAGTGGAAAGAGAAAGGAAGAGCAGAAAGGAAAATCAAAAGTAACTGCCTACTAGGTCAGGAATTTGACATGCATTGTCCCTTTCATCCTCCCAGAAACTATCAAACAAACCCCTTTTACCCCTTCATGAGAAATCTGAGTTTCTGCAAGGTTAAGAACTGGTATGATTACTAACAAGAGGCTTTTCACAGTTTTTGCTGTCTGAAATTCTGGAAAGAACTCTGGACTTTCTGGCAGGTTGAATGTGGGGACTGAGAAGGAGGACATTAAAGAAGAACTTGGGGGTGGGGGGTACCTGGGTGGCTCAGTTGGTTAAGTGTCTGCCTTTAGCTCAGGTCATGATTTCAGGGTCCTGGGATTGAGCCCCACATCAGGCTCCCTGCTCATCAGGGAGTCTGCTTCTCCCTCTCTCTCCCTCTGCCCCTCCCTACTTCAGTCTCTCTCTCTCTCTCTCTCTCTCTCGCTCTCGCTCTCTCTCTCACTCTGTCTAAAATAAATAAATAAAATCTTAAAAAAGAAGAAGAACAACGACAACAACAACTTAGGGAAGCATTTCCAAAGGGCCTCGTGTTATCAGGATGCAAGTGGATGTCATGCACACATACAAGAAGAGTTGTCTTTAAACAAGTTTGTACTTTATCAAGTATTCGTGGGCTTGAACTGTTAATGTAACTGTGACTTTCCAAGAAAGTGATGGTGTATGTAGGGTTCCAAAATGTATACTAACTGCCTTAGATCACAGAGGACCTCAAAGGCTCAGTGTTACATAATTCTACTCTGAAAACCCCTGTATTGAGTTGCCCAGGAATTGTGTTCATTAAAACACACAAAGAAAACAATTTAAATGTTATCTTTGGGTAAAAGGCAAACTTACTATCTTCTTTAAAGAAAAAAAATATAGTTTTCCTAAGTTTTTATTAAGTTTCCAACTGTGAGTTTTAACAACTATGATAATAATTAGGAAGTTTCTAAATATCCCAGATCTCCCTCTTTCTGGATATATGGAGGGATAGACAACCCTGCTCACTTGAAGCTAGGTACAATTGTGTAATTTACTTTCATTCATGGCATGGAGGGATTAGCAGTGTGTCCTACTCAAGTCAGAAGCTTTCAAAATCTGTATGGGCTTTGTCATGTTCTCTTTCCCTGTCATGATGACTGGCCATGAGCCATAACACAGCTTCCTTCTTGCCTTGTTGTTCCAGATTGAAGAAAACAGAGCAGAGCTCCAGCCAACACTTGATGGACACGTATTAGATAGATAGATAGATAGATCTGAGTCACTGAAATTTAGTCTAGCCGATGAATCTAATAACTTAGGTAGCATGCCATAGAATCCAAAATGTCACACAGAAAATAAGAAATGACAGTATCAAGTTTTCATTGTTATTTGCCAACTTGGTAAATAGTTGCAAAATTCATTCAACTCTCTTCAGTGTCTCTGTTTGGGAAAATAATAAGTGCCTTACTCACAGAATTGTTCTGAGCATCAAATGAGAATATCCAAGGGTGTTATTTGTAAGCTATAAAGCACATTACTTATAAAAGGTCTTAATCTTTTTAAAATTTTAGATGTGATGAAAAAAATCTATAAACAACAATTAATGGCATATTCTATTTATATTCTTGTGGTTCCTATCAATTTTAATACTAGTGGCCAGACGACATAATTTGCATCCTTAGTTTACCTGTGTTCTATTTGTCTTAGACCTTATTAGGAATCAATCATATTATTTAGTTACCTTTAACTATAATAAATATAAATGCCATTTATACTTATTTAACCTTATCTGGCTGCTAACTCTTAAATTGTAAAGGCACAAAATGATCATAAAAAGAACTTGTATGTTCCAAATACATCTTTATCTTTATTCTAAGTTCAATTTATACATCTTTATCTTTATTCTAAGTTCAATTTATTTTCCTAATTCCCACTATACACTGATTGTAAGTCAATTTCCCCTGATAGATGTATTCACTAAGAAACAAAGCCAGAGACAAGGATTGGTAGGAAGTAGGAAATGCATGGCTCTGACTGTTCAGAAGAGCCATAAGGCCATCTAGTCAACACTTTACTAAAGTGGAAGGAACATCCACAGAGAGTGCTTTACTGTCAGGAAGAACCCAATGTCTTGTTCACTTCAGAACTGCCTCTTTCATAGTCTCTCCATCACTTCTCTATTCTGGGCCTCCTGCATCACTTGGCCTGGACCACTGTAATGTACCCTAATGGGGCTTCCTATCTTCAAGCACTTACTTCCAAATATGCCCACATTTGTTCCAATTATCTTTAGGTTCCATTAAAATATGAAGATAGCCATGTTACTTTCTTTCTCAAAATAATTTAATGGCCCCAAAGCATTTAACTGCAGAGGGACTAGCACCTACCTAATCAGCCTAGCACTTCGGATCTTACCTGTCTGGGTAAATAGGGTGAAAAGTCATTCAACTCCCATCTCACTGATGTATGGACAGTTCCTTACTCAATCCCTGAATTCAGTAGCACTGTTGAAAATTTAACTTTAATGCACACCTCTAATCCACAAGGATTGAGGCTATCGTGTGCATAGCAGGATCATGTCTCTCTGCCAAGGAGGTTGATAGGAACTGGCTAGATGTACAGTATTTGCTGCACATTCCTGCCACTAACATTCATTTGACTATTCCTAGAACTTGAATAAAGGCATTAGAATCCATTATCATGAACAGGATGTCAATTTCAGAAGACCAATCCTTTCTTTGATCTAAACTTACCCACAGACTCAACAACAACAACAAAAAAAAAAAAAAAAAAAAAAAAGGAAGTATTTCTTCCAGGTTTGGGAAGTACTAATTCCTAAGGAAGAAAATAGTATTTCAAGTTCCATAATCTTACGTATATTGCTTTTAAGATTTCTTTGACAGAGGCCTTAAAATGTAGATACATCAATCTGATCAAATTTGCAAAGAATGCAGAATCCTTAATAGAGTCAATTATACAAATTGCCTGCTAATGAAATTTAATGTTTGAATGTGTCCAAAGAAAGAAGCTGCTTGCTACTCAGTTCCATCCTTGCTGTCTGGCTCCCAAGTAGTTCTACCCAGTGCAAAGAACTGAAGGAAGATAAGGTGGTGGGAGGAAGAGAGAAGACACTGTATATTTCTTCCGCTCTTTTTGCCTCCTCTAGTATGTTTCTACAGCAACTATATAATTTCCACAGCTCCTTGATAGCCCCACCCTGTGACTCAGGTCCCATCAGCTAAACCTCATCCCGCTGAACTTCTGGCTCTCACCAGATGAACCTCACTTCTAAATTCTGAAAACAGTATCCTCCTAGCCCTAGGAATGTCAGACACTTCTTCCTACTGCTGATCAGTAACACTTCATTTGGGTTCTCCATTTTGTGATCACTTATATAACCTATTAACTGTTTTAAATTCCCTTCTATTAAAATACATAGAATGGTGGACCTGACTAATACAAAGAATTTCCATTAAAAAAAATCAGCCTCAAAAACAAACAAACAAGATTGGCAGAGAAGAAATCAACATCAGAGTCAGAGTGACCATTCAGGTAAATATTCAGGGATATGGCCTCTCTTGTCCTAATGTCAGCCTTTAAAGAAATGGCTGAAGCAGGCATTCATGCTCTCCTTGCTAGATTCAGTAATGCTTTTAAGATATCGTTAGATTATAATTTTGAAACTCATGTAGTTTTGTCTACACAATGTACTAACCAGTGGATACAAGTGTCCTATCCCCTGGTAATGCTTTATTTTCATTTTAACTTTTTAAACAATCTTTCTAGTTTCAACCATCAGAATCTGAAAGAATGGTTAAGTGTGAGACTCCCCATGAAAGTTTGATATTCCTCCTCATTTACCAGAACATCAGAATTCTGATCCCAAAGCCTCAAAACCCAAAGCCTAAAATGCAGACAATTCCCCTACCCAATAAATGTCTAACTGACCAGCCAGCCTTCCACAGGCCTCAACCAGCTAGGATGTTGCAACATTTACCTTAACTAGAAATTCTACAAGCGAAATGTGTCCTACTTCACTCACAGAGAACTTCTGAAAATAAAATGAGATTATACATATAAAAACACCCTTTGAATATTACATAGCCATAAAAAGAATGAGATCATGCCATTTGCAACAATATGGATAAACCTAGAGGGTATTATGCTAAGTAAAATAAGTCAGAATGAGAAAGACAAATACCATACGATTTCACTCATATGTGGAATCTAAAAACAAATAAACAAAAAACCCACACACTGAATAAACAACAACAAAAAAAGACAAAATCAGATCTATAAATACAGAGAATTAATGGTTGCCAGAGGGGAGGGGAGTGGGGGTATGGGCAAAATGGGTGAAGGAGAGTTAGAGATACAGGCTTCCAGTTATGGAAGGAGTAAGTCACAGGAACAAAAGGCACAGCATGAAGAATATCATTAATGATACTGTAATAGTATTCCATGGTAACAGATAGTAGTGAACACAGCATAACACACAGAGAAGTTGAATCATTATGGTGTATACCAGAAACTGACCAACACATGTGTCAACTATACTCCAATAAAAATTAAAACAAAAACAAAAACAAAAATAACTCTGAGTTACCAAAGTTAAATATAGAAATCATAAAGAAGTATATAGACATTGACTTTTTCTTTGTTAAATTAAATCTCTTAATTTGATACATAATATAGAATAGCTGAAAGAAGGGGGCGTAGTGGCACAGTTGATTGAGCGTCTGACTTGGTTTCAGCTCAAGTCCTGATCTCGGGGTTGTGATAGAGTCCCACATCAGGTTCTGTACTTGAACACAGAGTCTGCTTGAGATTCTTTCTCCCTCTCCCTCTGGCCCTCCCACCCGTGCTCTCTCTCAAATAAATAAACTTTAAAAAAAATAATTGAAAGATATGTATATTCCACAAAGAGTAAACGATAAGCTCATCAACCTAGTTAGATTTCACTCCAGCTTCACTTAATATAAGTCAGAACATTGGGGTTTTTTTATATTTTGTTTTTTATTTTTTTTAATTTTTATTTTTTTTAAATTTGATTAATTAAGATTAGTGTATTATTAGTTCCAGAGGTTGAGTTCAGTGATTCATCAGTTGTATATAAAAGCTGAGCTCATTACATCATGTGCCTTCCTTAATGCAGTTATCCCATGCCCCCACCCACCTCCCCTATAGCAACCCTCAGTTTGTTTGCTATAGGTAAGAGTCTTTTTATGGGGCACCTGGGTGGCTCAGTGGGTTAAGCTGCTGCCTTCGGCTCAGGTCATGATCTCAGGGTCCTGGAATCAAGTCCCACATCAGGCTCTCTGCTCAGCAGGGAGTCTGCTTCCCTCTCTTTCTCTCTCTGCCTGCATCTCTGCCTACTTGTGATCTCCATCAAATAAATAAATAAAATCTTTAAAAAAAAAGTCTCTTTATGGTTTGTCTCCCTCTCTAATTTCATCTTACTTTATATTCCCTCCCTTCCCCTATGATCCTCTGTTTTGTTTCTGAAATTTCACATATGAGTGAAATCATATGATAAGTGTCTTTCTCTGATTGACTTATTTTGCTTAGCATAATACCTTCTAATTCCATCCACATTGTTGCAAATGGTAAGATTTCATTTTTTGATGGCTCAGTAATATTCCATTGTGTGTGTATGCATGTGTGTATGTGTATGCGTGTGTATATACACGCACATATACCACATCCTCTTTATCCATTCATTTGACAATGGACCTCTGGACTTTTCCTATATTTTAGTTATTGTGGACATTGGTATTATAAACACTGGGGTAAAGATGCCCCTCCAGGGGCACCTGGGTGGCTCAGTGGGTTAAGCCTCTGCCTTCAGCTCTAGGTCATGATCTCAGGGTTCTGGGATCGAGCCCCGCATCGGGCTCTCTGCTCGGCGGGGAGCCTGCTTCCTCCTCTCTCTCTCTGCCTGCCTCTCTGCCTACTGTGATCTCTATCTGTCAAATAAATAAATAAAGTCTTAAAAAAATTAAAAAAAAAAAGATGCCCCTCCAGATCACTACATTTTTATCTGGATAAATACCTAGTAATGTAATTGCTGGGTCATAAGGTAGCTAGATTTTTAACTTTTTGGTGAACTTCCATACTGTTTTTCAGAGTGGCTGTACCAGTTTGCATTCCCACCAACAATGTAAGAGGGTTCCCCTTTGGGGTGCCTGAGTGGCTCAGTTGGTTAAGCATCTGCCTTCAGCTCAGATCATGATTCCAGAGTCCTGGGATCAAGTCCCGCATCAACTCTGGCTCAGCAGAGAGGCTGCTTCTCCCTCTGCCCCTCTCCCTGATTGTGCTTGCTCTCTCTCTCTCTCTCTCAAATAAAATCTTTAAAAAGAAAAAAAAAAGAGAGAGTTCCTCTTTCTCTGCATCCTCACCAACATCTGCCATTTCCTGACTTGTTAATTTTAGCCATTCTGACTGTTGTGAGGTGGTATCTCATTGTGGTTTTGATTTGTATTTCCTTGATGCCGAGCAGCAGGGATATGGAGCACTTTTTCATGTGTCTGTTGGCTATCTGGATGTCTTCTTTGCAGAAATGTCTGTTCATGTCTTCTGCACAATTTCTTGACTAGATTATTTGTTCTTTGGGTGCTGAGTCAAAGTCAGAACACTATTTGCAATATTAGGCTAGCAGTATTTTTTTTTAAAGGAAGAGTATATTAAATATAAGAAGAACTATATATTAAAGTCCAGGTTGGCCTCCTACAGAATACAAATGACTTAAGGTAGTACATGGGCATATAAAACTTGTTATTAAGTTTCTTTAGAGAATAAAGAATTTTATGGAGAAAAAAACTATAAATAGAAAAAAATATATAAATCCATATTAATTAATTACAAAGCTACAAATATTTATTGGTTACTTCAAATACCTGATAAGCAACCGGAAACAGAAACAGAAACACTAAGTGTACTTTCAAGGAATTCAGTATAATAAGGAAAATAAATGTAAATATAGGTGATTCTATGGCAAAATGAGAAGGGCAATAATAAAAAATAAGTACAAGTTATAGGAGGACAGAAAAGTGAATGATGACCTTTACTTTCGGTTATCAAGGAAGATCTTCAGAGGAGATAATGCCAGCCCTGATTTAATGAACTGACTGAGTTTCTCAGGTAGATGGATAGTAGAGAAGAAAGGGAGAATTCTACATAGAGGAAAAAAGGTATACAAAGGCATAAAAGTATAAAATCACATGGCACCTTCAGGGAATTATAAGTAGATCCATATATGGGGAAAGGAGTTCATGTACATATAGTATCACCAGAAGGAGAATGAGCAAGACAGGGAGGTTGCAGGGGCACAACATGGGTGGCTGAACATACAAAGCTAGTGAACTTTTGCCTTTTACATTTAGGCAATCAGATGCCACAAGGTTCTATATGATGGAGCATTATAACCATATCAATGTGTTAAAAAGTGACTTTAGCGACTATGTAGAGAATGGACTGGGGTGAAAAGTAATAAGGGGCAACATAACTAGTTACACACATCCAGTGAATTTGTAAAATACACACGCAAAGCTTTTACTCCTGGTAGAACACTTATGATCTCAAACAACTGGGCATCCAAAGAGGGATCACAGGTTACAGAGTAGAAATTCTGCCTCCCCAGCATTATCCTGCATGTCTGAATTCTAAGCCTCTTCCTCCCTGCTTTGTTGTATCTGACATTAAACTAGATCCATTTTCATTCCTCTTAGGCAAAAGCAATGCCATAATCTACCTAATTATCAGGTCCAGACATGAAATGGGATAAACTCAACCAGGAACACCCAGGACTTTAGTGTACCTCACTGCCAAGCATATGGAGAGGCAGGAGACAGAGGAAGCACAGAAGTGATGTTGGAAAAAGCAATGAATGAAGAAAGCTGCTTCTTTCATGGTTAAGATTGAATAGCAAGAGGTTAATGCGAGTCCCTCTTGGCAAGAACATGTGCATCCTACTTACATCCATGGTATGTGGCACATAATAGCATTTCAATAAATGTGGAAAGGAAGAAAAGACTTTAAAAAGGAGCATGAGAGAGTGAGAAGGAGGGGAAGGAAAGAGAAAAGGAAAAGGAAGAGGGAGGGAATAAAAAAGGAAGAACAGGAGTGAGGGAGAGAAAAAAAGAGGGAAAGAGACAGAGGAGGAGTCAAGATGGCGGAGAAGTAGCAGGCTGAGACTACTTCGGGTAGCGGGAGATCAGCTAAATAGCTTATCTAAAGATTGCAAACACCTACAAATCCAACGGGAGATTGAAGAGAAGAAGAACAGCAATTCGAGAAACAGAAAATCAACCACTTTCTGCAAGGTAGGACTGGCGGAGAAGTGAATCCAAACCGACGGGAAGATAGACCGCGGGGGGAGGGGCCGGCTCCCGGCAAGCGGCGGAGCAACGGAGCAAAATCAGGACTTTTAAAAGTCTGTTCCGCTGAGGGACATCACCCCAGAGGCTTAACTGGGGTGAAGCCCAGGCGGGGTCAGCGCGGCCTCAGGTCCCGCAGGGTCGCAGAAGGATCGGGGGTGTCTGCGTGTCGCAGAGCTTACCGGTATTAGAACGGGGAAGCCGGCTGCAGAGACAGAGCCGAGGAGTGACTCTCAGCTCGGGGTTACCTTGAACCGGTCGCAGGCTCGGTCAGCTCGGAGCGCGGCCGGAGGCCAGGGTGACGGGAGTCATTGGGCGCTGTTCTCTGAGGGCGCACTGAGGAGTGGGGCCCCAGGCTCTCGGCTCCTCCGGGCCGGAGACCGGGAGGCCGCCATCTTCACTCCCGTCCTCCGGAAATCTACGGAAAGCGCTCAGGGAACAAAAGATCTGAAAGCAAACCCGAGTGGATTACTCAGCGCGGCCCCAGGTAAGGGTGGTGCAACTCCGCCTGAAGCAAAGACGCTTGAGAATCACTACAACAGGCCCCTCCCCAAGAAGATCAACGGGAAACCCAGCCAGGACCAAGTTCACCTACCAAGGAGTACAGTTTCAATACCAAGGAGAGCGGCGGAATTCCAGAGGAGAAGAAAGCAAAGCACGAACTCATGGCTTTCTCCCCATGATTTTTTAGCCTTGCAGTTAATTTAATTTTTTTTTCTTTTTCAATTTTTTTTCTTTTTCTCTTCTTCTGCTAAATTTTTTTTAACTTTTACCATTTTCTTTTTTAACGTTTTTTAAATAGTTTATCTAATATATATATTTTTTTCCTCTTTTTATATTTTTTCTTTATCGGCTTTCTTCTTTTTAATAGTTTCTTTTTTTTTTTTTCTTTCTTTCTGAACCCCTTTTTATCCCCTTTCTCCCCCCTCACGATTCGGGATCTCTTCTGATTTGGCTAAAGCATATTTTCCTGGGGTTGTTGCCACCCTTTTAGTATTTTACTTGCTCCTTCTTAAACTCTTATCTGGACAAAATGACAAGGTGGAAAAATTCACAACAAAAAAAAGAACAAAAATCAGTACCAAAGGCTAGGGACCTAATCAATACAGATATTGGTAATATGTCAGATATACAGTTCAGAATGACGATTCTCAAGGTTCTAGCCAGGCTTGAAAAAGGCATGGAAGATATTAAAGCAACCCTCTCGGGAGATATAAAGCCCTTTCTGGAGAAATAAAAGAACTAAAATCTAACCAAGTTGAAATCAAAAAAGCTATTAATGAGGTGCAATCAAAAATGGAGGCTCTCACTGCTAGGATAAATGAGGCAGAAGAAAGAATTAGTGATATAGAAGACCAAATGACAGAGAATAAAGAAGCTGAGCAAAAGAGGGACAAACAGCTACTGGACCACGAGGGGAGAATTCGAGAGATAAGTGACACCATAAGACGAAACAACATTAGAATAATTGGGATTCCAGAAGAAGAGGAAACAGAGAGGGGAGCAGAAGGTATGTTGGAGAGAATTATTGGAGAGAATTTCCCCAATATGGCAAAGGGAACAAGCATCAAAATTCAAGAGGTTCAGAGAACCCCCCTCAAAATCAATAAGAATAGGTCCACACCCCGTCACCTAATAGTAAAATTTACAAGTCTTAGTGACAAAGAAAAGATCCTGAAAGCAGCCCGGGAAAAGAAGTCTGTAACGTACAATGGTAAAAATATTAGATTGGCAGCAGACTTATCCACAGAGACCTGGCAGGCCAGAAAGAGCTGGCATGATATATTCAGAGTACTAAATGAGAAAAATATGCAGCCAAGAATACTATATCCAGCTAGGCTATCATTGAAAATAGAAGGAGAGATTAAAAGCTTCCAGGACAAACAAAAACTGAAAGAATTTGCAAATACCAAACCAGCTCTACAGGAAATATTGAAAGGGTCCTCTAAGCAAAGAGAGACCCTCAAAGTAGTAGATCAGAAAGAAACAGAGACAATATACAATAACAGTCACCTTACAGGCAATACAATGGCACTAAATTCATATCTCTCAATACTTACCCTGAATGTTAATGGGCTAAATGCCCCAATCAAAAGACACAGGGTATCAGAATGGATAAAAAAAACAAAACCCATCTATATGTTGCCTACAAGAAACTCATCTTAAACCTGAAGACACCTCCAGGTTTAAAGTGAGGGGGTGGACAAGAATTTACCATGCTAATGGACATCAGAAGAAAGCAGGAGTGGCAATCCTTATATCAGATCAATTAGATTTTAAGCCAAAGACTATAATAAGAGATGAGGAAGGACACTATATCATACTCAAAGGAACTGTCCAACAAGAAGATCTAACAATTTTAAATATCTATGCCCCTAACGTGGGAGCAGCCAACTATATAAACCAATTAATAACAAAATCAAAGAAACACATCGACAAGAATACAATAATAGTAGGGGACTTTAACACTCCCCTCACTGAAATAGACAGATCATCCAAGCAAAAGATCAACAAGGAAATAAAGGCCTTAAATGACACACTGGACCAGATGGACATCACAGATATATTCAGAACATTTATTCCCAAAGCAACAGAATACACATTCTTCTCTAGTGCACATGGAACATTCTCCAGAATAGATCACATTCTTGGTCCTAAATCAAGTCTCAACCGGTATCAAAAGATTGGGATCATTCCCTGCATATTTTCAGACCACAATGCTCTAAAGCTAGAACTCAATCACAAGAGGAAATTTGGAAAGAACCCAAATACATGGAGACTAAACAGCATCCTTCTAAAGAATGAATGGGTCAACCAGGAAATTAAAGAAGAATTGAAAAAATTTTTGGAAACAAATGATAATGAAAACACAACGGTTCAGAATCTGTGGGATACAACAAAGGCAGTCCTGAGAGGAAAATATATAGCGGTACAAGCCTTTCTCAAGAAACAAGAAAGGTCTCAGGTACACAACCTAACCCTACACCTAAAGGAGCTGGAGAAAGAGCAAGAAAGAAACCCTAAACCCAGCAGGAGAAGAGAAATCATAAAGATCAGAGCAGAAATCAATGAAATAGAAACCAAAAAAAACAATAGAACAAATCAACGAAACTAGGAGCTGGTTCTTTGAAAGAATTAATAAGATTGATAAACCCCTGGCCAGACTTATCAAAAAGAAAAGAGAAAGGACCCAAATAAATAAAATCATGAATGAAAGAGGAGAGATCACAACGAACACCAAAGAAATACAGACAATTATAAGAACATACTATGAGCAACTCTACGTCAACAAATTTGACAATCTGGAAGAAATGGATGCATTCCTAGAGACATATAAACTACCACAACTGAACCAGGAAGAAATAGAAAGCCTGAACAGACCCATAACCAGTAAGGAGATTGAAACAGTCATTAAAAATCTCCAAACAAACAAAAGCCCAGGGCCAGACGGCTTCCCGGGGGAATTCTACCAAACATTTAAAGAAGAACTAATACCTATTCTCCTGAAACTGTTCCAAAAAATAGAAATAGAAGGAAAACTTCCAAACTCATTTTATGAGGCCAGCATCACCTTGATCCCAAAACCAGACGAGGATCCCAACAAAAAAGAGAACTACAGACCAATATCCTTGATGAACACAGATGCAAAAATCTCGCCAAAATACTAGCCAATAGGATTCAACAGTACGTTAAAAGGATTATTCACCACGACCAAGTGGAATTTATTCCAGGGCTGCACGGTTGGTTCAACATCCGCAAATCAATCAATGTGATACAACACATTAATAAAAGAAAGAACAAGAACCATATGATACTCTCCATAGATGCTGAAAAAGCATTTGACAAAGTACAGCATCCCTTCCTGATCAAAACTCTTCAAAGTGTAGGGATAGACGGCACATACCTCAATATTATCAAAGCCATCTATGAAAAACCCACCGCAAATATCATTCTCAATGGAGAAAAACTGAAAGCTTTTCCGCTAAGGTCAGGAACACGGCAGGGATGTCCGTTATCACCACTGCTATTCAACATAGTACTAGAAGTCCTAGCCTCAGCAATCAGACAACAAAAGGAAATTAAAGGCATCCAAATCGGCAAAGAAGAAGTCAAACTATCACCCTTTGCAGATGATATGATACTATATGTGGAAAACCCAAAAGACTCCACTCCAAAACTGCTAGAACTTGTACAGGAATTCAGTCAAGTGTCAGGATATAAAATCAATGCACAGAAATCAGTTGCATTTCTCTACACCAACGACAAGACAGAAGAAAGAGAAATTAAGGAGTCCATCCCATTTGCAATTGCACCCAAAACTATAAGATACCTAGGAATAAACCTAACCAAAGAGACTAAGAAACTATACTCAGAAAACTATAAAGTACTCATGAAAGAAATTGAGGAAGACACAAAGAAATGGAAAAATGTTCCATGCTCCTGGATTGGAAGAATAAATATTGTGAAAATGTCTATGCTACCTAAAGCAATCTACACATTTAATGCAATTCCTATCAAAGTACCATCCATTTTTTTTTCAAAGAAATGGAACAAATAATCCTAAAATTTATACGGAACCAGAAAAGACCTCGAATAGCCAAAGGAATATTGAAAAAGAAAGCCAAAGTTGGTGGCATCACAATTCCGGACTTCAAGCTCTATTACAAAGCTGTCATCATCAAGACAGCATGGTACTGGCACAAAAACAGACACATAGATCAATGGAACAGAATAGAGAGCCCAGAAATGGACCCTCAACTCTATGGTCAACTCATCTTCAACAAAGCAGGAAAGAATGTCCAATGGAAAAAAGACAGCCTCTTCAATAAATGGTGTTGGGAAAATTGGACAGCCACATGCAGAAAAATGAAATTGGATCATTTCCTTACACCACACACGAAAATAGACTCAAAATGGATGAAGGATCTCAATGTGAGAAAGGAATCCATCAAAATCCTCGAGGAGAACACAGGCAGCAACCTCTTCGACGTCAGCCGCAGCAACATCTTCCTAGGAACATCACCAAAGGCAAGGGAAGCAAGGGCAAAAATGAACTCTTGGGATTTTATCAAGATCAAAAGCTTTTGCACAGCAAAGGAAACAGTGAACAAAACGAAAAGACAACTGACAGAATGGGAGAAGATATTTGCAAATGACATATCAGATAAAGGGCTAGTGTCCAAAATCTATAAAAAACTTAGCAAACTCAACACCCAAAGAACAAATAATCCGATCAAGAAATGGGCAGAGGACATGAACAGACATTTCTGCAAAGAAGACATCCAGATGGCCAACAGACACATGAAAAAGTGCCCCATATCACTCGGCATCAGGGAAATACAAATCAAAACCACAATGAGATACCACCTCACACCAGTCAGAATGGCTAAAATTAACAAGTCAGGAAATGACAGATGCTGGCGAGGATGCGGAGAAAGGGGAACCCTCCTACACTGTTGGTGGGAATGCAAGCTGGTGCAACCGCTCTGGAAAACAGCATGGAGGTTCCTCAAAATGTTGAAAATAGAACTACCCTATGACCCTGCAATTGCACTGCTGGGTATTTACCCTAAAGTTAGAAACGTAGTGATCCGAAGGGGCACGTGCACCCGAATGTTTATAGCAGCAATGTCTACAATAGCCAAACTATGGAAAGAACCTAGATGTCCATCTACAGACGAATGGATAAAGATGATGTGGTATATATACACAATGGAATACTATGCAGCCATCAAAAGAAATGAAATCTTGCCATTTGCGACGACGTGGATGGAACTAGAGGGTATCATGCTTAGCGAAATAAGTCAATCGGAGAAAGACAACTATCATATGATCTCCCTGATATGAGGGAGAGGAGATGCAACATGGGGGGTTGAGGGGGTAGGAGAAGATTAAATGAAACAAGATGGGATTGGGAGGGAGAGAAACCATAAGTGACTCTTAATCTCACAAAACAAACTGAGGGTTGATGGGGAGAGGGGGTTGGGAGAGGGGGGTGGGGTTATGGATATCGGGGAGGGTATGTGCTATGGTGAGTGCTGTGAAGTGTGTAAACCTGGCGATTCGCAGACCTGTACCCCTGGGGATAAAAATATATGTTTATAAAGCTGTAAAAAAAAAAAAAAAGAAAAAAGAAAGGATGAATACCCAAGTTTTGTAGCAACATGGACGGGACTGGAAGAGATTATGCTGAGTGAAATAAGTCAAGCAGAGAGAGTCAATTATCATATGGTTTCACTTATTTGTGGAGCATAACAAATAGCATGGAGGACAAGGGGAGATGGAGAGGAGAAGGGAGTTGAGGGAAATTGGAAGGGGAGGTGAACCATGAGAGACTATGGACTCTGAAAAACGATCTGAGAATTCTGAAGGGGTGGGGGGTGGGAGGTTGGGGGCACCAGGTGGTGGGTATTGTAGAGGGCATGGATTGCATGGAGCACTGGGTGTGGTGCAAAAATAATGAATACTGTTATGCTGAAAAAATAAATAAAAACTAAAAAAATAATAATAATAATAATAAATAATAAAGAGATTTTCAAAAAAGTAAAAAAAAAAAAAGAAGGAAAGAAGTGAAACAAAAGAAAAATTTCATTAATTCTGGAAAATACATTACCTAAATTCATAAAGGGACAAATTCTGAAAACTAAGAAATCTAAACAGGCTTTATTATACATATAAAATCATGATTAAAATCAGATTATTTTTCTCAACTCTAAGGTTTCCATGATAAACACAGATGTTGACAGTTAAGCCCTCAGGGAAATTCAGGAAGCCAGGAATTGCTCACTCGGCTGTGACACCACTGACAAAGATCTAAAAAGACTAGAACATTTGGTGAAGGAAAAAAAAAACCCACCGGATTCATGAACACTTTGATTTGATCAACAGTATTTTCTGATATGCGGAGAACAGGTGTCAGAAAGATGGACAAGATCAGCTCCCAAGAGGCTGAAGACATCAGTTCTGTTACCTTCCAGCCACTTCACCTTGGCTTGTCTTGGCTGCTTGTTAGTGATCCCTGAGGGATATATATGCAGTAATGTTGATAGAAGCATAATTTGTACAGTGTGTACGTTAAGGAAAATATCAAACTGAATCACTTCCTCTTCACCTCAGGTTGCTGTATCAGCAGTAGAATCCTCCTCAGCTGCCTGAAGTTTGAAAGAGTAATTTTAGTTTTGTTTGTGTTTCTAATGAGCTTGGGGCCTTTGTGAAGAAAGTTAAAAGCATTTGAGTAAATGTTCTTAAATCTTTTTGTCATTTTAAAATTCAATACATTGGAATCTGAGTTGTACAACATGTCAACTTCAGAGTAGCTAAATTTACAGCTCTCTACTCAGTCAGTACATTTTCTTTACAAGTCTACTGTATCAAGATCATTAACCTGTAGATAGTTTCAAAGTCTTCTGCAAAAAACTAATTTACAATGATGAATTCATGAGGTACTAAATGCCCTGATCTTGTATGTCTGTCCATTGTTTGAAGCTTATTTTAGAAGAGGAAAGTGTTGTACTCAGTCTTCTCTAAAAATAAATTTGAAGCAGGTAATTCTTATTTCTCTTTTTGTTTCAATTCCATTTAACCAGAGAATCAATTTTCTATAGTATTTAAGAGCATAGCCTTATACTTGGAGAGCCTACATTTGAATCCCAGAGTTGTCATCACTAAGATGAATAATGTTTATCTAAGTTACTAAGTTTATCTACACTTAGTTGTCCAAACAGTAAAATGAAAACAGTAATACTATCTATGTAATGTAAACCATCATTGGGAACATTAAATGAGTTAACCCATGGAAATTTCTTATAACAGTGCCTGGCACACAGTGAGCACTCAATAAACATCAGGTATAATAATAATCCTTATCACTATAAATATTAATAGTCAATACCACTTTTGCCAAGCCTCAGCTGCTAATGTTCCTACCTTCTCATACCCTGTTACCTGTTTACTTCCAAATTCTGACTCTCCCCTCCCTCAGCTCTAACCCAATTTGACCTTAACAAAAATTATTATATTTTAATGCAGTACACATACATGTAACTCCTCTCTCTCAATATCTCTTTTACACACATATACAAACATCTTTTCACAAAACAATATTTACCTTTTATGCGTATGATAGAATCGATATGTCCTATTTTATTCTATTCTCCTTTTTTAAAAAGAAACACTAATCATGATCCATTAAATTGATTTCATAACCTAGAAATAGATCATGACCCATAATTTGAAAAACAGTATTTTAGAGAACAAATGCTAAACAGAAAAACTGCTATATTGTTAAAAGATGATGTTAAGAAATGTTAGTCCTAGGAGAATAAGCATTAGCAGAGGCCTAAAATGACTTAACCTAAAAGAAATGTGCAGGAGTGATGGGTAGGTAGGAGAGATACTGAACTGAAACAGATTCACTTCCATTCCCTAAATCCATGTTAATTTTGTCCCATTCCTGAGTCTGGTAAGTGTCTCTACCAACAACTATGTATGAAATATCTGTTTATGATTCTGGAAAGGGCATTAAAATAAGAGACACATTCATGTCCATGAACAGTCCACCAATAATTTAAAAGAAACATATAATTTTTATGGTGTGTAGTCTTAGAAAATGCTGACCAGAAATCAACCACTTAAAAAAGAACTGACAATGCCAGAATGGTCTTGTGACTGAAAGTTAATGGCTTATTGATGGAGGTTTCTAACATTCTGCTAGGGCAATACAAAATAATACTGTATCTACAAGATAAAATTAGACAATTGCTTAGTCAATCCTATTTAGAAAGTAAGATAATGTATTATTTGCTTCCATGACAGTAAAAAAGTATTTCTAACTTTGCCACCAGTATATGTTAACAAACTTTTCTTGTTCAATGAACTTCTTTGGCAGCCTAGAGAAGTCTATGAACCCCAATTCAGGAATAATGTTTTAAATATATGAAATAAAAAATGGGATCAAAACGTAAGCTGATTATATTAAAATACTAAACTATTTATGGGGCCCTTGAAGGTCTCTGAACCCAGGCTGAAAATTACATGGCTATGACAAATATTGATATATATTGATATATTTTCCTACCCTGCTCAAGCACTTCCTTGAAGAGATAAATGAAAGAACTTACTCTTCAATAAAACAGATGTTGTCTACTAAAATTTAAAGTAATCAAAGTTACATTCTTTGTTATTCTTTTTTCTTTTTTTATGTTGGAGCAATGTGCTCAAATTTGAAGGTAAAATCACATTTCTGCAGAATGCATTCCACTAGTGACCCTATAAACTGCTCATGTTATTTGGATAAATCTATTTACTATGTCAATACAAAATGATCTTTAAATAAGTAAGCTTTATATTTTTCCTATTAATAAACTATCATCTTCAAAATATTTCATTAAATAAAATATTTTAATCAATCCAAAAAAGAGAAAGAGAAGAGGAGGGGAAAGGAAAGAAGGGGGGTTGCAGAGGGAGGGAGGAAGTTCTGAGGCAGACACCTGCCCAGATTCCAAAAAGTGAAAGAGGATGCGGGCTTGGACTGAGCCATGACTAAGAAACAACTAGAACTGCATTTGGAAGTACACCTGAATTCAGTTGAAACAAACCCTACTATGCTTAGAGGTACTGCCAAATAACACCTAATAATCCAGGAGATTCCAAGGCTTTTAAATTAATCTCCTGGTTTTCTATGTTCAAATAAGCTTTTTTCCTCCTCCAGGGTATTTTTATTTAATCTTTATTTTACGTTTATCTTTCATTGCTAGAAAATTTCATAACACTATGATTATATATTGAGGTCATCTTGTTTCCAAAATATCAATCACAAACGTTGCTCAAATGAGATTCTGCTACTGATGAATTTTCCTACATTCTCGCTAACTGGAAACAGATGAATGACAGTTCTAAATGATGGGGACTAGAACTGAGATAAAGAGAAGCAAATATTAAAATATAAAAATAATAAAAATTTAAAACATTGTCCAATTGCAGCTTCCAGTCACTGTATGTAGCAATCCAACTCATTCATTTCCATGATATTCCTAAGGGAAGTTATATAGTCTGAAAGCACAGATTCATTTCAAAATGAGAAAAAAAAATCAGCCTGGTAATTCTTCCTACTTTCATATTTAGTCAATTACATGAAATATTCAAGCAGGAAATTACCCCAGAATCTAAATCATCCATAAATAATTCAAATTGTCATCTTCTGGCAGATCCTCTGAAAGCACTGTTTTTTATTTGTGAAACAATTGAGAAGTTTAATATAGGAGAACATATGTATATGGAGACTACACCCACAGCATTTTACAATAAAGCCTATCATGCTCCCATATTCCTAAATGATATTCCTGATGTACAGATTCAGAAACTGACATTCTATTTAGAGCTAGTTATTAGCAGGTCAGAGGGCTTGACTGACTTAGTATAAAGACATCTAACAGAGTTTCAAATGTTAGATGGCATTTACAGTAATAATTTTATGATACTGTTCAAAAAAAGAAAGTAATTCATTTTGAACATTAGGCTAATTGGTTAATGTCCACTTATGAAAGTGACTCACTGAGTGTCTAATACCCAACTGTCACTCTATTTGATGCTTTTTAGAGAAAAAGGTAAGATAAAACACAGTCCTTACCACAAAGAAGCCCTATTATACTTAGGGAGAGACATATGCAAATTAAAAAATGAGCCTTACATAAAACCATATTATCTGTAACAGCTTACATTATAAAGTATATTACAATTAAATGCCAGATTTCAAAAGACTCACCATATCTCCGCTTAAACTACCTGTGTTGTAATAAACCTTCCATTTGATAATTTTTTAATCTTTTTTGACTATCATCGAGGGTAGGAGAAAGAATGGGAACATTAGTTCAGTTGTCCTCATGTCAAATATTTGTCATAGCTTAAATCAGCTATCTGTATAGCTATAAGGTTTTAGCTGAAAGGAATACAGATATCCAGATGAATAAAACTGCCTCATGCCATACTGGGTTATGGTTAATTAGACCAAAAATCATGGAGGAGCTGGTTTTGTAACCATGGAGGGGCAAACAAAATAAAGCTTTATAATTCCCAATGATTTATCTATTAAATATTGATTGAAAAGTAAACTATGTATTGGCATGTGTCCTAACACTTGAGATACAGAGATGAATTAAAATTCACAGGGCACAGTGAAAGATGCAAACTTGTATCTTAGTAAAAATAAGTACTATAACACTTGTATTCTAATATTGTATATATTCTAGGAGCCACAGGAAAAAACAACTAACCCCTCAAAGGTGGAGGGTGGACAGGAAAATTTAGGAGATTTCATTGAGTTGATTATATTAGAGGTGGGTTCTAAAAGGTAATTTAGAAACCATTCTAGGGTAAGTGGAAAAATACATCTAAAGATACAGAGGAGAAATGACATGACAGGACATCAAGTTTCAGCCCCAGTATGTAAAAAGCTTGGAAATCATCACTCCCACACTAACAACAGAAAAAGGTAGAGAACTGAAAATCACTGACTTTTCTTGCACTCAACAGAGATCTGAGGTCTCAAGGCAAACTGCCAGCACCCTCTCCACCCCATCCAGAGAGATAGGAATACCCAGAGTCAGAGCTGAGATTTGTTTCCCTGGAGAAGAAGCCACTACTGGAACCAGAATTTGGTAGGAACAATTAAATGGTATTTTTGATGAACTGTTGGATGCTGAGTATAAATTAGAGTACAATCTTGGTGCTGCAATCTTAAGAGGGCCTCACACTTTTGTGTCCTTTACCTCCAGGAATCCAGCTGGGTTCTCACGGTGGAAATGAAAGAAAGATTCCCTTGTGGCTCTAGCAGCAGGGAGAAGAAGAGAATATTTGTGAAATAAACCCAGAACCTCCAATCAATCAATCAATCAATCAATCAATCAATAAACCCAGAACCTCCTTTTGGCAAAGAAAGGCCTGCTCTCTGAGTGAAAAGATTTAACATGAGCCTTATTTCAGTTGGAAAGAGGGAATGCCTCCCAATTCAGCCCCCTCCTGCCTCTACCTCAACTAAGGTTTAAAAAAAAAAAATTGGTGAACTAGGGTCAGAGCTTCAAGGAAACAGAGTGGTTCTTATGCAAACCAAAAGAATGTTGCTGCCATGGAAAGGAATACGGAGTCAGGAGTAAGAGGAGCTAAAACTCTTTATAAACATTTGTGAAGGCCATAGTCCCATGAGGCCACTAAAGTCCTGAGATATAATGAAAAGATTACAGAACATTTCCCATCGCCAACACCTTATTACTATCATCATCAGAGATCCAGTATAACAACAGTGGATTATAGCTCAAAAAGCAGAAAAGTACAGAATCTCTCTGAGGAGGAATACTTAGCAAAGCCCAAAGTCAAGAGGATATAAAAACAAGGACATAAGAAAAGCCAAAGCTTCTAGCACCTACACCTACAACAAACATTAAATACAGTGCAATTCCTACATCAACACAAATCCTCACACTAAAGGGCCATTTACTCAGGTACTACTATCTGATACAACATGTTCAAGTGGTAACAAAAAAAATTACAAGTTATGCCAAAAGGCAAAGAAAAAAATGAAGTCTAAATAAACTAAGCAATCTAAAGAACTAGCACCAGAAGTGACTTAGATATTGAGATTATTAGAGAGAAAATTTAAAATAAGTCTTATTAAAGTATTAAGAGATCTAATAGGAAAAATGGATAAAATATGAAAACAGATGGGTAAGATAAACAGAGAAACAGAAACTCTAAAACTCAAAAGGAAATGCTAGAAATAAAAACAGTGTAACAAATATAAAAAATGCTTTGATAGGCTCATGAGTAGACTTGAGGGGAACAAGAAACAAGAAAAAAAAATAGAACAAAGTATCCAAGAACTCTGAGTTAACATTAAAGGTATAACATATGTATTATAAAATGCCAGAAGGAGAATAAAGAGAAAATTTAGCAGAAAAAAAAAATATATAACATAATAGTGACCAAGAATTTTTCAAAATTACAGACAGAAACCAAACCAAAAAGATGAAGAAGCTCAAAGAATACAAGGTAGAATTAAAAAAAAAATCACTTGGGCATATCATATTTAAATTAGAAAAAACGGATACAAACAGAAAATCATGAAAGAAGCAAGGGAGGAGAACCTTATCTATAGAGGAACAAGGATAACAACTACAGTGAATAAAAATATCTCATCAGCAACTATACAAGCAAGAGAGTATTGAAAAAAAATCCACCAACCTAGAATTATATATCTAGTAAGACTGTCCTTCAAAAATGAAGAAATCAAGACTTTCTCAAACAGAAATTGAAGGAATTTATTAATAGTAATCTTGCATTGCAAGAATGTTAAAGAAGTTCCTCAAACAGAAGAAAAATAACACAGATCAGAGAGTTGGATCTATATAATGAAATGAAGAAATAAATAAGGCCTTATATTTTTGTTATTCATAATTGACTTAAAAGATAATTGTTTATATAAAGATAATAATACCAATGTTTTGGGTCACGAAGGCATATGGGTATGTGAAATGAATTAAAGCAAGTTCACAGGAACAGAAAGGAGGAACTCAGAAGACTCGATTATGAGGAGGAACCATTTATAAGGTTCCTCCACTACTTGTAAAGTGGTACAGTGTTATTTCAAAGTAGACTTAGGTTATAGTTAAAATCATATAAAATTAAAGTCACAAAGCATTTATACAGAAGTGTCATGAATGTAGATGCACAAATACTCAACAAAATATGAGCAAATCAAATCCAACAATGTATAAAAAATAACTGTATACCACAATCACATGAGATTTACTCCAGATGTATGCAATGGTAGTTTGACATTTGAAAATCAATGTAATCTATCACAGTAGCAGGCTAAAAAAGAAACAATAATTTATCAAGAGATTCAGAAAAATGCATTTGACAAAATCTAACATCCATTCATGTTAAAAACTCTTAAGAGAACTAGGAATAAAGGAAAACTTCCTCAACTTGATAAAAAAAAATCTAAAGAAAAAGAAAAAAAACAGCCATACATCTGCCATCATACTTAGTGGTGAGAAACCAGATGCTGTCTCCTCAAGACTGGGAGTAAAGCAAGAGTGTCCCTTCTCACCACTTATTTTTCCCAATTGTACTGAAAGTCCTGACCAATGCAAAAAAGACCAAAAAGATGAAGGAAGGTTGGAAGGAAGGAAGGAAGGAAAGGAAAGGAAAGGAGAGGAAAGGAGAGGAAAGGAGAAAGAGAGGAAGAAAGAGAGGAGGAGGGAGAGAGGGAGAGAAGGAGAAAGAGAAACAGAAAGAGAGAAAGAGAAAGAAAGAATGAAAGAACAAACTAATCATTTAGAATGAAAAAATAAAATTGTCTTCTCACAGATGACATGACTGTCATGTCTATGTAGAAAATCCCAAAGAATCATTAACAACAAAAATTCTTGGAACTAAGAAGCAATTATAGCAGATTTGCAGAGTACAAGGTTAATATACAAAAGTCAACTGTGCTCCCATATACTAGCAGTGAATAATTAAAATCAGAAATTAAAAAACATCATTCACATTAGCACCCAAAAAAGCATTAAATACTTAGGTAAAAAGCTAACAAAATATGTATATGATATATACAAGGAAAACTATAAAACTTTAATGACAGAAATTTAAAAAGATCTAAATATGTGGACAGACATTCCATGTTCATAAGCAGAAGACTCACTATTGTTAAATGTCATTTCCTCCACCTTAATCTATAAATTCAATGCAATCTGAATCAAAATTTTAATAAATGACTTTGTGGATTTTGACAAACTAATTCTAAATTTTCATATATGAAAAGACAAAGTTCCCAGAATAGCAACAATATTGAAGAAAAATAAAGTTAGAGGATGGACACTGAATTCAACACTTACTTATAAACTTAAAATAATCAAAGTATGATACTGACAAAAGAATATACAATAAATCAATGGAACAAACTAGAGAAGCCATAATTCACCCCCATAAATATGGGCAACAGATCTTTGACAAAGAAGCACAGGCAATTCAAAGGACAGGTTTTTTCAACAATAAATGGTTCTTACACAATAAGATATCCACATACAAGAAGAATCATCATCAAAAATTCTCACAAAATTTTTAAACTTCTCACAAAAATTAACTCAAAATATATTATAGACTTAGATAAAATCATAAAACTTCTAAAAGATAATGTGGGAGAAAATCTGACTAAACTTAGTTTTAGCAATTAATTTTTAGATTCAACACAAAGGCATGATCCATGAAAAAAATAAATTGGACTTCAACAAAATTAAAAACTTCTATAAGTGTCAAGAGAATGAAAGGACAAGTTATAGTTGTGAAAAAAGTATCTGCAAAACACATCTGGCAAAGGACTTGCTTGTATTCAAAATATTCAAAGAATTCTTGAAATACAACAGTAAGAAAAGAATTCAATTAAAAAGTGGGCAAAAGAACTGAATGGACACCTCACCAAAGAAGATGTACTGATAGCAAATAAGCATATGAAAAGGTGATCGTTATCATAAGTCATTAGAGAACTGAAAACTAATACAACAGTCATCTAGCACTATACACCTATTAAAACTATATTATATTCCAGAAAAGACAGTAAAAAGATTGGTGGTTGCCAGGAGTTAATTTGTGGTGGGGAAGGCAGGGGATTGTGGGAGAGAAAAGGGAAGGAGAAACAGATGGAACATAGGGGATTTTTAGGGAAGTAGAACTACTCTGTAAGATTCTAAAATGGTGGATACATAATATTCTGCATGTGTCAAAATTCACAGAATGTACAACCCAAAGAATGAACCCTAATGTAAACTATGGACTTCACTTAATAGTTATATATCAATATTGGTTAAGCAATTGTTACAAACAAACCACTTCAATGCAAGATATTAATAACAGAAGAAATGATGGGGTAGGGAGAGGGAGGATATGGAAACTCTGCACTTTCTCCTCAATCATTTTGCAAACCTAAAACTGTTCTAAAAAAATAAAGTCCATTTATTTAAATAAAGTATAATTTATACACTGAAGAGAGGAGATAAAATTGAACCATGTAAAATGCTTGAACCAGAGAAGATGGAATAAGAGGAGAAAAGAAGAAACAAAAATAAATACAATAACTAGGGGCACCTGGGTGGCTCAGTGGGTTAAGCCGCTGCCTTTGGCTCAGGTCATGATCTCAGGGTCCTGGGATCGAGTCCCGAATCGGGCTCTCTGCTCGGCAGGGAGCCTGCTTCTCTCTCTCTCTCTCTCTGCCTGCCTCTCCGTCTACTTGTGATCTCTCTCTGTCAAATAAATAAATAAAATCTTAAAAAAATAAATAAATAAATAAATAAATACAATAACTAGAAAACAGTTACACACATGGTAGATAATAATCTAGTTATATTAATAATCACTTTATGTATGAATGGTCTAAACACACCAATTAAAAGATAGATATTGTCAGAGTGGACTGAAAACAAAAACAAGACACAAATGTGTAGTCTATAAGAAATACACCGTAAATATAAAGACTCAGATGAATAAAAAGTAGAGGAATAGAGAAAACTAGGCTAACACTAATCAAAAGGAAGCTGGAATAGTTATATTAATTTCAGGCAAAGATAGATAGGGTCATTACATAATGATAAAGGGGTCAATTCTCCAGGAAGCTTTAACAATCTTAAGCATGTATGCACCTTACAAAAGAGGGTCAAAATATATGAAACAAAAAACTGATAAAACTGCAAGGATACACAGATGATACCACTACTATTATGGGAGGTTTCAACATATCTCTGCCCATAATTGATAGACAAAGTAGGCAGAAAAGCAGTAAGAATATACATAACCTGAATTTTATTATCAATCAACTTGATCTAGTTGAAATTTATAGATTACTGCATCCAACATCAGAATATACATGTTTTTAAGCTCACATAGAATGTTCAATGTTCACCAAGATAGACCATATTCTGGGCTGTAGAATACACATTAGCAAATTTTAAAGAACAAAAACCATACAAAGTATGTTTTCAGACCTCAGTGAAATTTGAACTATAAATCAATAACAGAAAGGTAGTTGGAAATCACCAAATACCTGGAAAGTAAATAACACACTTCTAAATGGCCAATTAAAAACAAACTGAACAACATACTTCTAAATAATCAAAGCAGAAATTGCAAGAGAAAAATGGTGTGACAAATGCACTGAACTCTCCTGCAACTTGCTTTGTGGGAAAGATAAAAAGTAAGATTGGAACATGGACAGGGTCCTTTAGGCCTTCCAGATCATACTAGGAATTTTAGCATTTATTCTGTAAGTATAACTGTACCATTGATATCACTGGGATCACATATGCATTTCAAAACAATCAATCAGAAGACTAGACCAATCAAAGGCTATAAAAATAGGGTAGGCCAAATATTCTGAACTAAGATTGAGGCAGCATGATTAGAAAGGAGAATGCCAAATGATACCCAGGAGACAAAAGGTGAAATCAACAAAACCTCTTCCTTACTACAGATGAGAGGTGAAGAAAATGGAAAATGACTTTCAAGTATCTGGTTTAGGCAATTAGATAGATGGTAGTGCTATTGACTGAGAAAGGAAGTGAAAACACTTGTTTGTATTACAAAGCTTTTATTTTATTCTTTTTAATTTATCTTTGAATTCTAAGTTTTTATTTAAATTCCCCAGTTAGTTAACATATAGTATAATATTGGTTTCAGGAATAGAATTTAGTGATTCATCACTTACATATAACACCCACTGCTCAACAAGTGCCCTCCTTAATACTCACCTCCCCTCCAGTAACCCTAAATTTGTTCTTTATAGTTAAAAGTCTCTTGTGCTTTGCCTCCCTCTCTTTTTTTTCCCTTCCCCTATGTTCATGTTTTGTTTCTTAAATTCCAAATATGATATTTGTCTTTCTCTGACTTGTTTCACTTAGCACTGTAATACACTGATTTTAATTAACAATTTAAGTACAAACAGTTATTTTACTGAGCAGCTGGTAATCAACTTATTCTCATAGTAAGGATTCTAAAAGTCTTATTTTGAAAGTCTCATTTCTATTATTTGATAAACTGTTAGAGAGTAAAACTGTGTTTTTATGGTTTTTTTTCAAATACCATAATTGAAATATAATCCATATACCATAACATTACCCTACTATTCAAGTTTATAATCAGTGATTTTTAGTATACTTACAGGGCTATCTAATTTTAGAACCTTCCCAATCAGCCCTGAAAGAAACCACAGACCCATTAGCACTCACTCCTCATTTCTCTTTCTCCCTAGCCCCAGGCAACCACTGTTCTATTTTCTGTCTTGTACCGGATTTGCCTATTCTAGCCATTTCATATAAATGGAATTATATGATAAATATATTTTGTGATTGGCTTTCATCTAGTATATTTTCAACGTTCATCCATATTATAGCATGCATCAGTATTTCATTCACTTTAATTGCCAAATAGTTTTTGATTGTAAAGATATACCACATTTTGTTTATTCCTTAGTTTATTCCTTATTGCTAGATATCTGGACTGTTTCCATTTTTTGTTATTATGAATATTATTGACATGAACACTCATGTACAAATTTTTGTGTGTGTGTATGTTTTCATTTTTCTTGGGTAAATAACTAGGAATGAAATAACCTAATTTAAAAATAGGCAAAGGATTTGAATAGAAGATATGCAAATGGCCAAAGCACCTAAAAAGATGCTCAATATTTTTAGTTATTACAGAAATACAAATCACAACTATAGTGAGATATTTTCACATCTACTATAATCTCTACATTGTCACTAATGTTACTGAATTATGACAAATGAATTCTCTTCTATAGGAATGCTCACTATAGCAAATTTGTATCCCTTGAAATCATACTGATATCTATCATAATAAAACAAAATTCACTTCTGCAACTCTGGATTTATTATAGCAGGGACATTTTTGTTTCTACCTGTAAAAAATAAAAAAAAAAAAGCCCACAAAAAAGCATGTCCTTTTACTTTTTAACATTTTGTGTTCATATAAATGAATAATACTAAAGGTATCTTTTTTATATAAATCAAAAAAGGTGAACATATAGAAACAGAAAGAAATCTGATTCAAATAGAAAAATTAGATCATACAACTCACGTGTGTTCAGTTATACTTGTGATGTTCATGGTGAGTCTCCAAATGGCAGGGGACATTAAAACAACCCTTAAAACATATACAAAACTTCCGGCTATGAATAAAGAACATCTTCTTTATTCAATCTAAATCTTAACGACCAGAAAAAAATAATCATGAAGTTCATATAGAAAGATCATATTCTAGAAAACCAATGCCACTAGACCTGGAATTAAATTAATTCTGTATTATTATCTATATTATTATGCTTACTTTGCCTCTTCCTATCTGAGAGACCTTGAGCAAGTCAATAATTCAACCTACCTGAATTTCCGTGTCAGTACCTGAAAAATGAAGGCACTGTGCTAAATTACCCATAAAATCACTCTCTGTTCTAAATAACATAATTCCATCTAATTCTTATATTCAAGTATTCAAATAATTCTAAATACATATGCATCAAAATAAAGGCTCTTCTTTTTTTTTAAGATTTTATTTATTTGTTTGACAGATTACAAGTAGGCAGAGAGGCAGGTAGAGAGAGAGGAGGAAGCAGGCTCCCCGCTGAGCAGGGAGCCTGAGGCGGGGCTTGATCCCAGGAACCTGGGACCATGAACTGGGCCGAAGGCAGAGGCTTTAACCCACTGAGCCACCCAGGTGCCCCAAGGCTCTTCTTCTTTTTTTAAGATTTTATTTATTTATTTGACAGAGAGAGAGAGAGCAAGAGCAGGAACACAAGCAGGGGGAGTAGGAGAAGGAGAAGCATGCTTCCAGCAGAGCAAGGAGCCCAATGCAGAGCCTAATGCAGAGCCTGATGCAGAGCCTGATGCAGAGGCCGATGCAGAGGCTGATGCAGAGCCGGATGTAGGTAGGGCTCAATCCCAGAACCCTGGGATCGGACCTGAGCCAAAGGCAGACGTTTAACGACTGGGCCACCCAGGCACCCTGGCTCTTCTCTTTTAAAGGAGTATTTTCCATAACATGCAGTGTACTAGCTTTCTATTTTAGATAACTTTTTGAAATAGGTAGTGGGAGGAGTGACCAGCAGAACAAATAAAGGCAAAGAAAATTTATATTATGCATTAGTATGCTTGCTTTTTATTAGTATTCTTTTATTCATTATTATTACTTTATTTTGGGGAAAATTTCAGAAAATTCAGCCAATGATAGAAGCTAATTTACTTGATTGGACAATAAATGATTTTATGGCTAATAATTTTTAAGATCTGCAGAGATGTCATAAGCTATCAGCTCTCTCCTGATAAGCAGAGGAGAATCTTAATTTGTGTGAGCCACTGGAAGCTGAAAGATGCCAACTAAGAAACCATCTCAATCTAGTAGCTATGCAGTATATTAAAATACATGGCATCTAGGGGCGCCTGGGTGGCTCAGTGGGTTAAGCCGCTGCCTTCTGCTCAGGTCATGATCTCAGAGTCCTGGGATCGAGCCCCGCATCGGGCTCTCTGCTCGGCAGGGAGCCTGCTTCCTCCTCTCTCTCTGCCTGCCTCTCTGCCTGCTTGTGATCTCTCTCTGTGAAATAAATAAATAAATAAATAAATAAATAAAATCTTTAAAAAAAAATAAAAATAAAAATAAAAAAATAAAATACATGGCATCTAATGAGAACATTGATAAATAATAAAGCCTTAGAAGATCTTAAAATGGGAAATATGTTTACTAAAATCAGGACTATTCTGTATGAATTTAGGCAACGAACAACAAAAGAAAATATAAAGTGACAACAGAATTAAGTGTTTTAAGCCAAAGCTTAACAATTAACCCTGTGTCTTATAAAGCAGAGCATTTTGTAAATGTTAGTCACCATTAATGCATCATGTCAAGTCATAGAAAAGCATTAAACTAATTTAAATCCCTGGCATTTGGCCCTCTTAATTGAACATTTCATTTATTCATATGCCAATTAAGTGGCTTTAGCTATGTCTCTGGGTATTATTCATCCTTTAATGATGATACAAGAATAGCAGAGTAAGGCAGATTCTTATGCATAGGAATGAATATATATAGTGTGATGTCTTTCATTAATGAAAGCCAGTGGTAATGCCTGTTACAAAGGTAGGGTCCACAGTTAATGCTGAATTATGTTAAGTTTCATTTTAGTCAAGGATTTACCAACAGTTCCTGAAGTGCCTACTCCTTTAGAGTAGAAATCAGTTTTCATCCATACTAAAGTTTTTGGCACCTAATACAGAAAAGTAATCCATGAATGGATACTGCTGTCAGAGTCAGAACACAGAAGGTAAGTCCTGTGACAAAATGATGCTTCTGTAAAAAGAGGTTCCCTTTCATGATTTTTTTAGGATAACCTCACCAAAGTTCTACTCGCATGAAAACCTAATCCAAATACAAATAAGGTTGCAGAATTATAGTCTTTCACCATTGTCTCCCCTTGGGAAACCCCTATAAACATCTCTAGAACAGTTGTTCTTAACTGGGGAAAATTTTGTCCTCAGGAGACATTTGTAAGCTGTGGAGACATTTTTGGTGATCTCAACCGTGTAGATGAGTACTACCAGCATCTAGTAGATTGACACCAGGGATACTCCCAAGCATCTTACAATGCACAGGACAACCCTTAACAACAAAGAATTCTCCAGCTCCAAATCAACAGTGCCAAGGTTGATAAACTCTGCTCTGGAAGAACCAACTGTATGTAACAGGTAAAGGCAGCAGAAGAGCCTTGCAGGTATAAGACTATGATTTTAGAAGAGGGATAGGGAAGAGCCCAAGAAATTATTTTTTGTAAGGTTGTACTTTTTCCAAAGTACAAGCAACATTAGGAGTATCTGAATGCACCTGGGAATGAAATCAGTAGAAGAGAAAATCAGTAGTCTTCAATAATAAACAGAGTAGAAACAAATCTGTAAGTCTCCCTCACAGTCTTCATAACCTAGGATCAAAGCCCTGAAATATTAATATAAACTGTTCTTGAAGTTTCCCCTTTGACAAAATAGACACTGGTCATGACTGCTGAGAATGCAAATCACAAATACCACCTTGCTCCTGAAATGTCTGATCATAATTTTACAAATTTTATTTGTATGAAGTTTACAGAAGGTACATTTTCTTACAAGGAAAGGAAAGACAGGCCTTTGAATCTTTACGTCTTCTGCTACCAAGATTTCATTTTTTGTTTTTTCTGTTTTTTTCTCTAGCTTCCCATTGATGAATCCTTGGAACCTAACTAAGAAAAATGTAATATGTTTGGTCTCAGTGAATAAAATATATTAATACAATTTTTATTCTTAACTGAAAGGAACCCTTAAGTTACTAGGATTATGTATTTCCTCCACAGATATTTCAAGACTGCTTAAAATTAATTAATTAATTATATTATAATTATATTTAATATTTAATATTTAATATAATTAATCAATTATATTAATAATTATACTAATTATATTTACTTTAGTTTTAAACATTTCCTCACCTCTTATGATTCAGAATAAGGGATGCAGTCATAAAAAGTTAACTTTAGAAAAGTGGCAGGTCCTAGCAATAAGACTGATATAGGATGTCTCATAAGCTGAGCCTTTGTTCTTAAGAAGCCACATGTGCTCACTTATTAATTTAATACTTAAGGATATCCAATAGCTTTTTTCATACCTGTTACAGCAATGAGCACCAGCAATATAAGAATAGAAGCACTGGCTTCTGCTATTGGCCAAGAACCTGATCAGGCACAAATAAACAGTGCTATGGCAAAATCTTAAATAACTTTGGGTTTTGAAGGTGAGAAAGAACTATTTGTTGTACTGTCTACTATGAATGAAGAAGCAAAAGCATTATTTTAAATCACAGATCCAGAATAGTGCATAAGTAAAATGGACACAAAGCAACAGGCAGCAAATTCTGATCAACTAGCAGCATTTGTAGAAGTCAGGCTGGGGTAAAAAACAAAAGTGCCTGTAACATACATTTTTCACCTGAAATCTTAGCAGCATTGCCTGCTTTAGGGCCCTCTCCAGTATATAGGGCAGCACATTCTGCAGCCTCCAGCCAGCACCTTTGCAACATCCCTTTCCTAACGGGTGATTCTCAGCTGCAAGCACTGTTTCAACCCTGCTGGCATCTCCACAGTCCAAAGCACATACTGTCCACAAGCAGGACCAAGTACTGGTTCTCTCCCACAGCACCTCATGCCAGTCAGTTCAGTATAAACAGTAAGTATGTTCTTTGAAGGAATCTACTTCTTTAAACAGAAAATTTTAACTTGGACTTTTCAGAAGGAAGCAAGCCACATCAGAAAATTCTTTCTGTTAGACTGTAGCAAACTTAAGAATGTATATGAATTTAAGAATGTATATGACACATCAAGGAATGTTGCAAGAAATATAAATTGTGAACACTAAAATTCAATAAATAGGGGGTCACCTCACCCCAGCCATCAACAAAACTCTTCCACATGTATTTTCTAGCAAGAGAATTCACTTTATTGTCCACTAGGTGGCTCATCACAGATACAAGAGAACTGGCCTCCAACCAGCCTCCCGCCAGCCTTTCCCCACACTTTCCAAGAAGTCTCCACAGACTTCCATTCCACTTCTGAAACAATTTTCAGATTCACTATTTTCCTCTATCCACTACTGCAATCAGACTCAATGGTATCTCACACCCCTTCTTAACTCCTGTGATCCATTATCTACACAGTAGCAAGTATAATCTTTTAGAAAGTTCTATTTTTAAAATATTCAGCAAAGAGAATAAATACTCACAGAACTACTCTCCATTTTGTCCTTCATGTTTCGGATAGGCAGATGGCAGATGATAGGCGGATGAGGATGGGTTCAAGCAATTTAAGCCCATATTGATTTCACTCCTATCCCCTTCCCTTCTTTTTTCTCTGAGGTAACAATTGAGGTAACAATTGTCTTGAATCTGGTATTCATCATTACCCCACATTTTTTTAAATCTGTGATTGCACCTGTGTATGTACAAATAAACAATATTATTCCTCATTTTCAAATTTTACATAAAAGGCCTAACTTACACATCAGTGGGAAACTTGAACTTTCTGCTCAGTGTTAGGTTTTTTGAGGTATAACTGTAGCTCTATCTCGTTCATTTGAACTTCACAGCATCCTACTATAAAGTCATAACATTTATCTGTTCTCTTTGTAATTTTACATTAATTTTGTGAGGACCTGTTAAGACCCCGGCAAACCTTTTTAGGGTTTGAGTAGACATTCCATAGAAAATATAGATTAATTTGAGGTAAATTGATGTTTCTTTAAAATGAGTATTTCACTTCCAAAGCCTTGTCTCCTTTTATTCAAATCTTACATACTTCAGTAAACATTTTAAAATTATCCTCTCTTTAAAAACATTACAAAATTCTGTTGGAGCTAGTCCTAAGTAATTTACAACTTATTGTGCAATGTTATGTGTATTCTTTTTATGGTGGCTACTGGCTATGTAATATTTTTTCAGTTAATCTTGAATCCAGAAAACCTGCAAAATTATTACTAGTTCTGTAATGTGTCTACGTATGTTTTCCGGTTTTCTTTGAAAGCAATGATATGTATGGGAAATTTTTTTTTCCCTCTCTAATTTTTTAACTTCATTTTTCTAGCTTACTGCATTGACTAAAATCTGCAGTATAATACTGCATAGAAGAAATTTTAACTGGCATCCTTTTTCATTCTTGAATGCAGTGGCATGATTCCAAGCATCACATGCACATACAATCATGGTCCTGGGAAAGAAACCACAGGTAGCTAGGGTGCAGAAAAAGAAAGGGATCATGCATTTCTTTTATCAGGGAGGAAAGTCATTTCCAGAAGCTCCCCATCAGAATACTCTTTACATCTGATTGTCCAAAACTAGGTCATATGGCCACCCTTACAGAAGAGAGACTAACAGGCACCTGAGTGTCTCTCGGTTGGGCCTCTGACTTTTGATTTTGGCTCAGGTCATGATCTCAGGATTTTGGGATCAAGCCCCACACTGCACTCTGCCCTCAGCGTGGCATCTGCCTATCTCTCTCCTCTTGCATGCTCACTCTCCCTCTCTCTCAAAAATAAATAAATAAATAAAATCTCTCTTAAAAAAAAAAGGGAAGACATAAAGAGGCTAAGAAAGTGAATACCTGGCTTTTTTCATCTTGTTAATAATAAGTGGATAAGGAAAAGGAGTTCTGGAATGGCTCCTGGGTAGACAAAAAAAAAAAAAAAAAAAAAAAAAACCAGAACCCACATATTTTATTTGCCTTCCATCTGCCAAGGTTCTTTTTTTTAATCTGTGAAGCAGAGTTGAATTATATTTATTTTTGTTGCTTTTACACAGGTAATCACATATTTTTTTTGTTGGTTCATTAATCATGCATTATTTTACTAGGTTTTCAAAAACTCATGCATTCATGCTTTTCTATAATCAACTGTACTTGGTCATGCTGTAACTTTTATCATGTACTGTTGAATTAAATCTTTTTAATTAATTTAAATTTAATAAATTTATTTAATTAAGTCAATTAAATCTTTTGGAGATTTTTTTTTTTTTGCACCCAAATTCAAGGTGAGATTAATCTACAACTTTTTTCTTAACCTTTTATTGTCTAGTTTTCACATCAATATTATACTAGTCTTATTAGAATAATTTGCTGATTTCTTTCTTCTATTCCCTGGAGAAAAATCAAAGATTGTTGATTTGGAAAAAAAAAAAAAATTTGAAAGTAAACAGATTTTTTGGTAGGCTAATTTGCCATCAAATGCTTTCCCTTATTTTGGAACTTAGGCAATAAGACTACCAGGAAAGGTTGTTAACAGCCCTTGGCCCCAACCAGTGAACCTAGCTATGGTTCCTTATCAATTCACCACATTTAATGCCCATTAGTCTACAGGAGCCAATTTCTTGTTCCTCCAGACAGTGTCCTGTGTCAGATACAGAAAAATAATGGCTCAGCTTCATCTACAACTTTGTGTTTCTATTCTGTTTTTGTTCTGTAGAAATATTTACCTTGTTCTAGAACCCAAATATATATTTTTGGGTTTTTTCTCCTGTTTTCATATTTTATAGATCGTTACTATTTGTGCTGAATCCAAAGACTGTATATAAATACATGTGCAATCTTGATCAGAAGCTCAAAAGCATTCTTTGAAAATGTGGTCTAGCTTAGCCTGTGAGATTTAGCTCTTGCATATCTCCATCCTGGGCTCCTACCAGTTTCTTTCTTATTTCTTTTTGCCTTAATTTTTTTCTTCCAAGATTTTATTTAAATTCAGGTTAGTTAACATATAGTGTAGTGCTTGTTTCAGGAGTAGAATTAAGTGATTCATCACTTACATACAACACCCAGTGTTCATCCCAAGTGCCCTTCTTAATGGCCATCACCCATTTAGCCCATCGCCCTACCCAATTCCCCTCCAGCAACCCTCAGTTTGTTCTCTGTAGTTAAGAGTCTCTTACAGTTTGCCTCCCTTCCTGTGTCTATCTTATTTTTCCTTCCCTACCCTTATGTTAATCTGTTTTGTTTCTTAAACTGCACATGTAAGTAAAATCATATGATATTTCTCCTTCTCTGATTGACTGATTTCACTTACCATAATACACTCTAGTCAAATGGCAATATTTCATTCTTTTTGATGGGTGAGGAATACTCCATTTATGTATATACCACTGCTTTTTACATTCATCAGTCAATGGACATTAGGGCTCTTTCCATGATTTGGCTATTCTTGATACTGCTGCTATAAACATCAGGGTGCATGTGGCCCTTAAAATCTGCATTTTTTTATCCTTCGGATAAATACCTAGTGGTGCAATTGGTAGTTCTGTTTTGAACTTTTTGAGGAACCTCCATACTGTTTTCCAGAGTAGCTGTACCAGTTTGCATTCCCATCAACAGTGTGATACAGTTTCCCTTCTCACTTCCTCATCAACATCGATTATTTCCTGAGTTGTTAATTTTAGCCATTCTGACAGGTGTGAGGTGGTACCTCATTGTGATTTTGAGTTATATTTCCCTTGTGATGAGTGATATTGAGCATTTTTCTCCTGTCTTAATATTTATATCTTTCATCCATTTTCCAATTTACTTTATATTTATTTTTGTAAGAAAATGGTCCAGTTTTCCCAACACAATTTCTTTATTTTTATTATTATTTTATTAACATATAATGTATTATTTACTCCAGGGGTACAGGTCTGTCCCAACACAATTTCTTGAAGAGACTGCTCTTTTCCCATTGGATATTCTTTCCTGCTTTGTCAAAAATTAGTTGATCATATAGTTGTGAGTCCATTTCTGGGTTTTTCTATTCTGTTCCACTGATCTATGTGTCTGTTTTTGTGCCAATATCATACAGCCTTGTTAATTACAGCTTTGTAATTCAGCTTGAAGTCTGGGATTGTGATAGCCTCCCACTTTGCTTTGCTTTTTCAACACTGCTTTGGCTATTTAGGGTCTTTTTCTAGTTCCATATGAATTTTAGGACTGTTATAGTTCTGTGAAAAATGCTGGTGTTATATTGACTGGGATTGCACTGAAAGTGTAGATTCCTTTGGATAGTATAGATATTTTAACAATATTTGTTCTTCCAATCCATATGCATGGAATGTTTTTCCATTTCTTCGTGTCTTTCTCCATTTCTTTCATAAGTGTTCTATAGTTTTACCCATATAGATCTTTTACTTCTTTGGTTAGGTTTATTCCTAGGTATCTTATGGGTTTTGGTACAATTGTAAATGGGACTAACTCCCAGATATCTCTTTCTGCTGCTTCATTACTGGTATATAGAAATGCAACAGATTTCTATACATTTATTCTATCTCCTGCAACTTTGTTGCATTCATGTATTAATTCTAGCAATTTTTTGATGGAGTCTTTCAGGTTTCCTACATCATGCCATGTGCAAATAGGAAAAGTTCTTCCTTGCTGATTTGTATGCCTTTTATTTTTTTATTGTCTGATTGTGGAGATTGACTTCTACTACTATGTTAAATAGTAATGGTAAGAGTGGACATCTTGTCTTGTTCCTGACAGTAAAAGAAATGCTCTTGGTTTTTTCCCACTAAGATGATATTAGTTGTGGGTCTTTTCTATATGACCTTTATGATGTTGAGGTATATTCTTTCTATTCCTACTTGTTATTAATATATATTTGGCTGCTTCCAAGTTAGGGGCACAAATATTTACAATTGTTAGATCTTGCTGGATAGACCCCTTTATTATGATATAGTACCCTTCTTCATGTCTTGTTACAGTCTTTGGTTTAAAATCTAGTTTACCTGATACAAGTATGACTACTCCAGCTTTCTTTTGATGTCCATTAGCATGACAAATTGTTCTCTACCCCCTCACTTTCAATCGGAAGGTGTCTTTAGGTCTAAAATGAGTCTCTTATATGTAGCATATCCATGGGTCTTGGTTTTTTAATCATTCTGATACCCCAGGTCCTTTCACTGGAGCATTTAAATTCAGAGTAATTACTCATGAATAGGAACTTGTGCCAATGTATTACCTGTAAAGTCACTGTTCCTAAAGATGGTCTCTGTTCCTCTCTAGTCTTTGTTACTTTTGTCCTCTCTTTCCCACTCAAAGAGTCCCCTTCGAGGTTTAGTGTCCACAAACTCCTTTAGTTTTTGCTTGTCTTAGAAACTCTTTATTTATCTCCCCTTCTATTCTGAATGACAGCCTTGCTGAATATAGTATTCTTGGCTGCATATTTTTCCCATTTAACACGTTGAATATATCCTGCCACTCTCCTCTGGTCTGCTGCTAACCATATGTGTCCATCCTTGGAGGTTAAAGAACTTTTGTCCCTATCTGCTTTCAGAATTCTTTTTATCTTTGCATTTTGCAAGTTTCACTATGATATGTCTTGGTGCTGATCTGTTTTTGTTGATTTTGAGGGGAATTCTCTGCCTCTTGGACTTGAATGCCTATTTTCTTCCCCAGATTAAGGACATTCTCAGCTATAATTTGATCAAATAAACCTTATCCCTCCTTTTTTTTCCTGCTCTTCTTCTTCTGGGACTCCTATGATAGGGATATTATTGCACTTCATGGAATCATGGAGTTCCTTAAGTCTATATTCATAATCTAATAGTCTTCTTTCCTTCTTTTTGGCTTCATTATTTTCCATAGTTTTATTTCCTATATCACCTATTCAATCCTCTGTTTCTTCCATCCTCATTGTGATTACACTTAGTTGGTTTTGCATGTCAGTTATAACATTTTTTATTTTGGCCGACTAGTTTTTAGAGTTTTTATCTCTGCAGCCAGGGTTTCTCTGGTGTCTTCTATGCTTCTTTCAAGCACAGCTAACATATCCTTAAGACTGTGGTTCTAAATTCTTATTGCAATATATTGCTTATCTATTTTTAGCAAATTGCTGGCTGTTATTTCTTCTTCATCTTTCTTTTAGGGAGAATTCCTCCGTCTTGTCATTATGTCTAGATTTCCGTCTTTTGCATGTTATGAAGCCTTGTTATGTTTCCTGCTCTTGAGAGTAATACTTTATTAAGAAGGGATCATATATTGGAGGTTCCTCAAGATGTTAAAAATAGAGCTGCCCTTCAACCCAGCAATTGCACTACTAGGTATTTACTTCCAAAGATAACAGATGTAGTAAAAACAATGGGCACATGCACCTCAGTGTCATAGCAACAATGTCCATGAGAGTTAAACTGTGGAAGGAGCCGAGATGACCTTCAACAGATGAATGGATAAAGAAGATGGGGTTCATATATACAATGAAATATTACTCAGCCATTGGAAAGGATGAATACCTACCATTTGCATCAGCATGGATAGAACTAGAGGGGATTATGCTATGTGAAATAACTTAAGCAGAGAAAGATAATTATTATACGGTTTCACTCATATGTAGAATATAAAGAATAGCATGGAGGACTATAGGGAAAGGGAGAGAAAACTGAATGGGAAGAAATCAGAGAGGGAGACAAACCATGAGAGACTCTGGACTCCGGGAAACAAACCGAGGGTTACAGAAGGGAGAGCGTGGGGGGTGGTAATTGGGTGATGGGCATTAAGGAGGGCACGTGTGGTGATGATCATTGGGTATTATATGCAACTAATGAATCGCTGAACACTCCATCAAAAACTAATGATGTACTATATGCTGGCTAATTGAACATAATAATAATAATAATAATTTAAAAAAAAAGAAGGGATCATACACTATTTGGGGCCTGGCACTTCAGGAAGTGTTGCTGGTGTATACTGTGTGCATTCTGCTATCGTGTTTTGGCTGTTCTTTCCCACAGGTCAGTCAGTTGTCTGCAAATTTCCTCCTTGCTTGCAGTGGGGAGTGTTTGGAACTTTAGCTACATGTGCTCTGATTTGTTGGTTAAAATAAGCCTGCTACATTCTCTTCCTCTAATTTTGCAGATTGTTCTCTTAATCCTCAGACTTATTTCCTAGGTGTTCAAAATGATTTGATGTTGATCTAGCTGTGTTCGAGGGATAAGGCAACACCACAGTCCCCCTACTACTTTGCCATCTTAAATCCTCTCCAGTCTTATTTCTTTATGCTTCATTTCAATTCACCTACATTTGGTTCCTAAATTGCTAGTCTTTCCAGCCTATGGATTTTTAAATATTTTCTAACCTGGCCTGGAGTCGTCCCTCATCCATCCATACAGACATGTCTATCAGCAGACCATTATCATCTTACTAAGCAACCACTCAATTTCAGCTTTAACTTACAAGTCAATTCTCAAAAAAGGCTTACTTCCCCACCCCATTCCCGCTTAGTCTGAACCCCAATTGCACACCCCTCTTCACAATGTATCACAATTGTAATAAATTTATCACAATTGTTAATTAAATTTATCACAACTGTAATTAAAACTATTTGGTTAATTTGTTTATTGATGTCTAACTGTAAAACCTAGTGAGGTTTTATCTCACTGTCCTGTTCATTTTATCCCCAACATCTAGCACATTGTCTAATGCATAAAGAGAACTCAGTAAGACTTTATCAAATTAGTGATTTACTCTTATTTCCATTCATAAAATACATTCAATTGCTCAAATAAGATGGATCTATAAAATTAAGGCTAAAATAGATTTGGGATTAAAAAATCAGATAGCAAAGAAGGAATGCTGATAGTAAATATGAATCACCACTTGCTGCCAAATAAGTTCAAGTTTAAGAATTAAGCCTTTTATACATATCACAGTTGTATCATTGAGAATTCAGAGCCACTATTTATAATTCTTACCTGACAGTATGAGATTCTATGCTACATGTTACTAAAAATAGGCAAATTATTAGTCCTTAATGATTAAAAATGAATTAAAACAGATACCTGACAAGACAAAATAAAATCATTCTCATTCAGTTACACGTTCTTAAATGGGAAAAAAAAGAAATGGACGCATAGCTTAAGACTGGCGAATTTCTACAAACAAATAAGTCTCTACATCAATCAGAACTGCTACTGTCAGCAAAATAAAAAATAACAAGTGCTGGTGAGAATGTGGAGAAATTATAACTCTTGTGCACTGTTGGTGGTAATGTAAAATGGTGCAGACATTCTGAAAATAGTATGGAGGTAACTTAAAAACAGAATGACTATATAATCTATCAATTCCACTTCTGGGTCCAAAAGAACTGAAAACAGGGTCTTAAAATGATATCTGTACACCAATGTTCATAGCAGTATTATTTATAGTAACCAAAAGGTGGAAATAATCCAAGTGTTTCTCAAGGGATGAAAGGTTAAACAAAATGTGGTATATACATTTATTATGGAGTAAATGCTTGTATTTCTCCAAAGTTCATATGTTGAAACTCTACCAAAGGGATGATATTAGGAGGCAGGCCTTTGAAGGGTAATTAGGATTAGAAGAGATGATGAGGATAGAGCCCTAATGAATGGAATTAGTACTTTTTTTTTTAAGATTTTATTTATTTATTTGACAGACAAAGGTCATAAGTAGGCAGAGAGGCAGGCAGAGAGAGAGGAGGAAGCAGGCTCCCTGCTAAGCAGAAAGCCCAATGCAGGGCTCGACCCCAGGACCCTGGGATCATGACCTGAACCGAAGGCAGAGGCTTTAACCCACTGAGCCATCCAGGCCTGGATGGCTCTTATAAAAGTCACAAGTGAGCCTGTTTTCTCTCTGCTCTCTTCATGTGAAAATACACTGAGAAGCTGGCAGTGCACAATCCACAAGAAGGCCCTCACTGGAACGCAACCATGCTGACACCCCGATCTCAGACTGCCAGCCTAACTATCAGAAATAAATTTGTTGTTTATAAGTCATCCAGTCAATAATATTTTTAATATTGTAACCCAAGATAAGACCAAAATTGGCACCAAGAAGTAGATGGGCTGCTTTAACAAATACCTAAAAATAGAGAAGTGGTTTTGGAACTGATAATGAGCAGAAACTAAAAAAGTTTTGAAGTACATAATAAAACAAACCTACACTGCCATAAATAGACCATTGAGGAAGATTCTGATAAGAGCTCAGACTCTTATCAGCTCCTTATCAGTCTCTTATCAGCTCCTGGACTTTTGTTTATTTGGGAGTTTTTTGATAACTGATTCAATTTCTTTGCTGGTTATTGGTCTGTTCAAGTTTTCTATTATTTCTTGTTTCAGTTTTGAAGTTTATATGTTTCTAGGAATTTATCCATTTCTTCTACATTGTATAATTTGTTAGCATATAGTTTTTCATAATAGTCTCTTACAATTGTTTGTATTTCTGTGGTATTGGCTATTATCTCTCCCCTCTCATTTGTAATTTCATTACTTGGATACTTTTGCTTTCCTTTTTGATAAGTCTGGCTAGAGGTTTCAACTTTATTACATTTTTCACAGAACCAGCTCCTGGTTTCATTAATCTGTTCTACTGAGGGTTTTTTACTTCTATATCATTTCTTTCTGCTCTAATATTTATTATTTCCTTCCTTCTGCTGGCTTTAAGCGTCCTTTGTTGTTATTTTTCTAGTTCCTATAGGTGCAAAGTTAGGTTAAGATTTTTTTTTTTTTTTTTTTTGGTTCTTGAGGTAGGCCTGTTTGCTATATACTTCCCTTTTCAGACTGCATTTGCTGCAACCCAAAGGTTTCATGCCATTGTGTTTTCATTTTTATGTATTTTTTTTTTTTTATCTCTTTGATTTTCTGGTTGAACCTTCTGGTTGAAACTTAACATTCATTGCTAAGTAGCATGTTGTTTAACCTCCATGCATTTGTGGTCTTTCCAGAATTTTTCTTGTGGTTGATTTCTAGTTTCATACCATTGTGGTCAGAAAAGGGGTATGGTATGATTTTAATCTTTTTGTATTCATAGAGTCCTGTTATGTGACCCAATATATGATCTATTCTAGAGAATGTTCCATGTGCACTTGAAAAGTACTGCTAGAAGTGATAAACAAACCCAGTAAAGTCACAGGATACAAAATCAAAATAGAGAAATCTGTTGCATTTCTACACAATAATAATGAAGCAGCAGAAGGAGAAATTAAGAAAGCAATACCATTTACAACTGCACCAAAACAACAAGATACCTAGAAATAAACCTAACCAAAAAAGGTGAAGAACCTGTTCTCTGAAAATTATAAAATACTTATGAAAGAAACTGAAAATGACATAAAGAAATGAAAAAACTTTCCATCTTCATAGATTGGAAGAACAAATATTGTTAAAATATGACTATACTATCCAAAGCAATTTACACATTCAATGCAATTCCTATAAAAATACCAATAGCATTTTTCACAGAGCTATAATAAGCAATCCTAAAATTTGTATGGAACCACAAAAGACTTTGAATAGACAAAGCAACCCTGAAAAAAGAAAAGCAAAGCTGTAGTGATCAAACAGTATGGTACTGGCACAAAAACCAATGTATAGATGAATAGAACAGAATAGAAAACCCAGAAATTAATCCACAACTGTATGGTCAATTAATGTTCAACAAAGCATAAAAGAATATCAAAAGGGAAAATACAGTCTCTTACCAAATGGTGTTGGAAAAACTGGACAGCACCATCCAGAAGAATGAAACTAGCTCACTTTCTTACACCATACACTCACAAAAAAATTCAAAATGGAAGAAAGGCCTAAATGTAAGACAGGAAACCATAAAAATCCTGGAGGAAAGCAAGGGCAGTAACCTATTTGACATCAGCTATAGCAACTTCTTTATAGATAAGTCTCTTGAGACAAGGGAAGCAAAAGCAAAAATGAACTACTGGGACTTCATCTAGACAAAAACTTCTGCACAGTGAAGGGAACAATTGACAAAACTAAAAGCTAATCTGTGGAATGGGAGAAGATATTTGCAAATGACGTATTTGATAAAGGGATATTATCCAAAATCTATAAAGAACTTACAAAATTCAACACCCAAAATGAATAATCCAATTAAAAAATGGGCAGAAGACATGACAGACATTTTTCCAAAGATGTTCAGATGGCCAACAGGCACATGAGAAGATCTTCAACATAACTGATCATCAGGGAAATATAAATCAAAACTATAATGAGATTTCACCTCACACCTGTCAGCATGGCTGACACAACACAAAAATCAATAGGCATTGGCGAGCATGTGGAGAAAGGGCACCTCTCATGTGCTGTTGGTGGGAATACACACTGGTACAGACACTCTGGAAAACAGTATGGAGGTTCTTCAAAAAGTTAAAAATAGAACTACCCTACAATCCAGGAATTGCACTACTATGTATTCACCAAGAGAATACAAACTATATATTCACCGAGAGAATACAAAAATACTAATTCAAAGGGATATAGGCACCCCATTGTTTATAGCAGCATTATCTACAATAGCCAAATTATGGAAACAGCCCAAGTGTTCATAGAGTGATGAATGGATAAAGAAGTGTGTGTGTGTGTGTGTGTGTGTGTGTGTGTGTGTGTCTACACACACAGTGGAATGTTATTCAGCCATAAAAAAGAATGAAATCTTCCCATTTGCAACAACATGGATGGAGCTAGAGAGCATTATGCTAAGCGAAATAAGTCAGAAAAAGACAAATAACATATGATTTCACGCATATGTGGGTTTTTTTTAAGATTTTATTTATTTATTTGACAGACAGATCACAAGTAGGCAGAGAGGCAGGCAGAGAGAGATGGGGAAGCAGGCTCCCTGCTGAGCAGAGAGCCCAATGTGGGGCTTGATCCCAGGACCCTGGGATCATGACCTGAGCCGAAGGCAGAGGCTTTAACCCACTGAGCCACCCAGGCGCTCCGCATATGTGGATTTTAAGAAACAAAAGAAACAAGCAAAGGGGGAAGAAAGAGGGAGGAGTGCAAGCCAAGAAACAGACTCTTAACCAATAGAGAATAGACTGATGGTTACCAGACAGGGAGGTATGTGGGGGTATGGGTAAAATAGGTGATGGGGATTAAGGACTGCATTTGTGATGAGCACCAGATGTTCTACAAAAGTGCTGAGTCACTACATTGTACACCTAAAACAAATATTAACTATATGTTAAGTAACTGGAATTTTTTTAAGTACTTTAAAAAATAAGCAGAATTTAAAGATTTAGAAATTATTAGCCTATCCATATTATTAAAAAATGAGAATATTAAGATTGCAGCCAAGCAAACCTTTGATAAGAACATTAGTATAAATCAGCCATCTGAACAGAAGCCAGGAACTATTTCAAGACAACTGAAGAATAACAAGGTAATTAAAAAATGACACCCAAATCAAATTAGACACCATCAGGGCTGCCACTCCCATCAGAGCCCAGCATATAAGGGCCTGGGAGATGAGGTAGATTCAAAGGAGGGGGCTACCTATCCAGTCAGACAGGCCAGGATGTCTCTGCCCTGTGCCTCAGGGACTGGATCCCGCAATGAGCTTAGTTTGGGCTATACACAGTGGAGCCATGAGTGGCAATGGCTACCTCAACCTAGACTTAAAGGATGTGTTTGCCCATTGGAACTACAAGCTAGGACCCCAGACCAAGAGAGCTAGAGGTACAGGGCAGAGAGCCCTGAAGAGCCACAAGGCCCAGACAGAGAGCTGTTGTAGGAGTAAAGCCACTGGAGAACCACTGTAGGGGTGTCCTACTAAGCCTTGGGGAGAAAACTGCCACCCAAGTGGAACTGGAAGATAGAGCATCAAACCAGAAACTATTATACTTGAGCCTTAAGGTTTATTACTGTCTGTTCTGTTGGTTTTAGGTTTACTTGGGATCCATTACCCCTTTCTTGCCTATTTCTCCATCTTAGAACAGGAATGTCTATTCTACGCCTGTCCTACCACCATACTTTAGAAGCACATTTGGTTTTATAAATTCACAGCTGTAGAGAATTTTGTATCAGGATGAACCAAACCTTGAGTCTCACTCATACCTTATTCAGATATTTAGGTAAGACTGGATTTAGACTTCAGAGCTGATTGATGCTGGAACAAGTTAAGACTTTCAAGGTTATTGAGATGGGATAAATATATTTTGCATGTGAACAGGACAGGAATGTTGGAAGCCAGGAATGAAATGTTATGGACTGCATGTCTGTCTCCTCTCAAAATTCATATTTGGAAATCCTACCACCACTGGGATAATACTAAGAGGTAGAGACTTTGGAAAGTAATTGGGTTAAATGAGGTCGTGAGGGTAGAGCAAATATGAAGAAACCAGTATAGGGAGAGAATCAGAATCTAATGTTGAGGAAATCCTCATAGCGTCTAAACCTGGATTCCAGCTATCCAGAGCCACCGCCAACACTGTTCTTGAAATCTGGCGTTGTGACTTACCTTGTCTCACCTGAACTGATAATATTCCTTGAATTAGAAAGAGAGCTAAGAATTATGACTTACTCTACCCTGCTTGATGACAGGGCTGGAACTGTTGCTTTGATGGCAGACAAACATCTTAAGAAGGGGCAACTAGGGAGTTACCTTCCAACATCCATAGTTGATATGGCACACTGCTATCCTCTCTTAAGAATTATTAATGTGTGGTAATAAAAACACTTTATGTCTATGATTCACTTTATAGTTTTTAAAACATTTTTCATACTTACTTCCCCAAGATACTCACCTATAAACAGTTAAAACAGATAATTAGCAAGCCAAAACAGAAGGGTCTGTCTTGAAACCCACTTTTCCCTACCATCCACCCACCCATTCAGACATTTTTTTCCACAGAATTATGCTTCTGATTACTGATCTCATAGAGATTCAGAATACCGACTGCTCAGTAAATGTTCCTGGTTTCACAGACAGAGGGATTTAATTTCTCATACAACTCAAGTATCAATAGCTTACTTTTAAATCAAGCAAACTTCTATTCTCTCTGGTCATCTGGACTTCTTATTTATTTTGTTATCTCCAAACTCTGATACATATTAAAGATAATTTAGAATAGTGATATGACATTTTTTTCTCCCCCAAGGTTCAGAATAAAGTCATAAACAAATTTAACCCAATAAGTACTCAAAATTTAGATAGTGAATAAGTTTTTAAACTTCTCACAGAAATTACTCCCTTGTTTGCATTTATACCACAGGCAATTAATTTGACTAAAACAAATACTCTTTGATGACCATCAAGCAAAAAGCAGAGCAATTTCATATGATAGAATTATTATTGGCAGGGGAATATTATGCAAATTTGGTATTGCCAAACAAGATCAAAAAGGCTTCTGATTGTAAAACATCAAAGGCTTCAGGCAACTCCTTCCTCAGAGAAAAGCCTAAAATATTGGAGAACCCATTTATAGCATTACATTAAGGAATGATTTTAATGATGGCCTCCTGAGATAACAGACTGAAGTGAAATTTCAGAATTGCACTAAATCAATTCCATGGACTGCTTAGTTAGGGAAATGGTTCACACTAAACATCTGTCACTCAAGCCCATATACATTATTTTTAAATGCATGGTATTGGGAAAAGTATATGATTTGTAGTTAGTCCCAGTTTGTTCAATTACTAGACATGTGACCCCAAGTTATTTTCAACATTTCTGAACATTTTTTTCCTTTGTTAATACATTTTTGTGAGAATTGAAGGAACAAACTATGGAGAAAACAACCATAAATTTATAAATATGAATTTCTATATTAATGTTAGTTACTATTATCTAGGCTATATTTTTCTGAAGTAACAGATAAGAACAACTTTTTTAAACTTCCTTACTGGAATTAAACAGGTTATAAAGTATTTTGGAATTCTGTTTTTAATAGAAGTCAATAAATGCCTGAAACATACACATACACACACACACACACACACACACAGAATATGCAAAATTAATGTTCAAACAAAGTAGCAAAACCCTTGTTTACTATTTTATTATCTCCCTGTATACCTGATATATATATATATATATATATATATATATATATATATGTATTCTTGCCAAGCACTTAACTTTAAGTCAATACACCTGTCTCACACATTTCTCCTAGTCTTATGCGAGCTTAACATATCTAAGAATTAATACTGCTGGGGAAGTACCAGAGAGAAGAAGCATATTTAGTTTTTATTAATATGTGATACTCTGGAGCTAAATAGTAACTGCTAACAATCCTGCTTGAGTCTTGGCAAAAGGGCAGTACAATGATAAACAAGGTCAAATAGAATTTAACTACCTGTTTTCTTATACTATGTGACAAGAATATAAATTCTATTTCTAATTATTGATAGAGAAAAAGATATAGGAGTTAAAATGGGTCAAAGTATAGAGTAGCATGTAGATTATATGTTTGTTTCATTTTGTAATAAAATAAATCCACTGTGTTAAGATCTTAATACTTCATATATTTGGATTCTTATCAGTAAATATTGTATGTTAGTATTTGTTAAAGAGAGTGTTCTTCACCAAAAAATGGTATAGTATTAAAATCTAAGTCTGTCCCTCCATGAAGTCAATAAAAACACTGGCAAACATGTTCATCAGCTTCTTTGGAATTGTGGAAACAACCAGAAACTTTCAGCAACTAAGATAATATATAATCAAGAAAAACTGGGAATGGTTGGTAAAAAATGAGAGCTTTATGGTATTTGATCCTACTCTCATCCCATTCCTCAATAACTGGCTCAGATTTGGCCCTGAAGATAACAACTCACATTCCCAGTCAGACAGCAATACCAGAGAGAACAGAACAGACTCCATTTACAAGGAAATGTGGGTATTCTGTTGACCTGTCTGGTGCTCCTTAGATCAAAGGGCTGGCCTTTATCCTGCCTAACTCGGGATGTTCACAGTACTGAGTTGGTTATCTGAGGAACGGTGACTGTCAAATTTACAAGGAAATATATTAGTCATATCTGCCAAAGAACAATGGATGATAGTTTGGAAAAATAACAGACTAACCAAAAATCTTGAGAAGAAAGGTTGAGAAATGAAATGCTTTGAGGAATAAGGGTTTTAAAAAGATCCAAGATGTTACTGGTAATCGAGGAGGCCATGTTCATACACAGACTGTGCACATATTCAGTAAAGACATGAAAAGCCCCTATATGCTGAGCTCTGGCTTTCTTCAGGCTTGTACAAGCAGGAAGTAAAGGCTGAGGTAGAGCTGTAAAATTCTTGGCTGACTGTCAAAGGTATGCCCAAACTCACTCATAGAGCCCATCTGAAAAACTGGGAGATTATATTTTAGTTCCAGTCATTTAATGAAGTATTTTTCCAATCACCAGTTGATCAATAAGTTAACAGAACAGAATTCATTGGCCAAACATGATAAAGAATACCTATTTTACAAAATTAGTTTAGAAAAGCCACCAAACAACCACCACTACAAAAAAGCAGCAACAAGAAGCCCAGCAAAAAAAAGAAAATATGATTTCCAAATTTGCATGATCATAACATTCAAAATGCCCATTTTTAAATTACCAAAAAATATTTAATTATCTTTTTAACAAAGGGACAAGAGATTTTAAAGGCAAATATAGAAGTTTACAGAGTTGTGAATAAAACTTAGTTCTTAATATTGGGAGGACTAGGTTTTCTTAAGCAAAAAGCCCCCTTTTTAACAAAAACTGCAAGGCATGGTGCCCTTGGGTGGCCTAGTCAGTTATGTGTATGCCTTTGGCTCAGGTTATGATTCCAAGATCCTGGGACAGAGCCCCACATGAGGTTCCCTGCTCAGTGGGGAATTTGCTTCTCCCTCTCCCTCTGCCCTTTCCACTGCTCCTGTGTGCACTCTCTCTCTCATAAATAAATACAATCATAAAATTTAAAAAAAATACTGCAAGGCATGTAAAACAAAACAAAAAGAAAATGTGGCCCATACAAAGCAAATAAAGAAATGAATAGAAAACTCTCCCTGAAAAATTTCAGACATTATTAGACAAAGATTTTAAAAAGCTATTTTAAATATATTTAAAAAACAAAGAAAGTCACGTTCACTGATGAAACGAAACCGTAAGAATGATAACTCATGGGGCACCTGGGTGGCTCAGTAGGTTAAAGCCTCTGCCTTCAGCTCAGGTCATGATCTCAGGATCCTGGAATCAAGCCCCCCCCCCCCCCCCCCCCCCCCCCCGCATCTGGCTCTCAGCAGGGGCCTGCTTCCTCCTCTCTCCCTCTCAGCCTGCCTCCCTTGTGATCCCAGAGATCAACTTGTGATCTCTGTCTGTCAAATAAATAAATAAAATCTTAAAAAAAAAAGAATGATAACTCACCAAACAGATACTATCAATAAAAGAAATAATTATAGAGAAAAATCAAATAGGTATATACTAACAATGAATGATCTGAAAAAGAAATTACGAAAACAATTCCATTTACAATAGCATCAAAAAGAATAAAATATTTAGAAATAAAACTAACAAAGAAGGAAACTTATACACAGAAAACTACAAAATACTGCTAAAAAACACAAATAAATGTAAAGGCACATCATGTTCATGGACTGGAAACTTTTATATTAGGACACCTATATTACAGATTCAACACAATCCCTACCAAATTTCCAACAGTATGTTTTGCAGACATGGAAAATTTTAGCCTATATTTATAGATGACATGATCTTTTATATAGAAAACCCTGAAGAATCCACAAAAAACTATTACATCTAATAAATGAGTTCACCAAAATTGTAGGACAAAAGAGCAACATAAAAATCAGTCATCAATATGCTAGCAGTAAACGATCCTAAAATGTAGAAAGAAAACAATTTCACATAGTAAAGTATTTTTAAAAAATACTTTTGAAAGAAATTAACCAAGATACGCCAAGACTTGAAACTGAAAACTACAAAACATTGTTGAAAGAATTTAAATAAATAGGAAAACATCCTGTGTTCACGGATTGAAAGACATAATATTGTTAAGATGGCAATAATTTCCAAATTTATCCATAGAGTCAATGCAATCCCTATCAAATGTCCAGTTTCCTTTTTTTTGCTAAAATGGACAAGCTGATTCTAATATTCACATGCAATTGCAAGGGGCCCAGAAAAGCCAAAACAATCTTGAAAAATAAAAACAAAGGTGAAAGATTCAAACTTCTAAATTTCAACACTTTCTATAAAGCTACTGGAATTGAAACAACAGGGTATTGGCATAAGAACAGACATATCAATCAATGGAATATAATTGAAAATCCACAAATAAACCAACACAATCAATTTTCAACAAAGATGCTAAGATTATTCAATGAGGAAAGAACAGCTTTCTCAAAATGGATGTAGGGTAACTGGATCTCCAACTGCAAAAGAATGAATTTGCACCCTTACCTCACACAACATATAAAAATAAACTCAAAATAAATGTTATGACTCAAATTTAAGAGATAAAACTGTAACATTCTTAAAAAGAAACATGTAAATCTTCATGACCTTGGATTAGGTAATGGTTTCTTAAACAGGATACCAAAAACATAAGCGAAAGAAAAAATAAACTGGATTTCATCAAAACTAAAAACTTTTGTGCATCAAAGGAAATTATCAAGTCAGTGAGAAAAAAAAAAAACTACAAGATGGAATAAAGTATTTGCAAATAATATATCTATTAAGGATCTAGCATATTAATATATAACAAACTGAGCTGTACAACAAAAAGACAACCTATTTAAAAACAGGCAGAATTTTTTGGGTGCCTGGGTGGCTCAGTGGGTTAAGCTTCTGGTTTCAGCTCAGGTCATGATCTCAAGGTCCTGGGATTAAGCCCCGCATCAGGCTCTCTGCCCGGCAGGGAGCCTGCTTCCTCCTCTCTCTCTCTCTCTGCCTGTCTCTCTGCCTACTTGTAATCTCTCTGTCAAATAAATAAATAAAATCTTTAAAAGAAATTTTAAAAAACAGGCAGAGTTTTTGAATAGACATTTCTCCAAAAAATATATACAAAAAGCCAATAAGTACATGAAAAGTATCTTCATTCATAAGGGAAATGAAAAATCAAACCACATGAAGCTACCATTTCATACCTACTAGGATGGCTATAATTTAAAAAACAACAGCAACAGAAAATAAAAAGCGTTGGCAATAATGCAGGCAAGCTGGAACCCTCATACACTGCTGGTGGGAATGTAAAACAGTGCAGCTGCTATGAAAAAAAAATGGTAGTTACTCAAAAGTTAGACATAGGGTTAACAGCAATTCCATTCCTAGATATATATCTACAAGAAATGGAAGCATTTATCACAAAAATTGTACAAAGTAATCAGAGCATATTATAGCATATCATTATTAATAACACCCACAATGTGAAAACAACCCAAGTGCCCACCAACCAGTGAGCAAATAAAGAAGATATGGTATATCCATGCAATGAAATATTATTCAGCTCTACAAAGGACTGCAGTCTTGAGACATGCTAAAACATAAATGAATTATTGGGGTTAATGTAGAGTATGAAATCATCTGTAATACCTAGCTTGCTAAAATGTAACACGGTGGCCGCTGAGGGCAATGGAAGGTTTCAGAGGAGGGAGTAGGCCTTTGGAATGCTGAGGCCTGCATGCCCACTCTGACACAGGAATGCTGTAGGAAATTGCCTTCCCTGAAGCTTTCTTACCACAAACAGCTGCCCTGTGAGCTAAAAGATGCATGTATTGCCCCCTACGCTGTGTTTAGCAGAACTCATAGAACATGCTGACCAGCACACTGTATCTTTCCTGTAATCAGACTCTTCTACTTTCTGTAAGATCCCTTGCCACACATCACTTGCTTGAGAAACAGAGTAATAAAGATTTATGATTAACCTGAAGTACCAACAAAGGTGAAAGAAAAGAAGAGCGAAGGGTCTTCTTTTCTGAGCAGTGACCCCCTTGCTTTCTTCTCTTTTTCACAGCAAAGTATGGAGTAATCTTTCATCCATCCGAACGGAGGATTGCTAGCCACTCCCAGCAATGAATCTTAAAAACATTATGGTAACTGAAAGAAGCCAGACATAAAATACTACATATTGTATGACTTCATTTATTTGAAATATTTAGAATAAAGAACTCCATTTATAGAAAGTCGATGAGTGCTTGTGAGTCGTTTGGGGAGAGGGAAGAATGGAATATGACTGCTAGTGACTATAAGAATATTTCTAGAATGAAGAAAACACTCCAGAATTAGATAGTGGTATTGGCTACACAATGAATAAACCAAAAAACACTGAATTGTATACTTTAAAATTATTAAAATAATGTATTTCGTGTTATGTGAATGTTCTCAATTTTTAAAATCTTAATATTCTTTATGTTTAAAAATTAAACATTAAAGTTAAATTAAGTCTAATATTAATGATAGGGAAGTGCATATGTTCTGGAACTTTTTTGTAGTATGGTTATACAGGTAGCATATTCTGGATCAGAGGTTCTGCTAAATACTTCTTCATATGTATACTTTTTCAAGATAGTTCTTACAGAAACTTGTCACTCTATTTTTATATTATTATTTTTTATTTTTACCCTTCCTTATTCTGAAGAGGGTTTCAAAAATTCATAAGGAGTAGGAGACCCTACTGTATCAAATTCAGCATCCATCAATAAGTGTGACAAAAGAGAGAAGCCACAAATACATGCCATATCTTGGTAGAGAAGAGTTCAAATTGTAGTTCATACTTACTGCTACATTAACTAGTCTAAGAATCCTAGCATTACTCCAATTTAGACACAACAATAGTACAACAGGCACATTTTGTTAGATGACTTCCCTATTTTTGACACAAAACTTTATTATATCAAGAAGTCATAATATTTTTAGAAAAAGACTATGACGAGAATTAATCTAAAGACATAAATATTTGCTTATTTAGATGTATTCATTCACATGAACTGAAATTTTCTATTGAAAATAATGCCAAAGGACATCTTTGCAAAATGTTATTTCCTAAACCATTATAATTTGTAGGCTAGACATTGGACATCTTCTTGGTTCTTAGAAGTCTCCTGAGAAGATGATCCCTGTCTTCTGAGAAAAAAATCATATGAGCAGCTCAATACAAATGTTGCCAGATCCCTCTTTCTCCATGATGAAGCTTATCCAAAGGTACTATTGGCCTAGTTTCAATTATTTTATACACTCAAGCAGAAGCTAAAACAGATGCTACTGTACACATAATTAGCCTTTGTAAAAGATTTTGTGGCTTCTCTCTTTTGTCACACTTCTTGCTCATTGTCTGACTCCCCAAACATATCAAGTGACTGATTGCTAGGCAACCAAGCAGTACCATCCAGAGAATTCTCCTAGCCATCTCAACAGATGCCATCTCATTTAGATACAATAGGGTTCAAAGCTTCAGAATTTGTTTATGTGACCCATAAGTCAATGTTATTTTGGTAGCGCATTTCTAATGAATAAACCATAAAGGTGGGTCACACTGAAAATGCTGATATTGAAACCTTTTATTATCAATACTTCATGATTACATTGTACATGTTAATAACAAAAAAATTTGGAAAACATGTAAATGATATTTAACTAATTTTAAAATAGCACTTTTGGGGGCACCTGGGTGGTGTAGTCCCTTAAGCATCAGACTCTTGGTTTTGGCTCAGCTCGTGATCTTAGGGTTGTGGGATCAAGCTCTGCAACTGGCTCCATGCTGAGCCTTCTCCTTCTGCCCCTCCTGGTCATGTGCTTGCTTGCTCTCTCGCGCTCTCTCTTTCGCCCTTTCTCTCTCCCTCTCTAAAAATAGATAAATATATCTTTAAAAATAAATAAATAAAATAAAATAGTACTTTTCTCATTCCTGACAAAAATGCTAATGCCATGTAGGATTTTTCCTTATTTGTTTAGAAAACATATAGTTTAGAATAATTTAATTAAGAAAATTGATAAATACTGTGTTCTCTAAGACTTAATACAGTAAATAAAGCACTTCTAAAACGTGAAATTGTCTGCTTTAGAGACCCAAGATGACTATGTTTCCCTAAAAGTGCGATTTTTCCCAATTGCTCCTAAGTTATCAAATTCAGCTGCTACCTCTGATTTGATTTTACTCTTCATATAATCGAGTATTACCTTCTGTGCAGTCAATCAACTCCTCTACAGGAGTTTTAGTTTTCTTTTTTGACATACCAGGTCTCTTTATAGACACCAATTGATGTTCAGATCAAGGAGAATTCAAAAAAATATATTTTGTAGTATTCTTTTAGTAAGCTATTTATAGCAATCCTTTGCAAAGATTGTTAGGACCTGTTAATATATGACAGAATCTTTTAATACACCATGTGAGCAACTACAAAATATTAAAGTAAATGACAGCATCTTTCTGAAAGATGACAAGCACAAATATTTAATTTTTCTCCCTCTGACTTTTGGGGTTCCTTTCCAAATCTTTAAAGAAATTGTGCTTTTAAAGCACTCAGTTGTCTCAAAAATAGGTTTCAACTCAGAGGTTACTCAAAGTAGACAAATGAGGCTCAAAATTCCAAAACAACAGATTGTCAGAAATAACCCACTGTGAAGACCTAATTTTTAATCAAAAAAGAATGAATTAACCAAATCTTAGAAACTTTCTCAGGTGCCAAACAAGAGAAAAACTGCATATGAAAAGCAAAATAGAAATGCCTTTCTTGTTGAACAAAAAGTAGTAATTACATATTTATTATAAAATAATTATGATGACTACACTTGCCCAATAAGGGTTACTGGCAACACCCTTTGACCTAATTTTTTATTTACTCAAAACAACCATATCAGTAGGGATGTTCTTCTATTTTAAGAAAGAAATCAAAGTTCAGAGAAACAAAGACCTCAGGATAAGAACATTGGCCATGTGATTCACAAATCAGTGGTTCTACATCTACACTTAAATCCTAATAGGCAATGAGATGAATTTAGAAATTCTTATGAAAAAGCTGTTCCTTTTTACTTAAAAATTCATAAATAATGTCACATTTTTCAATATTTAACATAATCTGGGTGCTAGAGAAGTTAAATTGCATCTTATAGCAGATATTAGAATAAATTAGGCAATCACTACTACATCAAAAATATACTAAGATATTTTGGAAAGGAACAAATTCATTACATCAAGGACTTCATGCTCCTCTGTAAACAGATTCACAAAGGGAAAATCAAATCAGAGATGCTCAAAATAAACTCGAGCAGTCAAGCAGTTTCATAATATCGCAAACCTGACTATGCACATTTTGTTTGCAGATTCGTGCCACCAGTATTCAAATCCTGTGTTGCAAACAAAAGTTACTTTATGAGGCCGAGACTCCTTTTCTGCCTTATTCAGATTCTATGTACCCTTTATGTAATAAAACCATCTGAATTTGGTTTCTTCTAGGTAGATCCACCTTCGATTAAAAGAGTTTACACTAGCATAAACATGGAATTAATATGTCTGAATTTTAAAGTTACCTGTACTTTAAAATTGCAGATTCTTTGGCAAAGCTAGGGTTAAAATTATTTCTATTGAGGTTTTTCTTTCAGTAAATCAATCACTGTAGAGCACGCCCAAACAAAGCTTTCTTTTCTCTTTCTATACAAAACCTGATGTGAGCTATAACTTAAAGTAGTGATGATCTACATTGAAATGGGGAGGCAAAAAATGCTCAACTGATTTTCTAAAAAGCATATTCTTACAATCAAAGAAAATCATCATCACATGACTTTACTTTTATAGACATATAGCTGCATCAAAAATCTCCAGAGTCCTATACATTCAGACTGAATTCACTTACTTCTGAATTTTGTGAACCTCTAAGATAGCGTGGAGAGAAGATTTAAAATAAGGGAAAAATTAAAGATGTACCGTAAGAACCTATATTAAAAACTGTCCTTTATAGGTCACAGCCAGACATCTGCTATTACCATATGGCTATTTCACTGGCACATACTTGATAGATACGAGAATATTTTAGTCTAATTCATTTTGCAAAATTTTAACAAAAGCTATCCTTTAAGCCTGATGTATAAGTAGGAAAACTAATTGGTTTATATATAGAAGCAGATCAGTTTTTTTATGTATTTCAAAAGTACAAAAATTTAATCAGTTTTTTTTTAATCTATATTAGAAAAATACTTTGAGTAAATTTGTATAATTTTGGACTTTGCTATCAAATTGGAGCTGCAAGTGGAATGTTTAAAGGAGGAAATACAGTACAAGAGAAGAGAAAGAAGGTAGTCTTAAAGTACTTTAGAGAATCAAGATAAACCCAAAGACCATCTTTATCATTTTTGGCAATTAATCACGTACTGCCCACAATATTTCCAGGTTGTTACACTGAACTATGGTTTGTCCATGTACTTTTAAACTGTTCATATTTTTCGTTTCTGAAATTTAGGGTAGCAATAGGTTGTGGTAATAAGGAAAACAAACTTTATTATGACTGAATAGAAATCTCAGCTTTATTACTTAACAACTGTGGCTTCAGATAAGTTCACTAAAATCTTTAGCCTTAGTTTGCTTTGCGGTTAGATAGGGATAATAACTACATCTACCACACAGGGTTTTTTGTAATGATTAAACTATAATACTATATATATGTTATGTATATAAATATACAAATTCGTTGACACAGTGTTAGACACATATATCAACATATAATATTGTTGTTGATGGTCTCAAAATTAGTAGCAGTAATACTGGTACTGTCTTGATATCAATCTATAAGCATATCAGAAATAAGAACTCTTTCTAATCAATAAAATCTCAAATTTATTACTTATAGTAGGAATAAGTCAAAAAAGTTGGTTGATTCACTGACTTTAGTAATACTGCTATTGTAACTTTTCAGAAGAAAGAATTATACACTCAGTCAATTACATATTAAGGCAAAAAAATATCTTCTTAAGTGTAATATATAGTAATTTGGATACACCCATTAGACATCCATTCAGAATTCAATTTTGGATCTTACCAAGATCAAATCAAAAGGTCAAAGAGAACCCTGTCAGCAACAAACAATATTTGGGCACTTAATGTATCCTATTTTGCTCAGGATTTCTTGCCTAAGGATTTCATCATGGATCATATTTTCAGCACATGTTCAAAAAAATTTTATGATAGATAAAATTTCCCACTCTCAGTATAGAATCACATTTTATGCACAGAAGACATTTTTCTATAGCTAAAGATTGATAGCTAATTAAAATTTTGACCATTATTTTGATGTAGAAGAATAAGTCACGTGTATATAAAGTTTAGAAATAGTTAAAGGCACATACATCTACAAACTAGGTGTGGTACAATACTAGAAATCCAAAGAATTTATTGATAAATATAATGCTTTGAAAATGAAGAAACTACTTAATATTTCATATGTTTTCTATATCTGGATAATTTGAACATATTTTAAAAGTTGATTCTTATCTTTATTGAGTTTAAATGCATTATGGAATCATGAGTCTGGAAAGTTTCATGAGAGATTATTCAACCGAACTCAGCCCATTCTATTTCATTCTGTTTATGCAGTCATTCTTACATTAAAACTTTGTGTCCAGGGATGGGCTAGGGCTTGGAAAAAAGGTGAATCCAGTGAAGAAAAAAGGCATATGAATTTAAAACAATAACACACTTGGTAAGTACCAAAAGGAATACCACATTGGTTGGGATATCTGAAGTGCTATCACTGGAGAGGACAGAAGTTAGCAATCAGTGAAGGCTTTAGAAATGAGGTAGAATTTAAATTGTGTCCATACCAACAAACAGAAAGTATGAGAGCTTTCCTATGGGGAAAAAAAATATGTACAAAAGCAAAAAGACATAAATAATTTAGAAGAAATGCAAGTAATGTGGCATTAATGAGTATATCTGATAAAGTAATGAGAAATGAGACTGGTCACTTGGAGGGAGGATACAATGAAGGGTTTCAAGTGCTTCCCAGTAAGAATGAATACTATGTTTTAAACATGGGATCATATCTGCATCTTGGAAATACACTTCTGGAATCATGGTAGGGGATGACTTCAAGAAAAGGAATCTAGTTAGGAAACTACTGTACTAGCTAAGGCAAGTATAAAGAGATAAGAGCAATAAGGAAGAGAGAAGAGAAAATATAATAGATGTTCAGGAGGTAGGCTCTATAGCAGTTAATGACTGGAGGAAAACAGAGAAAGAGAAATTGAAGACAGTATAAAAGTCCAGTTTTATAATATGAGTAACTTGGGGGCTGGTGATCATATTCATCAACAGTAAACGCAAGCTAGGGGGAAAAGCCAATAAAGTAAAATAGAACAAATACAGCAATATAAATAACAAAAACAAGAAAAAGGCCAAAAAAAATAGTTGTATTAATAAGAGCAACTAGTATTTATTGCAAACTTACTGTATGCCAAGGATTACAAAAAATTTTTCCATATTATATTTCATTCAATCAGGGGTGAGCTACAGTCAGAGTGTAAATCAGAGAGTGACTGACACTTACAGGTAGACCTCTAACAAGTAGTACCTTATGGGTTTTGGCCAAACATGTGGGTAACAATTTAGGCATTCTCAGGGTATTGTTTGATGGGCCTATCACTCTAAGCAATAGGAAGCAAAAGGAGGTAGCTAAAGTCCTAAAATAATACAAAGCATCAAGATAGGGAAATCAAGGTCAATCTCAAGTAAAAAATATAGGCACAAGTCTGAAAATTAAGAGCTAAAGCCAATAAGGAGTAGATCAGAAGTTTCAATAATACTCCTTGTTGACCATTAGCCACAGGATGTGACGATGATAGCAGCACAGGTAGAGGAAGCCACTGGTAAGTTAACAAAGAATTGTGGGCATGGGTACTTTTTGGAAATCTATTATTTGTTTCTAGCATAATTCCATTAGGGTCTAAGAACATATGGTGTATGATTCTTATTATTTTAAGTTTGTAAGGTTTATTTCATGGCCCAAAATATAGTTAAGGTTAGTAAATATTCCATGTACATTTCCAAAACAAAATGTGTATTCCTCTCTCTCCCCAACTCCCCACCCCATGTGTGTGGGAGGGTATGGGTATGCATGGAGGGGTCTGTTCTAAAATGTCAATTAGGTGAACTTATTTGCTATTATTCGTCTATATCCATGCTCACTTTCTATCTGATTCTTGTATCAGTTGATGGAATATCAAAATCTTCAACTTAAGTTGTGTATTTGTTTATTCTCTTAAATTCTATCAGCTTTTGTTCTTCTTTTAGATGCATACTTATTTATAATTGACAGGGCTTCTTGGAGATATGATCTCTCTGTGTCTTGTGAAGCTTTTCTTCGTTTGTGGTACTACTTCTTATTCCAAAGTCTTATTTGTCTGATACTGATATAACTACTGTAGCTTTCTTTTCCTTATTACCAGTATGTTATATATTTTTCAATCCTAATAGTCTCTTCTACCTTTTCTATTTTTAAAGTGGGTTTCTTATAAAGACTCCCTCTCTCTCTCTCTCTCAAATAAATAAAATCTTTTTTAAAAATCCCTATTTTGACTGCTTAACAACTCTACCATCACCACTCTTATCTAAGCCACATTCATCTCTTGTCCAGATTTTGTGATGGCTTTCTAATTGATCATCTTGCTTCTACCCTTACTCTCCATGGCCTTTGTATAACACAGGAACTAGATGATATTGCTAAAAATCAATCCAGATCACACCACCTCTTCTCAAAGTAAAAGCCAAAGTTCATGTAATTGCCAAAAATGCTCTGCATGATCTGTACCACCTTTAACTGAATGCTCAAGCCACTATAACCCTCTTCTTGTTCTTTCCAAGAATGCTCCTCTTTCAGGATCTTTATATATGGTGTTCTCTCTATTAAAGTACTCTTCCTCAGATCTACACTCTTACTTCCTTTGGACAAATTTCACCTTCTTAGTAAAGCCCTTCCAAACTACCTTATTTTATGAACTCTTTATTAGTACCAATCACCAGAATCTAAGTTCCATGGAAGTAGGTATTTTTGTCTATTTCATTTAATACTGTACCTCTAGAACCTAGAAAAGAATTTGTCATCAAGCAGATTCTTAATAAATAATTGTTGAATTCATAAGCATTTCTTTGTAAGATTTTATTTATTTATTTGAGAGAAAGAGAGATAAAACAAGCAGCGGAGCGGCAGAGGGAAAAGAATAAGCAGACTCTCCACTCCTGAGCAGGAAGCCCAATGTGGGGCTCAATCCCAGGACTCTGGGATCATGACGTGAGCCAAAGGCAGACACTCAACTGACAGAGCCACCCAGACACCCAACCCCTTAACGAGCATTTCCAAGGTGAGAAAAGGAACCAGGGAAAAGGGAGTGAATAACAACACAGAATAGACCACTATTATGGATATAATAAACCAGAGGTAGCAGGAGGTGATGGGGTACAGAGCACTAGAAAATGAATCAGTCTTGATACTCTTCCTCTATAATTGCAGTGTACAGACGCAGATAAATTTATAGGTAAAGAGTTGAAAAGTTGAGAGAATTTTTGTTGGGTAGCTCCTATTTTCCTCAGGGTCATTTGCTGAGATTTGGGCTGGGAAGGGCAGGGGTCAAAAGGATGCTCAGAAAGCCAAGATCACTCTTGTGTTCTCCTGGATTACATAAATTCTATAAATGAAAGTTAAGCACAAGTTTAAGGAATTATATTCCTATACACTAACCATGAAGCATTAAAAATAAAATCCTGTAGTGCAATTGTAGGGTCATAGGATAGCTCTATTTTTAATTTTTTGAGGAATCTCCACACTGTTTTCCAAAGTGGCTGCACCAACTTGCATTCCCACCAACAGTGTAAGAAGGTTCCCCTTTCTCCACCCAAAGATATAGATGTAGTGAAAAGAAGGGTCACCTGTACCCCAATGTTCATAGCAGCAATGGCCACAGTCACCAAACTGTAGAAAGAACCAAGATGCCCTTCAACAGACAAATGGATAAAGAAGATATGGTCCATATATACAATAGAGTATTATGCCTCCTTCAGAAAGGATGAATACCCAACTTTCATATCAACATGGACGGTACTGGAAGATATTATGCTGAGTGAAATAAGTCAAGCAGAGAGAGTCAAGTATCATATGGTTTTACTTACCTGTGGAGCATAAGGAGTAACACAGAGGACATCGAGATATGGAGAGTAGAAGTGAGATGGGGGAAATCGGAGGGGGAAACAAACCAGGAGAGACTGTGGACTCTGAGAAACAAACTGAGGGTTTTGGAGGGGAGGGGGTGGTGGGTTGAGTGGGCCTGGTGGTGGGTATTATGGAGGCCACCTAATGCATGGTACACTGGGTGTGGTGCATAAACAATGAATTTTGGAACACTGAAAAGAAAATAGGAAAAAATTTTAAAAAGTAAAAAGTAAAACCCTGAGGGGTGCCTAGGTGGCTCAGTTTGTTAAGGGTAGGACTCTTAATTTCAGCTCAGGTCATGATCTCAGGGTAATGGAACTGAACCCCAGGTCAGGCTCCACCCTTTGCATGGAGCCCGCTAGCTCAGGATTCTCATTCTCTCCCTCCCTTTGCCCCTCCCCCATCCCACTCCATCAAATACTACTCCCTCAGGCGCACTCTCTCCCTCTCTAAAAAAAAAAGTATAACTCTGGAATGACTGCCAATTTTATCTTCATGCTATCTATAACCTCAAAAATAAAAGCAATTTATTTTTATGTTGCTTATCTTGTCTTGTAGCTAAAATGTTTCAAGGTTTTCAAGCTTAAACACTGTTAAACACCAAATTTACTTGCATTCTATATTTAGAAGTTTGTCTAGTTAAGTTTATTAAATATTTGCTTTGCATTACTTACCAACTATCTTCAAGTGGAAAACATAAATTTAGCTATGAATAGGAAGGAGAATGACAAATTAATTTAACTAACTTCATGTCTGAATTCTTCATTTTTCATTAACAATTAGATTTGGTCAGGGCTGAAACTGACCTATCAGAATATCTCAAAATCAATATTTTTTTCCATTTTACAATCATTTTAGAGCTGTCATATTGGTGCAGCTACAGAATTTCTGGTTTTCCATACCCTCTCTGAAAGTTTTAGCAGGAGGACACAAAGATAACAGCACTTCCACTCTTGGGGGTCATATTGTTAATATTCCCTGGCAACCATGAATGACTTCATCTTTCAACCATGCTTGATTCTACCACAGATATGCAGACCTTGTCTTTCTATAGAGTAAATCCATATGTGACTTAATTAGAAAAATATAAGTAAATCTCTGTTATAGGTGATGTCTTTTCAAGAGGATATCAAGGAATCTAATGCTATTGGTTTTCTGCTTATTAAATGCACATAAAATGAATGTGTTTGCTTTTGGAGTTAAATAACAATGCTACAAAATAATCTGTATAAATCATATCCCTCTCTACTATACCTGCTAACTACAAAATCAATACCATGGATTTCCTGACACTTAAAATGGATAGATACATATTTACCAATCCTAATCAACCAGGTATGTAGGCTAAAGTAAAGTACACAAGCTCAGCATAAGAAGGAACAAACTAATCAACAGGAAATAATGAAGATATTTTGGTGATAGCAAAGAACAGAGACCCAAGAACACAGTACATTCCATGAGAACAGGATTTGGAGTCTGGTAATAGACAAATGGAGAAAACTTTTCACATTATCAGTCTCCAGCTGTGCAATTTAACAAATTACTAAACCAGTCTAAAACTCAGTTCCCTCATCCAGTATATGAAGATAAAGAGACCTACTTGACTGGTATGTGGATTAAATAAGTGTATATAATAACTGCTCAACGTTGACCTCACACCCAGTACGTATGTACCTTTTAGCAATTATCAGTTCCCTTTTTGCATTCTCAACCCTCAAAAATTTGGTTCAGAGACCATCGATCATTTTCTGCACAGATATTTAGCAATATAAATTGAACCAAGAATTTCCTTGCATTACCTAGGTAATAGGGTTCTAGATAAAAGTGATAACAATGTGGACATATTATTAACATTTTATAGATGGAGACACTAAGTTCAGAGAAGTTCAGTAACTAATAGGCAGTCACACAGCTAATTAATAGCAAAGCTAGAATTCATGACCTTATAATCAAAGAGTTCAGTTCAATATAATCTCAGGAATAGATCAAACATATATTTTTTATTTAATTAATTTACATATTGTCTCCCGCCCTCAAAAATTAAAAAAGTAACAAACCTCAGGATCCTGCTCCTCCTCACACTCAATCCCACCTGGGAAAATTAACTAGGAAATATAGTTTATAAGGCCTATCTGAATATGTCCCAACAGAACAGCACTTCAGGGACCATTAAGTCACAACTTCCTTATCACCTACCAACACTATCTTCTTGAATATATAAGCAAAAAAAAAGGGAATGACTATGCCCCTACTGCTATGTGATTTTTTTAATGTTACTCCTATTAAAACATCTAACAAAAATGAGATACACTATGCAAATGCTTGTATCTTTAATCCTTGATGTTTCTCCTCTGTAAATCAAGAGTAAAAGATATTTGGTTAACTGAGTAGGGAACATTTCAAAATAAAAACTTCACCCCAACAAAATATTTAACCTAGCTTTAAATGAAAATGTTCAACACAAACACTGATTAAAGAAATGTGAATATTCCATTAAGACATCTTAGTTGTTTTTATTAATAATAGTAGCTGCCATTTATTGTGGAACTATTATATGCCAGTCATTGACAACTAACTTGCCAGAGTAAACACAACTACTAAAAGGGAGAACTGGGAATTAAAACCAGTGCTGTATGACTCCAAAACTAATACTCTCACCACAAGGGCAATGTTTGTTTACACTATTTGGTTACCTAATAAACTGATAGGAAATTCTCCTCATCCACTCCTGACAATGCTACAACTAACATCTGTACAGATTGTTGATTTTGTTTTTGTTTATACACAACTGCTATGATGGCACTGCTATGATATATCATCTTATTTCATCTTAAGGTGTCCCAATTCTTTTTAAGAAAAAGCATCAGGGTATTTCTCTCTGGTTTCTGCTTCACAGATGAATGCACAGTGTTATGAATTCATCAACTTCCAGATAGTAAATATAAAAAGCCATAAAATTCTGCAACCTAGTACATATCACTTCCCAGGACGCATATTACAACCATATCTATGATGAAGCATCACCGATATTCACCAATTATCCACCCCCAGCAGAAATCATAAAATTAAGCAAATACATTCTAACCCAAGAAGGAAATTTTCTACAACATAAAGCAATTATCTGACTTGGCATTTGACCAGAATCCTCAGGTTAACTAGAATTCAATAAGGAATTTTACCCTTGCAAAATGACCTTGACTTTGTAATCATCCTAGTCTATCTTTAAGAGTTTCTGTGAAAATGTCCTTGAAATTTTTTTAAGCTGAGGTTTCCAATACTCTGCAACTGCACCAGACATAACCAAAACTACTGTTGGCATTTTCAATCAAGAACTTGTCATCCAGAATCTTCAATGAGGTAGGAAATATTTTTTGAGCTCAGAGTAATCTTCAAAATTGAAGTAATAGAAAATAAACTAGTAACAAGAAAATAAACTTCATAATTAATACTTCATTTAAAATACAGGTTTAACCTTTCAGTAAGATGAATAGAAAGACTTTATAAATAATTGTTACTGAAATAAGTTGCTTCACCATTTTTGTTATAAACTTGATACACATGAATTTATATGACCATGAGCTATTTCTATTGGTCATAAATCAAATTAAGACACTGAATTAATTATGTTGTGTCCAAGACAGTTTGGAGTGTTTATTCAATCAGTCACAAAGCACTTATGGAGTCCCTATATTATGCAAATACTGTTCTGGGTACCAGAGTCAAGTATGTTACAGAACCTGCCCTCAAAGAGCTCAAAGTCCAATGAGACACATACATATGAACACGGCCCAGGCTTCTCTCTTCTAAACCCAACTGGCTATATCTTAAAAATACAAATAATGTACAAATATAAATTCTAAGCCTATTATGATCAACAAAACAATGTTCCTTTAGTCTGCAAATAGCACACATGGAAATGAAACTGCTCACATTCTTTCATATATGCTTGGTTGGTCTCAAAAACTTAAAAAAAATGTATTTCAAAAAGTGTAAAGATGCCCAGTCTCACCATTTTTATTCAACATAGGACCGGAAGCACTAACCACAGCAATCAGAAAACAAAAAGAAATAAAAACTGGTAAGGAAGAAATAACACTATCACTATTTATAGATGACATGATATTATATATAGGAAATCCTAAAGACTGCACCAAACCACTATCAGAACTGATAAATTCAGTAAAGTTGCAGATACAAGATTAATATACAAACACGTTACATGGTTCCATGCACTAACAATGAAATAGCAGAAAGAGAAATTAAGAAAACAGCCCCACTTACACCAAAAGTCATAAAATTCCTAGGACTAAATTTAACAGAGAAGGTGAAAGATTTATACTCTAAAAATTATGAGGCACGGATTAAAAATATTGAAGATGACACAAACCAATGGAAAAATATTCCATGCTCATGGATTGGAAGAATTAATATTATTACAATGTCCATACTACCCAAACCAATCTACAGATTTAATGCAATACCTACAATACCTATCAAAATAACATTTTTCATAGAATCAGATCAAAAAATCTGTATGGAACCATAAAAGACTGAATAACCAAAGCTAGCCTAAGAAAGAAGAACAAAACCGGAAGTATCATAATCCCAGATATGAAGATATACTACAAAGCTGTAATAATCAAAACAGTATGATACTGGCACAGAAGACACATGGATCAATGGAACCAAATAGAGAGCCGAGAAATAAGCCCATGCTTACTTATATGGTCAATTAATCTATAATATAGGAGACAAGAATATACGATAGAGAAAAGACACCCTCTTCAACAAATTCAGCAAGTGGTGTTGCAAAAACTAGACAGCTACATGCAAAAAAATAAAACCGGGCCATTTTCTGACACCATATACAAAATAAACCCCAAAATGGATCAAACACCTGAATGTGAGACCTAAAACCATAGAATTCTAGAAGAAAACATAGGCAGTAATTTCTCTGGTATCTTCAGTAGAAACATTTTCTAGATATGTCTCCTTAGGCAAGGAAAACAAAAGTGAAATTAAACTATTGGGACTGCACCAAAGTAAAAAACAACTTTTTCACAGTGAAGGAAACCATCAACAAAACAAAAATGCAACCTACTGAGTGAGGAGATATTTGCAAATGACATATTTGATAAGATTAATACCCAAAATGTATAAAGAACTTCTACAACTTAACACCAAAGAAAACACAAATAATCCAATTTTAAAAAAATGCATAGAGAACCTGAATAGACATTTTTCCAAAGAAGACATACAGATAACCAAGAGGCACACAAATGATGCTCAACATCACTACTAATCAGGGTGATGCAAATCAAAACCCCAATGAGATATCACCTTACACCTGTCAGAATGTCTAGCATGAAAAAGAATTTTTCACAAGGATGTGCAGAAAAAGGAAACTTTGTACACTGTGTTGGTGGGAATGGAAACTGGTACACTGTTATAATTCAAAGAGAATTACCATATGAACCTTTTGTTTAAATGAATGTGTTAGGGGTGCCTGGGTGGCTCAGTGGGTTAAAGCCTCTGCCTTAGGCTCAGGTCTCCATCCCAGGATCCTGGGATTGAGCCCCACATCGGGCTCTCTGCTCAGCAAGGTGCCTGCTTCCCTGCCCCTCTCTCTCTCTGCCTGCCTCTCTGCCTGCTTGTAATCTCTGTCAAATAAATAAAATCTTTAAATAAAATAAAATTTAAAAATAAATGAATGTTTTAATTTTTATACTGTATGTGTGGGTTCACATGAAATATGCAAAGTAAAAGGATCAGGGACATTATTTTACATATATTGCATTATATGTATATATATGTTTATGTAAATGAGTAAGTTGTACCAAGCAATTAGAATTATGAGTTTATGTATGTGTTTAATGTTTGATGGAAATTGGGTATAAAATCAAGCTTGATATGGGGTCTGTTTAAAAATTCTGTTGTGCTTCTGAATTTTTTATTTTCCCTTCCTTTTTCACCAGATCTAACAATCATTTAACTAAAAATTCCTGGATTTCTACAAAACTGAGTCTGCAGACAATGTCTTTAAAAGTAAGGGGAAGGGCAGCCAAAATAAAAATTACAAGTTCTCCTGAAGGAGCCCTAGTACTTTAGTCAGACAGAAAGATGGTCACACATCATGGTTTGCAAACACTGGCTGCAGGGAATTCTAGAGGAGTCAACCAGAATACTCACCATTAAAATCCAGGTAATGTTCCAATGTCCCCTCCACATTCATATGTTGAAACCTTAGCCCCCAGTGTATCTATTTAGAGATAGGACCTTTGGGACGTATTAGGTTTAGGTGAGGTGATGAGAGTAGGCCTTCATGATCAAATTTCTGCCCTTATAAAAAAGACACCAGAGCGCTTGTTCCCTCTGCTACGTGAGGACACAGAGAAAAGATTGCCTTCTGAATGCCAGGAAGAGACGTCTTACCAGAATCTGGCCATGCTAACATCCTGATCTCAGACTTTGAGACTCCAGAACTGTGAGAAAATAAATTTATTTTAAGCCACCTGTCTACAGTATTTTATAATGGCAGCCCAAGTACATGAATACAATTGTTTAAACTTTTTAGCATTAAATTTGGAAGAAAATAATAACTATGCCATAAACTGCTGAGCCATAAATCTTTAAATTTATATGTTTGAATTGAGAGCTTATTTAAAGAGAATAAAAGTATGCTTCCAGTCCATTCATCTACTTTCTGAATATTTAGCTACTTATGGATATCAACAAGAACAAAATTTTCCATATGTGCAATCAAATAAAAATAAACATCTTTACTCATACCAAGGAAAACAGAGAAGTGAACCTGAGTGTACGTTACAAGGTATGAATACCATAAAGAATTTCAGTTACAGGGATATAATCATGATGACATCAGAGATAAGTAACACTTTCATACTCCTGAATGGCTAAGGAAGAACTGAATTTCGTATAGAAATTCTACAGAATCTTAAGGTTCCTTCTACTCATGATACTGCAGAGAGCCTAATGGGTATGCTGACATCCATTTGTCTGATTCCCCAAGATCCATTCCTCTATTAAACCATCAGACAGTAAAGCACATTTACTACATTATCTCAGCCCTTCAAAGAATTGTTTTCACTGTGGCACAACTTAATGTAATGTTCTTTGCCTCTATTAAAGGTCGATACAGGAACCATTCATTTGGGCAATGTTTTGTTTTTTTTTTTTTTAATGTTTGAAGATTTTTATTTGAATATGTTTCTGTATAAAGAACCACAAAACATATTTCCAGTTTTTTTTGCACACACATGCAAAAGTTATCCTCACACCTTCCTATTGTCAAAAAACACAAATAAAAATTGTTAAACTCTGCATTTCTATTTTTTTTCTTTTCCTTAACATCTGAAAACTTAAAGCCAAATCTCACTGCTATTTCCTTGGTTTTGCTTAACCCAAGATATATAATCTATTTAATTAGAGTGCAAAAATCTTTCTACTCTTGAGATATACAATGCAATGTACTTCTTAATAATATGAGTTAGCATTTCTGTAAGACACAGGATATGGTAGCTGAAACAAAGTAATTTCTTTTGTCCAGGGATTAAACATTATTATATTTTACCACAGCTTTTCACTGCTGCATTTTGAAAATAATCAAAAATCAAATGCAACTATTTATTCTCATATGGCATTTCAAAGACTATGTCATCTGAGAAGTGACTTGCACTTACCAGGTAAATATATTGAGCTAAATTGAGGCAAGTACAAAATGCACTAGAGACTCAGTACAAATCCAAATAATAAGGACATTTCACTAAAGTTATGACTGAAAGCATGTTATATAGTGCCTCACATGTCAGGCAATATAACTGCCAAAAATCAGTTGAGTAGGAACCCTCCACATCAGTCATAAACTAGAAAATTAGAAGTATACTCTGACCACTGCAGATCTCCTCCTCCCTACTTCTTCTACTCCTACCCACCAATGCTATGCTGTGCTAGTGAGGAAAACCTGTTCAGGTCAAACTTCTCAACTTAAGGAAGCTATTGGAAGATCCCCAGTTGTTCTCATTGAATTTCAACTCAACATTGGGTATGAGATAAGTCATAAATCCTTTACTCATGATAGCTAATGTGAAAATCAGTTTGGAAGTAAGGAGTGAAAGTGACACAAAAATACACTGGCTCCAAGTTACATTTTATCAGATAACCACATAAGTATCTTTCAAATCTTGGCACATTTCACTTAGCCACCCTAACAAAGGTAACAGCTATACAAATCATGATAAGGAACATCTAAAGTGGGAATTAAATTATACAATCTTGCTATGTTTTGTTGGCCAAATAATTCATGGCACTGTCAAAGCCCCATCACTAGACCAGCCCCTGAAGTCAACTCAGGGTAACTAGTTTTTTTCTGTTATCTTAACCTAACTACATTAAAATGCCCATTTTCTTTATACACTTGAGGCCATTAAATATTACCCTGGGAAATTAACAAATGAATGAAAACTCTGATAAACAGCAGACTGAACATAATTATTTATCTTCAGCCTCCAAGAATAACAAGGAAAAAATCAATAAAAATGGACAAAGCACAAGGGCAAAACAAATGAAAGACTTAACTAGCACTCATAAGATATATCAATAAATACAGAGAAGACAAAAATAGTACAGTATATACAGTACAGTATATACAGTATATACAGTATATACAGTAACTGTCCTACTAGAGGGAGACACTTGAAACTAATTCCAGCCATAGAAGCCTAAAGACTCGGTAATTGAATGTACAGGTACCTGTATAGGCAGATATGTAGGTGGAAAAAGAAGATGGGTCTGAAAAGGGAGGATTTGTTGAAAATCTTTATAAAGAAAATTAAGGTCCCATATCAGCTCCCCTACCACACAGAAATGTGGAGTTAACTTTCTGGAAAATTTGAATTTAAGAACCTGCGGATTTGAGGCTGCAGAGATGAAGACGGGAATATTGTGCCATTCTGAAACAGGAAAAGTAACCAAATTATACATCCTAAAAAAAAAAAAAAGCAGCTTGCATTCCACTTCTCATGCTCTACTCCCAGAACACTAACAGCCAAGTTTATATGTCTCTCCTGAACAGGAGGGTTAGAGTATTCATCCACAAGGAGTCTGATCAGAACTAGAAAACACAATACATATATCAAATCATTATGCTGCACATCTTAAATTTAGGTAATGTTACATGTTAATTATATCTCAATAAAACTGGGGGGAAAAACCATATCTACAGATACTGACTTTGGGCTTTCCCAATGAAATGGTCAAGTCAAGTCCCCACCAAAGAAAAATGACAAGCTCTATACAAAGAGAGATCTTCTAATTACATTTTAAACACCTCACTCTTAAAGAGGAACAGATGATCAAAGCATTACAAGATATTTGAGGACTGTCTCTTAATGAAAAAGAAAAAAGAAAGAAACAAGCAGGAAAAAGGCACCTTGGAGAAGTGAAGAAAATGCTAAAATTTCATTACTCATGTGCTCAGAGAAATGTAAAAAGATAATAAAAGAAACAGAAAATAAGAAAGAAAATATAATTGGACAACAGAAATAAGAAATTGAAGAGACGATTTCAAAGTTAAAAGTGAAAAACATCAGAAACACAGAACCAAAAAGAAAAGAATTAAAAATTGGAGGGGAAAAAAAAGAAAAATTATAAAGTCAATTCAGGTGTTCCAAAATTCAACTGTTTAGAGTCTTAACATCCAGAATCAAAGCACAAAAAAGTAAAGAGGAGTAAATTACCAAAGAAACACTATAAGAGGGGTCAGTCAGTATATCATGTGATCTCGGGATTGTAAATTCAAGCCCCATGTTAGATATAGAGATTACTTAAAAATAAAATATTTAAATAAAAAGAAAAACTACAAGAAAATTGTCTAACTCCTCCAAGTGCCCAGCAAAACAAATAAAAAAGATCCAAACTAAGAAGATTATCTTGAAATTTAAAAACAATAAAGATAAAGGAAACATGCTAAAAGCATCTACAACAAAACAAAAAAAGTAATCACAAAGAATCCAGAATCAGAATGATATGAGCCTTTTCAGCAGCAATTCTAAAAGCCAGAAGACAATGAATAGTTTCAACATCTTAATCTAAGAGAACATGATTTCCAACACAGAATTTTATACAAACAAAAACAAATTTTACACAAGATCTTTTTTGTCTTCTCCCCTCCTTTCCTCCAGTTTCCTGCTTTGAGTACAGAGACATCAGATCTAGCACACATTTTTTTGAACATCAGAAGGCAAGCCGTGCATAAGCATGGTTTCACAAAAAGATTTGGAGCCAGTATCTGATCACTTTTGGGCTATCGTAACCACAGAGAATGAGCTCTCTACTACTTTTACATCAGTAAAACGTCAATTCATTGCTTATTTAAGTCACGGATATTTGGCTATCTGTTACAAGCAACCAAATGCAATTTATAGTCAATACATATGAACAGAGGAAATGGATTTTACCAGATTACTGAGGAAAGGAAATTCTTAGTATGATAAGAAGCTGCATAATGGCAGCTTTATATCTAAGAGAGCAATCAGTCCATACTGGAGTAGGAGGACAGAGGTATACTCCCAGAGAAAATGGAGTGGACAGATTAGCTGATGTCTTTGACATATTAAGAGAGGTTTTCTAACTCTGTCAGTGAATTTACACATAAAATGAAGCAAACTCATATGTATACACACAATGCAACCATTAACCCCCAACAAAAATAAAACTTATATGGAAAGAGTAAAATAATTGAATGATGTGTAATATCAGTGGTAAATAATATTTAAAAGCAAAACTCACCACTTATAAGACAAAATTAGTAGTTCTTGACTGGAGGAAATTCTGCCCTCTAGGGGATATTTCACAATGCTTATAGATATCTGTGGTTATTACAACTGGGATGTATTACTGGCATCTGGGAAGTAGACGCAGGGATGCTGTTGAACATCCTACAGTGGACAGACAATACAGCCTTTCACAATAAAGAATTATCCAGCCCAAAGTATCAACAGTGCTGAGACTCAGAAACCCTGGGTAATGGTTGTACATTAGAAACTCATGAAAATGATTTAAACAAACACTGTAATTTTGAGAAAATAAAGTATAGGTGTTTGATGTGTATGTGTATATGTATGTATGTATGTACATGTATGACAGTATAACAGTGAAAGCCCATCTTTTTTTTTTAATAAAGATTTGTATTTATTTATTTGACAGAGAGAGATCACAAGTAGGCAGAGAGGCAGGCAGAGAGAGAGGAAGGGAAGCAGGCTCCCTGCTGAGCAGAGAGCCCGACGCGGGGCTCGATCCCAGGACCCTGGGATCATGACCTGAGCCGAAGGCAGAGGCTTAACCCACTGAGCCACCCAGGTGCCCCTAAAGCCCATCTTTCTTAACATCAAATCAATTTATACTAGTGGGCATTTAAAGACCTTTAAATATATTATTTAGAAATATGCAAGCAAATACTTCTCTCAATAACTAAAGTGATGAGGGTGACTGCATTTATATAGTGGGAGTACAAGGTGAGGAGGAACAGGACAGGATATGCTGCTACTTTTTCTTATAAGCTACTTCAAACTACCTGAATTCTAAAAATATATCAAATTTATAGTTGTAATAAACCAATATAAGATAACAAAACTGGAAAATATAACAATATGAATTACAGAGCCAGATTTCTTGCTCTAAAACAATGTAAATTTAATCACAACTTGTCTTGGTTAAAACAGCATTTCAGGTATAAAAACCCTCTTACTTTCTCTTCTATCTTCCTTGACTTGATCACTAAATGAGTCATTCAGCTCAGTTGTCACATATATTTTGTTCATCTTGTCTATTTAGTGCCCTCCATGTGGCCTCAAACAGAACATTGGTCAATAAATAATTTTCTAATTGTTATTAATTGAGATGAAGTTTTAATATTTTTTCTGGTAAGATGTATTCATAATGAAGAATAGTTTGAAGACATTAAATAATAATAGGGAAATTATATGAACAAATAAGTCATAAATAAATGTATTTGTCCATAAATATAAGGAAGTTTACCTAAAATTATTTGTAACTTTACACAGTAAAAAAAAGAATTATTTTGGATTGCCACTGAGATTGGTAAAGGGTGAAAAAGAACGATGACAGTGAATTAGCCAATTAATCTCTTTCACATACTGCAGGGTAAAATACATACACCCTTTGTGGAGAGTTATTTGACAATGTTTATCTAAAACTTTAATGTACATTTATTTTAACATCAGTAATTCCACTTCACTGAAAATGCTTTAAAGTAATAAATGGATGATTCTAAAGATTTATGTACAAAGATGTTTATCTTGACATTATTTATGGAAGTAAAACATCTTAGATATCTAAGAATGTGATACAAATCATAAATGAACATATTAAGGTATATACATACACCAATGAAACGCATCCCTAGATATGTATTGACATGGATAGATGTTCACAGTATATTAAGTGGGGGGTAAAATTTAAATATATAAATATGTTTATACACATACACACACAAATACACATACATATTTACATTACGTAAGTCTGAAATGTATATATATACACACACACACAGAAGTACTACAGCAACTTTTCTCTAGGTATAGGACTGTAGGTAATTATCTCTCCACACTTTCATAAAATTTCTGATTTATATTTTCACAAAAACATTTTTGTATAGGTTTTTAAAATGCTATTTGTTTTGAAAAAAATTTTGGCCCACAACCAAATTTCCAGGCTCAGGGATTCTTGGATCTCAACTAAACTGCAGCACAGACAACACTGATAAAACCTGAGTCCAAAGACAGCATCTTCCAGCTGTCCTGCCCATGTCCCCAGGTCTCCTCTCATTTCCTCTCTGTCTCTTCAGAGTCTGTGGAAGAGCTCTGCAAAATTTTTTAACACCACAGTAACTACACATTCAGTACAAAATTAAGAGGGATGTTCTGCTAGAAGGAGAGTGAGAGGTACACAATAAACAGTTTTTCATTTATTAAAGGTGCCTTTGCTAGGAAAGCATCATAGATCTAAATGCTCATAAAACAGTGCTTTCTCTTTGACTCTTTGATTCTGTTTCTATAACTTTATCTTAAGAAACTATGTAATGGACAAATGCTCAAGAATGTAATCACATTAGAACCACCCCTACAATTTGCAAGGCCCAAAGCAAGAATACAAATGAAGCCCACATACCACATTTTTCTTCTGATTTGATAAATCTACCTTCATAATTTTTTAGAAATGGAAAAATACGTATAAAACCATATTTTTATGTGACTGAAATCAGGTAAAATATCAAAGATGGTTGAATTTAATCAATATTATGTATATCTGAGTGTTCTCTTTTGAGACAGCAGTGTTTGGCCATGCAATAAACAAAGGCATACCTAACTCACAAATTATATTCCTAAATATTTTTGCCTTTATTTCATCAAAATCACAAATTATTTTTTTAAAGATTTCTTATTTATTTATTTGACAGAGAGATAGTGAGAGAGGGAACATAAGCAGGGGGAGTGGGAGAGGGAGAAGTAGGCTTCCTGCTGGGCAGGAAGCCCATGCAGGGCTTGATTCCAGGACCCTGGGATCATGTCCTGAGCCAAAAGCAGACAGTTAACTACTGAGCCCCCAAGGTACCCCCACAAATTATTTTTATAAGCAATATTAGAATGTTATTTATGTTCTACTGAACTCCTAAGAGTTAAAATATAACTCCTAGAGTTAAAATATAAAATGTCGTCAAAGCATCCAAATTTCAATGTATTTCTATGAAATATATATGTTAAAGCAAAAAAATTTAATCATTATAGTAATGTAGTTTCTTTAATATTACAAATCGATTCTTAGCTGCCATGCAAATGCCTCAAATTGTGTACTATTTTTGAGTGCCTCCAGAACCAGGAATTAGAACATAGAGGAACAGAGACTATAGATGCTCAGAACTGTTTGGAATGATAGTTTGTCATGCAAGAATCTATGACATTTTCCCATGTGAGAAAGAATCTGACAAGTTAATTAGTATCTTTTTATTTTCTTTTACCTAACCACTTGCTCCAATCAGTCCTGCACTTTGAAGGTACATCCATCTGTGATTTTAACAATGGCCTGACACACAAATCTTCACGGCATTCAGACACTATCACTTTTTGTTTCAATGACATGGTGCAAGAGTTGAAGAGAAACACTTCTCTGGAGATTGAATGGCCTATCCCAAAAGAGGATATTTAGGTTAACTGCCTGTGCTCTGAGAGCACTAAGTTCCAGATCCCTGATTAACGGCATTGCCCTCATGTTCTTTAATAAGCTTGTGAGGGTGTATGCTTGTGATACATATGTTCTTTTACAATACAGTTTTGAAGGCAGAGGGTGAGCTTTCCCATTTACAAGGGTAGTACTGATTAAGGATTGACACATCTTCATCAACCTACTTCTACCTCTTCCCACTTACCTTCAGTACAACTGAATTTGGCTTGTACTTGATGAACCTATTGAAATTGCTCTTACATTCATCAGTAGCATCCTAAGGGATGAATCCAAGAGAATACTATCAAAACATAATTAAACATATCAAACATATCAAAACATAATAAGATCTCAATGGACTCCTCCCAATTCCTTGAAACTCTGCCTTTCCTAGACTTATACGGCAATACTCTTCCATTATTCTAACTCTCTGATTACTTTTTATGTTTCCTTGGCTGAATCAGGTTAATGATAGCAGTTTATAAGATAAACAAACTTTACTATATGTATCCACAGAAGATGGATGCACTAATGGATCAATATATTGGCAGATTAATGGATGGGTAGGTAGATGGATGGAACAAGATACTGATTTGAACTGGGACACTAGGTTTAATTCTGTTTGGCTGGTTAACTACTGTGTGTGTTTATGTGTGTGAGCATGCATGTACATGCAAGTGTTTGTGTTTGGTTTTAGCAATTGAGCATTTTGGCCTTAATATGCAGAAAATAGAATATATAACAACTAGGGATTAAAATTTAGGAGTAAGATAAGTAAATATAAAAGAATAAATCTGTAACCCTTGACATTCTGATGAAATATTAGAATGATAAGCTTCTATTATGTCTGTTATGTAGGATGCTAGATGTGATGTTAAGAATAATATTCATTTAAAAAAAAAAGAAGAATATTCATTTTTATATTAAATAAACATCTATATAGAATATTATAATTAAGAAGAATATTCATTTTTATATTAAATAAACATCTATATAGAATATTATAAATATAAAATATTGCCATGTTAACACTCAGGGTATATACATTAAACAAACATATATATGCATATATATTTTATATATATGCACACACACTGAATGTCAACACTGCAATATTTTTACACCATGAAAGCTTTTCCCAAACTATATTCTACATATTCCACAAGGTTGACTCAGTTGTTCAACAAATATTTCATGGCCTACTATGTGTCCAGCAAATTTAAGCCATTAGAGATACAAAAAGGGAAAAAAATACTCTTTTAGTTATTTCCTTGATGAGGTTTTAAATTTGTTCATATGGTCTTACACATTTTTACTGAGATTATTCCTAGAAATTTCTTGTTACAATTTTAGTGTAATTTTTTGTTCTTTTTAATGTTTATTATTGATAAAACCACTTATTTATATTTTATAATTTATAATAATTATAAAATATATTTTATTATTATATAAAGTTATATTATATATTATATAACAATTATTATATTATATATGATGTGTAATATATCATATATAACATGTTATATATAAAATAAATATTATACATAATTATAATATTTATTTTGAAAGTGGCCACTTTACCAACGTTCTTGGAAAACATTGGGAATCAATGTTTTGATTTTAATCAATAGGAAAACCAATAGTTTTCCTATTGATATGCTTTGTTTTGCCTAGGAAACAATATCACCTGCAAATAGCACTTATAGATAATGAAAGCTTGCAATCAAATATACTCTCCTATGTTACCAAGAAATGTTGTCTTTTCATTATTTTTTATCAAATAAAACTATTCCTAATGCAGTATTTAAAAACTGGATATATTAGTTGTATTGTCTCTCTGAAATTTTCAGGTGGGAATTCAATACAAAACAACTTTTATATCACTTGTTAAAATTTTCTATTCTCCTCTCTACTCCTGCCTATGCACCACTTAATAAAATGCATATGAAGCACATTAATACTTTCTTTCTCATAACTTAAGTGAGAAAAAACTTAAAAGTCCCTTTTTCTTAGGCAAAGGAATTATCTAATTACACACTGAATTTACAATACTAAGTTCAGATAATTTAATTAAGATACCAAACAAATTAGAGTACTGTGAAGTGTTTCATTTTAAACTATAGTTTTTCATTACTTGGTTTCATATTTACAATTTTTCTAGTGCTTATTAAAAGATTTTATTATTCTATTATAAAAAGACTTTATTATTCTACTAGTCTATTATATATTATGTAATATATAATAATAACATATGTTAATATAAATATATAATGTGTATTTATATAGTTATATATTATTTTTATATATTTATAAAGATAAATATATAAAATAAAAATTTTATATGAATATAAAATATTTATATTTTATTTTATTTATACTAATATTTTATTTATACTAAGAAAATACAATTATATTTATGATCAATTATATAATTTTCCACTACAAAGCCCCAGTTTTACAGAATTACAGTAAAATATGCAAATGTGGGCATGTTTTATTGATGACACTGAAATTCTGTTTTCACCCTCTCTCGCCTACTTTCCTCTAACTAACTAGACTTGCTAATTAAGAGGGAGAAGAATGATTTCAAAAAGAATTTTTTTTCAAAAAAAATCTGTTTTCCCTAACTTATCTCTCATTTTTAATGAATATTCTTTCCCATCCTTGGTTTCTTATTTTCTTATAAGAATTGCATCCTACCCTCAAAGGCATCATCAACAAACTAGAAATTTTTTTAGGAATAGCAGGAAATTTGTTAGGCCAATTAAGTCAAATGATTGAAGATAATTGGTTTTACCTCCACAATCCTCCTCACCCACTGCCCCACAAGCACATCTACTTTCAATTCTGGGTCCCAAAGATTTTATTAAGGCACCTAATGCAGTAAGCAATTTGCTATACAATGATACAGGTCACTGTGTTAAGGTATTAACTAGTAGGAAAAGAAATCCTGATTTCATTAAGGTTTTTCTAAAACTCACAAGGATTACCAGTTTAAAAAAAAAATTCACGGGGGAGGAGTCAAGATGGCGGAGAAGTAGCAGGCTGAGACTACTTCGGGTAGCGGGAGATCAGCTAAATAGCTTATCTAAAGATTGCAAACACCTACAAATCCAACGGGAGATTGAAGAGAAGAAGAACAGCAATTCCAGAAACAGAAAATCAACCACTTTCTGCAAGGTAGGACTGGCGGAGAAGTGAATCCAAAGCGACGGGAAGATAGACCGCGGGGGGAGGGGCCAGCTCCCGGCGAGCGGCAGAGCAACGGAGCAAAATCAGGACTTTTAAAAGTCTGTTCCGCTGAGGGACATCGCTCCAGAGGCTTAACTGGGGTGAAGCCCAGGCGGGGTAAGCGAGGCCTCAGGTCCCGCAGGGTCGCAGAAGGATCGGGGGTGTCTCAGTGTCGCAGAGCTTACTGGTATTCGAACGGGGAAGCCGGCTGCAGAGACAGAGCCGAGGAGTGACTCTCAGCTCGGGGTTGCCTTGAACCGGTCGCAGGCTCGGTCAGCTCGGAGCGTGGCCGGAGGCCAGGGTGACGGGAGTCATTCGGCACTGTTCTCTGAGGGCGCACTGAGGAGTGGGGCCCCAGGCTCTCGGCTCCTCCGGGCTGGAGACTGGGAGGCCGCCATCTTTATTCCCGTCCTCCAGACTCTACGGAAAGCGCTCAGGGAACAAAAGCTCCCGAAAGCGAACCCGAGCGGATGACTCAGCGCGGCCCCAGGTAAGGGCGGTGCAACTCCGCCTGGGGCAAAGACGCTTGAGAATCACTACAACGGGCCCCTCCCCCAGAAGATCTACGGGAAACCCAGCCAGGACCAAGTTCACCTACCAAGGAGAGCGGCGGAATTCCAGAGGAGAAGAAAGCAAAGCACGGAACTCATGGCTTTCTCCCCATGATTTTTTAGCCTTGCAGTTAATTTAATTTTTTTTTTCTTTTTCAATTTTTTTTTTCTTTTTCTCTTCTTCTGCTAAATTTTTTTTTAACTTTTACCGTTTTCTTTTTTTAACGTTTTTTAAATAGTTTATCTAATATATATATATTTTTTCCTCTTTTTATATTTTTTCTTTATCGGCTTTCTTTTTTTTAATAGTTTTTTTTTTCTTTCTTTCTGAACCCCTTTTTATCCCCTTTCTCCCCCCTCACAATTCAGGATCTCTTCTGATTTGGCTAAAGCATATTTTCCTGGGGTTGTTGCCACCCTTTTAGTATTTTACTTGCTCCTTCATAAACTCTTATCTGGACAAAATGACAAGGCGGAAAATTTCACAACAAAAAAAAGAACAAGAGGCAATACCAAAGGCTAGGGACCTAATCAATACAGACATTGGTAATATGTCAGATATAGAGTTCAGAATGATGATTCTCAAGGTTCTAGCCGGGCTCGAAAAGGCATGGAAGATATTAAAGCAACCCTCTCGGGAGATATAAAAGCCCTTTCTGGAGAAATAAAAGAACTAAAATCTAACCAAGTTGAAATCAAAAAAGCTATTAATGAGGTGCAATCAAAAATGGAGGCTCTCACTGCTAGGATAAATGAGGCAGAAGAAAGAATTAGCGATATAGAAGACCAAATGACAGAGAATAAAGAAGCTGAGCAAAAGAGGGACAAACAGCTACTGGACCACGAGGGGAGAATTCGAGAGATAAGTGACACCATAAGATGAAACAACATTAGAATAATTGGGATTCCAGAAGAAGAGGAAACAGAGAGGGGAGCAGAAGGTATATTGGAGAGAATTATTGGAGAGAATTTCCCCAATATGGCAAAGGGAACAAGCATCATTATCCAGGAGGTTCAGAGAACCCCCCTCAAAATCAATAAGAATAGGTCTACACCCCGTCACCTAATAGTAAAATTGACAAGTCTTAGTGACAAAGAAAAGATCCTGAAAGCAGCCCGGGAAAAGAAGTCTGTAACGTACAATGGTAAAAATATTAGATTGGCAGCAGACTTATCCACAGAGACCTGGCAGGCCAGAAAGAGCTGGCATGATATATTCAGAGTACTAAATGAGAAAAACATGCAGCCAAGAATACTATATCCAGCTAGGCTATCATTGAAAATAGAAGGAGAGATTAAAAGCTTCCAGGACAAACAAAAACTGAAAGAATTTGCAAATACCAAACCAGCTCTACAGGAAATATTGAAAGGGGTCCTCTAAGCAAAAAGAGACCCTCAAAGTAGTAGATCAGAAAGAAACAGAGACAATATACAATAACAGTCACCTTACAGGCAATACAATGGCACTAAATTCATATCTCTCAATACTTACCCTGAATGTTAATGGGCTAAATGCCCCAATCAAAAGACACAGGGTATCAGAATGGATAAAAAAACAAAAACCATCTATATGTTGCCTACAAGAAACTCATCTTACACCCGAAGACACCTCCAGGTTTAAAGTGAGGGGGTGGAAAAGAATTTACCATGCTAATGGACATCAGAAGAAAGCAGGAGTGGCAATCCTTATATCAGATCAATTAGATTTTAAGCCAAAGACTATACTAAGAGATGAGGAAGGACACTATATCATACTCAAAGGAACTGTCCAACAAGAAGATCTAACAATTTTAAATATCTATGCCCCTAACGTGGGAGCAGCCAACTATATAAACCAATTAATAACAAAATCAAAGAAACACATCGACAAGAATACAATAATAGTAGGGGATTTTAACACTCCCCTCACTGAAATGGACAGATCATCCAAGCAAAAGATCAACAAGGAAATCAAGGCCTTAAATGACACACTGGACCAGATGGACATCACAGATATATTCAGAACATTTCATCCCAAAGCAACAGAATACACATTCTTCTCTAGTGCACATGGAACATTCTCCAGAATAGATCACATTCTTGGTCCTAAATCAAGTCTCAACCGGTATCAAAAGATTGGGATCATTCCCTGCATATTTTCAGACCACAATGCTCTGAAGCTAGAACTCAATCACAAGAGGAAATTTGGAAAGAACCCAAATACATGGAGACTAAACAGCATCCTTCTAAAGAATGAATGGGTCAACCAGGAAATTAAAGAAGAATTGAAAAAATTCATGGAAACAAATGATAATGAAAACACAACGGTTCAGAATCTGTGGGACACAACAAAGGCAGTCCTGAGAGGAAAATATATAGCAGTACAAGCCTTTCTCAAGAAACAAGAAAGGTCTCAGGTACACAACCTAACCCTACACCTAAAGGAGCTGGAGAAAGAACAAGAAAGAAACCCTAAACCCAGCAGGAGAAGAGAAATCATAAAGATCAGAGCAGAAATCAATGAAATAGAAACCAAAAAAACAATAGAACAAATCAACGAAACTAGGAGCTGGTTCTTTGAAAGAATTAATAAGATTGATAAACCCCTGGCCAGACTTATCAAAAAGAAAAGAGAGAGGACCCAAATAAATAAAATCATGAATGAAAGAGGAGAGATCACAACGAACACCAAAGAAATACAGACAATTATAAGAACATACTATGAGCAACTCTACGCCAACAAATTTGACAATCTGGAAGAAATGGATGCATTCCTAGAGACATATAAACTACCACAACTGAACCAGGAAGAAATAGAAAGCCTGAACAGACCCATAATCAGTAAGGAGATTGAAACAGTCATCAAAAATCTCCAAACAAACAAAAGCCCAGGGCCAGACGGCTTCCCGGGGGAATTCTACCAAACATTTAAAGAAGAACTAATTCCTATTCTCTTGAAACTGTTCCAAAAAATAGCAATAGAAGGAAAACTTCCAAACTCATTTTATGAGGCCAGCATCACCTTGATCCCAAAACCAGACAAGGATCCCAACAAAAAAGAGAACTACAGACCAATATCCTTGATGAACACAGATGCAAAAATTCTCGCCAAAATACTAGCCAATAGGATTCAACAGTACGTTAAAAGGATTATTCACCACGACCAAGTGGGATTTATTCCAGGGCTGCAAGGTTGGTTCAACATCCGCAAATCAATCAATGTGATACAACACATTAATAAAAGAAAGAACAAGAACCATATGATACTCTCCATAGATGCTGAAAAAGCATTTGACAAAGTACAGCATCCCTTCCTGATCAAAACGCTTCAAAGTGTAGGGATAGACGGCACATACCTCAATATTATCAAAGCCATCTATGAAAAACCCACCGCAAATATCATTCTCAATGGAGAAAAACTGAAAGCTTTTCCGCTAAGGTCAGGAACACGGCAGGGATGTCCGTTATCACCACTGCTATTCAACATAGTACTAGAAGTCCTAGCCTCAGCAATCAGACAACAAAAGGAAATTAAAGGTATCCAAATCGGCAAAGAAGAAGTCAAACTATCACTCTTCGCAGATGATATGATACTCTATGTGGAAAACCCAAAAGACTCCACTCCAAAACTGCTAGAACTTGTACAGGAATTCAGTCAAGTGTCAGGATATAAAATCAATGCACAGAAATCAGTTGCATTTCTCTACACCAAGACAGAAGAAAGAGAAATTAAGGAGTCCATCCCATTTACAATTGCACCCAAAACTATAAGATACCTAGGAATAAACCTAACCAAAGAGACTAAGAATCTATACTCAGAAAACTATAAAGTACTCATGAAAGAAATTGAGGAAGACACAAAGAAATGGAAAAATGTTCCATGCTCCTGGATTGGAAGAATAAATATTGTGAAAATGTCTATGCTACCTAAAGCAATCTACACATTTAATGCAATTCCTATCAAAGTACCATCCATTTTTTTCAAAGAAATGGAACAAATAATCCTAAAATTTATACGGAACCAGAAAAGACCTCGAATAGCCAAAGGAATATTGAAAAAGAAAGCCAAAGTTGGTGGCATCACAATTCCGGACTTCAAGCTCTATTACAAAGCTGTCATCATCAAGACAGCATGGTACTGGCACAAAAACAGACACATAGATCAATGGAACAGAATAGAGAGCCCAGAAATGGACCCTCAACTCTATGGTCAACTCATCTTCGACAAAGCAGGAAAGAATGTCCAATGGAACAAAGACAGCCTCTTCAATAAATGGTGTTGGGAAAATTGGACAGCCACATGCAGAAAAATGAAATTGGATCATTTCCTTACACCACACACGAAAATAGACTCAAAATGGATGAAGGATCTCAATGTGAGAAAGGAATCCATCAAAATCCTCGAGGAGAACACAGGCAGCAACCTCTTCGACGTCAGCCACAGCAACATCTTCCTAGGAACATCACCAAAGGCAAGGGAAGCAAGGGCAAAAATGAACTTTTGGGATTTTATCAAGATCAAAAGCTTTTGCACAGCAAAGGAAACAGTTAACAAAACCAAAAGACAACTGACAGAATGGGAGAAGATATTTGCAAATGACATATCAGATAAAGGGCTAGTGTCCAAAATCTATAAAGAACTTAGCAAACTCAACACCCAAAGAACAAATAATCCAATCAAGAAATGGGCAGAGGACATGAACAGACATTTCTGCAAAGAAGACATCCAGATGGCCAACAGACACATGAAAAAGTGCCCCATATCACTCGGCATCAGGGAAATACAAATCAAAACCACAATGAGATACCACCTCACACCAGTCAGAATGGCTAAAATTAACAAGTCAGGAAATGACAGATGCTGGCGAGGATGCGGAGAAAGGGGAACCCTCCTACACTGTTGGTGGGAATGCAAGCTGGTGCAACCACTCTGAAAAACAGCATGGAGGTTCCTCAAAATGTTGAAAATAGAACTACCCTATGACCCTGCAATTGCACTGCTGGGTATTTACCCTAAAGATACAAACATAGTGATCCGAAGGGGCACATGCGCCCGAATGTTTATAGCAGCAATGTCTACAATAGCCAAACTATGGAAAGAACCTAGATGTCCATCTACAGACAAATGGATAAAGAAGATGTGGTATATATACACAATGGAATACTATGCAGCCATCAAAAGAAATGAAATCTTGCCATTTGCGACGACGTGGATGGAACTAGAGGGTATCATGCTTAGCGAAATAAGTCAATCGGAGAAAGACAACTATCATATGATCTCCCTGATATGAGGGAGAGGAGATGCAACATGGGGGGTCGAGGGGGTAGGAGAAGAGTAAATGAAACAAGATGGGATTGGGAGGGAGACAAACCATAAGTGACTCTTAATCTCACAAAACAAACTGAGGGTTGATGGGGGAGGGGGTTGGGAGAGAGGGTGGGGTTATGGATATCGGGGAGGGTATGTGCTATGGTGAGTGTTGTGAAGTGTGTAAACCTGGCGATTCGCAGACCTGTACCCCTGGGGATAAAAATATATGTTTATAAAGCTGCAAAAAAAAAAAAAAAAAAAAGAAAGAAAGGATGAATCCCCAAGTTTTGTAGCAACATGGACAGGACTGGAAGAGATTATGCTGAGTGAAATAAGTCAATCAGAGAGAGTCAATTATCATATGGTTTCACTTATTTGTGGAGCATAACAAATAGCATGGAGGACAAGGGGAGATGGAGAGGAGAAGGGAGTTGAGGGAAATTGGAAGGGGAGGTGAACCATGAGAGACTATGGACTCTGAAAAACGATCTGAGAATTTTGAAGGGGTGGGGGGTGGGAGGTTGGGGGCACCAGGTGGTGGGTATTGTAGAGGGCACGGATTGCATGGAGCACTGGGTGTGGTGCAAAAATAATGAATACTGTTATGCTGAAAAAATAAAAAAATTAAAGAAAAAAAAAAGTAAAAATGCAAAAAAAAAAAAATTCACTAAATCAGTTACTCATTTCCTCTTTTATAACAACAAATAATCATGACCTTTGCTTTACTAAATTGACTGGCTCTGTGTCTGCAAAACACTAAAATAACAACTTATCCGGAAAAAAAAAAAAAGAAAGAAAAGAAAAGAAATCAAACTGGCTGCAAATAGTTTCATGCAGTCAAAACTTCATATTGAAGTTTGGGGCTAAAATTATTAAATCAACCACATACTCTGAATTTTTTTGTTTTTTCTTGTTGTTGTTATTGTTTGAAGTAAGACCTCAGACTAAGAATTTGCATTTAGTTATTTAGAGGACATTCTGAGGAGCTTTGAAAACTTAAAAACAATATTCATCGCTCTAAGTCTGGTCCCATTTGAGCCATACCATCAAAAAAAGCCAAAATTCTTTTAAAAAATTTTTGCTAAATTTAATCTTCTTACACTTCAGACTTCTGTATTTAGCATTCTTTGCCGTTACTTTAAATCAGTCTCAGGCTCACAATGATTCTTCTACACACGGTATAAGAATAAATATATGTAATGCGCTTAGCTTTTTTTTTTTTTTTTATTTGACAGAGAGCAAGAGAGATCACAAGGAGGCAGAGACGTAGGCAGAGAGAGAGGGAGGAAGCAGGCTCCCTGCTGAGAGCAGAGAGCCCAATTCGGGGCTTGATCCCAGGACCCTGAGATCATGACCAGAGCCGAAGGCAGAGGCTTAACCCACTGAACCACCCAGGCGCCCCTGTGCTTAGCTTTTTAAAAAAAGACTCACTCCAAATAAAATTAGCTGATTCTAATAGAGAGAGAACAATAAATTGTATTCTCGATAATTAGAATACGAGTAACTAACATTAGTTGCGATTATTACACTCAGCTCATCAAAGCAACAGCAGGAAGTGGGCCTATTTGCTATCTTCATTTTATCGTAAGAAATCTAAGGTACAGAGAATTAAGTCACTTCCCTGTATCAGTCTTCTCAGGCTGCTAAAACAAATGCCACAGATTGGATGACTTATACAACAGAAATTTATTTTCTTACAGTTTTGGAAGCCAGAAGTCCAAGATCAAGTTTCCAGCTGATTCAGTTTCAGGTAGGGCTCACTACCTGACTTGGCTTCCTCCCTTGGCCTTTGCTCTGTGAAGGATAAAGAAGGGGTCAAGAAAGAAGAGAAAAGGTAACTCTCTGGTGTCTCTTCTCATACGGACACTAATCCTGCTGATCAGACCCTCACCCTTCTGACATCACTTAAATTTAATTAGTTTCTTAGAGATCCCATCTTCAAATACAGCCACAGGGGGAATTAAGGCTTTAACATAAGGGTTTTGAGACGACACAAACATTCAGTCCGGGACATTCCCTAAAGTTACACAGTTAATAAACTGTAGTTTATAGTCAATATAATTATTATTAGTAGTTAATAAGCCATGTAGTTAATATAGTTTATAGTTAATATAATCATTATGTAGTTAATTAAACATGTAGTTAATAAACCATGATGGAAACCCAAGCTGTCAGACCCCAGAAGCCAGACCTCTTAAGAATATTCACCCTTGGGGCGCCTGGGTGGCTCAGTGGGTTAAGGCCGCTGCCTTCGGCTCAGGTCATGGTCTCGGGATTCTGGGATCGAGCCCCGCATGGGGCTCTCTGCTCAGCGGGGAGCCTGCTTCCTCCTCTCTCTCTCTCTCTCTCTCTCTGCCTACCTCTCTGCCTACTTGTGATCTCTGTCAAATAAATAAATAAAATCTTAAAAAAAAAAAAAAATATTCACCCTTTAGGGGCGCCTGGGTGGCTCAGTGGGTTAAGCCTTTGCCTTCGGCTTAGGTCATGGTCTCGGGGTCCTGGGATAGAGCCCCGAGTAGGGCTCTCTGCTCAGCAGGGAGCCTGCTTCCCTTCCTCTCTCTCTGCCTGCCTCTCTGCCTACTTGTGATCTCTGTCAAATAAATAAAGAAAATCTTAAAAAAAAAAAAAAAAAAGAATATTCACCCTTTATTGAGCTCCTTATAACCAAGCTTTTACTGCATATTAAATAGATTAAGAATTACAGGTACTTTTTACCCACAAAAAATATACATAAATCTGCAATTTCATATTGGAAGGAGGAGAGACGAAAAGAAAGCAGCCTCTATACTTGACCCTACTAAGCGGCAACTTCCCGTTCCACAGGATTAAATAAGACTTTGAGGAAATAAATTGTTCAGGAAAATCCAGGTGTAGTCGCCCTGTATGTCGTAAAAAGGTGGAAGGGGTGAGGCGAAGTGTGAAGTGCGAAGGATCCTCACGCTCTCAGGCAGACATAGCCAACTATTACCCTCAGATTATGTCCTGGAGACGTGCTGTGAACAAAGTGACACTTCCTCTCCCGCTTCTTTGGCCGGCGGCTGACACCGCTTAGTGATAGAAAAGACACGCCAGAAGAGCGACAAGCCCAGCACATTGTCGAAGACAGCAAGCGGCTCTTCCGTCGTCTTCATGATAGCTGGGCTCAACTCCTAGCCTGTCAGCACACCAGCCGGAAGTAGGAGACCTGGGTCGGAAGTTGGCCCCGCCAGCTCCCAGCCGGGCAATTTCAGCCACGGAGTTCCGGGAATGGCCTCTCTAGCCCCGCCTCGCGCCTGCTCCGCCCCAGGGCTCCTGCAAGTGGAAAGTATCAATGCATCCTTACGTTCTTCTCTTTCCGGCTTTATTATCCTGAGGAAGAGACTTCATTGCTGTCTTGCCTCACTTCGAAACCGTCTCACTCTTTTCTTTCATAAATTCTTAAGTATTCTACAAGTGTCACGTTAAATCTTCTTTGCGGCGTATCAATGGGCATGTGCTATAGATAATGCCCAACTGGATGTTTCATTTTCCATGTTGTGAACACAGTATCATAGTTACTCAAATTGACCGAAATCATTATCACTGGCAGATGCATTCCTTTATTAGAAGTATTTAAAGTACTCTTTATTTAGAAGTATATGATTGCCTTTATTTTTATACATTCCTCATTCTTAAAATAAAAACTTACCTATTTCTACAATTAAAATATAGGCCAGTTCTCTCATTTGTGGAAAGAATTTAACAACACACAAATAAGTTAATTTCCTATGCCATTATTGAAAAGCACTAACATTCAATGGCCATTAATGTGTAGTTAAATCAAACCACCCTTCATGTTTTATAAATGTTATTGGCTATCTTCATTTCCTTTGGTGATTTTTGACCTTCATAATTTTGGAACTTCTTCTCTAATTTAACTGGCACTGACATTAATTCCATAAAGAGAACTAGCTAATATAAAGCAGCTGAAATCTTAACATAATTTTGAAGTTCTTTTATTGTATCCTGTTAAACAAGCATATGGTACTAGAGAGAGCAATAGATTGCATTTCAGCAAGAAGGATTTAAGATAAATATGATATTTCCTGATGCATATTTCCCATTATTTTAAATTTTAAATTATAGAAGTAATAATTATCCTTTTATAGGAATGCTAAAAAGCTTTCCTTTTCCTTGATACATAGGCATCAATAAAGCATGGACTGTGGTTGTCAAAAATAATACTTAAAGAAATGTATCCTTAAAGCTGGCTGACCTATAGCCAACACAAAAATCTAAGCAGTATTTGTACTTGCAGTAAATGCATATTTGGTCTTTGTCCCCTGGTCCTGACAGAGTTTCTAAAGTTCTTGGAATTTACTGGATGATAGGGGTGATAGGAACATCTTTTGTTATTCCTAAGAAGCCCCTTTCAACCAGTTAATGAGGTAACTCTTGGTAGCCTCTCACCCCCAGACAGCTTTAGGAGGGGGATGGTTGCCAGAGAACCCAATCACGTGTTTAGAGGATTATAACTTTCAGCCCTACCTTCAGACCTCTGAAGGAAAGGGGGCTGGAGATTTATGGTCAGTAATTTAATCAGTCATGCCTATGTAATAGAAGCTCCATAAGAAACCCTAAATGGCATATGTTAATTACACTGAAAGTAATTTTTTTTAAAGATTTTCTTTATTTATTTGACAGACAGAGATCACAAGTAGGCAGAGAGGCAGGCAGAGAGGGAGGAGGAAGCAGTCTCCCCGCTGAGCAGAGAGTCTGATGCGGGGCTCGATCCCAGGACCCTGGGATCATAACCTGAACCGGCAGAGGCTTTAACCCACTGAGCCACCCAGGTGCTCCTGAAAGTAAAATTTTAAAATATACAAATATGGGGGGGGGAACCCTAAATGACAAAGTTCACAGAACTTCCAGATTGGTGAAACATCCAAATGCTAGGAAGGAAGCATGGAAAAGAGAAGTATGGAAGCTTTGTGTGCCTTTCCCATACCTTGCCCTATGCATCTCTTCCATTTGGCTGTTTCAAAGTTATGTCCCTTATAATAAACCAGTAAAAATAAGTAAACTGTTTCCCAGAGTTCTGAGAACCATTCTAGCAAATTAGTGAACCTGAGGGGGATTATGAGAAACCCTAATTTATAGCCTAGTTGAATAGAGTGTAGGTAACCTGGGACCTAATACTTGTGATTGACATTTGAAGTAAGGGCAGTCTTGTGGGACTGAGTCCTTTAAACTTGTGGAATCTGACACTAAAACTCTGACGCTAGTTAGTGCCAGAACTGAACTGAACTGTGGGGCATCTAGTTCACGTCCTCAGAATCAGAGAATTGGTTGTTGGTGTTGGAAAACACCATAGAACTCCTTAAACATCTTTGAAGATGTATGTTGTGTAATGGGGTAAGTATCACCATAGCCATACTATACTTGTTAGCATTATCCAGGCTGGTCTAGACCACCATCACCTCTCACATCTCAACTCTGTTTTCTCTTCTCCCCAGAGCAGCCTGAGTGATAACTTCAATGTGTAAATCATCTGCTCAAAATCCTCTTCCCATACTAAGAATACAAGGAAATGCCTTACCATGTCATAAAATATCACACAATCCTCTTTAAACTGCTTTTCTTTAGCTCCTCTCCTCTTCCCTCTTATTTAGCCACACTGGACTCTCATTCTTCTTCCACAAATTGGCCTGAAATGTGTTTCCTCAAATAGACTCCTTCCCCATGTCCTTCAGGACTCTGTTCATATCTCACATCATCAGAGAATGTCTCCTGGACCACTGCTATGAAAAAACACCTTCACACAATATGTCTCCTATTCTTATCTTTGCTTGTTTGTTTTTTTAATGAAAATACAAAGTAGAAGATGGTCTCTACCTCACTTTCAACTAGAACACAGCTCTGTGCTTGCAGGCACTTTGTTTCATCCCTACTTTATCTCTAGCTCCTAGACGGTATGTTACACGCATGAATGAATGAATATTATTTGACAGTAAAATTGGGTAGTAGTGGAGGTAGATTACTTATTGTTATTTTTCCATACATTTGGACTTAGTAGAAGCTACAGGTATGTGACAATGTATTACAAGACCTAAGTCAGTTTCTTAAAAAGTTGTATGAGGACGAGCTACACCACCCGAATTTGTCATTGTTATGAGAAAAATTCTAGGCTCTAGCCCATACAGAAAAATCAGAATCTCTGAAAATGAGGACTGGGAAGGAAACTTCCTTGGAGATTGGTTGGAAACTGCTGCCCTAGAGAATGAGTTTCAAAAGTAAGGCCTCTTCATCTCTCACCAGTCCCAAGCCCATTTCCATTTTCTTCACCTAGGGTACACCCTTTGCTAAATTCCTACACAACCAATTCCATGATTTCCCCTGCAGATATCTCACCACATACCTTCACTCTGCTCCTTTGTTCATTTCAGCAGTTATGCATTGAAAATATTCCTGCTCCCAAAATTACCTATTGGAAATCCTAGTCAGCCTTAGAAAGCCTTATTAAATGTTCCCCTCTCCAGGAGGTCTATCTGGAAAACATTAATCAGTCTTCTCATAACACTTTCATCATCAATACTGTATATATCGATAAGTTTGTGTAAATATATGTATCATATATACCATAGAGCCAAAAATTCAGTTCTCAATATCTTTGTAAGAGAAACCAAATATTGAGATGGGTGTATGTGAATCTGGAAAGAATGTTAAAAACTTTTTATTAAATATGGGCATGACCTAGATTTTTTTCCCCAGAGTCTTTGAAAATATGGAAAATCATAAGTTGTCATGTCTTCTTTGCAGTGCTGAAGCACAGTTTTAGTATTTATGAATACAGGAACAGAAAAGATGCCACGTTGTCCAACACTGAGCTACCAAGAAAGCTTAGACACAAAGTTACTCCAAAATTTGCATCTTCTTCAAAATAATTTCTATCTTTTTAAGAAATTCTCCCCGTGAAAAGTGAAACTTGTCTTCCAGTTCAGAAAACTTTAGTTTGCTTGCTTTCAAATGAACAAAATGTGAAAACAGTCTTAGAAAAAAAATCTGCTAACGCAAACCATTGGAAAGTTTAATAAGTATTACTGCTCTCACTTTTTCCCTGAAGAGATGCAACACAGTTATTGCTAGAATTTGCCCTAGATTTTTAATCAGCTACTGCAAGAGAAAAATAATACTGTCAACAGAGTTAATTAAAGCTTGTGTTAATAAACTATAGTGGAGTGAAACAAAAAAATGGCCAATAGTCTTCAGTAGTTCTCACTGGCAGCAATTACATTTATTTTTAAAACATATGTAACCCCAGTGACACCATCCATAATTCTCATGTTAGTTTCTCTTTCCAAGAAGACCCACTCACTTACTTCCTGATGTTTCATAGTATGTCAACCTAGACAGCCTGTGAAGATGTGCTTCCCATGTTAAGACCTCCTTAGGTGATAAGGTATTTCTAGGTATACTGCATATCCCCTCAGTTTTCCTTTATTAATTTCAGAGGTAGGATTCTGTTTTCTTCCTCCCTTTTTCCCCATACAAATACTCACTGCCTTCATCAAGTAAGGACTGCCATAACAAAACACTGTGGCCTGAGTAGCAGAAATAACAGACATCTATTTTTCTTGCAGGTCTGGAGGCCACAAGTCTAAGACGAAGGCAACATCAGGGTTGGTTTCTGGTGAGAGTGCTTTTCCTCACTTGCGGATAGCTGCCTTCACACTTTCCCTTTCTCCCACATGCAAGAAGTGAGAGGGAGTAAACTCTAGTGTCTTTTCCTCTTCTTATAAGGACACCACATCCTATTGAATTAGGGTTCCATCCTTATGACTTCATTGAGCCTTAATTGCCTCCTTAAAGGTCTTATGTCCAAATATATCATATTGGGAGTCAAGGGTTCAACATACGAACTTTGGTGGGGGACACAAATCAATCTATAACACTCACTGGGTTTATTTAAAAATCTAAAAATCTAGAGCTAAGTTCTTCACATATTAAGAACCTCAAATAAATTATCTCTAGCTTGAAAACATTCCTTTTATAAACCTGTACAGTCTTCAGCAGAAATGAAATAATAGCATAGAATTGTATATTATCATATATCAGAGTATTAGGATTTCAAAAGTTAAAAATTTACTTTCTAACACCTAGGTTCATATACAAGACCCTAATTTCAGAAAATGGAGTTCTTTCCATTTAGAGTTTTCTGTTCTAATATTAAAGCAGCTGTTAATATTCATAGCAGAAATATAAGAAAATAATATCCAATAAATCCCCTGGTATCTATAAAATGAAAGTCAAATCACTGTGTCCAAATTCAAAGCTACCTCAATCCTTATGTGTGCAATCTTACCTCCCACCCTGGGGAGTCAGAGACCGACTTCCCAAGTTCAAATCCCAACTCCATTTATTTTTAGATGAACAACTGTGAACATGTGATCTGACTTCTAAGTCTCATTCTTGCCCTCAAGTCATATTTTTCCCTCAACCTCTCCTTTGCAGTCATGCCAGTACATACCTAATTCCTAACCTTTGCTCATATCTGCCCTGCCCAGAGTGTTTCCTCCTTTCCTGCTCTACCAGACCGTCTTTCTTAACACACCAGCCAAAACTTCTCCATAGTCCTTGATTGCCCCCTAGTCTTCTATAAATAATCTCTAAACATTTGTTAAATACTTCCCATATATCAAGCTCTCTTAGGTCCTCTCATTAGATTCTACTCACTTTTGATTCAAACCAGTCTGTGTTTCCTGTATGCATGCAACATCTTCCTAGTTAGGTCATGGATTCTCTTTTTTTAATCACACACAGCACATAGCAGAGTGTATAGTGCATAGTAGATGCTCAGTAAATATCTGTTTTTTTCTGTGTCATGTTAAGCTTATAGATTCAATTTATTTATGAATATTTTAACTAACCTACCCTCCCAACTTTCAGAAAGCAAGAATATTCTATTTTGGACATCTAGTGCAGTGCCTTAAAAATAGCAAACACTCAAAAAAAAAAAAAAATGAGGAATGAAGACTTCCCTCCATTATCAGCATCTTAAGCAGCAGGCTAAGGACTCCTGGGAAAATGGAAAAAGCTGATCAGTAAGCAGTGCCTGTGTACTTTAAAATGTGTACAAATTCATGGAGACTGGCTCCATATGGACAGTAGTAGTTCCTCTGTTGAGGTGCCTGGAAAGAAAAGAGAAGCTGGTGAGAAACTCTAGCACAGGCTCAAGACTCCAAGATTTCTAGCCCCCTAAAAGGAAAAGTCAGTTGACTACTTAATTATTAAAAAAAGTCTCTAAAAACAGAATTATAAATAGTGTAAGGTTAATCATCACAGTTAAATGACACTATTTGTGAATAAAGACTTGCTCACCAATAGGACTAAGCCCACTGTATTTAAAGTAATGGAATATGTCTTTTATTCTTAAGTTTCTCATACAAATTGACTTCTGGAATTTTCCATTCTGTCCAAATAGCTCTCAGAGGTCTGAAAGGATCATGATCCCCATCTTTAAGTATAATTAGTCAATTGCTACATCAGCTAAAACATGAATTTTCTAGGCACTATGTGTTACTGTTCTGTGAAGGGCAAATTCAAGCAGAAAGAAGTACTTAGAAGAATGTCCTCTACCATGATTATTTTAAGAAATGTGTCCAGTTTCTATGTGGGGGAGAAAAGAAAAAAACAATCTAGCACTATTTAACAACTACACAAAAAATTAATATTTTAAAAACAGACACAGGTACAGCCACAAAGCTGATAGACAGCTTTAAGGGAAAGCCATGTAGAAAGGCCACGCTATCCATATATCAAACTGTCATCAAAGCTGTCTTGTGAGCACTCCAGCCTCTCAACCCATTTCTCTCTATTTCTCCCGATTTTATGACACTTTGTCCTTCTTCCATTAAGTGTCCTAATCTTCTCTTTACTCTTCTTCCAACCAACAGAAACTGCTCTTGGGAAAAGATCTTTTCTATCTTGGTATGAATTTGAATCAAAATGGCCCCTGTTTAATTCTCTTTTCTCATTATAGAAGAGGAAGTTTTCCCATATGAAATTAATTTCTGCACTAGGGATGAAGTGGTGGTGTTTTCTTCACACTAAGTTAAGTAGAAATGCCTATTAAGGCTTCTGAAGAAAATCAATATCTTTGCAAACACTGATTGTGGCGAAAATATACATCTCAACCCTCTTCCTCAGTGAAACCCTTCTAGAAAGTTTCAGTCTGCTGAGATTTTCCAGTACATAAAGATTCAGATATACTCTGAAAAAAATAGAGTACTTTTAATGAAAATGAAAATGTAATCCCTGGATCTGGCCTCCTAGGTCTCCGGGTCAGTGAAGCTTCTAAGCCTCGGGTTGCTAAAACTCGATACCACTAGAAAAGTTAAGGAAACTTCTCTGGTCACTAAACCTTTCAGGAGGCCTGGAGGAGGTTTGATCTTGTCTCTGCAACTGCATGGAAGGCTCCTTTCTTAAATCCATTCTTCAGAATGGGAAGAATACTTCAAGTATATAAAATTCCCTTTGCAGCATATCACTGGGCTATTACAGTTATTAGGTGTCTTATTTTTCAGTGTGGTGATCATTGCTTCGTACAAAGGAATTAGGTTTCATACCCTCTTAACGAGAGGATGTAGACACTTCGACAAAGAAGACAACAGCTATCTTTTCCCTTAGCTTATTTTGGTTTATTTTTCAGCTAATATCAATACCAAACTATACATGGGGGGGAGGCGTATTAAGTGTTTTCAAACTCTTCAAGTATAAGAAATTTACGACTCTGATTTAGAGCCAAAAGAATTAAGGATTGTGAACATCAGCTTAAACCTTTGCAATTTTACCATTTGTTCATTTTGGACAGGGATCCATCACGTCCCTCCAGCCTCATGCAACTCTTCTCTGTCACAAGCTCAATTGTGAAAATAAGAACGCAAATGCAGAGGCTAAGGTCTAATAATGTAAGACAGCACTTAACATCGTGTTTCTGTAGCAACACGCAAATATCTGCATTGTCTTAAATATATACATCCACACATTCACGAAAATGTTTATAAACAGCCTTATAAAAAGTCACAATGGCAAGACATTCATAAACAAAAAGACATATGGAAAATGCATTCTCTGACTTTCCTCCCTATGCATTTTATAGATGCATTTGCTGTTACAGGGCAAATCCTTTAAAAAAAAAAAAAAAAAAAAAAAAAAAAAACAGTGTAAAGAGCTCCATATCTTAAAGATAAGAGTACAATCATTTCTTAGAAAACAAAACAGTCCACTCAAATCTGTCAAACTTATAGCACATGAAGTTGTACAAATGTGATTACCTTTCAGTTTATCCACTGAGAAATGTCTGGAGGTATACTGACATATAGTTTCAGACTGGAAAATGGTGTCATCTATTTCTAATATAACAATATAGTTTCTATATAAGGAAAAAAGATTGTCAACACTTAGAGACTGATGGGTATTGATTTTTTCCAGTTTCACAGTAGCTTATACTCAAAAGCATTACTGATATTTAAAGTGAAATGTTACATGGTATATATTATTAAAAACTATATATATAATAAACTTCTACATGATATATTATGGAAACTGAAAAGCTTATTAAATTAATTGGACCAATAATTTGGGCACCTGGGTGGCTCAGTTGGTTGAACATCTGCCTTCTGCTCAAGTCATGATCACAGACCTGAGATCCACAGGTCCTGGGATCCAGTCCCGCATTAGGCTCTGCTTTTCCCTCTGCCTCTGCCCCTCCTCCTGCTTGTGCACACTATCTCTCTCTGTGTCAAATAAATAAGTAAAATATTTTTTAATTAATTGGACCTCTAAAATAAAGTTTCTTGTTTTACCACCTGACTTAAATTAATATTTCAATGTATGGTTTCCTGTGGCCATGTTATATCACTGCTATAGACTCAATGACAGGAATGTGGGTTTGAAATTTGCAATTTATAATGTTCTTAACCCAAAGTGTTCTTGGCAAAATATATACCAAGAATGAACTACCAAGAATGAACTCGGATTTACAAGACAGAAGCCATATGAACTATTTGAGAACTGTCATCCTTGTAACCAGAGTAGACTATTTGGTAATGGTGCACATTTGGGTGCTTGCAGAAGGTATGTGCTTCTCTAGCTAAAATACTTCCCTTGTATCTCATGCATTCATTAATTTATATTCAATCAACCAAATATTTATTGGGTCCCTTAATTATGCTAGGCATCTACTAGAGGAAAAGTGACATAATACTCACAATATAATTTGATGACTTTGAGAATAACAAGATGTGCAAGATGTTATGGAGAAAAGAGAGAGTGTTTTTTTTTTTACCTGCCCAGGATGGGAAGAGGAAGCATAGAGAAAAAATATCAGAGTCTTTTTAAGACAGATTATAAAAGTTGAGTGTTCTCCAATTAGAAAGAAAAGAGAAAGTATCATACATGTAAACAATAGCGTATGCAAAGACCAAAAGCCCTGGAAGTCCTAAAAATAGCAGTAATGTTATGTGGATACATTGATTGCACCAGCAAGAGATAAGAATGGAAAGATAGTTGGTGCCAGGTGGGGAAGATCTTTGCATACCATGATTAGGAGTTTTGCCTTTATCTATTGGGCATTAGGGAACTGTCGGTAGCTTGTTTGTAGATGTGTAATGAGGAGATCTTTATTTAACTAAGTCATGGGCTGGACTAGATTGATACTGCAGAGAGAAGGCCCAGGTCATTGCAGTTATCTGATTGAATAGCACCAGAAACATGGAGCACAAGCAAAAGGCAGACTATGAATCTGTAGGCAAACGGTAAGGCTGAAATAGGGACCATAGCATTTATAGTATAGCAACCTATTAGAGAATATTAAGGCAAGTTTCAATGAAAGCTAGTTCTAAGGTTTCTAAAAAGAATAGGAAGATGAATATGTTACTGAAACAAAAAGTAGTGGAGATGATAGAATGGGATAAAGTACCACCTACAATTTGTAATCTATAGTGTTTACGGTATTCCTGAAAGGATTTTGAGGCACTCTGATGAACCAATCTGCAGTAAGGGGGTCACATATTTAATGGAATACTTTTACTTATTTTCTGGCAGACAAGCTGGGCTAATGAAGAGTCCAGGTTGATGAGAGGTCAAAGGGCAGGAAAGGAGGTAGAGCCCTGGATGAATGTTAACAAGGAAGGTGAAAACCTTAAAGCATACTTGACCATCATCAGAATCCTCACCCAAACAACTTTACACAAATGTTTATAATGCCTATATACTAAATTGTAGAAAGAAGTTTCTCTTCCTTCTTGATTTATTTATTCAATTATTTGTTTATATCAGTAAGTATTCATATGTTCTTACTTGGATTAAAATCCTTTACTAACATTATTCATTTTTTTGCTTACATTGCCACTGATTTGGCCATTGTTAATCCCACCAAGGTTGGCTCTTGTGTCTTTTTGATATGTCCCAATCTTTTTCCAAACACCTCCTTACTTTCTGGCCCCAGAATATGTTCTAGTTTCATCAGGCAATTTCGCGTGTTTGAGCCACAGATCCAGCTCTTTCTTCAAGGAGTTTTTGTTTCTTTTGTTGGAGACCAGTGTTCAGCAACTGAGACGAGGTTGAGAGACGTGCTCATTCACATTGGTGCATTACTGCTTCTAGATCCTTTCAGTGACAGAGCTCAGAAATATATATCGGTGTGCAATGAATGAGTTCATACCAATTCCTCCAGTTCTAATCTACTAAAGAGGGCACAGCACTCACAGCTAAGCCATATTATTCTCTTGAATATAAACACAGAATACCAACATCAAAAAAGGTAAGTGATAAAGTGAGAGATAAAAAGACTACTTCATATTTTTTTCTTAACACAGACAGAAAAGGTCACTGTGCCACCCACCAAATACCAAATATCCCTCTCTTCAGCTGAAATAAATGGTTGCTACTTCTTTTCCAATTATAGTGTTATTCCCACTCTAGTCTACCTTCCCTATAAATATGATTATTGAGATACCCAAAGACTGAATTGCCCCACTCTCTGACAGCATTCAATCTAGAGGGAACCCCCCACTTCCTTGGACTTTCACTCAGTTTACCTCCAAAATAACCAAAATCCTATGATGGGCTCTTTTTTAAAATTCTCTGAAACACTTCATGATTCCCTCTTGTGTGTGTGTTCTCCCTTCGCTGCAATGAATAACAAACTCAAAATGTGAACTACAGGTGTGTTCTTGGTGGTCTTCCACTGAAGGTCTCTGACAGCAGCAAGATTTATTCTAGTATTTCACCTTTCCCTTTTTGTAACTCCTCTTTTGGAAAGTGTAAAAAAAAAAAAACTTGGGGTGCCTGGGTGGCTCAGTGGGTTAAAGCCTCTGCCTTCAGCTCAGGTCATGATCCAGTGGTCCTGGGATCAAGCCCCATATCGGGCTCTCTGCTCAGCGGAGAGCCTGCTTCCCCCTCTCTCTGCCTGCCTCTCTGCCTATTTGTGAACTCTGTCTGTCAAATAAGTAAATAAAATCTTTAAAAAAAAAATCAGGTTTTCATGGTGCACAATGTATTTACCAATTGCTTTAAATCTGGAATACAGGGGCGCCTGGGTGGCTCAGTGGGTTAAATCCTCTGCCTTCAGCTCAGGTCATGATCCCAGGGTCCTGGGATCGAGCCCCACATCTGGCTCTCCACTTAGTGGGGAGTCTGCTTCCCCCTCTCTCTCTCTGCCTGCCTCTCTGCCTACTTGTGATCTCTCTCTCTGTCAAATAAATAATAAAACCTTTTAAAAAAAAATAAATCTGGAATACACACAAAGTAGTTCCAGAATTTTTAATCTATACACCTGTGAAAACCTCATCTACTAACCTCAGTTCAATATGTATGTTTAGTTCTTTTTATCTTTAATCTCAGATTATGTAGTGAAAATTCTCTTTTTTAAAATTTCTTAGGTTAATTCTTTCCTTCCCCTTTTCCACCTCACTGTGGTTATGCTATTTATTATAATACATATTTAGGTTCATTTGTTTCGATTTATTTTTCATGTTGGTTTCATTGTATCCATAATAATTTTAATAATCTATTTTTGAGTATATGAAGCACTGTCTGTTTCTAAAAGTCAGAACTAAATGAGAAGGTATATTCAGAGAAGTGTTACCCCAACCCTTCTACCCTGTTCTAATTATCCACACCACTATCACTTATTTCCTTATAATATAGGGTTTATACCATTCGTTTTTGCTTTATATCTTCCATGTTTCTTTTTCTCAAATAAACATGTGCACATTTTTTTATTTTCCTTTTTTCTTACATGAATGATAGCATATTCATTTGTATAGACACTAATTTTCACTTACTAATACACCTTCTTTTTTTTTGCTTTTTAAAAACCTGATAATATATTCTGGAAGTTGCTACATATCAGTTTTAAGATTTTTTTCATTCTTTTATAGGCACATTATGCTTCACTGTGTCTAAATATCATAGTTCATTTAATCAATTTTCTATGTATAGTCACTTAGTTTGAGTTCTATAGTTTTCAATTCCAAACAATACTGAATAAACTTGTGCATTTATATTATTGGAGGTGTATCTTTAGATAAATCCTATAAGTATGATTATTGAGTCAAGAGGCAAATAAAAGTGTAGTTTTATTAGATATTGCCAAATTCCCGTCCAATAGAGCTACATATATATTTGCATTTCCACCTGCAATATAGGAAAATTCTGGTTGTTTTTCAGCCTTGCCAACATAATCAGGTCATACTTTTTAATTTTCACCAATTAGAAAAGTGATAAAAGTGATAATCTGTATAATTTTTATTTTAATTTTTCTAACTATGCCTGAAGTTGGATGCCTTTTATATTTTTGTTTTTTTATTATTGTCTTAAACAACTTTGTTGAGTTTAATTGAGATACAAAAAAACCTGCATATATTTAATACATACAATATGATGGATTTGGACATATGCATATAAACACAAAACCATCACCGCAATCGAGGTAGTAGCCATCTCCAAAATTTTCTTTGTGCGCCTTTGTTTTGTGTTGTATTGTGTTCTGTGCTAAGGCTACTTAATACAATAACTAGCCTCTTAAATTTTTAAGTATTGATTGTGGGTCTTGGGTATCATGTTATACAGCAGATCTCTGAAACTAATTCATCTTGCATGTCTGAAACTTTATACCAATTGAAGAACTGCTTATTTCTTCCTCCCCTTGCCGCTGGTAACCATTGTTTTATTCTCTGCTTCTATGAGTTTGACTATTTTAGGCATCTCATTTAAGTGGAATTATGCAGTGATTGTCCTACTGTGACTGGTTTGTTTCACTTAGCATAATTTCCACTAGATTCACTGTTATAACTCTATACCAAAAAATAAAAAAATAAAATAAACCAAGGCCTTAAATAGACATTTCTCCACAAAAGGACTCAGAAATGACCAATAGGTATATGAAAGGATGCTCAACATTACTAATCATCAGGGAAAGACAAATCAAAACCACAATGAGCTATCATCTCATACCAGTTAGGATGGCTATTACTAAAACAAAAAAAGATAGCAAGTGTTAGTAAGGATGTAGAGAAACTGGAACACTTTTCATGTTTAAGGGCTATTTTTATTGTGAATTATCTATTTAAGTTTTCTTCCTAATTTCTACTAGATTTTTTAAAAATTTCCCTTCTAATATTAAGAGTTCATTATGTATCAGGTATATTAATCCTTTATATGCAATATATCTTAAAAATATTTTCTACAAGCTTATCAAATGTCTTTGAATTTTGTTTCTATTTTTTCATGCATTTAAAAACATTATGGATAGTCAAATTTAGCCATTTTCTTTTGCCTGTCATTTTACAATTGTTGGACCACTAGCATATACTCTGTTGGACAGAACACAGGGTACTATGCTTAACAGCTTAACCAAAACTCTTAGGTAGAAAAAGAGCAAGTACCCAAATAAAAATAAGTTGGGTAGACAATAGCAGCAAATATCTATACAGAATAATCCCAGACTGGGGAGCTCCTGCTTCTCTCTTCCTTTTTAACCCACACCCATTCTAGGCCCTGTGCTTATTCCATTTTTCACAAATGAAGGTTTCTAAGACCAACCTCCCATTTGTGCCAAATGGCAACACAGTATTTACACAGCTGTACAAAGAGATTTTTCAGTCCCTAGAGCAAAACGTCAAGGGGGAACAAAACCAACCCAGGATTTATGTTGTTGCTTTTATTACTTGAAGGGTTACAAAAACAAACCGCCAATGAAACCAGCAGCTTTTGTTCTTTCTCAGTACCCAAGAGCTGAAAATTCTGTCAATACCAAATCATCCAGGCCCATTTTCATGTCCCTTGCACACTTTTATGATCTCAAGAATTGTCTTTAGAAGAGAAAATGCCACAATGTCACTTTGATATCTGAAAGTCGAAAGAGATACCAGAGTTAAATGGCTAATGCATTCTGAAAAGTGAAATAATGTGTGTATGAATACCCTGACCTTTCAATATTTAGACTTGTTGGCATTTCTTCTTGCCTTCATCTCTAGATAATAAGACTGTAAACAAAAACAATAAGCAATGAGTGTGCAATACAGCAGGGCAGATAAGATATTTAATAGAAAATTCACAACTTATAATCAGCAATATGCCCATTGCAATAAACCAAAGTAGAAATAGATTGGCTTTCACCTTGCATCTTTGCAAATCTGATAAAAAGGAAAATTATGCTGCACATGAGTTTTTAGTAAGAAATTGACATAAAATGATAGTTTTCCTTGTTCATATAATTTTCATTTCACCTTAATGTAAATGCCAAAATTTTTTGTGAAAGCCAGTATTCTTTATTTAATCTAATGGAATTTCACATCACTTTTATTCCATTTTTACACTGTTGATTTCAATCAGCATCTGTCTTTAGTTTGCACTCAAAAAGAAAGAAACAGGGACACCTGTGTGGCTCAGTAAGTTGAGTGTCTGACTCTTGGTTTTAGCTCAGGTCATGATCTCAGGTAGTGGGATGTAGTCCCGCATGGTTTCTGTATTCAGTGGGGAATCTGCCTGAGATTTTCTCCCTCTTCCTCTTCCTCTGCCCCTGGCCTTGCATTCTCTCTCTCTGAAATAAATAAATAAATAAATAAATAAATAAATAAATAAATAAATAAATATGTCTTTTTTTAAAATGGCAGAGGAATCGAATAGACATTCTTCCAAAGAAGACATACAAATGGCCAACAGGTAGGTACATGTAAAAATGCTCAACATCATTCATCATCATCAGGGAACTGCAAATCAAAACTACGATGAAATACCACTTCCCATCTGTTAGAATGGCTATTATCAAAAAGACAAGAAGTAACAAGTGTTGGTGAGGATGTAGAGAAAAGGTAATTCCTATGCACTGTTGGTAGGATGTAAATTGATGCAACCACTATGGAAAAGAGTATAGAGGCTTTTCAAAATTTAAAAATAAAAACTACCATGTAATCTAGCAATTCCACTTCTGGGTATCTGAAGAAAATAAAACCACGATCTTAAAAAGATACCTGCACCTCCATGTTCATTGCAGCATTATTCACAATAGCCAAGAAATGGAGACAACCTAAGTGTCTATCAGTAGTTGAATGGATAGGGAAACTGTGGTGTATCTGTACAATGGAATATTTTTTAGCCATAAAAAAGAAGGAAATACTGCCATTTGTGACAATATGGGTAAACCTTGAGGGCATTATGCTAAAGTGAAATAAGCCAGACAGAGAAAGACAAATACTGTATGATTTCACACATATGTGGAATCTGAAAAAAACAAACTCATAGATACAGAAAACAGATTGGTGGTTGCCAGTGGCAGGGGACTGGAGTTGTGTTGAAGGGGAATGGGTGAATATAATCAAAAGATACAAACTTATGGTTACAAGATGTTCTGGGGATGGAATGTGCAGGATTGTGACCATAGTTAATAATACTGTCCTGTATACTTGAAAGTTACTAAGAGTACATTTTAAAAGTTCTCATCTCAAGAAAAAAACACCTACAGCTATGTAAGGTGATAGATGTTAACTAAGCTTATTGTGATCACTTCTCAATATATACATACGTCAAACCATTATGATGTACACTTAAAACTAATGCAATGCTACGTAACAATTATATCTCAATAAAACTGGAAATAAAAGGCAAACACTATCTTTTACTTAGCATTACAGGTTAGGATGGAAGTTTGGTCATAATCAGAGGCCACTTTTGTCAGTATACCCTGAATCAAATCCCTGAATTCACTAGAACAGATATTGTTGCTAAGAACACACAAGTCAAGGTTGAAGAGAAATCACCATCATCACAACCACAGCCAACGAGATCCCTCCCAAATAAGGATTTCCACACTTTCTTGTCTCAAATCCCAACTCTTCCAATACTATTTGTGTGATAAAAGACATGTTTTTTTTTTACTCTCTGAGCCTTTGTTCCTCACCTAAATATTGTTAAAAATAATTAAAGCCCTCTTAATTTTGTCATGAAGATGAAATGCTACACTTTCATCAGATACTTTTGGTTTGCCTTATATTTTATTGTTCATTACTTTTCAAATCTTTATTGCTTCTATCTTCTCTCTCCAATTCCTTAATAACGGATTGCCCTGAAGTTCAGTCTTTTCTTCTCTTATTATTCCCTAGGTGATTTCACCCAGCATTGTTACTTGAAGTACCAGCTAGATCAGCACTATCCAACAGAATTTTCTTCCATGGTGGAAATATTCTATATGTGTATTATCCAATACAGTAACCACTAACCACATGAGGCTGCTTGAGCCCCTTAAATATGCCAGTGTGTGTGGCAAGAAGCTACTGTTTTGGACAGTGCAGGTCTACATAATGCCTCCCAATATATTATTCCAGATCATATATCTGTCAGCCTACTTGAGATTTCCAATTGGAGATATCAAATATACATCTCAAATTCCACATGTCCAAAACTGAAATAATCTTCCCTCTCACTCCATCTGAAGTGATTCAAGTCTACTTTCCGGTAAGCCAAGACACAAATTTTGGAGTCATCTTTTATTCTTCTTGTTCTTTCATACACTAAAATTTATCTAGGCTCTGACCACTTGGCACCACTCTCTGATATCATCATTGTTTAGAGTCACCATCATCTCCCAAGAAGACTACTGTGATCAAATCCAATCTTTAGTCCCCTTTCCCTACCCACAGCTATTCTTAACTTTGTAAGCAAAACTCTCCTGTTAAAATGTGTCAGATCACAGCACTCCTCTGTTCAATACTGCACACTGATTCCTTGTTTCAAAATAAAAGCCAGATCATTTGTAGTCATTTCTAATTTCTGCATGGTCTTTGATATTCTACTATTACAAGCCAACTTATTCACTGTATTCCAGTCACACTGTCTTTCTTTTTCTTAAACATAATAGGACATACCATTCTTAGCACCTTACCTGTAGTAAGCTTGAAATGATCCTATCCCAAATATTCACTTGAATAATGCCTTCATCTCCTTCCAGTTTTTGCTTAAATGTCTCATTTTTTAAAGTGAAACCCAGCTAGCCATCCTGTTTAATACTTCAAATTATCCTCTCACTTCTGAAAATACTGATTTCCCTTACCATTACCTATTTTTTTTTTCTTTTTTAACCTTTATCTTCTAACACAAGCCAGGGGTGGTAGAAAGCTAATGGTATAATCAAATGGAGGAGATTAAAGGTGTTACTAAGCAAATAAAAGGAAAATTAATAAATGGTGAAGCATACTGGAGCCAGAGCATCAAGATTCTGGTACCACTCTAGGCCAAAATAGCAAAGGAAGGAACAGCAGTTTTCTTAATCCCAGGAAACCTACAGAGTTAGGAGTTATACAGAGGTTGAGTCAGTTGCTAGAAAGCCCAGACATTATCAACACTCAGACCAGAAGGAAGACAGAACAACTTTCACACCCAGTCTCTGATCTCTTTCATTTCTTCTTATTGGATGAACTTAATTGGAATCCAGAAGACAACAGAGCCCTTGATTCGTTTGTAAAAGTCAGACTCTCAGAGCTCTGGGAAAGAAGAGGAAAGGATGAAGTAAATTTAAAGAAGTAAATAGACTATCAATCATATTCACTTCTAATGTACTATATATTTTACTTACATACTATTGTTATTTCTTTTTGTTTATTTATCATCTGTATTCACTCCTAAAATATAAACTATATAGGGGCAGGAATCTTTGCTTTTTTTGCAAATTCATCCCAAGCACAGGGGACACTGTGGGCTCATAGTAAGTGCTCGATAAATATTTTTGAATGATTGAATACCTAGAAATGAAAACATCTAAAAATTTCCTAAAATATGGTAAAAGCTTAAAATTCTATTTTCCCCCATCCCGCATTGTCTAATACTTCATCTGCCAAATATCCTTACCTAATATTTATAGTTGGTTATGAAGACATATAAGTTTTACCTGGGTAATACCTCTTTTCCACCCCTACTGCTCTTTCCCTTATTCTAGGTCATCAGGATATCATCCCTGTGTCATAATAACTTCCTAACTGGACTCCCTATCTCTTGCCTTTAATCCATCTCAATAAATCTGCCTGGACATCAATGCAAAAGAAAAAGAGCAGAAGGTAAAACATCAAAATTCAATTGTCTTTAAAAATTGTTGAACTCATGATAGATATAATTGAAAACTTAAAAATAGAAAAATGCACAAGGAAGAATAAATTTCAAATACAACTTCTACAAAGAGGTAATATCTACATGATATGGAAAATTTGCATGGATTAATAGAGTTTTAATCCAGAGAGAACTAAATGGACAAAATTCAAGGATACACACACACACACACACACATATGTATATGTGTGTGTGTGTGTGTGTGTGTGTGTATATATATATATATATATATTTTTTTTTTTTTACCTAAATACACTTATCCAATAAATATTTTGACTCTTCAACCTTGATTCACCTCTACCTCACTGGTTGTCCTTTACCTTTACATTTCCCCCCATCTTCCTCTTTCTTCTCCACTTGCCTTATTTCTCAAGCCTTTGTTTTTAGCCCTCTCTCATTCTATACAATCTCCCTTGGTGATGCCATTCGTTCAAACATTTCAAATACCATATATACAAGTGACTTTAAAATTGTCCGCTCTCTCCTGAGTCTGCCAACATGTAAAACTCAATATGGCCCAAGTTCCCTTCACTTCCTCCCTGAACTGCCGTTACAAGGGTAGTTTTTGCACCGCCACTAATCTGTCACTCTCAAATCACTCCTCCTTAAGGCTAACAAAATATTTTTCCTAAAGTAGAAATCGCATTGCATCTCACATCTGTTTGAAAGCCTTCAATGACACAATGATTGCCCCCATGGCAAAATCTGATTCCTAAACTGGGCACCCAAGGTCCTTCATTATCTGCCCCATCTCAGCCTTAAACCCTCTGAGCCTCCTTCAACCTGACTTCCGGTTGGTCCTCATGACCAGCAGTTCCCAGGACTTACGAGACCCCCATGCTTTTGCACCTAATCTTCCCTTTGACTGTAATTCCTTCTGCTTTCACACACTTGGCTATAATCTACACAGTCTCAAAACTTTGTAACAGCACCACTTCTTTCATATATTAAAAAAACTTCTGAGCCATCAGGAATTCACCATTGTCATTTCCTCACCACACTCTGCTGCTATAGCAACTGTTGCCCACTTGTTTTTTTCAAGTCTATCCCCACTAAAATATAAATTTCTGTAGGCAAGGAATCATATCTATGCTGTGCTGCTTTTAGAAGAAGGAAAAATCACATGTTACCTCACTCCTTTCAGTTGTTTAAATAGCAGAAAAACTTGGAAACTCTGTAAATAAGCATCAAACAATAGAACAAGTTTTAGATGTAACACACCTACCAAAAGAATATAGCCACTAATACGATGACTCGTGCAAATTATTCAACATGAAAAATACACATAACATCAATTTTGGCATAAAATGAGAAACATAATTCTATCTACATCTTGGTTAGCACTTTATAGTATTTGTATGAATTCAGCATCTATATGAAAAACCTAAAAATTAAAACATTTTCTATAATTGAGCAATGATATTTTGGACAAATTCTTCCTTTTTTCTTTATGTATGACTTGCTATTTTATGCTATTTGTGTCATAAAATAAAGAAAAGGAAAAAATGCTGAAAAAAGCACCACAAAAACATATTTCATGGGGATACAGCAGGGAGAAGGAAACTGCAAAATATCTTTTTGTCTATAAAGACACCATCTTCCTCATATGGCAGTTCTAAAAACATGTGTTAAGTTCCTAAAAGTCAGTGAACCCAGGAAAATTACCAATCTCCAAAGCCACACATTCAATGGTAGATTAACCTTTCAATACCCCAAATCCATAATGTCTTGTTGTCATCTCCCACAACTATACAAAGCCAGGAAAAGAAAAGAATATCAGTTTTGAAAGTTCTGGTGTAAACTATCCAATCCAGAACACACTTGGGCATCTGTTTCATATTGATAAGTTACTCTCTCAAAAATATCCTTCCTTCCCTCATTACCGTCCAAAGAGATTAGCACAGGAAACATCTTCTGAGGTGCTGAGCAGAAAGATATTGACTGAATCAAGCTGGCCCCAGGTCTGTGTCTCATGTTTCTGCTGCCACAGCCATCCCAGCTTCTGCCCAGGCTACACGCACAAACAGAGCTGGGAAAATTGTATCTTTGGCAGCCATCCCATGGGGTGAAATCCAATACACTCTCTAGAGTGGATAGGAAGCCAAAATTAACTCTGAGCCACTGACTTGTCATTGCTTTCACCAACTCATTTAGAGAATTAAAGCTCTCTACAGCATCAAAGAACAGCATTTGTTTTGTTCAACAAATATTTTTCAAGAACCCACCGTGTGCAAGGCCTTATGTTGAACATTGATTATCCCATTTAGTTGAAATGAGAGGGCAGGAGTCAATGGCTGCTGAATATCATGTACATTGCCAAACAACTCCTTAATATGCAGGCAGAGAGCTCTTCCTGGAATGTCAGAGCTCAAGCACTCTCACACAGCTACTCTCTGCCCCAAGGTAAAGCCGTTCTGGGCAAATGATGTTTTTGGCTCAGTGTTTTCCACTCAGAGGAACTCAGGGATCCCGTGAGTAGGTGAGATTCTCTCTAAGCTCAGCTCGCCTTTCACCTGACTCATATAATGGGCTTCTTTCCATTTGCACAGGAGGTTGGCAACTAAAGACACACACACACACCTGGATCTAGGTTATCTCAGAAAAATACCTTTCACAAATACAGTTCCATCATTCTTCCCCCAGAAATATCTTCTACAGTTTACATTAGGAAATTGTTTCTACCTCACCCAAATCTTCAGAGTACCATGTAAGAATATTTGTTCTTTTGATGCCTTTAGTCAATAGTACATGTTGATCATCACAATTCTTGCTGTGAAAGCTATTGATACTCTTCAGTGCAGTTAGCTATAAAGTCTTTCATTAGCCACTTTTTGTCCAGGTTAAATGCTTACACATTCCAGTTCTAATTTTCAGCCTTCTGGTCCTCTCTGGGCTCCTACTGCTTTAGGTTCTCCTTAAATTCACCATGATGGAATAAAACTCATCAGACTCAGAGTAACAAAAGCCGAGTTTTGATACAAATTTGGTATTTGGCAAGTTAAAATCTCTTCGACCTCACCTTTCCTACCTGCTAAGTAAAAGTGGCAAAGAACAAGACTCCTGAGATTACTGTAAATCAATCTCCTCATTAGCTGTAAATACAAGGTGCGTGTACCCACCCATAGATAATGAGTTCTAAGACCACTAATTTAGCCATCTCCTAATTAATGCCAAATCCCCTTCATAAAATCCAGTATCTCTATGCTCAAATAAGACTTCAATGTCATTACACCTGAAAGAGAACGAGGTAAAGCCGGCTTCAATTCATACCTGGGAACATACGACTCATTGCACTGCCATCTCTAAGAACAGTTTAAGAAAGCTACAAGGCCACTGGAAAACCAAGATTGTACTTGATACATCAGAGATACTCAGATAAATATTTGCTCATGAGTGATGAACCCAAAAGAGGGACAAAGACAAGGGAGTGATTAATGAATGAAAAAAGCTTATAAGGAAGTTGGCATAACAGATGTCTCATTCACTAATGTATCCCAATGACTTGGAAGGAGCCCTGTTGAATGAATAAAAGAAATATAAAGCTAAGGATTTTAAATGTAAATTTCTTGAACCTTCTGATTTTGTTAAGGGTATGCCTTGCTCCTACTACACCTTTTCCTGTCTCAGAAATAGAGTCACAAAACTACCAAATAAATAGACTTCTATTTTAAAAATCTAATTGTTTCCTGTCTTGCTAATTTTGGCCATTCTAGCTGGTGTAAGGTGATATCTCAATGTGGTTTTAATTTGAATCTCCCTGATGGCTAGTGATGATGAACATTTTTTCATGTGTCTGATAATCATTTGTATGTCTTCATTGGAGAAGTGTCTGTTCATATCTTCTGCCCATTTTTTGATATGATTATCTGTTTTGTGTGTGTTGAGTTTGAGGAGTTCTTTATAGATCCTGGATATCAATCTTTTGTCTGTACTGTCATTTGCAAATATCTTCTCCCATTCCATGGGTTGCCTCTTTGTTTTCTTGACTGTTTCCTTTGCTGTGCAGAAGGTTTTGATCTTGATGAAGTCCCAAAAGTTTATTTTGGCTTTTGTTTCCTGTGGTCCATATACACTATGGAGTAGTATGCCTCCATCAGAAAGGATGAATACCCAACTTTTGTAGCAACATGGATGGGACTGGAAGAGATTATGCTGAGTGAAATAAGTCAAGCAGAGAGAGTCAATTATCATATGGTTTCACTTATTTGTGGAGCATAACAAATAGCATGGAGGACATGGGGAGTTAGGAGAAGGCAGTTGGGGGAAATTGGAAGCAGAGGTGAACACTGAGAGACTATGGACTCTGAAAAACAATCTGAAGGGTTTGAAGAGGTGGGGGGGTGGGAGGTTGGGGGAACCAGGTGGTGGGTATTAGAGAGGGCACGGACTGCATGGAACACTGGGTGTGGTACAAAAACAATGAATACTGTTTTGTTGAAAATAAAAAAAAAATCTAATTGTTTGATCTAAACAATTTACTGTGACAAATACATATTGCCTAGACTAGGGCCCCACTTTAGATTGCTAAAAAGCTAAATGAAACTAGATATTCAGAGTTTTGGAAAATAAGACACCAAATTATCTCCTCGAAACAGTAAAATACAAAACAGTAGTACTAATACAGATAGGTATTAGTGATAAGATAAGAAATCATCACAGAGCAATGTTTTGGTATAAAAGAGTGCTTTTAAGTATAAGATAAATGGAACTTTTCAGTTCTCACAATAAAAAGAGACCTATTGCTAGCTTTTAAACATGAAGCAAGGTTAACAAATTCTTTGAAGTAAGTTTAACCACTGACTGAGATTGGCAGAGATAATTGATATGAAACTCCTTAGTGGTAAAAGCTTACTGCCTTAAGAAATAATAGGTAACTCTTATTTCTTGACTTCAATTGGAATGGCAAAAATTCCAGTGCATTTTAAAGGGTTAAAAGTGTGTATTTCTTTGGAACAATCATATCATGCTATTTATCTTAGTAAATATCAAACTGGGATCATTTGGGGGATGTTTTGTATTTTTCTGGCCTCCTATAAACCTGTGTGGTCAGGTAAACACAAATGCACAGCGGGGTAGGCATTTGTTACCTAGTCATTATAGAACTGCCTCAGGGCTCAGACAGGATCCTAAGATGAAATCAGAGAGCTTAATTTTTATATGATAGAGGTCCAACTACACATTGAATTCTGTTATTGCAAAGACATATACAAAGAGCTGTGTGAGCCTTGAAATTGGAAACAAGATTTTTCATTAGAATCTTGGTTTGACCAGGAGGCATCTTGAACAACATTTTTTAAGAAAAGCATTCCTTTTCCATGGCCTAAAATATTTTTGTTTACTTTTTCCAATGGTAATTAAATAGGTCTGCATAAATGAATGTGAGGCTTGATCCCACACTCTGTCCTCCATGTATGGGATCACTGTACTGTCATCATTGGGCCATACTCTGATAGGCACAGATCATTTCATGTCAATAGTCTGGTCCATGGTATCATTATGCCCAGCACCCTTAGCATGATGGTCTGCTTGAGTTTTCCTGGTGGCTACATAGACCTGCTCTTGGTTAGCACATATGCATGACAATGCGATAAGGAAAAACATAAGAGTAGATGGGGAATAGAATGGAAAAGTCAAGAAAATAGGTTATAAGGCTACACAGAAATCCAACCACCATCAAAACTTGCATGGCGGGTGCCTGGGTGGCTCAGTGGGTTAAGCCTCTGCCTTCGGCTCAGGTCATGATCTCAGGGTCCTGGGATCGAGGCCCGCATCGGGCTCTCTGCTCAGCGGGGAGCCTGCTTTCTCCTCTCTCTCTCTATGCCTGCCTCTCTGCATACTTGTGATCTCTCTCTCTGTTTCAAATAAATAAATAAAATCTTTAAAAAACAAAACAAAAAAAAAAAAAAAAACAAAAAAAAAACTTGCATGGCTTTGCCAAAACGGAAGGCAGATTTCAGGCACTTACCAAAGGTGCTAACTAGTCATAAACCACATCAGTCATATTTCAATGGAAATAGAAAAGGAGAACTTGGAAAACAAATAAGAGGACAATATGCTGTCATTAGGATTATAAACATAAGACATCCAGAAGCTACAGAGGTGCTATTTGTTAAACCTTTCCATTTCTCCAAAATGCCCATGAGGTTAAGAGCTTTGTAGAAATATGCAGAAACTCTGATATGGCCTTCCTTCTGCATATACTGGCTGGAGGACATCAGCCACTCACCTGCCCTGTTAACATGTATGCCGTGTTCACATTGACTTAGCTAAATAGGTATTCATATCCACCTAAATGTAAAAAATGCAAGGACACCTGGGTGGCTCAGTCAATAAAGCATTGACTCTTGATTTCAGCTCAGGTCATGATCTCAAGGTCATAGGATCAAGCCCTGTGTTAGGCTCTGTGCTGGGTGTGGAGCTTGCTTAAGATTCTCTCTCTACCTCTCCTCCTGCACCTCTCTCACTCACCCCCCCCCATACACACATGCTCTCTCTCTCTCACTCTCTCTGTGGGGGGGAAAAAAAATGCATCCAAGCAATAGCAAAGCAACCTACAACCTGGACACTAGAACCAGATTGCCTGGGTTTGAATCCACTTACTAGCCACGTATCCTCGAATAAATTCTTTAAACTTCTTTAAGCTTCTGTTTCTCATCTATACAACCTTTCTTACAGGGTTCAGTGGAGTGTTTAGGAAGCAGTAGATTCCTAACTTCTAACTGTTGCTGTCGTTGATGAAATGCTCTCATTGTGTGCAAACATTACCTTCTAAGACTTTTAAAAGTAATTGAATCAATGGGGTGGCTGGGTGGCACAGCTGATTAAGCCTTGGACTCTTGGTTTTAGATTAGGTCCTGATCGCAGGGTTGTAAGATCAAGCCCTGCATCAGTCTTGCTCAGTATAGAGCCTGCCTAAGACTCTCTTTCCCATGGGGTGCCTGGGTGGCTCAGACAGTTAAGTGTCTGCCTGTGGTCCTGGGATCAAGCCCCACCCTGGGTTCCTTGCTCAGCGAGTCTGCTTCTCTCTCTTCTTCTCCCCCTCCTCCTCACCCCTACGCTTATGCTCTCTCTCAAATAAGAGAATAAAATTTTTTTTAAAAAGAGTCTCTCTCACTCTTCCTCTGCCCTTCCCCCACATCTTTCTCTCAAAGAAATAAAAATCTTAAAAGAAAAACAAAAGAGGAAATGAATCAAGCTCGGTGGGGTGGGGAGGGCAGGAAAAAATAGTTGAATCAAAACTGAGAAGGGTTCAAATAAAATCTGCTTCACTCACATTGAGAAAGTGAGACTAAATATAATCTAGTATTTTTTTTAAATTACAGATATGTAGAGCGAGGATAAAAAAAAAGAAAGAAAGAAAAAGAAACTAGAGGACTTTAGGGGCAGATAAAAATTGATTTTCCCCAAACTAAGGGAAAAGAATGTGAAGTCAGAAGCTGAGTTTGTGTCACTCAGTAACAACAACACTTTCAGACTGTCTGAGGCAAATCATTTGAATTATCTAGAATACAAACCATTTGAAAGAAAAATATCGTTGAGGCACCTGGGTGGCTCAGTTGGTTGAGCATACCTGACTCTTGGTTTTGGCTCAGGTCATGATCTCAGGGTTGTGGAGTGGGATCCAGCCTTGAATCGGGCTCCATGCTCAGCGGGGAGTCTGCTCGAGATTCTCTCTCACTCTCTCCCTCTGACTCCCCCACCCCCAGCTCTCCAGAGCACACATGCTCTCTCTCAAAATAAATAAATAAATACTTGAAAAAGAAAGGAAGAAAAATGTCTTCCTATTCACCTTAAAGAGATGGTTTGAGAACAAAATGAAGTGTATGACATTTATCAGAATGAACAATGCTTTAAAAACTCACTGTAGAAATATTATGAATGCCTTTCACTGGCAATTAGACAAATAAAAGCAAAAACTAAGCAAGTGATTTCAGAAGGGAAGATACATAAACTTGCCAGGTCACAGAAGAAACCTTGCTGGCTTTCCCGTGGTTATCATTTGCACGTCATTTTGGCTTAGGAGACGGTTCTATTCTTTTGAGCCAAATGGAAGCATCACTATCTCAGCTAGGTGTGCTACACTAATTGCCACAGTTGTAGGCTTTTGGTGTTTTGTGCAAAATGATTACTGCTTTGCTTGCTTCCATAATGACATGTTTTCCAGATTGTAATTTCAGAGTTTATTGAGTACAATTGTACATAAAAACAAACCTAGTGCATTCATCCTTCAAGAAAAACAGAACAAGGGAGAACAACAAAAGATTCAGAAGATTTCGACGCACCCCTGAGGTAGTGACAAGAGAAATCTAAAGCAAAATGGTTTTGCTTCTCAGTAAATGACTAACCTAGCACAGAGATTCTTACTCTCATGTCCTGGAAATGTTATGAAGCATTTCAGGTTTCTCATCTATTCTCAGTGCTTATTTGTGAATATACACTGGCCACAGAACTCTCTGGTTGGAGGGACAATGGAAGATGAGAAGAATCACAACAAATTTCTGGAAATAAACCAGAAGGAATCAATAAACAATCAGGAAATAGCTTTAGGTTATTTGAGGCTATCAAATGATTTGATTATAATACTTCACACTCCTGGTCAATACTCATAATATTAGAACTCCAGTTAGTCTTTAATAATAAAAAAATATATAATAGAAAATGTAATTCTATGTTGAGCAGCTCAATGAGCCATTCTGATATATACGCTAAACTAGTATATATGTTTAGTTACGTAAATAATATTTTGTTAGGGAGCTGAGCAATCACCACAGTCAATAAACTTGGTGACCCTACTATCTAGTCATTTCATAAATATATTCTGAGCACATTATTCCCTTTTAATAAACGATTAGAGTATTGAAATATTTCATAGATCTCTGTCACTTTTTACACTTCCCATAAAAATCTTTGGAGGATAATATGGTCAGTAAATTCCTTATATTTACTACCCACCATGTGAAAAAGCTATCTATCCATTGTTATTACATTTGAGGCAGGCAGAGCTTGGGTCGTTTACCAGCTGTTGAGTTTTCCTGTTGCTGGCTCTGGCAGATGTTTGGGCTCCCATGGCTCAGTCAGTACCTTCCCAAATCCAAATCCTCACTGCCTCACTGTGATTCCCACAAGACATGACACAGGATTCAAACCAGCCAACATGTAGTTAGTTACTACCACAGTTAGAGCCTCCGTTCTGAATACTCACCTCCTCCTTACCCACCCAGACTGAAGAGCATAGAATTCAAAGAGCCCTGAAAACTGACCAAGAGATAGGCATGCCGCCCTCCTTGCTTCCTTCCACTGAGGCCTCGTTCTGACCCAGGTTATCCCTCAACTAAGCCCTGCCTGGCAAAAGACACACTCAGAACTTACCACTGCCACAGAAAGACGGGGTCAAAAATGGAGGAGCAAGTGCCTCTTCTTATCTTCTCACAAAGGCTCAGACCTCTAGAATGGCAGCCCCTAGCATATGTTCTTCTTGGAACCCTGCTTTCTGATGTAATTTGTAAGTAACTCGGGCCTTCGGCTCTGCATACTAACCTTTCTGGAATCACTTAAGGAGAGCAGGTGTTCAGATTTGAATTCATGAATACTGGCCCCACCACATAATACAAACTGTGCGACTTTTCAAAAATCATTAAGCTTCTTTGTTGTAATTTCTTCACCTGTAAAACAGAGATAAGAGCATAACAACTCATACAGTTGTGGTCAAAATAAATAAATAAATAAATAAATAAGCACTTAACACAGCAGAGTGCCTAAGAGATAGTAAGCAAATCTCAATGCTGCTGACACTTTTAATAATGACATTGAGTACTTACTACTACATGCCCAGTACAGGCTAGGCACTTGAGATTTACAGATGGCCAAACAGTCCCAACCTCTCAAGAACACATAGTCCCGCACAGGTGTAAGCAAACATTTCCTGTTAAAGGTGGGATAGTGGGCTTTGGGCTTTGCAGGCCATAATGTCTTTGTTACAACTACTCACTTCTGCCACTGTAGCACAGAGGCAGCCACAGGCAAACAGAAGCGTAGAGCTGTGTTTCAGTAAAACTTAATTTACAAAAAAACAAGGAGTGAACATGGTTTGGTCTACAGACCAACTCCTGGTCTGGAAGGAAGACACATAATTAAAAAATAACAAACTTTTTGCTACAATACAAGTATGCATGTCTCAGTGAACTATAAAGGAAAGACCACCACATCTAGTTTCTGTCATTAGTTATTCATACCATTGGTTAGCACTTCCAACAGGGTGGCAGAAAGAACAAGAAATTTAATGGGAGTAAAAAAGTCTAAAATTAATGGATAGGTGGATTGGATGAAAGTTTCCATTTTCTGAGCTTCGTCTGCCTTATATCATCCCTGCTTTCAGAAAGTTAAGCTGAAAAAAATCAACTTTATCATTATGTCATTTCATTCAGCAGGCAACCTATATTCTTCAGAGAGATTGAAGACAAACATCATAAAAGATACTATCCATTTGCCACGATTCCCAAAATTCAATCTATTCCTTGTGGATCAAGACCACAAGTTCTTGAAAACTAACTATAAGAGAGCATTTTGCCATTTGTAGACTTGAGTTTGGGCCATGGTAGGATCTAACTTAGGAATCAAAATATGTTCAGGAAGAAATGTAGCAGTGCTACCAGAAAGTATAAAAATATTTTGAACATCCTTACATGCAAGACCATTTATTTCTTAAGTGAGCATCTTTGGTTCATTAAAATGAATATTTCAGAGAGAATAAGATTTGAAATGCAATTCACAATGGTAAATACAATTGCTGACTGCTTTTGGCTTTAGGTAATTACACTGGAAAATAGTTTGTCCCAGCAGCTGTCAGAATTGTCTAAAGTATGGGCATGTGAGTCTTTTGCATAAAGCTGTATACACACAACCCGGATGCCCCATCCTTGTCTCAAGCTGCATACACTCCCAGTCTTCCAGCCCTGAGCCTAAGGAACACAAGAACAACAATCAAGTCTCAACTGTAATGAAGAAAATTATATGGTATTTACTTCTTATTATGTATCTTCCTATATTCTCCAGATGAAACATCAGCTTCTTCCAGAAAGACAGAGTCAAGGCAAGGATCTTTGTTTGCCAAAGATCCTTGTTTGATCAAGGCAGTTTGTCCAGTCTCGAGGAGAAACTGTACATTTGCTTTCTTCTTTCTCCTTCCATCCCTATCTCAGAGGACTGGTCAATTCACTGCTCGTTAATGCCTTTCATTTAAGGGGAGACAAGGGAGATGAAATAAAATTAAGTCAGAATCAGTCTCACTTTAGCTACTTGCTAATCACTCTAATAAAGGTTGCTAACAAATAACACAAAAATTATTGCCTAAATGAACACGCTTAATGCCTCTGGACTTGAATTGCCCATGCTAGCTCAGTATCTCAATGATATAATCATAAGCTGGATTCCAAACTTCACTTCTGCAGAATTTTCAGGAAGTGGAGGAGAGCCATGAGGATCAATTGCATCTTCTTGGGGAACATACACCTAAGGTTTTTATAGGTATGGACTATAAAAATTACCTACCAGAGCTCAAAATACCCACTATTGAGGGGCTTGTTACAACCTTCTGAAATGAGGGTTAAACAGACAAACCCCAAAAAAAAAAAAAACATGTAAAAACTATTAATTTATTTTTCATGTTCTAAATCCCCTTAGAAAGAAGTTAGCATGGCTATAAAAACAAAAAGTAATAATTTAAATAAGCCATTCCATAGATGTAAAATGATGTCTCTTATTTTGTCTTCAGCTAAGTCCCATCATAACTCTAGGAAAAAATATGAGTATGATTTCTAAAACTGGTAAAAATATTGGTATACTAGAAGTCATTGTGTCAACTCTGTTTTTTTAAGGGTTAAAGTGATTTTTAAGGCATACCATAGAGAAGGTGGTAGAGAGAAAATAGAATTGGTTAGGGATATAGGAATACTTTTGTGAAGATAAATCAGAAAACCTATCAACTTTACCCAATTCTTTCTCCTGGGATTGTTTCCATTTCCTAAATATTGTTACTGCTTGAGCTCATAATTTCATATTCTCTGCTTCCTTATGCTTTGCTTCTACCATCAAATCTAACAGATAATAACATTCTTTAAACTAACAGGAAAAAAAAAACCCACAACATTTAAATTAGGAACCAGAAATATATCAACTCTGTTGACAGAAATTCTCTTACTAAATAATGATGCCAATAACTACTCATTGAATCTAAGTCCAGAAATCTGCTAGGAGTGAATTATTTTTACATACTAATGCTGCAGAGGATCTTGAAAGATATTTAATTCCTTATGCTAAAACAACCCTTCATCCTTATCTCTGTAATACCAACATTGAAAATTAAATACCAGTTTTCAGCTTATCGTGGCTGTCCTCATACGCACCTGCACAAGAGGGACCTGTGGTTTTACTCCCACAGCTGGGAGACCCTAACTAGAAATCACATCCCACCATTCTTCACCAGAAGACAATTACCAGCCAACAGAGGCACAGGAAAGAATAACACTCCCTGGGCAGGGGGCTCTTTTCTTATTCATAGAGACTTGGAATTCAATTTTGGGTTTGCTGCTACCGGAGGTTTCAATAAACAAACAAACCAAAGCAAAAAACAGAACATAAACAAATACCCATATAGACTCAAATTCACATTCTCATCTATCTGTTTGTAGAAAGAAGTAGAGATGAAAAGAAAGAACACTAAGCAGAGGCATGAGATTATAAAGATTCCAAGGTCTGTGTTGGGACAGAGGGAAGAGTATATGCAATGGACTAGAAATAAATAGCACAGAACTAGATGACACAGAGCACGATACAAATCCAGGTTAGCTGAGCCTGGGAGGAAGAAGTGGGCATGGCTAGAGATGACCCATGAAAGGAACTGGACAGGTCTTCTATGTGAAGAAGTTGATAGTTACCCTCAGGGCAATTGGAAGCGATTAAGAGGGGAAGTGTTATGACTGGACACACCTGTTGGAAGTCTCACTCTGATCCCAGGGGTACATCAGCTGGTGAACAGAACCATTAACAGAAAATCAGAGTCACACCTTCTGTTCTCCCCTTCTGATTCCTAGGGATAAAGATGTGGATGGAATGCTAATACAGAAAAGTTATGCCAAGAGAGGCACTCCATGCTGAATGAATGAATGAATGATAAAATTAAAATATGCCTTGTTTATTCTCTGAAGCTTCTGAAGTAGCTAATGATTCCTGCATCTATGGCATAGTTAGGATCTACAGCCACTCAGACTGGATGGAAACAGGAGGTGTTATCAAAACCTCACAGGATTTAAAGCACTTGAGGGGAGGGTGCAGAAGAGCCAAAGGAATGGTTGGAAGAGGAAAAAAGAGAGGAGGAGATCAGAAGAGGAAGAGATTCTCACATGTCCATCCAAAGCCAAGTCTATGTGAACTGAAAGGTGAGTATGGAAGAGATGAAGAAATGCCGTGGCCTGTCCCGTGGACCCTTATTTATTCCAGCTGGACTAATGGTAAGACTTCCTTCCTAAAATTGCACCACATCTGTTGTCCCTTCCAAAGTTTGTATGTTTAAATGAGGAGTTAGGTAGCAATCCTGAGAGAAATGGTGGAAATCAGATTAAGGTATTAGTAGGGAAATGGAAGGATGTGAATATATTTTCAAATATTTCTTAGTTAAATTTCATAGATCTTGGTAATTAAATGAATGTGTGGAGTGTAAGAGAAAGAAGAGGTAACCATCCTACCCACATTTGTGGCATAAAGTATGGGTTGGATGTTAGTACCATTCAGTAAAAAAAGGCAAAATTGCAAATTTGATGAGTCACATTAGTAGAAGGAGATGATGAATTTTTCCTCGATTATACTAAAATAGCAGAATCATGAGACAACAAAATCAAGATATCCAAGGAGCAACTAGATATATGGGATGGTATCTAGGTATAAACATTCAGATAAAAGTATAATTAAAATTTATAAGAAGCTGAATGGTAGATATGAGATTAGGGATTACAAAGCCTTTGGAATGGCTCTGTTTACTCAGGGAGGTTGAGTGAAATGAGGAGAAGAGACAAGAGGGGAGAAAGGAGAATGGGAGGGGAAAGAAATGGAAATCTACAGAAGAACCCTGAAAAACATCAACATTTTAGGGATTGGCAGAGGAAGGAGAAACATGTTAAGGGTCAAAGAAAGAGGGACTAGATTGAAGTAAGTAGTAGGGAAGCCGGGTGGCATGGTATTCCAAAAGCCAGGGAAAAGGCTTTGCAAGAAGAAAAACTAGTTGACCTTGCAGAAAGCTGCCGAGAGGTCATATAGGATTAAGGACTATCTTTCTATTGAGTGTATCAAAAAAGAGGTCATTGTTCTCAGCAAGAGAAATTTCAGTTAATTTATAGGAACAGAAGTCATATTCTGAGAGGTTGAGGAAGAGGGAATGAGAGATAAGGAGACAGCAAGTATCAGGAACTACATCTCCAGGCACTTTGTAGATTCTTCGGTGCCTGGTGCATTTATAAGCACATACTGAATGATTAACAAATACTTAGGATAATGTTACATCGTGTTTTGAGTTGTTACACATGTATTCTCTAATTTATAACAAATATAAAGCATATGAAAACCTCAAAAGAAAAGAGATTGCCTGTTAAATATCTGGTTAATTTCACCCATGGAGAAATTCATTTTTAAAATAAGCAATCCCATTTCCAAAGTCCCCTCCAGGCTGTAGAAGCAGAGGAGGAGAAGAAAGCAGGAAGAAGTGAAAAGGCTGACTTTCTCCTCCCTTTAAGACAAATATTTGGCTTTCCTCCCCTCTCTGCATAGTTAAAGGTGGGGGATAAAATATCCTAACTCTCCTAAGCCTCACATCCCAGTCTGGAATCTGGATACATTCATTCAAGATTAAAGACAAAGAGAGACATTTACATTCAAACATACTAGACTGGAATCATGTGTATTTCTGTTTTTCTGGCTATATGGATTTTTTTTCCTTCCCATCACCAGCTTGCAATTATGTCTACATAAGCCAAGCATCTTGGTGATGAATGGGAGACTCAGTCAGCCACTGAGCTGCTTTGTTTACACTGGGAATATCAGCAAGCATCTGGACCATCAGCTGAAACCTGCCCTTCTCCGTCTTTTGCTGGTTGCTAAGCAGGCACAGCCCCTGTCTGTTTTGAAACAAAACTAATGAGTTTCATTTTTCTTGTTTCTCTGTAAAATGTATATGATCCTGACCGTAAGCAAATTGGAATAGAGTTTGGAAAAATATATATATTTGTTCTTGTTTTCGTTTATTTTCTCTTTATCTCCCCATTATACTATTCTTCTATTTGTAGATATGACATCACTACAGAATGGTCTCTTCCCTATGAGTAGAGTGTTTAGGTTTCTTACAATAAATGTGTGAAGGGCAGAGATTCTGCATGTGGGATATAAAATCGTAAGGTCGGAGAACTTAAGTGATTAGCTCGAAATCACAGAGTTGTAAGTGGCAGAATTAAAATAAAAACACAAGAGAAACAGAGGCCAGCTATAATTGCTTTTCCCCATAAATCCAAGAATTTCGGGAAAGGGATGTTGAGAGGATCTTTCCCATAAAGATTTGTTAACTTTCCAATTAACGAAAAAGGAAAAGAGGCTCTAACAGGTATTTTTAGATTACAGACTGATTTAAATTTGTACTGATATTCTTTATATTAGCAAAATATAAAAAGAGACCACAACTAATAAAGAAAAAATTTTAGGTAAATTTTTGCACAGAGAGAAGATGAAATATGTAAAGTTGCTAAAGTTGAGGATATAATCATTGTTTTTAATATGAAGAATTACTTAAATCATGTTAGTGGATACAGCAATCTATGAAATGATGTTTTGGGTGTAATTTCAAATATGTAGGAACTATAGATATCCAGGAGAAAGGAGGGAAGAAAATATACACCAAAACACTTACAACGGTTCAAGCTGAGTAATAGTATCATGAACCATTTTTTATATTTCTTTTTACACTTTTTGTACTTTCTAAATTTTATAGAATGAACAGTGCATGCTCTGTATACCACCCAGATTTGGGCCCCGCCCCCCGACCCCTTTTGGGACTAAAGCACCGATGTTTCTTTTCCTGCTCCAACTACTAGGATAGTAGGTGGCCACAGCTCTCTGGAGCTTCTCTGGAATCCACCCCAGCCTGAAGACAGCTGCCTCACCCAGAGTTGCCTTTTTCCCAGGGGCAGCTGACATTCAATGACTGACCTACTAGGTGCATGAAAGCCTAGACCCTCACTGTGATTCACCTCTACGTCCCAACTCCAGAGCTCCCTGTAAGATCAGCTGAGACTGCTTATACTAACATCATCTTTCAACTTCTCCCTCTGCATCATCCCCCTCACTTCAACCCTGTAGAAATACTGACCCAACAAGACAGCTAATACACTTGCGCAGGAAGATCTCCTTCTCAGCATCTATTTTTTGGGAGAACCCAATGTGCAATAGCTGTTGCCAGGAGTAACTCAAAGAAATGACCTACAAAATGGGATTCGGCTGCCAAATCACCTGCTGATCAGTTAGAAATAAAAACTTTAACCTGATGGTGTATGGAGCACTGAGAGCTGCTAGCATGCTGTAAATGGGGCAATCACTAAAACTTTCATGAATAGTGAATTGAAAAGATACTGGTAGAAGAGAATACATTGGTGAGTCCAACATCTCAGCCCTTAAGATATATGGAAGAAATAATGATGAAGACAATGAAATCAGTTGGCTATCACTGAGAGTAATCATTTGCTTTGGTCTGAGAACTAAACATAGAGCTGGACCTATGAGAGTAGGTATGAGGGTGAAGACTTTTGATCACATGTTAATACCCATCAGAGAGCATCTGCCTCAGAAGAGGCATTAAATAGCCAAATAGAAAAAATTGACCAGGTAACATCAACTGGCCTCTGTCATCAACCACCCAGTGTTGGCACAGAAGATGCATGAATTGAGTAGCCCCAGTGGCAAGGATGGGGGTGATGCATGGGCCCAATAGCACAAGCTCCTACTCACTAAGGCTGATCTAGCTACTGCTGCTGCCGAATGTCCAACATGCTAACAAAGAGACCAGATCTGAACCTTTCATATTTCACCATCCCTTAAGAAGTCTTATCTAGCCTCTTGGCAAGCTGATCAGATTGGATTTTTTTTTTTTTTTTCACATTGGAAGAGGCAGCTACCAAACTTGAGTAGAATCAGCATACATATCATGAGTTTTGCCTTTCCTGTCTGCAGGGCCTGCTAGTTACATTCTCCAAGAGCTTGTACAGTGTTTGATTCACAAACACAGGATCCCACCACCTTCTGGTGATTACAGGACCAATCACTTACTGTGACATCTGGAAGTTGCTGACCTAATAGGGCAATGGAATGGCCTGATGAGGAATAGCTAAAGCACCAGCTTATAAATAATACCTTGGGAAAATAGGGGATCTTCCTCCAGAATGTTCTATAACACCCTAAAGTAATGACTATTTAATGGTGCTGACTTCCCAATAGTAGAACATGTGAGTCCAATCAAAGGGTCAGAACTCTCACTCTCAGTGACCCAGGTGAGGAATGTATGCTTCCCTTCCCCTTAATGCTAGACTCTGCAGGTTTAAAACTTCTGATTCCCAGGTAGGAGTGCATCCACCATGGGATATGGCAGAAGTACCATTGAACTTTAAACTATGGATGCTGCTCCTGACTTTACATTTCTTGAATGAAAGGAGTTGGCAAGGAAAGGAGTTACTATATCTTGGCAAGAGTGACTGGAGTAATCATCAGGAAGACGTAAGATCCCTGTTACACCATAAAGGCATGGAAGAACATGTGGGCACCCCAATGACCTTTATCAGTGTCTCTCAGTACTCTGGTATAATTTTGATTGTGATGGGCAAGTTCACAGCCACAGACTATGAAGAACATGTGACCCAGGGCTTGAGCCACTGACTTTAGGATCTGAGTCATCCCAGCAAGCAAGTCATCTAGACCAAGAGTTGCTAGCCAAAAGTAAGTGGAATCTAGAATAATTAATAGAAGACAGAAATGTTTTGTGGTAGCCTTAAGACCGGAAGAAGCAGCTAGAGCTCATCTAGAGCTAGAGCTCATCCCACTAACATTTACACTCCTAATTTTTCTAGGAAAAGTCCAGTAGATCCGGGAGGAGCTGCTCTTTGAGTGTAATATATGAAGTTTGTGGGTCTGAGCAGTGGAAATGGTAGGTGTTGTGGATGCCATGGCACCATGCCCAGATCAACCTTCAGGACTGGGTTTGTCCCTCATTCCCCCACCTCCTAAGTGTTGGCAGCTGATGGCTTTCATCTGAATTTATCTTTTGGAACCACCCTGGGCTGAAGAAGGCCATGTAAGCTACAGAGAGTCCCCTTGCCATATCCTCAATTTCCCAGCCCCCAATTTCCAGAGGCAGCTCACATGCAAATACTTATCAGTGTGAGAGTATCAGGGCCTAGATAGTTCTTTTTTGGCTCCATGTGGGTTAAATCCATAGGGTCATTTCACTCCAGATCTTCCTGCTGGTTTAGCACAGACCTTCATTGTGACAGTTCAATTTCTCCCTCAGTCCAACCTAATTTCCTTCACTGTCTCACAGGTATGGGCCCAAGAACACTCCCAATAAATTTCCCATGCAGAAAATCTCAATCTGAATATTTTCCCTAGGGAATCCAACCAGCACCATGAAGTATTACTTTAGAAAAATATAAACTTAAAATGTTGTTGAAAGTATGCTGCTATATCTATCCTCCTCTTTATGCGAAACATTCTCACCAAGGATACTTAAAGGCCCAAGGCCATTCAGTGTAGAATACTGAAAAGAGGGGTTGAGCAAGATGGGATGGTTTAAGATGAATGAATGACTTCTGAGTCAGATGCAAAAAGCTAAGAAACCACTTTAAGATTGAAAGCAATGAAGATCATACTCCCAGTAGGAAAAATGAAGATAATCTGTGAAATGTGCATGACAATGGAGTTTCATTAAATAATTATTTTTTTCATGCTGAGCAGGACTTTACTAGATGATAACTTCTTGAATTTATAAGACTTCGTCATGCTAAGAAGGAACAGGGAGGGAGTATAGTAAGAACAAGCTCATTAGCAGAACAGGTGGGTAGGCAGCTAGCTGAGTAAGCAGGGACTAATGCAAGCAGATGTCTTTCGTTCGAATTCTTACCTTATGTTTCTTCAAGATGATTTGCATTTTGGAGATGTATAAGTTTTTTAAGTCTTTTGTAAATTTTAAATAACTTTTTCAGATTCCAAATAAATTATGAGAATGTTTCACGTGTAACAAGCAAGTATCGATCTTTCTTTATCTAAGTGTGATTGTTTTGTATATTTTAATTTGATTTGCGGCACTAAAAATGTATTCCAAGTTCTCGATGTTTTAGAGTATTTTAAGGGAAACATGTTCTCTTTTTCATTCCAGGTGAGGTTAAATGAGTCCAAAGATACAGCGAGGGCAGCGTGATGCAGTGAGGAAAAACAGGGGCTGGTGCTGGAAGATTTGTCTTCCTGTGCAGCTGTTAAGTCTTGGGTAAGGCAGTCTACCTCTCTAAATCTCCGTTTCTTCATCTATGAACCAGATGAATGGGACTGGATGATTTCTAAGTTTCCTTCCCCCTAAGATACTATGAGTGGAGTGTTATAAAGTCAAATGTCCTGCTAGAAAAGCTTACTAACCTAATTTGTGTAATGCAACTTAAACCTTTTTTTTTTTTTTTAAGAAGCACTCATTGTAAAGAAAATGAATTAACATAAGACATGAGATATGGAACATGAAGAAGATAACATTTTGATAAAATCAGTAGACACCTCTAAGGTTAAAAGTACAAGCTTGGTAAAGAACAGCACGGGTTTCCACTGACCTTCTCTCAGAAAGACTCAGATGGTATATAGCATGCCATGTCTTTGATGAAGGCCAAAAACAGCTGCAGATGTCACCATACCTCAAATTCCTAGGGTTTGGACTTAAGAATCCCTTCCTCTCTACCCACTCCAAAGAAATAAGCCTCACAGGTTCACAGTCCTCAGATTTCCACTACTTCCAGACTCCTTTTATCAACCTAGTTCCCTCCTGAAGCACACAGCCCTGAAGTTCAGTGACAAAGGATATAGACGTTACAGCAGCAGCAAGGGAAGATCTTCTGGATGAGTGAAGAGATTCTGGCTTCAGAGAATCCAAAACCCAAACCTCAGAAAACTCAGGAAGACCGTGGTTCAAACTTTCAGACCAGCTTCATGTAAAAATATGCACAGGATCTGGGACAGATTTGGAGCAGTATGTAGCAAAGATGCTTTCCTATATCATACCCTACCCGCAAATTTTAAAAACATATCACATTACTGACTAAAAATTGACAAAGTGTGAACCATCTGCTCTTCATTGTACCCACATTAACACTACTGGCCAGGATTTCCTTTTCAGGATATTTAGTGAGATATTCAAAACTGGCACTTGGGAAAGTGGAATTATTTGTCTTCCATGTCCTTCTCCTCTGCTCACCACATCAGCTATCCCAAATCCTCCCACAGTCTCTCTGTTTCTTGCCCTGCTCAAGTCCTCCTAAGTTAACCCACCTGAAATTCTCAATATATAAGATGTTGACGTATATAACTGAGAATCTGAAGGCCTATCACATTTTAACACTGCTCAAAGAGCTTAAAACAAATAGATGAGACTCCACTCAGTAAAATAGAATGTTTATAGATACAATGTTTTACTGTTGTGAGATCCCTGAAATTGGTCACAGGCAATCACCACCTCAACTGACAGACCTACTTTAGATCATTTATATCCCTTCTTCTTCTTTCCACCATAATGGGAATTCATTCCTTTTCAAATCAAAGGTGTTTCTTTAGAATCTAAGCAATTTTACAAGCAGGAACCAATCTTCCATTTGCTTCTTATAAGATGCAGTAAAGACTGAAGTTTTCTGTAGATATATACTGAGAGTGGTAGGTCACAGATACTGCGAAGAGAACACAATGAAATGGACCTGCGGGGTAGAAGAATAAAATACTGGTAGAAAAACCTCTCATTTGGACACGAAATTTAACAGGTGTAGAGAAAAAGCTGAAAAGGAAACTGCCAACTGCCTTCATATCCCCACAATTTTAAGTTGACTAGAATACATGAGAAGAAAGAGTAGAAAAGAATTTTTAAATTTCCCTCAAGTAAGCATGAATAAATTAACTATTTAGGGAAAGATTTCAGACCAGAAGAACAATAACAATTGATGTTTCCTCACAATACCTGGAACAATAACAAAATAACTTGAACCTTTAAGTTTATTACAGCTATCACTTTGTACTCATATTGAACCTTCTGAGAGTGAATAACACTTAAATGTGTCCACATAAAAATGCCTCCTTTTTTTTTTTCCATCTGCTCATTGTACAGCCAAAACAGTCATTGCCTGCAGGGGTACCAATCACATGGCTTCTAGAGCCAGCCTTTACATCCGAACTGCCTCCATGGTTGTACTTTGGGGCAGAGCCTACAGAACATGAGCAAGGTTCCGCCATTGTGTGCAGCAGCTTTGGTGACTAGCAAATCTCTATTCAAGCAAACACATAGCAGCAAGTTGGCCACAAGAGTCCTTGACAGAATCACTTCTGAGGTAAAAGTCTAGTAGTTAGTTATGAAGATTCTAGTTAAGATCATAATATGTGCTTTTCCCATACCAATAAAACGTGATATTATAGATTAATTTTCTAAAGTGTAAATTTATTTAAATATAACAGGAGATTTTTCTGGAAGTCAAATTATTAAGGTAATTATTCTTTTTTTTAATGTCTGAAAGTACGCTTTCATCAGTGTTACCCAAATTGTGTTCTACTAAACAGATGTTCTATGGGGAAAAAAAATAGTTTCCTAGTCAAGTAAGTTTGGGATATACCTCCCTCTGGGTTACTCACCATCCTTATTAGAATATTAATTAACTCGGGGCACCTGGGTGGCTCAGTGGGTTAAAGTCTCTGCTTTCGGCTCGGGTCATGATCCCAGGGTTCTGGGATCGAGCCCCGCATCGGGCTCTCTGCTCAGCAGGGAGCCTGCTTCCTCCTCTCTGCCTGCTTCTCTGCCTACTTGTGATCTCTGTCTGTCAAATAAATAAATAAAATATTTTTAAAAAAAGAATATTAATTAACTCTAGGGAAGATTTAAAAAAAATTTTAAGGATTTGCTTGAACATCTGGAGACAGATACATGTTCTTTGGAAAAGTTAGTAATACAGGATCACTCACAGTAAAAAAAGAAAAAAAAGATTTATTTCCCCCTCAGATAACTATATTCACTTCGTTTTGTTAATTTTTTTTATTTCTCAAGTTCAACACATTAACCTTCAATTTCCAAGATTTTTGTAATGTAGATAAAGAGTTGTGATTCAAGTTGGAGGCAGCCATGCTAATCTGAAGCCAAACACAGTTGGAAGAGCGGAAGATCTCCCAACAAGAGCCCTAGTAAATGATCACCTCAGGGTTATGACAACTTCCCATTTCTTTATCTAGGAAATGGAAGGATAGGTTACAGGAAACCAATTCCAAATAACTTATGAAAAAGTAGAAAGACACTTAAGATGGTTGAAACTACCTGAGGGCCTTGCTGCTACTAACAGAATTACCCCGATAATTTCTTTTGTAAAACCTCCTATTTGCTCATTCCACTGTGGCTATATGCTAATTGATTTGAAAGATAAAGATAAAATTTAGCTCAGTGCTGAATTATTTTTCAAGTTCTTAGTAGCTTATTAATAATTCCATGGACAAATGAATTTTCTCTGGTTTATATTTGGTTTATATTTGAAGACAGAGTATTTTTAAAATAATATTCTTTCAAAAAAAGAAGTGAAAATTATTCGTATCTTTTTAAAACTTTGAAAACAAAGATGTATTAAATTAAAATTTCAGAAATTCAAAAAGTATACTATATAATTCTTTTCTTTAAAATGAAATAGATACTACTATGAGAGATTTAAGATAATTATTCTTTTATTCTGAAAAAAGAACAGCTTTAGAAAATTTATCATGAAGCTAAAAAATATCCACAGTAAGTTGTAAAAGGCCACTATTTTTCAATTAAAGGAGCTTCTTTAAACTTATCTTTAGAATATGTCATGGGAATCATATACTATTTCACTAAAATAATAAACTGAATAATTTAGCTTTCACATATATATAATTTAGTCATGTGGATCACCTATAAAGTTACATAATGAATTTAATATTTTAAAATACTTATTTTCAAAACAATATGTTAAATTTACACAATACTCTTAAAAACTAACACAAAATCACTTTCCTAGGAAATCAACATAATGCATTTAATTATGGGTATTGCAGTCTTTATATTCCTTTTTCTTTTTCCCTTTAAACTCTACTTAATTTTATGAGTTTTGAAATAATCAGTTACTAAAATAGAATAGACCCATTATGCTTTGCATTAAGTGAACATTATTACAAACAATGATAATAAGGATATTCTATTAGAAATTCCCTGCTTTTTTACAAATAATATAAATCTCTCTATACTTTTAGGCTACTTATTCACAGGATATCGTGATTTGGATATTTTTCCATATCCGTGAAAAAATCTACCTCATTTCTAATAAAAATTATATTGTACCATGAGAGACTGTGAACTCTGAAAAACAATCTAAGGGTTTTGGAGCGGCGCAGGGTGGGAGGTTGGGTGAGCCTGGTGGTGGGTATTATGGAGGCATGTATTATGGAGCACTGGGTGTGGTGCATAAACAATGAATTCTGGAACACTGAAAAGAAATTTAAAAAATAAATAAAATCTAAAAAAAATTATATTGTATATTTATATTGTATATTCTACTAATTGTGTGAATCATAACAGAAAGATATTTAGATGGTTTCCAGATTTGCGTGTGAGTGGTTGTTACAAATGTTTTGAGATAGGCATCTTAGTAAACTATCTCTTTATGTTTTTGTTCATATTTCTATAGGGTTGAACTGTTTTTTCTTATTAATTTATGAATTATTTTCTAAAAATAAAATTAGCCTGTTCTTATATGCTTTTCCAATTACTTTTCCCCATGGTTGTCACTCATGTTTTGACTTTGGTTTTTTGGTGTTGCCTGAATGATTGAATCTTTATGCTCTTAAATTGATCAGTCTCTCTTCATGACTTCCAAATTTTGCATCATGCTTAGAAGCTCTTGATACAGCAATATTCTAATGTTTTACTCCATTTGCTTTTATGATTTTATGTGTACTGTTTGATTCATCTGCAATTCATGTTAGTGTAAGAAGTGGGATAGAGATCTCACTTAAGTTCTCCTAATGTCAAACCAACATATTAAACATCACTTATTACCTAATCCATTCTCTCTGCCATTTATTTGAATTCTATCTTTATCATATATGAAATGTTCATATATTTTCACTTCTACTTCCACACTTTTCAGTCTATTCTTTTATCAGTAACAAACTCCATTTCTCTAGATTTATAACATGTATGTATATTCATGTATAGTATTGGGAAGGGCCTTTTTTCCCACGTTATTCTTATTTCAAATTTTAATTTTATCCTATTTATGTTTCCAAATGAAATTTAGTATATTGCAAATTTTTTTAAAAGCAATCTTCCTATTATTTTGAAAGAAGTATGTTAAATGTACAGATTTGAGAAAAACAGACATTTTTATACCATAGATAATTCTTATCCAAAGCATGTCTTTCTTTTTATTTAGTACTTCTTTACTATCCTTAGAAAAAATTTAAAGTTTTAGTTTTGGTTTTTTTTTTTTTTTTTTTTTTTTTTTTTCTGAGAGAGAGAGAGCATGGGGATGGCAGGGGGGAGGGGCAGAAGGAGAGGAAGAGAGAGAATCTTTTTTTTTTTTTTAAAGATTTTATTTATTTATTTGACAGAGAGAGATCACAAGCAGGCAGAGAGAGAGGAGGAAGCAGGCTCCCCGCTGAGCAGAGAGCCCAATGCGGGGCTCGATCCCAGGACCCTGAGATCATGACCTGAGCCGAAGGCAGTGGCTTAACCCACTGAGCCACCCAGGCGCCCCAAGAGAGAGAATCTTAAGCAGACTCCATGCCCCAGTGTGGAGCCTGGTGTGGGGCTGGATCTTACGACCCTGAGATCATGACCTGAGCTGAAATCAAGAGTTGAACACTTAACCAACTGAGCCACCCCAGGTGCCCCTAAGTTATTTTTTTTGTTTTTTGTTTTTTTTTTTTAAAGATTTTATTTATTTATTTGACAGACAGAGATCACAAGTAGGCAGAGAGGCAGACAGATAGAGAGAGAGGGGGAAGCAGGCTCCCTGCAGAGCACAGAGCCCGATGTGGGGCTCGATCCCACGACACTGGGACCATGACCTGAGCCGAAGGCAGAGGCCTTAACCCACTGAGCCATCCAGGTGCCCCGCCCCTAAGTTTTTTTTTAACATAAATTCTACACACCGATTACTACTCCCAGACATTATATGTTAAGTGTTTCATTCCACTATTTTTTCATTTTTAATGTTAATGATATATTTTAACTTAGTATGTTTCAACACATAATCAATATAAAATTGGTAAATGATATAAAAAATTTTAGAATAAGTCTTCAAAATCTAGCCTGTTATAGCACATCTCAGTTTGAACTAACCACACTTCAAGGGCTCAAAAGCCATATGTAATTAGCAGTGATCCTATTGGACAGCACAGTGTAGACAATTCTCCTTTACAGTTAGTTGAGCATGGGATGTTGCTCTGCAGAAGGCTGAGGTCTGTCTGATTTTCCCTCTCTTTGGAGGTGACTAGCATTTTCTGAGGTCTGAATAATTATTTCTTCATTCTTGAAATGCATTAACATAACAGGGATATATATATCAATGTAAAGAGTTCTATGCCTCATTTTCATGTTGATTTACTGTGCAGGTATAGTTTTTCATTTCAGGGGTATCTTCTTTTTTTAATTTTTTAAATTAACATATAATGTATTATTTGCCCCAGGGGTACAGGTCTGTGAGTCATCAGTCTTACACATTTCACAGCACTCACCATAGCACATACCCTCCCCAATGTCCATAACCCAATCATCCTCCCACCTCCCAACAACCCTCAGTTTGTTTTGTGAGATTGAATCTCTTATGGTTTGTCTCCCTCCCGATCCCATCTTGTTTCATTTTTTCCTTCCCTATCCCCAAAGCCTCTGCCCTGCCTCTCAAATTCCTCACATCAGAGAGATCATGTGATATTGTCTTTCTCTGACTGACTTATTTCGCTCAGCATAATACTCAGGGGTATCTTCTTGTAATACAACTTTGTAAAACTAGTTTTCTTGTGCCACTTGTTATATAGAATATATTGAAGTTATGTTTCTTTCTAAATTGATAGCTTTTGTGTATAGGAAACTTTGGTTGTTTATTTTTAATCTGTTATTTTACTAAATTGTTTTATAATAGTTTTTAGTTTATTCTTTTAAGGTATATTCCTAACATTTGCAAAGTAAAAATTTGGCCCATACTTTCCAATATTCGTAAGTTTAATTTTATTTTTCCTAATTTACTGGCTGTACTTCCAGAAAAATAATAATGATAGCAATGTAAAAGAGCATCTTCATGTTTCTCCCCACTGTAGCAGAAATATCTTAGTGTTTCAGTATTAGGTCTGATATTTGCTTTTTAATTAAGATATGTATTTACCTCATGCTAAGGAAGTTTTCATTTCCATTTTAAGAGTTTTTAAAGTGTTTTATTTTGTTTTTTGAAGAAGAGGAGGCAAGCATGAGCATGGGGGAGTGGGTGCAGGCAGAGAGGAAGAGAGAGAATCCTAAGCAGGCTCCATGCCAAGCGCAGAACCCAACACAAGGCCCAGTCGCACAACCCTGAGATCAGGACCTGAGCTAAAATCAAGAGTCAGATACTTAAACCAATGGAGCTACCCAGGTGCCCCAAGAGTTTTTAAAGTTTTATCTTGAAAAATAAATATTGCTCAAAAACAACCATATCTATTAAATTGATCATACCATTTTCCTCCACTTTTAATATGTAAATTATAATCACCAGTTTTCCAAATAGTAAGGCATCTTTCATACAGCTTGCCAATAATTTGTATTGCATTTTTGCTTTCATGGGTTAAAATAGTCCTGTCTTTGTTTTCCACTGTTACCATTAATCAGATTTTGATATCAGTTTTGAACTTTCTTTTTTATATGATATAAATTTATTTGACAGAATGAGAATTATTTCTTTCAAAGTTCCAGAGTATTTGAAAGATTTCATCTGTAAATCTTCCATCATCATATTTGTAGGGGATAACAAGCACTTCTCAATTTCACCTTGAAATTTTGGGTCATTTAGTTTTTCCATATTTTTTTGAGTAAATTCTGATAATTTATTAATTCTTTTATTGGAAAAACTTTCATTTTTATCTTTCATTTATATTTTATCTAGGTTTTCAAATGGAATTAGAGAATATTGTAAGATACTCACTTTTAATTTGATTTCTGCTTTATGTGCAGTTGTTTATCTCCTCAGTTTCATTTCAACTTTAATCTGCTTTCTCTGTTTTGTTTAAGAACCAGGCTTTGGATTTATTTATAGGTTTTGTTCGTTATGTATAAACGTCTGCCTTGTTGTGTCAAATCATTCCTTCTGCTTTCCTTAGTTCTTACTTGTTGATCTTTTCAAGAAACTTGATTTGAAATTAATTTACTTACTGTTAATCTTTCTTATGTAAGAGTTTAATACTATGGGAATCGTGCTGTATATAACTGTGGATATACCCCATAGGTTCTGAAGCTTATTGCTTTCATTTTCATTATTTTGTAAACATGACAGAATCAAGGTTTCGATTTTTAACCAATGAGTTATTTAAACACAGAAATTCCATGGATTGTTATCAAACATGTTACATTTTCTTGGATTGATTTTAGATAGTTATATTATAGCTTTGATTTAAGTAACTTGAATACCCAAAACAAACTCTTTTTGGACCATTACTGATTTTCAGATAGCATTCACATATCTTGGAAGTGTAAAATTTCTCTCTTATATAATCAAAGTAATAATACTTACCTCATTGGTATTCTCTGTAGATGTTATTTAAAACTGAAGCCCCACAGATAGTGCCTCATATCCACCTATTGTGCTATTCTCTGGAGCATTTTTTCACTGTCTAAAAATTAAACATATATTTTATTTATATGTTTACTTACATATGTGTCTCTCCCAACTATAAGTTCCACTGGATTTAAGAACAGAATGACATATTTATGCTTCCTACTTAAATTTAATATCATTTTGTCAGATATCTCAAAATATTGGCATTTTATTAAGAGTGTATTATTCATATAGCCTAATTCAAGATTTGGAATCTTTGAAGTCTGAATACACATAGCAGATTTTATATATATATGTATATATATGTGTGTATATATATATATATATAAAGTATAAAATGTATTTATGTCTATATACAAACACATATAAATATATATATATTTATGTCTGTGTATTCATTATAACACTCAAAAGGAGATAGATTTTTTTTTAAAAAAAAAAACACAATTTCTCTGAATAGTCAAATTTTGTTTTGACCTGGAGCAAGTCTCTTACAGAGCCCCATAAACACATGTGTAGATTAATCACTGAACCAACCAAATCAATCAGATCAAGTTCTATGTTCTGGTCATTTTACTTAAGAAAGTGGAAAGTCACTGAGATAACTAAGGTTATGACGAATGAAACACGAGTATCTACACATAGTCATTGGGAATTTGCTTCTAGTTATTATCAATGCTGTTGTGTATGTGAACTTAAGTGAAATTTCTCTACTAAAGAGAAATTTGCTGGATCCATTTGATTTTAAATAATGCAAGCCTCTTGTAAAATTAGTGTGTTCATAAACACTCTGGATTGAAATACACAGAGATCTGAATGATGCTGATCATCTACCCAGACAGGTTTGGAAACAGAGGTTTCTGGCGTTACAAGTAACTGTTTCTTTCCACATCCTTATATGTATCTACATTTATTGTTCATTCATTGTTGATTAGGTTGAGAAGCATCATGTGTCCTAACTGGATTAGGAGACATCTCAGCAGTACTCAATACAAAATAATTTGCAAAGTGATCTACTCTAAATTTACTCATTCATTCATTTATGCTATTTGTTTGCTCATTTATTGAACATTAAATGTTTGCTCTACAACAGGACTTGTGCCAGGCATTGATGAAAGAGCAGTAATACACAGTCCCTGTTTGAAGAAGGTTACAGTTGGGGGGGTGGGTAAACAGACATATAAAAAGATAAGTCACAATATGGTGTGACAAATGTTTTGACAGGGTGCTACAGAGCATATTGTAGCTGTCTAATCTAATCACGTTTTTTGTTCATCTCACTTGTTTCCAGAGGCTTTTTGGGGGGGGGGGGAGAGAAGAGAATAAGGGTGAAACCTCCTAAATGTTAACTCTAACCTATATTACAAAAATGCACTTTTTGGAGCAGGGAGAATTATTATCCGCACATTTTATGTGCAGCTCCAGCTCCACAAATAAACCACAGGTAAAGTGGATCCAAAAACAGACAAGCTCATATCCAATGGGCCACATCTCCAGGTCCCTGCAGCCCAACTGGAGGTTACTGGGATCATGAATAGCTCCTACTTGGAACCAGGATTCACACCCTCATGAAAAAAAGCCAAATTACCTTGTGGAATTAGGTTAAATGAATTGTCCAGTTCAATTGTGTTTGACACCAAAGGCTGATGACACTCTAAGGCCTCAATGACAAAGATTGAGGGGCTATCCAAATCCTCCACAGTTTATCTTAAGTACTATATGGCATCCAGAAAGATGTGAGGACAAGAAAATAAAGAAATGGTTATAAAAAGGCTAAACCTTGTGAGCCACAGCTGACAGTGGATTTTAGCTGCCCACAAGGTCAGGGTTCAAAATTTGCCCAGGCAAAACAAGTAACCAAATGCTAGAGTAAGGACTCCAAAGGCAAGATATGATGGAATGGTAAAACACATTCCGTAGGTGAGAATATATTTGGGCTGAAAACTAACCTTCTGCATATCTTTCTGACCTAGACATAAATGAACAGGTTCATTTGAAAAGGTGTTGTTCTACCAAGTTTCTTATCAGGTAAGCATTTTGAAATTGCTCTCCAAAGAGAAGAAGAATGATATACTACAGAACACAAACTTTTTAAAGTTCTTATTAGATACAACATTTTTCCCCCTGCTTGAATGTAGTTCAGAATTATGCACCATTACTGTTCAATAACTACTAAAAAGAACAGAGCAGCAATAATTCTTTTGAATTTCAGAGCTTCAAAGTAACATTTCTTCCCGCCATCATTAGAGATACTTACTTACTCATCAGCAGACTGTGTCCTCATTGTAAAATATTGCCTTTGTAAGCACAAGAGTTCCCAAAGGAGAGTATCAATGGTTATTGACTTCAAACCACTGACACAGCAAATGACATTCATCTGTTAGGAAGGGAAGGTTGAGAGATTGGCACAAGGTCAGTTTCGCTTCACAGCTCAACGTATGTATCCTTTACTGTCACTCTACTTCCATTTACCCCAAGAGACTGACTATTGGCCTTTCTCGTAAACTCTCAATAATAATTAGAAAGCTAAATCATTTTCCAATTTGTTTCATTTTAAGAATCTTATTGATTATGCTGAATTTCTAGAAAATAAATGTATTTCCTGGAAAAGATAGAAAAGTATAGTTCTTAGCAATTTAAGCTTAGCTGTATCACTCAAGTTTAAGTAACTCTAACTATTCTTTGAAGAACAGAAACACTGACTAGATGGAAAAATGCTAATTATACAATGTTGCATTTAAAATGGAAATTATTTTAGTTTATCTTCAGAAGGCTAATTTTTTAAATTATTTGGGACTTCTGGGAGGATGAAAGAACAGAGCTTTCTCTGCAGCTGCATTAACTCTTCCTAGACACTTGGATCCCATTAAAGCTATTCATTGACATAGTCATACTTGCCTGAAATTCAGATATTTTGGGTAAGAAAGAAAAAGAGTACTATATATAATTTTTTAATTCTACATTTATACAAGAGATACCTTTTCCGTTTTAAAAATAGCCATCTCTTCCATAAGCTGAGTTCATGAATATAGCTGTTCTCTAAAATGAAATGTTTAATGGAAGCACTTATCTGAAAATTTTCAAACACAAGACTATTAGTTCCTCAAGGAAGTAATTTTGTCTTAATTACCTTAGTCCATAATCTAGCACAGTTCCTGGCATGGAGTTGGATCCTCAAGAGATATTTTTTAAGTAAATGAGTCAAAATGAGGTTCTTTTTGTCCAGGGTTTTTGACATAATGGAATATAAAGCCAAGAGTTATTGAGGGTTTGTTACGTGCCAAGCACTGTGACCACTTAATATATATTAACTATTTTAATTCTCAGTCCTGTAACAGCTGGACTATTATTATCCCCATTTTACAGATGGGGAAACTGAAGTACAGAAAGGTTAAGAAACTTGTTCAAGATGCACAGCTCCCATTCAGATAGAGCCAGGATTTAAAGTAGGCAAACTGCCCCCCAACATTCTCCTGTAATCATGATATTACACTACCCCTCTGAATTGATAAGATCAAAAATTAAAGCAGATTCCAAATATTTTCAATAGTAGCTTGTTACCCATTAAAAAGATTTCATGTGGGTCCAATTCATTCTTGCCATCTTAAAATAATTTAAAAATAGCATATTATATGCCCTGGAGCTAGCTGGCTTAAAATAAATAAAATATTAAATCAATTGAAAGTGGTTTTTTGAAATTAAAAATGTTCGAAAAGTTTTTTAATAATATTTACTAAATTCATTTTGACTTTTGTTTTGTCCTAAAAATAATCAAGTTATTTTGCTTTACTAAATTGTTTTTACATATCATTTTCTGAAAATAAACAAAAGCAGAATGCATTGTAGGACTGAGGAAATAACGTGCACTGACATAACTACAGAAGTGAGAAGGAATATAAGAGGTTTTCGACTTGAATTACATGGACTCAGTTCACTAATTTACCTAATATATATAGACAATTAGAATTAAAATAAATTACAGGTAGAAAGTGCAATTGAGAAAATTGTGTGTAGAGGTCATGGCGGACAGTAAAGTGAGGTCACTGAAGTTATGTGGCTGAATTAGATTTTAGTCCCCACCCTTATCTGTACTGAGGCTTTGGGTCCTACAGATTAATTTTCTTGAGGGTGTCTGCAAAAAGGTAGCTTTGGATGCACTAGAGCCTAGAAAAGAGATGCAAAATAGGAGATCTTGTGCTACTTTGACCCCAACCAGCTCCAAGAAAAGCACTTGAGCCAAAGATGAGGAGGGGTTTTCTCTCCATTTTGGTGATGTAAACATATGGCACACTAAGGACTCTTCTCATGCCTCCTAGGCTGGCAGATTTTGAGGATCATGCCCTTCAATCAGGGCAAGAGCCTTCAAAAAGAGAAGAAACAGAAGATGCTGTGGATAATAGCAGTAATTAATGTTTATGGAACACTAATACATGTCATGAATTCTCCAACTACTCCAAATGCATTCTCTCACTTAATCTTTAAACAATGGATAAAGAAGATGTAGTTCATATATACAATGGAATATTATTCAACCATGAGAAAGGATGAATACCCTCTGTTGACATCAACGTGGATGGAACTGGAAGGGTTTATGCTAAGTGAAATAAGTCAAGCAGAGAAAGACAATTATCATGGTTTCACTCATATGTGGAACATAGAGCAGAGGACCACAGGAAAAGGGAGGGAAAACTGAGTGGGAAGAAATCAGAGAGGGAGACAAACCATGAGAGACTCTGGACTCCAGGAACCAGTCCAGAACCAAACTGAGGGTTACAGAAGAGAGGGGGTTGGGAGGGTGGGGTAACGAGGTGATGGGAATTAAGGAGGGCACGTGTTGTGATGAGAACTGGGTGTTATATGCAACAAATGCATTGCTGAACACTACACCAAAAACTGATGATGTACTATATGCTGGCTAATTGAACATGATAATAAAAAATAAATAAAATAAAATAAAAATAAAACATTAAAAAAAAAGAAAGAATGAATGAGCCACAAGACTTTCTAAAGCAAAATTGGTCCCCTAATCAATATTCTTTTACTTCCTTTCTCGTTTGGCATCCAAAATGTCTTAGATTATTTTAGATAAATCATATGCTCTGATTTCCAGTGGTTATTAAATAATGCATATATTGTTAAAAGTTTAAGAAATGGTAAAGAGCAAAGGGCAGAAAAAAATACCAGAATCCTACAACCTAGAGATAATCAGTGATAACATTTTGGAATAAATGTGTATAACTTTTAAAGTTTATTATGGAAAAATTGATTTTGTTTTATTTTGTACTATACATAGTATTTGGCAACCAGTTGAATTAAACTTAACATACCGTGAAAAAAAAAAAAAAAAACAATCCTCATTTCCCAGATAACAAGCTAAAGTTTAGAAAAGTTAAACATCTTGCCCAAGATCACACAGCTTGTAAACAGTGGCACCAGGATTTGAACCCAGATAGTTCAGTTCCAGAGCCTTCTGTCCTAAAAACGGAAATCTGGAGGGAGAATGGATTCCTGGTAGACATGGATTTTATGATTCCACATAAAAATACTCCCTAAGAATTCCCAAGAATACTTTCAGGGGTAGTGGAGTGGCAGTGGTAAGGGAATTTCCTGGGATGCTGACTTCCTGCTTAGGCAGATAGGACAATGTCCCAGCAGGAGTTGAGCATAAATTCTAATGTAAATTCATTATTTCCACAGGCTAATGAGGCCTAGGGGTATTTGGACAATACATATTTCATGTATTTTATATTCTGGGGGAAGAAAGCATTTAGACTTTGGCAGAAATGAGCACATGTTCAAAATTTCAGTACTGCAGTAGCAGGCTAGCTAGAAAACTAAGCAATATGAATCATCCAGACTAAGGATTTGACTTGAAAGAAATGGGACCAAGTGCTTATTCAATCAAGCATCTGTACAAATATAATGAGAGAATCTAACATAGACTATCCAGTAGATTTCACTTAGTCATTGACATGAAAAAGAGTAAGGCAGTCCACTGCAAGTCTGACCAGACTGTGCTCCAAAAATTCCATCAATAATCACTTTCTGCTTGGGAAGCAGATCCCTTAAAGAAAATAATCAAAATGGTGATTGGATATTGGGCCAGGTCATCTATAGAAATCTATTTAGCTTATAAAAAAGTATTTGAAATTCCATTTTGGAAGAACTTTGACATTTACTGCCATTAAAACAAGTCTTTCTTTTTCACCCTAAATAATTTTTGGAACAAAGCAGGACTTTAAGTAACTATAAATAAGTAAAATGCCTTGGGGAATCCAACTTAGTGATGCTCCCAACACATTTGTTGCCCATCTTCTAAGCAATGAGTCTGAAGATTTTCCTGCTCATAGGTGAGGGTAAATAAGCTTATAGGCCAATGACGGAAGGGAAAGTGAAATCTTCTGCCTTTGTATGTTAAAAAGAGGAAAGCAGCCGGCTTAGCCAAGTTCTACCATCAGATATTAAGACTATCCTAATGAGAGCATAGAATTGGAGAGAGGCAGATTTTAAATGACAGATTGTGAGCACCGGGATCAAACTGGCCTGAACTATTGCTTTTGTACATTTCAGTCCTGTGACAGTAAATTAAATACCCAGTTTTGTTTCTCAGTTTGCTCTGGTCACTTAATTTGCAGATGAAAGACTCCAGAGGAATACAGGAGGGTCTAGGAGTGTAAGGAACTGTGGGGAGCTTATGTTGGGCTGCAGAACAGGGATGGTATGGAGAGGAAGAGCAGTATAATGGTCACCCATTAATTCAGCCTTTCAGTGGCCCTTGGAGGCAGGAAAGAGGACCAACACAGGAGCTAGGAAAGTTGCGCTTAGTGATATATAAGGTCTCCTTAGCATATATCCCTCACTTTCCCCCTTTTCACCACTGGGTTTTCCCAGGAAAAACTGGCACTGGAAGGAAAAGAGAACAGGACTTGTTCAGGAATCAGTATGCTGTAGGCAGGAGTAACAGGGGTTTCTCCAAACACTGGGACAAAGTTTGCAGTGGAACCATAGACTGGATGAAGATTGTTAAGAAAAGTTCCTCTTGAAGCTCTATCCTTTGCAGATATTTTTTATAATAGGGTGCATAGAAATAGATTACTGGTAACTCAAGGACCGAAAGAAAAAGAAAGGCATTTGTGTAACCTTATTAGATGGTCAAGTCACAAAAAAGAGCTCTTCCCTCAAGATGACTTAATATCTAAAGACAACAGGATCCTAATGCCTGATTTTTTGAGAATTTAGGTAACCTCATATTGTGTCACTGACACAGCCCTACTGTCACGGAAAGCATGTGAACTACACAGAGAGGAGCACTGACTTTGCAAAAATCAAGAGGCAAATAAAGATCTAGTCATGGATTTATTAGAATCCAACAGGAAGTCATTAGTTACAAGCATGGAAGAAAGTATGTCAACAGCAGAGATTAATTACATTTGTGGCACTATGAACAGTCCTATACCAATTATTTGGGAAGCATCTTCCAACTATAATAAAGTAGTCTGGGGATAGGTAGGGAAGTTACTCTGTATTGCAGGCTTTAGGAACATCCAGCAAAAAGCAGAAATTTAAGAAAGAATGGAAAATTCTTTTTCTTTTTTTAAGATTTTATTTATTTATTTGACAGACAAGGATCACAAGCAGGCAGAGAGGCAGGCAGAGAGAGAGGGGGAAGCAGGCTCCCCGCCAAGCAGAGAGCCCAATGCTGGGCTCCATCCCAGGACCCTGAGACCACGACCTGAGCCTAAGGCAGAGGCTTAATCCACTGAGCCACCCAGGCGCCCCAAGAATGGAAAATTCTTAAGGAACTCCATAATGATGGCTCAAGTCAAAATTATTACCTTTGTGTTAAAATATCCTGTGGAGGAATTTTTCAAAACCAGAGGAAGAGTGAAATAGCCAAAAGGAAAACCTATAAACCTTTTTTTAAAATGCAAATAGAAAAATAAGAGAGAAACCATAATAAAAAGATAATTCCCAGGATTAAATTTAATAGCTTACCAAATTTACTGAATTTACTGATAGGGCTTTATTTTTCTAGTAAGAATGAGAATCACCTGCAATTACAAATGAAATCTCAATATAGAAACATCGCAGCATTTTAAAAAGAGAACACATGATAAGTATAAAGATGAGAAGTCCATGTGCCTCTGTGTTTAAGTGCTAATTTGATTTGGGAAACTTTTATGCACTTAATAATTACCCCCTTTCTCCTTGCTAATTGGTTCCCTACCCCCACCAGCACCTCCCAACAGAGGAGTAAAATGAATTTCTTTAGCACTGTGTTTAGAATTGTTAACACCTCCTATGAAATTATACTGTCCTTCACAAATAGGAGCAACTGGAGGAAGGTATAACTTTGGCACTCTTTGGGTGGCGGAGAAGAATCCCTGGCTTGCAAATACTGTTTTATCAGACTTCAGGCATGGTTTTGGATTAAGTCAAACCTAACTGCTAAGCTTACTACATAAAAAACTAAAATAGCAGAAGGGGAAAATATGAACAAATTATCAGAAAAGAGATAAGAAAGCTGAGCTCAGGGTTATATAGTAGTAATTCCAAAGACTCTATTTTTATCACCTTAAAGCCTGGTAAAATCTTTAAAAACTACTCCAGGTGATGTCAGTAAGATGGCAGAATAAGAATTTTATATTGTCATCTCCCCACAGTGCACCGGTTTTGACAAGCACCCTGGATGTGAGTATCTTTGTGGAAGGAGCTCAGCAGAGAAGTTCTAGCACATCGCTGGAGTAAGAAGTCAAAGAGCAGGTTCACTGAAGAATGTAAAAGAGTATTTTCACTTTACCTATAACCACTCTTCCTCCAAAGTGGCACAGCTTGATGCCAAGTAAGACCCCCTCAGTCAAAACTAACTCAAGACGAAATAGAAAATCTGTATAGACCTATAACCAAGTAAGGAGACTAAATCTAAAGTAAGGAGACTAAGTAATTTAAAAATTTACCACAAAGAAAACCCAGGTCCATAAGCCTTCACTGGTGAATTCTAGCAAATACGGAAAGAGGAATAAATACCATACTTCACAAATTCTTCCAAAAAATAGAAGCAGAGGAAACATTTTCCAATGTGCTACCTGAGGATGGAATTACCAAAACTAAAGACTTTGCAACAAAAGAAAGCCATGGACTGATAACTCTTACAAAAATAGATGGAAAAATCTTCAACAAAATACCAACCAACAGAATCTAGCAATATCTAAGAAGATTATACACCATAACAAAATGGGATTTATTCCAGAAATGCAAGGTTGATTTAACATACAAAAACCAATCAATGTAAGACAATATATTGATAGAATAAAAGACAAAAACCACATCATTTTGATAAATGCAAAAAAAAAGATTTGACAAAAATTGAACACCCCTTCATTAAAAACAAACTAAAAAATCAGAAATAGGAAGAAACATTCTCAACCTAATAAAGGATATCTACAAAATAACTACAGTTAAAATCATCATCATAACTATGAAAGGCTGAAATGTTTCCTCTTATAATTAGGAACAAGACAAAGATGTCCACTCTTGCCACTTCTATTCGGCATAGAACTAAAAGTTCTACCCAGGGCAATTAGACAAGAAAAGGAAGTAAAATTATCCTGATTGGAAAGGGAGAAGTAAAAATATCTCTCTTTGGAAATGATATAATTTTGTATATAGAAAATTTTAAGAAATCCACAAACAATATTATAACGAATAAATTAATTCAGCAAACTGCAAAATACAAAAGCAATGCACAAACACAATTGTATTTCTATATACTACCAATAAACAATCTGACAATGATATCAAGAAGTAAATCTCATTTACAATAGCATCAAAAAATATTTAGGAATAAATTTAACAAAAGAAGTATCAGATGTACACTGAAAAGTACAAAATATAGAAAAAAAATTAAAGAAGATCTAAAGAAACAAAAAGACATCCAATATTCATGGAATGGAAGACTTACTATTAACATGAAAACACTCCCCACAATGATCTGTAAATTCTATGCAATCCCTTTCAAAATCTCTTGCAAAAATTGACAAACTACTCCTGATATTCATATGAAACTGCAACCCTGAATAACCAATGAAAATGTAGAATAAAGTCAGAGAATTCATACTTCCTGACTTCAAAATTTACTACAAAGCTATTGTAATCATAATCTGTAGCAGCGGCCTGAGGATAGACATGTATATCAATGAAATATAATTGGGGGTCCAGAAATGAACCCTTACATTATGCTCAACTGATTTCCTGCCAGGATAGCAAGACAACAAAAATAGGCTTGAGGAATCTTTTCAGAGTTAATGAAAACATTCTAAAATTGTGGGGATGGTTGAATGACTCTGTAACATTACTAAGAGTCATTCAATTATATACTTAAAATGGATATATTTTGGTATACAGATTGTTCTCAATAAAGATATTTTAAAATCAACTGATTGAATTCAAATATACAAATATTTACACTAAAAAGACAATGCATAATTTATGATTTTTTTTAAGGGTAGAGATAAGAGGGTTAGAGGTTTTAGACTTTTGTTAGTTAAAATCCTTTATTCAAATGTGCGTCTCATTTCACAGATTGAAAAACTGAGGAGGACTTGGGGTGCCTGGGAGACTCAGTGGGTTAAAGCCTCTGCCTTCGGCTCAGGTCATGATCCCAGGGTCCTGGGATGGAGCCCCGCATCGCATCGGGCTCTCTGCTCGGCGGGGAGCCTGCTTCCCCTTCTCTCTCTGCATGCCTCTCTGCCTACTTGTGATCTCTGTCTGTCAAAATAAATAAATAAAATCTTTTTTAAAAAAAGAAAAATTGAGGAAGACTCTGGGAGAACCTCTTGTGTGCCAACCTGTTTCAATGAGATCTTGGTCAGTGCCAGCTTTAGCAAATAGAGAAAGCCAAGGAAAAAAATCACTGTAGGAAGCACAAGGCAAAGATTAGAGGCAACCATTCTAGATTTGTTTCAAATCAGCACACATTTGGATGTTTTTAATACTGAACATTTTATTAAATGCAAGCAGCTCACTGGGCCAGAGAGAATCCTGAGCTATTTGTAGCCTCCAGCTCCGTGGTCTGAAAAATTGGAGTGAATATCATCAGTTCATTCTACTTGAGGCTTAAGAACTTCTCTGAATTTATGAAATTGGAAACAGATACTTGAATCATTTGATACCATTATTCATCCATAACATGGACAGAAGTGTTTTTGGTATATTTTCTCTTGAAGCTGAGTAATGTAAAAGGAAATCCCCAGCATATTCTAGACAAATTCACCTTTTTATAAACCTAAGACATTCGGTGAGTTTGTTTCGATTACCTTATCTCGAAGTCCCACCAATTCTGAGCTTTGTCTAACAGTAGCAGCATCCTATTACCAGAACCTGAAATTCTGCTTTTCTGGGATGTTCTGATGGCAGAGAGTATGAAGAAATGACTTCTCTGGAATTGTTCCAGGACAGCATGCTGTCACGCCAATCTGAGGATGTTATGCACAGTCCAGTGAAGGCGGGATAATAAATAGCCTGTGTGCTATTTTTAACTCACTCTCATGAGTTACACCATTGACACTGATAAGCTATTACATTGTGCTCAGATACATATTAAAAGTGATTAAGTGTCATGGACTTCGTGACATAATATCAGATCTTCAAGTTTGAAGGCTGAGTGCTGCTTCCAGAGTTCTTGCTTATCATGCTGTTTATTCACTCTCATATCACCCCCATTCCTTGGAGAGATGACAGAAGGAATGCAGAGGGAAAGCAAGTCACTCAGATCAATGCTAGGTGCCCAAGTCAATGCAAAGCAAGTGACTGCCAAGGGTTCTATAGATTCACTGATATAAAAATGAAAGCGCCTTTATTTCCACTCTAAACATTTCACTGATACATGTTTCTCTTGCACCTACAATAGGTTGGTAATATTTATTTCTTTCAGAGACTTTCCTCTTATAACTATAAATATAGAGCTTCACTTAAAAATCAATACAAAGTTCATTATCTGAGAGATAAATGGTCAGTGGCATGAAATCATGTATGAGTAAAATTGTTAACATGTTACACTCCTGTGCTCCCAGCCACTCCTCCATCCTTAGTCTGAGTTTTTCTCATGTCTAGAACCTCTCCCCCTCCTACTTCATCTTCTACCTTCTAGTTGGACAAACTGCAAATCTGAGCCCAGCGGAGGAGCCCAGTGAGCACGTGTGCATTCCCAGTTTCCCTGACAGAGCTCAGACCTCCGGATAGTGCTGAAGGAAAGAGGTAGTGAAATACCCAAATGGTGTCGGAAGGGAAAGGTTGCAAGTGTCCTGCCGAGGTTTGAAGGTCTCTGTCATCACCTGGTGTCTACTTTATAGCTCCCTTGCAGGTCTTTGGGTCAGGGATTGACTGGAGTCGTCCCGATACTCAACGAACTAACAATGATCCATGCTTCTCCTCATTGATCATTTACCGGGCTTTATAAGACTCTGTAAATTACCATTTTTGAACCAATTAGAAGATATCAAATGACCTAAAGGTGTGAGAACGAGGCTGTCCTTGCAATGTTGTGCTTTGGGGCTAAAGCAAACCTCTAGGATAGGTTCATTTCAACCCTTGTGCTCCCTCAAAGCCTAATGGGTCCTGGGTGCAACTCCAGCCTAACAGCAAAGAGTTCTCTATATGCTCTGAAGTTCCCTTCATTGACTTGAATGTGCGAATCTACTAAAGGGAAGTCAGAATGTCTCTCAGTGCTGGCCTGACTGCCTGCAAGTCCTCACTGAGGTCCTAGCAAGATTAGTTCAGTCCCAAGTGGCATTAGTCAAGTAGGTTTAAACACTTTGGTCCGGAGTAAAAGGAAGTAAACTCAGGTATTTGGATTTCTAAGAAAGAAAACCCTGTGGCGTTTGCAGAGGTAGGAAATGAAGAGTACCAACTCTGAAATCATACTAGATTAAATCCTAGGTCCCTGACTTAATGACCTTCAGCAACTGTCTAACCTTTCAACACCTCAGCTTGCTGAGCTATAATACTGTGGCAATACAATACTCTTCTCCAAAGAGTTATTTTGATGATTCGATGAGACTGTGTATGCAAACTGCTTATCCTAGAGCCTAGCACATAATAATTTCTCAATAAATTCTTGTATGTATTAGTGTGAGCATGAATATCTGTGTCATTTGTATTACTTGGTGATGTTTGAAAGTATGAGATTCAAGATTCCAAAAAACAGATCAATAGTTTCTCAGAGGAGTCTGTGGACTGCATCTCAGATAAAGCCTGTCTGCATCACTGGGAAATCAACCCTATTGCCATTCAGCCTGCAACTTGACTAACTGCCCTCTGAGAAAAGTTCCTGTCTTCCAGCACTCCATAGCCAGTTCCCTGCAGCCCTCTAGGGAAGGAAAAAAATTTGAGATGCATTGGTTCACCTAGAATACTCCAAATGGAGTAAAAGAATATGAAAGGGGTACTTCTTAGCCAAGACAGGGAAACAGCCTGTGTCCATCAACAGATGAAGATACAGAAGATATGCTATATATAAATATAGATACATATTGTACTATTCCTAAGAGTTCAGATTCCACATATAAGAGAAATCACACAGTATTTGTTTTTCTTGGACTTATCTCACCTAGCATAATGCCTTTAGAAACCACCCATGTTTCTGCAAATGGGAGGATTTCTCTCACGCTTTTTCATGCGGCTGAATAATATTCCATTGTGTGTGTATATACACAACCACATCTTCTTTATCCATTTATCCATTGATAGATTGTTTCTATATCTTGGCTATTGTGAATAATGTTACAATAAATATAAGAATGTGGATATCTTTTCAACATCCTCTTTATATCCTTTGGATATAAGTGGGATTGCTGATAACGTGGTAGCTTTATTTTTAATTTTTTTGAGGAACCTCCATAATGTTTTCCAGAGTTCCCACCAACAGGCACAAGTATTCCCTTTCTCCTCATTGACACTTATTTTCTCTTCTCTTTTTAATAATAACCATTCCAACAGGTATCAAGTAAGATCTCATTGTAGTTTTTTTTAAATATATTTTTTAAGATTTTGTTTATTTGTCAGAGAGAGAAAGAGAGAGAGAGCACAGCAGGGGGAGCAGCAGGCAGAGGGAGAAGCAGGCTTCCTGCTGAGCAAGGAGTCAATTGGAACTCAATTCCAGGACCCTGGGATCATGATCTGAGCCAAAGGCAGATGCTGAACAAACTGAGCCACCCAGGCATCCCTCATTATGTTTTGATTTGTGTTTCCCTCACAATTAATGAACTTGAGCATTTTTCCATATACCTGTTGGCCATTTGTATGTCTTTGGAAAATGTCTTTTCATTCACTCCACACATTTTTTAAACCAGATATTTTTGTTATTGAGTTGTATGAATTCTTGATATATTTTGGATATTAACCTCCTCTCAGATATATGCTTGTGCAAATATTTTCTCCCAGATGATAGGTTGTCTTGTCGTTTGTTCATTGTTTCTTTTGTTGTACAAAGAAGCTTTTAGGTTCGAGATAGTCCCACTTGTTAATTTTTACCTTTGTTGGTAATACTTTGGTGTCATACTCAAAAAATTATTACCAAGACCAATGACAAAGAGCATTTTCCCTGTTTTCTACTAGGAGTTTAATAATATCAGGTCTTACATTTAGGTTCTTAATCTATTTCAAATTCATTTTTGTGAGTGGTATAAAATAGGGGTCCAATTTTATTCTTCTGCATGTGAATATCTAGTTTTCCCAACACCACTTTGAAGAAGTTATTCTTTCCCCACTGAGTATTCCTGGCTCCCTTGTCAGATATTTGTCGACGGTATAGGTGGGGTGTTATTTCTGAGCACCTTTTCTGTTCCATGGGTCTGTGTGTCTATTTTTATGCCAGTATCATAGTGTTTTGATTACTACAGCTTTGTAGTATAATTTGAAACCCGAAGTATGGTGCTTCCACCTATGTTCTTTCTCCGAGATTTTTTTGTCTATTTGGCCTCTTCTGTGGTTTCATAAAAATTTTAGGATTGTTTTTTCCTTTTTCTGTGAAAAATACCATTATAATTCTGGTAGAGATTACATTGACTCTATAGATGGCCTTGGGTAGAATGGACATTTTAACAATATTATTTCTTCTGGCCTACCAACACAGGGTATCTTTCCATTTGTTTATGTCTTCTTCAGTTTCTTTTATCAGAGTCTTATCATTTGCTTTGTACAAATCTGGAATTCCTTAATTAAATTTATCCTAAGTGTTTTATTCTTTCATTTATTTATTATTCTTTGATGATCTGTGAATGATGCTATTTTCTTTATGTCTTTTTCATATTGTCTGTCGTCAGTATAGAGAAATACAACTGATTTTTGTTATATTGATTTTATACCCAGGAACTTTTCTTTATATATTATCCACATACACACACACACATACACACACACACTTATATATGATCGTATCATCTACAAATAAAGATAATTTTACTTTTTTCTTTCTGATTTGGATGGCTTTAATTTTTTTATTTTGCTTGGTTGCTCTATATGGGACTTCCGGTGAATATGTTGAATAGGAGTGTGTGTGTGTGTGTGTGTGTGTGTGTGTGTAATACCAGGCCCATATGGAGAAAGGAGACTAGGTGACACATATTTGTAGGCCAGAGAGCTCTTTTTTTTTTTTTTAAGATTTTATTTATTTATTAGAGAGAGAGAGAGCACAAGCAGGCAGAGTGGCACAGGGAGAGGAAGAAGCAGGCTTCCTGCTCAGAGCCTGACATGGAGCTCAAACCCAGGACCAGGGATCATGACCTGAGCCAAAGGCAGACACGTAACCAACTGAGACATCCAGGTGCCCCAATGACAGAACTCTTAAAACAAAACATATTTTCCTGCCAAACACCAAAAGTCAAAAAACAAAATTTTTAGTTTGTCTTGAGTCCATTCCCTGAATTGCTCCTCTGGGTTCTCCTTCATCAACTACGGTTCTGGTCAGGAAGCATTTCACGTGGGAAATCCCTGTGCTGCTATCTCAGGTACAGAGAAATTCCACTGGCAATGGCAAAAGCAATGGCACCCCTCTGGGGCTGCTGATCATACATGTGTATGGGGCCCCTGCCCCTGTATTTTGTCAGTCTTCTTTATGTGTGGACTTAGATTGTTTGGTTGCCAGTAGCCTCATTAGTATCTCTCTAAAACACTCAAGTCATATGCCAAAAAAACATCTTCCAGGTTAAGGAGGAGGTATTACTTTCCAGACATAGATCAAGATATTTTCACAAGGTTTTGGCTGGGGTGCAGAGGATGGCAAAGACTGTCACACATCTGAGGAGTCCATGCTTACTATTGGTATGTGTCATATGGCTCTTTGTATATGCCTCAGAAGTACGGTCAGCAGACCTTTCTTTGCTTTTGCATGAAGACACTTTGCCACAGTGAGTGGCAAAGGCCAGGCATCTCATACCGCAAGAGCTTGTGTCAAAGTCTGCTTTGCTTTTGTCTCTGATGTGTCTTCTTGGACTGAGTTGACACTATTCAAGCTGTTGGTTCTCATCGCAGCCCCTTCCCTTCAGATCTGTGAGTGGTCAGCTTGTGGACTTCTCCCGCGTAAAAGCTGTGTGCTATAAGCCCAGTTAGTAAGGAAAGAGAGAGAAACAGATAGAGGAAAATCCCCTTAGGAAGAATTGGAAGACCAGTGCCCTATAGACAACTTGGTGATTGGGCAGCTTTGCTGTGCTTTTGCTTTCTTCCTTAACTAAGAAAACACACCAAGTGGGAGATGCTAGCCAGGATCAAAATGTAGCATCAATTTGCCTCAGCAAAAGTTGTAACCTTTCTCCCCTTCCTAATGAGTGCAGAGGTATCTGAAAGAGGAAAAAAAAAGGAAAGGCAGGGAGAGAAAGGGAAGAAGAGGAGGAGCTGAGTAAGGGATCTTAAATAGTTAAGTGCTGTTTCAAGTCAGTGCAGCTCTCTCCAAGTCACGATGGCAGAAAAACCCTTATGCTTCATTTAATTTCCAGTTTATTTTCATTCTAACAGTCTGTTGTTACTTCAAGAAAGACTTCTCATTTCTGTTTATGAAAACACATTTTCTGGGTACAAGTTAAACTTAGAAGTCCTGACCGAAGCTTTGAGAACTGAGCTTTTGGGGGGGGGGGCGGGGGGGTCCCCAGAATGTATTCCTTTATGAGCTCTGGGACCAACTCTGACAACCAACTATGTCATATTAATGCCTCTGTCCTACAGGAATCCCATGAGAACAGAAAGAACTGAAAAAGGAGTAAAACTGGTGGTTGTTGACTTAATGGGAAGCCAGGGAATTTGGCTCTCCATCCATCTTCACCAGCTTTCGTGCCGAGCTGTAACAAAGAGGTGGGTAGGAGCAACCAGGAGAGCTCATTTTGCCTTCCAGACTAGATATCATTAAGTCTGCAAATAACAAAAATAATATTAATCTTTTCTGTCTACATGGGACTTTACAGTGCACAAAGAACATTTTATATATATATATAGAGAGAGAGAGAAATATTTATATGTACACACGTAATATATAAATATACATAAATATGTATGTATGTATGTGTGTATGTGTGTGTGTATATGTGTGTGTGTGTGTGTGTGTGTGTGTGTGTGTATTTAACCCCATAAAAACAATAAAAACTCTTGGAAGTAGTGATCTATATTCCTTATTATACAGATAACAAAGTTGGGGCCCAAAGAGGTAAACTGATTTGTCTAATGCCAGAGAGATAGTAAGGGGTAAGGCTTGGACAGGAACCCAATGGACATCAAGTCCAGTGCACTTTGCATTTGCATTATACCAGAGAAACCGAGGCACTGAAAGAGGTTTAATGGCTTATCTAAGGGCATGCGGGTGGCTGGAAACAGAATTCAAACTAAACCGATTTCTCTGCCATGATAGATTTTAGGGAAAGAGAATGGGATTGATTGGTGAACATTCTCCAGTCCATGACACACTCACCCTTTGAGAATCAAAAGGAACATTGGTTTAGAAGAGGAGAGAGAAGAGAAAATGCAACTGTTCACTCTTGTCCTCCCCACAGCTTCTTTGTACAGCCTTAAAGTTCTTTCCAGTATTTTTAACATCTCACAGATAAGGATGAACAACATAGTCAAAAGGTCCAAGGGGAAACTGAGCTTACCCATGATAGTTTCAGCCTGATCCCTCCTCACTAGCACTGGAAAGTGCGTGGGGAGCGGGGGGTTGAGGGGGTAGTTGTGGGGGGTGGGAACCACCTCAGCCCCTGAAGCAGGGAGTATCACAGAAGTCCCTTGGCTTATAAACTCCTGCTGGCAATCAGCATTTCTAATGCACATCCATAATGCAGCCACTAGAAATAAATTTAGTTTATGTGGGAGGGGGTGTGGCAATGCCTGGAAGGCTTCCATTTAATTTATGAGCCTGCATGGCTAGCCACACTCATAACTAAGGTGCTATTTCTGGGATCTGACCAATTTAATTTTGTGGTTTCCAGGTTTCTTTCATTTTGGGGAAAAGTAGTTGCAGCCTTATTTGGAGTTTCCAAATTTAAAGCTGAATCCAAGTTTTTACTCTATCCTTCTATAAATGGAATCCTAATCCTTGTGAGGGCCTACGGAAAATGTGTAAGCATGAGACTCATCTTTTTACACATTTTTATTTCCCCTCTATAAAATGGCAACAAGGGTACCTACTGTCCCTACCTGGCAGGTTGGGGGAGAAGTGGCATCTGCATATCACTGAATCTCGCCCTTCAGGTGAGATTAGCTGACAAAAAGAACCTCAGACTCTGGCTTCAGGAAGCTGGAAGACTTTCAGGAGACAGAATTGCCTCGTGGTAAAAAGCCCTGTGTGAAGAATTTATTTCTCTGATTTTTTGTTTCTTTGCCCGTGTAAATGAAGTGATTGTATCTTCCTCTGAACTATTGAGAGGATTAATTAAAATTATTCATGTTAATTATAGAGGTCCTTGAACATTCTAAGTGTCTAAAGTTTAGCTATTGTCATTATTACTAATATCACTGTTACATGGCTGCTGTGAGGAACAGATAACGAGTTTACATTCATAAGAAAAAAAGACACTGTGAAGCTTTGATATATAAAAAAATAAAAGCAACTGTTCATCTAGAGGATATATTAGGGACCATCATAATTTGATGGTAATAAACTTAAATTTCCTCAACTTCAGCTCCCCTTGAAGCAAATAATTTCACATTTGCTTTAGGCCAGTGAAGAGATTGCTTTGTTGTGAAGGCCGTGCTTGCAGAAAAAGGGCCCCAGGCCCTGGAGAGATCTTACCGGTGGTTTCTCTGAGTGGAAACGACACAAAGGTCCTGCTCAACAGCTTAAGAACAGAAACTGTGGCTGTTGAGGATCTAGTGACTTGGTTTGAGAGTCACTGTGAAGATTTAATAGGCTCAGGAGCTGCGGCATCCCACTTGGGCCCTGGTTCTGTGAAAATATAGCAGAAGGGAAGAGTGGGCCCAAGGTGACTTGCCTGGAGTCTCACAATAAAGAGGGCGCATGGTCAGGAGGTAATGGAAGTGTTCCTGTTTCAGAACCTTCTGAGTAATACTACTGCTCCTTGGACTTCTGAAACATGCTTTATGCTTCTGTCATTTTTTTTTTTTCAGTAGAAAAATATGAGAACAGTAGAGTTTAATGCCATCTGCCAGAAGAAAGGGGGGAAATTGGCAGTTATCCTGTTGTGAACCTGGGGTGTCCTCGTGATGCAGGAATTGCTGTGTAGAATAATTCTACAATCACTTGCAGGCATCCTTCAAGGGAGCCTCTCTAAGTGGGCTGTGTGACAATCCCATCAGCAGGGGGCTGAGGACCTGGTGTCATTCTGAAGTTTGGTCTCTTCAGCTCAAAGAGTTTCCTGAGGAAAGATGGCTCTATGAAGAATTTCAAATTATAAACAAAAGCTTGAATTTATCCCAAAGTGTGGAGTTAGACCGCTATGCCCAGCGCTATGGTTCCCAACAATGATAGCACAGTTGGCTGACAAATAAACATTCAATTGTTGTTCACAGTTTTGGGTATAACATCACTTCCTCAAAAGGGGATTTTGTGCCTCAAAAAACAGTTTAGGAAAAAACACGTGATCTTGGTTGCCTATTTACAGTGGGAAGTCATTCTAAAATCATTACTATCTCCCTGCACGTTCCACTCTTCCTCCCCACAGAGGCAAAAGTATAGATTTTTTTCAACACAAAGTCGCCGTGGAAAACTTTTCAATGATTTCCTGTCTTATTTTCTGATGCATCAGAGCAAAAGAATGTATAAAATTGTATTGATTAGGATCAAGCATGAAATATGCAGCAAAACTTTATCACCATTTTCAAAACTGACAAAATCAAAGCAGGTTATAAATGGATTTAATGGAGTTCAGAAAAACCTCGACAGATCCCCCACTAAAGAAACTTGTGTTGTTTCCCTTCCGTGTCAGGGAGGGCACATGTTGGACAAGTCTCAAAGAGATCACACTGCCTCGAAACTTTTCCCTTCGGAGAACAGCAAAGGTAAGTGTTAGGCAGAGTGTGGTGGGCGGGTCCTTGTGACATCCCTCCTCATCCCAATGCCTTATCCACCGACCAGGGATGGGGCCATGGTCTAGGGGTTCTTGAAACCAGGGAGCGTCAGTCAATGCTGGCTGGGCAAACATGCTCCCTATTTCTGGAGCCTGCCGCAGGATGCGGTGCCAATTTTTTGACAGGTTTATGTGGCAAGAACAGAGAATTGCACGCCAGAGCATGGCCTCTCATGCTGCAGATCATGTGCAAGCTGTCCACCGACTGGGAAACTCGGGAGAGTCCCTCAGCATGCCAGCCTCTTTGCTCCACGGCTCCTAAGCTAAAGGAAACCCTGATTACATTAAAGCTCTCTTTTTCTCTCTGCCACGTGCTAAGCAGTTATAGCTGCTGGTGGTTTTCCTGGCAAGTCTGCACCCACGAAAAAACTTCATCTTCACCCCCTGAAATTCCATCTCCTCAAGAACAAAGCAATTTCTCAGTATAAATATTAGTGTCGTTTCTAGAAGTGTAGATTGTTTCACTGAGAAAGGGAGTCTCACATCTCATCCCATAGGCCCTTGGGTTCTCCTGGAATTTCAAGAGCATTTTATGAACTAATAAGTTCCAGTTTGTGTTGCAGTATTTCATTCAGCACTTAAATCTGCCCCTTGCCTTCACAGCTATGTACTGCTTTACAGTCTAATTTCACACTCCCCTACTTTCATTGCCCTTCTTCTCCAATCACTCAATTATTTATCTAACCCTGATACAATCCTCAGGAGTCAGGCGAGCGTTGTCCTCATTTTTGAGGCAGGAAAATGGAGCGGAGTGTGACTGTGGATAAGTGTATGTGTGTATGAGAAGACAGGAGGATGCCTGTGTTTATTTACAAACTCAGCTCAGAACATGGAATCAGAATACGCAGCTTCCTCAAGTGGTCGTGTACTATGTCCCTCTGCTGACAAATGAATACATGAATGTGACTATACATGTCCACATATATGTGTGTGTATATACATATATGCACACATATGTACACACACATACTGCTGACCGTATAAATGGTAAGCTATGGAAAATAGAAACTAAAAAACTTATTCCATCTGGCTGCATACCTTGGAAAGTCACCAGAGACATATATAGTTCTATGCGGATAAACGTTTTCTCCTAAAACTTTTTTATTCTTAATTTTCTTCAAGGACGTTAGTGGGTGACGAGCAAATTGGTAACAGTCATTGCAGGATTGTATTGTTCCATCATTAATTTTCCTGTGGTGTAAGCTCAGTGGTGTGTTCTTTTCCTCTTTTTTTTTTTTTCCTTTGAAATTGCAGGGACAGAACAATATGGAGTGGTAACTATATTGCATCTCAAAGAGTCACTTGGATTAATAATTCAGTAAGACACCTTCTTCATCTCCCCTCTTATCCTCAAGTCCAGATAAATCCTATTGTATAAAATAATTGGACTAATTATGCCTCCAACCCATAATCATTTGGACTTAAATACCTTAACTAAAAGTTATATATGATATATGAGTCAGTACATATTTCAGTGTTACTTTTTTCTTTGAACTTCACTCCCTGTGACAGGCAAACATTACCAGCTAATAGTGTTGAGTGAATTCAGTCATGCACAATTTATCCTAGAAGCAGCAAGGTTGCATCCAAGGAAGTGAAATGACACTGGATGACAAGAACCATCTCAAACAATGCAAAGAAAGCATTTCTTTTTTCAAGTGTTCCTTTAAAAATGATTAGTTACATTGGCAGATAAAGGATACTCTTAAAGGAAACTTATGTACCTTCATTTCAATTCTGGAACAAGGGCCACCTCTATCTTCATTATCCTCTCTCTGTCTCATCTCCATCTGTGCTGCCTCTATTTTTATTAAGAGAAGTACAGGAAGGGATGGGTCACAGAAGGAAGTATTAAAGATGAAGGAGGAATTTGAGAATGGCTAGATCCAGGGACAAAGCTGCAGTCTGTAGGGGACAAGTGGTTACCCATGGTGGAAAAGCAGAGGTTGGATGAGAGAAAACTACAGGAAAGTTCCAAAGTGTTAGTAATGTTCTAGTCCTTGGGGAGGCTGATGAGATCATGGAATATATATATATTTGACTTATTACACATATCTTTGTATTATCAAATATTAAATTCCAAATTACATCAGCTCCATCACAATTGATAGAAATGGGAAGTCAGTCTTCTATGTAAAATTCTACTACTTTTAAAAATTATTATGTTTTAGCTGGGATTAGGAAGTGGGGGATTCCTGAGAACAAAGATTCTAGGGCAGGGCTAAAACATCCTACTCTCCCTCTGGCTCTGTAACAGTAAGTATTTTTCCAAATAGGTACAATAGGCATTTCATCCACTTCACAAGAAGTCCTTCTTACACAGATTCTTACTCCTTCCTTTCTGTTATTGCTTCTACTAGCCAGTTTAAATGCCAAAAATTTGACATATTAGAAACTAGGGCATGTTCCCCCATCTGTTACATACAAGAGCATTCTATCTGTTGCATCCAGGTGTCAAGAACAATATAGCTCTCAATAATTTCATCTGACTTCAACTAGCACAACCTTTCCAGTTTGATACCCAGCTGAAGACTCTTCAGAAATGGAACTTGAGACAGGTAAGTTTTTTGTTTGCAGGCAAGGGGGAAATGGAAAGTTAATAAACAAATCCAAAACTTAGGCATTGTCTTGGAAAACAATACTGAATTATGGAATCTGTCAAGTCAATATGAGCTCTGGGATTTGGGAAAAGCAAGATATCCCTAAATCATGGTCACCAGAGCTGTGGTTTTTGGTCTTTTTTTTACCCTGTAAAGTATACTACTAGCCTCCATTTGATGGGCCCATTGTTGAGGAGTGACGGAAGCAAAAACAAGTCTAAGCATGAAAAACACCAACATTGAACAACCACAAATAAGGTGGTCAGCAAACTTCACGACAATAGTAAAACTCTGTCTTAGGACAACTGGTGACTCCTGAGCTCAGGATAAAGTGGATTTAGGCATTTTCAGGGAGCATAAAGATGGTAGGAACAATATCTTCTAGAGCAAACTCTTCAAAGTTATCTTACTATGTTAGAAAACATCATGAAACTACCCAATCTCCCCTTCTGGTTGAGGCAAGACTTGAGGATGAAACCTAGGTTGGAGTGTGCAAGGGCCAGGGACAGGGCACATGGAACGATCAGGACTAATTCTCAGCTTACAGATGGAGCAAGAGAGAACTAGGTTTCCATCATAAATAGAGATAGCTTTATGAGATCATCTGTAACTGTAAAGATCCCAGAAGGAAAAAAATCCAACTCATATGGCAAAAGAAATTTTAACAAAAAGAATATTCATAGACATGTAGGCACCACTAAAAACCAAAGGATATTGAGGCAATATCCTTTATATCCCAGGGACTACCAATAGCTAGAAGATATTACTGACCAAGACTGAAGGGAACAAAAGGAAGAAACAGTGTTATGAAAGCTCATTGGAACTGGGCCCTCCCCAATAGTATAGAAGCTTCATTGATGAAATGTTATTGCTATTTCTAGAAATACAGCTTCATCTAAAAATGAAGGAATACAGCTACTTCCTTCCCCTAGTGAGAAGGAAGCTGTTGGGGAGGGTTGACATTTGATCACTGACTAGACCAGCTAATATTAATCATAATTGACATGGACACAGAGTCTTTACTCATGGACTTTCCTTCTCAAATTTCCTTCTCAAAATTCTCAAAGGAGACCTCTACACATGCTATTCTCTCTGCCTACATACTCCTCAGCTCTTCAACTCTTCTTTCAAACCCAACTAAATACCTCAGGGAACCTTTGACCTCCCTGATGAAATCATCTTCACCCTAGTACATGCTCTTATAGAACCATATACTTTATCTTCACAGCACTTTTCACTTTTCACATTTGTAATTTAATATTTAATTCTGAGATTGCTCAGTTAATATTTGTCTTCCCTATCATACAAAAAATCCTATGAGAACAGAAATCATGTCAATTTTTGCTCATCATGCATCTCTAGTGCTTAATATACGGTAGGAACTCAGGAGATATTTTTTTGAGCAAATAACATTTTTTTAAAAATCAGAAATAAATATCCCTAACTCATGCAGTTGGGTGGCTTAGCCAAGGGATGGCTCCATAAGTGAACAAATAATATCTAAGCTGTGCCTTTTTATATTGTGCAAGAAGAAAATGTGACATTCCAGGTGCACCATGTTAAAGAGAAATTGAATTCGACACCTGTTAAAAATGGCAAGACAGATTTTATACAAACTACTGCAGTAGGAGAAAGATACCTCAGTACAGAATTCAGCTAAAATCCAAGTTAAGGAAGACTATTCAAGGATATTTCAGTAGGGGGTCAGGATTAATTCAGAAGGGGAAAGATACTGAACTCAAATCTGTTGAAAGTCAGGAAAACTTTTAAGTACTGGGGTGAGGTAGTGAGAAGGTACTAGAGGATATGAGGGCAGGGGAGGAGGGTAATGTTCAATGTGATTAACCATCAGCGTTTACCAGTTGTCACTAATCAAAGTTAAGCTCCTACCTTCCCACAAGGACTAGGAGACAGGGACATTGTGTGTCTTGATTACATTTCAAAAGGCTGGCTCCCAGACCCTGGAGAAAGATATTCCTACATTGTAGAAGATTTACGTCTCAAAGGGGCAGAGAAAGAATTTACAATTGCAAGTTTTGAAAGTGAATGCTCAAAGAAAATAGTGGCCAGAAGCCTCTAGTCAGGAACTTTTGCAGGTTTTAAGCAAAATACCCTATAAGCAGAAAGACTCTTAGAACTAGTACATCCTCTTATTCAACATGAGAAGTACCTGGTATAAGTGAGTGGGAGGAAAAGATTATATGATGGTAGCAAAAAGCCCCTTAAAGACAGAAAATAATCTGTCTCTGTGGTTTCCAATTACATCCTCTTAGCTATTGCACTGAAAATAGAATCATGCTTGGTAATTATGGAAGCGATGTCTTGGAAGCAGGAGGTATTTACACTAAATGCCAAGTCAGCAGGCGATGCATAGGAAAATTATTCCACCCCCTCATGCTGACTTCCACCTCAGAGTCTGAGACTCTGGCTGCACACCTCCTGCTCTCCAGCCTGGGAATCCCAGGGACTGCAGGGGGTCAGCAGCAAGCCCACAATTCACTGCAGACTGAGAACACAGAGAGAAAACATCACATCAGGTAACAAAACGGGAAAAGCTTAAAAAAAAAAAAAAAAAAAAAAACAAGTGCAAAGGACAATATAGGTCATTAGCTGCTCAGACCCTCCTGGAATCTCTGCTGCAGTTAAAGTTTCCTCTAAAAAATAACCAATGGGGTAAATAAAGTAGCATGTAAGGAATGGGCATGAAGAAGCAAAACTGGTGTGGACTGAGTCTAAAGCCCACACTGAGTCTATAGACCACATTGCTCTTCTAACCATCTAGAATGTTCACTCAGATATGGGAACTCCAAATGCGGCCACTCCCTCCGCTGCTCCCTCACCCCTCCTGGGACGGGCCTTCCCACCCTCAGCGCTAGCCCTTCTGCACTTGCAGCTGTTCACCAGATTCCTGCTTTCCACTCGGAGAGAGCAAGTCTGCTCATTAGTCTTGGTGCTCCATGGTTCTGCTTATTTCGACTAATTAGCTCCCTGCCTCTGGTGAGAAAAGGGCATGAGGCTCAGGTTCACTCCTCTCTTCTTCCCTCTCCCTTTTCGGGAAAATGGACATCTAATTTCTTTTCTTTTATCCCCTTTTGTTGTCCGCAGAGCTGTGGAGATTGACATGGCTGACGATTCAGCAATTTTGATGTCCTGGAAAATTTAATGAAGAGGGGAGGGAGACAATACTATCCATTAAGGTGACTTCAGCTTCGGTAAAATTGAGGGTCTGTGGGGCAAGTTTCATTTGGTTGCTTAAATGACCACCAGCCTCAAAGCAGAGCTAGAGATCTGGAGGGTCTGTGTCTCCCTCACCTCTCCGGGAGGCTTTGCTTCCCACTTCCTCTTCCTGTAATAGTGAGTTTTCCCCTGTCTCCATACCTGCCCTCCATTCCTCTGGCTCTGGATGAAGCCCATTAACCCCTAGCCCATTCAGCAAGTTCATGATTGAGCCTCAGGGAACCCTGGTTGCCTCCAGCCTCACCTCCAGGGACGGCAGGGGGCAGGGCGGGTGTAGGGCATGCCTTAGCACACGATAAATCCTGCAGTTCCGGAATGGCCAGTTCCTCTTCATGCTTTAGAACTTCCAAAGATTTTAAAGAGATTGCATCAGCATCTCCTAAAAATCCCTTTTGTTTCGCTGACAGCTTTAAAAGATCGTCTTCCCTGGCTGCAAAATTACGGATGTCATTTTTAATGATCGATGTTATTTGTCATCCCAGAGGATGATCTCTGGTGAGAATTACGAAGATGCCTTTATGAGACAGGGCCGGGAGCCCAGAGTAAATCAGCGGATGGTTTTATGGCGACCCCAGTGACAGAGCTGAAGTAATCACGTGGAAAGTGACACCAGACTCTAAATAACACTCCCTTCCACATCGCCTCTGACCTACAGCTCATTTGTTCGTGTTGCCTCTAACCAAGTATATCTTCAGCCCAAAGTGTGGGAGGAAAACCCCGTGAATCATTATTGGATGGACAATGGCCTTTAGCTGCTGCTATATCAGTAACCAGCTGTGTGACTTATTCCATATCAACCAACGGCTCTGAGCCTCAGTTTCCACAAGTGTAAAATGAACTCTATTTTAGTGGAAAGGTTCTGTGTTGCTGCAGTTTGTCCTTCCTGAGAAAAATGTGTATGGTTCACTAACCATATCCTTCACTGCCAGAATGAAGGCTGGTTGAGCACCTCAAATGCTACAAATCTACAATGTCACAAACTATGCAGGAACACTCTCTGGAAAACAGTACCTCGTGATCGGTTGAAATAACTATTCCCTGCCTAGTTAAGGAAGTCTGACAAACACTAATCATCCTCATTACATTAATTTGGTGTCCCAGACCTTCTCTGATACCCAGAAAGCAAAGGTTAATCCCCCAGCTAGAGTGTTTTTGGAAGAAACCCACAAATAAAGTTTCTAGGGCCCAACTTCACATGCTATTGAAATAATGGTTTTTTACTTTCCTTATATACATTGAGAATGTACAATTGGGTATGAGGAAATGGGTTAGACTTATGACATCCCTGTGTCAGGGATGCCTGTGACATTTGTGAGGCCTGGAACAAAGGTACAAACAGAGGCCCATCTACTATATTGTCAGTGTTTATGCTCTTCAGAGCCCTGTATAACTTGGGGTCCATAGCTAGGGCCTCTCTAACCAGACCCAAAAGCTGCCCTGTGTCTGTTTGACTGGCATGATCCTTGGTGGGTCAGAGGAAGCTAGAGCTCAAGCCCAAAGGGTTGCTTCATTCATACCTCACAGTTAGTCTGCGTCCTCCAAGAAATAAAGAGGTGCAAGAAAGTTATTTGTGGAAATTCTCGGAAGAAAAAATGGGGAGAAAATCAGGAGAGGCCAGAAGAACTTTCAGGACAGCCATGCAGGTCTGACTCTAAGCAAAGAACAAGGGGATGAAAGAAGGCTGGACAGAAGTATCTTACACACCAGGGCAATTCTAAGCAAAGCCGAGGGGAGGCCACTCAGTGGAGCTTAAGGTATTCTCTGTCAAAGAACAGCCTCTCCCAGGAGGGCACCTGCCTTACTATTCCTACCATACTCAGTCCCTGGCTGGGAGCAGCGTGGGAAGTGTGCCAGAGGTGTGAAGGATTTCAGAGAGCAGCACCTGGAGCTGAAGTTCAAGACTGTCCTCTTAAGTCACAGATCCGAGTGGCTGCCATAGTCTGTTTTATTCACAGGGACCTTCTCTATATAATAACTGCAGAGGATGATATGTCTCAGGATTGCCAAGCAAGCTACTGGTAATGTGCAGTAGAAAATCTTTTAGCCTTTGAAAATCAGCAGTGCAACTGAGTGGCTAAGTGCCCGTGTTTCCAGAAGATGGCCTACCCCTATTTATGTTATAGGTTTATCTATCCAAGGAATAAAAATATGAAGAAGGAATGGCCATTGGCCCCATTGGCCAGAGTCCTCCTGCCTCACTCCCCTGTCCTATGGTGACCAGGTGGTTCCCCTTTGGTGAGGACATGAGCTCTGACTCATTGCCTATACCTCCACCTGCCGTGATATGTCATCAGTGCCCTTGTGAAAATAAGAGCCTTAATGTGGATATTGAATGAAGTTTCTATTTCTGAAAAACCCAAATTACCACAAACCTAATGGCTCAACACCCACCTGCTATCTCAGTTTCTATAGGTCAGCACAGTGTGGTTTGGTTCTCTGCGTAGGGTCTCACAAGGCCAATATCAAGGTCAGTTAAGCTGGGTTCTTAACTAGAGGCTTAGAGGAAGAAGCCACTTCCAGGCTCATTCAGAGAATTGGCAGAATTCAGTTCCTTGCAGTTGTAAAGGCAAGGTCCCCATTCCCTTGCTAGATGTCAGTTGGGGATTACTTTTAGTTCCTAAAGGCTACTTGCATTCCTTAACACATGGACCCCTCCAACTTCAAAGTCAGCAATTGTGCATCAAATCTCCTTCATGCTTCAAATCTCTGCTTCTCCTTCTGTTGCTTGCCAGAGAAAACTCTCCACTTTTAAAGGTCTCATGTAGTGAAATTAGCCCAACCAGATAACCTAGGAAATTTTCCCTTTCTTAAGGTCTTGTTAATCAGTCATCTGTCCTTTTGACCCACAACATATCATTTTGTGATATGAGTCCTTTTGACCCACAATATATCATACTCATGCATTTGATATTTTACCCTATTCACAGTCATGGGGATTGAGGCAGAAAATCTTGGGGAAGGTGCATTTTTAGAATTCTACCTACAATAGGTATGTGGACCTAAACATCCTCTAAAATTGTCTTCCTTGATTAAAACCTTACCAACATAACTCTTAAAAAAGAGATGAGAATATTGGACACTTTGAAGACTATAGACATGCCTGTTGAGGTGATGGATAAGGGCTGCTGCAGTCAGCACAGGCTCCCAAAGAGGACAAGAATCCTCACCAACTCTGTAACTCTGTAAAATGGATCTAGAGACATCAATAAAACCACTCCACAAGACACTCTGCTAAGCAGAGAAAAATGCAGGAGAAATGATATAGGATTACACTTTCAAGATTGCAACTTTAGGGGAATTTAAAGAAGCCAGTCAATTTGATAAATAAGGAAAAATCGTGACAATTCAGGAATATGGAAAAGAGTGCAATGCCAGCATATCCCCACAGCATTGACAGCACACAGACACAAAAGAAAGCTACTAAAGATGGAGCAGACCCAAATAGAACCTACTTATATAAGAATAAAAGGCAATCCAGTGTCACAAAATAATGTTATAGATTTAAGAGCTAAATAGCGGGAAAATGTATCTAATAAAATAACAAAATATAAGTGATGTTCTTCTTCTCTCAAGTTGACTAAAGGCTTCTTAAGATCAAAAGCAGAGAAGCAAGTCAGAAAGGAGCATGATGTATTTACTACATATATTTTAAAAAACTCCTATACAGCTAAAAACAACCACAAAGAAAATCAAAATGCGATGGGAATTATGGGGAAATAAAATATGTATTTAATGTGCAATACATAACAAACAGTGGCTAATAAGTTTAATATATAAAAGCTCATATAGATTAATAATCAAATTTTTAAAACAATAGGAAAATGATCAGAGCACCCAGCCTAGCAATATACAAAGGAAGAATTACAAACAATTATAAATCATCTGAAAAAAATCTATTTCATCAGTAACCAAAGTAAATATGAAAATAATATAAACAATAAAATGCCATTTACTACCTATCAAATTGCTAATTAAATACACACATGCACATACACACATACATATATAGTTACCAATGTTAACCATGGTGTAAGGAAGTAAATGCTTTTATGTGATGTTAAAGTGAATGTATATTGATTCAATCTTCCTATAAAACATCTTTGATATTTTATAAAGCCTTAAATGTGTACATACTCTTTCTTCCAAAACATTTACTTCCAGAAGTTTATTATAAGGAAATAATCAAGGATGTGCATAAATATTTATCTACAGTAGTCCTCATCCAAGCATTACTCATTACACTAAAAAATTTGGCACAATCTCAGTGTCAAAAAATAGGGAATTGGTTAATAAATGATGGTGCATTTCATGTAGCCAGGAAAACTCAAGCTCTGGAAGAATATTAAACTTGTGGAAATGTTGTCGTTCATTAGGTATCTTAGAAGGAAAATGAGCAACATGCAAGAAAAAAAGTATTGTACCACATAATACCATTCTGTAAAGAAAGATATGTTATATGTAATAATGATGTTCCATTAGAAAATAGATTTAAAAACATAACATAATGATAACAGTTTCCATTGCTGGGGTTGAGATTATGGAAGTTCTTTGCATTTTTGTGCATTGTTTCAACTTTTCTATAATGAGCATATTACCAAAATAAAAAATTAATTTTAAAAACAGTTAAAAATAAATGCCCTGAATGCTCTAAACTTCAGTGTCTCAATATAATTGGAAATGAAGACAAATCATTGGAGAGGAAGATGTAAATTCTCAGCCAGTGACCCATGGAGGCTAGTTCCTGGGCATTTGCCCAAAAGCAGCAGGTATGTTTATGGTGTCCAAGAGGAAGTGATAGTGATCCATCAGCTCTTCGAGCTGCCTGCTGGCCTGGCTGCCCCACAGGAATTTATTCCGCTCATTTTATGGACATGCTACTTTAGTTAGCTGTTCCTTGCCCAACTTCTCTCTTTGGAAAATTCTGGTTCTTCTAAATTCTTTTCTCTGCCTCTGTCTCACTATAATCGTTAAAAGACAATAAGTTAGGGGCACTTGGGAAGTAAGCAATATCAAGAACTCAGGGCATTCATACAAAACTTTGAAATAATCTGAAAATAATGTGTCCAGGGAAAAGCATGGGGTTGAGAATGTCTGAGTACATGTAATTGCCTCTAAGTCAACTTCCAACACTCACCTGAACCACATTTTTTTCCTTTCAGGAGACTTTTCCTGGAAACAGTGTCTCCAAACTGCCTGTGGATAAGGTTCTGACAGGGGCTCTACCTATCTGCTGAGAGTTAGTTTGAACTACATGGACGCCAATTTCATTAATAATGTTAAGAGTAGTAAATAATAAGAATAAAAATTAGCTTTAACTGAACATCTCTAAGTCCAGGAATTTTGCTTAGCTCCTCATAGGTATGATATAATTAAATTCTCCTAAAACAGAAAATTAAATGTTATTATTGTCCACCGTCAAAAGTGAAGAAATTGAATTCTGAAAAGCTCACATCTAACCGTCACCTGTTTTCTAACGTGCAAAACCGCTAGAAAAAAGTGAAGTCTTTTTTACTGGACAGTTTTCTACTACCTGGTTTGTGTTTCCTTGTCTGTCTTTGGACCCTGCAAGCTTTGAGCCTATGGAATTAAATGAAGTCACATCAGGCATTTTTTACTCAGTATGTCTGGCTTGTCATCCCTACATACGCAGCAGGGATATCTCTGTAGTCTCACCTGATAGCTTCTGGGAGACTCAAGTGTCCCAGCAGGGGCTCACTCTGAAGTCTGCTCAGCCTGCAGTCTTTCTCTGCTTCCTTTTGTCTCTCTGTGGATGTCGGCTGCCCTCAGAGCTCCAGGAGGACAGAGCTTTGCCCCTGCAAACACAATTTCTATGTGTTCCCCAAGTAGAAAGACCTTCCATACTGCCTTCACTTCAGGCCTAAAGGGGCTGAATCACGGTGTGTTTTGCACAAATATGGAAGAAAGTGTTCTCTTGTTAAGGCTCAGATGTAGACTTTAGGAGTTCCTGCACTGAGAGTCACAGCTGTTCATGCCCCCCTCCACTTTCCCCTGTACAACACTCCTCCCAGCCTGTCCCTTCCCACCCACCTGCCAAGCTGACCAGCTCCTGCAGAGTAGCCTGAGCACTGCTCGAGCTCCAGGTCATCAGACATGGCCAGACCAAACTGGTTCATGTTGGCTCATGTTCAGCTACAACCCTTCTTGTCAGAAGTTAAAATACCCATCTCTTTAATGCTATTATATAGATGCTATTATATAGATGAAAATATCTGGAGAAAAGGACTATGGCTCAAGTATCAAATTCTTGCTGGCAATTAAAAGTGAAGACCATATAAGACCTAGTGCATTTTACCAATGCCACCTGATTTTATTGTGGAAAATTTCTGTTTTACTAGTCATCTCACTTTGTATTCCACTCACTTTCATTGACATTTATTTCATATTCAAAGGTGTTATAAAAAAGGTAAAAGGACTCTGCAGGAAGGGCACTATATAAGTGTTGTGAATTCATTGATTTGACTCTTCTAAGCAGTAGGTAGCATTGAAAATGGTACCATAATTGAATTTTAATCACTGAAAAATTTCCACCTAAAGCCTTTCCCCTTTTTACAACTGAAGAGCAAATGTAATGCTTGTGTTTAAGAGAAATCATGTCTTTAATTCAGAATTCATGTAATTAGTGAGTTAGGGGTTTCAAAATACATTCAAGAGCATTTGGAACTTTAAGAAAAATTAAGAAATTCAAAACCATCCTGGAACTGATAGACTATTGATTTGACTCAGACTCAGAAACCAGGTCAAACTGGGCTCACTGCCTATTTTTGTATAACCCACAAGTTATTTTTATTTTTAAATATTTATTATTTTACATTTATATTATTTTATTTATAATTTTCATTTTTAAATATCCAGGTAAAATTAAAGATTGCTGTGGAGCAACTGGATGGTATAGTCAGTTAAGCATTGGACTAATGGTTTTGGCTCAGGTCATGATCAGGGCCCTGAGATTGAGGCCTATATGGGGTTCCATGCTCAGTGCCAAGTCTGCTTGAGATTCTCTTTCCTTCTCCCTTTGCCCCTTCCACTCATGCTTGCGCGCTCTCTCTCTCTCTCTCAAATACATTAGTAAATCTTTAAAAACAAAAACAAAAAGCAAAAATTGCTGCATGACACATAATAACATAAAAATTGAAATTTTGGTATCAATAAAATTTTGCTGAAACACAGGAAAAGCTCATTTGTTCGAATATTATCTATGACAGCTTTTGCAATATAGCTGGAGAACTAAGTTGTTGTGACAGAGACAGGGTCCACAAAGCATGAAATATTTACTATCTGGCCCTTTACAGAAAAGCTTGCCAATCCCTGATCTGTTTGATTTTGATATTTGTAATTAGGCATAAAGGAACAGAAAATAAAAACATGTGGAAAAAATATCCTTCAAAATATTTCAGCTTCAAAATGAGGTAAAAAAGAGTATATATTTTAGTATACCATTTACACGGATAACTATTAAGTTCTATAGTTTAGGGGTGCCTGGGTGGCACAGTAGATTGAGCATCTGACTCCTGATTTCAGCTCAGGTCATGATCTCAGGGTCGTGGGATCAAGTCCCATGTTGGGCTCCATGCTCAGCAGGGAGTCGGCTTGAGATTCTCTCTCTCTTCCTCTCTCTCTGCCCCTCCCCTCTGCTCTCTTGCTCTCTCTCTCTAAAAAAATGAATAAATAACTTTTTAAAAAATTCTAAATTTTTAGAAAACTTTGGCAGTTAGAAGCAAGGGAAAATATACAACAATATTAGAAAGAGTGTCAACTTTGGATCTTGACAAAAACTGAGAGTAAAACCTAGCCTTAGTACTAGCTATGCAACTTTAAACACATCACTTAGCCTCTCTGAGTCTCGGTTCTCAACTGTGAAATAGAAATGAAAATACCCACCTCATTAAAGTCAGAGTGAGGATTATTAATAATGTAAGCAAAGTGCCCTGTTTCCATGACTGGAATCTACTAGCCTTTCAGTAAATAATATATACAGTAGCTGTGGTTTTGGTCAGTCCTCTTCAGTAACACACTCTCCTGAGAGAGGTCTTCAAAAAAGCAGCTCAGATTAAAAACGTGTAAACTTCTGAGTTGCTTACTTGCAAAAACTTCCAAGACCTTTTACCACCACCATCCACCCACATGTACAGCCATGTATTCTGCTTGGGGCAGTCACCTTGAAGATATAGGGAGAAATCTTTCAAGAATTTCAGAATCTAAAGAGAAGAGCAAAGTCAAGAAAGAGTAACCAGTGCAAAGATATGTCTCCTAAAGCACCAGGCTGGGAGAGCCTTACGATGACTAAGACTCTCAGCTCTGGGATTTAAAAGATCAGGTTTGGGGCTTCATCTTTGTTACTGACTAGCCATGTGTCACTGAGGAGGTCACTTATGCTGCTTTACTCTGTTCCCTATTCTACAAACAGAGAGTCATATATCAGTGCCTATCTCATCAAAACTTTGGAGGATTGAGAAAGATACTATGAGGTGCTTGAGGTGGTGGCTGGCATTCTTTCATTCATTCAACATGCAGCTAGGGGCATACCTGTGTACCAGACACTGTGGCCAATGCTAGGGAGAAACCAGTGAACAAGAGTTGTGGTGTCTTTCGTAACTGCCAGGGAAACAAGGCAGTATACAAGTAATTGAACAAGTCAGTCATAGTAATTCTATGAGAAAACAAACAGTGCCAGAATTCAGAATAAAAGAAGGGTCTATATTGGCTGAAATGTTCCATTAAGGCTTCTCTAAGAAGACGACATCCTTTTGAAGCTAGGTAACTGGCTAGAGTATGGTTAGCAAGGAGAAAGTAGCAGAAAATCAAGTCAGAGGGACAGGCAGGAGCTAGACGATACAGGATCTTTGAAACCAACTTGACGAGGTTGATTTTGTTCTTACCGCAAAGGAAAATATTTAAATGACTTTAAAAAGAGGAGTAATATTTTGGTGTTTATACTTTTAAAGGGATGCTAAGTGAATGGAGTAGTGCAAGCGGGGAAGCTGGGAGCCATTTTGGGAACAAGTACAGGACTCCAGAAAAGAGATTTGTCACTGTCATCTAGAGAGTTCCAGAGCAGAGGAGAGAGCTGAGATCATCTGAGCCGTTAGAATAGGCAGGACATGGTGATGTATTAGAAATGAAAGAGGGGGTAGATCAAGAAAAAAATCCAGGCTTGAGAGAGTGGGTTCCCCTGCTATTTCCCCAAATTTGGAAGACTATGGGGAGAAACAGCTTTGAGAGTGAATGTAAGGAGTTCCATTCAAGACATATTCCTGAGGTCCACCATGTAGAGGTGGGGCAGAAGAGGAGATACCAGTTAAAGGAGCTGAAATAGAAGGAAATTCAAATAAGTGAGAAACTAGGAATTCAAAAAAGGAGAGCAAAGAACTTCAAGAAGAAGATGGCAGCAAGTTGCATAAAACACCACCATCATCGTTAGTCTTATTATGAAGGAAACATTAGTATGGGGGCTTACATGTACCCTCCTCTAAGCAGTCATCTGACTATGACAGTTAGCCCCCTCCATTGGGCTCTATCACATCACCATACTCATTGTATCTGAATAATGTATCACAGCTAGTAAATGCCCTATTTAGTTATTCACAATATGGATCTGCTGCTTAGAATTTAGTCCTACAAAGACAGGAACCTTGTCTTTTTTGTCCTCACTATATTGTCAGTGCCTAGAAGAGAGCTTGGCACATAGTAAAGGTCTAGTTAATACATGCTGAATGAATGAAGGAAGGAATGGACACTGGCTTCCTATTCCTATCTCTTTCTTTTTTCTTTCTCTATCTCTGTTCTTTCCTCAATAGTCTCCTCAAAGTCACTTGTCAGGTTCACTTAATACATTATATTCAAATTATACTTTAAAACATTTATATAATTTGTCTCTTCCTTCTGCCTTATGAGGATGGCAGGAGAGACATCCCACCTCCATTTTACAGAGAAGGCAGAAGAATAGTGGAAAGAAAACTGAATTCAGACTCAGGAATCCTGACCTCACATATAGGGTTACACTCTCATTATCTTTGTAATTGCATGAGCAATTGCATAATGGCTCTTAACCTCAATTTCCTCACCTGTAAAATGGAGAAGATAATCCTATACCAACCTCAAAACTTTATTATAAGGAAAATGAGATTATATATAAACAGCACGGTGTAAGGCATACAATAGTCTTAAAGAACAGGTGTGTGTTTGTGAGTAATAGTGGTAGTAATAGCAGTAGCAATGGTACTAATAATATTTGAATACAGTGTGAAGCAATTTCACATTTGGTGAAAGAGAAATTTGAGCCTTGAAATTGGTATATTGGTCAAATCCCTCAATAACAAACATTATTAAAAATGAAAATCCCCATAAAATGAAGATCTCAAGCCTCAGTCAGTCACTTGTTTATTGTCTAAATTTTGCTCATCACAGTGGGTTGTAGTATTACAAGAGGCTTTGGATACTACTCCTAGAAGTCAACTTGACCTAGTTCCATGAATTAGAGAGAAGCCATGATTTCTGGCATAGTGTTGGGAAACAGAGCCATATTTGGAATAAACTTGGTGTCTATGCTGCACTATCATGAGTTTCAAAATAAGCTACCTCACAGATTAATTTAAAATGTTTTATATGCTTTCAAAAAAGAATTTGCTGTAGCACTTCAAATGCTTTAAGCAAGCTCATGAAAAAAGTCTCCAGATCTTGAGGCCTAATTTAAACTAGAGAGAGCAGGGCTCAGTTCGTGAAACTTCTGGGCTTAAGAGACCTGGATCCAGTTCTGAAATTATTCCCATGAGCACCACTTGGTTGCACGAATATTACCATATGCTCACTAAATGACACTTAATAGTGAGACATACTCTCGTGTTTCTTTCTGTTAGGGCATTTCTTTGCCTCCTGTTTTAAAAAAAAAAAAAAAAAGGAATAAATCCTTACTCAGCTCGTACACTTCCTTGGTTTGGTCACACCTAACAGCCTGTCCCTTGAACATCACATCAAGAAAATACTATGCTTTATTCTGTCTTCTGAGGAATTGTGGTGGGGTATCTTTTCTTTTTTCTTTTCTTCCTTTTTTTTTTTCTTTTTTTTTCTGCAAACCTGAGTTTGGCCTCTGCAACTATAGGATTCTAAGTCTCCTGAGGTCGGGAACTCTAGATCAGTTTGCTCTTACTGCATAATAAACCATACCAAGACACAGAAGCTTAAAACAACAGCCCTTGATTCTACAAACCACCAGACCATTCTTGTGATCTCAGTTGGACTCCTTTAGGGAATTGCACTCAGTAGCTTTGCTCTGGAAGTTCACTGTCTATGGTCTGGGGTCCCTTGTTTCTCCTATGTGCTCTGTCATCCTTCGGCACAGAATACTCATAAAAGAGTCCAAGAGGGTAAGGGAGAGGTGCAAGGCTTCTGGAGTCCTAGCTTTGGGACTAACTAGCATATTGTCACTTTGCTACATTCTGTTGTCCTAAATAAGTCCCAAGACCAAGTCAGATTCAAGGGATAGAAAATTATTCTCTGCTTCAGGAAGGGGCCAGCTGTAAGTTCCTGGTGGAACTTACAAAAGGTGTGGATAAAGGGAGAAGTGGAAAATGGGGTCAATTTAGCAATAAATCTACCACAAACCATGACTTTTTTGTGACTATAGGTCCAGTGCCAAGCCCACCCAGTGTTTAACTCATAGAAAGTACTCAATAAATAATTACTGAAGGAGAAATGGAATGTTGTATTTGGGCCTGAGCCCTGAGCCTTCTCTTATTTCTCAGTGATCCCTGCTTTTTTCATAGATTTAAACTGCTTGGTCTTCTCTTTCCATTGTTCTCTTGTCTTAGCTAGGCCTGATGTCAGCTAAAAAAAAAAAAACCCACCAACATAACTGGGACAATACTGAGTCAACACATCACTACTGAAGAACAAATCTAATGAAAATATTTCCATTCTGAGCAGTTTTGGAACACTTAAACTGTTCTTTTACTTTGCAATTGAAAATGGGTGAGAGAATGAATTTCCACAAATTGATGTTTTACAAGGATAGAAGGAAAAAATGTGGTCTACAGATACAAACCAAACACCTTTCTAGGTGCTTTACATAGATTATCTAGTTTAATCCTCATAATATTATAGATATTATTATCCCCATTGTAAAGATTCAGAGATGCAAAGTAACAAACCAAAGGCAGAACTGCCTTTAGGTTATGTCCTTCCTTTTATAGCAAATGTCCTCTCAGATATAATAAAAAGTAGTCTTGAGTTTTAATTTCCAAGTGGACTAAAACAAGGAAGGCCATGAGACTAAGTTGGGGTTGTTAAATTACAAATCCTTACTCTTGAGGAATGCCAATCCTAGCTCTCTGTAGTGGACAGAGCCCCTGATTTATTTGGACAGAGGAAGATAGCTTGACCTCTGCATCCTCTGCAGATGAGATAGGAGTAGAGCTGATGAAGGATGGGCCCTTAAGGCCCAGACTGGCCAGCAATGAGTTAAGGACAAGTTGGTGGCCTGAAGATATACCTGGGCCCCCATGAGAATCCAGTCATAGAGCCATTAGGAGATTAAACATACTTCCCTTTGATCAGAGTGTAACTATTTTGTTAATGACATTGATGATATTCTCTTTCCATTAAATTTAGCCCCAGGGGTGCCTGGGTTGCTCAGTCGGTTAAGCGTCTGCCTTCAGCTCAGGCCATGATCCCAAGGTCCTGGGATCGAGTCCTGCCTCTGGCTCCTTGCTCAGCAGGGAACCTGCTTCTCCCTCGGTCTGCAGCTCCCCCTGCTTGTGCTCTCTCTCTGTCTCTGTCACTGACAAATAAATGGTTAAAATCTTAAAAAAAAAAAAATTAGCATCAAACACCAATAATTTAAAAAAATCTCTTTCCTAGATTATAACTTCCTTATATGAACTAGAATGTTGTTTTCTCAAATTCTTCTTAAAAGAGGCAGAAATTTTGTGACAATATGGCATGAACACTGAACTGGGAATTCAGGAGGCCTGGTTCTAATACCAAACCTTATATAACTTTGAGTAAGATCCTCATATCTCTGGGTACCATTCTCTTCATATGGCAAATCAAACCTCAAAAAACAATCATTATTGGACTGCACCTATACCCTGAACGCCCACATCTCTACATATCACTTCAAACAAATTAGCCAGTTAATTTTCATATATAGATTTCCACGCTTTGGATCCTAAGACCACAGCTCTTTGGACTGGATCAGCCCCTGACCCAAAGAGCAGGCATTTATAGGATGGCTGGTGGCCTCTGACCAACAGGAAAATGCTATGCTAGATGGTGTCCTTGGCTACATGCCTCCTCTCCTAACTTGTATCCAACTGAAGTCACTCTTTCATCACAATGTATATGTCAACTATTCTTTTTTTTTTTGTATAAATTTCTCCAAAATACAAGCAACAACTCAACAACAAAAACACAAACAAACCAATTAGGAATTGGTGAAGGACTCCAAGAGTCATGTCTCCAAAAAATATACAAATATCAACAAGCACGTGCAAAGATATTCAGCATTAGTCATTAGGGAAATACAAATTGATACCATTTCATCCCCACTAGGATGGCTATAATTAAAAAGATGGATAATAACAAGCATTGCCAGGAATTTGGAGACACTGGAAACCTCCATATATCATTGGCAAGAATGTAAAAAGCTAGAGCTGCTTTGGACAGTTGTTTGCAGGTGCTTAAAAGGTTAAATCTAAAGTTACCATATGGGGGCGCCTGGGTGGCTCAGTGGGTTAAGCCACTGCCTTCGGCTCAGGTCATGATCTCAGGGTCCTGGGATCGAGTCCCGCATTGGGCTCTCAGCTCAGCAGGGAGCCTGCTTCCGTCTCTCTCTCTCTCTCTCTCTGCCTGCCTCTCTGTCTACTTGTGATCTCTCTCTGTCACATAAATAAATAAAATCTTTAAAGTTACCATATGACTCACTAATCCCAACCCTAACTGATACCAAAGAGGATAGAAAACACATATCCACACAAAAACGAGAACATAAATGTTCATAGCAGCATTATTCATAACAACCAACAAGTGAAAATAATCCAAATGCCCACCAACAGATAAAACGAAAGATGGTACATCCATTCAATGGTCTATTATTCAGCTTTTAAAAAAGAATGAATTACTGATATATTCTATAATCAATGGACCTTGAAAATATTATGCTAAGTGAAAGAAGCCGGATGCCACAGGCCACACTGTATGACTATGTTTATACGAAATATTCAAAATAGAGAAATCTATAGAGAGAGGAAGTAGATTAGTGGTTACCAAAGGATAGTGGAAATGGGGCCCAGTAATGGGAACAGGTCTTCCTTTGGGGGATGAAAATATACTTGAATTAGATGGTGATGATGATAGCACAAATTTTTCAATATATTAAGAACAGCTGAATTGTACATTTAAAGAGGGTAAATTTATAGCATGTGAATATATTTCAATTTTTTAAAGTTTAAAGAAAACCCTTGTATTATTAATATTAGTATTATCTTTCTGTATATTTATGAGAAATCTAAGACTATAAAGTTTAAGCGACTTACTCTAGGTCTCAGGTAATAAATGTAAAGTAAACAAACACTCATATTTTATGCCCCTAATGTGTGCAAAACAATATATATGGATGTACATATGTAAACATTCATATTCTTATATTTGTATGTAAAAATGCATGTATGTTTTGCAGAAGGAGTATAATATTCCACTCATTTCTATTCAGTGCACAGCTACTTCCTGAATTTAGTCTGTTCTAGGCACTGAGGATACAGAAAGAAAGAGAAAGTGGCACTTGCAACTATTCTCCTTTAGTGAATTACCTTTTTTTTTTTTAAAGACTTTATTTATTTTTTAGACAAACAGAATCACAAGTAGTCAGAGAGGCAGGCAGAGAGAGAGGAGGAAGCAGGCTCCACGAGGAGCAGAGAGCCCGATGCGGGGCTCGATCCCAGGACCCTGGGATCATGACCTGAGCCGAAGGCAGAGGATTTAACCCACTGAGCCACCCAGGTGCCCCTCCTTTAGTGAATTATTTTAACATGTTAGCTGTGAATAAAAACAATCAAAGAAAGTCTGCTCTGGACCTTTAAGTAACCTTAAGCTTTCCACACAAGACCAATCAACACGGACAGCTCACTGCCATCCCAGGACCTGTGTTCCTGACCTGCACTCCTTTGAATGCTTTCTTCCCTTAACTACGAACTCTCACTTGGTCCTGGCATCAGCCTACCTCTGATTCTCTGAAAAGGGTGTCTGTCTGTTCTTGAGCTCCCCATGTCTCCCAGGTGTCACTCAGAGCAGTAGCCCAGTTTCCCTAGCGCAACACTATTGCCATTTAAGACCAGATAATTCGGGAAACTGTCTTGTGCATTGTAGGATGCTTAGCAGCCTCTCTGGCCTCTGAGACTCACTGATGGCAATAGCTACCCCATCCCCAGGTGTCACAACCAAAATGTCTTCAGACATTTCATACGTCCCCTGAGGAGTAAATCACCCCCGATTAAGAATCACTTCTCAGCCTGACATTTACTCTAAGGATCCTTCCGGTCAGGACCATTTAGAAAGTTGTCTCTTGTAAACAGTACTTCTTGAAATCGATCTATGCAACAGCGCATACCCCCTCCTGAACCAGGCTGCTGGTGACGGGTGGGCAAAATCCCTTTAAAACCTGTTATCAGTGCTTGCCTTCCAAGGCATCTAACAAGTTCTATCTAGCTCTACCAAACCACAAGACTCTAGAGTATGTGTTTTTCTGAAGACCCCTCTCTACCTCCAGAGAAATGCCCCTGATGGATTATTTTAGTTTCTGGATCCAAACAATGTCAGCACTGAGTTCCTGTGAAAAGGAAGTAGGATGGATCAGGGGGCTTCTAATCATTAGCGGTACTACCTTACCTACTCTGGCCCTCATTCTGTACTTCTTCACCTTTTATGCAAGGAGCCGGCAGCACTTAACTGAGGAAGCTGTCTCAGCTGAAAAGAATGAAAGTGGGTAGTAACAAGGCCTGATAGGCCCTGAATTTAGGTGTTCTGAGTCTAAATTGGGAATGCAACTGAAGAGCTTTCAATCCACCAGAGCAGAATAAATGTGCAGAACAGATCATAGAAAACTGCCTACAGGGGCAAGAGTTCTGTGAACTGTACGGCTCAAGGACTTTGCTGTTAAGAGAGGAACATTTCAAGGAAATGTTAAGGAAAAAATTCTATTGTTACTGCCATGTGGAGTGCCAATTCTTGTCAACTGTCAACTGCTTGTATTGGAACTTTCTGGGTCAGAAACTCTATTCACCTCCCTTGGTCTAAAAAGGGAACAGAATGGCTCACAGTTTTGGGAAGACCAAAAGGTAGGCCAGGTTCAGGCACAGAGGAATCCTCAGGTCTCTCACTCCCTCTCTCTCCTCTCCTTACTTCCATGTTTGTTGCATACTGTCAACTTGTGGATAGATAGTCACCATCAGCATCTGGATTTCATTGTTGATATCAGTCTCCAAGAAAAGCTGTGATAGGTCCTCCTTGAGTTACTTCTGTACCTCAGACATGTCCACTAGCACTATTTGCTTTTGGAGCCAAAGGGGCAGTGCTACTGGGGGTGGGGTAAAGCACCAACTTTATGGCTTTCCACTGCAGGCCTTCTCCACCTGCCCCTGTAGGCATTTATGGTCCTCTCACTGCCCAACACTGCCTTCAGCTTTCCTTGAATCCATAGGCACCTAGTTCCCTCCACTCCATATTTTAACTATAACCTTCAAAGCCCACTCTCCAATAAGGACGGAATGCATATATTTGCAGCCTTGACAGAAATGTTGGGAGCCTCCTGTGGTGAAAGGGGAGGGTCAGAGCCCAACAGAGGACATTGTGTACAGTTGTCTTACCTCAGTGAGTATGTGCTGATTTAGCCCATTCCAAGCAAGAGGTGTCATTTCATTTATTTGAATTTGTGTTAGAGCTTCAGAAACCTCTTTCTGCAAAGTGTAGCCACATGTCTTAGAAAACTTCTAGAGACTACATCACTATATCCAAAACTAATGATGTACTATATGTTGGCTAATTGGATTTAAATTAAAAAAAAAGAAAAGAAAACTTCTAGAGAAAGCTGGCATTTGCCTTACCTATTCAGACAAATTCAAAGTTAAAACTCCCTTAAGGATAGGAGTAGTGGCCAGAGCCTGGAAACATCTTTCCCCAAGGCTAGGGCTGCCAAAGCAATCCCTGACTGCCATCACTTGAGGGAAAGTCCCCCAGAATTTAATCAACTTCACTGGGCCTACTCTGTGCTCAGAGTTGGACCAGGGGACCAGTGTCCAGTGAAAAACCACACTAGAGACCAAAATCCATCTTCCCTCACACTTAGGAAAATGTCTTCCTTACATAGTTCTCACAGTTTTGAGAGACTATTTTTTATCATGTTGCTTTTTAAATAGCAATAGGACCAGGAAGATTGTGAAAAATCCCCTCAAAACCAGAGATTACAAAATTCATAACAATATGTTGGAGTCTACAAGCTAAAATAGACTCTTCAGCACATATCTTGTTTTCTTGCTACTACATAATGACCTTTGCCTCTGGGGCACCAACCAGAGACTAGTTAAGGATTGACACTGTAGTGGTTACCAAAGGCCTCTCTCCCGTGTCTTTGGGGAGGACTGTATCAGCTATGTGGATCATGTCTAATAGTCACATGTACATGAGAGGCCAAAAGAATCATCCCCTCTCTGAGTCTTATATGACACTCAGCAAATACCAGAGGTTCTCAACCATTGCCACACACAAAATCACCCAGGAAACTTTCAAAATATACCTATGGCCTGACTCCAGCCTCAGAAGTACTGATTTAATTAGTTTAAGGTGGAACACCAACATTGCAATGTATTAAAAACCTCCCAGATGATTCTCTTGTATAGTCAGAGTTGAGAACTTCTGGCATAAACAAAAATCTAGTATTTATTGAGCTCTTGCTACATGTCAAGCATTACAATAAATTGTTCACAAGTATTATTTCATTCAAGTCATATAACAGCTCTACCAGGTAGTTCCCATCATTATACCCATTTTATAAATGAGGTAATTGAGCTTAGAAGGTTTTAGTCATTTAAATAGCCAGTAAGTTTCAGAAACAGCAATCTGTGTCTGGTCTTTCTGGCCAAAGAGCCCACATGTTTAGCAATTATGCTATCCTGTTTTCCACAATATTCTGCTACCTTCTCAACAGATAGGATTATGGTAATCCAATCCAGAACAAAAACAAAATATATGCTACCAAATGGGAATATGGAAAGAAAATGTCAAACAGGTGAGGGAGATTTGCTAAATCTTAAGCAAATAAAGATTTTGCTGTCCTACCAGCTGGGAGCTTACTTTCTTGACCTCAAGAGCACTATACGATTTTTTCTTTGAGGAAGAAAATTATGATGATGACAACAATGACATAGCAATAATATGGGAATATTAGTAACCTCATTTTCTTCTAGATACTCAGAAAATTTACTAAAAGAAGATACACTCACACAAAAACACATACAACACAAGATTTTAAAGAACCTAAAATTATCTGCATCAACCTTCTCATTTTACATCTAAGGAAACCAGAACTAAGAGAAGTGAACAGACTTGCTCAATTTCATATAGATAAATAGAGAGATAGAGAGATTGAGAAATAGAAAGATAGATAGGTAATAGATAGATTTTTAAGCATTTTTTTTTTTTTTTTTTTTTTTTTTTTTTAGTAATCTGTACACCCAACTTAAGGCTCAAAATTCAGATCCTGAGATCAAGATCGCATATTCCATCCACCAAGCCAGCCAGGTGCCCCTCATATATACTTAAAGAAACTGTCGCAAAGTCTCCTGACTCCTAGTTTGGGCCCCTTTACCTGATAGAGGTCCTCAGGAAGATGGATCAACAACAGAAAATACATACGTGCTCTAATAGCACTTCTCTAACCTTTGTCCATAACATCACCAACAAAGCCATGCTCATGTGCTTGTTTTGATAGTCAGAAAACAGCCCTCAAGTAGATGGTCTTCTTGGGAGAGTCTCAGAGCTGTGTCCTCCATTATCTATACTTTTAAGAAATGTCTCTTTTCCAGAACTGCTCCCTAAACTGTGGAAAATGAGGTCACTGAAGCCATAAACATTTGGATTTTGCTTTCCCTGTGTTTTCTAGACTGATAGGTCTAGAAATTACTCAGAATTACTCAGATCGTTTATTCAAAATACATATTTGTGACCCATGAACCAGAGCTACCAAATCAGAATTTCTGGTTGTGAAGCCCACTTTGAAAAACTACTCAGGCACTTCTTCTGCACACGAGCATTTAAGAACCACTGATCTTAGGCAGCAGCCTTTCCTGCCACAAGTGAGTTCCCAGAAGAACAAGAATAAAATCAGCGACTTCATGACCAAAAAAAGTTTATGCCCTCTCCGTTCTGATTCTTTACTCATGCGGAGAGCCATGACTTTCCACTGGGAAATCCCCGAGGTTCTCTAGATAGACCATAACCCGGGAAGGAAGACCTGGACAAAGAGTTCTGGTTTCCCCACCTTTTGATCTTGGGTGTCGGAGCCAATAGGGCATGCAAATGTCTGTACTCCAAGCCCCTAGAGTCCCTCAGGTCATTGATACCCTATCTGCTGCCCAGAGAGAGACAGCAGACACTATAGTTGCAGTGCTGCCCTGCTCTGCATTGCTTCCCGTAATCTGGGGCTTCCCAGAGAGTGACACTCTGAGGTTCTTGTGGTCACTTGCCACATTTATACTTTTTCTTGTGTCTCTGGGGGACTCAGTCTTTCAATTTATGCTAGCGATGGACGTATAGGTGGAACCTCTGAAGAATATGAAAAGGTCTTATCTTTTCTTGTAACATTTACCTAAAAAAGCAAAAATTCATGAAGAACACCAGATGCCTGCTCTTTGGAAGGAAGGCAACCCCTCCATATAAAAGACATCTCTTTATTTTATTTTTTTTTTCGAAGACTGTTTTTCAAGGCATAGGTGTCCCATCTGTGACTTTACAACTGCATAGTACCAGGCCTGCCTGGTCAGGAATGTGAAACACCCTTAATTTGATATCATATATCTGGGATGCAGGCAGAGGCTGGAGAACAAGAACAGAAATACTCTAACCATATGAACAAAAAGCCCCCATCTAACTACTTGAATTAAACTGAACCATGAACCATTATATAGTTCCCAATCAAAATCTAGTGGATCTCTTAAAACAGACTCAAACCCATACATGATAGGGCCATTTACTAAGATAGAAGCAAACTAGAAAAACCTTATTCCCTGGTTTCCTGAAAAAAATAAAACACTGAAGTTTAATCTGATTTGTATCCCTAGGCCAAATTCAATCCAACATGAGCGAAAACTTCTACAACAGAAAATCAAAATATATTACAATGAAAACTATTTTGGACAAACTATTAAACTAGAACCCAGTCATGGATGATAGCTTTCAGTTCTAGAAGAAGTGTGGGAAATCTAAATACAAGTGTGGTCCTATGGAATAGGTTCAAAGGCATGCCCCTGTGCTATGAACCTCTGCTTCTGATTGCTACAGAGTCACATGATTGGAGTGGTGGGTTAGGACTGATGTATTTCCTCCCTCAGGCAGGAATTCCAGCTGAGATGGAGCTCACATGTGGTTTTGTCTGTAGAGACATCTGTGAGGCTCTGGGGGAGTCAAAGGTATTGACTAAGAAGTTGATGGTGACAAGGGAGCCAAGATAGAGGATCCAGTTATAAACAGCAAGATGGTGGCATCAGGCAGGTGGAAGAAAGTCTCCCGTTTTATTCCAATTGGAAAATAATTTTCTTCCTTAAGGACAAGACTTGTCATTTTGCTCCAAGCCAATGATCTGCAATCAAGTTTCCTCAGAACTGAGGGTACAGTAGAATTCTGTGACTAAGGTAAGACACCTGCCACTGGCACCAGCACAAAGACTTGGAGCACTTGGCCTGAAGAGCTGCCCATTAAATGGTTGAACATTGAAGCCTGGACCATCCAGCTGGGAAGTTTCATCTCTTTCCAATTCTCTTTAACACAGAGATACCTGGGCTCCCTAATAACACAGACATTTAAAGGATATCTTGTCTTTTAATGGCAGTGACTATTAACTATCAAAATTATTTCATTCACTTTTGTTCTAAAGATATTTTAACACATTAATACTTAATAATATTTAATATTTACATGTGCCTCCCACAATATCAGAACTCAGTAGTTGTTGTTTAAATCTTAATATAAGATAATGTGCTTGATTGCCCAAAAAAAAAGATGACTAAAACTCTGTGTGCCCTAAATGCATTTATAATCTATTATTAATAATATTTTATACACACAAGCTGATGAATAAAAAACGCAATCTAGGGGAATCTGAATTTGTTAAAGGCACATAAAGCATACATATGTGTTTCTAAATATCTAGTGCCCGGTTCTTAAAGGGTGTCTTCTGCTGTATATGAGAGGACTGGAAAGATTTGTAGGTACAGGGGACATTTTCTATGTGGACCCTGTTAATTCCTCGCAGTATTATTGAGGATATGTAAAAGCCAGGGAAGAGATATATAAGGGGTGATTCAGCCAATCAGTCCATTGTTATATTTTTAAGTACTTGTTTTTACTCTGAAACATGTTCTCTTCCATACTTTTTCTACATTCTTCACAATCACCCTATGAGATAGGTTTATGCCATACCTCCCTTTTATAACTTAGGTTTAGCTATGCTGTGTGACTTACCTGAGGCTAGTCAGTCAGAAAGTAGTAGAGGTGGGACTTAAGTCCAGCACGGTCTCCCCCCAAAGCAGTACTCCTGAACATCATCAGATATTACCTGCTGCAGCAACTAGCTAACCACCAAGTCCTTTGTCTTGATGTGGTGTTACGGGTGGCAATAGAAGTGGAGAATTGCTCCTGTTTGAGCCAAAAATTACAGAAATCCGATATTTCCCTGCATGTCCACAAGACTGGCAGATGGGCAAACTAGATATATATTTTTTTATGAGGTGACAGAAAGCTAATTTGCTATGATTATTAACCTTTGGGAGATTTTGAAAAACGCTTCATTAAATTCACATAATGTTCGCACATATTCACAAGGCTCAGATAATCCACTGCAGTCCATTCAGACCCAGGAAGGGCCCACAGACTCCGTTCAAGAATGTCATTTCTAAGAGAAAAAAGCAAGCTCGACACATTAACCCAATCTTAAACATAGTGTGGGGTCTCCTGCTCATTTTGTCTGCTATCCCAGCTGCCATGCACTCCAATTCCATGGTGGTTACTGTTGAGGGGAGTGGGGGGGATGGTAGGAATTAAACCCTTATAAGGAATTGGGACTTAATGTGGGCTGCCTTTGTGTAATAGAGAAAGCCACATATATACAAAGAGAGTGCCAAAGCCCACCTCATTTAGTCCTAAACCCCATAGAGCTTTGGTACATCAAGTGAGAAGTTTGAAAAGTGGCAACGGGGTCTGTCATAATGGAGTAATTGACATGATCTAATAGAGACATCCAAGACAAATTTCAGAATTGTGCCTAAAGGAGGGGAGAGAGGAGAGAGAGACAAGAGCCTTCCCAACAATAGTTGCTTATAAAACACACACACACCAGAAATAATAATAATAATTATTATTATTCTTGTTGCTGCTGTTGCTGTTGTTGTTGTTATCATTACTATTCACTGTTTGGACAACTTTGGAGGAGGAATTAAAAATGAAGAAGGGTTGACTTAGCAGTGAAAAAAGAAGTTGTTCATTCCAGGTAGGAAGACTGGAATGTGAAGAGATAGAGTTTCCAGTGTGACCAAAGACCAAAAGCACTACTTTAAAAATGAAATGACTTATATATCTTCTAATAACTCCCTTTTCCCCCTCTATTGTAGAGACCCCACTGAATTCGATTGAGTCTACACAAAATGCATTTCTCAACAGATTGCTTCTCCAAAGCCATAAATGTATTGTCTAAAAGACTCCTATCCTTTATTATACTTCAAATAACTGTCAAAATAGAATGTTAGTTGCTTCTCAAGTCAGAACAGTCCCTTTAGACTGTGAAAGAAATGATAATTAAAGACAATCCCCACTGGATGCCATTGATCTTTCACTCAGGATTGAAATCTTTCTGTAAGAAATCAGAACCAACATAATAAGCTAACACATGCATATAAAGTGTCAGTATACTGTGGGTATTAAATTTCAAATGTTGATTGCAAAAAACAAATTACATTGTACTATTTTTAAAGCATTAGTACAGGGGCGCCTGGGTGGCTCAGTGGGTTAAAGCCTCTGCCTTCGGCTCAGGTCATGAACCCAGGGTCCTGGGATCGAGCCCCATATCAGGCTCTCTGTTCCTCAGGGAGCCTGCTTTCTCCTCTCTCTCTGCCTGCCCCTGCCTTCTTGTGATCTCGGTCTGTCGAATAAATAAATAAAATCTTAAAAAAAAAAAAAAAGCATTAGTACTTATTAATTTGTCCCTTCTTTGCTATAAATGGCTTAATTTTTAAAGTGAGTATAATGTATAGCTTCATATGTATTACTTTCTTATTTATAATCATGTAAATAATCATCTACATGCTACCAAGTTTTGTTTGTTGTATTTTTCTGTGGCTTGGGGTGGCTGTGATGTTTTTAATGGGTTCATATAAGCTAGAAATTGAACATCTTGCCATGGGAATAATTTTCTATAGAAGAATTTATAATGTAAATCGACAGTTACAATGAAAAAACACACTATGGCAGCAGAATGATGGATTTTTGTTGTCCCTTGTTGTTGTTATATGTTGGTTTTATGGGATTTTGTTTCTGTTGTTGTTTATCAGTTTAATTTCTTTGTTTCTGGACACTGGAAAGGTGTATCTCATTTTAGTCCCATTGACTTTTTTTGAACATGCCTTTCTCCTTCATCTGCTGTGTTAAATAACTTGAACTGTTATTTTGCAGTTGAGATCTCATTTGAAGACCACAATAATTAATTTACTCACAAAAAAAAAAGAAAGAAAGAAAGAAAGAAACCCATCACCTATTGAGTACCTACTACATTCTAGGCACTGTTTAGGCACTTGGAACACACACCAAAAAATGCTGTTGAATTCATGTGTTTACATTCTATATGAAACCTAGTAAATAAAAAGTAAATTATATATTAATGTATAAAAAGGTGATAAGTGCTATGGTAAAAATAATAAAATGGAGCCCAGAAAGGCAGAATACCAGTGGAGGCAGTTAGACACATACGCAGGGTGGTGAGGAAAAACTTAAAGGAGTGGAAGAGCTTAGCAGTGGGGATAGCAAGGAAAGCAGCATTCTCAGACAGCCAGCCGGTGGAAGTGACATCAGGTGGAATTATATCTCCTGAGTTCAAGGAAGGGAAAGAAGTCCTGTGTTCCTATAATGGAGTGGGTGAGGAAAGGGGTAATAAGAAAAGGGGTCAGAAGATAATAGGGGGACTCACAAACCCCCACAAGTACTTTGAATTTTCTCTTAGGAAGACGGAAAGCCTTTGGACGTTTTTGAAGTAAGGAGTGACATGATCTGAGTTAAGCTGTGATGGATTCACTCCGATTGCTCTGTGGTGAGCATACACAGCGCAAAGCTCCCAGGAAGGTCAGATGGGAAGATGCTGCCATTTCCAGGCATGACAACATGGTGGCACAGACAGAAAAGCAGCTATGGAGTCTAGGAGAAGTGGTAGGATAATAGATATGTTTAGAGGTAATGCTGTGGGATTTGCTGACATACTGATGTAAGGAAAAGAGAAAGAGAAGTCAAGGATAGCCCTAAGGGTTTTGGTATAAGCAACCAGAAGGATGGAGATGTCACCACTTGTAAAACACATGCCAAAGAGCAAGAAGTTCTTGCTTCAGTGGAGCAAGAATTCTAATGAAAAGTGAAGATTGGACTTCTGGTTTCTTGTCTGGCACATAAGCAGCTCAGAAGCCATCACTCCATTACAACAAGTAAAATTCTGAACAAACTGAAAAATCATCAACTTTTCTCAGATCTCTTAGGGAAGCAAGGTCACAGGACAGATGGATACTCTCAAAATTGGGGAGACATATAGATGAAGGCCCAGAGTCACAACTCACTGGGAAAGAAATCCATGAGCAGAAACCACCATGGGAACCAGTGCCAGTGCTAGAAAACCTTACCTGTGATTGATGAATTGCTAGAACCTCAGGACATGCAAGCTGGAGAATTTAAATCTTCAGGGGACCCAGTCATATGGGTACTCACACACTTTTGTGGGTTTTAACTCCACAAACTCTACCAGGTCTTCACAGTGAACATCAGAGGAAAATCTCTTTATTCCAGAGCATTCTGTTCATAAAAAGGCTTTCCCTAAGGCGAAACTATTCACCAGAGCCTAACTTGCTGGGGTTTTATCACAGCCCAGCCTACTAGAGGAAGAGACATACCCAGCTGCCCCTTCTAAAAATTGTGTCTCACCTAAAGGAAGACAAAAGTTGAGAGGTTCTGGTAAAACTCATATAGTTCAGGAACTCAGGCTCACTGTAAGACTGAGACCTACTCACAGGACCTCAGACTGCTTCCCCTCCTCCTCACACCTCATCACTACATTAGTAGCAGCCTTTTATCTGGTATGTCATGTTCACCTTTCAAAAATTTCAAAAAAATTTACAAGATGTACTGAAAGAAAAAAAAAAAACATGGTTTGAAGAGACTGAACAAGCATTAGAACCAGTCAGAAATGACAAAAATATTGGAATTACTAGACCAGGAATTAACAAAAAATGATTACTATGCTAAGGGATTTAATACAAAAAGCAGACAACATACAGCAAAAGATGGATAATGTAAACAGAGATATGGAATTTGACAAAAGAATCAGAAATAAATACTAGTTATCAGAAGCACTGTAACAGACGCGAAATTCTTCACCTTTGATAGAGCTGAGGAGAGCATCTCTGAGCTCGAGGACAGGACAAAAGTAATTTCCGCAACTGAAAAGCAAAGAGGAAAATCCAGGTCCCACCACCTGGTAAGCCACCTGGACTAGCAGAAGTGCTAGCTAGAATTGAGAGGAATTGAAAATAGGTGACGGAGGAAAAAGATAATGAAAATCAACTAGAGCCTTGGGACCCATGGCAGCAACAAGGGTTGTAGTTCATCCTGTTAATTCTTGTACATTTTCCCCTAGAAATTATGATGACCACCATCTGGAAGAAGCTGTGACTTTAATGTTAGATGCAAATAATCAGAACAATGTGCAGGAGTGGAAATTGTTCATGTTGTACCCAGATCCCACTTGGATCCGCTTTATCATCTCTGTCTGCCACCTCCCAGCTTTTATGCAATTTTGCCTTCAATGGTCTACACCTATGACTTTTCTTTGGCCTACTATCCTCAGGCTCCCTGAGCCACTTAGGCAGAGAGCTGGAAGTATCTGGACTTTACAGCCCATGGCTTTGGCTCAGGACAAACTCTGGGGTGAAATTTACACTCCAGGATTCTCTTGCAGTATTAGACTGAAGGTACCTGCAGAAATTATGACCTTGCTTGGTTTCTTCTCCCTTCTTATGCTTCCTTCATTTAATTTCTGGCTTCTCTGTAGAGCACTTGCTTGGTACAACAATTCTTAGCTCAGAGTCTGCTTCTGGGAAACTTAACCTAAAACATTTTACTATAAGCTCTTATTGTACTTTGTACTTCCACTTCATATTACTCAACTCGCAGGCATTTGCTTGTTCAAAATCTATCTTTCTGCGGGTACCTAAATTGCATAAGTGCAGGGACTGGATTGTTCCTACTGCTGCATTCCTGTGTCTAGCCTAGTTCGTGGCATGTAGATGCAAATACATGTCAGATTATGAATGAATGAATGAATGAATGAATGAACAAACCAAGAGAGTCAAGATTAATTACAATTAATGACACCTTTGTAAGTTTTCTTTAAGGAAACAATATTTTTTTAAAAGTAGATCTGATTAATTAACCAAAGATAGATAAGAAAGTCTTATTATTGAAAAATAGAAAGCCTTAGGAATATGCATGTCAGTGTTCAACCTTCTGGGCTTTCTTTCTCTATACCATCTACTCTGATCACTTTTCTTAAAAGAGAAGGAGCCAAGCAGGTACCCACCCAATCACACTGGGTCCCAAAGTTATTCTAGTCGTTCTTCCCCTTAGGTTCCTTCCTTATAACTACGATGAATTGAATGATGTTCAGAATATCTGGTTCTTTGAACCACCTCAGCAAGACCTAACACGTGGTGAAACTCCCAAATCACCACTACAGCTGCTCATAGCTGCTAAGTGAGGCCTCAGCAAATGGTTCAGGTCATTAGTGCAGTAAATACAGGAGAGAAAACTTGGACACTAATCGACACACGGGGTGCTCTTCATTGGCCAGAAAAGGAACTGACTATCTCTTGGTGTGCGCTCTCAGTCACTTAATGACACCATATTGCTGCGAGTAGATTTCTTGCATAATTTCAAGGCAAAGAATACAGAAGAGAAGGACATGTGGAAGGAAAATATCAAAGTCAGTTCTCTCTGCTAGTCTGCCCAGAATTTTAACTACCAAACTAAGCCAATTTGAATTCTTTGTTTTTTTAAATCTTTTTTTCAAGTCCTCTTCTTCCTCTGTGAGATGAATATGCTTCATGCAATATACATGTCAATTTGGAGTTGTAACTTGGAAAAAAATGTGTTTGTTAATCATGGGATACTGGCTCCAACTGGCACCATCTTCCTTTGGGAGCTAAAGAAAGTTGGCTCAGATAAAAGAAATTAGGGTCCCTGCTGCAAGTTGAAGAGAGTTTTAGGGCAGAAAAAGGCAATGTATATTGGTTGCCAAGATGTTTTCTTTATAAAAGCCCCCTGCTAACATTTTAGAAATAGCTCTACCAGCTGAGAAAAGAATGAGGACTATGCTTGACTTTACCCACTAAAAGAAAAGATAATTCAGGTAATTTTTACTCAATAATTAAATCTTTGTTTAAGTATAAATGCAGATTAACTGTATTAAAATGTTCCAAACATTTTAATAAACATCCAAACATGTTCCAAACTTCAGATGAAAGGTTTATTCACAGAAGCAAATGTAAAAAGGAAATAAAATCCCTTAGTTTGTAGCAGTTTGTGTTATTTTTGTTTTGCTTTTATTGTGGTTGATTTAGAAGTTCCTTCATGCAGCTCCTGCGGCTTGATAGTCATTTGATAAGGCAGCCTGATGGTTAAGTCTTTAATTCCTGAGTTTATACTCTAGTCCTGTCAAAAAATTCACTGAGCTTAAAAAAGTAGACACTGCAATGGCCAGTAAAGATTAATAAATCAGGAAAGGAAAATAAGGACTGAGAAAAAAAAAATAGGATGCTAACCATAGTGGTTAATGTTGTTACATGACTGAGCTTCAAACTTGGCTCTAGACTTCTTGACAGCCAGACAAAAGGCAAGTTTATTTCTTTTAATATTTTTAAAAAGATTTTATTTATTTATTTGAGAGAGATCACCCTAGAGAGAAAGCATGAGCAGGGGGGGAGGGGAAGAGGGAGAGGGAGAAGCAGACTCCCTACTGAGCAGGGAGCTCAATGAAGGCCTCAATTCCAAGACTCTGGGATTAGGGCCTGAGCCAAAGGCAGATGCTTAACCACCTGAGCCACCCAGATGCCCCAAAAGGTAAGCTTAAACAGACCAAATAAGGGGGGGGGGGACCAACTAATTCACTATATAAGACAAACATTTTCCAATTATAAATTTCAGACTGAATTTTTCATCTGAGAGTGTATGTAAACAGATCCTATTTGATCAGTGGACAGTATGCTTGGTAACATTTTTACAGCAAACACATGGTCATTTCACAAAACCACACTTGGTTAATTATTTAATACAAGTGAATGAAGGTGGTTCTATGAACAAGATTTGTATGGCAAACTCAGGTGATCTAATTTGTTGTGGGGTTTTTTTGAGTTTTTTGTTTTTCATTTTTTAGGGGCGTGCAGAGGGAGAGAGAATTTTAGGTAGGCTCTACACTGAGCACAGAGCCGGATGTGGTGCTCAATCTCACAACCCTGAGATCATGATCTGAGCCGAAATCAAGAGTTGGACATTTAACCGACTGAGCCACCCACGCACCCCCTAATTTGTTTTAATAACAGCTTAAAATTACCAAAAATAGTGAATACTTTGTTTTTCCTAAATGGAATTTTCTCAGCCAGGTTTTTGTTTAGAGCCTCATGATAGAAAACTCAGACCATACTCTCTGACCAGTGATTGAAAATCAAATTTCTATACTGACTGTGCATTGAAAAAAGCTCCCCATTTTTTGGAAATCCAATGAGCAGGTGGATAAACTGATCTTTTCCTATAACTACTGACACACAACCTACCATTCTCTTTTGGATTCACTGGTGATCCAACAATGTCCACAGATGAGCATTTATTCGAAAGCCAGTAAGTTTTGTGAGGAAAAGATTTTAGATCTGATCCAATACTCAAATAAGCTGTAGAATTTGATACCCTTACTTTGTAAAACATGATGTTAGCTTATAGCACTTTTTCTTTTTGAGAAAATACAATGATGCCAGTGATCACAGCTTCCCTTTCTACATGACAATATATGCTTAGCTGTAACAAGGACAACAACAATAGCAGTGATGATAGCATTATTTATCACAAACTTATTTGTGGAGCACTGTTTCCAGTGACTTACAAATAACTCATGTAATATTCACAAAAGAATATGTGAATTATTTGAATTATGATCTCCACTATACCGATGAGAATACTGAAGTAGGGAGCTCAAGGTCACACAGCTGATAAGAGTTGAAGCTCAGGAAGTATAATTTCAAGGCTTACTCTTAACTACTCTGTTTAAAAGGAACAGCTATACGAATTAGAATGGTAGAAACACACATACCATGTAATACTCAGATAATCACAGCATTGTCTACAATGGAAATTCAACAGAATACTCAAATTAACATTCTCCAGGGTTACTTGATAAAAGATCCACAAAGGAAAAAAAACAGGGTTCTCATACCTCTGTAATGACCACCTAGAAAAAAATGTACTAGAACAAACATCTCACCCACAAAATCACAAGAACTCTAGAGCGTCTAAGAATAAGTGCCCCAAAAGATATGTAAGACCTTCATGAATACAACTGCAAAGCATGATGAAAAGATATAAATAAGTCTAAACAAATGTAAAAAGTAATGGGTGGGAAAATTTAATGCTCTATTTTAGATAGATCAATTCCAATCAAACTCTGAAGCAGGACTATTTATGAATGTTGACAAATTAATCTCGGAAACTCACATGGAGGAGAAAGAGTCAAAACTGAAGAAAAACAAGATATCGAGATACAAAGAAGACACAGGAATTTTAAATAATACAGTAAGTACTGGAGGAGGTGGAGGAGAAGATGGGACCTCCGGTGGACCCCAGAGCTGGACCCCGGGCCATGGGAGGCTCCCAACACTGCTCCCACAGCTGGATCCACTTTCAAGCGCTGTAGCTTTGAGAGAGCAGTGAGTTATTGAGAGCATCTGGATGGTACACGTGACCAAGCCCCATTAAGGCCTCGCCATACAAACTCCTAACAGTCTGGCAGACAGGTGTGAGGATCTCCTTATCCTGCTGCCGCCCAAGACGAGCCTTGTAAGTAAGTTCCCTTGCTTCTCAAAATTGCCACCCACCAGTCTGAAGTGGCCTGCCCCTCTGTTTGGTCTCTGTGCCCTCCGTGTATGAAGCCAGTTTCAGGTTTCACTCAGGGAATCTCAGAGGTTGCAAACCAACAACTGGAGACCCAGCAAGGAAATCAGAGGAATGGGTCTCGGGAAAATGGCGTCTGCCAGGGAAACCCTGAACTGGCCTTTGACTTTTGTGTGCAGAGGGCTGGCGCGTATGTTAGAGGCGTATGGGTCCCCTCAGGAGTACAGGAATGCCCCGAAAATGCCAGCGGGTCTGACGTCCCGGTTTGAGGAACAGCACGGGGAGCCCTGTTCAGGGAAGGGACACGGCTGGCTGCGGGAACGGGCTGGCCTCTCCCGTGGGCGGGCGGCCGGGCTGCTGCCGACAGCCGCCTGGAGGCTGGAGCTGGAAAAGCCGAGGTTCGAGAACTTGTGTACATCCACTACTCTGCAAACCTTGGGGCTGGCAGCCAAGGTGGGAGAGCAGGTGTATTTGGAGCCCTTAGCATGCTACTTTACAAAACTAGGAGGGTGCTCATGCTGCCCCAGGTGATGGTGTGAGTGCTTGCAAACAGAGCTTGATTAGGACCCTTCTAGCTGGAACCTCAGGGAAAGTGAGGAGAGCAAAGCGGAGAATGTTGTGTTAATAATGAGACAGATAAGCTGTCACATGCTGTCTCACCCTCCGTGCGAAGGAAAGCCAGAGCAACAGCAATAACCAACGATCCCAGCTAGCAGGATAACCCCCAATTTAGGAGCCATCCAAAAGAGCGTGTATGCTGCTGGCTTATGGGTGCAGGGGCCACCTTCCCGCAAAAGGCCAGGATCCTAGAGGCCCTGGGAGTTCCCCTTCATGGGCCAAACTTCCCTGCAGGCTAGATTAATCTAATGCATCAGAGAATGCATTGAACTCCCCTCTCCTCACCCCAGCACCCTGCAGACCCTGCCTTCAGGCAGGACGTGTGGTCATTTTCTCTGCCTCCTGCCCTGTCCGAGAAATCCCCATTCCCACCCCATGTCCCATACCCACACAAGCCAAGCCTGCATACACCTCCTGGCTTTTTGCTGGGAACATCTCTGAGGGACAGGGTGGGCAGTGAACCCACAGAAAATTCAATGCCCAGGCGCCACCTTAAAGTGTTGGAAGTCATTTGGTTAGGTAAGATGTGCATTGTTCCAGAAGCTGTAATTTGTTCACCAAAAAAAAAAAAAAAAAACCTAAAATAAAGCATTTATTTGGGTCTCAGAATTGCAATTCAGGGACCACCAATTTTGGACAATAATCCAAATAGTCATCTGTGCACCCTTTCCCCCCAGCCTCATTCTGGGAACAAAAGTCAAGGGTTCTTAAAGACAAAAGGGAATGCTATGCCAAATGTTATTTACAAAGAATTCTGATTGATATTGGTGGCAGAAAACTAATCTTGATTGAATATAATTGGTTGCTAAGACTATCACTGAGCAAAGTCTCTTACTGTAGCAAGTTGCTAGGCCTTTAGGCTGTGTCCTTGGAATATTTGCAGTTTGGCCCAGTTTGAAATTTCATGGTTCCTCTGGTGAGGACATGCAAAAGGCCCATCTTCTCAGTGGCCTCCTGGCTCCATTTTAAAACTCCTTGACATAAATGACCCCAATGCATTTCACTTTTCACATTTCCCCCTTTGATCAAGATCTTTCTTTCAAAACATCTAATCAACTATTGCTTTAGTCCCATGTCACTGGGATGGACCTGTCCCAGGAAATCCGATCCCACATCAGGAGGATTTTTAAATCTTTGCTGGTTTGTTTTAAGGAATCACTGTCATTAGAGTCAGGCCACATGGAACAACAAGGGGGCAGTCGGGAAATGGCTCTTAGGTGGCATCCTTATCTGGGGCTTTGTTAAACTGCCTGGAGATTTAGGTGAATCAGTTCACTGAGTGACAATGAACAGATGCTTATAAACATTTTAGATAAACTTAACAAGGTGACGAACATTAGAGCAATTAGCAATAGCCTAAAAAACTCCTGGACAGTAGGCATTGATCCAGGAGGTTAAGAATGTTTATTAAGTATCTACAGGCTCATCAAAAGAAATGAAATCTTGCCTTTTGCAACGATGTGGATGAAACTAGAGGGTATTATGCTAAGCCAAATAAGTCAGTCAGAGAAAGACAATTATATGATCTCCTGATATGAGGAATTTGAGAGGCAATGTGGAGGGTTTGTGGGGTAAGGAAGGAAAAAAATGAAACAAGATAGGATCGGGAGGAAGACCAACCATAAGGGACTCAATCTCACAAAATAAACTGGGGGTTGCTGGGGGGAGGAGGGTGGTTGGGTTATGGACATTGGGGAGGGTATGTGCTATGGTGAGTGCTGTGAAGTGTGTAAACCTGGCGATTCACAATCCTGTACCTCTGGAGCTAATAATATATGTTAATAAAAAATTAAAAAAAATTTTAAAAAATATCTATAGGCTCAGTAAACTTATCAGTGTGATAGAGTAGATCTAAGGAAGTAAAACTTTCTATCAATTGTTGGCAAGTTGGCAAGGCGAGTAAAAATTGATATTTCATATTGTAACAAGATGGAGTCCAGAGTAAAAATGGAGTCATTGTTGGCAACTCTTCTCATTGTTTTCCTCTTTGTTTATGATTTCCTGGAGAAAACCTCAATCCCTCCAGGCCAGAGTGGTTTCATTACCTGCTCCAGTTCCGTTTAGTTCCTTGGTGATGGATGAGGGGGTAGGGTGTGCAGGATGTGGTGCAGGAAGCTTGTGAAAAAGCCAACTGCTAATTCCTTTCATTCAATTCTTCTGGTCCATAAATCCATCCTGACGAAAAGCCTCTAACTTGGTCATCTGTGCCAACATAAGATATGCATTTGGGCGAGTTATAGCAGTGATTAAAACTTCTCGTAAGCCTTTGATCAACCTTACTATACATCTTAAGGTGAAAGTAATAAACCAGTTTGTGCTATCCTTCTTAACCATGATCTATTCCTGATGATAACCAACTACAAAGATTGAAGTGTTCTCCAAGTCTTGGCATGTGTTCCTACCTCAGCTAATAGGTTGATAATATCCTTTATAGTTTTTAGTTCTTGTGTTATTTTGCCAGATTGGGTAACATAAAAACAGCATTCTTAGTTTCCTGAGATTAAGAGTCTCTTATGGTTTGTCTCCCCTTCTGATTTCCTCTTGTTTCATTTTTCTCTCACTTGCCCTATGATCTTCTGTCTTGTGTCTCAAATTCCTCTTATTAGTGAGATCATATGATAATTGTCTTTCTCTGATTGACTTATTTCACTTAGCATGATACCCTCTAATTTCATCCACGTTGCTGGAGGGGAGGAGGGTGGGAGGCATGGGGTAGCTGGGGGATGGACATTGAGGAGGGTATGTGCTATGGTGAGTGCTGTGCTGTGAATTGTGTAAGACCAGTGAAATCACAGGCCTGCAACCCTGAAACAAATAGATAATGCATTATACATTAATCAAAACAAAACCAAAACACACACAAAAACAAAAACAACAAAAACAAAAACAAAAAAACCAGCATTCTTATAATAGGACACAAGTACATCTTTGTTGGGCCATTAAGATTCCAAGTGCCCTTCTATCTTGTAAGACAACTTCTGCCAGGCTATCAATTTGAGTTTGTTGATACTCAAATGCTTGAACAGAAGTACTGAATGTGATGGCCATGATTATGGATAGGTTGCATATTGCCTTTACCAAGTCTGATACTCCAATCAAAGGAAAGAAGTCTTGGGCAAGGGCATGACAAAGACACTTTCCATCTACAAGTGGGTTATACACTAGGTTTGACATCCATCTAAAAGTATAGTCTTCCTAGCTTTTCCAAAGCCTTTTTTTTTTTAAAGATTTTATTTATTTATTTGACAGAGAGAAATCACAAGTAAGCAGAGAGGCAGGCAGAGAGAGAGGAGGAAGCAGGCTCCCTGCTGAGCAGAAAGCCCGATGTGGGGCTCGAACCCAGGACCTGGGATCATGACCTGAGCCGAAGGCAGCGGCTTAACCCACTGAGCCACCCAGGCGCCCCCCAAAGCCTTTTTAATTGATAAGAGAAGGATTCCAGATTTGGTATATAAGCAGTGGAAGGAAGAGCCTTTCTAATGGTAGTACCAGGGGCAAGGATAACAACCCCAACATACCCCTTCCATATAATGGGAAGATTGGAGTAAATATTGGTGCCACAGAAATACCAAGAACATTCTAGACCAAGGCAAAAGTGAGACTTCTCCCCAGGCTTTTATCAGTTTCAAAAGAAGAAATCTCGTGATCAAAAATGTAGTCCTCTTCAGAGGACAGGATATGATTTATTGGAATCATGTGAGTGATTGTACGATCATCTTCTATTTCTATGTACTTCAGGCAATAAATGAGTTTGATTGTTGGGAGTCTGATTTGGACTAAGATATGGGATGTTTACAGGAAAAAGCTAGGTGGAATTAAGCATCCACCATTTTTCAGATTTCTGATTAATTCTATTACCCAATAAGGTGAGCACATTTGCTTCCCAATATCTAGTTCCTTATAAATTTCATTTCTGGACCATAAGGATACATTAAAAGAAATTATACTGCAGTTGTGTAGACTTCAATGTGGAGTGAATTCATGATTATCTAAATCCTATAAAAAGCAAACATTCAAAGGGTGCCTGGGTGGCTCAGTGGGTTAAGCCTCTGCCTTCGGTTCAGGGCATAATCTCAGGGTCCTTGGATCGAGCCCCACATCAGGCTCTCTGCTCAGAAGGGAGCCTGCTTCCCCCTTCCTCTCTGCCTGCCTCTTTGCCTACTTGTGATCTCTCTCTGTGTCAAATAAATAAATCTTTAAAAACAAAAAAAAACCAAATATTCAAGGGAAGATAACCTAAAGTCCCACCAATGCCATTTTTATTTTTAAAACATAAAGAAAGATCATGTCTAATGTCATGACAAATGTCAATGTCCATATTTGAGAGGCATTTTCTTTTTAGCAGGGACAACCCAAAGGAGAGCAATTCTGTCTAGGGCATGTTTTCCAAATGGAAGTTGGTGAGGATCTTCAAAGACTATAGGGGCTAAAGGTAGGCCATCCCAAAATGAACCAAGTTGACATGAAGATTATTTTGAGTTGAAGGCAACTGAGAATCTGTAGGCTCAAGAGGAACGTTTGCCCTTCCCTTAACCACCTAGAAGAATCTAAATTGGGAGTCTTTCTCAGACTAAATGTTATTACCAGAGTAAATTTTATGAGCGACCACCTATATGGCAGGGCAAACATCTAATTACCAAACATCTGCTTTTCTTTTTGCCTGGGACTTAAAATCCTTCCCTCCAAAGTCCTAGACTCCTACTCCCTTCTTAGTTCAGGCCATCTGACATATGGCCTTCAGAAGGTAAGATTTCTTACCATGTCAGTCTCCCTGAATCTATCTGTGGAGTCTGATGGAGTGAATGTGTTGAGAGTCTTTTTCTCTAAATTTAGGTTAGCAGGAGAAAATATTTGTGGAACTATTTCCTTGGGCTTAGAGACTCTTTGGTTAAATATGGTAGAGTATTCTCTGGCTACTGATCCATTTCCTCCCCAAGATAGTCTGTTTTTCTTTGTTTGTGTCTTCTGTGTTTGCCATAATGTGCCCAACAGGTAAAGGCTCTTGCTAATAGACCCCTTGGAAACCAATGCCACAAAACTGGTGGGCACCAGTTGAGTACTTAAAAACTGTTAGAGCACTTGTCACTTGACTCAAAAATTTCAGTGTTAGGATAAGTTGGCCATAGAATGGATTAGACGGACACTGGGTCATCTGCCAACCTCAAGAAAACTTTGATGTATGGAAATACACTGTAAAACAAGACATAGTTCCCAACCCTATGGCATATCCTTCTAGGCATTGGTTTGGTTCTGAGAGATGCAAGGTTTGGATAAAGCTGTAATGTGCATATACTGGATAAGATTTTTCCTTTCATTTTGCTCTTTCCTAAGGGCTTGGCTTTGTGACTACTGAGAATATTCTCTTTGGTCTCTGCGATCTGGAGAGTGTACTACTGGAGTGTACCTTGCTTGCTAGTTAAATATAGTGGGTTTCTGAGTCTCTGGCCATGCCATTTCTCAAGGGAGTGTCATTAGAAGTCCCAGACTATAAAAATCCTTCTCATTTGAACTTTGTCTGTTAGTGCTTGAAAACATCACTTGCCTGGTGTCCCACATTAGCTGGTATGTGACTGGAGGCATCTGATGTTTTCATAGGAGACCAGAGACTCCGTTTTCACTACATCATCCTTACTGCCTATGCAAAGAAGGCCTTTGTTTTCTTACATTGCTGGGTGAATTGGGGAGACCCTTGGCCCTGAAGCCTCAATCCAGCCCATCCCAAAAATGTTGCTGAAGACTCTTGGTCTCATCAAGAGAAAGAACTCAAGGATATAAACAACACAGTGGATGAGTGATACAAACAAGAAAGCTTATTAAAATGAAAGTGTACTCTCAAGATGGGAGAGTGGACAAGCTTGAGGGATAGTATGAGCTGCATGCCCTGGGTTTCTCTCTTTCATTGACAGTTATTAACTAGGAGATAGAATATACATGACTTGGGGTGGAATTACTTGGAAGCAGGTTTTTTCCCCCCTTATTTGTTCAGAGGTTTCTGGCCTACTTTGCCAGCCATCTTGGGTCTGTGTGGTTTGATCTGGCTTTTTGTGGCTTTGTTTTGGAGTGCTGCCAAAACAGGTCTCTGACTTTCTGGATAGTTGGCCATGACTACCTCTTTGCTAGTCTACAGGTATCCTGTTAGAACCTAACTAATGGCCTGTAACAGAGACTGATTTTGGAAGTAAAATTTGGATTGTGAGGGCTGCATCTTCTATGCTCTCTGGAAACTTGTGTTTTTGGTTAAGCCATTGAAAGGTTTATTGGTTTGAGTTACTGAAATTAATAAGATCCTACTTATCAATAGCCGGATGATGGATCCTTTAAAGTGGCTATATTTAAAATACACATTTTTATAAACAGCTGTAAATTGCCTTATTAGTATAACAGACACAGGGAGTCCCCAGACAAGATAAAAACAGAAATTAGACTTGAGATAAAAATGTCCGTATCCAATGTGAAATCCCCTTCTTAAAGTCCAGTCTCATCTGCCTGTTTTAACTTGCCTTTTCCTACAAGATTTGGGAGATATCATTTGACTTCACAACCTTCCCATCACAGTGAAAACGGGTTACCAAAATGTCTCTTGGGCCCACCTACAAATAATCAGTGGAAGGCCAATGTTCAGGGACTAATAGAAACAAAGTTGAATTGTATATCCAGAAAAATGTCTTTTGTTAAAATGCTTTATACAAACTTTTAAAAGGCACAAATCTTTCTGATTCTCATTTTAGTTAGTCCCACTGATACCAAAAAGAACCCCAAAAAACAAAAACACACAAAACAAAACCAAAAAAAACTCCCTGATATATAGAAGTGCAGATTTCATTTTAAAAAATAGGCCTGTCCCTTAATAATCAGGCTATAATCCAGGTCTTTGGGGAATTAGAAACTACAGTCTTTGTGTTACAAAACTCCACAAAACCAGAAATACAACTCTAGAAATGAATCAAAACCCACCTATCTTTACTAATCTCCAAACCTCATCTACTCTTCTCAGAATGCTTATGGGTATTATAAAAGATCAGGATAGGGGAAAAAAGTCATCCTGTTTAAGGGGTCCGGTGGATAGATTTTAAATGGGAATTACCCTGAAACCCTAGGGGGTATCTTTTGTTTTTATTTTTACATTCTTTTTCTGTCCCTTGAAATTGTAAGCCTTGCCTTTGAAGAATAAACATAGCCCACATTTACCTGAGACTGAAGGAAGAAAAAAAAGGTGGGAAGGGGCCTTTTTAAAATATAAACTGCTGAAAGGGCTCTTGTGCCCAGATTCTAACACCTCTGATAAGAGGCAGGTGTACCCAATTATGCACCCTGGAGAAAATGTAGTTGTTCTCTCTGTGCCTTATAATATAAATTTTCTATGCATCCCCTTCCCCCATTTTCTCTAGGACCTAAGAGCTATTCTTTGAAATGCAAAATTTAGGGAGAAGTTGTTCATGGGGGGGTATTTGAAAATGGGGCCTGTATTGTCCCCTCCACAAATAAAAACAAAAGCTCTAAGATTTTGTTTGCATTGTGCCTCAGTATTTGTATGTGCGTCCATGTATGCACTAAATGTGATTTTTTTTCTACCTCCAGATCGTGTTGCTAAAATTATTTTATAAAAGAGTTCTATTTAGTTGTTTTGAAGGCAAGTTTACTGGTAAAGATTGGCCATTCTAAAATTCAGAAAGAGGAAAAACTAATGTAAATGTTTTTCAAATTCACATAATCTGGGAAACTACTCAGCATTAAAGCTAATGGAAGGCTGTGCATTTCATTAAAATACACATGTTTTTTAGAGTTATCAGAATTAAATTGCAAGACTTTGATTCTGTATATGTTTACTGAATGTTGAATAAGTTCATGCTATCTCTGTTGCAAAATTTGCCAGGAAAAAATTTAGAATGTTTACTCTGTTTAATGTCCAATAGATTTGTGGGTAGTCTAAACATAATTGAGAACAAGTAAATAAATAAAATAAAAAGGTTTGTAGGTAAATTTTTAAATAGCTTCTAAAATCTTTGGTAATCTGAAACTGTAAAGTTTTACTAGGTTAGTTAATGAGTAAGGTTAAATTTATCAAATATTATATCCTTTCCAAATCAGGTAAAGTAATGAAACATTAAGTCCTGAACATAAGTTTACCTACTTTGGTCTTACTACAGAAAAACTCAAGATAAATCTGTTAGTACAATCTTTCAATATAGCATAAAACAGGTTTACTATGAAAAAGCATATGTTTCTAGATGTTGGGAATATATTGATAAATTTGCCAATCTAAAGAATTCTGATGAGACCCTTTTCACAATTGCTTACTACATAGTTTTTACTAAAAATAAGGTTTCTAAGTATTAAGAATTCTAATAAAGGTAATTAGGATTACTGAAAATTATAACTTTATGCAAGGAAACTAAGATATGGGTTTTTGGTAAGAAAGTATGAGGAATATATATATAATATATTTTTTGAGGGGATGAAATTTTTTTTGTCCTAAAGTGAGACTGGTTATTTAGAGAGGGAGAACTGAGAATCAAATATAAAAGTATAGAAAAGTTGTAGAAGGTTTATGGAGAAAGAATCTTTGGGGAAAAATCTTACATATGATTAGTACTGACTAGGATAAATTTAAGCAAACGCAAGGTTTTGTTTGTTTGTTTGTTTTAAGATTTATTTGAAAGAGTGCCCAGGGAGAAGGGGAGAGGGTCAGTGGGAATCTAAAGCAGACTCCATGCTGAGTGTGGAGCCTGATGTGGCTCAATCTCATGACCCTGAGATCACAACCTGAACCAAAATCAAGAGTTGGGCACTTATCCAACTGTGCCAGCCAAGCACTCCTTAAGTAAATGAACTTTAACATCACAAGTATACTGGTATAAAAATTGTTTTTGTTAAATAGACAAAATTTTCTTGAACTATCAGTGTGCTTTTAAGATACTATAAACAGGGGCACCTGGGTGGCTCAGTGGGTTAAAGCCTCTGCCTTCGGCTCAGGTCATGATCCCAGGGTCCTGGGATCGAGCCCCACATTGGGCTCTCTGCTGGGCCGGGAGCCTGATTCCTCTTCTCTCTCTGCCTGCCTCTCAGCCTGCTTGTGATCTCTGTCTGTCAAATAAACAAATAAAATCTTTAAAAAAAAAAGATTTAAGATACTATAAACAAAAAATTTTCTTTACCTTCAAGTTATCTGCCAAAAAAAAAAAAATCTGTTTTTTCCCAAAACTTCCTGTTTATCAGGTCTTTGATTACTTAAAAAAACAAACTGAGTCTTAATATTAAAAGCTAAATTTTGCTTACAACTATGTCACCTTTTTGTATTTGCCTTTAATGTCTTTTATTGTCACTTTGGTTAAATGGATAATTATTTCTTCATAATGATTTGTAATCGATTTAATGATTAAAACTTTTAATATTTTGATCTGCTTCCCAAAATTAAATTCTAAAAGTCTTTTGATCATGGTGTAAGGTGTTCCAAAGTACCTATGGAACATTTCAAAAATTTCATGAGGAATTAAAAAAAATATGTGCTCTAAAAATCATATAAAATCTTCTTAAAAATGTGCTTCAGTAAGAATAATGGAGGAAAAAAAAAGAGCTGAGTACTGGTTTCTGATAACCTTAAGATCATAAAACTGAATTAGGTAAACAAATTCCCAGAAGTAGTGAAAAAACTAGATTCAAGCAAAACAAGAATTAAAACATGGGATTGAGGGGCGCCTGGGTGGCTCAGTGGTTAAAGCCTCTGCCTTCGGCTCAGGTCATGATCCCAGCGTCCTGGGATCGAGCCTCACATCGGGCTCTCTGCTCAGCAGGGAGCCTGCCTCCTCCTCCTCTCTCTCTCTGCCTGCCTCTCTGCCCACTTGTGATCTGTCTGTCAAATAAATAAAAATCTTTAAAAAAAAAATGGGATTGAATAAGGAGGATAACTATAATTTTTTTTTTTGATGTTAGAAACATTGCAGACTTAAATCTGGAAAAACAAGTATTTTTTTTAAGAACTTCTTTTAAGCTGACTTACAGCAATTTGTTTAAAATATACCTCTCTGAATAAATTGAAATGTTTCTTTCTGCCTACCTAAACCCTCCAGAATTCAGAAACTCTGAATATTCTTCTATATTTATGGCAATATATTTGTATAAGTTCAATAAGAATCTGTTCTCCTTGTGACAGGATGCAATTGAAAACATCCTACCAAACTTTGATTGCAGCGTCCTATCTGACAGAGACCTGTGTAGACTCAGATATGACCAGACAACTTTAAGGAACTAAGGTTGACTTTATGAAGCCAATAAATCCCCTTGGAAATATCAGTCAGATGCCTTACAGGATTCCCAGCAGACTAAGTAGTTCCCAACTGCCTTAGAGGCTCAGTTCCCAGCAGGTGCAAGAGCCTCAGGAAATATGGGGGACCTTGAAAAGAGAGGAACTTATCCAAATCTACAGGTATTGGGGGTATAGTCTGATGGCAAGTATTTGGCTTGACTTTTGGCCTTGGAAGGCTGTTAAAAAGTTCAGTCTAGAGATTCCTTATGAAAAGTTCCAGCAAAGCAAGTTTTAAAGAGCCTATATAATTAATTGCTATTCTTGCTACACTTACATAAATAATCAGGCAAAGTGGTTTTTTTGAAACTAGACTTGTTTCATAAACAATTTAGTACAAATGAGGGTGATTTAGGGAGAAAATGTAACACCTTTTGTAAGTATTATATTTTAGTACTGTTTCTTTAAACTAGACTATCACCTTATTCTAGTGCCCTCCAATGCCAATCTACAACTCTCAAAACCAACATTTTAAATTTTTCTCCCACATTTCTTTTTTTTTTTTAACTTAAAGATTTTTATTTCTTTATTTAACAGAGAGAGAGAGAGATCACAAGTACGGAGAGGCAGGCAGAGAGAGCGGGGGAAACAGGCTCGCCGCTGAGCAGAGAGTCTGATGTGGGGCTCAATCCCAGGACCCTGAGATCATGACCTGAGCCCAAGCCAGAGGCTTAACCCGCTGAGCCACCCAGGCACCCCTTCTCCCACATTTCTGACTTGGAATCGTCTGAGAACTAAAATGGCCCTTTTTCCTGAAGCCCTGCAAAATGAGTATAAACAATATAATAGAAAGTTCAGAGAAGTCACAATAAATCAGTATAGGCCACCTTGGGGCCTGTTGTTCTGTGGGCCACACAAATATCATCAGGCACCTTGAACTATAAAGGAGGAAGATCAGATTGCAACTGCCTGCCCTCATTCTATCTGAAGATGCTTCAGGCTTGACAACCACAAATCTTTTCTGACTGGTTACCGTCAGAACTCAAACTGGTTAATAATGTGATACAATCATTAAGCATTGTCCTTGTTTCCATAGAAATACATCTTATTTAATACCTGATTACTTGAAACAGAGGCCCAACTTTGAAAACATACCTTCATCACTGCCTCCCGAAATGAAATAACTAAACTGACCTATTAAGACTGAGACTATTTCATGTTATTGAAACAATCTACTAGCTTAATATGAAAACTTTAGGGAAGTTCAAGGGAGGTAACTGTAGGGATTAAGGACAGCCCAACTCAAGATGACATGGAGCTTATTTTGAGCTAAAGGAAATCAGGACCCTGCTGGCCCAAGAGAAATTGTGTATCCCTCCCTTAACTCCTTTGAAGAATCCACATTGAGGGTCTTTCCCAGAATGATGGTTATTGCCAAAGATAAATTTTATCTGAGTGGCCCAACCATATTGCAGGACAAATCCCTAGTACCAAACATTGGCTCTTATCGCCTGGAAATTGTATTCCATCCCTTTGAAATCTCAGATCCCCACCGCCTTCTCTTTAGTTCAGGATGACATATATTCCTCATTTTGCCTGACTGTCTTTGGAATTCCCATGTCTATGTGTATTCCCTGGATGTACGAAGTTTTCTTCTGTTAATCTCTCTTCTACCAATTTGATTCTTAGTCCAGCAAGAAGGACCTTGAAGGATAAATTTTGACAACAGAAGAGAATCTTACATATTTGCCAGTTAAGTTTTCTGTTCCTTTGGGGATAGAGGCCAAGCTATTAATTCAGGCATTTCATAAGTATAATTTTCTCTGGCACCAATCCAATTGTTAGGTTTGCAGAATCAAAGTTTTTGCAGGGTAGGGACAAAAGGGTGTAATAAGGCTTGACCATCAGTAATGAGGGTCACAAGAAAAAATAAAATGTAGCCCAGGACTAAAATCATTCCTAATAACAGAGGCCATTATAAGAAGAATTTGGTGGGAAAAAAAGTTATGATAGCTAGTATGAGTTCTAGGCAGAATAGAGCAACTAAAATAGTAGATTCAGTCCATAGGGCAAATAACCAATATGAAAGGAGTGAGTTTTTCTGATACTATAAGGATTTATCAATTAAGGAGGCCCAATGTATATAATATAGCAAAAAGTGTTAGGGCATTTATTAGAACAAACAACCCCAGTTTTTCAACAGTCCTTCATAACTGATTTCCCTAAGAATCTTAGATGTGCTCTCCGAGTTAACATGTCAAGCATAAGTCCATTCTTGGTATTCTTCATTTCAGGCAAAGAGGTCTACGAGAAAAGTATGAGAATATATGTTACAAATGATGTCCTACTTCTTCACAGAAAAGCTGACAAAAGAGCTTTTCCAGTAAGATGATTAGGAAAAAGGTTATAAAGACAGTAAGTTATTGGTTTAAAAAAAAAAAAAGACATGGAAATATACAAGCCTGGTCTAATGTGTTGGGAAAGTTGTCTACCCAGATGTCCTCTGCTTCAACTCTGGGTTAGTTTGAATGTTAGGTCTGCCATAGGTTCTGGGACCCAGTGTATGGCTGGAGCTTTCTTTAAATGAGAAACATGAATCCAAGAATCAATGTCTTTGTTTAGCTGCTTAAGGGTTACTTAAGCATCCCTGCTAGGGTCCTTTCCATTAGGGTTATAGGGCAACTTTGTGGTGCTGTCTTTTCCAGCAGACAAAATCTCTGGGTTTCAGATCATAGTGGAGGGTGTTTTCATCTTCTAGGAGCATGTTATAAAAAGATTTTTCTACAAAGCATATGTATGGAGGAAAATGTTCTTCCTTTACCCTTCAAAGTCTTCCAACTAGACAACACATCAACTTTATATGAGCCAGATTAACAGGAGAAAAAAAATTTTACTGTGTACACACAGATGGCAAATAATGAAACTGAGACCTGAAGAAACGACCAAGGAGGAAGTTTTTATACCTTTTAGAGAAAGAGATAGTCTATGAAGAATTGACAGGACAAAGAATTTAACGTTGGGAGCTTCAGCTGGTAAGAAATTCTCAACAGAATTCGGGCTGTGGTAGTAAATTAGTAAAAAGTAACAAGAGTTGTTCATATAGCCTTCTGGGCCCTGAATTTCCTGTCTTTAGAGATAAGGCTGTCTCTTTACCTATGGGTATAGGGAGGCTATCTTTCATGTGGGAGACTTATTTTCTCTTTTCAGGAGGTATAGAGAAGCATCTGGTATCCTTCTTGAACAGGCTGTCTCCTAAGTAACTTTTATTTTAAATAATAAACCAAAGTGGCATATTTTTTTTGAAAGATTTTATTTATTTATTTGACAGAGAGAAATCACAAGTAGGCAGAGAGGCAGGCAGAGAGAGAGGAGGAAGCAGGCTCCCTGCTGAGCAGAAAGCCCGACGCGGGGCTTGAACCCAGGACCTGGGATCATGACCTGAGCCGAAGGCAGCGGCCCAACCCACTGAGCCACCCAGGCGCCCCACCAAAGTGGCATATTTTGAGTGGCCTGCCTTTGGCTCCCCATTCCCTGAAAGTTTCACACATTAAAAATGAGTCGGTAGGTCGTTCTGTCTCAGCAAACCAGTCTCTTAGTTCTGACAATAGGTCAGTTCAGATAAATTCATCAGGAAGCAGTGATTCAAGTGTATTTTCAAATTTAAGCCTATGGTTCAAATAATCAGATATTAGGTAAGAGGTGTTTCTATGGAAACAAAAGAAAAACAATGGCTAATAACTGGATCAAATTTAAAAATCAGTTTTGAAGTTCTTAGGATAGCCAATCAAGAGGATTTTTTAGATGTCTGGCTTGAAACTTCTTCAGATAGATTTGGATGAATTTCTCTTTTTTCAAATTATATCCTTAGGTTCTTGCACCTGCTAAGAAGTGGCCTTCTTTACACATCTGGTAAGGTTCCTAGGAACCCTGTATAGGAACCAAGGGCAGGCCGCCTCAGGATGGGCCTCTTTGGCATGAACATTATTTTGAGTTAAAAGCAACCCAAATCCAGTAGATTCTGGAAGAGCTCTTTACCTCCTCCTCAACTGCCTCCTTGTATCAGGGGGAGAGTTATTACCAGAGTCCTCTTTACTTAAGAAACTTCTCTGCATAATAGAGCACCTCTGTTTTCCCAAAATCTGCTTTTGCATTCCTGATAATGGTCTAGTTCCCTTTGGATCCTCAGACCCTATCCCTCTCCTCAGCTCATATAAGTTTCATGTTGTCTCACTGTCTTTGGAATTTCCTTGTCTGTGTGGATTCCCCATAGCATGCTATTAAATTTGATTTTCTTCTGTTACTCTGTCTCATGGCAATTTGATTCTTAGTCCAGTTAGGAGAACCTTGAAGGATAAAGAAGTTCTTCTTCCCCAACACCTGTAAGCAAGGTAGAAGGTGAGTTTTCCAAGGGACTTTATTGACCTCTTACACTCCACCCTAATTCTTAAAAACTGTTTGGTCATATCCAAGGCTATACATACCTCCTCAAAATGACATTCCAGTCAAAGCCTCGTAATATAAACAATGTTTTCAATTGTGTCTGGTATTAAGGAGAACAGATTCTTACTGAACTTATGCAAATAAATATATTGTCATGAAAATACAAGAATATTCATTTAGAGGTTTTGAATTCTGGAGGAGTCAAGTGGGGAGAAAATGATAAGTGAATTTATTCACAAAGGTATATTTTATCAAATTGCTGTAAGTCAGAATTAGCTTAAGAGAAAAAGTTTTCTTAAATCTGAAAAAAAAAGATGAAAACCATCAGTAATATTTCAGACAAAAAATCATAAAAATTATAATTTTTCCTCCTCAGTTCATTTAGTCTCATGTTACTAATTCTTTTTCTCCTTGAATTTGGTTCTTCCACTTGTTCCAAAAATCTTACCTACTTTAGTTTTATGATCTTAGGTTATCACAAACTTGAAATCAAGTTTCTTTCCATTATAACTGAAGATGAAACATCTTTGCAGGAAGGTTTTGTAAAGCATCTCAATAAAAGCATAACAGTGATAAAAGACTAAAAATGGCCATAGTTAAAGAGTTGATTAGAATTCATCACAATGCAATTGATAAAGAAATTTGGTTATTTTGGTGACAAAACCTGCAAGATAGCAGCATATCAGGACCTATCCAGATTGCTAGGAATTTTCATACAATTTTTAGAACATTTATTTTAATATACTTATATAAATATAGTGTAAGAAGGTTTAGTATCACTTATTTGACAATACTTTGTATGTAATTTAACATAACAAATAGGCATTATTTCAATATCTCTGTTATGACAAACCAAATCTTTGAAACATTCAAGCAACCTTCTAGAATAGTTCAGTTACATTGCCTTCAAAAGAATTTGATTTTGGAACATTTATTTTAAAAATTAAAAGGTGTGAACATTTAATGAAATCAGATCACAGATTGTCATGAAAAAATATTTAACCAAAGTAACAGTCAGAGATTTCGAAGACAAAAACAGAAGGGTTAAATAGTTGTGCATAAATATTAGCTCTTTTAGTATTAAGAAGATTCAGGGTTTTTTATTGTTTTAGTTTTTTCTTTGTTTTGAATAATCAAAGATCTGATAAAGACAAAGCATGGAATCTTTATTTCTAGGCAGATTATGATAACAGTAAAGAAAAAATTTGTTCATAATTTCTTATAAACTGAAAATAATAATCTAAAATCTTTTTCATTTTAACAGAAAAAAAATTCTAATTCTGCACCAGTGTACCTTTTTATTAAGTTTCTCATCTTAATTCCAGTATAGTTAACATATGGTGTTATATTAGTTTTAGATGTACAATAAAGTGATTCAACACTTCCACACAACATCCAGTGCTCATCAAAAGTGCCCTCCTTAATTCCCATCATCTATTTCACCCACCCCCACACCCACCTCCCTTCTGGTAACCATCAGTTTGTTCTCTGCACTTAAGAGTCTGTTTCTCGGTTTAGCTCTTTTTTCCCTTTATTCATTTGTTCTTAAATTCCACATATAAGTGAGATTGTATGGTGTTTGTTTTTCTCTGGCTGATTTAGGTCAATTAATATTATACTCTCAATCTCCATCCATGTCATTGCAAATGCAAGATTACATTCTTTTTATGACTGAATAATATCCCATTGTATATCTGTACCACATCTTCTTTATCCATTCATCAATTGATAGACACTTGTGCTGCTTCTAATTTGGCTATTGTGCATAATGCTGCAGTAAATGTAATGGCGCATTTATCTTTTCAAATAAGTGTTTTTGTATTCCTTGAGTCAATACCAAGTAGTACAATTACAAGGTCATAGGTACTTCTATTTTTTCCCAAATAATACATTGTGTTTGTTGTTTTATTTTAAAATTTTTATTATGTTATATTAGCATCCATTAATTTTGGATGTAGAATTCCGCGATACATTTTTAGGTATAACACCTATACCTAAAGGTATAGGTGTTCCATGTGATACGTTCCCTCCTTAATACCCGCCACCAGGCTCACCCATCCTCCCCACTCCCCTCCCTTCCAAAACCCTCAGTTTGTTTCTCAGAGTCCACAGTCTCTCACGGTTCATCTCCCCCTCCAATTTCCCCCAATTCACTTTTCCTTTCCTTCTCTTAATATCCTCCATGTTATTCCTTATGCTCCACAAGTAAGTGAAACCATATGATAATTGACTTTCTCTGCTTGGCTTATTTCACTCAGCATAATCTCCTTCAGTCCCATCCATGTTGATACAAAAGTTGGATATTCATCCTTTCTGATGGAGGCATAATACTCCATTATATATATGGACCATATATTCTTTATCCATTCGTCTGTTGAAGGGCATCTTGGCTCTTTCCACTGTTTGGTGATTGTGGCCATTACTATGAACATTGGGATACTTCTTTTCACTACATCAGCATCTTTGGGATAAATACCCAGTAGTGCAATTGCAGGGTCATAGGGTAGCTCTATTTTTAATTTTTTAAGGTATCTCCACACTGTTTTCCAAAGTGGCTGCACCAACTTGCATTCCTACCAACAGTATAAGAGTGTTCCCCTTTCTTCACTTCTTCTCCAACACTTGTTGTTTACCATCTTATTGATTTTGTCCATTCTAACTGGTGTTTCTCAATGTGGTTTTCATTTGAATATCCTGATGGCTAATGATGATGAACATTTTTTCATGTGTCTTTTAGCCGTTTGTATTATCTTCCTTGGAGAAGTGTCTGTTCATGTCTTTTGCCCATTTTTTGACGTGATTATCTGTTTTGTGTGTGTTGAGTTTGAGGAGTTCTTTATAGATCTTAGATATCAGCCCTTTGTAGTGTCACTTGTGAATATCTTCTCCCATTCCTTGGGTTTTCTCTTTGTTTTGTTGACTGTTTCCTTTGCTCTGCAGAAGCTTTTTATCTTGATGAAGTCCCAAAAATTCATTTTCACTTTTGTTTCCTTTGCCTTTGGCGACATGTCTTGAAAGAAGTTGCTGTGGCCGATGTCAAAAAGGTTACTGCTTATGTTCTCCTCTAGGATTTTGATAGATTCCTGCCTCATGTTGAGGTCTTTTATACATTTCAAGTTTATCTTTGTGTATGGTATAAGAGAATATTTGAGTTCATTCTTCTACACATAGCCGTACAATTTTTCCAGCACCATTTATTGAAGAGACTGTCTTTTTTCTGCTATGTCTATATATTTTTTCTGCTTTGTCAAAGATTATTTGACTCTAGAGTTATGAGACCATATCTGGACTCTCTGCTCTGTTCCACTGGTCTATGTGTCTGGGTTTTTGTGCCAGTACCATGCTGTCTTGGTGATCACAGCTTTGTAGTAAAGCTTGAGATCAGGCAACATGATGCCCCCAGTTTTGTTTTTCTTTTTCAACATTTCTTTAGCAATTTGGGGTCTTTTCTGGTTCCATACAAATTTTAGGATTGTTTGTTCCAACACTTTGAAAAATGCCAGTGGAATTTTGATCAGGATAGCATTGACAGTATAGATTGCTCTGGGCAGTATAGACATTTTTTTTTAAAGATTTTCTTTATTTGACAGACAGAGATCACAAGTAGACAGAGAGGCAGGCAGAGAGAGAAGGGGGAAAGCAGGCTCCCTGTGAGCAGAGAGGCTGACGCAGGACTCGATCCCAGGACCCTGGGATCATGACCTGAGCCGAAAGCAGAGGCTTAACCCACTGAGCCACCCAGGTGCCCCAGTATAGACATTTTAACAATGTTTATTCTTTTGATCCATGAGCATGGAATGCTTTTCCATCTTTTTGTGTCTTCTTTGATTTCTTTCATGAGGGTTCTGTAGTTCCCCAAGTACAGATCCTTTTCCTCTTTGGTTAGATTTATTCCAAGGTATCTTATGATTCTTGGTGCTACAGGAAATTCAATTGATTTTCTCATTTCCCTTTCTATATTTTCTTTGTTAGTGTATAAGAAAGCATCTGATTTCTGTGCATTGGTTTTGTATCCTGCCACATTACTGAATTGCTGTATGAGTTCTAGTAGTTTTGGGGTGGAGTTGTGTGGGTTATCCATATAAAGTATCCTGTCATCTGCGAAGAGAGAGAGTTTGACTTCTTCTTTGCCAATTTGAATACCTTTTATTTCTTTTTGTTGTCTGATTGCTATTGCTAGGACTTCTAGTACTGTGTCAAACGGTAGTGGCGAGTGGGCATCCTTTTCAAGTTCCTGATCTCAAAGGGAAGGCTGTGAGGTGTCCCCATTGAGAATGATATGCGCTATGGGTTTTTCACAGATAGATTTTATGAAGGTGAGGAATGTTCCCTCTATCCCTATGCTTTGAAGAGTCTTAATCAGGAACAGATGCTGTATCTTATCAAATGCTTTTTCTGCATCAGTTGAGAGGACCATGTGGTTCTTCTCTCTTTTCTTATTGATTTGTTCTATCACACTGACTGATTTGCAAATGTTGAACCCCCCTTGCATCCCATAGATAAATCCCACCTGGTCATGGAGGATAATCTTTTTAATGTACTGTTGGATCCTATTAGCTAGGATCTTATTGAGAATCTTGGCATCCATATTCATTAGGGATATTGGTCTGAAATTCTCCTTTTTGATGGGGTCTTTGCCTGGTTTGGGGATCCGGGTAATGCTGGCTTTGTAGAAAAAGTCTGGAAGTTTTCCTTCTGTTTCTATTTTTTTGAAACCGCTTCAGGATAACAAGCATTATTTCTTCTTTGAATGTTTGGTAGAATTCCCCAGGGAATCTGTCAGGTCCTGGGCTCTTGTTTTTTGGGAGGTTTTTGATCACTGCTTCAAACTTGTTACTAGATATTGGTCAATTTCTTCCTGTTTCAGTCTTGGGAGTTTATAGGTTTCCAGGAATGCATCCATTTCTTCTAGGTTGCTTAACTTATTGGCATATAACTGTTGATAATAATTCCTGATGACTGTTTCTATTTTCTTGATGTTAGTCGTGATCTCTCCCCTTTGGTTCATAATTTTATTAATTTAGGTCCTCTCTCTTTTCTTTTGGATTAGTTTGACCAGTGGTTTATCAATCTTATTAATTCTTTCAAAAAACCAGCTTCTAGTTTTGTTGATCTGTTCTAACTATATTTCTAGTTTCTAACTCATTGATCTCTGCCCTAATCTTAATCATATCCCTTCTTGTCCATGGGGTTGCCTTATTTGTTGTTGGTTTTCTAGGTCTTTAAGGTGTAAAGAGAGTTGGTATATTCTGTATTTTTCAATTTTTTTGAGTGAGGCTTGGATGGCTATGTATTTCCCCCTTAGGATGGCCTTTGCCATATCCCATAGGTTTTATACCGATGTGTCTTCATTCTCATTGGTGTCCATGAATTGTTTAAGTTCTTCTTTGATTTCTGGTTGATCCCAATATTCTTGAGCAGGATGGTCTTTAGCTTCCAAGTGTTAGTATTCCTTCCAAACTTTTTCTTGTGGTTGAGTTCCAGTTTCAAAGCATTGTGGTCTGAGAATACACAGGGAATAATCTCAGTCTTTTCATATCGGTTGAGCCCTGATTTGTGACCCAGTATGTGGTCTGTTCTGGAGAAAGTTCCATGTACACTCAAGCAGAATGAGTATACTGTTGTTTTAGGTTGAAATGTTCTGTATACATCTATGAGGTCCATCTGGTCCAATGTGTCATTCAAAGCTCTTGTTTCTTTATTGATTTTCTGCTTAGATGATCTGTCTGTTACTGAGAGTGGCATGCTAAGATCCCCTACAATTAATGCATTCATATCAATATGACTCTTTCTTTTGATTAACAGTTGGCTTATGTAGTTGGCTGCTCCCATATTGGGGGCATAAATATTTACAATTGTTAGAACTTCTTAGTGAATAGACCCTTTAAGAATTATGTAGTATCCTTCTGTATCTCTGACTGTAGTCTTTAGCTTAAAATCTAATTTTTCTGATAGAATCACTACTCCAGCTTTCTTTTGAGGCCTGTTGTCATGAAAGATGGTTCTCCATCCCTTCACTTTCAGTCTGGATGTATCTTTGGGTTCAAAATGTGTCTCTTGTAGGCAGCATATGGACGGGTCCTGTCGTTTTATCTAGTCTGCAACCCTGTGCTGCTTTATGGGAGCATTTAGGCCATTGACGTTGAGAGTGATTATTGAAAGGTAAGTTTTTATTGACATCATGTTGCCTGTGAAGTCCTTGTTTCTATAGATTGTCTCTGTAAATTTTTGTTCTATGACACTCTTGGATTGGTTCTTTCTTTTATAGAACCACCCCCCCCCCTTTAATATTTCTTGTAGTGCCAGCTTGGTGATCACATACTCTTTTAAATCTTCCTGGTCTTGGAAGCTCTTTATCTCTCCATCCATTTTGTCACTTGCTGGATAAAGTATTCTTGGCTGTATGTTTTCATTTAGTGCCCTGAATATGTCTTGCCAGCCCTTTCTGGCTTGCCAGGTTTCTGTGGACAGGTCTGACATTATTCTGATGGTCCTTCTTTTGTACATAAGGAATCTCTTCTCTCTAGCTACCCTTAAAACCTCCTGTCTGAAATTATAGTTCGTGAATTTCACAATTAAGTGTCTGGAGGTCTTTCTAGACTTGTTGATCTTGGGGTGGTGTCCTTTCTGCCTCTAGGACATGAATACTTGTTCCATTTCCCCAGATTAAGGAAATTTTCATCCAAAATTTGTTCAGCTATATCTTCTAGTCTTCTTTCTTTTTCTACCCCCTCAGGGATCCCAGTAATTCTGATGTTGGAACATTTCATGGCATCATTTATTTCCCTAATTCTGTTTTCATGGCTTCTAAGCTATTTGTTCCAGACCTCCTCCTGATCCTTCTTTTCTATCAGTTTGTCCTCTAGATCACTAATTCAGTCTTCTGCCTCGGTTACCGTAGCTATTAGAGTATTTAGATTAGATTGGATCTCATTGATAGCAATTTTTAGTACTGCCAGATCAGCCCTCACTTCTGCCTTTAGATATTCTATGTTGCCACTAATGGTCTTCTCCAACCTAGCCATAGCCTGGATAATTGTTACCCTAAATTCCCTTTCCAATATACTGTTTATGTCCATATCCAATTGTTCTGTGGCAGAGGACAGAGTCTCTGAATTTTTCCTCTGTTGGGTGTTCCTCCTCCTAGTCATTCTGCTGAGAGGTGGTTGCAGGGATGTATAGGTGAATATATCAACCATGATCCAGGCAAGGTTCACCCTGATTTGTCCTTGGGGAAAGTTTTTTCTACTACACTGCAGAATAGAGAAGAAATTGGCTCTCACTTTATAGCTCACCTCTATTTCCTCTCAAAAGACATTTTGGTATGGGATATGATGCCAGTTACAGCCACATTAGCAGGTATATCCATGCCACAATGCTGGCACATTGCGTTCGAGCCCTGCTGACAGCTCGCAATAAAACCTGAGAGTTAACCCTGCTCAGGTAATTCTATATTTAATTTACTCTTTCCCACAGAGGCTGTACCAGTTTGCATCCCACCAGGAGTGCACAGGGGTTTCTTTTCCTCCCTTGCCAACACTTGTTGTTTGTGCTGTTAATTTTTACCATTCTGACAGGTGTGAGTGATATCTTGTGATTTTGACTTGCATTTCATTGATGATGAATGATGTTGAGCATCTTTTCATGTGTTGTTGGCTATCTGTATGTCTTTAGAGAAAAGTCTGTTCATCTTGTCTTCCCTTTTTTATTTTTATTTTTTATTTATTTATGTTTTTTTTAGAGAGAGAGAGAGCGTGCATGCACAGGAGAACACAAGCAGGCAGAGGCAGAGAGAGAAACAGGCTCCCCACTGAGCAAGGAGCCCGATGTGGGACTCGATCCCAGGACCCTGGGATCATGACCTGAGCTGAAGGCAGCGGCTTAACCCACTGAGCCACCCAGGCGTCCCGTCTTCCCTTTTTTAAATTGGATAATTTGTTGAGTGTTGTTGTATAAGTTCCTTATATATTTAGGATACTAACCCTTCATCAGATATGTCATTTGCAAATGGCTTCTCACATTCAGTAGGTTGTCTTTTAGTTTTGTTGACTGTTTCCCTCACTGTGAAGTCTTTTATTTTGATGTGATCCCAATAGTTTATTTTTGCATTTATTCCCTTGTCTCAGGAGATGTATCTAGAAAAGTGTTGCTATGGCTGATGTCAATGAAATTATTGCCTGTGCTTTTTTCTAAAATTGTTAATGGCTTCAGGTCTCATATTAGGTCTCTAATCCATTTTAAATTTGTTTTTGTGTATGATGCAAAAACTGCCCCAGTTTCATTCTTTTGTATGTAGCTGTCCAGTTTTCCCAACACCATTTGTGAAGAGACCATCTTTTCCCCATTGCATATATTTGCTTCTTTTATTGAATATTAAGTGACCATATAATTGTGGGTTTATTTCTGGGCTTTCTATCCTGTTCTATTAATCTCTGTGTCTATTTTTGTGCTAGTACTATATTGTTTTGATTACTACAGCATTGTACTATAACTTGAAATCTGGAATTGTGATACCTTCAGCTTTGTTTTCCTTTTTCACGGTTGTTTTGGCTATCTGGAGCCGTTTGTGTGTCTATACAAATTTTAGGATTATTCTAGTTCTGTAAAACAAACAAAAAACTGTTGTCTTTTGATAGGGATTATATTTTAAATCTGTAGATTGCTTTTGGTAGCATGGACATTTCAACAATATTGATTCTTCCAGTCCATGAACATGGAATATCTTTGGATTTGTTTGTGTTGTCTTCAGTTTCTCTCACCAGTATTTACAGTGTTCAGAGTATAAGTCTTTCACCTCCTTGCTTAAGTTTATTCCTAGGTATTTTAATATTTTTGGTGTAATTATCAACAGGATTGCTTCCTTAATTTCTGTTGCTCCATTATTAGTAGATAGAAATTCAATAATTTTCTGTACATTGATTTTGTATCCTGTGACCTTACTCATTTATCAGTTTTAGTAGTTTTTGGTGGAGTCTTTAGGGTTTTCTGTATATAGTATTAGGTTGTCTGCAAATAGTGAATGTTTTACTTCTTCCTTACCAGTTTGGAGCCTTTTATTTCTTTTTCTTGTTTTGTTTGTTTGTTTTTTGTTATTATTAACATAGAGTGTCTTTTTTTTCAGGGGTACAGGTCTGTGGTTTATCAGTCTTACACAACACACAGCACTCACCACAACACATACCCTCTCCAATGTCCATCACCTAGCCATCCCTTCTCCTACCCATGCCCCCTCCAGCTTGTTTCCTGAGATTAAGAGTCTCTTAAGGTTTGTCTCCTTCTCTGGTTTCATCTTGTTTCATTGCTTTTTTATTTCTTTTTGTTTGCTAATTTTTATTTTTTTTCTTTTTGTTTGCTGATTTATTTCCTTGAGTGAGGATTGTCTTGTTCCTGTCCTCAGGAGAAAAGCACTTAGTATTTCAATATTGAGTATGATATTAGCTGTGAATTTTTCACATATGGCCTTTATTAGGTTGATGTATGTTCCCTCTAAGCCTACTTTGTTGAGGGCTTTTATAGGGAATGGATGTTGTACTTTGTCAAATGCTTTTTCTCCCTTTATTGAAATGATCATAGGGATCTCATCCTTTCTCTTATTGATGTGATGTTTCATGTTAATTGATTTGTGAATAATTAACAACCCTTGCATCCTGGTAATAAATTCCACTTGATCGTGGTGAGTGATTTGTTTAATATATTGTTGGATTCAATTGGCTAATTTATCTGGTTTTGGTATCAGGGTAAAGCTAGTCTCATACAATGAATTTGGAAGTTTTATCTCCTTTTCTTTTCTTTTCTTTTTTTTTTTTTTTGGAATGGTTTGATAAGAGTAAGTATTCACTCTTTTTAAAATGTTTGGTAGAATTTGCCTGTGAAGCTATCTGTTCCTGGAATTTTGTTTGTTGGGAGTTTTTTGATTATTGATTCAATTTCATTGATGATAATCTGTACAAATTTTTTAATTTCTTCCTGCTTCAGTTTTGGTAGGTTATATGTTTCTAGGAATTTATCCACTTATTCTAAGTTGTCCAATTTGTTGGCATATAGTTTTTTTATAATATTCTCTTATACTTGTTTGTGTTTCTGTGGTTTGGTTGTTATTTCTACTCTTTCCATGCTGATTTTGTTTTTTACATCTCCTCCCACCCCAACCCCCCTCTTTTGAAGAGTCTGGCTAGGGCTTTATTAATTTCATTAATTTTTCAAAGAACCAGCTCCTGGTTAAATTGATCTGTCCTATGTTTCTTTAGTTTCTCTTTCACTTATTTCTTACCTAATCTTTATTATTTCCTTACTTCTACTGATTTTTGGGTTTTCTTTGTTGTTCTTTTTGTACCTTCTTTAGGTGTAAGGTTAAGTTGTTTATTTATAGTTATTCTTCTTGAGGTAGGCTTGTATTGCTATAAATTTCCCTCTTAGAACTGCTTTTGCTGCATCCCAAAGTTTTGGGGCCCTTGTGTTTTCATTTTCTTTTGTTCCCATGTATTTTGTTATTTCTTGTTTGATTTCTTAGTAGATTCATTCATTGTTTAGTAGCATATTATTTAACCTCCATGTATTTGTGCTCTTTCTAGATTTTTTCCTAGTGGTTGATTTCTAGTTTCATAACACTGGGGTCAGAAAAGATGCATGAATGACAACAATCTTTCTGAATTTGTTGACACTTGTTTTGTAGACTAATATGTGATCTATTTTAGAGAATATTCTATGTGCACTTGAGAAGAATGTATATTCTACTCTTTTAGGATGGAATGTTCTGACTATTTTTGTTAAATCCATCTCTCCTAATGTGTCTTTGAAAGCCCTATTTCTTTTTTAAAAATTGTTATTTAAAATCTAGTTAGTTAACATACACTGCATGATTGGTTCCTGGAGTAGAACTTAGTGATCCATCACTTACATACAACACCTCGTGCTTATCCTAACAAATGCCCTACTTAATACCCATCACCCATCTAGTCCATTCCCTATCCACCTCCTTCTATTAACCCTCAGTTTGTTCTCTATTGTTAAGAGTCTCTTATCATTTGTTTCCCTCTCCTTTTTTTTTCCCTTTCCATGTGTTCATCTGTTTTGTTTCTTAAATTCCACAGATGAATGAAATCATATGGTATTTATCCTTCTGACTTTTTTTGCTTAACACTCTAGCTCCATTCACATTGTTACAAATGGCAAGGTTTCATTCTTTTTGATGGGCGAGTAATATTCCTGTGTATCTGTGTACCACTTCTTTATCCATTCATCAGTTGATGGACATTTGGGAAAGTCAGTTTCCTTGTTAATTTTCTGTTTGGATTATCTCTTCATCAATGTAAATGGGGTATTAAAGTCCCCTACTATTACTCTATTAGCATCAGTTATTTCCTTTGTGTTCATTATTAACTGCTTTAAATATTTCAGTGCTCCCATGTTGGGTATATAAAGATTTAAAACTGTTACATATTCTTGTTGGATTGTCCTCTTTATTAGTAGATGTTGTCCTTATTTGTCTCTTGTTACAGCTTTATTTTAAAGTCTATTTTGTCTAAGTATTGCTACTCTGCCTTTTTTTTTTTTTACATTTATTTAAATGGTCGATATTTCTCTATACCCTCACTTTTGATCTGCATGTGTCTTTAGGTGTGAAATGAGTCTTTTTGTAGTCAGCATCTACATGGGTCTTGTTTTTTTATCCATTCCATTACCCTATGACTTTTGAATGAAGACTTTAGTCCATTTGCATTGAAAGTAATTGATAAGAATGTATTTATTGTAATTTTGTTACTTGTTCTACAGTTTTTATACTTTTTCTCCATTCCTTTCTTCTCTTGTTCTCTTCTCTCATGATTAGTTGACTTTCTTTAGTGACATACCTTGATTCCTTTCTCTTAATATTTTGTGTATCTATTACTGGTTTTAGGTTTGTAGTTATCATTTGGCTTGTGTGTAACATTCTAGGTATATAGCAGTCTATATTAAGTCGATGGTCACTTTAGGTTTGAGCCCATTTTTTCTCTTCCTGTGTTTTGTGTCTGTGTGTGTGTGTGTATGATGCCATACTTACACCTTTATTTTGTGAGTCCCTTGACTGTAAAAACAGACATATGCTTCCTACTTTCCTTACTCTTGCTTATAGTCTTTCCTTTCCACTCTGAGTCCCCCTTAATATTTCTTATAAGACTGGTTTAGTGGTGATGAATTCCTTTAACTTTTGTTTGGGAAACTCTTTGTCTTTCCTTATATTTTGAATGATAGCCTTGCTAGATAGAAAATTCTTGGTTATGGATTTTTTTTTTTTATTTGACAGACAGAGATCACAAGCAGGCAGAGAGGCAGAGAGAGAGAGAGAGAGGAGGAAGCAGAGAGCCTGTTTCCCTGCTGAGCAGAGAGCCCGACGTGGGACTCGATCCCAGGACCCTGAGATCATGACCTGAGCCGAAGGCAGCGGCTTAACACACTGAGCCACCCAGACGCCCCCATTGGTTATGGATTTTTGTTGTTTTGTTTTGTTTTTCCTTTCAGCCTTTGAATATATCATGTCATTCTCTTCTGGGCTGCAAAGTTTTTGCTGAAAAATCAGCTGATTGTCTTATGGGGTTTCCCCCTGTATGTAACTGTTCTCTCTTGTTGCTTTAAAATTCTCTATTGCTATTAAAAATAAATAAATAAAAAATAAAATTCTCTATTGCTACATTTTGCCATCTTAATTACTCTATGTCTTGGTATGGACCTTCCTGGATTGATGTTGTTGGAGGCTCTCTGTACCTCCTGGATCTGGATTTCTGTGTCCTTCCCCAGGTCTGGGAAGTTTTCAACTATTAATTCTTCAAATAAAATTTCTGCCTCCTTTTCTTTCTCTTCTCCTTCTTGGATCTCTATGATGTACTTAATGGTATCACTGAGTTCCCTGAGCCTTTTCTCATCTTGCATATTTTTTCCCCTCTTACCTGCTCAGCTTGATTACTTCCCATTACTCTGTCCTCCAGGTCACTGAGTCATTCTTCTGCTTTGTCTAGTCTATTACTTAATACTTCTAGTGTATTTTTATTTCATTTATTGTGTTTTTCATCTGATTAGTTCTTTTTTAACTCATTGTTAGGGGTCTCACTGATGTCCTCTGCTCTTTTCTCAAGTCCAGTTGAGTGTCTTTATGATCATTACTTTAAATTTACCATGAAGCCTATTATTTATCTCCATTTCCCTTAGGGCTCTTGCTTTGCTTTTGTCTTGTTCTTTCATTTGGGTCACATTCCTCTGTCTCCTCATTTTGTCTAAATCTGAGTCTGTTTCTGTGTGTCTCAAAAAACAATGTCTCCTGCTCCTGAAAGTGATGGCCTTATGAAAAAGCATTCCTCTAGTGCCCTGCCAAGCAGTGTCTCCTATTCTCCAGAACCTGGTACTTCAGGAGTATCTCCTATGTGTGAATTGTATACCCTGCTCTTGTGGCTGAGCAACTTTTTCCTTTAGTCCAGTCATCTGTGGTGCGGTTCTCTTTTGTTTATTTAAGTAATCTTTAGAGCCAACATGGACCTTGAACTTGTGACCCTGAGATCAAGAGTCAGAAGCTCTACTGACTGAGCCATCCAGGCAACCAGGCAGTGGGTGTGTTTGCCTGTTGTGGGAAGTGTTTTGTCCCTGTGGTGTTAGTGGGCTAGTCTGGGGACATCTTGGGCTTGGGCTGAGCCAGACTTAGGCATTTTCTAGAGATGCAGTAACATGGAACTCTAGGGTACTTGCCTGTGTTGTTTCCTGAGAAGCTTTTGTTGGCTAATGGGGCCTGCATTCAAACCAGTCGTTCTACCTCCAGACCAGTGCTGGGGCCTCTGACTGGTGTGTGTGTTTATCTTTTTTTTTTTTTTTTTTAAAGTCTATGCAGTCTTTTTTTTTTTTTTTTTTAAAGATTTTATTTATTTATTTGACAGAGAGAGATCACAAGTAGACGGAGAGGCAGGCAGAAAGAGAGAGAGAGGGAAGCAGGCTTCTTGCTGAGCAGAGAGCCCGATGTGGGACTCGATCCCAGGACCCTGAGATCATGACCTGAGCCGAAGGCAGCGGCTTAACCCACTGAGCCACCCAGGCGCCCGTGTGTGTTTATCTTTCCCTGACTCTGGGGTGGGAATCACTTTGGAGTGGTGATGGCCACTGTAGGGTCTCTGGCACTGCCCTGTTTGGGCTCTGGCTTAGGGGGTACTGAAAGAGATGGACCTGCTGAAGCTCAGCACAGGGCAGAAGTGTTGGGGGTAGTGTGGCAGTAGTACTGCTATGAAGGTTAAGTAGTTAGTCCCACAGGTGGCCATGTGTTTACTTTGGGTGGTGAGGAAGGGAAATGGCTCTTGCCAGTTCCTTTGCTCCTGGAGAAGTTCCTCAAGGATTTCTGTCCAAATAAATCTCCTTCTCATATGCCCTAGGTGGGGGACTCCTTTTCCTCTCACACACCTGCGCTCCCAAAGCCAAGCTCACTGAATTATTTTTTTTTTTTTAATTCCAGGTTTTAAGTACTGCTGTTTTTAAGAACTCATGAAATTCAGCTCCCCTGGTCTCAAAGCCATGTTATGGGGATTCATCTTTGCCATGCAGGCTCCCCAGTGTGGAGCTCTATTTCTCTCTCTTCTCCGTGTGGCAGAGTCCCTCCCTCTTTTTGGAGATCCCCATGTGTTTGTTTAATTTCTGATATTTCTCTGCCCTTCCTACCCTCTTTGATGTGGTCTCTTCTCTACAGCTAGTTGTGGGATTTGTTCTGCTAGTGTTTGGGTTGTACAGTTTATCTGTGGGATAAGGTGAGGCTAGGTTTCTCCTACTCTGCCATGTTCCCCAGAAATTATACCAGTGTACTTTTAATATTCAAACTCATTCTTAAACAAATTTACTTTAATCTTAGCCAGTACTGACCATGTATAAAATTTAATTCCAGAAGTTCCTTTTCTATAAGCATTATAGTATAACTTTCTTTTTTACATTCAGATTTTGTCCTATATTTTCTCTAACAAGCCTCACTGTAGGACAAAAAAAAATTTTTTTTCTCTTCAACAAAAATGTATTTCCATTCCTTGTACTTTATTTTTATCAAAAACATACATCTTTTCTTGCATACAGAGTTGTTCCCATATTATTTTTAGCAGCTTTAACCTCACATATTAATTAGAATTTTTAATTCTTTGAAGCTTTAACTTCTAGGAAAATGAACAGTAGTAACTGTGCATTGTCTGTTTCAGCAGCATTTTTTGGACTGGCAAATTTATGAATATATTTCATAACTTTAAGAATCATGCTTCTTCATAGTATAATCTTTTTAATAAAGTACAAAACATGTTTAAATATGGACCCAAATTTATTTTTGGTTTCTCTGTAGTAAGAAAGCCAAAGGTAGATATACCTATGTTAAGTACTTAAGGTTTATTATTTATCTTATTTGGTAGTGACCTAGATATTCAATGAATTCAACCTAATTCAGCCTAATTCATCACTTAGCAAAATTTCAGCATTTTAGGTTACCAAAACAATTTGGGAAAGCTGTTTTAAAAATTCACCTAGGGGCACATGGGTGGCACAGTGGTGTAAGTGTGTGACTCTTGAATTTGGCCCAGGTCATGATCTCAGGATCATGGGATCAAGCCCCACACTGGGCCCTGCACTGGGCATGGCACATGCTTAAGAGTCTCTCACTCTCTACCTCTATACCTCTCTCCCTCCCCAACCCATGTGTGCTACACACTTGCACGCTCTTTCTCTCTCAAAAAAAAAAAATTACTTTAAAACTTATTATTTGTTATATCTGTTTGATTTACTTGTTCTTAATAATTATGCTTAGATTATCCAAAAAACCTTTGAGACATCAAAGTCAATCATCTTCCCATGCTAATATTTCTTTTAAACATTTTGTAATAGACATAATAGTAACTTTAAACCCAGACAAAATAAAGTTTTTAAGGCTGATAACTTTGAAGACATGTCTATCTTAATTAAACAACATTAAATTATTTTGAATATTGAATAATTTTTCAGAGCACATGAACTTGAAAAACATTTGGGTTAGTTTCTTAGAGTTTTAGAATGCTGATACTTATTAGTGCTTGCCTTTAAGTCAACTATAAACAACACTTGTATAAATTTTAATACCATCCAGAGGTAGAGAAAATATTACATTTATAACATATGTATGGGCATCCATTTGAACACATAGACCAAACACAAACCAAAATCTTATGCCCTTTGTTTTTACTATTTGTGGAGAGGGAATTATAGATCTGATTTCCAAATACCTCCTGCTCTTTTTTCTGATTAAAAAAAAGTCCAGGGGCACCTGGGTGGCTCAGTTGTTGGGCAGCTGCCTTTGGCTCAGGTTATGATCCCTGGGTCCTGGGATTGAGCCTCGAATCGGACTCCCTGCTCAGTGAGGAGTCTGCTTCTCCCTTTCTCTCTGCATATTTGTGATCTCTGTCTGTCAAATAAATAACTAAAATCTTTTTTTTTGTTTGTTTTTTTTAAAGATTTATTTAGTTATTTGACAGAGATCACAAGGAGGCAGAGAGGCAGGCAGAGAAAGAGGAGGAAGCAGGCTCCCTGCTGGGCAGAAAGCCCCATGCTGGGCTCGATCCCAGGACCCAGGGATCATGACCTGAGCCGAAGGCAGAGGCTTTAACCCACTGAGCCACCCAAGTGCCCCTAAATAAATAAAATCTTAAAAAAAAAAAAAAAAAAAGTCCTTATTTCAAAGAATGGCTCTTAGGTTCCAGAGAAGGTAGGGGTAGAAAATTTGCATTATAAAGGCATAAGGACCATTTATGAGCTTTTTTTTTTCCCAGGGGAACATTTTGGGACATAATGCCTTCTAATCAGAGGTGCTAGAGCCTGGGAATAAGAACATGTCTAGCAGTTTGTATTTTAAAAAGGTCTCTTAAAAAGATAAATAAATAAATAAATAAATAAAAATAAAAAGGTCTCTTCCTTTATCCCCTTTTTTCCTTCAGTCATGGGTGATTGTAGACTGTTTATATTTCAAAAACATGAAAGAATGTATAGCTTTACGCAATAGAAAAAAATGCAAGTTATTTTTTAAGAGATTTGCTATAATTGCTATTTAAAAATGTTCCCCTTAAGTACAAGATAATTTTGTTCTAATATCCTGATCTTTTTTGTAATATCTATAAGCATTTTGAGAAGAAAAGGGGAGGTTTTGAGATTAGTGAAGATACGTAGGCTTAGATTTGTTTTCAGAGTTACAATTCTAGTTTTGCTGAGATTTGCAAAACAAAGACATTTTTGGTAATTTTTTTCTAAAGAACTAGATTACATGTTGAATATTAAGGAATTGACGCACCATTTTTTTTTCCTTTGGTGTAAGTGTAACTTTATTTTCTTTACAGTGCTATACTAGTTTCAGGTGTACAGTGTAATGATTCAATAATTCCATACATCACCTAGGGCTCATCACTAGTGTACTCTTTTAATTCCCATCACCTATTTAACCCATCCCCCACCCCCTCCCCTCTGATAACCATCAATTTTTTTCTTTATAATTAAGAGTCTGTTTTTTGGTTCGTGTCTCTGTTGCTCTTTTTCTCTTTTGCTCCTTTGTTTCTTAAATTCTACATGGGAGTGAAATCATATGATAATTGTCTTTCTCTGACTTAGCCTACTACTCTCTGACTCCATCCATGTTGTTGCAAACAGCAAGATTTCATTCCTTTTTGTGGCTGAATAATATTCCATTATATGTCACTTCTTATTCATCTATCAGTGGATACTTGGGCTGCATTCATATCTTGACTATTGTAAATACTGTTGCTGTAAACATAGAGCTGCATACATTTCTTTGAATTGGTGTTTTTGTATTCTTTGGATAAATACCTAGTAGTTCAATTGCTGGATGGTAGGATAGTTCTACTTTGTTTTTTTAAGATTTTATTTATTTATTTGACAGAGAGAGATCACAAGTAAACAGAGAGGCAGGCAGAGAGAGAGAGAGGGAAGCAGGCTCCCTGCTGAGCAGAGAGCCTGATGCGGGACTTGATCCCAGAACCCTGAGATCATGACCTGAGCTGAAGGCAGCAGCTTAACCCACTGAGCCATCCAGGTGCCCCGATAGTTCTACTTTTAACTTTTTAGGAGCCTCTATACTGTTTTCCAGAGTGGCTTTAGCAATTCATATTACCACCAAGAGTGTGTAAGTGTTCCTTTTTCTCCATATCCTCAACAATACATGTTGTATCTTGAGGTTTGTTGTTGTTTTGGCTTGTTTTTTTTTTTTTTTCTTGGTTTTGCCATTCTGAAAAATGGGGTGAGGTGATATTTCATTGTAGTTTTGATTTGCATTTCTCTGATGGTAAGAGACATGACCATTTTTTCATGTGTCATCCATCTGTAGATCTCCTCTGGAGAAATGTCTGTTCATGTCTTCTTCCATTTTTTAATTAGATTTCTTGTTAGCAAGTGTTAAATTGTATAAGTTCTTCATATATTTTGGAAACCCTTTATTGAATATGTCATTTACAAATATCTTCTCCCACTCCATAGGTTGCCTTTTAATTTTATTGATTGTCTCCTTCACTGTACAGAAGCTTTTTATTTTGATGCAGTCCCAATAGTTGATTTTTGCATTTTTATTTCCCTCGCCTCAGGAGACCTCTCTAGAGAAAGTTGCTATAATCAATGTAAAAAAAGGTTACTGCCTGTATTCTTTTTTAGGATTTTTATAGTTCCAGGTCTCACATTTATGTCTTTAATCTATTTGAATTTATTTTTGTGTATGGTGTAATAATGAAGTCCAGTTTTTTTCTTTAGCATGTTGCTATCCAGTTTCCCCAACACCAAATACCATTTGTTGAAGAGACTGTCCTTTTTCCATTGGATAGTCTTCCCTGCTTTGTCAAAGATTAATTGACCATATTGTTGTAGGTTTGGCTGTATTTTCTATTCCATTCTATTGATCAATGTCTATTTTTGTGCCAGTACTGTACTAATTACCACAGCTTTGTAGTATAAGTCAAGTCTGGAACTGTGATGCCTCCAGCTTTGCTTTTTTTTTTTTATTTTTTATTTTTTTTTATTAACATGTATTATTAGCCCCAGGTCTGTGAATTGCCAGGTTTACACTCCAGCTTTGCTTCTCTTTTTCAAAATTACTTTGGCTCTTTGGGCTCTTTTGTGGTTTCATACAAATTTTAGAATTGTTTGTTTTAGTTCTGTGAAAAATGTTGTGGGTGTTTTGATGGGGATTGCATTAAATGTGTAGATTACTTTGGGTAGTACAGACCTTTTAACAATGTTTGTTCTTCCAATCCACAAGCACGGAATGTCTCCATTTCTTTGTGTCATCTTCAATTTCTCTCACCAGTGTTTATTATAGTTTTCAGAGTTAGGTTTGTTCCTAAGTATTTTATTCTTTTTGGTGCAGTTCTGAATGAGACGGTTTCCTTAATTTCTTTTTCTGCTGCATCATTATTACTGTATAGAAATGTGTACATTTCTATACAGTACATACAGAAATCTGTACATTGGTTTTGTATCCTGTACCTTGCTGAATTCATTTATTAGTTCTGGTAACTTTTTTGATGGTGTCTTCAGGGTTTTCTGTATATAGTATTATGTCATCTGCAAACAGTGAAAGTTCTATTTCTTCCTTAACTATTTGGATATCTTTTATTTCTTTTTGCTATCTGATCTCTGGGGCTAGGTCTTCCAGTATGTTGAATAAAAATGGTGAGAGTGCACATCTTTGTCTTTTTCCTGATCTTAGAAGAAAAGTTCTCAGTCTTTCCCCACTGAGTATGATGTTAGCTATGGGTTTTTCATATATGGCCTTTATTAGGTTATTATATGTTCCTTCAAAACTTACTTTGTTGAGGATTTTTATCGTGAATGGATGTTGTACCTTGTCAAATGCTTTTTCTGCCTCTATTGAAATGATCGTAGGAATCTCATCCTTTCTCTTATTGATGTGATGTTTCATGTTGATTGATTTGCAAATATTGAACCAACTTGCAACCCAGGAGTAAACCTACTTGATTGTAGTGAATGATTTTTTAAATACATAGTTGGATTTGGTTTGCTAGTATTTTGTTGAGGATTTTTGCATCATTTTGCATCTGTTTATCAGAGATAGCATCCTGTTCTCTTTTTTTGTGATGTAGTCATCTGGTTTTAGTATCCGGGTAATGCTGATCTCATACAATAAATTTGAAAGTTTTACTTTTTCTATTTTTTGGAATAGTTTGATAAGAACAGTTTTTAACTCTTCTTTCAATGTCTGGTAGAATTTGTCTGCAAAGCTGTCTGTTTCTGGAATTCTGTTAGAAGTTTTTTGATGACTGATGCAATTTCATTAGTGGCAATTGGTCCATTCAAATTCTGTATTTCTTCCTGCTTCAGTTTTGGTAGGTTATATGTTTCTAGGAATTTATCCATTTATTCTAGGTTGTCTAATTTGTTGGCATATAGCTTACTATAATACTCTTTTAAAATTGTTTGTATTTCTGTGGTGTTGGTTATTATTTCTCCTCTCTCACTTGTGATATTGAGTTCTTTCTCTTTTTTCTTGATAAGTCTGCCTAGAGGTTTATCAATATTAATTTTTTCAAAGAACCTTCTGGTTTCTTTGATCTATCCTATTGGTTTTTAAATTTCTATTTCATTTATTTCTGCTCTAATCTCTATTATTTCCTTCCTTTTACTACTTTTGGGTTTTTTTGTTGATGGCATCTTTTTCTAGATCCTTTAGGTGTAAGGTTAATTTGTTTCTTTGAAATTTGTCTTGCTTCTTGAGTTAGGCTTCTATTGCCTTAAACTTCCCTCTTCGAACAGCTTTTGCTGCATCCCAAAGATTTTGGACTATTGTATTCTCATTTTCATTTCTTTCCATGTAATTTTTTATTTGTTTCATTTCTTGGTAGAGTCATTCATTCTTCAGCATATTATTTAGCCTCCATGTTTTTGTGTTCTTTTCAGGTTTTTGATTGTTTGCTTGTTTGTTTGTTTTTTCCCTTGTGGTTAATTTCTAGTTTCATAGTATTGTCAGAAAAGGTGCATGTGGGTTGCCTGGGTGTTTCAGTTGGTTAAGCCTTTGCCTTCAGCTCAAGTCAGGATCTCGGGATTGGGGATGGACCCGAGTGTTGGGCTTCCTGCTCAGCAGGGAGCCTGCTTCTCCCTCTCCCTTTGTCACTCTCTTGAGTTTTCTCTCTCTTTCTCTCTGTCAAATAAATTAAAAATCTTTTAAAAAAAGATGCACACAATGACCTTGATCTTTTTGAATTTGTTGACTTGTTTTGCAGGCTAATATGTGATCTTTTATGGAGAATGTTCCATGTGCACTTGAGAAAAATGTGTATTCAGATGTTTCAGGATGGAATATTCTGAAAATATGTGTAAAATCCATCTGGTCCAGTGTGTCATTCAAAGCTATTGCTTCCTTGTTGATTTTCTGTATGGATGATCTGTCCATTGATGTAAGTAGGGTGTTAAAGTTCCCTACTATGGCTGTATTACCTTTGATTATTTTTAAATATTTTGGTGCTCCCATATTAGGTGCATAAATATTTATGATTATTATGTCTTCTTATTGGATTGTCCCCTTTATTAGTATAAATTATCCCTGTCTCTTGTTATAGTCTTTGTTGTTTAAAGTCTATTTTGCCTAACGTAATATTGCTACTCTGGCTTTCTTCTGACATTCATTTGCATGATAAATGTTTCTCCATCCCCTTTCAGTCTGCATGTGTCTTTAGTTGTAAAGTGAGTCTCTGTAGTCAGCATCTAGATGGGTTTTGTTTTTTTATCCATTCCATCAGTGCCTTTTGATTGGATTCAAAGTAATTATTGAGAAGTATATTTTTATTGCCATTTTGTTCTTGTTTTCTGGTTGTCTTTGTAGTTCTTCTCTGATCCTTTCTTCTCTTGCTCTCTTCTCTCATGGTTTCCTGGCTTTCTTTGGTGATATACTTGGATTCCTTTCTCTTTCTGTTTTGGACATGAATTACTGGTTTTAGATTTGTGGTTACCATTCAGTTTGTACATAACGTCTTCTGCACATAGCAGTCTATATTGATCATTTAAGTTTGAATCCATTCTTTATTCTTCTCCTTCCCACTTTTAGATATATGGTGTCCTATTTTACATCTATTTATTTTGTGAGTTCCTTGGCTGGTATTTTACAAAAACATTTTTTACTGCTTTTGTGTTTCCTACTTTCCTACTGTCATTTTTGGTCTTTCCTTTCCACCCAAAGAGTGCCCTTGAATATTTCTTGCAGGGCTGGTTTAGTGATCACAAATTCGTTTAAATTTTGTTGAGAAAACTCGTTATCTCACCTTCTATTCTGAATGATAGCCTTGCTGGATAGAAGGTTCTTGGCTATAGATTTTCCCCTTCCATTTGTTTGAACTTATCATGCCACTTCTCTGGCTTGGAAAGTTTCTCCTAAAAAAAATCCCTTGATAGGGAGCCTGGGTGGCTCAGTTGGTCAAGTGTCTGCCTTTGGCTCAGGTCATAATCTCAGGGTCCTAGAATCCAGTCCTGTGTCTAGCTCCCTGCTCAGTGGGGAGCCTGCTTTTCCCCTTTTCTTGCTCCTCTCCCCTGTTCATGCTCTTGTGCATGCTGTCTCTATCTCTGCTATGTTATTCCTTATTTCTGTATCTGCTACTCTTTCCTCAAGTCCATTGAGTATCTTTATGATCCTTACTTTAAATTTTCTATCAAGCATGTTACTTACATCTGTGTCATTTAGATCTCTGGCCATGGCCTTGTCCTATTCTTTCATTTGAGACAAATTCCTCTGTCTTCTCATTTTGTCTAATTCTATGTGCATACTCTGTGTGTTAGGAAAATCTGCTACTTCTGTTCTTGAGGGTAATGGCTTTATGAAGTAAAGGTCCTATAGTGCCTTGCAATGTAGTGTCCCCTGCTCCTTAGGGCTTGGCACTTCAGGGAGTGTCTCTGATGCATGCTGGCATGTCCTACTGCTATGCCTTGGTTGCTTTATTTTTTAGGCCAGTTGTCTGCAGTGGCTCTCTTTGCCTGTTGTAGGCAGTGTTTGGTTCCTGTGGTGTTAGTTGACCAGGATGGGGCCATCTTGGGCTTAAGTTTAGTTAGACTACTAATTTGCCAAAGATGCAGTAGCACCAAATTGCAAAGCACTTTGCCTGTGAGAAGTTTTCATTGGTGAACAGGCCCTGCATTCAGACTCCTGAGTGCAGGAGGGTAGGGCTTGTGCAAGCAATGTAGATGGTGAATGTTGGTGCCCAGGCTGGCTCCTGCAGGTGTCCTGTGTTTATGCTGTAGGGTGGCACCTGCCAGATCCTTTGCTCCTAGAGAAGTCCCTCTGGAAATTCTGCCCCTCTGGGACAGTCTCTAAGTTTAGTAAATAACTCCATCCCATATATGCCAAGGCATTTTCCAAACTGCTGCTTCTATGCTGTATGTCTCATGACTGTTTGTGGTACTGTGTCTTTAAGGGTGGGGACTCAGCTTCCTCTCACTTTCTGGGCTCCCCCAGAACAGAGCCCACTGATTTTTAAAATTCCAGGCTTAAGTCTCACTAGTTGTAAGACCTCAAGAAAGTTTTAAGACCTCAATGCCAAATATTATGGGGTCATCTTCTCCTTGCAGGCTCCTTGGTGTGAGGGTCTGTTTCTCTGCCTTCTTAGTGCCTATGAATACTTCCTTACTTCCAATGGTTTAGCTCCTATGTCTCCAACCTTCTCTATCTTTAGTTGCAGAGATTGTTCTGCCAGTCTTTGGGTCATTTTCTGGTTTATTTACACTGATGTGAGTGTTAACTAGTTGCAACTATGGGACAAGTTGAGCTTACTGTTCTCCTACTCTGCTATCTTGCTAGCCTTCTCTGGGTCTTGTCTTTGTATCCATTCAGTCACTCTGTCTTTTGATTGGAGCATTGAGCCCATTAACATTTTTTAAAAGATTTATTTTGAGAGAGAGAGAGAGAGAGAGAATGAGCAAGCAGGGGGAGAGGAAGAGGGAGAAGAAGACTTCCACCAAACAGGAAGCTCTATGTTTCACTAGATCATGACCTGAGCTGAACGTAGATGCATAACTGAGCCACCCAGGCACCCTGAGTCCATTAACATTTAAAGTTATTATTGATTAGTATGTACTATTTGCCACTTTACTTTCTGGTTGATTTTGTAGTTCTCTGTCACTTTCTTCTTCTCCTGCTCTCTTCCCCTGTGGTGTGATGGCTTTCTTTAGTATTATGCCTCGTTTTCTTTCTCTTCAGCTTTTCCATATGGTTGATTTTTGATTTGTGGTTACCATTAGGTTCATATATAACATAGGTATCACAATTTATATTAGTTGATTGTTAAGGTCAAACACATTGTAAAAGCACTAACTTTTTACTCCCCTTTCCATGTTTTATATATATGATGTCATATTTTACATCTTGTCATATGGGGTATCCTCTGACTAATTGTTGAAGATATAATTGACTTTACTATTTTTGTGTTTTAGCCTCCTATTGGGATTAGAGGGGATTGATCTATTTTTATTACATGTTTGCTTTTACATGTCAAACATTTTCCTTTTATAATTTTCTCCCTGTTACGGCCTTTTCTTTTCACTGAAAGAATTCCCTTTAACATTTCTTGTAAGGCTGACTTAGTGGTGATGAACATCTTTGATTTTTATTTGGGAAACTCTTTATTTCTCCTCAATTCTGAATATCCTTCCTCGGTGGTGTATTCTTGATTGAAGAGTTTTGATTTTTTCCCATTCAGCACTTTGAATAGGTCATGCAACTCTCTTCTGTCCTGCACAGTTTCTGCTGAAGATAGCCCATAGCCTTATAGGGGGAGTCCCTTGTATGTAACTGCTGCTTTTTTCTTCCTGCTTTTAAGATTTTTTATCATTAATTTTTGCCATTTTAATTATTATGTGTCTTGGTGTGGACTTCCTTGAATTCACCTTGTTTGGGACTATATAAATCCTGGAACTGGATGTCTATTTCTTTCCTCAGAGTAGGGAAATTTTCTTTCTTTTTTTTTTTTTTTTTTAAGATTTTATTTATTTATTTGGCAGAGAGCGATCACAAGTAGGCAGAGAGGCAGGCAGAGAGAGAGGAGGAAGCAGGCTCCCTGCCGAGCAGAGAGCCCGATGCGGGGCTCAATCCCAGGATCCTGAGATCATGACCTGAGCCGAAGGCAGAGGCTTAACCCACTGAGCCACCCAGGCGCCCCGAGTAGGGAAATTTTCAACTATTATTTCTTCACTTCAGCTTTCTGCCCCCTTGTTTCTCTTTTCTCATTCTGGGATCCCTATAATGAGAGTGTCACTATGCTTGATGGTGTGGCAGGTGTCCCTTAACCTGTTCTCATTTTTTCTTTTTGCTGTTCAGCTTGGTTTCATTACCCTGTCTTACAAATAACTGATCAATTCTGCATCTTCTAATCTGCTACTTATTCCCTCTAGTATATTTTTTCATTTCAGTTGTATTCTTCATCTCTGTATATCTATATTTTTATAAATACACACACACACACACACACACATATATATATATATGTATATATATATATATGATTTTTTTCCCCCTATCTCCTGTTGAAGTTCTCACTGAGTTTATCTACTCTTTCCTTAAGTCTGGTAAGTAGATTTATGGCCATTATTGTGAAATTTTTATCAGGCATATTGCTTATCTCCATTTCACTTAGCTCTTTCTTGTGATTTTTGTTTTGTTCTTTCATTTGGGACATATTCCTCTCTCTCTTCATTTCGCCTAACCCCCTGTGTTTGTTTCTGTGTATTAGGTAGATAACTGTCTCCTGGTCTTGAAAATAATGGTGTGGTATAGAAGAGGTCCTGTGGTGCTCTTTAGTGCAAACCCCCTTGGTCACTAAGACCAGGTGTCCCAAACACCACTCCTGAGTAGGTTGTATGCTCCCTCCTGTTGTGGCACAATTACTATGGGCATGCTGGTGGTTTGGACTGGCCCTCAGCCCAGCTGTCTGCAATGATCTTCACTTGCTCTGGGCATACTGGGCAAGGTTTGATGACTGCTCTGTTGAGAGGCCTAGCTGCAGTCTCCACAGACTTCCTGGTGGACAGGGTGTAATTCACCCTGGCTGTCCACATTTAGCTGCTGGAACAACTGTGGTACAGCAAAGGGCAGGGTTTTCTCTCAACGCAGCATTCTAGGAGGCTCAGCTACGGGAAACGCAGGCATACTGGTGTGGGGAGTTATTTCCCCTGCTCCTTGGGACAGGAGTCACTTTGGAATGGCACCATTCTGCCAGGGCTAGCTGCCAGGTCTGATGGGGCAGGAGCTGCTTTTGAGCTGTGCCTTTCCAGGTGGGCTTGTTGTGTGGGGAGGATCTGCAGAGAAACATCAGGCTAGGACATGGAGGTGCTAGCATATTAAATAGAGAGTGTTTGAACTGGTTCGTGAAAGAGTCCAGATATATATGCTGGATAGCTGATATCTGGAGGGCAAGAAAAGTGGTGCCTATCAGGTTCTGCCAATCCCTGCCCTCCAGCACACATCTTAAGATTTGTCAAATATCCTTCATGATGTATACCACAGGTGGTTTTCAATCTGTGGCTGCTATACTGTGTCTCAGGCCAAGTTTTTTTAGTGTGCTGGCCCTTTAAGGGTAGGGACTAAGTTTCCTATAATCCTTTAGGCTGTTGTAGATTTAAGCCCTGCTGATTTTCAAACCAGATCTTACAGGGATTCATCTTCCCAGTGTAGGTCCCCGGGAAGATATGGAGGTCTGATCCCCTGTGCCTCCATGCTTGTGATGTCCCTCCCATTCGAGATTAGTTGTGCTGGGGGGGGGGGGGGTTGACCATGTGCCCACCCCCCCACCCCTGTTGATGTGGCCTTTTCTTTTTTGACTAGTTGTGGCAGATCTATTCTGCCAGTTTTCAGGTCACCTCAAGAGCTAGTTGTAATGGGTATAGTTATTGCTTCATTATGTTTATCAAACTAGGTGAGCTCAGGATCCTTCTACTCTGCCATTTTTCTTGGATTTCCTTGTATATTTTTTTTTTAATTTTGTTTGTTTATTTGACAGACAGAGATCACAAGTAGGCAGAGAGGCAGACAGAGAGAGAGAGGAAGAAGCAGGCTCCCTGCTAAGCAGAGAGCCTGATGCGGGGCTCAATCCCAGGACCCTGCGATCATGACCTGAGCTGAAGGCAGAGGCTTTAACACACTGAGCCACCCAGGCACCCCTTCCTTGTATATCTTATTTACAAAGAATTTTGACTGATAGTGGTGACAGAAAACTAATCTTGGCTGAACATAATCTTGACTGAATATGTTGCTAAGACAGTCACCAAGCAAGGTCTCCTACTGTGGCAAGTTGCAGATATTATATATGCACTGGTCTCTGGAATATTGTGGTTTGGCCCTTTTTAAAAACTCATGGTTTCTCCAGTGAAGACTTGCATAAGACCCCTCTCCTTAAGGGTCCGCTGGCTCCATTTTAAAACCTCCCTTGCCATGAATTACCCAATTTCATTTCATCCTTTACATGTTGATAAGTTATAGTTTATCGAACCTCAACATGGAAAAAGTACAGGCTATTATAGGATTTGGGTGCTTTGGAGAACTTCTATTTTCCACTTAGAACAGTATCTTTTTATCCTTCTACTCTTGGGCAAAGAAAGGGCACAGGTGGGATGGGGGATCATAATAGCAAGTCAACTTTGAGAAGGCAAAAATACTTGAGAAACAGATTAAAGCTCTGAGTTAGATGTATCCGTGACTCAAAAAAATACAGGTACGTGGCTGTGGCAGAGACAACAGAAGGAGAGAGTACCCTTAGAACTTTAGTCCTCTTTAGAAGGGGGCAGAAGCCTGATCAATGCCTTAGAGCAATAGCTCCTTGCCATGTGCAGTCTTTCAGTAGAGCTGCTCAGAAAGGAACAGCCAGTCATGGTAAGATCTTCCCTTTGGATCAATGTGTGGGTTGAGAATGTTTCATCCACTCACCTCTCCTGTGGCTCAAACCCCATTTTGACTAAATGGCATGCAGAGGAACACCATGTTTGCCAGCTTACTGTCTTTAGAAATGCTGGTGTCAGTAGACCCTGTAAATGCCCACAATCCTATCCTGTGGTGGGCCTTTGTGGCCTGTACAAAGGGAGTGGGGGAAATTCCAACTCATGTCTCTTAAAGGTCTACAGATGAGTTCAGTTGGGGCAACTTGCCCCTATGGACTACATTACTCATCTTCCCAATACTGATACCATCTGGAGGAAACAGGGATGCAGTGGGCTGAATGCAGAACTGTTTGGCTAATGATCATTCATGAGCCCTATACATTAACCCTTGGCTTTGATAGTTGGGCTATTCTAAGTGATGAACTCTATGGCTTGGACAATGAAATATATACTAAGGGATGGATGTTCATGATTAAGCCTTTGTGGAGTCAGGATAGATGGAAAGACATTTGGGCTGGCCTGTAAAAGCCTAAGGCAGTCTTCAGTGCCTTCCATGTCCTGGTTCATAAGGCACTGACAATTCTTGGCAGTCAGGAAACTGATGCCCTAGCCCAAGTATGAGCCCTAGCAACTGACCCTTCAGTAGACAGAGCAGACTCGGTATAGAGAAAAAATATCCAATATGGGATGGCATATTGCCAAGGATGCCAGATTACCTTTGAAATACATGACTCGGTTTATGGACTAACACGATAAATGTGTTCTAAATGATCCTCAAGGCAACTACCAAAAGAATCTGAATCCATCCACCTGAGTTCCCAACTGGTGAGGGATCAGTAGATTGATTATATTGACTCTCTTTCCTCTGGGCGAGGGTTATAAATATGTCCTGGTTTGTGTGGACACTGTATCTGGCCTAACCCAAGATTTCCCCTGTTGCCATTACAAACCAGGCTGCCATTATTAGGGGACTAGAGAAACTGAGTACCATGTACAAATACTCTCATCAAATAGATGGTGATCAGGGTCACATTTCAAATGTCATGATATATAGAAGACTGAGTAGTCTTCCCTTACTATTGAGATTTTGCCTCAGCATTTTTTACCTTGTTTACCAGATGGACTGGAGGATAGAGGGAGGGGTCAGGAAAAGTAGATGGAAAATAAACCTAAGGAATGAGGAAGGACTTGAAGCCCCATTTGCTAATTTTATTTTATCACATAAAGAGAATATAGAATCTTTTTTTAAAAAAAACAGTGGTTAAAGGAATCACTTGTTTAGACACACTGTTTATTTCAATAAAATAAAGCTATTGCATCTTCCAATTTGCTGTATTAGGAGACCATATATCCAAGCCATGGCACATAGAATGTATAATTTTATTGAGTAAGATTTTGGGTAGTCTGTAACAAAATCCTAAATCAAACTAGTTTACAACAATAAGGAAAAATTGAATCTATTTGAGAGTCCAAAATCAGAGTGGACCCAAGACAAGGTATAATCAGTGTTTCAGGCCACTTTTCTCCACTCTTCTCTTGGCTCTACCTTTTCCTATATGCTCAGGATGACTTTTCTAATGGCAGCCCATGTGACTATAGGCAACAGAAAACTCAGCACATCCCACACTAGACAGGAAAAAACCTTTCCCCCTACCCATCCAGTAGAATTTCTTCCAAGAGTTTAAATGAGCCTTGTTAAGTCTTATAGCCACATTGGACCACAGGAATGCCATGTGTTGATTGGCTTAATGCCATGTGTTGATTGGCTTAAAACATGCCATGTGTTGATTGGCTTCTTGAGCCAAATATTAGCATGTAGGACGAGCCTACAAAGGCCAGCTTTGAATCTAGGCATTAATCAAGATTCAGCTCTGGAATTGGAAATTACTTCTCTGGATTCACTTGAACAATGTAGAGGAGGGATAGGTTTCTAAAACAAAGGAGGGCTCTCTTAGGAGGGAAAGAAAAATGAATCCTGGGTAACCAATCAGAGTGTTCATTGTTTGAATACAAGGGCTAGACTGAGCCTGGGAAATGGTGATGGTTAAAAAAAAAAAATACCTTAGATACTGTTAACTTGGTCTGTCAGAAACCCATTCCTATCTAACCTAGATTACTACAAAGGGAAAACACTCTTTTTTAAAAATAAGGCCTCTCTGGGGGCGCCTGGGTGGATCAGTGGTTAAAGCCTCTGCCTTCGGCTCAGGTCATGATCCCAGGGTCCTGGGATCGAGCCCCACATCGGGCTCTCTGCCCGGCAGGGAGCCTGCTTCCTCCTCTCTCTCCACCTGCCTCTCTACTTGTGACCTCTGTCAAATAAATAAATAAAATAAATAAGGCCTCTCTGAAATGCCATTGTAAGCTCATGCATCTTGGCCCAAACCCAATAATGAATCCATGGAATCAAAGGCCAATTTCAGATACTTTTTGCTTCTATAAATTGCATTCCCGATTAGCATATGAATCCGTTTCCATGGACATTATGATGTTGTATATTGTATGCTATCACTTCAGAACAGGATCTAGAAAACTAAGGGTCCTAGAATGGGAAAGGGACAATCTTCTTGGTAATGAGACCAGATGGAATTATAACTTAGGCATGGAAACTATAAAAAAACCCTACTGTAAAAATAAGAGGATTTTGTGTTTTAAAGGGACATTCTTAAATCTCAATGAAATGAGACTATACGTCGTGTATGTTTTATTGTTACTTTCAAAAGGTTTTCAGATAGCCTTATGACCTTAAAACTTAAAATAAGGCAGGGCACCTGGGTGGCTCAGTCGTTAAGTGTCTGCCTTTGGCTCAGGTCGTGATCCCAGAGTCCTGGGATTGAGCCCCATATCAGGTTTCCTGCTTGGCGGGAAGCCGCTTCTCCCTCGCCCACTCCTCCTGCTTGTGTCCTTCTCTTGCTCGCTCTTTCTGTTAAATAAATAAATAAAATCTTAAAAAAAAAAGGCAATTAAAAAACAGCTGAAGAGAAGGATGAAAGAATGAAGGAAAATGGTAGAGGAAGTAAGGGAAAGCACTATGGGAACAATAGTAGCCATTTCTCTTAACTTTCAGACTTCTCAAAATCTAAATTCTGGCAAAATTTCTTGGCTTCAAGCCTACTGAATTGCTCTCAGCAGTGTCCTTTCTACCGTACAGCCAATGTACTGAGTTTTTCATGGTAACATTCTCAGGATGTGAAATTAATTCACTATAATAAATGCAGTATTTATCTTTTTTTTGAGAATATTGGTCATAGTTGTGAAATTCTCCTAACTTTAATTCTTTTCCTTGGTATATTTTCATTAAGTTGTGTGTTTGATTCATAGTCATGGCTTCCCGCCAATATTGGGTGATTCTTGGTTGCATACCCATCTTAGTATGGATATTTCCTCATTAACATGCTGTTTACCACCCAACTTGCTTAAAGAAACGGCTCAGGATATTGTGTTTGGGAGATTCCTAACCCTGAGTGTAGGGGACAGTGGGACAAACTTCTAGGCAGGCTGTGTCAGTACCTAATGATCTGGGCACAGAGGGTCCTTTTCCTCTCGTTGTTTAACAAACGGAAGACTTTGCCCTGTGCCTCCAATTCAAGTATCCTTACTCTCTGCTTCTCTGCTCCGGCCTAGGAGAAATTATCTTTTGTTCTCTGACCCAAGGAGGGAGCGATTATATGCAGGAGTCAGCGATTATATGCAGGAGTCAAAATGCCTAGCTACTGTCAGTTGCTCCAGAAGCCCATGCAATGCAGGTTCAAAGTCTGCCTAATTTGGAGTACCCTTGCAGCCATTCTCTTATCAATACCTTCCATCATGTACTTAGAATAGTGAATCCATTGTTTTAGCTAGATTTTGTCTTTCATTTTCCAAGAATTTATCTTAATTGTTGGTTCACAGAATACACTATTTGTTATGTTCTTGTGAGATTATAAATTAACTCTTCTACCATTTTTGGAGTTTAAGACAAGAGGAGGGAGCTATTGCAGATATTCCACCATTTTCGAAGCAAAAGTCTTTATTCTCAAAATGTTTTCAGGGATATGAAAAATGCAGAATTAAGTAGTTGTGGAAATTTTTTTTTTCAGACTTAATCATTCCTATGAGAATCAGACCATTATCCCTTTTCTCTCCCCATTTCCACCATGACCATCTGTGATTGGCCAGGATAAGGCCGGAGGATATATAGGCCGGATGATCTACAGAAAACAGAGCTTGAAAGTGTGAACCATGCAGCTAGAATCTCTTTATGTGGTTAATAGATCTTTCATGTTGATGTGGTTCCCTCCTAGCCCAATGGTATAACATTGCCGCAGCTCATGGGTCTAGGCTCCTATGTCTTGGAGGTCTCATCATTGCTCCTTGTGGACTGTCAAGACCATAAGATTTGGAACTATGGAGACTCTAGAGAACCTTACAACAAGGCAATGAGATAGATGTTCTCTCTTTTCAGCATTTTAGGACACAGAGTCTCAGCAAGGTTAAGTTCTTTGAACTCATAGCACTAATTACAGAGGCGAATGCTGAACTTGCTGGTCCAAAGTCTGCTTTGCTAAGCCAAAAAGCCTTTCTTCAGTGCTGGACTTAGTAAAGCATATGTTATATTGGCTCCAGCCATTGTGATGTATGGCACAGTTACATCTGGTGATATATTACTGGATGTCACATCAGTTCTGAATTTTCTATTGTGCCTTGAGCATATGGTAAAAACGTAAAAGGCATTCATTTGAAAAGCTTAGATTATGATTGTCAGTCTGTCAGCTTCAAGGCCGGTAATAATATTCTGCCAAGATGTATAAATTAACCTTTGTTCCAGAGAAAAGGAGGAGATCATAAACTGGTCACAGAATGCCACACATTTTTATTGATAAACATATCAGGTAAAAGCAAGATTCAGGTCATGGACTATCTATTACGTCAGTTAAAGTTAGGGCTAATGCTCAGTGTAGGAAGCCTTTTCCCATCTTCTCAGTGGTTTCCTAGGAGTAGGTGTGTTCTCTGAGCATGTGTGTGTGTGCATTTGCCAATTTAGGTCTTGGTCTTATAGGTATATATGTTCCTTCAGTATTGAGACCAAGTTTTCTACTCTGCAATATCTCCCCTTAGTATATTTCCTCCTATCGATGGTTTTAACAATAATTGAATTCAATTCAATCTATGTGAATTATAACAAGTAAAAGATTTTATAACACCGATTTTTAAATATTCTTAAATACGATTCTAAATTTTTAACTACATTATAATAGAGAACAGTGTGAACTGAGTAACCTGAATGTTAAATCCCTCATTTTGAACATATTTTAAAAGATTTCTTTTATAGTTAAGATAATGAATCATCCATATTACCATCATTAATACTCTCATACAGGAACATGATGATACTTAGTGACTATTAGAAATCTACTCAATGTAGGAAAAGCATTTTGAAGGAAAAAAAAACACTGAGATTAAATAATTTATTACCATTGCTAAGATGAACACATAATACTTGATACTCAATTTTATGCAGAACTTTAAAAAAATAGTTTTAATACAGTATCAAAATTTACACAAGTATTTTGTCAAAAGACCAGTGTTCCTTGTATTAGCTATCTGCAGTGTCTACTGCAGGCACAAAAACTTGTTTTAAATGTCCTCAGAGCGTAGGAATACAACAATTTAAGGATGAAAGCTTTTCTACAAGAGAAGGTGTAAATATAGCAAGCAATTTTCTTTTACAGAGTAATAATATAACATTTCAAAAGAAAGATGAGCTTAACTGGTAACCCAATTACAATAATTAGATAATTCTATAGTAAATTAATTCATAAATATTTTCGGAAAACAGAGGGCTGTTTTTTCATCACAGTAACATTTTAAGAAGTGTAACGAAATTCCTTCACATTTCTTCACCAATAACAATTAATACACTGTAATGAGTCCATTTAAAAACAACAGCAACAATGAATATCTGCTATGAAGCCAATCTGAGTAATTTAGAAGAAATCTAAAAACTGGGAATTGTTGCATTCCTACTTTTATAATTGTAAACTACAATAAAAACTTAGCATTCTGTCACAGGCCTCTTGCACATTCATACAAGAAACTATCATTGCATCTGAAAAAACACAATACCTATCATAGCATTTCCAATACACACAGTCTAATATTATGTGTATTTATATATATACCAAAAATAAGAAACTAAGCAAAGCTAGCACACCTCGTTTTCAAACCTCAAGCAATCTGAACAAGAGCTTTTAGCCTCAATGAAGGACATGCGTCAGTTTCATAAAACTGTTAGCTGCTGTAGGCAAAGAAAGCTTTCTCATAAATGCGGTGCAATATTTTAAAGTTTACATAAAGTTTATTAAATATAACAGCAGATCTAGAAACTAAATTGTAGAAATTGACATCTCACAGCTGGAAACACTTAGAAAAATTATGTTTGCTTGTTCTTTAATTGGAATTAATATTAACATCAACGGATACACTGAATGAATATGGAAGTTGGTATATCCCCAAGATGTGTCTTCATGAATATAGCAAGATTAAAAGAAAAGCTATATTTATCCTGATCCCTTAAAATAAATGGTACTCTCTGATAATCACTCTACAAAGTCTTGCTACGCTTCTAGCTGGTAAAGAGAATTTATGTAGTATTTTTAGCACCTCAAAAGTCAAAACAAATATCCCAGAAACCTTATCTTACATCCAAATTCATTATGCATCAGGAATTCGTAATTGTTGACTATAATAGAAGAAACAGGTGCCTGCCTCTCAAACTTGGAAAGCTGGAAGACACCTCTTCCTCAACACAGTGTGGTCGAAAAGTCCCACCGTTCTGGGCAATGAGTCAACTCCACCAAACTGGATTCTTCCAATCATGCAGGTTTCTTAGTGACAATCTTAGATCTGAGGAGTCAAAAACATTTTAGTTCTAATGAAAATACTGGTACCCAAATGGTAATTTTCAAAGCTGTCTGAAATTGACTTGAGATGAGCTATTGTGGACATGGAAATGAGAGATGAAATACAGCATCAGTAATACTAAAGGTTTTATAGGGAAAATATGTGCAATGTACAATCACTCCAGGTTATTCAATGAGTCCAGGTTTGTGCAAACCCACTTTTTTCTTCTTTTATCTCTCTCTGGCAGTGGTGATCTCTTGTTTGAAAGACTGCCTTTCACATTGGTCCTTTGTACTGGTTTCCAGACAAATGTTGCCTAATCCCAGGACAGGAACCTGCAGCATCTCCAAGTTTCCTCCACACAACCTTAAGAAAGGTAAAATTAAGTAAGTAAGTAAGTAAAAATAAGGGTCATAATTGCCCCTCCACAAAGAGAGTTGTGGTTTTTAAATGGGGATCTATGAAGGGGCAAAGAGAAATGTGAAGACGAGACAAAATATCTCCATGAATGAGCTCAAACACAGTGAAATGTGATGGAAGTTTCTAAATCACAAGAGCTGTTCAGTAGAGGGAACTGCTATGCTTTGTTGGCAATGAGGGTCGAAATTAAAGAATGATGTGCCAACTTACTCTAGGTACATGGGTGGTCCTCAACTCCAGCTGTAGCTGTAGCTCCAACTGAAGCTTACACAGTAAGTCCCACTCTCAGATTGACTGCACTGGTAGAGGGGAGGCATGGTCATCGGTATTTTTAAAGCTCCTAATATAATTCTGGATAGCCATAACTAAGAACACATGAGCAAAATCACCCTGGTTTCTATATCCTACATCTTGAACCAGGGATACCAAAATGTTTACTCCACCAAGGAAAGGAAGTTTTTGTTCTTGAGCTATTTTAAGCCCCAGCTACTAGCCTTAGGCCACAAGTAAATTTCCCTGGTTGTTCCTACAGAGTGGGGGGTGGCCCCCTCGGTCATAAATCTTAGCTACCAAATAATACACTCTCTCAGATTATCAAAGCAGAGAGCATACAAATGCAGGAATAATACTAAGAATACATTCAAGAATCACCAAATAGATACAATATGTCAAAAACTGGGTCATTTTAGAAAGACGATAGCAAAAGGTGAGATTAAGAAACCAAAGTAAAACCCCTGAATACACTGATGATATACCAATATGCTAACTGGAAAATGTACTCCCTTCCTCCAATTAACAGTCATAACCCTCCTTAGGGTGATTGACTATAAAGATTATTTTCAGATTGATTCATTCCCCCAAATTTATATAGCTCTAACATGAACACAAAACCAGTTGGTTCATTATTGAAAGACGGTTTCTCTCTTTTTTTTTTTTTTGTTTTCGCATTTATTTTAAATAGAGCTGATACTTTAGGGAAACCCAATACAAGTCATTGTTACACATAAGAATACAGCATTCTGTCTACCTTCATTTCTAAGCCAATTTTAGCAGACACAACTATGTGGTAGAAATGACCTGTCCTATTTGAAGAGGAGTATATTGATGGTCCTTAAATAGTAGGAGATGAATGATCTAGCAATGGAGGGCTCCACCTGCCCACAAGAGTTAGGGAAAGTCTCATTTCTTAATAGACAGTGAAAAGGAGCCAACATTGAATCGGAGAGCCAAGGGATGCTATGGACTTGCCCTTTCTAGCCCTTCCATGGTACACACAAACACTGCTGACAGCAGTGCTTTAAATGTCTCGCTGTATCCTCTGCTGCTAAGCCAAAGACCTCCAGGAGCATTGACACAAAGCATTAGACGGTTACAACTCCAAAGTGCTAGTGCTCCCCAAGTATTCAACTGTAGGATGCCATAGGCCTTAACCCTGAAATTACCATGTGGTGGAAGGAGAGTCCGAGAAGGCAAAATTCTGAAATGAGCCAATGATACTAAGGAGGGCGCAGAGTAAGGACTTGTTAATTAAAAGCAAGACTAGGTGGGTGTCTGAATCAGACAGACACTTTTTCAGCTCTTCTCAGGGAATTTGCAAGAGTCAAACTTACCTAAAAAATGAATATATTGCACTGTAAGAAACCATTAAATCTATTTTTGTGATACAGTTTGGAAAGAGAATAAAAGTATCTCTTACTAATCAACATGATGCTAACAGTCACTTCTTTGTATAGATGTTGACAACTGATCTCCAGGAGGCACAGCAGAAACAGAGGCAAAACTTACTAACCTAAGTTCTAGCTGAGTCTTCGACCTGACCTCACATTATAAGAAAACTTTGTATTTCTGTGACATTATTATATAAAGCACATAGTTCCTTCACTAGGCTTAAGAACCTTAGCTAGGTTCTAAGAAATTACTTATCTGTTAAAATTGCTCACAATCTGTTTTTCTCTTTATTCTCCAGTATGCACTATGAGTGTTCGGGGGTCATATAATTTATAATGGTGACAAAAACATTTAAAATCAACACCTTGTTCTCTTAGCTTTTAAAGAGTTTCCAAATGTAAGAGTGCTAATCATCGGATTTGCGTTGGCTTGCATTTTTTCATCAAACTTTGGGAATCAAGGACAAAAGTAGACAGGAACTGCTAACGGCAAACAAGGAGGGCAAGCTTTTGGCTTCCTGAAAATATCTGCTACAGGGAAAACCACCCCTGTCATTGCATATGGTCTTCTGAAGCACTTTTGGAAATACAGGCCAACAAAAAGATAGACACAAACTAATCGAGACTCAGTCCGTTTCTTCTATGACTAGGAAATGAATTATCCAATGTCCGGAAGTCTTTTATCTAAAACAAAAAGGCAAGAAAAAAAAGAAATCCTGACACGTATTTTTTACAGAACTTCAGGAATTATGAAAAGTAGAGAGGGTCCCTTCTGGAAGATGCATTGCCTTTCATTCTTGGGGAAAGAAAGTGCAAGTCCCCAGATTTACCCTACTTGGGAAAGTGGTGATTGCTGGTACTCAGAGGACATCTGGGTATAGTCCTGACTTATTGTTCATTAGAGAACAATTCGAGAGAGCAGCTTTATTTTGGGATTTTAACTTCTTCAAACACAAAATGCAACTGTGGGGATCCTACCCAGAGCTCCTTCTCCAAACTGCCCAGGGTCTGGGGTGAAACCCACCCCCCGAATTACAAAGGATCCTGGTGTACTTCTCTTTGGAGAACCACCAGTGGAATGATCTCTGTGCTCCTTTCTGGTTCTAGAACTCCTAATGTTTGAACTTTCTTACTCCATAGTCAAGAGATGAAAAGCAACAGGATTTTTTTTTTTAAGTGTGTGGCTTAACTATTCGACTTGATCTGAAGGACATACTCAAATTGAAAACTGTAAGGACAGGCTGAAAAGCTACAGAAGGTGTAAAGGGTGGTGCATTGGGGAAATTATGACTTCTAGAACTAATGACCTTTTGAAAACAGATGAAAACAGATGCAAGAAAGAAAAACAGCTACAACACAAAGAAGCAGGAGAATAAAACTGTGGCCCCAGCACATATAAAATGCCCAGGGGACTTAAAACATTTATTGGATTCCAAGAATACCTCAAGGAAGTAGATACATGAGAATATCTGGTCCTAATAGCTTAAAGGTATTTCTAAGCAATTTTGATACCCTCATGGACAAAGAATGTGAGGACAAAAGTCCAATAGAGCCAGTTAAAATCAGTGCTTAATATAATCTGGTTGTTTTAGCTTTTTAACAAACTTTACCAATTATACTCTTGTGAATTCTTGGATTAAATGATATACCCATGCATATTACTCAAAATTTAGCCAGGGATTAATAGTAAAATCCAAATCCCATTATTGATATGCATCAAAATAGTATGTCAGTTTTTTTTTTTTTACTGTGTTCTACTCTGATTTCTATGTGTCTATCTCTTATGTTCATATATATTTCCTCTTAACCATTTTCTGAGCTTTTATCCAGCACTGAAAGGTAATGATACTACTTTATGCGACATGAAGTGCCCATATCACATGACTTTTAAACACTGACTTTTAGGTACCGCTTGAAAGTATAAAACAGAAACCCATTTCTCAAAACTAGCACCACAATGTTAGACAATAAACAATTTAAAAATGTTCATAGATCATTCTGGAATCCAGAATTGGCTGATTGTTGCTTACCTCAATATTTTATGGCTGTTAATAATACTGCAATAAAATATGCTAAAGATAAGAAGGGGAATTGGTTTTATTTTTATATAAAAAAAATAAAGGCATTTGGCCAGCATTTTGAAAAGTAGGTATCCATAAAGTGGTAACTAATCTATGATGGGGCTTTCAACACAGAATACACAATAAAGCACATTAAACTTACATTGCACATTTCTCTGACTATAGCTTTTTCTGTCTCACTAAGGTCATTTTCATACTCTTTACCCTGTTGACGATCTATAGTTTCCTGAACATCCAAGACCTGGATTTGTTGAAAAAGAAAAGCAAATTTCACATGGAAAAAAACTTGTTAGTTATGAATTAAACCATCAAGGAGCTCCACTTTGTAAAACCTTTGGTTTTCTCCGTGTCTGCGTATCAGAGTGGATTACTATATGGCAAATCTTTTAAAAGGGATCAATTCTACTTGATTTTCAAATGGCCATGAAAAGCAATTGTATCACTAATAGTCAATTGAATGTATCTAATTATTGGAGACATTAATGAATTTAGTTAATTGGGTCATTAAGATAATGTGACTATGTCCACCATTTGGAGAAATTCTTGCTCCACTGTAAAGGTGAGCAATATAATTAACGATCTGCCAAATAATCCAAATGATCTGTAGACATGGCCTATAGAAAAGAGGACTAAAGGAAATGATACTGACAGGTGAAACCGGTCAGAACCCAGGAGTATGTACATAAGAACTCGAGTGAACATGAACGCTACTGGCATCACAGTTCTTGCCTGGACATGTTCCCAGGGCCTAGAAAAGGCCTATGAAAATGGTTCTTTGATAATATCAAAGAGAAAAACTGACTCCTTTCAGTGAAAATACTTGAGCAACACTTTATATTTCATTAGAGCAAAGAAAGAAAGTGTTGGCATGAGATGCTTTTAAGCAATTTTAGAGGCCTCTGATTCCACTTCTTTTACGTTATCTCTAAATGGATTCTAAATATTTCTTCAAGTAGGTTTAAAAGTTTTCAGGCCATACTTTCTATAGGTCAAAAGGGGAGAAAACTTTGGTTTTGAGTGTAATTTTTCTCTATATCCTTTTATAAGCCAAAGCACTAATAAAGCAAAAAGACCCAAGAAAACAAAGCCCCCAAGGTAACGCTTTTCCTAAAAGCTCCAAGAATCCCCACTGAATTGTGACATTGCTAAACTCCTTGGTTCTGTTGTTATCATGGTCAGTGCTAATGGTCACACCTAAAGGCGTCACCTGAGAACTAGCACCAGTGAACAGTTGAGCCAAAATAAATGACTTACGCATGAAGCGGGACCTTCATGTCCAGTTCATAGATAGTTTGCATGGATATTTACTGGAGTTCAGTCCTGCAATAATCTAATTCACAAACTATTCCTTTGTTAACTCAAAATATCTAGCCATTATTATTCTGTAGGTACTACTACTTTCAGGGAGGATATCACGGTAGTAAAGGAAAGAGTCACCCTGCTACTCCAATTAGAATCTGTTCACATTCTTTATATAATCAGAGGAAATCCTGACTATGCTCAGTGAATATTCATAGAAAACTTAACTCCTGGAACAAGCTCATTTGCCTACAAATTCAATTTCTAATGCACCTCAGAGAAGTGTACTTCAACTCAGTTAATTTCTACTAAATGAAGTGAAGCTCCAATTAATAGCATGAATTTTAAAGCAAGATAAATGTGGTGTTATTACAAGTGGGCTAATTTCTCACACTGATTTATAACACTTTTCTCCCAAACCACAGCCATAGAGTTTGTTTGTTTTAGAGCCTAGAGATTTTGGTGGTCGGTGGCGGGGCGGGGGGGGGGGGTTGGTGGGGAATCTATCAGAAGATGAGAAACTGAGCCATTGTTTTAATTCTTTCACAACAGAGAAATTTTACATTATAAATCAGCTCTAGGATCTATGGGCTTTTGAAAACAAGACATATTGAGTGGCTACATTTCTTCTTTTAGGCTGTGATATCCCTAAGCTGCATTTCCCAGAGAGAGTATGTCCCATAGGCACATATTTCTGTTTCATGACACAGTTAACTCATGGAAGCAAATGTATTTTGTATTCAAGAGCCTCCCCTTAGCCAATAAAGATGCTTCAGTTGCTCAGTACTACCCATCTGCCGAGTGAGGACACTTAACATGTTCTGATTATAACATAATTATTTTTCTCTCAAGATAAAAATTTTATATGAAAGTTAGAGTACGAATTCAGAGAAAATTGAAGAGCTCCTCCTTGCCCTTCCCTTCCCTTTTAAGCCATAGGTACACAGGTGCAATGAAAAATTGAGGAAAGATTGCAGTGCTATCCCCTATGCTGATCTGACTCAAAAACTACACTTGCCACTTAATAAGGCAATGGGCAGAAGCAGTCTTCAATCCGAAAAGTAGAGCAGAGTATGTGCAGATGCTAATAGTACAGGACTAAAGACACTCATTTTTTCTAAGATGCTCTTCCGATAGCTAGCGTCTGGTTCATGCTCAAGTAACAGCCCGTTTATCAGGCTGCTCATGCTACACGACATCCAAATGCTGCCACCCAGAGCAAGAAGGTGGTCAGTTGATAAAACAGCCCCCACTGGCTGCACGGCTGTGCCCTCATTCTGCTGTGTCATCCCATGCAAATTCCTCTCTGTTCCTCACTTGGTGAGTTATTCCAACCAAGACGGAAGTGCCAAGTGCACGGCCCTGGCCAGCTGCATGGTTCTGCTACCTTCCCACATCTGCAATCAGTATATGCTTGGGAGGAGCAGCTCATTTCATGGAAGTTACAGCAAAATATAATGGGGGAGCTATATCACCTGCTGAAACCAAATCCAATACATATTCTGAATTTCTTATCTGGTTATTTGCTTTATGCATGCCCCAGAAAGTGTGGCCCACTCCAAAAGAGTGCATCTTAAGGCTGCTGATAAATCATTCCAAAACCAAAACCATTTTAGTAAAGCTGTGAAACTCCAAGGGCATGGACAGGACTGAAGCATGCTACCTACCTGATAGCTCCGAAAGGTTTGATCAAGGCTACGTGTTAGGAATTACAGATAATTTGAAGGACAGTGAGTCATACCTTGGAACTGATAATTTCAGGGAACTGTCCTAATTGTTAAGGTGATTTTTATTGCCTGTATCAGTTTCTTCTCTTAGATAATATATTATTAGTTTTACTTATGGTGCTTACCTATTAGAAAACTCACTATTGGTAAAGAAAATAAATAATACATTTCAGCTGGATCTTTTTGACAGATACTTGGAGGATCTGAAGTAAAAACCAAAAATAAAACTAGCGTTATAAGACCTTCTGTTTTCTAACACTCTATGGAACAGCATTAACTAGAGTTTGAAGACCTAATTTTCAGTTAATGGGGTGACAGAGGAGGTTTTTAGTTCAAGATTTTCTTTTAATCATGGCACCATGTACTTCACTTGCATCCAGAAAGAAAACTCAGGTATCCTTCCTTATTTTGGCCAACCCTTGAGACCCTCTTTTGAAATCATGCATGCTAAAGACACTGCCCATCAAATACCCAGAACAAGAGTTTACACACATGGATATACATGCACATCAGACTTCAACTTCAATGCAGAGTGATATGAATCACATTACTCAAAACAAAATGATAAAACTAGAGATTTTTCAACCGGAAGTACTCAAACTCATAGTTGAAAAAAAAAATTCAAAAATTAAAGTCTCTACAGTTAAAACAAGACTGTGAGGACTACCAGACCAGAGCAAACAAGCCACGACACAACTGAAATTCTGGATCAACGGTTGGACACAGTTGGTTACCTTAAGAGAATGTACCACGGGTTCAGGCTGCTGAGAAGGTGTGGTATGTCCACTGAAGCTAGCTGGAGAGTTGGGTGGACTGTTACTCCCATCAGCCCCAGATGACAACCTAAAAGAACCCTTAGTAGAAAACCAACAACTTTGTTATTAAAACAAAAGTCGTCTAATAACTGCATAGATGTCATTCAGTATTCAATTTCACTGCCAAATGAGAATCAGCTGCTTAGTTACGTTTTTTTCTAGCCTGCCCTAAGATGCTCTCAACCTGTTAATTGGAATACGCTTGCTGCTTGACCAGCAAGAACACTTAAGCAAGAGCCATCACTATGCATGTCCAGATGTCATTCCTGATTTGCCAAAGAGAACAATGCCCTCTCAGGAATGCCCATTAAGAACATTTCAAGAATGATTTTTAAAACTTAAAGATACTCAAGAGTAGGGAATTTGCGAGATACTCAGCAGCTGAGTTAAACATGCTCACTCAGCAAGACAAATGGTATATTCCATATGTCTCAGGAAATATGCACACATTTCATTCTTGCATTGGAGAAACGGTGTGTCTTATAAAACCCTTCTTGGAGGCAAAGACCTAAAGCGGAGCATTTTCCAAAGACATTTACCCAAACTCAGCATTTGCTTTAAGGTAGAATTATTTTTTTGTTTAAAAAAAATAATAAACTATGGCCACAAATTACATATTTGTATTTATGTGACTCTTTGACTTCATTGCTGAAAAATCAGCACTCGGGCAAGATTAACTTGGTCTATGAGAATCCTCGCCACCCATACAGGAACTGGGAAAAAGTAAAACTTCAATTATGTCCCCTCCTAGAAAAAGCAGCCAAATGGGAATTTCCTGAACCTATTCTTATGGAGATCATGATACTCAAAGGGCCTGAGAGAATTTAATTTCTGCCCAGCAAATCTACAGATTTTCTTCATGCCTAACAGATTAATAACTGCTCCATTTCCCTTGATCTTATGACTCTAATACCCTGAGAAGGAGCCACTGAGGGTAGCTTCATAAAGGGAAGACACAACTGTGCTTAGGGACATTTATTTTCCAGCACCTACAGAAGAGCTTCTGTGTTGTGCATTTTAGGGATGGGAAGGGAGGATCTGATAGCAGCAACAGGTACCAGTATGGGTTTTATGCAGACCATATTCTTTGTAGAGAAGTTGACAACTTCCATTGATTTTTCACAAAGATGGTCATTTCTGCAGTTTGGAGAATCTTCCCCCTTCCCTTGCCACTCTTTCTTCCTACGTCCTTGAAGGCTATCCTTGCCACATCACAAGCCAACTAGAGCCATGTTCTTTTCCTTGCTCAAAGAAATATGCAGTCAAATTGGGAGCTGCCCCCATCCTTACTAACCACCAGGGAGAGGAAGCCATGGAATAGGACATTTAGCAGACCTCTCCAGCTCTGTCCTCTACTGCTACTAATGATTATGTTAATAGCAGGTGATGACATAGGAAAGCCAATTATGATAGTCCCAACACCTTCTGGGGGGAGAATGTCTATGTTTCCCTGTATTTGTAATTCAGATCAGATCAGACATAATAGTGCCTGAAACAAATAATAGAAACCAGTTATCATTGATTTTAGACATTCCTTCAAATCTAATGCCCCCAAAAGATCAAAGGCCCCACACCCAAGCAAAAGCACGCTAGAATTGATATGCCTACATTTTTCCAGCTCTGGGAAGGGAACATTTGAAACAGAAGTGCTGGGCAGCAGAAGGTTGGACAGGAAGGGCTGGAAGGAGGGATAGCTAAAAATTACGGCCTGCCCGGTGAGATTAGCAACCAAAGGCCCACCTGCATTGCATTGGTGCATCCTAAATAAGAAGTTTGAAGCAGATAGGAAAAGAGAATAGTAGGGAACCAGAGCTCTTCAGAGAAGAGGTTCCTTCAGAACTCCTTCATTTTGGAAACATTTCATCTCTATACAGGAAAAGGGTGTCCAAAATTTGGTGGTGATGTTGGGGGGAATGGTGGGCCCCTTCACCACCTTAAAACTTCTAATAAGTTTCCTTCTATTATTGGTTTCAGTATGCTAGCATTGTTAAAACATAAGGAGAGTACTGTTCTTCCCTTAAACACTATTTTTTGAAATAATAACAATGGCTAAAGTCGGAACTGCCCAGTGGGGAAAACTCATTCAGGGATTAAAGTTCTCCTTCTGTGCCAAGGACTAGTTATCACTGGAAAGATCATTGTTCGTATTTTATGTGGTTTTTGGTAAAGTCACGAAGGTAAGCAAATGCCTGGTAAAGTTGTATACCAACAGGTGCTCCGTCCTTTTCTAGATTATAACACAATCAAGCACTTCATTCAATCAAATCCCATTTAATTACTCTAAAAGGCGATGTATCTTTGTGACTGATATTTGAAGAATTATCTAGGTTCAATCAATATCCCCTCTTAGTTGACTAATACATTTTCACATAACTGTTTTTAAAATATGCTGAGTGGAATGCTCGTGAAACAACTGATTTCAAACAGTCCCTTGGAATTTTTTACAATAACGTCAAGCCTGTTTGTTTAAATTGTGACTTGGCTGCCTCAAGGAGACAGGGAATTAAAAAAGAAGAAAATCTTAATAAAACTGGAAATGTGATTCCCAGCTTCCAGGTTGTTTTCCAACGACACGTGATCGCATAGTGCACGCACCACCTCTTGGGTCAGTGAGCACTTTTAAAAGGCGAGGAATAATTTTCTGGGCTGGTCTACAGACAATTCATTTACATGGCCAGGGATCTTTTAAACTTCTTTTCCTGAAAGGTGCATGGTACCTTTATTCTCCAGTTGCTTGAGGTTACTCAACTTTCAGCCCCAAGTTCAGGAAACAAAACAAAACAAAAAAAAGCAAAACAACAACACTGACGCTGATCGTTTAGGAGATGAAAGACTCGACTCCCAGCTTCCCTCCCCAGAATACACACACACGGCAACTTTCTTTCATGTGTACAGATTTGCTCTCTACCCCCCAGTGTCACTTTTCCTCTAGCAACAAAAGCCATCTGTATGCACAAGCAAATGCAGCAGCTGACCCATCTTCACTCACCGGGAGAGTGGGCAGGCATCGTCCTATTCCTCGGCACCCTTGCCACCACTGCAAGACCCGCCGGGCTCTGGGCCCCCAGCCTTTCTCCATATTTGAGCTGTTTCTAGTTGGAGGTTGCCTTCTATTCTGGGTGGCCTTATATTTGGAACAATATAGTACAATCACTCAGAAAAATACTCTTTCCCAAGTCTCAAGAAAGCAGATAGAACAAGAAGCTTAATGAAATGAACCACAATGACCACAATGGCAAGCTGTAACATGCACCTCGAATTAGGGAAAAAAAATAAAGTAAAACCAAGTCCTGTCTATTAGAGCTAATAATGATTTTTTTTAAAAGCTTTTGACTAATTCTTAAGTTATTGAAAAGAGATAGGTGATAATGCCAAACTTCCAGAAAAAACTGAAGCTACTTAGACAACTTTGTTTATTTGGTTTTACTTGTGAGAAACAGAGAATTAACCGTTAAGTCTTCTTCGTGTTTAAAATTATTCGAAATGCAGTTGGGAGCACTGCACTCTTTTGTTAAGAAACACAAGGTGGGTAGATATATTCACCAACATTTAGAAAAACGGACACTGTATCAAATTCTCAGCAACATTTGTGCACATTGAAGACTGTGTAATGAGCTAAGAGGTCATCGCTGCATTAAAATAACTTTTACATGGGCTGTATACATCATTATCAAAATATCTATTAATCAGTTAATCTCCAAATTTTTACACTTGTTAGAACTAGAGATACCAGATAAATAAAAATTTTCATTTTTTTCTATGGCTTAATAGTATAATTCTATTAAAACTATCAGAAGAAAACACTTTCCTCTCCCTGACAACTTACACTAAGACCCTTATCATGTGCCCATCTTAATAAGAATTTTTTTAAATATAGAAAATTCACCAAATAGTACTCCAATTCTGGTGTCTGAATGTTTAATTTTAGGAGGTTGAAAATGACAACATAATTCTTCAGTTCCCACTGATCTCTTTTTGTAGAAGTGTATGCTGTGTTGTGAATAGCACTGGCCTAATTTCCACTCTTCTCCAATGTTCGGAGGCTGAACAATGAAAAAAGAGTAATGATGACCACAGCTGGTACTCGCAAATCTCTCTTCTGAATCTATGGAATCAGTAGAACCGGTTACCTATTAAATAAGTCAGCCACACATATTCCTCACATGTAACAGAGCAAATTATATATTTAGACTATGATGATCATTTCATTGTTCGCAACACGGATTTGAACATGGCTCTTTAAGTGATCATCTCATGTCAGTATCTAATTTCTTCTCATCAAAAGAATTCTATACGATAATTTATGTGGTTTACAGCTTAAAATCCACCTCTCAACCATAGTTCTATTTCTGAGGTAATCATTAAAAAGTACAGTATTTTTTTTTTCTTACAAATGAGTCCTATCTTCCAGATTTGGTTCCCTTCATTACTTACACACCTTAAACATCTCTCAGATTTTACATTTCCAGATTCAATGACTGAGTAAGACATACAGGGATTCCTACTTCCCTTTTCTTTAATGTGTAGTGAGATTGAATCTCAATGCCTCTCCAATGTAACAAGCTCATTATCATAACCATAAAATCTAACATCTATAACTATTTAGAAGGCTGCTGGAAGGAGCAGCCCTTTAGCTACAGTATTTCCCCACTTTTGTAAAGTAGATACAACACGACATAATAGCTGTGCCTTTCAGCATCTTGTAAACGGTTCTTTTAAAACATTATATATAGATTGCATAGTATTATTAATCTCATAAGAGGGGGCAGTATATATAGGCCAGATTTTCATGGAAGAATAAACTACTTGATGGTATAGCCATTTTAATTTTAAAGGGAAAGATACTCTTCAAATGAGGTCTATTGACTTTCTACTCATGCTTTCAACTTTAAAAACAAAACAAAACTCCAGGTCATGCAAAAATGAATTCTGGACTGGCCATCGATTTGACCTTCAAGTACATTAAATGGTATATATGTACCAATGAAAGCTTAGCTCTCTCTTAGCTCTTCAATGGTCAATCATACTATTTTCTGAAGGCTACCTCATAAAAAAGCCTCACTAATTCTAAGGTAGAATTGTTTTTGGCAACTTCAGAGCTTGAAGCAGGGGAGCCTAGATCTGGCTATCAACCAGGAGAACAACCTCAAACCTTAAAAAAGTCCTTTCTATTTTTTGAGGAGTTCTGTTTTTGCTTGGTTTTGTTTTCTGCAGTTTTCCAAAATTCCAAACTTATAAAGAATGCCTGAATGACGCTACTATTCCCCTAGATGTATGTGTACTCGTCAGCCACTTTATATCCAGGTAAATCCAGTTGATTTAGGTATCAGGAGGACCACTCTAAATGCTAATAGCAAAGTAATGCTCTGCGTCAAGACTGAGTGGGAGGTAAATTACAGATTACTTACTGTGTGGTAAGTACTCATTATAGAGATCATGAAATCTAATGCTGTAAGCAAACACCCTAGATCAAGACACAAAAATATCCCTTATTATTACTGAAGAAGATAAAATGTATTGGTACTGTTATGTCTCTTATCACATGATATCTGGGAGATGTTTTTCTAAGAAAATTGGAACTTGAGATATTTTCTAGTATTGTCCTTACAATACAGACTTCTCCTCAGAATTAAGGGAACAAAAGAAGCTGCTCAGTTTTTAAAAGATCATCTAAACAATAAGAAAATATATTAATTATGGTCTTATTGGATAAAATTATTATAATTCATAACAGTAGTTTTAAGAGAACCAACAAGAGGAAGTAATTGTGATTAAGTTGTCTTCTTGCTATTTTATGGTTACATTTCTTTTATTGTTATTTTAGTTGGCATTCTGGAAGCTTCCATTCTTTGGCCTTCCAGAAGTACATATTAAAAGTCTTTAACACAAAAAAAATGTGTTTTTATATTTTATCATATAAAATATAGGCTTCCCACTTAGATATAAATCAGATGTAATACATTTGTAACAAACTTTGGAGTCCGGCCCTCTTATCTATTATAGGAAGCCAACTATGGAAAGCTAAAGATTGATCGGCTAAAGTGGTTTCCTGTTAGTTAAAGTGTTCAATTTTTAATAAGGTCTGAAGCTAGGTCAAACTATCATATGGTACATCAGAATGCATACTTAGTTGAGGATGGAGGATGAATTTTCTTTTCTTCTTATGGGACAAAGAATGATGCTTTGCTTCATTTCATCAGGAAAGTACTTTGTTCAGTTTGACCAGTCTTCATTCTGACATACTTTTTACGAAACTGCACTAGCACACAAACAGAAGCTTTAGAAGTTACCTTGACAGATCTTTTCCAAAAGATTCCTGTGAATGAGCATAGAAATGCTGAGACCCTCTGCTCTAATACATGACAGTTAGTTGACTGTATTCAAAGTGTATTTTTATTTTTCTTAAAGATTTTATTTATTTGATAGACAGAGATCACAAGTAGGCAGAGAGAGAGGGGACAGCAGGCTTCCCACTGAGCAGAGAGCTCGATATGAGGCTCGATCCCAGGACCCTGAGATCATGACCTAAGCAGAAGGCAGAGGCTTTAACGAACTGAGCCACTGAGGCGCCCAGAAAAGTATATTTTTAAAATTGAAATGAACTAATGTAAGGAATATTTTCAATACCAATTTAAAATAGTAAGCAGTTTCCTAGATTTATGGCTATTCATTTATTCACTTAAATATTTACTAAGGAGCTACCAAGGTAACGTCCCATGCTATGCCAGGTAGATATCTAATCCAGTAACTTTTTGTGTAAAACAAAAACAAAAACAAAAAAAACCAACACAGTAAGTTTAAGTCATTGACTTTAGAGGTCACACTGCCTGGGTTCAGAATATTGGCCAGACCCCAAGCCTCAGTTTCCCCATCCATAAAGTGTGGGTACTTATGATACAAGGGTGCCTCACTCGATGAGGCTACTTATATGAAAAGAGCTCTTAAAATGGCGTCTGGCTCACATCAAATGCTCTGCAGCAATTTGTTGTCCTTATGAATGTGTTTGCTTTGCTTATCAACACATTTTATAATTTATATGTCAACCTACTTTCATATGTTCATTATCCAGAGTAGTTCTCAACCTGAGGTGAGCTGGCCCTCCAATGGGGACATCTGGCAAAAATGCAGACATTTACTGGCTGTTAAAATTGGGCAATTTCTGTGGGGCATTTATGGGTTGAGGCCCAGGACACTTGTGAATGCCTGACAATGCCCAGGTCAGCCCCCATGACAAAGAATTATCCAGCCTCAAAGGTCAACAGTGCTCAAGTTGAGGAAGTCCGATTTAGAGAAGGAGAACTGCACTGGAAAACAGCAAAGCCACATTTCTGGCAACAGCTTCGTAGATTCTGCAGATGAGGGTAAGTGTCCCCCCGATTTGGTGATTGGGATGATTTTAAAGGAAACTCTCTCAGCTTCAGCCCTCAAGTGGTCTAAGTATATAGACATCTACCTTCCCACCCCAAAAAATAGGAAATTACTCTTTCTAACAGAAGGGAAAGAATTAAAAACACCCCAGACATCCTACTGTTAACAATGCTAGCAGAAACACAATACAAATGGGCAGTACAGGGCAGAGGTCCAAAGAACGAAGAGCTCTCTGATAGGAGACGGAGAGCATGCTGCAAGCACCTTAAGAATCGAGACACCGGGGCACCTGGGTGGCTCAGTGGGTTAAGCCTCTGCCTTCAGCTCAGGTCATGATCTCAGGGTCCTGGGATCAGGCCCCGCATTGGGCTCTCTGCTCGGCAGGGAGCCTGCCTCCCCCTGCTCTCTCTCTGCCTGCTTCTCTGCCTACTTGTCATTTCTATCAAATAAATAAATAAAATTAAAAAAAAAAAAAGAATCGAGACACCAATCCCACAGAGAATTAAATTGGCAGAAGGCGCTTTTCTGGAAATGATGAAAAGAAATAAAGCTTCCTTAGCAATATGGCAGGTGGAGATCAAAATCATTATGTGACGCCAAACATTAAGTGATGAAAATAAAGTAATATGAAAAGAGATATTATTCTCAACTTCACTAAGTGCAGGCCAATCTGTAAGAATCCAGGTGTTCCCATCCAGGGAAACCAGAAGATAATATTTATTCACTCATTTTCATTTCTTATGCCAAATAATGGCTAAGATTGAGGTCTGTAGAGTCACAGAAGAGAGAGTAAAGAGGTTTAACTCAAAGAACCTAAGATTTTAGACATTTGCCCTGTTTAGGGAAACAGAAGTCATTCAGAAGGATGTGAGGGGCAGAGTAGCAAATACTGAGGCTGACATGTAAGGCAGGAGTCCGATTGTGAAGAACCTTCTACAACACGTGGAGGATTCTGTGCTAAGGCATGAGCTGTGATAAGACCCAGTTTGCCCATCAAATAATACTGTGTTCTTGGGAGAACAAAGTAATTTTGAGATACCTGAGACTCCAGGTGAAAATTGCAGATATAGAAATACAGTTTCAAAAATAACATAAACTAAATGAAAGTAATTACAGAGATTAACATGATGCCTTTTTACAAGAATTAGAGAAGGCAAATTCCAGAAGAAAAGAATCCGTATCTAGAAAGGGCTAGGACAGCAAACACCATGTATCTCTGTAGCCAGAATGACAGCAGACAAAGAATAACAATGAAGGCCCGATTTAAAAAAAAAAAAAAAATAGCTGTTAAACAATAGGTAGGAAATGTGAACAATTACATTTATGTACATTCTGCTTCTAGGTAATGAGTTTATGTGCTTAGTTCTTGTCTTTTGTTAACCATACAATCCTCAGCGAGAAACACTCAAATTTCTAGGGAAAAAAATGATACATTTAAATGATTCTCCAATCAGGTTGACATCAATTAAATAGTGAAGATTGATGGCATTTTTGTTGAGAAAAGCATATCTGGAGACTTTTAGGGTTATAAGAATGGGGGTTGAGGAGGCAGGAGTAGGACCCAGAGTCAGGACCTGCAGCTGAATGGCCAGTGTAGATGCCCAAAGCAAAAAAGGAACTCGGGTTAACTGCATTTGGCTTGATGAACAGAGTTGACTGATGCTGGTGTTAAATCCCTCAGCACTCCCCAGAGCCCAGTGGTAGACGTGCTCAGAGCTAGAGCCCCAGGGACTAAATGACTATTTAAGAGAAATACTTATTGAGTTGACTAAGAACTGTTACTCTGTCAGGTGGCGTTGGCTTACCCTGGCTTCACCAAAAGGAAGAGCCTTCTTTCTCCTCTTTTGCTACAGGTTCCCACACAAAATGGGAAGGTCAAGATAAGAGAGTGGTAGCACCAGCTTCATCCCAGGGCAGCCACTAGAATTAGTACTTCTACCCCCAACCAGCACAGAATGCAGTTCCATCCGTGCCATTTCTTGGAAGCTCCATCTTGGGAGGATTCGCAGTGGCTTTATGTGTGAAGGCTTACAGGAACAGAAGTAGCCGAAATGAATGCCGTGTAGCCTCTGCACATGAGGTGGAAATGAAATCTCTAGCCAGGAGTGATGAACACCCTCCTCTGCCCCCCCCCTAGTGAGAACATCATCGGGGCACAAAAGGAAGCATCTTGAAAGCATGAGCTCTCTTTTCACAACCACTCTTACCAGGAAGGAAGGAAGAGACAAATAGGCTTATGTGTGTCCTACCTCATAACGTAAATAACTTATGATGAAAAGAGTTTTGGATTCAAACTATAAATGCTCACTAGAGTCAATAATATTCAGAAAGGTGAGTCAATGACCCATCAGAGAGTTTTAAAATAAAGGGTAAAACCACTTTGCAGAATGAGTACACAAATCATCTGTAATTCTGGGAGATTAAAGAAGTTGAATGAGCCTCTTCTTCCAATCTGGACTGTACTTTCTCCTTCCCTCTCTTTAAATTTTAGAGTGTCCCAGGGCATAGTCCACAAACCTCCCCCACCCAACATTCATTCAAAATAAGTTATAATTCAGTCCCATATCAATATATTCTTGCAAATTTGTATCTCTGGCCCTAACCTCTCCCTGACTTTCTCTTCTATGTCTGACTCTGCAGGTGACATCTCATAGATGTCTGCCTCAGATATACCATATCCAACACAGAACTTGACTCCCCTGTACTTCCTAACCCATCCCCCCAAACAACACCACCAATCATACAAAATTACTTACATGAAAACCCAAGGAGTCATTCCTGATTCTTCCCAGGGCTGTCACACTGACCAACCCTGGGCTGTTACTTGCTGTCCAGCCTATGTTAACGGTTCCTCCTGGGGTTGTCAGTCCTCAAACTATGAAGCCACATGCAACCTCTTTCCCTTATAGGCCAGATCCAGTCTATCATGGAGCACTCTCAACTCTACTTCGATAAATCCTCTGAATCCAACACTTCCTCACCATCTCCATGCTACCACTCCATGCTACAAGCTACCACCTCCCTCTCAGGCTACCGATCTAGCTCCCTAATGCATGTCCCCATGTCCTCCCCAACCTGCCTTTAACTTCTTCAGTCTGCATTCCTAGTGACTTTCTGGTAATGTAACTAGATGTATCACACCCATGCTCCATTCCTCCAGTGGCTCTCTAGGAACTAAGACCAAAACCCAAACACTTGAGTTTGGTCAACAAAATCCACAGGGTCTCTTACCTGCCTGTCTCTGACCTTCCCACCTCACCTCCTGTTATTCTCTGTCTCACACACTCTGTTCCAGCCACACTAACTTTCTTGTGCTTGTTTCCTCACACATGCCTAGTTCACTGCCACTGAAAGCCTTTGCCCTTGCTGATCTCACTTCCTGTGACACTCTCCCTTACTCCTTCCGACCCCTCCTGATGTCACTTCCTCAGAGAGGCTTCTTCTAACTCCATGCAAAATACCCTCTCACTCCAATCACTTACCAGTTCTGTACCCTGCTTTTGTTTCCTTCAAAGTCATTATTACTTCCACATATTACATATTTGGCATTTTAAAGAGAATAGTCCACTAAAATGTAAGCTGCATGAATTGAGGGCTGTATCCCCATTGTCTAAAGCATTATCTGTATACAAGAGGTGTTCACAAAATATCCGGGGGAGGGGGGTCAACTATCGAAAGAACAGCCAACATAAGCCATCAGTTCTCCATGATCTACAGAAATCCCATTCCCTTTTAGTTAGGGGTTATTTTGGTTATACTAAGGAAAGCAGGGGAAGCCCACTAATCACCCATCTTTGAATGGATATCTCTGCACTAATCTAACAATAAGCGTCAACATTTCTCATTCCAAATAGCAAGGTCACTGCTTTTGCCTAGCCTCCATGAGATTCTGGGGGTAAAAGACCGCATCAATAGCGGATACAGAAAGCAGTTTCCCTTCATCCCTCCATACAATCTCTGACCACAGCTAATGCCACAAACTAAGACTGCCTGGTTAGAAGTTTTCATTTCTCCTGGAGTCTCCAGGGCCAAAATTTGTAGAACACTACCCAAGGAAAGGACCTGGCTGACCCTTAAAATGCACGGCTAAAATTTCCTGGAAAGTTTTGAAAAGTAACATCACAAAGCTTTAGGAAAGGCAAGTTCTAAAAAGAAATTTTTTGAAAGTTAGAATTTTTACAGTAGTCTCATCCTGGAAAACAATCTGGTTAACCAGCAGTAAGTTTTCCTAAGCTAGCCAAAGTGGTTTAAAAAAAAAAAAGTATTTTGCTAGCTCCGGAGGGAAATGACCCGGAGACTAATGAGCGCCATACGCTACTCACGGCCTGACCCTCAGCAAGTCACTTGTTCTCAATGGAGAGGCTAATATGGAGAGTCCTATCAATTAGCTTCATGTGGCGCCTGGGAAGGGTGACTAATAGGCCTGATTGCAAGGCACTCTGAAAACATTAAGTGCTACAGAAGTTCCCTAATTTCCAGATGGCCATCAGTTGCCATGAAAGCAATGCGAATGCATCTGGCTCTTTTTAAGCTCTTTTTCCACCCTTTGGCTCTTCTGATGTCAATCGGTCCCCGTGACAAAGACAAAAAGATGAATGAGGATTCTTCTCGCCCTCCTATAGGTCTTCTCCTGATCCACAGGAAACACGATGGAGATGCAAGCTAGCCTTTGCTCTCCTTTGTTCCTTCCAAAGTACCTTGCAGATCCCCATGAAGAGAGACTGCATGAATGGCCAGAGGAAGGCTTTTCCTTTTTGTCCTTTTCAAGCGTAACACAGATCATCATTAAAAACCACAGATTTGACAAAGATCATGGGAGAAGAGAATATGAATGACCTGAAAAATACAGAAGTCACTTTATTCTTACTAGTGATCTCCTGATTTCTCATTCTACCATGTGATGTCCTCACTTAAAGAAAAAAGGGAGATTAATTGGTTTCTGACCTCCTTCCATGCCAGAAATGGCTTTCCTCATTCACAGATGGACATGGATTTAGAATTTCACTTGTCTGTGAAGGAGTATACAGCATTTCATGTTCTTTCCAAGCTACCTGTCATGTGGTATCTAGTTTAAAGACAAGCTTGCCAATGTTATCTTTTCAGCAATTGCTCTAAGATGTGTAAGGACACAAAAACAATATAATCAATCACTCATTAAAGTACAGCTTCAATCATCAGACATATGTGTTTCAGAAAAGTACATACTTCCTATCTGTTAGTACCACAACAACTGTCCTGTAGGGGAGGACTTGCCTTTTCAGTTCAAATGCAAGCATCTTGATCTCCAACAAATTTTCCTCCCAAAGCTAAGTGGCTTGTTGGAAAGAATAGCTTGGCCTCTTCCCAACTATTCTTCTGATTCACTCACAGCGCATTTCAAATCCCACATGTTGATAACTGAGGGCAGGTTTGGGGATGACAGGAGAAAGAAACTTAAGCCAATGAAAATAGAAATAGTACTTATTGGGAAAAGTTTTTGTATATAATAAGTTATTTATGCACAAATGAAAATTTGCATACCAATATGAGGGACCAATTTTAAAAATGATATTAAGAGATACCCCAAGAAACTGACAAACAATTTCAGGGTAGAGTAGGAGGTCAGCAAACTACTCTTGGAGATAAATCCAGACCCTTTCATCTGTTTTATAAGTAGTTTTGTTAGAACACACCCACACCTGTTCATTTAGATATTCTGTTTTCAGCTTTTCTGGTGCCACAATGGCAGACCGGAGTAGTTGAAAAACACCATATGGCTCACAACTTTGAAAATATTTACTATCTAGCCCTTTATTGAAAAGGTGCCAAGTCCTGGTTGAGGTGATAAGAACATTATGACAGGACTGGAATAGTCTGGGAATTTTTTGGAGAAGGAGGCAAGTGGCTTACAAAGAAACTGTAACTGAACCAGAAGGGATAAGTGTTAAGTAGAAAAATATTCTTTCTTGACTAATCAGGTTATCTAGGGGCTAGAAATGTCCTTAAGATTAATAAAAGAAGGAAATCTTCCCACGCTGAGAGAATCATTACCAGAGCAATGAAGTCTCTCACTGACTAGTAAAACAGACGGACTAACGACTCAGCTGGGTTTCTTGGCAAATTCCCAATTCAGACCCTAAGGACGCTACACCAGAGGTTTGCTCTGGATGGTGATGGTGGAGATTGTGGTGGTGGCTGGTGGTATTTTCACCACTATCTTGCTTCAAAAGACACACATTTGCCTTGCAACAGGTTTCAGCAAAATGGGGAGAATGCTAGACTAGTGATAATAGATAATCTGGGCACAAACCTTGCCTTAGCCCATGAGTGAACACTCTCTCACCTGCAAAACAGAGATTATCATAGGAGCCAGGGTCAGGATGGGTCAGCATCAAGATGGCTTCCAATAGGCAGGACCTCTGCTGATACTCAGAATGTGGTTCTAGGGCTTGGAACAACAACAAAACTCTAAGCTGGAATGGGCCACTCAACCAGCCCCATCTTGTGCACTGTCTGCACCCTGAGGCTGACTCAACTATGAGGGTTACAGATTGTTGTACAGCAGCCATTTTGCTGTGGCCCAAATGGTGTGTCTCACAGGGAGAAAGGTCCATTTCAGGCTGCAGCCCCATCATTTAAGAGTGTAAAAATAAAAGAATTGGGCACTATCCCTTTCATGACCTACAACATCTCTTCATGGGCCCTAAACACTTAAGATTCTGAATACTGAAGACCAACAGGATTGTTGCCTTCAAACAGAATGAACATAAAAAATATCTAAAATTAAAAGCATAATTTAATAAGGTGATAAAGTATTAAAAATCAATGTGATAGTGACATTGGACATTTTCTAGGCTTAAAGACCACAGTCTTATTGATTTGTAAGTAACTGTAGCATCATTCACAGCCCTGAGAAACCACCCAGAATTGAGAGCTGTCTTATGATGCTCTCACGACTGGTTCTGAGGGACTCTGTCAATATCAAGATCATGAGCAGGATATTTGTTTTAAGTGAAAAACATTGGAGAGGCAACTGCCCTTACCTGCCCTCATGTCCTTCTTAATTTCATTCTCCAGTGTCAAAGCTCAGTGCAACTGGTTTCCTAACCAAGAGAGTCCTCTTCAATTAAATGAATGCCTGTGAGGCCACATGAGCCACCCTCTTCACAAGTGAGCATTTAGAGGGTCTAGTCTTAAATCGACCTCTCCAAAGTCCTTTTCAACTGGCAAAGAACCTGAGCTGTCATCACCAACTAGAGTATCATTTGCTGAACTTACTGACAAAAGTGCATGAGTTTTGGTGGTTAAGGACTCGTGCATTAAAATACGAGTGGGATAGCAACAAAGAATGGAAAGTGAATGGGGCTGGTTCCAAACAAAACAACAAATTTCAAAATGCAAAGCTGCTGCAGTTCCCTCTTGTCTAAAACTCTATGTCAAAAAGATGTCAGCCAAATTCCAACTGTAGCTTCTGTTAATTTTTGGCTTTCAATACATGCTTGCCACCCAAAAGGATAAAGACCTATCATTCCCACACAATTCATTTGTGACTAAGTTTGCTGGAATGGTCAATTTTTTTTTTAAGATTTTATTTATTTGACAGACAAAGATCACAGTTGGCAGAGAGGCAGGCAGAGAGAGAGAGAGAAGAAGGGAAGCAGGCTCCCTGCTGAGCAGAGAGCTGGATGTGGGGCTCAATCCCAGGACCCTGGGATCATGACCTGAGCCGAAGGCAAAGGCTTTAACCCACTGAGCCACCCAGGCACCCCATGTCATTTATTTCTGAGTGTGTATTTTATGTTTTTCTTGTATGAGATTTCTGGACTTATGGATATGAAATCTTCTTGCCATATGAAAATATTTCAATAAAGAAATTACCTTTTCGACACTAAGATACATCTGCCTTGGGTGTCAAAAACAGCTGAAATATCTTGACTATTAAAAAGCCTCCCTTTCTTAGAGCCAGCTTTTATGTAAGTCCAGGATGGCTCCCATCTGCTCTTGGGTTTATTAGTTACTTGTTATCTGTGGAACATCAGAACTTCTGCATCGCATGTTGTTCTGATGCAAATAAGAGGCATTTTAAGTTTAAAAAAAAAAGCAGTACCAAATTTGTTATACTACATTTGAGTCAGATTTACATTTCTTTTTGATCCTTACATTTCTACATGCAATCTTTCCCCTAATAAACTGCTAAGAGCAGCAGCTTGATTAATAAAACTAGCAAAATAAGTCCAAGGGTATTAAGCAAGGTGGTTAGCTATCTCCTTGTGTGCTCAATATTTTTTTCTTTTTAAAAAATATTAGGGGCGCCTGGGTGGCTCAGTGGTTAAGCCTCTGCCTTTGGCTCAGGTCATGATCTCAGGGTCCTGGGATCAAGCCCCATAAGGGGCTCTCTGCTCAGCGGGGAGCCTGCTTCCCACCCCCTGCCCCTCCCTCTCTCTGCCTGCCTCTCTGCCTACTTGTGGTCTCTCTTTGTGTCAAATAAATAAATAAAATCTTTATAAAAATATTAATTCAAAAGCTGCTTCTACTCCATTAATGTAGATTATGAAAGTTAGAAAGTTCTCCAAGAAGATAAAAATTCTGAAAGAGTGCTTGATTTTTTGTGTCCTTGGACTAGGGCACTCCTGAAATCACAAATACCTCCTCTGAGTCAGCTTTTGGGGGGTACTGATAAACTTGAGGATAAGAAGTTCTCCCAAAGGAAAGAATGAAACCAAAGAGAGACACCTGAATGAAGAATAACAGAGTGCTCTGAAAAGGAAGGAATATTTTTTTTGAATAGACTGACCCTTTGCTAAAGGTAACACTTCCTTCCCTCCTCCATTTCTGGGTGTACCACAAGAACCTGTGGGAAGGAGTATTTGTCCCAGAGGCTTTAGATCTTGAAAAAGGTAGAACCCAAACAAGAGTGGGGGGATTTTCTCAGCCCCTAGAATAAGGCCCTTCAGACTTACAACAATTGAGGGGAACCTGTAATTTTTTTTTTTTAAAGATTTTATTTTATTTATTTGACAGACAGAGATCACAAGTAGGCAGAGAGGCAGGCAGAGAGAGAGGAGGAAGCAGGCTCCCCGCTGAGCAGAGAGCCTGATGCGGGGCTTGATCCCAGGATCACGGGATCATGACCTGAGCAGAAGGCAGAGGCTTTAACCCACTGAGCCACCCAGGCGCCCCATGGGGAACCCTGTAATTTATTTCCTATGCTGTCTTCATACTGCTTCTCTACACGTGCTTTACTTAGCTTCCTACGATAAGATCCTACCCAGTTATACAGGCTGGATGGCCCAGAGTCCGAAAGATAATCCGCAAGATTTCCACAGGAACTGTAAAGGCAACGCAGGTCATTGTCTCACGGTGTACCCATGACGATTCCTCTTTCATGGCAATGAGAAAATCTGAGGAAAGGCCCAGTCCACTGACTGCTAGCTCTTACTTCAGATGCTTTACTGTACAGAATGAATCCAATACATCAGTTAGCCTTTGAAAAAAATATATATATTTTTTTCCTCTGGACATTGTTCCTGCTGTGTATCCCTTGTCTAGCAGACTTCAATTCATATGCACGTCTTGTTATTTTCCTCAGTCTATCACACCGGAAAAAAAAAGTAATAATGTGGGTTATATCAGGTCTTTGTCATCTCTTTTTCACAGTAATTTCTTTTGGCTTATCCCCGAATTGGATTCCTGACAAGTATGTTCTATTTTAAAAATATAAAGAATACAGATGGTTTCCATGTGAGTTACAGGTAAATAAAAGTTAAATTTTAAACATCTCCTATATTGGTATACTCTTTCGTCATCATTTAAAAAAATTCTCTCTGAAATGTCAGGTCTCCACTTATCCTATGGAATCCTTTAGAATACTTTTGAAATGTGAATTTTTAAAAAATGTTTACATTAGTTCATGTGCTCAGGAAAGAATATTCTAAGTTCAGGTGATCTTTCACTATCATTTGTGCCAACTTTTTAAAGGTAGCTCCTTCTCATGTAACGACAGCTAATAGGTAAATAATACCTGATAAGAGGACTCATACTTTCGGGCTCTCTTTGACACTTTGCATTCACACGCTGGATTTAAAGTCTGTCTCTGCGATTCTCACAGGATCCCAGGGAGCTCCGCAGAGGAAGAGCTCTGTGCTCTCTGTTGATGACTCGCGCTCCAGCCGGACCTCCTCTGAGCTCCTCTTTCCCACTGGTAGCAGCGTCTCAATCTACTGCTCTCTAGCTGTGCTTGACTAAAGACCCCTTCACTCTAGGATTTGGACACAACCTTTCTTTCTTTTTTTTTTTTCTTTCTTTTTTTTAATCCTTGAGCCCAGAATATTCAGGGCTGAGAAGGGACGAACCTTACCAAATGAAGACAAAGACACCTTTGTTCTTGACCAGAGAGGAATCCATAGGCATTTATATACTCAATCTTGTTTATATTTAAATACGTATACTCTTAGGGAAAACTAGTCCCTTTACATTCATTACAGAGGGCTTATGCAAAGAATAAAAATGAACATTAAGGGACCTTAATGCACATTATCTCTCAAAATACACAAGCTAATACTACTCAGACTGGTATGTGAGCCCCTCTATACGTATATTAATGTGACATGAGCTGAAAGATAGACAACCTTGACTGTTCCTTAAACAGCTATCTGTAGAAATCTGATTAACTTTAGAACCCAATGAGGTAGAATAACCCACTAATGACATAAATATGTCCCTGTAAATAAGAGACCTAGTATGGCATAAATTTGTAGTTTTAAGGAATATCAAAATAAAAAGGACACGTCTATTTTGTATATACATTATACACATACATAGACTTTCTCTGGATAGAGAGTCATGGATTTGTACAGCTGACCAGAACCTTCCATACCAGTTACAGCTATCTTCTTTGTTACTCAAAGGGTATCAGGTTCACAAAGTTTAAGACACTTCATCTTGGTCCAAGAGATTATTAGACTAAATCCTAGTTCTTGTAATTCCTATTCTCTGTTTGTTCTAGCATCTTCACAGGGACTCCTTTAATTGCTTGGTAACTAAGAGTCCAAAGTCACTATGTCTCAGCTTCTAAAATTAACTCAGTTATGTTTATTTTTCACACAATGCTAACTTAAATATAATTTAGGAAAATCTCAAATCATTTAGAAATTTATTTACTTAAACTGTCTTAATCTGCCAAAGAACTCCATTATTTGTCTCTATTACAGTGATTATATTATGTTTAGGCAATACAGATATTGCCTGTATTATATTTGTCTACTTTATATTTACAAGATATTAAGAGGCAACAACTTTAATTTTTAATGTGTTGGAAGCATGATTGATCACTTTCCTCATGCTACAGCAAAAAACCACACAACAACAAAACAAACAAAAAACCCAAACAACTGGAAGTAGAGACTTTTAAATGGGAAATGCCCGAACCCCGTTGCAGGAAAGGTCTGAATTGGAGAGAGAGGACAGGGTGGATTGGGTGGGTGCCTTTTTCACAAAAGAGAAGTGGTGACCTCCAGTGGGAAATGGAAAACAAAGGGAGGCAGCTCAAATGGGCTCAATCTTCCCATCTATACAAGCTTTTATTAGACCCAAGTTTTCACGGTTTACTGTTTTTTAAATATATATATATCCATATCTCAATAGTATTTACATTTAACTGATTCCATATCAAACACTATACAATCTTTTCTATTGCTTTCTATGAGATGGTTTCTTTATGCAATTATAAAAGGAAAGACTGTTTCATCCTTTTTGACTTTTCACTTTACTTTGGATACAAAAAACTAAAAAGAGTAGAAAGTCATTTATCCAAGAAAACATTAATTTCTCTTACAGTTCCATCTCTAGTTTTCCCTGAATATCCTCCACATTACTTCTCATTCAAATATCTATGATCCTAGTTGATGATAATACACAGTAAAAATGTTTGCTGAGCAAGTCCTTTTCTTTTTTTTTTTTTTCCCTTTGGTGACAAATTCTGCCAAGGACAGGTAACCAAAATGCTATTTTTATGGCTACTCCAAAAGAAAAATTTAATATGCCCTAGTGATAGAATTATCATGCCAGTATAGATATAAAAAGTCCTGTTAAATAAGAATGGATACCACAGTCCCTAATAATTGAGTGTTTTTTACATTCAATAATTCTCTTAATAAGTTTAGTAAGTGGCATAGCTGAATTTCTATTGCATTTCTAGTTCATCTATTTTCTCTTTTTAGAATAAAGACTTCACATCACATATCTGAGATCCTCAAACAAGAACCCTTGAGCATGGGGGTGGGGAGACACTGAAGAATGTTGTAAACCCCCCTCACTCTGAAAGCCTCCATGTTGATTTTGATGTTTTTCCTATGAATTTCACTCTCTTCTGTATTTTCGCTCATACATTTAGCTTTTTCCTTAATCCAGTTTCCCTTTATTCAGGTTCTCCAACATGACTTTTTCCCCCATAAATTTACTCTCCAGATCTATTTGTCTCTTTTATTCCAATACACCCACGCCACTTGGGCAGCTCCCATCTGTCCTCTGAAAACTATTGAACTATACATAATTTTTTTTCTTCCCTTTAACTATATAAATCATGGTGATTTGGAGAAAATGGCAACCCACAAGCGTTATTTCTTTGGAGGAGCCCATTTTTTTTTTCCCCAAATGCGACTCTAGCAGCAACCAGCCCTTAATGGATTTAACTAATTTTTTCTATCAGTAGCATCTAGATTCTACTTGTGCCACATAGAGTTGCTATCCATGAAAAAAATATTTTGCCTCAATTTCCCCTCAGGAGTGCCACAATTTTCAAGCAAGTAACAATCGAAGAATGGCATCACTTGCTTTAAGCATCCTGTAAAGCATTACTCTGTGCCTGTTTTTGTGTAATAGTGACTGATTTTTTTTCTTTCACAGCAATTCCAAACACTAGAAAAGCCAGACATTTAAGGTCCTATAAGACAAAAAATGACTTGAGAAATAACGTCAGAAAATACAAAAAAGAGGAAGAGCAACAAAATAAGTATCTCCACGGCAAAGACAGGAGAAGCACATGAGGGAAATCTCGGTGTCAGAAGGAGTCCTCTCATTTCTGTCTGGGACAATGGCCATCTGCATAGGTACACACAGGTGAGGGAGCTTTTCAGAGATGTGAGGCTGGACCTGGGGTGTGTTGCCATGGAAGTGACAAGCTCAATTTCCTTAGAGCCGGTGTACCCTCCTCAGCATTCCTGGCAATGGTGACAGATTCCTTTCCTTTGTTCAGAAACTGCTCTGGAAACGACCCTGCCTCCTTCCCAATGCACTGCATTGTGAGGCCACACTGTAACCAAATTACACGAGGGGAAGATTTTTTCATTTCCATTCCTAAAATTAGACTCTTCCGTGTGTGCTAGCACAACAGAAATAGAAACACTTGCTGAAAGGAGCCCACACAGTGGCGATCGAGTTGCCATGCCTTTCAAACACATTTGCTGAACCCACAGCACCTGGGCAGCCACATGACACAAGACAGATCGGGCACCTTTACGGATTCTAATGAATCTCTAAAATGTTAATCTCAAGAGGTGGGTGGTTTGCTTTGGAGAGGGACTCTGGGGCACAAAGGACACAGAGTGCATTCCAGGCAGATGCTGGTGCCGAAGCATTTGAAGAGAGGGAACAGATTTCCCAGTAGGACTTTTAACAAATGTACTTGATTGACTTTGGAATCAGAGCAAACTGCTTATTTCCGGTCTCTGCTTGATGCAAAACCCAAACTCAACACAAAATAGGTGAGAAGAATTTTTAAAAATTAGTTTTTACCTCATGGTGAAGTTGGACTAGTGACTGATTTCTTCAAAACACGGTATTATTTATAATAAACTCATCATCTAGGTGTGCTCTCACATCTACTGTAAGATATTTTCTGGCTGAGTAGACTTCTTCACAGATATAGCACATAAACATTGTAGACAGGTCTGGATTAAAAATCCTTGTGACCATCAAGAAAAGGATCATGGGATGAGTTGAGAGATCCAAGCAAGATTTTTAAATTTGGGCTAAAGTAACAAATTTCATGGGTACCTTAATAACTACTACTATAACTATTTGTTTCCCTCACCACCACCCACCTCCAATTCACTCTGAACAAAAAGGCCTTCTCGGACCGCATTCTGTTCAGTATGAATGTCTCATGCAGATATGGGTGTGTATGTTTGTACTAAACTAGGATTTTGAAATATTTTGGAAGTGTGTCAGGGAGGAGAAGGCTCTATAAAAGGCAATTTTTTTTTAAAGATTTTATTTATTTATTTGACAGAGAGATCACAAGTAGACAGAGAGGCAGGCAGAGAGAGAGGGAAGCAGGCTCCCTGCTGAGCAGAGAGCCCGATGCGGGCCTCGATCCCAGGACCCTGAGATCATGACCCGAGCCGAAGGCAACGGCTTAACCCACTGAGCCACCCAGGTGCCCTAAAATGCAATTTTTTAAATTTATGATGGATACCATCCGTGGCTTAAAGAAAAATAGAACATTTACTTTAAACCAAGGAATAGAATGTCTGATAAATCTTAGAGGGCTAAACAAATGCAATGTTAATTAAAATAAGTGTTTAAAAAAGGAATTTGACCATAAGATAAAAACAGATTTAGCAGCTTACCTATACTGAAGGACATAAATAGTATGAAATGATTAAAGAGGAGTTATGCATTTTCTAGAAGAACACTGAATAGGCCCACATCTTAGCTTGAGTCCGTCCTTCATTAGCTGTCTGACTAGGACTATACTCTTAACATTCTGTGAATCTTGCAGGCCTTTACTTTAAAAAATGGGGTTGTCTCAAGAAATGGGCAGAAGACATGAACAGACATTTCTGCAAGGAAGACATCCAGATGGCCAACAGACACATGAAAAAGTGCTCCACATCACTTGGCATCAGGGAAATGCAAATCAAAACCACAATGAGATATCACCTCACACCAGTCAGAATGGCTAAAATTAACAAGTCAGGAAATGATAGATGTTGGCGAGGATGCAGAGAAAGGGGAACTCTCCTACACGGCTGGTGGGAATGCAAGCTGGTGCAGCCACTCTGGAAAACAGTGTGGAGGATCCTCAAAGAGTTGAAAATAGAGCTAGCCTATGACCCAGCAATCGCACTACTGGGTGTTTACTCTAAAGATACAAATGTAGTGATCCAAAGGGGCACGTGCACCTGAATGTTTATAGCAGCAATGTCCACAGTAGCCAATATATGGAAAGAACCTAGATGTCCATCAACAGATGAATGGATAAAAGAGGTGGTATACACACACACATACACACACACACAATGGAATACTATGCAGCCATCAAAAGAAATGAAATCTTGCCGTTTGCAACGATGTGGGTGGAACCAAAGGGTATTATGCCGAGTGAAATAAGTCAATCAGAGAAAGACAATTATTATATGATCTTCCTGATAACGAGGAATTTGAGAGACAGGGTGGGGGGTAGGGAAAGAAAAAATGAAACAAGATGGGATCAGAACCCGAAGACTCTTAATCTCACAAATAAGCTGAGGGTTGCTGGGGGTTTGGGGGAGTAGAGATAGGGTGGCTGGATGAAGGACACTGGGGAGGCTATGTGCTATGGTAAGTGCTGTGAAATGTATAAGCCTGACGATTCACAGACCTGTAGCCCTGGGGCAAATAATACATTATATGTTAATACAAATTTTTTTAAAAATGAGGTGGTCCAATGTGATATGTAAGATTCTATCCAGCTTTGAAAATTGAGGATTCTCTATCCACAGAAAGTTTGTGTTTATGTATAAATGTCTATACACAAAATAGGTATGTCACTTTTAAATTTTTTTTTTTTAAAGATTTTGTTTATTTATTTGACAGAGAGAAATCACAAGTAGGCAGAGAGGCAGGCAGAGAGAGAGGAGGAAGCAGGCTCCCCGCTGAACAGAAAGCCCGATGCGGGACTCGATCCCAGGACCCTGAGATCATGACCTGAGCCGAAGGCAGCGGCTTAACCCACTGAGCCACCCAGGCGCCCCAGAATTTGATATAAAATTCCATACACCTGTTTTGTACCATACTGGGTCTTTTATCTATAAATATCTACTTACATCATTGCGGGTGACTCCACCTCATTAGATTTAAAAATTTAAAAAACTTCATATACAGTGGCTACATTTATCTAATTCACATAAAATCTTCATTTAGGGTTCCTATCATATCAAATATGTACACAGTGGAGCTAACAGACCAGTCTGAGCAGTTTTAACACTGTGTGTATGATGAGAGGTTCACTGCGATCCCATGAAATATTTTTCTATATAATCAGTAAAAAAATATCCACCTTAGATTATGTGTCCAAGGAAGAATATCCTAAATTCAGGTGATCTTTAATCATCCAATGTACCAACTTCCCAAAAAGAATTTTTGAGATTCGCTGATGTCACATATTGCAAGATTTCCTTCTTTCTTAAGGACTGAATAATATGTCATGATATGTATATGCCACATATTCTTTATCCATTCATCTCTTAATGGAAATTTAGGTTGCTTCCCCATTTTCGCTAAAGTGAACAGTGCTGCAATGAACACAGGATTGCTAATATTTCTTTGAGGCCCTGATTTTAATTCTTTTGGGTAAATATCCAGAAGTAAGATTGCTGGATCATCTGGTAATGATCACTTGGTAATATGACAAATGAAATAAGCCAATCACAAAAGGACAAGTATCACATGATTCCACTTACATAAGGTATCTAAAATACTCAAACTCATAGAAGCAAAGACTGAATGGTGATTGTCAGAGGCTGAGGGGAAGAGAAGGTGGGGTGTTGCTAATCACCATGTACAAAATTTCAGATATGCAAAATGAATTAAGTTCTAGAGATCTAATATACTTCATACCTATAAATAATAATAATTGTTACTCGAAAATCTGATAAGAGGGTAGATCTCATGTCTTCCTATCAAATATATAAAGACATTTTATTTTCAAGTAATAAAAGAGCAAATAATACTGCATTTTCTGTTATTACTTTAGGACTCTTTTGAAATACTGTGTTCACAAACTGGCCTTAAAGTACTGCTCAGGGATTCTTGTGAGATACTGTAGAAATCACGGCAGAGCAGAGAGCTTACGTGCTCACATGGGCCCCATGCTGGAGCTCCAACCACGCCTGCTTCCTGTAGGCTCCTCTTCACCAGTGGATAGAACCGACTCAATCTACACCTCCTTTTTTCTAGTTGTTTATGAATTTAAAAAACCCTTCATTCTGGGACTTGGTAACTTCAGATGGATATAAAACTGGACCCAAGCTTTATTTCTACTTAGGCCTCCAAGAGGCTAGAGGAACCTTATCATTTATAAATTAAGAAATTGAAGCCTTTGCATCTAACCAGAGAGAAATCCACAAGCACTTATTATACTCATCTTGTTTACTTTTAAATATGTACTGCTGGGCCAAAGTTGTGACTCTCAGTTCATTATACCCAATTTTACATAATGAATAAAAATAAGCATTAAGGAGATTTCTTCCTCCAGGAAAATGCTTTACATAATTAGTCTACATGCTAAACTATCAGCAAAGAACCTGGCCACAGCCACAAGAGATATCCAATATACTTGGAACTCCACAGCCAACTATATTCTTTTTCCTGTTTATCCTAAGTCAAGAAGATATATTTTTAAACTTGGGAATAAAACGGAATACCTTCTTATCAAGGCACAGAGAGCAAGTTCCTACAATGGGAAAATCAAGTGTTCAGTTACTGAGACTAATTTATGCAGGGATGTCAGCTAGTCACATTGAATTGACCTTGCAAGTCAGCTAACATCAGGCAGTCAGAAATAGTTTCAGCAGGGAAAGCACGTAATTATTTGTAATAGCACCAGTAACATCCAAGAATAAGTCGCCTACACCTTTGTGTTATCCGATCCAAATCTCAGCCTTCCCTGAGTATTCCCTTCACAGGATTCTCACTGCTCTGAGACTTACTGTTTTCCATCCTCAGATCTCATCTACTGTCTGCTCATTTCACTTGTATTTATACAAGTATTTACAACTGGTGGTCCTATCATATCTATCTTAGCTATAAATGAAGGCAACAATCTCAGATACAGAAACTTAACAAAATATCGTTTTTGAACTGAGATCTATCGTATTCTTTGCATATATGTCCAACAGCGTGTTTCAAACAGTGGATTTTCTTTTCATTCAAGTACCCTGGACATGCAAATAGCTGTTTAATTCTAAAGCATTGTTTTTTCATTTTAACATCTCTGAAACCAGCAAGAATCTGTAATGGTATAATTGATAACATCTTTTTCCATTCTTAATGGTACTTAGGATAATGGTGCATCCCACATCAATAACAACTTAAGAGTCAGTAAAACATGATCCTTTCTAGCCTTTTCTTGGGGAGAAAGAAAACCTCTTTGATAGAAAATAGCAATACATTTAAAAACATATGTTTTAAGACTTCAGCCTGAAAAGTTGTTTAATCTCTTCTACTTCTCGACTGTGCAAGTACTACGTATTTAAATACGCACACTCTTGATATATCAAGTACAGTTGAAGACTCTTCTGATTGCGCTTCAAGACTTCTAACACTTTTACACATTTTTAAAAATCAATCCTGTAATCATTTTCATATTTGTTGTGCCTCTTTTTAAATAGCATAGCGCACATGCTAGCATTTCAATGTTTGACATGAGCCTCCATTCCCACACAGAGAAACAGATCTCTCTCTCTCTTTTTTTTTTCACCTTTTCATTTACATTCTCAGTTGCCCCAGAGATAGTACAACCATATAGGATACTCACAATAACCTGATTATATTTTTAGGTTTCTTGGAACGGAAAGAAGTTAGATGTTTTCAGTCAAGGGTCCTGGCACAGTCATACTGTGAATCTCATATAAAGGACAAATGGCAAAGAAAATTTTAAAAATGGAAAGTACAGAAGAGCAAAGAGAAAATTCTACCAGCAATATCTTATTTTATGATGTAAATAATCCCTTCTGTCAACATGAGTATTGACATATGCATAGTTTGAGAAGGGAGAGAAGTAGATTGATTTCATTTAATCTCATGATTTTTAGCCAGGATGGCTGGCCAATGAAAGAAAGAGAAAGGCATTCTTAGATGCAGTACCTAACAGATCAAATCGTCATTAATGAGCAAAAGTAGCTGGAAAACAAAACAAGATTTACAAGATTTAAAAAGATCTAAAATATCTTTGCAAAGTGTTCATGTTTATGTGTCTTCTCCTGAATTATAACCAGTCTCTGTCTTTCATTGAACTACTCTTTGCTTAGTTTCTTCCATTAGTCACTTAGGAAATAGAAATCATCACCAGAATGTATAAAGAACACTAGCAATTAATGCTCAGGAAACTCCTTTCATAAAATATTAAAATACTTTACTGCTCCCGTGTCTGTAAAGGGAACCAACCTAGAAATCAGGTAATTTGTTCAACTCCTCAACAAAACATTCCCCGAGAACCACCACCTCACCCAACATCATTCTCACCAAGATATTTCAGCCCATAGAGATAATATTATAAGTAAAATATATGGTGAGGCATTAAATCCCAGAAAAAGTGCCACTTTATATTCACCAGGGAAAAGAAATTAAGCCGCAAAGTAAAACTGTCAGTTACTGTCATTGCTTTGTTGCACTGAAAGAGTTCAATTAGTTCACAAAGAATTTTAGCAAGTACTAATTTAATTAACATAACAAATCTTCAAACTACCTACAACTTTCCCTAGTTCATAAGTTAGCAAAATTTTCATTTAAATAAGAGGTCCTTCCCTATATTCTCCAACTACACGCATGATGTGTATGAGTAGTACTAGCAAAGTATTTATTACTTCTTTTCATTTTCTCTCTCTCTTGTTCCTTTCCTTTCAAAATTACGTTGCATTCTTAGTTTCAGACATCTGCATCCTTTGGTTTCACACTTAAGAATCCCGATAACATGATGGTCATTATGGAAAGCAATCACACTCTACATTGATGAATGACTATTTACAAAATGATTTCTATCATTTAAAGGAGAAAATGTAATTGAGACTTTAAATTCCAGATAAAATGCTAACAACTCAAATGACACTGACTAGCTATGAGCTTCTGGAAGTCACCCACCTGGGGCAGCATGCGATTTTCTTCCTCCAGCTGTCTTACTCTTGCCTCCAGCTGCCTAACATAGGACAAGGTTGATTCTAAAATTAAAAAGAAAGAACTCACATTATACACACAGGTCTTGTTTAGTGCACTGTCAGGATATTTCTGGTTCAATTTATTCAAATCAGGTAGTGACAATGTAGTCTGTTATTTATAAAAAAAAAAAAAAAAGGCTTTCTCCCCAGAAAACCAGTAACAAAAGCCATTGAAACCACATGCACTTTGAACAATTGTACCATGTTAAGAACAATTAGAGGAATTTATTGGGGGGCTAGGCTGTAGGCTTTCCTCCACCATGCAGCCCTCATGCAATCCTCAGAATGTCAAACATCTTGAAGACACTTACTCCCTTTTATACTTATTTTGGGCATTTTGAGCTTTCAAGGCACTGTCCCCCACATAAGACTTTTTGTAATGTTAATTATAACCAAAGTAAATTACAAAGTCATATTAAAAATAAAAAATTAAGATATTTCCAATATCCAGGTCCCTTCATTTTCCCAATAAATACTTCTAGTCTTAAATGCAACATTCATTCTTCTCCCCAATCTCCAGATACCATGGCCATAATCCAGAGAACCGCCACCAAAGGGCTAAGGTGGAGGGGAGGCTAGATTTTGACTCTGATTTTGACTGAATGTGACACAGACCCAAGTTTTTCCCAAATCTTTAGGTAAGCCAGCAGCTGACTTTAAAACTCATTCTTGTTTTCATTTCTTCAGGAGCTCAAGTGTGTGCTGACTGGTGGCAATCAGCATTAGGCTTAGAGTCTGTGAACTGTGAACTCTAAAGTTGATAGCTTTACATCAGGAAAGGATTCACAGGTGAAGGAAAGAGGAGTTGCACGCTGAGGAACAATCTGACAGGAACTCTTCATTATAGCAACAGAGTTGCCATTGATTCATTACTCAAGAATGAATGCTCAAGACACATAATTCAGGTATAGTAAAATGTACATGACAATAGAATTCCTCCAGTGTATTTCCATAGTTAATCTTAGAGCAGCATCGTTAATATTAAACCTTGGCGCATATTCTTCAGCTTCAGAAACATAAAACAGCAAGACAGACCAAGATGGGAGTGCATTTTCAATGGTAAATATTTGGAGCCCCTAACAATCTGAAGTTAGAACGGATATTGATGCAAATTAATACCTTGATCTGAAATTCATCCTGAAAACTCTAATCTTTATATGGAAATCGTTTATATGAACTCAATTCCATTTTTGTGACCTTCAAAGCAGATAGCAGATATTTTTTCTTAAAATACATAAGAAACTTCAGTCCTTAATTTGCAAATGTAACAATTAAGTTCATCCCCCATGGGTTTATAGCATGCCCAGTTTTCACAAATGTTTGTAGAAAGTCCCTGTCACTGACATTAATATAACCATGCACCGATCTCACACCAGTGGGCCAGACCAAAGGTTTGAGCATCCCTCATACAAGAAAGACAAGGTAAAGGAAACTGGGGGCACTGCCCAGAAATACGCTTTCATTTTTTAGCTCATGAAATGTGAAGAGTTTGCTTTATGGACTCTTCTAAAGGGCAAAAAAAAAAAAAAAAAAAAAAAAAAAAAAAAAGAGGGGGGCAAATAACAAATATATTGATTTCATGAATCTGCTTTGCTCTAGCAAATGAATAAGTGATTTGCAGATCATTAAAATATGAATGTAAATTGCCTGATTTACACAGTTTTGCAAGCCCCACTCTCTAGAGAAAGGACCACTTGATAAGGGCCATCTAAGTGAAAAGTTGCTCAGAAATGTTCTACTGACACCATGAACAAGTATAATTCTTTTCTTGTGTGCTCATCATTTATACCTTATCTTTACTTTCCCTAAACTGCACTATCCCCAAAGCCTTGATACTTAGAGCAGCTCAAACGACTCTACACAGAGTGCTTTGGGTGACATTTGAAAATGCCACTGAACGGATCTTAATTCAGTAACTATCTTCAGTCATTTTAATCTACTTCTCTTTTTAAAGTTTTTTCAGCTTACATATTTGATGGTTTCATTAAGTGTCTACCTATATTAAGAAATACCTAGCATGTCAGTTCAAAAAAAGAAGGTAAATTTTTGAACTGGGAAAACATTCCTTAAGTCCAATTTTTAATGTCAAGTTAAAATAGATGAAATCCCCATCTTTGTTTCTCAGCATTCACTACAAATATAGGCTGGGACAGAAAAAGATAGGAAACATTTTTAGACGGGTAAAGTAATTTTTACAGATTAGCTTTACAAGATAAAGGCAAAGCTAAGGAGGGTTTTGAGTTCATTCATTCAACACATCACACACTGACCCTGTCACCCGTTTGTGTCGGAGCCCTTCCTAGGGTTGAAATGAAGAGAAGGCCAGTTCCTCCAAGACCACGTTTCTCAGAATACAAATTCAGCTTTAGAATTACACGCCCATGTTTTGTGTTCCGGAAGGCCCTATTGTTCCAGGTGGTCTCGTTGCAATTCTTACTTAACAGTGAACCGATATCACAGTAAGAAAACTCCTCAGGGGATTGGGGTGGGGTGGGGAGGACTGGAAGAATAGCTCATGCACATGCATAAATAAGAGATTTCCCGCTGTTAGTTCTTTTATTCATCAAGAACCTGATTATACAATTTCTTAATGGGAGTGGAGTAGGCAAACATTTTTCTGGGCTATCACTGGGTCCTCAAGTCCCTATACAAAAAACCATCCAAGAAACCACTCAGTCCTTCTACTGTGAAAGGAAAGAACAAGAAACATTTTGTTAAACTTTTAGGCTTGAGAGATTTATTTGTTACTGCTCCATAGGCTAGCCAAGCCTGACTAGTAGTAAGTAAGTAGCCAATAATGGGATAGAAAATACATAACCATTTTAAAATAAGATATAATAGGAATAAAGTATAAGAAATGCTATACATTTATTTAATTATGCTTAAAGATTTTATTTACTTATTTATTTGAAAGAGAGAGAGAGAGAGAGCACCAGTGGGGGTTGGGCAGAGGGTGAAGCAGACTCCCCGCTGAGCAGGGAGCCCTACGTGGGGCTGGATCCCAGGACCCTAAGGTCACAACGTGAGCCGAAGGCAAAAGCTTAAGAGACTGAGCTATCCAAGCACCTCAAAATTCCCTCCTTTGGAAATCCATCAATGTATATCCCAGTCTTAGCTGAATCCTGCATAAAACACTGGAATAGTTTCCTTGTAAGAAAGAAAAGGAGCCCTTTTATGCTACAACGTATTTGGCCATGTTGGTACAACCCCTTCCCCAGGCTGCTTCTTCCCCTTTCTTTCTCATTCAAGGGATTTCCAAAGTGGTGCCACCTATCAAATAAGCTGGTTTTCCATTACACGCAGGGGATGAGGACTGCCGGGAGGCATTAAGCTAAGAAAAGTATCTGACAAACACTGGTATTCTTTTTTTCTTAACTGAGGTATAGTTGAAGTACAATGTTCTATTAGTTTCAGGTGACAACACAGCGGTTCCACAGTTCTCTACGTTCTGCCGTGCTCGTGGTGTTCTTTTTTATTATTAAGTGATACCCACAGACACATGCAGCCCTGAATCAGAGTGTCCTATGATTTGAACTGATCATCCCATCTTCTACCAGGGGCTGACAGCTGTTCAAACTTCAATTTCAGACAGTCATTTGGCTTTCAGCGCTCTGAGAATGAGGCTCCAGAGAAACCGCCGAACACTAGGCTCTCCTAGATCTCCCTGGATCTACAATGTGTTCCAGAAGGAACCTGTCTTTCAGAAGTATATAACCAGCTGTGGGGACAGAATAAGGGAAAGGAAATGACCCGTTAATTGAAATTCAGTGCGAAATCATGCGAAACGTGAGCCCAGAAAGAGATCAGTATTGGCTGCTGTTCTCGGGAAAGAAACTTGGGCTTCCTGGATCAACAGAAGTTTGACAGGCCAGAGAGATGAAAGCATAGCCACAGGATGTACAAGGACCAGAAGCCTAGAATGATCCTGGTGTAAACAGGGAAGAGGGAAAGAGGCACATGGAGGCGGATAAAGGGGACATATTAGGGAGAAGGAGGAAAGACCAAGTTGCTTCCCACAATCCAGGGTATGAAAAACCAACATCAAAACCCAGTTACACAGATGGTGATTTGCTTTTAACATCCCCAAACGGTATTTTCTCTTTCCACCATGGGAAACCGCCAACACTGACCCACTAGAAAAGCAAGGTTAAGGTAACAACATTGATGTGAAAAGCGAATGACATTATTAAGATGTTCTCTGGGTAAATCTTGGGCATATTTTCAAAGCAGAAGCAATCTATCACCATGTATCTTACTTTTCTTTAAACTACAGGTCAAAGTCCAGGGCCCCTCTCCCAATAAGACAAGTGCAAGAAACGGTCAATAGTCACAAGAATTCTTAAGTTCCTGTCTTCTAACTGGTGCCAGTTTCAGAACTGGAATATACCTTAGAGGTTTCCTAGTTCAGCCTATCCCTGATGCACTGAATCATTAGGCAGATGAGAGAATAAAACCCAGAAGGTACTAATTTGGCCTCTAACACTGAGGATTAAATATATTAAGAAGACTTTGTTTCATTGCTGGGACATCACAGTGATTGCCATCTTGGGTCTTTTAATCATTAAGTGGTATCAAGCTTCTTACGTAGGTAAATTCCAAGCTCTCCCTTCTCCCCGATTTTAGACATTCTAGATGAATCTTTACTTAAAATAACTTGATATTTTCTTTGGACAACATCTGGGACTTGATTTACCTTCATTTTACCTGAAATGCTTTCAATCACACAAAGTAGCTCAACTTTTTCCTCTGCTAGTTTGAAAATACTCTGCTCAAAACGTTAAGCCCTCTCACTTCCCCTTGCTTTCTAAAGCAGCATTTCTCTTTGTAAGGGAATATCCACTCTTGAAATCACCCACAAATTACTCTGATTATTGTACATAAAAGGTTTATTGTTGGTAGTTGCTACTGTCTAAGGTTTGTCAAACTTCTGAGTGGTTTTGATTAGATGAAGTACCATCGGGTCTCCAAAATTTCAGGGCAGAAAATAATATCTAGTAATGGTCCATTCTAAGACAAATTACAGCATTTGGAAGAGCAAACAGGAAGAAAATCACTTGGAAGACTTTTGCGGCTGTGGGTTTATAGATGGAAGCTTTTCGATGGCCCTCTCAGAGTCAGCCCCCTCAGCCAGAGGCCAATGACCATGTGATTTAAATCTGGAGGCAATCTCTTCGATAAACCCCAACTTCTAAGGACACTGCTTGGATTAGTTCCAAATTAATCCCACTGTCTGCAGGCTTTTGCACATTCTTATGAAAATTACTTCAGAATTATTATTTTAAAAAATTATTACTGTTCCGACTTGAAGTGTTTCTCTTTCTTCCTCAGGCAAGCAAAGGTCAGCCTCCTACTTAGAATTCATATTAGCTTCAGAAATATAAGTGATTATATTTCTCACTATAATTTGATGCCTTTCTTATTAAAAAAAATCTTGTTGGAATCAGCATTTTCAGATTTGCCTTGGATATTTAATTCAGACTGCCCTATTCATGGACAGAAATCTTTTTTTTTTTTTTAATGGAAGTTTAATTGTCGTAAGTAAAAAATGATTATCAGGTCTTGCTCCAATCCATTATCTATGGGGCTCCCTCTGTGCCAGCCTGAAAGAGATAGGAAATATTTTCCATCCTGTTCCTCCCATGTAGTAAACTGGTCACTGGTTTTTCACTGGCCCCACATTTCTTTAGGTCTGAGTCTCTTCAACTCCTTCCCCTGGCCAAATACTCACTCTACTCTGCCTAGTGCAACACTCCTTATTCTTCTATGCATGATATGAAAGACAGCTTTCTAAAGATTAGAACATCACAAGATTGGAGTATACTGCTTTGTACCATAATGGGCCTCACATTATTGGAGGTGTTTGGAGAAACCTTAATAAGATGCTGCAGAGATATCTACCTATGGATGCTCTCAGGGCTGTATGAAGTTCAGTGATCCTAAATTTTTAAATTCTTCCTATTTCATGAATCTCTTCTCAACTCACTTGCTAATAAATCCTGTATTGAGTGTCCTGTGATTTCTCTTTATCTACTTGCTCTATGTTATTTTTCTTTGTTTTCATTTTTTGCCCAAATATGCTACATGAAAATATTCCCTAAACTTCACACGGTGACTGGTGGTGTTCCCTAAGGGGGTTTAATACAGATGTGTCAATTTACTTTAATACCAAGACTTCTTCAACCAACAGAGAGTGACCTCCTGTATGCCAGACAATGTTCTAGATACTGGGGATATGGCAGCAAGCAAAAGGGGTGAGAGTCTGTGAGTTCACAGAGTTCGCATTTTCTGGGAAAGTGATCTGTGCAACAAGGATAAGACAGAGTACTGGTGCAGCGAGATCTGGGGAAGTACAGCTAGGTGAGGGAGCATGGCCCGGAAGAGCTCTAAGGCTAATGTCCTACTAATAAGCCAGCTACATAAGGACCTGAGAGAAGAGAGTTCTAGACATGAAGCAAGGTTAATGCACAGGCCCAGGCTCGGAAGATTCACATTCTGGAATGCAGTTGTGAAGGGGGAAGTGACAGCACCCGAGACGGATCCGTCTGTCTTGTCACCTTCTTCTCCACTGCTTAAGTTTTTGAAACACTGTCCTCTTTTTGGCTTTTACCCCCAGGCCTAGACTTAAACCTTTTGACCAAGAGGCTTCTCTTGTGATAGAAACGTCTAGAACATGTTTGGTTCTGCTCTCTCACACACCCCATTTCTCATCCACCTGGATATCCTGTTGACCTTAACCCCAAAAGATCCTGAAAACCCAGCCTCACCAGAGTCTCCTAATAGGTATCCCTGCTTCTGTTCTTGCATCCTCTCCCAGGTCTATGCTCATTCAAATTCTGTTTCAACCCACAGTGGCCAGGATTTTCTTTCTAAAATGCTAAGCCTGCTCATTTCTTTCTCCACTCAGAACTCTGCAGGAACCCACCATTTTCCTCTACATAAAAGCCAAAGTCCTTCAAAAGTCCAGCAGAGCCCCATATGATCTGGGCCCCTGGTACCTGTCAACCTTCATGTCACCCCACCCCATGCTCCAGCCACGTATCTGCCTTTCTGTCCTCAATACCCTAGATGTGCTCCTGCTTTCTTTTGTTCCCCCTTTCTGCAGTGCTCCTCCCCCAGAGAGCTGCTTGCTGAATTCTTCACTTCCCACAAGTCTTTGTCAAAATCTCAGATTCTCCATGTGACTCATGGAGTCCACCTCATTCAATCCCCGCCCCCCAACACACACACACCTCCACCTCTACCCTAACCTTCCTGAGCTCCAAGCCTGTTGTACTCACTTTTCTCAAAACGCTTTATCACCTTCTATCATACAAATTAACTTGTGCACACGTTATCTTTACTGTAGAAGTTCAGTCTCTCCCCATCCAAGTGTAAACTCCACAAGGCAGAGACCCTTGTTGTGTTGAGGGATGCCCTCCAGGTGCCTAGAATAGAGTCTCTTACAATTAAAACGTACTGAATGTGTCACCCAGTTATACAGACATTGCCCTGAAAGGTAATTATTTTATAGTACAGGTAGACACTTTTTCATCACTCCAGGCAAGGCAGGACTTATATTTAAATGGAGCGAGCAATCAATCAATCAATCAATCAATAATGGAGCTTGATACCAATTCCGTTGTGCCATTTCAGAAACCTACTAGAGAATGCTAAACTTTGGGTGGAAACTTGGCAGAGGTTCTCAAATTATGCCAGATCAAGTCACTGGTGGGTAATTTCAATAAGAAAAGGTGAAATGTGCCAAGCAGGCTAAAAAAATTCTGTGTGTATGTGTGTGTGTGTGTGTGTGTGTTATGTTAGGGGGGTGGAGAGGAAGCAAGAGCAAGAAAGAGGTAAACAGGTAACGAGAAGGAGAAAGAGAATAGGGAGCAAAGAGACAGAGCAACAGTTGTGAGGATGCACAAAAAAGGACCATTTCTACCACTAATTGCTTAGAATACCATATAAAATATGTCTTGCAGCTGGAAATCCACTCTAGTTAGTAAGGTTGCATTTTGGTTAGCATGGCACCTTCACTGAACATCTCCTCCCAGCCCCCCTCTGTGGGGGAAGTCCTGAGGGTCCAACGGCACACACACAGCTGTGGGGGTACCGGCAGGTGACCGCTGAGCCTGAGGGAGGGGCTCAAAGCTGTCAGAGGGCAACTGGACCAGGACTGTGGGCAGCGGTCCATATCAAAACAGGTTATGTTTCTTTGAGATGGGAAAAACCTGTCATTTTAAAGGTAAAGGAATCAGAGCAAGGGGCTGTCCTGTTTATTTCAATTAGAATGAAGGCTGAAAATACCACATCTCTTTCCAAGACTGCTCTGACAGGAAACATCACGAGTGCCTTTCGCCTAGTGCCACACAAGTCCTGTGTGTTTTGAAACAGTTGAGATTTTGTTTCATTTATTGTCAATAAAAGAGGAAATCATTAAATGGATATGGAAACCCAAGGATCTGCATATAAGTCAATTTAGAAATCAGAAAAAAAAAATAATTCTAACTTTTGTACCAGAAAATAGTCACCAAAGATTTGTCCTAGTCTCTCCTCTTCCCAAATGAAAGTGTTTTTAAAATGGGAGAAAATGGCACTTGTTACGTATTTGCTGTCATCCACCTGGCCTAATCCTTGGTAATGGATACATGATGGTTTCAGTCTCCATTTCTCTCTCTTTCTCTCTCTCTCTCTCTCTCTCTCACGGAGCTGGAGGCTCTGTGTGGCAAGTTCCTGCCTTCCAGTTCCTTTCTGAGCTCCCTTACGACTAGCACAGACCTATGTGCTACAAGGTGTTCAATAACTTACTGATGAAGGAAGGAATGAATGAATGTCCCATCACCCTGTCCTCAAGAGCTCCCACTCCTATGCAAAGCTTGTTCTTCTCGGATAGTTTGAAGATTTTGTTTATTTATTTGACAGCGAGAGAGATCACAAGTAGGCAGAGAGGCAGGCAGAGAGAGAGGGGAAGCAGGCTCCCTGCCGAGCAGAGAGCCCGATGGAGGGCTCACCCCCAGAATGCTGAGATCATGCTGAGCCGAAGGCAGAGGCTTTAACCCACTGAGCCACCCAGGAGCCCCTCTTCTCAGACAGTTTGAAGCCATTAACTCCAAATGCAGTCAGATTTTCACCTAGAAAACACACAATAACATGCAATCTAAACTGAAGTCTGATTCAGAGGAACGTTTTAGGTCCTAACATTGCCTTCACTTCTACTATTCTCTTTGAAACCATCAGCCCCACAAAGTAAGCACTAGGTAAACAGTAATAAATTGGCAAAAGGATGGGGGACTATATGGAAAATATATCAAACTTTAAAAAGCTGTTTAGCATGAGTACCATTTTCACAGCTATTCGGGGTTCAAATGTGTCTTACTTTCCACTGTTACGTTGTTACTGTCCTTGTTGTCATTTCCTAGGGAAAATAGCTGCCTTTTACCAAGGCTAGAGCATAAAAACTGATGTCATTTTAGTAAATGTAACAATTTTTTTCAATGTAGGTGGCCCCCTTGTAAGCGTATCTTGTCAGTGTTGTCAACAAATGTGTAAGGAAGTAGATCTATAAGAAAATTTTCAGAGGACATAAAACCTAAAAAAATTACTCTTTAGATAATTATTTTGACATTTATGTATTTTTAATTTTTTTTTAACATTTAGATGTTTTTTAAAAGCCTGTATGTAGTTTCTACTGTCATACTTGTCAGCAAAGTAATTTTTACCAGATTATACAGCAAAGCATCATTAATTTGGATCCTGTCATTTGGGAATTCATAAAATTTTTTTCAGTTGAGCCTATATATGCTCCCAGCCCTGGCTATGAAACAGTTGGCAGAACAAACTCACTGTAAGACAATTAGGGAGTAGTTCCCTCACATAAGAAAAACTAAGTTTTCCCAATGTTTTAGCATTTTCTGTGCACACAGATAATGGATGAATCTTGATAATGGAGATTCCAGAATTATCTAGATTATTCTAGAATATCTAGATTCTAGCTATAATTATCTAGATTATTCTAGAATATCTAGATTCTAGATATAACATTCTAGAATCTATATAACAGATGGTGGATTTTAGCATTTTCTGTGCACACAGATAATGGATAGCTAATTTAGATAAACAAAACTGGAAATACCACAACTTTTTTTGGTATACTAGCTCTTTTGGTATATTTAAAGCACTCCGTAATCACAGGCAGTCAACATGTATTTGAGTACTAACTAGGTGCTAAACACTCACTCTTTCCTGTGCTACAGATACTCACTGAAACCAAAAAGGCCTCCTCTGCTTAAGGAGCATTCTAGAATGGAAGACAGATTCACATGCACAGACACATAAATAGCTATGGTACTCTCTCAGACACCCTCCACCACTTGGCTTAGACCTGAATCATCAGAGAAATATATGGGGCATCCAAGTTGAAACCTGAATTGGCAAGTCCCCAAAGTAGAAATGAGCCCAAGGCACTCCTAGAGCAGAAAGAAGTATTGAGTGTCCAAAGCGAGGTGGAGAGATAAGGACAGAGGAGAAAGGATCCTGCTTCGGTAGGAAAAAGAGCAGATGCTCTCTGTGTCAGTGGGCCAATGCAAGGAGCCTGGATTTCATACTGTTCACATTAAGGAGCCATTATGGAAGGGGGTTTTGCCACTATCATGTGACACAACTGATTTATTTTCAAATGCTCTTCCTGGCTGCTCTGTGGAGGAGAGAAGAACGTGGGTAAAGGCAAAGTGATGGCGGAGGGGGCCTCTAGGTGTGCGGGGAGAGGACTGCAGGTTACAAATGAGTTATAGCTATGGGGCAGAGAGCACTGGCCTCACTCGCTACGTCTCCTCGAGGAGATGGCCACACAGCACATGCACAGAGTAGAGGTAAGGTATTATGGGGAAAAGAGGAATCAAAGATACAGCTACAGTTTTGACATGAATATGGATAGTGGTGGCAATCGTGAGCTGGCTTGGAACAGGAGCACGATGGGGGCTCTGAAATCAAGAAATCTATTTTATTCATGTTAGGTTTAATATTTGTACTAGATATGTGTGGTAAGACCTAGAGGGTGACTTAAATGCATAAGTCTGGAACTCAAACAAGACACTTGGGATTTTGGTTTCAAGGTCAAAGTTAAGAGCAAAGAGCCCTTGTGGAAAGGAAGCCTAAGGGCTGGAGCTGGTTCTGAGTATGAAAGCCTGGGGAAAGAGGCAGAGTCCCAGGGCCAACACCTCTCTGCAATCCCCCATTTGTCCCCAACCCCAAGCTTCCGAAAGCTGACCACTACTCAGCCTCCCTGGTTGACACAGCCTGGATCTGTGTGTCTTGCGCATGGGAATATTTTAATCGGACCCCTTTATCCATCTTCACCCTCACCTCTGTTTCATTCCTAAATCCAGTCCTCCCACTTTCTTGTTGATCTCTTGCCGCTGCATTTAGCCTGCTCCCCCCTCATTCTTCACCCTCCGGGACCCCTTGCTCTCCCTCCTTTTGGAAGGAGGGAAGCAGAGCACGGTGGCTAGCAGTCCTAGCTCTGTGGATTTTAATCTTCCCTCACTGAACATAAATATTGTAGCGAATGATCTAAGAGTCTTTAAGACCCACAGTTCCTGGGTATCAATTATCAAGCACTTTACAATAATCCTTACTAGTGGTTAAACCACTAAAGGCAGCCAAGATAAGCTTCCTAACAGTACATGTATATTTCTGCTATTTCATTTATTCATCAAACAAAAATTTGTGGAACAGCTACGATGTACAAGAACTTGGGGAAGCAGAGAATATTTAAGACGATGTTGTCATGTTCTGAGAAATGGGGGGAAGCACACCCATGTGTTGGAAGCATACCAGTTCTGATTATCACAGCTCAACATTCTTATCTGAGGTTTGTTCACATTTTCAAATACCGTCCTTTCAGAATATCTTCTTACAGATTTCCGTCCTAACTTTGTACACTTAAAAACTCTTTCCACCCAAGAAAATCATCAGGTTAAGAAAAACAACATCTGGGGCGCCTGGGTGGCTCAGTGGGTTAAGCCACTGCCTTCGGCTCAGGTCATGATCCCAGGTCCTGGGTTCGAGCCCCACATCGGGCTTTCTGCTCAGCAGGGAGCCTGCTTCCTCCTCTCTCTCTGCCTGCCTCTCTGCTTACTTGTGATTTCTCTCTGCCAAATAAATAAATTAAAAAAAAAATCTTTAAAAGAAAAACAACATCTTGGTATAAAGGAATATTAACTGATGCCATCGATGAGAACAAAGTATTGGATGTGTGCAAAAACAAAGACTCGAAAAACTATAAAAGCACTACTTAATCTAAGTAAAATGATGGTACTCTCAAGATAACAGCTTTTTTTCTGACACTAGGAAACTTGATACAGGAAGTATATCTCAAAAATCCCATTAAACACAGCCAATACAGGCCAACTTGAACGTCTCCATCTTGTTTTTCACGTCCTTTGATTTTCAGAGACACTTCAAATAGTAAAGTAGGATCTGGTAGGAAGATGGCATTCTAGCTAGGAAAATTTCTGCTGACCTCAAAGTTCATTTAGACTCTTCTAGATTCACAAGTATTCAATCATTTTGTCTTCACTAAACAGTTGCTAGGCAACAACAGACTAAGCAATTTGGTCAAGCAAGTTAAATCAAATGACACAAATAATGGCTAGTAACTTTAACTGGATTTATCATGCATCAAACGCTTTGCTAAAAAGGCATATGCATTTTCCACATGTGTTAATGAATTTAATCCTCTCTTCAAAACTATGAAGCAGGTATTATTACCCCCATCTTTGAGATGAAAGACTAAAGGCTTAACCATGGTGAGTAACTCCTCAAAGTCACAAAGCTAGTGATCACAACTCTGGACCTCAACCTGAGATCTGCACCCATGAAGCCCACCATCTGTGGCATCATGAATGATCCTCTTTGCTGGAGAACATAGGTCCCGTAGAGACACAGAGCAAAGGCTAAATAAAGAAATTATCGAAGAACATGACCAGCACCAGGACCGTCTGATTTAAATTCTGTTACCATAACAGAGCCCTATACCATCACTCAACTGATGCATTTATTGACAAGAATGAAAACCCTATCTTTCCCTACGATGCAAATTAGTGCATCACCTCTTTGGTTCATAGAGTGGAGCCTTCAAGTAAAGAAGAGTCAGCCAAAGCTGAGACGGTAAGTTTCACAGTCAACAAAACCATCAAACCATCCCAAGTTAAAGGCCTGGATCTGCCAAGTCATCAGAGTGCACTTAACAAATGCGGAAGCCATTCACAATGCAACCTTTGGAAACATTCACAAACTTCTTACAACCCAGGTCTCGGAAATGTTCAGTCTTGGAAGAAAATGATGACAAAGGCAAAAGGCAGTTTCCCCTGGCTTATAAATGTCTGATTTTTGTTTTCAAAGTAGCTGCTTTCCTGACCCGTCCCTGGAACTTCTTCTGAACAGCCGGACAACCCAATGAAAAGTTCATTCTGCTTAATTTAATGTCACCGCTCTCAAAGCTGTTAACTTTCTTCCTGGTGATAACAAGAGACAATTTGATACAAATCACCTAACAGAAGTAACCACAGGCATTTGGACAGAGGTTGCTTACTACACCAAATCAAATTTCTCAATGCACTGTTTTTAAAGTAATCATCCTTGTCCACAAAATCCTATGGACCCTGATACTACGTATCAATATTCTTGGTACGGGAAAAATAAGTAGGTACAATAAATTTCTATACCTAAAATAACTGTAATCTTCAAATAATGGTTTCTCAAGCTCTGTATAGCCCCAAATTACACGTACAACAATCAAAATGATATATTTTTTAAAGATTTACTTATTTATTTGGTGGGGGGAAAGAGGCCAAGGAGGAGGGAGAGAGAATTTCCAGCAGACTCCCCACTGAGTGATGAACCTGACTTGGGGCTAGATCCCACAACCTTGAGATGATGACCTGAGCCAAAACCAAGAGTTAGACACTCAACTGACTGAGTCACCCAGATGCCCCCAAAAAGGATATTTTAAATTAATTTTGGTATAAAATGAATCTATTAAATTTTGTTGATACTAATTTTCATATTGATTATGTATTATCCTAGAATGATATGTGCTGTATTATGAAATGGCATTCTTAAGTCAATGATTTTTATTCTCCTTCACTAAACACAAGAGAGCTTCCTTAACCTTCAAAGCAGATAGAATTGAAAATCTTTAAGTTTTTACTGAGTTACTTATCAGTGTATAGTTATTCTGTTTAGGGAAAACCTTAAATCACAGATAAAAAATAAGTTCATAAATATAAATTGAAGAAGAAATAAACTGTGAAATGCTAAAACAGACTGTGAACTCCATATTCCTTAGGAAAGGGACTGTGTTTTATTCATGTTTCTAACTCCAAGTCTGGCACCAACATTAAACTCTAAATAGTCATTATACTAAGGGGCATGTTTCTTCAACATGAAAATAATGGCCTTTGAGTATTTTAAGAGTTCAAAACATCTCTACAAAGTTCAAGTGTTTGAGAGGTAGGAAAAAATGCAAGCAGTTAGCTTCAAGGAAGAAAGAAAACTATAAATAAAGTAAGTAGAAGTACAAATAAGATCCCAATAAAAACATTCCCCACAGAACACATTAAGATTTAAAAAAAAAAAAAAAAAGTGGGAGGAGGTTGTCTACCTGGTCCCAAGTGGCTTGAGAGGGCACTTGAATTAAAAAATAATAATAATAATAATTTAAAAAATAATGTTTTTATACACTTGGGAAAATCCCATTCTAATAAGATATCTCAGGGCATGCTGGGTGGAGGGAGGCTGGTCAAAGAGGTATCTCTTGCATATGTACACCTTTAATTATACTTAGTATTATTCTATCCCGGCTTCTCTAGGAGTACACAGCTACCGGGGCACCATCATTGTGTAAAGAGAATTACAAGTCTATTTTCTCCCTGAGGATAAACTAAGTTATGCAAGAACTTAAAATAATGCAGTAAAGTAGAGGGTCTGCTAGCAGAATTGTTTATAAATTATATCTCTTCCCTCTCTGTATGGCTCAGCTCTCTGCCATTAGCACCAACAACCTAAATGGGGCTTCTGTTTGAGGCTACTGACTTAGCAGATTTACTGAGAAAGAATGTCTTAAAATCATATTAGATGCAAGAATGGGACAAGATGAATTGTTTTCAATTTCCATTCTGTCCTTAAGAGGTACCCAGGAACATTAAGGTAGAATAAAACAATATCCCATGGCCTAAGTATATTCACATCATAAAAAATGACGGATACCTCTTACATTTACAAATATATATATCTTTTCATAATGGGCACTTTAACAAACTGATCTATAAGTAGATTAATCTTCTCCATCTAAGTAACAATTCACTTGAAATTTATTTTCCTATTGCTGTCTATGCGGGGATGACAGGGAAGTCAGTCTATCATCAAGAGACACCAAGTTCTCCTATTCCATCACTCCTATCAAGCCAAGAATGTAGCTCCAATATGCATGGAGAAAAATAAATTACTCGGAAGGAGCGCATATAATAATTCTGAAGACAGTGTTCCTAAATTCTATGTAAATAAGGTAAAATCAGCCTTATTTTTATAGAGGCCTAGAAAAATACTAGCACTGTGATCACTACTGTCATGGAATATTTGATAGATATGTAGGGAGGAAACAAACGTTTCCAAGCTTAGCCAAGTCCTACCCATCAGGTCAGAGAATGTTCTACCCAAGGAAAGGAGTTGCAAATGAAGGTTTTCAAACGCATGAGGGCCAGGAACTGCCTGTTACTATCTGATGGAAACAGCAAACAGCTGCACAGTAGCACCAAAGTTTACTTCAATACAGAGAGTCCCTGGAGCCCTAACCCAGCCTCCTTCCCAGTGGCTGGATTCAGCCTCCATTTCTTACACTGTCAGCAGCCATATTCTGTCTTGCTCTTTGGTCTCCAGAACCGAGGCCTTTGCTCATTACCCAGTCATCCTGTTGTGTGGGGTCCAGTGAATTTCCTAGCCAATTTCCAGGACATTTCACAGTGCCCAGCCTTTGGCATCTGGGTCTCCTGCATGACTTGAGCCTCAGGGCAGTATGAGCTGTGCCTGCTGTTTAATTTGTTCTACTGTGTTTCCTATTGATCTTATTCCACTTTTATCAGCACCTGGAAAGTACATGCAATATTAATTTTAAAACAACACTTACTGATATTGTGTTCTTTTAAGCGGCCTTTTAAAAGTTACTTGTTTATTTTTTTAAGATTTTATTTATTTGACAGAGATCATAAGTAGGCAGAGAGAGAGGAGGAAGCAGGCTCCCTGCTGAGCAGAGAGCCCAATGTGGGACTCGATCCCAGGACCCTGGAACCATGACCTGAGCCAATGGCAGAGGCTTAACCCACTGAGCCACCCAGGTGCCTAAGTCATCCCAACCTTCTGTACTCCTGAAAGTCCGTGTCCCACGTGCAGATGCTTTCAATCTGCTCTGACAAACTAGATTCCAGGCTCAGGAACCAGACCTGGAATCCAGCCACAAACCAAAAGTCAGGCCGGGCAGTGGAGCACGGCACCCTTACGGAAAGCAAAGGCCAGGAAGGAAGGCAGGCGCTAGACCTTCAAAGGAGGCACGTTAGGGACAAAGGTCAGGCTTGGAGCTTACTCTGGTTTCCCTGTGCCTGACTTCCAGGACCAGGCATCTTTCCTGTTCATTTGCTTCTATCAGCTTTAACTAGAAATCTTTCAGACAGTTCCAGCTCTTATATGACTCTGCTTTGTCTGTGCAATATTCTCTTTATGCAACTGTAAAAATCACTCCCCCAAGACACTCATGGCAGGGGAGGTGGGGAGCGTCTGGTAGAGACAAGTAGTTAAAAGCCCAGATGCTGGCGTCAGACTGCCTGAGGTTTAATCCTGGCTCCCCCCACCCCCTTCTCCGTGGCCTTGATGAGGTTACTACACTCCTGTGTCTCAGTTTCCCCATTTGTAAAATGGGTTAATAACACTATGTACCTCCTAGGTGGAAGACTAAGTAACTAAGTGTAAGGCACTGAGGACTGTAAACCCCAGCTGCCATTAGCACCAGACTCCTAGTGCAAAGGTGGGTTTTACCACCACCACCACTGGCCCTCTCTGGTGGAACAGACGGTTTGCTTAGCTCTGCCCTCCTACTCCAGGGCCGTAGAGGCAGAAAGAACTATGCTCAACGTTTGTGTCACCTTCTATGCCACTGTGGTCCACATACATGATCATCAGCCTAGCTTTCTCATCTTAGACCTTCATGGGCTGCTCAGTCTCAACCAGCCACACCAACACTGCCAAGTCATAGCAACTTTCACCGAGAGCACCCTGACTACCGCATGGAGTACTGGACAGCAGCAGAGGGAATCTGAAATGGGAGTGAAAACCAGATGAAGAAAAATGGGGGAGATTAAAAAGAAAGTAGATGCCTCTGCTTTGAAGCAGCAAGGATTACAAGACTAAGTGTGCCCAAAATTTGTTTGATGAGTGTCCTTAAACTGACCAGTTACACTTTGGCTGTTAATAAACATTGTTTAGGTCCCAACAAAGGTCACCATAAAGAGTAGATTTGCCTATCCAACAAATATTTGAATGCTCTAGACACTGGGATATAATAGAGTGCAAATGACAGATTGCAAGAGAGAAGAAGAAAAGAAATCAATTAATGTCAAATGAGTTAAGGGGAGTGAAAGAATGACTGGATGGTCAGGGAAGGCCTCTCTTAGGAATGGGCATTTAAAACTTGATAAATACTGAATGAATGAGAGCCAGCCATGGTTACAGGATGAACCTTCTAGATAGAAGGGGTAGCACATGCAAAGGCCCTGAGGTGGAAATGAGCAAAGTTTATTTTTTGGTTTTTTAGACGAGAGTAAAATTAGAAAGAAAACTGTTAATCAGCAAGTCTGTATCTGCCTCAAAACAGCATGGTCATGGGAGGTCATGTGATCTCTCCCAGCTCTAAAGTTCTATAAGCTTATATAACCAGTGATATATCCTGGGGCTCCTGGGTGGCTCAGTCAGTTAAGCGTCTGCCTTTGGCTCAGGTCATGATCTCAGGGTCCTGGGATCGAGCCCTGCAGCAGGCCCTACACTCAGTGGGGAGTCTGCTCCAGGATTCTCTCTTACTCTACCCCTCCCCCTGCTCATGCTCTCACTTACTCATTCCTCTTTCTCAGATGAATAAAATCTTTAAAAAAAAAAAAAAAAAGTAAGGTATCCATAGGCAGATTATACAGGCTCTAGAAATCTGGTCTGTTATATAAACATGCCAGAGGAAGGCCTTTCAGTAGATGACCTACATAGCAGACATCAGTCTTCATTAGAAGAATAAAGAAGATGGACTGCCTTCTAAAAACTTTGTGGTGATCTACTCAGAGAAAGAGGACAGAAAGAGGAGATTAGTAGGATAATCCTCCATCTTCACATCAAAAGGACCACAGGTGGGGCACCTGGGTGACTCAGTCCATTAAGCATCTGCCTTGGGCTCTAGTCAGGATGCCAGAGTCCTGAGATAGAGCCCCGCATCAGGCTCCCTACTCAGTGAAGAGCCTGCTTCTCCTTTTCCCTCTGCTGCTGCTTCTCTTGCTTGTTATACTCTGTGTGTGTGTGTGTGTGTGTGTGTGTGTGTGTGTGTGTGAAATGAATAAAAAAATATCTTTTTTTTTTATATTTAGCATTTATTTTATTGTGGTAGACTTGGAGTTTAATTTTCAGTTCTAACTGCAACAGTTTACACTTTATTTCTCTGTCCCCATTTAAGGATCTGTTAATCTTTTTCGTTACGTATGAAAAGACTTTTAAAGATTTGAAAACCAAGGTGCAATTATCAAATGTTACATAGGGTTTTATAATTTTGAATAAGTAAAGTAAGTTTACTTATTCTTTGGAATCTAATATTTTTTTTTGCCATTTTTAAATTTTTTATTTTTTCAGCATAACAGTATTCATTATTTTTGCACCACACCCAGTGCTCCATGCAATCCGTGCCCTCTACAATACCCACCACCTGGTGCCCCCAACCTCCCACCCCCCACCCCTTCAAAATTCTCAGATCGTTTTTCAGAGTCCATAGTCTCTCATGGTTCACCTCCCACAAAAAAATTTCTTTAAGTTGGAAAAAAGGGCCACAGAACTCAGGATGGAGGCGATATGGGTAAAGTGGGACTGGAGGTTACATAGCAGCAGGCAAGCAGATCCACGAACCACTTGGAATTTAAAAAATTATTTCAATTTCTTTTTGTAAACAGAGACAGATTTTATAAAGTTTAAACTCCAAAGACTGTTTAAGAGCATCAGTCAGACTACTCTGCTGGGGGCTTTGAAACAACCACCCTTTTCAACTCCCTTCTGAAAAGCTCCTTTCCTATTATGAACACAACTCCAATATTTCAGGTAAAATTTCCTCTTAATGAGGAAGGAATAGAGTCTGGGGACAGATGAACTGGGTTGCTTGGCTAAGTATTTAATTTCCCACTTAGCTTTGCAAGCAGAGATAGACAGCCCTAATTCAAACATTAATATTCATGGAAAAAATGGCATAATGTTTCATTTGGAGAGAAGATTTGGGAGAAATGCTACATCCAGCAACACCAGCTTAGACTTTCTGAACTGCTACCTGCTGGTGTAGGTGTGCTCCTTTAATACAGAAGGAAATCTCCAATTAATATGGAATTTATTTTGTGAAAATATCTTTACAGATAAATTGCTCAAATAGATAGCTCGGAAACCATAGCAACTATATATTTTAATTAAAGTTTGCTGCTTCAAAGGAAAATCTTACATAATTGGTACCTACATGTCTTTGCTGAATTGGCTTAGCTATGGAAATATGGGCTTTTAATAATGGGAAAAGAAAAATCTTCCCCTTTACCATCTTCCATTTACTACGTGCATCTCTTATACTGCCTTAGATAGTTTGAGTTAATTTTCCAATATGCATAAAATTAGCCCTATGAATAGAAAGTCCATTTAAACACATAACAGAAAAAAAAATTTTAATTCTGGCTTAAGAATGGATTTCCAGGGGCACCTGGGTGGCTCAGTCATTAAGCACCTGCCTTCGGTTGAGGTCATGATCTCAGGGTCCTGGTATCGAGCCCCACATGGGGCTCCCTGCTCGGCGGTGAATCTGCTGCTTGCTCTTCCTTTCTCACTCCCCCTGCTTGTGTTCCCTCTCTAACTGTGTTTCTTTCTGTCAAATAAAGTCTTAAAAAAAAAAAAAAAAAAGAATGGATTTCCAGCCATGGATAAGACACACAAAAAGAAAAAGATATTTTAAGAACCTTTTGACAACTATTATTAATACTTCCAATTTATTGAATGTCAATGATGTCTGCTTACTATAGAAAAGTGCCATTTTGCCATTTTGTGAATAACTGCCGGAAACCGAAGCAGGACTCTTTAACCACACATTTATTTAACAAACACTTATAGGCAGTCAACCATGTTTCTGTACTGAAAAAAAAAAAAAAAAAAAAAAAAAGATAAGAAAAGAAAACAACAACAAAATCCTAATAGAGTATATTTAACAGAACACCCCCTTACTGTGTACTTTTGGGACACTTTCTGTTTTATCCCCACAATAGTGTCATGATGATTCCAAAGATAGGTTGGATGGGATCTAGAAAAGTTTAGTGACACCTTCCAAGTCAAGTATGAAGACTGTGTCTATACCTGCAAGCCAGTCCGTGCCTTCCAAAGAACTGACCAGCTAGCTTCATTGATAGCTCTTAATTTTTGTAAATAATAACAAAGCCCAAAGCAAAACTCAGGTAAATCCCTGACTGATCTTTCTACGCATTCAACAGGAGCAGAGGTCCTTTGCATGGGCCCTTGGACACAGCTAAAAGCAGAACTACAATTCTAAGACTTTGCTTAACTAAATATATAAGAGAAAAAAAATGAAAGCTGCAAAAGGATCATTTAGCCCCTGACATCCAAGAACAGGTTATAAAAGAATCAGGTAAAGTGTCCACATAACCATATAAGTGATGTGGCAAACATTAATGGTTAAAAAGCTACCCAAACTAGGGGTGCCTGGGTGGCTCAGTCGGCTAAGTATCCAACTCTTGGATTCGGCTCTGGTCTTGATCTAATGACTCATGGGATCAAGCCTCACATCAGTCTCCGAACTCAGCAGGAAATCTGCTTGGATATTCTTTCCCTCTGCCCCTTCCCCACTCTCGCTTTCTTTCTCTCTCTTAAATAAATAAATCTTAAAAAAAAAAAAAAAAAGGAAAGAAAGAAAACTATCCTATCCAAATCAAATTTGGCATGCGACAGTTCTTAGGATGATTCCAAATGAAAATTTTTAATTTATTTTACTCGAAGTATATAATCTCCTTAGCAGTCAACTAATCCAAAACTCTAAGCTCTTTTAACAAACCTATCGCAGGAATGTATTCATTATTATGATTACTTAACTGTTAACATCACATTCCCCTGTCACCACTCAATTCTGGTTCCAGGTCTCCCAACACTGAGTCCACCACTGAGCAGGCTTGTCTGCCCATTCCCACGAAGCTGGCAAAATTCCAACTTAACCCCAAGCAGGAAAGCTGGATTTATTACTCTTTCTGTCTGCAGTTCCTCTGTTTACACACATTCATTTTCCCAGGTCCTACATATCCACCTGCCACCTCAAAGAAGGTGGTCTTATCGTGGTCTTACACCTCCTCAGATGCATAC